>NC_060149.1:332101798-334501798 GCF_021461385.2 Schistocerca piceifrons
AACCGTCATCGAACCCATCGTTCTACCATTCCTAGACCGGCAAGGGAACTTGCTGTTCCAACAGGACAATGCACGTCCGCATGTATCCCGTGCCACCCAACGTGCTCTAGAAGGTGTAAGTCAACTACCCTGGCCAGCAAGATCTCCGGATCTGTCCCCCATTGAGCATGTTTGGGACTGGATGAAGCGTCGTCTCACGCGGTCTGCACATCCAGCACGAACGCTGGTCCAACTGAGGCGCCAGGTGGAAATGGCATGGCAAGCTGTTCCACAGGACTACATCCAGCATCTCTACGATCGTCTCCATGGGAGAATAGCAGCCTGCATTGCTGCGAAAGGTGGATATACACTGTACTAGTGCCGACATTGTGCATGCTCTGTTGCCTGTGTCTATGTGCCTGTGGTTCTGTCAGTGTGATCATGTGATGTATCTGACCCCAGGAATGTGTCAATAAAGTTTCCCCTTCCTGGGACAATGAATTCACGGTGTTCTTATTTCAATTTCCAGGAGTGTATATACTACTGAGCAACGGAAAATCCACGATGACTGCGACAAGTAGGACATCAGTGACCTTGGCGGGTTAACGTATGGTGCGGTATTATGGGAAGAAGGATAATTGGCCCACATTTTATCGATGGCAATCTAAATGGTGCAATGTATGCTGATTTCCTACATTATGTTCTACCAATGTTACTACAAGATGTTTCATTGCATGACAGAATGGCGATGTACTTCCAACATGATGGATGTACGGCACATAGCTCGCATGCAGTTGAAGTGGTATTGAATAGTATATTTCCTGACAGGTGGATTGGTCGTCGAAGCACCACACCATGGCGCGCACGTTCACCTGATCTGACGTCCCCGGATATCCTTCTGTGGGGAAAGTTGAAGGATACTTGCTATCGTGATCCACCGACAACGCCTGACAACATGCGTCAACACATTGTCAATGTACGTGTGAACGTTACAGAATGCGAACTACTCACTGTTGAGATGAATGTCGTTACACGTATTGCCAAATGTATTGAGTTTGACGGACATCATTTTGAGCATGTATTGTATTAATGTGGTATTTACAGGTAATCACACTGTAACAGCATGCGTTCCCAGAAATGATACGTTCACAAAGGTACATGCATCACATTGGAATAATCGAAATAAAATGTTCAAATGTAACTGTGTTCTGTATTTTAACTTAAAAAATCTACCTGTTAACAACTGTTCGTCTAAAATTTTGAGCAATATGTTTGTGACTACTACAGCTCCATCTATCACAAAGCGAAGAAAGTGGTCCAACTAAAACATTCTTATTTCTTTATGTACTACATGAATATGTAACAAAAAATGGGGGTTCGTATTTAAATAAACGCAATTGATATCCGTTTGACCTATGACAGTGCCGTGTAGCAGGCCAACCATAGCGCCGTCTGGTTTCACCCCTTCAAGCTAGAAAAGTTTTGGTCTTTGTAGTTTCTTCGTTTGACTCTTATTTCATGGGATATTTGGCCCAGTCATGATCAATGGACCACCTTGTATATATATATATATATATATATATATATATATATATATATATATATATAGAGAGAGAGAGAGAGAGAGAGAGAGAGAGAGAGAGAATGTGTGTAATATTTTTGTGTGCTATGTACACGTGTATCATAGAGAGAGAATGTGTGGAAGAGAAACGATAAAACGGAAAAAAAAGGAATAACATTTTAGGTTTATATATGCACACCATGTGCATGAAAATAAAAAAGTAAATATTGAAAAATAGAAAAAATTATATATTCATATATTTGTTGATATACAACATACTTCTATAATGTAATATATATATATATATATATATGGACCATGTGCATATTTCTTTTAAATAGAATAGCTTTTACGTTTTTCACCTGCCACCTACAACCCAGTCAAAGTAGTTTTATTTCAATCCAAAAAATTTTTTCTTCAGTACAGCTGTTTTGGTTGGACACTTAAGAGCCACCCAATTAATTGTTATTATTGAAGTATTTCAGCTGTCTGTGTTGGACAATGTCTAGACGTACCCAGTTCAAAAAAATATTTAGAACTGCCCAGTTAAGTTGGAACCATCCAATTAAATGTTCTTGTTATTAAAGTATTTGAATGATAAATGTACAGGGCTATTACAAATGATTGAAGCTATTTCATAAATTCGCTGTAGCTCCATTCATTGACATATGGTCACGACACACTACAGATACGTAGAAAAACTCATAAAGTTTTGTTCGGCTGAAGCCGCACTTCAAGTTTCTGCTGCCAAAGCGCTCGAGAGCGCAGTGAGACAAAATGGCGACAGGAGCCGAGAAAGTGTATGTCGTGCTTGAAATGCACTCACATCAGTCAGTCATAACAGTGCAACGACACTTCAGGACGAAGTTCAACAAAGATCCACAAACTGCTAACTCCATTCGGCGATGGTATGCGCAGTTTAAAGCTTCTGGATGCCTCTGTAAGGGGAAATCAACGGGTCGGCCTGCAGTGAGCGAAGAAACGGTTGAACGCGTGCGGGGAAGTTTCATGCGTAGTCCGCGGAAGTCGACGAATAAAGCAAGCCGTGCCACAGCCGACGGTTTGGAAAATCTTACGGAAAAGGCTAAAGCAGAAGCCTTACCGTTTACAATTGCTACAAGCCCTGACACCTGATAACAAAGTCAAACGCTTTGAATTTTCGGCGCACTTGCAACAGCTCATGGAAGAGGATGTGTTCAGTGCGAAACTTGTTTTCAGTGATGAAGCAACATTTTCTCTTAATGGTGAAGTGAACAGACACAATGTGCGAATCTGGACGCTAGAGAATCCTCAAGCATTCGTGCAGCAAATTCGCAATTCACCAAAAGTTAACGTGTTTTGTGCAATCTAACGGTTTAAAGTTTACAGCCCCTTTTTCTTCTGCAAAAAAAACGTTACAAGATACGTGTATCCGAACATGCTGGAAAATTGGCTCATGGCACAACTGGAGACCGACAGCGCCGACTTCATCTTTCAACAGGATGGTGCTCCACCGTACTTCCATCATGATGTTCTGCATTTCTTAAACAGGAGATTGGAAAACCGATGGATCGGTCGTGGTGGAGATCATGATCAGCAATTCATGTCATGGCCTCCACGCTCTCCTGACTTAACCCCATGCGATTTCTTTCTGTGGGGCTGTATGAACCTCCTCTACCAAGAAACGTACCAGAACTGCGAGCTCGCATCAACGATGCTTTCGAACTCATTGATGGGGACATGCTGCGCCGAGTGTGGGAGGAACTTGATTATCGGCTTGATGTCTGCCAAATCACTAAAGGGGCACTTATCGAACATTTGTGAATGCGTAAAAAAACTTTTTGAGTTTTTGTATGTGTGTGCAAAGCACACACACACACACACACACACACACACACACACACACACACACACACACACTCACAGACACACACACACACACACACACACACACACACACACACACACACACACACACACACATATATATATATATATATATATATATATATATATATATAACTTATCTTGGTAAGTTGGAGCCATCCATTTAATTAATTATTTCATGCAATATGTCTACTTCAAAACAAAAACAAAATTTAGAACCATCTAGTGACATAGGAGAACTATAATTCACAGAGCAGCTCCATTCAGTATAGTCTGTTTGGATGGAATTTCATTCTTAAATATTTAATCTTGAAATTTGAGTTATATCAACCATGAATATAACTAATTAAATAAATAAATATTCTACACAAACCCTGACTGCCAAATAACTCACCCTAACCATAATCAAATGACTTTGATGAATAATAACCCAACTTCAAAGGTATGTATCTAACAAACTTAGTTGAAAGAAAGCGTATAAAACACAT
Source organism: Schistocerca piceifrons (assembly GCF_021461385.2). Classification (NCBI taxonomy): domain Eukaryota; kingdom Metazoa; phylum Arthropoda; class Insecta; order Orthoptera; family Acrididae; genus Schistocerca; species Schistocerca piceifrons. The sequence goes on from NC_060149.1 coordinate 332,105,693, forward strand.
AGAACCAGCAAATTTCACGAAAGAAAGTATACTCAAAGTTATGAGAAAAATCAAACTTAGAAATTAGATAACCCAAATCAGCACCTAAGACAACAACTGTAATTGTCAAAAACTTTAAATAATATGCTAAAGATATCACATGGGGATAGGGAAAATTAATCAAGATAAAAGACTACCACCAATAACAGCAACATACAATAAATCAATTATACCAAATGAAATATAATAACTCATATTATCAAAAGAAAATCCTCAGTAAAAATCATTATCTACAGATATTGAATAATAAAATAAACGAAAAGAATAAGAAGCAGTTAAACCTGCAGAAAAAAAGTTAAGAAAAAATCAAACAATTAAGGGGAGTCGTACCACCCAAAATGACAAAATTTTACATTTTTACTTTTATGCAAATTATGAAAATATGGATGCTTATGCTTAATTTGGTGTTGGTTTTATTGAAATCTTCGTTTATTTCCTATTTTAAATAAATTTTTGAAAATAATCATGCAATGACATTTCCGAAAGTTTTGTTTTCCATCATTTCGCATATTGGCATTTTTCTCTGGAAATACATAGTCTGTGGTTTCTTATGTTTTTTAGAAAACTGTCTGTTTTATTAGTTGCCTACACTGGCGGTACTTTGCAGTAAACTCCTTGAACTGTACATTTGTTTATGTTTGACAACCACAGTCTAACATAACAGTCATGACACTTCGCTTCGATTTTGTTGCCCACCGCACCAGCAGCGCTCCAAGCGGCCAGTAACATAAACTGTGAATTGGGCGCGATCGTGAAAGCGAATAGTGGTTGTTTATTTTGATTTCTACAATGGTTTTTAAAAGCTGGAGCGTTTGTAGCGCAATAAATTGCAGCAAAAACAGGAAGAAGACACCACAGCTGTATTTTTTTACGTTTCCTAAGGAACCTGAGAGGTATATACCATCATGTTACTAAACTGTGTCATCAGGATTCACTTGCAAACTACATGTGTATTAATGATTAATGTTTCGTTTTAGGAGCAGAAAATGGTTAGTTAGTAGCAGACGAGAAGACCTTATGAAAAAAGACCCAGTTTACCTGTATAATAATATTAGGTTTTGTTCGCTACATTTCGAACAAAACCAGTTCATGAACGCAGACAATAATAAACTCGTGTAGAATGCCGTACCCACACTGTTTGACATCCCAAATAAGCCACCTAAACTGACGATGAAGAGGAAACTGCCACAAAGATTCGACAATCCATTTAAAGCTGTAAAACAGTCCTATTACACAGAAGCAGCCGGTTCAAAAAAATGGTTCAAATGGCTCTGAGCACTATGGGACTCAACTGCTGAGGTCATTAGTCTCCTAGAACTTAGAACTAGTTAAACCTAACTAACCTAAGGACATCACAAACATCCATGCCCAAGGCAGGATTCGAACCTGCGACCGTACCAGTCTTGCGGTTCCAGACTGCAGCGCCTTTAACCGCACGGCCATTTCGGCCGCAGCCAGTTCAACTCTCCATGTATCAGTGCCAAATTCATGCGAATTGTCAACACAGACATGCTTTGACGATGAAGTGGTTAGATTAAGTGGAGCTATTCGTGTCTTACAAAAGCGTTTGGTACGTATTTCATTCACTTCTGTTGTCAGTCACTTAATTTTCCTTGCTTCCCTTGACATTATTTTGTTAACACCTTGTTCACTGACAGATTGTTTGAAAATTATTCAAATATTTGGTTTTGCTTGAAATGTAATGTAATCAGCTCATTATAATGTTTTCAACATATTTCTCCCACTATTTGGCAGTTGCTTGTCCCGCTTAGAATAATATAATGATGAAAGTCGTACTTGTGGCAACAGGCAACAACGATGACAAACACAGTAGGCCTACAGAACGATAAATGAGCTGTCGATCGCTTATGCATGTAGAGGTACATGTCTGTGCTTCTTACGTTTTAATCTATGTGTTTATATTCGTTTGATATCAACCTGGTAAACTGCACTTCTATCCAATATTACAAGCTTTTCTTCACAAATGTGTTGTAGCTTGCCACTCGAGTCACGGTTTTTGTCCATACTTGCACTTATTTTAGAATCATTTTTTAAACATATATGTCTTCTGATACTACACAAACCCTTAGAGGAAAGAAAATAACTCAAATATTTCGTAAATTACGTTGGAAATGGATGCAAAACAAACATGCTTACGACATGTCTGACGTTCATCTTACTCGGCGCTTGGAGCGCTAGTGTCGCTCCATCTGTGAAACGGTAACAACTTTTACAGCAGTGAGTGTCACGACTGTTACGTTAGACTGTGTTGACAACAACAGTTATCCTCTAGCCGCGTTTTAGTTTCTGTGTTTCCTGTGATAGTTTTCGTCATGACTAAACCAAAAAGAGTGTTTAAAAAAATACGAAACAAAGGAAACAAATACTACAGAACAAATACAGCAGCAGTAAAAATAGTGGTTAGCACCGAAGGGCGTGATATTTGGTTGTCAATAGTGACAGTCCTTCAACTCCTCAGAGTGCTTCCAAGAAAAAGCTGCTGGGTAATGATGTAAAATATAACGCAGCTTCAGACAGTGAAACAAACAGCAATATCATTATTAATCTCCATATACTTATTTCAGCTTTGTGTGAAACAGTGTGTTGTCATATATGTTGAGGGGAAATTGAAATTTCTGAAAAGCTATCTCAACGCAATGGTCTGGTGTGTACTTCAAAAATAATGTGTTTGAACTGTAAAAGCGAAAAGACTTTCAAGACTTCAGAAGTAAGTGTAAAGAATGGACTTTTTGACACTAATCTAAGATACTTCTATGGACGTAGATGCATAGGAAAAAGCCATTACGTTGGTATGGTTCTTTGTGGCTTGCTGAACCTCCCTAGTCCCGCTACAAAATCTATCAAAGTGTGTGCTGTGGAGTCAATGACTACAGCAGCAGAGCAGGCTGTAGCAGAAAATGGTAGTTCTGACATAGTAATATCATTCGAGGGATCATGGCAAAAAAGAGGTTTCCAGTCAAAGAATTCATGTGCATCTATTATCAGCATTGACAATGGGAAAGTGTTGGATGTTGATATGTTGACCATGTACTGTCAGGGTTGTAGGCAAGCAGGCAAGAGTACTGAAAAGCAAACTAAGCGTGAAATGATTCGTCAGAGAAACTTTGAAGGAACTAGTGGAGGGATGGAGCTTGCTTCTGCAGTGAAAATTTTCCAATACTCCCAGCATGACCATGCTATTCGCTACATGAATTTTCTTGGTGATGGAGACTCGCGATCATATAAGGCACTGGTGGAGAGTATAGACTATGGTGATTTGTCAATTACAAAACTAGAGTGCATTAATCATGTGCAAAAGAGGATGGGCATGAGATATGTAGACTCAAACAGCAGTTGGGAAGTATCAAGTTATTTGATGGGCTAAGTATAAGGTGTCAACTGACTGATAAACAAATTGATGAGATTACACAATATTATGGTATGGCTATTAGAAGTAACAGAGATAATTTACATGGTATAAAGAGAGTTGTTTGGGCAATTTAATTTCACAAGCTGTCAACAGATGCTGAACCAATACACAACCTGTGTTCCACTGAATGGTGTAAATACTTGAAGGCAAAAGAGGAGGGTAAAGGAAACACTTCTGCGCACAAAATTACTATACCAAATGCTGTTATGCTTGCCATGAAACCTGTGTTTCAGGATCTTGCCCAACCAGAGCTGTTGAAGAAATGTCTCAAGGCCAAAACATAAAATGCAAATAAATCATTTAACATGTTGTATGGTCAAGGATACCAAAAAAGTGTTTGTTGGAAGGTCAGTCTTTGAACTTGGTGTGTTGAATGCTGTTCTTACTTTTAATTTTGGTTATTCTGGAAGACTACAGGTTTTAGAATATCTTGGCATTCATAAAGGTTACAACACCACTAAAAGTGTGATGGACTTGGACCAATGGTGAATCATGAAGGCAGAGATTGCAACAAACAATATGTCAAAAGTAGCCAGAACCAAGAGAAGGAGAGCAGCACTGGTTGAGGAAGATGAAGGAGGAGATGAGGATTACCATCCAGCGGGATTCTAACATATTTTTATGTATCAATTGGCCGTGTATTAAATTTTTTCTTTAAATGCATTTTTCTCAACATGACATTTTTCAGTATAAAAGCCCCTTCTCAGAAACTTCTGAATCTACATCAGTGAATTATTTGCCACATAACATAGATAGTACAAAGATGTTGTAGCTCTACTTTAGTAGTATTTACTGTAATAGTTAAAATTCAAGAACTTAAAATTGTGAAAATTTACACCAAAAAATTATATATTCAGGGGAATTATCATAACTTTTTTCCAGATGTTATTTTGAAGTGATTGTAGAGCAATACAGTCACAAAACATGGGAGAAAATAAGATAAAAACACCACATTTATATACTTAACAGTTCTTGAGAAAACAGGGCAATTTAACATTGTCGAGATAGGTCGGTATGACTCCCCTTAATTCATCTCAAACAAACCATCTCAAGAATTAAATCCTTTGAATAAAACCTGGCTGAAAAAGGCATACCACATAAAGACAAATTAGAAACATTAAAACAAATAGAAATCAAAGGCATGAAATTAACACTTGAAGCCATAAAACGAATTTACTGAGAATTCTTTAAATTATGAATTATTGAACCTACACACATAAATAACAATGCCTCAAGTAAAGCATGAGCCAATAAAGGTAAAAAGCAAGCTTTGGCTATCCTATAGCCAAATTATGATTATTAAACCAAGCTGTCTCAAAGTAGATAGAACTATAATTTTCTTCAAATCAAATTCAAAATTATCTCCGAATCCAGCCATAAACATGGTTATACAATCAATTAAAAGTATAAAAATATATAAAAATGGTACAAATGGCTCTGAGTACTATGGGACTCAACATCTGAGGTCATCAGTCCCCTAGAACTTAGAACTACTTAAACGTAACTAAGTTAAGGACATCACACACATCCATGCCCGAGGCAGGATTCCAACCTGCGACCGTAGCAGTCTCGCGGTTTTGGACTGAAGCGCCTAGAACTGCTCGGCCACCATGGCCGGCAATTAAAAGTAAAAACCAACCACAATTATAAGTCTCCAATATTTGTCTAAATCGAATCAATAAATAAACCCCTGCAGTAACGAGAGTAGACGAGTGGACTAAAGCAGAAACAGGAGTAGGAGCAGCCATAGCAGCTGGAAGTCAATAGAAAAAGGAATCTGTGTTCGTTTGGTTATAGTTGCTGGAACACTATAGTAATGAGCTTTATTTCAAAAGATCTAGAGATAAAGTCATAATAATAAATATAATTTCAACCACCAAAATTTAATATTCAAGCAATAGAAATTAAAGTAGCAACATCACCAATCCGATTAGAAAGAGCTGTTAATATATCACAACTAGAAGATTTTACATTTTGGTAGTAAATAAGTAAATAATAAGAAGCCAAACTCAAACCATCCCATTGTAGCAAAATCCTAATCAGATTAGAACTAATAATTAAAAACCCTATTGAATGAATAAATATTAAAACAACAATAATGAAACGATTTATAGTTTTGTCACTGACATATAATCCTGTCTATAGCAAATTAGCAAAGAAGAAATATATATATATATATATATATATATATATATATATATATATATATATATATATAACAAAAGACAAAAAATAAGAGACATTCAATCCAAAATTAAAGTCGTAACAATCATAGAACCATTCAAATTAAAATGTTCTCATTCAACATAAATTCTGTAATCAATTATTAAATACTAGGTAGCTAAAATAAACTTTATAGTTCTTAGAAAAACACACAAAAACATCAAAGAAAAAATAGAAAATAAATACAAGACCTAAGTTCAAAAACTTAATGTCACTGGTCCCACAAAACAATATTTTCAATTAAAATACTTAAGCAATTTAAACAAAGAATATTTAAAGGCAATCAATGGAAAAGTAAATGAAGATATTCCCGAAAATAACCAAAAGAACAGGTATAAACCCCAGAAAAATAGTTCCCATACTGAGAATAAGAATATATATATATATATATATATATATATATATATAAAGTATAAACAGCTATAAAAAATATAAAAAATTAGAGCCAAAAATCTAAAAGATGACCAACATATAATTCCATTTTATAATCTAAGTTGACCTACCAAATTTAATGAAGGAGGAGCAGTTATATTTGATTATTTTAAAAGAAATCACCACAAAGCCATTCTAGACATCAAATTAATTATACCCTGATTAATTAATAATCTTTGTTACCTAAGCGTTCATAAATAATATTGGACAAACAAAATGAGCCAGAAAAACATAAACCATGGCCAACTATTAAAGAAACTGAACCTACACAATGCTATCAATTCATGGTCATTAATCCACCAATAACGATTCTTATATGAGAGACAGAAGAGGAAGCAATTAAGGAATTTAAATCAACCTGACGAAAAAAGTTAAATCTAACAATATCTCTACCAGAAAAACCGAAAGACAACGACAAATAATTTAACTTCAACGCCTAATAAGAAATAATATTTATTACACGAAAAATGCTATATCACCCAAATTGAACAAAAAACCAGCAAGAATTATTCTACCAGAAATAGGAGTATCTACATGGGATTTAGGGAGTCATAAATGAACCAAAAATAATGGAATCTTAACTAAAAAAGCTAAAATCATAAAAACATGAAATATGAGATAGTAAAAACCAAATTCAAACAGAAAGGAAAATAAAAAGTATTAGAAAAATCATAAACCCTAAATAAAACTAACAATAAAGGTAATTTAGCAAATAAAGTATCAAAGGTTAAATAAAGACCAGACTGCAAACGCTCAGGTTGATAGCCCCAACCTAAAATTAAAAGCAAAGTAGGAAGCAATCTAGCCTCAAAAAAATGTATAAAAAGTAAAGATGGCCCAGTCTAGCAAATAAACAATTACGTATAATTATTAAAATCAAGAACATAAAAACAAAAAATTAGAATGATGTAAACTTAAATAACCCGAAACTCCAGCAGTAATTATTAAAGAACGAATCCAAAATCTCAACAACATTTTACTAAAATAAAAATAATCAATACCAAAATAATATCTAATTATATTCACATCAGCAAATGAGAATTCACAATTAAGAAAAAAACGTGACAGGAACATTAAAGAATGAACCAACCATCAACAAAGAGGGATCAAAAGCACAGTTATAAATAAACACTTAAACATAAAGACAAACCAAAAGAGTTTAAAAAATTATTACCATGAGACCGAATTATTGAAACCAATATAGAAAGACCTAAAGCACTGACACAAACTGAAAATAATAGAAAATAACAGGAAAAAAATAATCTTAATCAAATTCAATAATAAAAATAATAATCAACATAAATAAAGAAAGAATGGTATACTCCAATCTCAGAGGAACCATTACTAAATGATTACGTTTATAAGGAAAAACGTAAACACCACCAAAATATACCAATAAAGAAGTAAAAACAGAGAATAAAAACATTAGTTTTAATAGGTCAAAAAAACTCTGCTCTTGTAAACCAGAAATAACCCCACTTTTAAGACTTCAAGGGTGGAAAAGCTCCTATCATCGGTCTCCAAAACTGATATTTTAATGAACTAAACCATGAAATGATCAAAATAATAATTATATCACTATCAAATGTAATAAATATTATTTTTATCAAACTAAGATACCCAATATCAATAATACTCTTTATCATCCTTCAAACTTTCCTTGTTGGAACAATAATGGAAAGTTATTGATTGTCACATATTTTATTCTTAACATTTCTTGGTACTATATTAGTTCTACTTATTTATATCACAAGAATTGCATCAAATGGAATATTTCAACGAAAATCAATTACTATTATCATCACTTTAACAATATGAGTCTTTATTATATCAACATTAATTATTTTAGACATGAAAATATTGAAAGATTTCTTAAAAAATACCGAAACTGTAAATATTGATAACTCAATCAATTATCAAGAAATATGAATATCTTTAGAAAAATTATACAGAGTGTTACAAAAAGGTACAGCCAAACTTTCAGGAAACATTCCTCACACACAAATAAAGAAAAGATGTTGTGTGGACATGTGTCCAGAAACGCTTAATTTCCATGTTAGAGCTCATTTTAGTTTCGTCAGTATGTACTGTACTTCCTCGATTCACCACCATGATTTCATACGGGATACTCTACCTGTGCTGCTAGAACATGTGCCTTTACAAGTACGACACAACATGTGGTTAATGCACAATGGAGCTCCTGCACATTTCAGTCGAAGTGTTCGTACGCTTCTCAACAACAGATTCAGTGACCGATGGATTCGTAGAGGCGGACCAATTCCATGGCCTCCATGCTCTCCTGACCTCAACCCTCTTGACTTTCATTTATGGGGACATTTGAAAGCTCTTGTCTACACAACCCCAGTACCAAATGTAGAGACTCTTCGTGCTCGTATTGTGGACGGTTGTGATACAATACGCCATTCTCCAGGGCTGCATCAGCGCATCAGGGATTCCATGCGATGCAGGGTGGATGCATGTATCCTCGCTAACGGAGTACATTTTGAACATATTCCTGTAACAAAGTGTTTGAAGTCACGCTGGTACGTTCTGTTGCTGTGTGTTTCCATTCCATGAGTAATGTGATTTGAAGAGAAGTAATAAAATGAGCTCTAAAATGGAAAGTAAGCGTTTCCGGACACATGTCCACATAACATATTTTCTTTCTTTGTGTATGAGGAATGTTTCCTGAAAGTTTGTCCATACGTTTTTGTAACACCCTGTATAATAGGCCAAACATTTATTGTTACAATTATGATAATAATGTATCTATTTTTAACACTATTATCAGTAGTTAAAATTACTAACATTAACCATGGACCTATTTGTAAAATATGATACCTTTACTATTTAGTAAACCCCTATGATTAAGACATCCTTTAATTAAAATTATTAACAATTCCTTAGTTGATTTACCCTACCAACCAATATTTCATTTTGATGATATTTTGGGCCCCTATTAGGACTGTGATTAGTAATTCAAATAGTGACTGGACTATATTTAGCTATGCACTGTACATCAAATATTGAAATAGTATTCCGTGGTGTGGTAAACGCCTGCCAGGACGTAAATAATGGTTGAATCATTCGAACTTTACACGCAAATGGGCCATCTATATTATTTATTTGCATTTATTTGCATGTAGGACGAGGAATCTACTATGGCTCGTACATGTATATACACACCTGAATAATTGGAACAGTAAATCTATTCTTAGTTACAGCAACTGCATTTATTGATATGGTTTACCTCGAAGTCAAATATCATTCTCAGGTGCTACAGTAATTACTAATTTATTATCAGCAATTCCTTACTTAGGAACAGACTTAGTTCAATGAGTATGAGTTGGTTTTCTGTTTACAACGAGACATTAAATCGATTCAGTATGTACTACCATTTGTTATTGCAGTTATGGCAGCAATCCACTTATATTTTCTTCACCAAACAGGCTCTAATAACCCCTTACGACTAAATGGAGATATTGAAAAAATTCCATTCCATCCATAATTTACTTTCAAGGATTCTATCACATTTGTATTAATAACATCATTATTGATTATATTATGTCTAATTAATCCTTATCTACTAGAAGACCCACGTAATTTTGTACCTGCCAATCCATTAGTAACACCAGTCCACATTCAGCCAGATAGATATTTCCCATTTGCTTACGCAATTCTATGATCAATTCCTAATAAGTTAGGAGCTGTTATTGCATTATTTGTATCAATTAGAATCTTAATAATTTTACCATTTTACAACAAAACACCATTCCCACGTATTCAATTCTACCCTATTAAAAATGATATTCTCAATTATAGTCATTGTCATATGCTTATTAACATGAATTGGTAAATGTCCAGTTGAAGAACCATATATTATAACAGGACAAATGCTAACAATTATAATATTAATATTGTAATATAATTATTAAATTGTACTATGAATATTAGTCATTGCCATACGCTTATTAACATGAATTGGTAAATGTCCAGTTGAAGAACCATATATTATAACAGGACAAATCTTAACAATTATCTACTTTACATACTTATTAATTATTATTCATGATGCAATGCATGACACAAGCTAATTAAGGAACAAAATAAATAAGTTAATTAGCTTTGGATAAGCATATGTTTTGAAAACATAAAACTAGAAGTTTAACTCTTCTATTGACTTTTCTCAAAAAATTTCATTAAATAAATGAAATAAGTAAAATCTTTAAGCCAATGAAGAAAAGAAAATATTTAAAGACAAAGGTAAAAATCTCTTTCAAGCCAAATATATTAATTTTTAATAACGAAACTGTGGTAAAGTGCCTCAAACTCAAATGAACACAAATGATATAACAGCAAGCTTAAAAAAATATAAAAGAATAAAAATTACAATATAAAAAAATTGAAGCCAACAACATACTCATGAACACAATTGTAGTATATTCAGCCAAAAAATCAAATTAAAACCACCTACTCCATATTTAATATTAAACCCTGAAACCAATTCAGATCAACCTTCAGCAAAATCAAAAGGAGTTCGATTAGTCCCAGGTAAGCAAGAAGCAAAACAAGCCAAAGCTAAAAGAAAAGAAATAATGATAAATCAACAATAAACTTGAAAATTTATAAAATCAAACATGTTAAAACTACCAATTAAAATAAATAAAGACAATAAAATCAAAGCTAATCTAACTTCAGATGAAATTGTTTGATCAACAGAATGCAGGGAACCTATTAACCCTAGGATGCATGGTGCCAAAAACACACATGAATGCGTATGCAGGGCCTCCAAGGCCCTGCCCAAATTTAAAATTTTCCTCTTTTCTTATAATCATTCTTTGGAGTTAAATTTATTTCTGTCAAATTTATTGTCATATTGAAAGATTCCTAAGATACAGTAACAGGATCTGGTGGGCATTTTTAAAAAAACTCTAAGAGTGAATTTTTATTAGTTACATCCATTTACATACAACATATACAAATAATTTTATTAACTCACTTATAAGTTGCAGTTTACATTTTATAACATTTATTACAACCAATTTCTTCAATTAAAATATAATCGTTTTTCACAATATTATGTATATAGGCAATATTTTGACAAAAAGTTATTATTCATTGTTCACATAAAATTGTATTTTTCTTAGTTTTCAACATGTGACAAACAAGAAGCACAAAGAACACCACTATGTTCCTTACAAATGTTGGTTTTACACTTAATGCATGTCATAGCACTTTTCCTGTGTTTATTATATGGACAATAATTGCATATTCTTCTTTTTCCTGAAACAGGTAGTTGGTTCGGCAATATGACACCTTTTTAAACACCACATCTTTGCATGGCATCAACGATTTTCTTTGGAAGATTAGGGATCTGAATACAAAGTTCCATTAGTGGTCTTACCATTTCCTCTACTAAATTTCTTAGGAACAAACGCCTTTTATCACTTCTTCCACTTTGGTATGTCACATGTTGGGCGGAAAATAAAATTCCACTGTTCATTGCTGCGACATCCATTATATTCTTCCATAATGCAAATGCCCATTTTCTTGTTTGTCTTTTTCTAGTGTAATAACGAATTTTCTGGTCCATTTGATCTACTCTACCCTTCGTAGAGTTATAGAGCTTTATTATATCTGGTTTCTTTTTTGCATGAGTTTCATCAATGTTTCTGTCTTGATGCATTGTGCTAATGAGAACTACAGACTTTTTCTTTTTGCGAATATAACTCACCATTGTAATGTCACCTCTAAATGCAAACAAAGAGGAATGAATCGCTCTTGAGGCAGATGGTTTCATCTCATTAGTAATTTCCGATTTACTTTGCTTGACTGCTCCCACCACTGTAATTTGCTTCTGAAGCATCTCTTCTGCCAGCTGCACACTAGTAAAGAAGTTGTCAGCAGTAATATTTTTTCATGACCCTTCAATGCTTTTAGAAAGATCTTTCTGAATAGGTTCATGGGGTGTCCTTCCCGTGTAAATAATTCCGTTTAAAGCATATGCAGATGTAGCATCAAATAACCAAAATATTTTTATGCCATACTTGGCTGGTTTAGAGGGCATATACTGGGTGAAGCAACTTCCACGGAATGGGACTAGCTGTTTGTCAACTGTGAGTGAATCATTGGGAATCATTCTATTTCTACACTTGTCACGAAATAGTTCCCATACATAGCGAACAGCTGCAAGTTTGTCATCTGCAGATCGAGCTTCAAATCTAATCATTCTCCTTATATCCTCGAATCTATTTACTAACATGGTGGCCTTATATGTAGGATTTTTCATCCAAGTATAATTCTCTAATAGGGACATCTCAACTCTTCTCAACACCAGAAAGCAGTAAAAGACCAAGAAAACCCTCCATTTCAGCAAGCGAAACGTTTTTCCACATTTTACCACGTAAAGCAGCCATTCTTCTGCCTTCAATATTTGTGCAGTTGATGATTAACTCTAGTATTTCCTTGTAGATGAAATAGTCCCAGGCATCCTTAGGTTTACAGGTTTCCAAACTACAGGCTGGACCAGGTATCTTCTTTACGAAATTATGGACAGGCGTACAAAAAGTTGCACGATGATCTAATTTCCATTCTGACTAATGTATGTGTGGTCTTCTATACCTTTTTGTGGTGGTTCTTCATTTTCAGACTCTGATGAAGTAATATCATTGGAAGGACTGTCATCTGCCTCAATATTCACATCTGCAGGTTCATTGGCTGATTCTTCACTACTTGCATCTTCAAAAATATTTCCTGCCTCACAAGAATCATCTTCTTCAAACCACTGAGCCACAACACTTCCAAAATTAGCTGCATTTGCACATACTGACTCTTTTGCTTTGTGTGTCGAAGCCATAGCAAAAGGCATGTCTCTTGAACAGCAGCTTGTGCAGCACTAAACGAGTCATACTCGTAACAATATGGGCCTTGCAGCAACAAACAAACTACAGTAACAATGAGGCTGACGAGAGCTGCACAGGATAACAATACTATGCAATAATAAAACATTTGATAGCAAAAAGATCGATAATAAACCGTCATCGCCAATATGTGAAAGTAGTGTGTATTATTTTTTAGTTATACTATTACTACTACAGCTACTGCTGCTGTTGGCATGCCTGTTGCTGGAAATACCACAACAGTTATTGTTGAATTAATAACTGCTCCCAAACAAATGTTGAAGACAACATAGGCTAAAGAACATTTATAGATGTGTGAGGGCTTCTTAAGCCCTGCTTATGCATACACGGTGTATGGGTAAACGTATTGAATTACACAAAAAACTTAAAAAGGTATGTCGTTCAGACTTGATAGGAGGTATGTCACAGTGTTCGTGAAAGAGTACTGGAAAGCAGTTCGACATCAAACAAAAAATTACAGAATTTTTTTTTAAAGTGAAGACATACAAGGGCCTTGGAGGCCCTGTATATGCATCCTAGGGTTAAAGAACAATTTGATTTAGAAGATCAACCAGCAAGTATAACAGTATAAACACCTAATCTAGTACAACACAAAAAACAAAAAAACCATAAGAGAAACACACATGTAATTTAAATAAGGAAAAATTACTCAAATAGCCACTGAAATTATTAAATTAAGAACAGGAGAAAAATAATAGCTTAAATAATGGATATAATAGGGACGGGCTGCTCCTTACAGATCAACTTATCAGCATCACTAAAATGCTGCGGAATCCCTACAAATCCTACTTTATTTGGACCATTACAAATCTGAATATAGCCTAAAACCTTTCACTCCAGTAAAGTTAAAAAAGCCACACTAATTAAAACACAAGCAAACAACAAAAGAAAGTTTAAAATAAATATAAATAATTCATAAAGTATCAATACTATTTGTAGAAAAAAATCTACATAAATGAATTCTAAATTCGACACATTAATCAGTCAAAATAGTAAATAAATTAATATTAATCAATACAGAAAAAAATATTTTTATTCGTACTAACATGGATTATAGTCTTAGGATAGAAACCGACCTGGCTCACACCAGTCTGAACTCAGATCATGCAACAATTTAGAGGTCAAACAGACCTAATCATTGGACTTCTTCACCCAAACTTTTTCTTAATCCATCATCTAGGTCACAATCTGCTTTGTCAATATGAGCTCTCAAAAACAATTACGCTGTTACTCTAAGGTAACTTAATCTTATGATCATAAATTATGCTTCAAAACTACAAACATAAACAATGATATAATAATGGAGAGTTTATTCTTGATGTCACCCCAACAAAGCATTATCATTAAATATAGAAAGACCAACAAAAAACTATATAACAGCAAGATGTTAAGAAATATAGGTTTTTCTCGTCCTAAAGATAAAATTAAGCCTTTTGCCTTTAAAATTAAATTCAAAAATATATTAAGAGACTGTTGATTTCTCGTCAAGCCATTCATTCCAGCCACTAATTAAGAGACTAATGATTATGCTATCTTTGCATGGTCAAAATACTGCGGCTCTTTAACAATCCCTTCAGTGAGCAGGCCAGACCTCAATACATTTTCAAGATGAAATGGTTTTGATGAGGAAATCAATTTTGACTAGTTCCTTTTAATAAGTTTACAAGTTAAAATTGTTATACAAGTAAATTTACTAATTCTATCGTTATTACAAAGATTAATAAATTAAATCAAGCATCTTATTACAAAACCTAAAATAATTATACAATCAAAATATAAAATGAACTAAAATGTAATCTCAAAGATAGGAGATTTAAAGCCTACTATTATATTTAAAAAAACAAATTATTGGTTTATAAGTTTAAAGCTTATCCACTAAAGAATAAATAAGTTAATATTTATACTTAAAATTTGAATAAAAACAATCAACTTTAAAAAATTAAATTTCTTGTTAAGAAACTAGATATCTTACGAAACAATTAACATCTCATTTCTATAAATAATTTAATAATAATTATGACACAATGACTATTTATTATTTATAAATAAAGCCAAATCGAGATAAATAATATAAATACTAAAATTTTGATAAGCCCTGATACAAAAGGTACAACAAATAAAATCTACTTTAAAAAATTTAAAATACTATTTCATAAAACACTTACATTAGCAGTATACTATACTTCAAAAAATATACTAAGACACAAAAACAACCAAATTATTTATGTTAAATAATTAAATAATCAAAAAATAAGTACAATAAAATAAATAATCAAGACCCTATTTGCACAGAAAAATTTTCAGTGTAAGTGAAACTACTTTCCTAGTATCTTGAACCTCTTCCTAGATACACTTTCCAGTACACACTATGTTATGAGTTATCTCATCTAAATAGAAGCTACCTTAAAATTATTAAAATGGAATAATTAATAATGAGAGTGACAGGGGAAATGTACACACCTCAGAGCCAAGATCAGTTAAATTAAATAAATCAAATTACTATCAAATCCACCTTCATCAACAGTATTTCACCATCGAATTCGTTATAAACAAAAATCTATTGTAACCCACGTACTCTTAACTACAAGCTGCACCTTGACTTGAAAAGTTTTATAATTATAAATCCTGAGAATTATAACTCAAAAAGATTCTGTGATAACAGAGATATACAAACAAGTAAATTAATTAGAATAAATCACTGGGTAGGTTCCTCTGACTGAAATTCTTTGGGTTTAAAGACCTTAACTAATAGTACCCTATCAACTATAATTAACATTTAAAATAATAGGATATCTAATCCTAGACTATTATTTAAATTTCACAGATTCATAAAATGAGCTAAAAATAAATTTTAACATTTAACTGAAATTTCCTGGCAGATTAAAACTGTGTGCCGGACTGAGTCTCGCACTCAGGACCTTTGCCTTCTGCAGGAAAGTGTTCTACCAACTGAGCTACCCAAGCATGACTCACGCCCCGTCCTCACAGCTTTACTTTCGCCAGTATCTCGTCTCCTACCTTCCAAGCTTTACAGAAGCTCTCCTGCGATCCTGGAGATCTAACACCCCTAAAAGAAAGGATATTGCGGATACATGGCTTAGCCACAGCCTGGGGGATGTTTCCAGAATGATATTTTCACTCTGCAGCGGAGTGTGGCTGATATGAAATTTCCTGGCAGATTAAAACTGTGTGCCGGACTAAGACTCGAACTCAGGACCCTTGCCTTTTGTGGGCAAGTGCTCTACCATCTGAGCTACTCAAGCACGACTCACGCTCCATCCTCACAGCTTTACTTCCGCCAGTACTTTGTCTCTTACCTTCCAAACTTTACAGAAGCTTTCCCGTTCTGTAAGGTTCGCAGAAGAGCGTCTGTAAAGTTAAATCAATAAAGGAAAAAAATTCGTTGCCCTACATCACTGTTATTATTTAAAAAACCCTAATCATTATGTTGTTGTTAAAATACATGTTTGAACATTCTGCAGTTACAACTGCATTGCTTACGCACGCGTCTGCAAGACGTATCCCCTTTAACACACAATTTCAGAGACTCCTCTGCAGGCAAGGTGAAAGCGTAACTATTAATAGTGGAGGTACTGCTACTCCCCCAGTGACACTGTGCAAAGGCTGTGGTACGTGTGTCAGACACAGTTCCAGTGGAATGCAGGTATAGATGGAAGCAGGTATACTATCATGATTAAACTTACATGCTAAGGATGCTGGTGTCAAAAAAAAGTATACAACCATTGTTAGGGAAAAAAATTATTTATTTCTCACCCAACTTAAAGTAATTTTACATTTTCATAAGCAGACACAACAGCAGTTTTTTTATATACTTTCTTAAGTCAATGGATAGAAGGAAAGCCGTAAAAGTTCCAGGCCTTGAATAGAACCAAATTTAAAGATTAGATGCATCTATGAGATCTTCTCCTTCCCCTTCATATAGATGAGGGTGTCCATGTGATGCAATAATTTAAGCACAGTCACCATAACTTTATAGGGTATGTTAGGATCACCCTAGTGAATTCCATGGTAGAAATGTGTTAACCACTTTGCACTCCTCCGTGTCTTAGTACACCTCACTTCACTGAAAGATTTTGGTGATGCAATGTTTGCTGAGAATATCTTATTCTGGCACGTTGTGTGTATGCTACAAACGCAACATCTTTCAATACGAACGGTCTACGCTCACTGTCATAGAAACCCTGAGCATCCACAATGATGTTCACACCACGACACGTCATCGTCAAATGCTCTAGGTACAGTGCAGTACCTATTCATTTATACAGCTCATTGCACAACACCTGTGACCGGGCAGTAGTAGATCACACGGTCATGCAGAACTAGAGCATATGCGGCAGTGTGTTCTGGGAAATTTGTCGATGATTCAAATTCAATTCGCACATCTATAGGTCCAGATTTAATAATCTCATTCTGTTTCGAGCAGTCTATTATGATGATCAGTGAAACTCTTTGAACTTACGTGGACTGAGTAGACACCCTCCTCCCTTTCCTCTGGCAATTTCATAGCAAGAAGCGCGAAACCTTGCATACATGTCATATGCTAGACTGTATACACTTTGATTCCATTGCAGATGTAGATTGTCATATGGGTAGAATTCTGAATTGAGGTTGACTTTGGCATTAGTTAACTTGCAGTTGTCAAACATGGCAGAATCGTTTGCTATATTACCTCTTCAATCACTCTGGAACGCAAGTACAATGAATCTAGGTGTCTCTAGATGGGTGGAGGTTTTAATAACCTATGTTTGTCTGCTCACAGTCGGTAAAACTGGATACTCGGAAATCTCCCATGAGCGAAATGTCAGTGACAGAAATGTACCTGAATTCAGGACTTTTAAAAGCTTCAAACACTCCTCATCTGATACACTGATGTGAGGCATTTTCCATATTATCTTGCTGATTGTGATCTTATTCTCCTCTTGAGCTCCTTGAATGTATGAATTATTGGCAGTCGCACTCTGTACCAGAATGAGTTCCTGTTTAGCGTTCATAATAATCGGTCTCATGTCTTCAAAGTACTTCATAAGCATTTTTAGAGGTATGCATGCAGTAAATCGCTTGTACTCCTGCAACTATTCTATCCTCTGGATCGTCCGTGAACAATCCTGCATTTTATAAACTATGCAAATCTGCTGGTGATGTGGAGACGTATGTTTTAGGGGTTGATGTTATGCCAACATTGTGTGTACAGTCGATCTCAGACCCACTGCGTTCATAGCATATCTCTTGGAACAGGAATGCTAAAGCATTGCGTGTCAGCTTGGGTCCCACTGTATCGCTGCCATCGGTTTTCTTGAATGACCCCTCTAGATATATGAAACTCTTACATGGAAGTGTGAGTGCGTCTTGGTGCTGGATGACAATCCTGATTTCATCTTTCTTGTTAAACGTGGTTGAAGTGTAAGGTTTATGAGACAAGTATTCCTGACATATAATTCTCTCATCATACTCTACTGGACTGATTATATTGAGAGAGGACGTCACTGCACGGCTTCAGGCCAACTCATTTAAGAAACTCGTAGTTCGCACATGTTATCACTTTGCTGTTTGGTAGCGAAGTGGCATGCTGCAGATTGTGTGCACTTGCTTTATACCGTATGCCCATCCTGCCTTAATGTAATCGTACAATGATTTCCTCACCACGAAAGTCGTCTAGTTGATTATTCTGGTCCACAATACGCATCTCCAAATAGTCTAATGTCTGAGCTGTCACTGGAAGGGTTATTGCATTGGCAGGGGTATCAACAATCTTATACCCCATTGCAACTGAGGGGAAAAATCCGTAAATAGTGTGAATCAGACTATTGTTGAGATAGGAGTTTGCTGCAATGTTACACTGGACACCGATTGTGCTGACGGGGAGTATGTCCACAGTCTGATCTGACTTGTAAAATTTACTTGGATCCTTTCTTCCAGGAGTGCTAGTTCTGCAAGGTTCGCAGGAGAGCTTCTGTAAAGTTTGGAAGGTAGGAGACGAGATACTGGCAGAAGTAAAGCTGTGAGGACGGGGCATGAGTCGTGCTTTGGTAGCTCAGTTGGTAGAGCACTTGCCCGTGAAAGGCAAAGGTCCCGAGTTCGAGTCTCGGTCTGGCACACAGTTTTAATCTGCCAGGAAGTTTCATCCTAATGCGATAGTACACCGTATCCATCAGTCCATTACCACGAACATCGATTGATCTCACTTTTATTGTGCTATGTTCGGCTCGATTATATTGAGCAGTTATTTCTGGGAGGATATCTGTCCATTTTTATGAGTGGCGATGGTTAAAACTCATCCACATTCGACCTTTCATTGATCTGTTCAGGCGCTCCATGATACTTGCCTTCAGGTGAGTGAATGTCGAGTAGTGATGTATTCCATACTGCTGCATCACGGTCTTGAAATACCTATTGTAGAACTCCCCACCGTGATCGGTTTGGAGATTGTCTGGGCATCGATTCGTTCCTGTCTGTAGCAAACGCTCAAAAACATCTGCGACAATTCTACCCGTTTTTGTTTTTACCTGGCAAATTTGGAGTATGTATCAACAACCAATAAAATATATTTGAACCCATTATTCTCATGTGAATATTCCCTCACATCTACAAGATCAGCTTGCCACAAGTCATCCAACCCTTTAATCATAACACACCTGCGAGGGTATGTTTTGCGTGCTGGTTTGTACAGTTCTCGAACTACTGTCTCCATACTTATTCGATGATACCTCTCTCTCTCTAAGCTCTGAGATTATTGAAACAACCTCATTCGAATGAGCTGTGTTACCTGCAGCAGCTGATGCCATGAGCAGCTGTAGTCGATATATTAGTTCGTTGGGGTAGTCATAATATATATACTGCGAGATTCGATTATTAAATGCTTTATTCTCAATGTCAATACCATCACCGCTGCTGCTGGTGCTGTTGTTGTTGTTTTCGCCATTAAGTATTGGTTCTATAATGGTTTTATATTTCTTGTTTATCAGGTTTTTCGTGATCTTGTGTACACCAGTCATGTGCAGTATTTCACGGTACATTTCCCTAACATTAACTGAATAATTTATAGGTTTTTTGGCAGGTCTTAGAAAAATAAGATTCATTAAGCTGGGTGTTCTCTCAAACTGTCTATCACCAATCTGTATTGTGTCAACAGTTACAGTTATAGGATGCGTACCCAACATGTATGGTCTTCCCCTGCTAATGCCGAATGTTCTCTCTATCTCACAAGGGGTGCGACGAATAATGAATTCATCAATGGCAACATCCACATTATCGTGTGCTTTTGCTTTCGCTGAGAGCTGTTGGAGAGATTCAGTAACCGGCGTAAAGGTCTCTCTTAGTGTTTGCTGCCGATCCATATGCCCTAACTTCAGCAGCCGTAATTTCTCACTAACTGCTTTACGCTACTGAATCACTTTCTGCTTCGTCGACATCTCGGTGTATACTAATCGGACATCTCCGTGGGGTGAGGCTTTCTATATCTACTCTTCATCTTCCTCTTACTATGTGCCTGCTCCCCCTTCTCAGCCGGCTGAAGTGGCCGTGCGGTTAAAGGCGCTGCAGTCTGGAACCGCAAGACCGCTACGGTCGCAGGTTCGAATCCTGCCTCGGGCATGGATGTTTGTGATGTCCTTAGGTTAGTTAGGTTTAACTAGTTCTAAGTTCTAGGGGACTAATGACCTCAGCAGTTGAATCCCATAGTGCTCAGAGCCATCTGAACCATTTGAACCCCTTCTCAACAACAACGAACCTTACATCTATTTTCCCTGGAATGTCATAGAGCTTTCCAGTTAAGTCGGTTACTTTCTTACTAACTTGATTAACTAGCTCATTTAACACATTCACCATCTTTAGAAGAGTCTGGTAATACGTCTCTAGTTCCCTGCGCATACCTGCAACTTTATGCACAATAGCCTGAATTTTCGCATCCATGTATAGGCGAATGTTCTGTCTGTGTACACCGATACTCTCGGGTTGAGAAGTAGACACGCGCGAATTTTTCCATGGTTTAGCGTAGACTGCTGTACTAACCTCTCTTACCATGCTATATATGCAAAAACTCTTGAAAGTTTCGCCTGTACCTACCATCACTAAGTTTTCTTGTTTTATCAATAACGAGAAACCCATACTGTGAATGATTCCAGCAATCTGCACATATCTTTACAAAATCATTGAACGACATGTCCGTTCCGACATGTGCCTGATAAATATGTGTTAAATTCAGGTTGTCTTATTTGAAGGCTATAATGAGGTTCGCGTTATCGCTAACCAACTGTTTGGGGATTCAGGAATACATTTGACTTTGATAAAATACATCAGCACTCATATGACGACCGAAACAGAAGTATTTTCCAATTTGGTCTTGGTTTTCCACAGCAAGATCGTCAAATATGAAGGCTGTGTTTGGCTTTGCTTTTTCAGGTGGAGTGATATCACCGCTTTCATTGAACGTTATCTATTGGGTTGAAACAGTGTTTTCAAGAATACACAAACATGTTCAAATCGAACCTCATCTACATGTGTTATCAGAGTCATGAGGACATTAGTCTTCCCACAATTGGATGGACCTACAATAATTGCTCATATATTATCAGGAAGGAGAATCCCAATCTTCTTCAGGTCTTCATTAGCATCTTCACAGGACCAGTCACCGGCAACAAAGTCCTTGTGGTGAGGGTGCTTCACCCAGCCTGCAATAATATTAACTAGGCCAGGTACAGACAAGCAGTTGACATATATAGAAAAATACACTTGAGAGGATAATAATAGTGTGTGTAGCCACTATAGTTCGATTATTTAACTGACTGAGCTATACTGACTACACAGAGAAAACAGCTACATATATTTTACCCATGAAGAGTAACTTGATCAATGGTCATCTCAGTAACTTGTATAGCATTGAAAAAAATTAATAATTGTATTACTTTGATTATAATGAGAGAGGTATGAAATAAAACACAAACACGGCTTGAGATTGTATATACATAAATTATTTCTTTCAATATCATACATGGGGTGTAGTATTTCATGAATTCATTACAATCTGTATGTATCTTCTTCTTCTTCACACCTGTACAGTATTTACCACATAAAGCTTTTTGACATGCAATAAATTCAGCGCGTATCTCCCTCAAGCCAACACGTGCCTCACAGTACTCGGGTTTTTCACACACACATTTAATATGTTTCTCTTTAGGTTCAGCGTTCATGTGCGAACAAAGGTGAAGCTTAAGATCATTAACATGTACAGTATGCACACGTAGGGAGTTTATATCATTGTATGCAGAGTCTATGCTAAGCAGCCATTGGTTCAGTCTGACCAATGCAAGACATATGGGAGTGTCCAGATCGTATAACTTCATAACTGAGGCAAGTCTTAGATAAATGCAGCTGTCACCCAATTTCATACATAATACACAGTCATCACGCACTGTTGTAATAGAAAGTGTCATACCAGTAAGGCGAATGTCTGGGGGAGAACGAGTTGGATAATACTCTGTAGTCATCTGCTGATTGATGTAGCGCTCTGCACAGCATATTTCATCCCAGTTGAACTCGGAAATTGTCACTTTAACACACTTGGATACATTTTCAATCTCGATTCTCGCATGCAACCCCCAGACATGATGCATTTCTATAGCAATGTTCAAACACTTCGATCCACTGGGAGTTAAATTGTATGTGGAGGTGAAAAGCGTAGGTGCACTCGATGCCTTTTTATCCACAGTATCTGCACTCTGTTGATGCACTATCACAAGAGTGTTCTGCTGGGATGGATCATATGTTGGTGACCAGTACTGACCTTCATCTTGTTGTTTAACACCGCCAGCAACAGCATTCGATGTGTCAGGAGCAGATCGCATGTCTTCATCACACAAATTGATGAGTGGAATGGATAACAGCAACCCCTTGTCCTGCTCCATCAAGTGAGCTATGAGCGCTACCGAATCCCACGTGGCCGCTACTGGTTCAGACGCACTGGAGGCTGTTGCTGCAGGTCTCGACAAGATGGCAGCCAAAGTTGCTACAGGTCTGGACGTGGCAGCAGAGCTTGACATGTTGGCACTCGACCCTGTTGAACAAAGGCAAGGAAGCATTACACGTGGACCCAGACGAGAAAATTTTAAATAATAATAGTAATAATAGCACTAACGCTAACCAGAGAGAAAGATGTGATAAGGGATTCTTACTTTTCCGATTAATCCTTTTCTGCATGACTGTGCTGGAATGTGACTGCTGTTGGTATTCCACGGTTCTTCTTCTTTTGCTGCTGCTTCCTGCTGCTGACTGACTGGACAAAACTGAAGTCCCAGAGCTGCTGAGCCTCACCTATATCTCCTAAAATGACGTCACCAGATACTACCATCCTACTGGCTGAAGTCGAGCACGTGACTTGATCAAGGGTTCCTATTGGTTCCCGCCATTTCCCCCACCCCAGAATGTCATCTTGGATTTTGTCACAGAATGGACGATAGCACTCTCTGGTGGTGGTACTGTTTACTAGACCACTTTTGCCTCGTGGTGAACACACTTTTTGCTGCCATCTTGGATAATGGTACTTGTATCATCACCTGACATCATCGCAGCCATCTTGGATTATGTAACGGGACTAATGACAGCGTCTTCTGGTGTTGATACTGTGTACTAGGTCAGCTTGAGTCCAGACCTCATGGCGAACACACTGATTTCCGCCATTTCCCCCCACCATCTTGGATTACATCGCAGATGAGAGCACCCTCCAGTATCAGTGCTGTGTACTAGGCAAGTTGGAGTCCGGACCTTGTGGTGTACACACTGGATGGCTGTGCTGCATGAAATAGCTTAAATAAATACTGGTGCATGCAAAATAAAGACTTTCGTCCTGCACTGGTTGAATCCTTTTGTCATGAGTCCTTAGAAGGAGGTAGAGGTCAGGTGGCTTAGGTTAGTGGAGGTGAGCTTTGTTTCCTGCAGTTTTCTTAGGTTAATAGAGATACGCGAATTGGCCTTGCTTTACCGCCAAAATTCAAACTTGGCGCCAGTTCCTCGGAAGAGGTGGCGGTTGGTTGACTAAGATTAGTTGGGATAGTCCAAATGACCTATTTTTCCGCGATTTTCTTAGGTTACTAGAGTTAAGCGTGGTGTGATTCATTATCCTGTTGGAATTTGAACTTCCCACGATTTTTCTGTGGGAGAGGAAGGGGTTAGGTTAGTGGAGTTTGCCCAATTGTCCTATCTTCCAGCCTAAATCCGCCATTTTGAATGACGTCATATCCATCATCTTGGATGACGTCATGTGCTGTTGCCGCCAGCATCTTGGATACATCTGGCAACAATGGAGAATGGGGTGGCGCTGGCCTAGCTCTACTACTTACAACAACACTGGCAGCTGCTCTGGTTTGTGCACACAACATTGTAATCTACAACTTGCCTGTCTCACAACATGAACTGTAGTGGATACTTGCAGCAAGTTCGTGAAATTAACTTGCAGAAGCGACTTGGAAAAATCAACTTGCACAAGTTTTCATACTAATGTAAACACCTCAGCAACTACTTGCAGAAGTTACTTGCTAATGGACATGCGCCTTAAGTATATATTCCATCTTTGTAGTAGTAGTGTGACCAGCGAGCCTGTAGATGCTTTCCACTGATCAAAACCGATAACGGTAAATTTTTTTCACTAAGAATTTCGTATGAACACGTCTCATTTTTTTCAGCATATATCCAGCTGGTAATAGAAGCTGTGGCTGCAGCTGCACCAGCAGGAACTGCAACAGAAGTAGCACAATCGTAAATAGTATATATATATATATATATATATATATATATATATATATATATATATATATATATATATATATATACAGGGTGATTCAAAAAGAATACCACAACTTTAGGAATTTAAAACTCTGCAACGACAAAAGGCAGAGCTAAGCACTATCTGTTGGCGAATTAAGGGAGCTATAAAGTTTCATTTAGTTGTACATTTGTTCGCTTGAGGCGCTGTTGACTAGGTGTCAGCGTCGGTTGATGCTAAGATGGCGACCGCTCAACAGAGAGCTTTTTGTGGTATTGAGTACGGCAGATGTGAATCGACGACAGTTGTTCAGCGTGCATTTCGAACGAAGTATGGTGTTAAACCTCCTGATAGGTGGTGTATTAAACGTTGGTATAAACAGTTTACAGAGAATGGGTGTTTGTGCAAAGGGAAAAGTTCTGGACGGCCGAGAACGAGTGATGAAAATGTAGCACGCATCCAGCAAGCATTTGTTCGCAGCCCAGGAAAATCGACTCACAGAGCTAGCAGAGAGCTGCAAATTCCACAATCAACTGTATGGAGAGTCCTACGAAAAAGGTTAGTTATGAAACCTTATCCCGAGGCGATGGATCGGCCGCCAGGCAGCCCGTGACAGAGCACTTCATCACTGGCCTCCAAGAAGCCCTGATCTTACCCCCTGCGATTTTTTCTTATGGGGGTATGTTAAGGATATGGTGTTTCGGCCACCTCTCCCAGCCACCATTGATGATTTGAAACGAGAAATAACAGCAGCTATCCAAACTGTTACGCCTGATATGCTACAGAGAGTGTGGAACGAGTTGGAGTATCGGGTTGATATTGCTCGAGTGTCTGGAGGGGGCCATATTGAACATCTCTGAACTTGTTTTTGAGTGAAAAAAAAACCTTTTTAAATACTCTTTGTAATGATGTATAACAGAAGGTTATATTATGTTTCTTTCATTAAATACACATTTTTAAAGTTGTGGTATTCTTTTTGAATCACCCTGTATATATATATATATATATATATCATAGTACTGTGCATACATAATTAAATTTCATCATATGTAAATATGGTACATATCCTTTGTTGAAGACGATTTCCTGGCAGACAAAGAAGGGGGACAGGGAGGGGTATGTCCTGGAGATATGCTAGAGTCATCGCAGATCTCATATAAGTGTACATTAGAAAAAAATGGTTCAAATGGTTCTGAGCACTATGGGACTCAACTGCTGAGGTCATTAGTCCCCTAGAACTTAGAACTAGTTAAACCTAACTAACCTAATGACATCACAAACATCCATGCCCGAGGCACGATTCGAACCTGCGACCGTAGCGGTCTCGCAGTTCCAGGCTGCAGCACCTTTAAACGCACGGCCACTTCGGACGGCCATTAGAAAAAAATGTTTGTTTCTCGTAGTTTTTGTGTGGATATGTTTTTATTGATAGATTATTGTGTGATATCAGTGACTTGAATCGATCGGACTCCCCCAATTCAGGCGAGGATGAAATGCCACCATGGGTCAAAGAGATGGAGAGTGACCTTTGTCGGAGTGGGGATGAGGGAGATGCCAAGGAGCCGGAGCGAAACATGTAATACATACTCACTATGCTAACAAATAGTCAGTGCTCTTTCTTTCCTTACGACAGCAGCTGACGATATCTGGAAAATTGTACTTAACTGTGTTAGTTGTTCTTCCTATCTTCTACAGCGGCCGCGTTGTGGGACAATTCACGCAATATGACGTGGTATGGGTATGGGGGCGGTGAAGCCTATAACACCGAGGCGGGGTCCTGTGCGGCACGATTTGCCAGCAGGGGCACTGCTAGACGCTGCGCCAGGAGCCACCGCTGCCGCCCGCACCACCGCTGCCGCCGCCACCGCTGCTGCCCCTTCTGCCGCTGAAGCAATGCTATGACGTCCATGGGCCACCTTCCCTCTGGGAAGCGGCTCAGGGTTGCAGCAACCAGTCTGCTCACACTGGCCCAATTCCACAGCGTCTCCTCCTCCTCCACCTTCTTGTCCTCGTCAATCTCGCAAGGTATGGCACATATCTCCAACACATCACCACAAACGGTTTTTATATCTAGTTGTAGTTTAATATTGGTAATATCAACAATCCTGTGGCTAGCGGCAGTTCTCTCTCCCGCCCTTTTAGTGAAGGACATCAGGTCAGCGATGCCATACTGCATTTAGAATAATCGGTGGTTGCAGACGCCTTTGAGGAGCGAATCTTATTCACGAGACTGGAGAATGTTGCAGTGCAGTGCTGTGCATCGAACTGTCACACCCCCCAAAGTTGCCTCTTGTACTGAAGAGAAGTACTTTTTATCTTTGGGGGGGGGAGGAGGGGTAGGGGGATGGCATGATAACGTGAGGTATGTCAATCACCTAGCGGTTTCGTGAATCCACCTTTAGAGCTATACTGGCCCAGTTTTCGGAGATGAAAGTTGAAGCGTCAGCTAAAGCACTCAGCTGAATACTGCATCTGGACATCCAGAGACATGTCTATGATCCAGTAAATGGTGGTCTAGTTATACAGAGCTTCCTAAAGATGTAGCTGATAAGAGAGCATCCATTAATGTCGAAAATAGAAAGGATTAGGCACGTTTTGCATGGTCAGCCCTAACTTGCGAGAGAAATTAGATCGCAGGGATCACACTGTATGTCCCAGTACATACCACGTACCTAAAAAATACTACCCCAGGAGGGTACAATTTTGATGCTATCAAATTCCCTGTCCACATCCAGTGCATACCTAAATTTGAGGCGCAAAATACCTGAACATCGGTTCATGTTTATGGCCTGGAGTAACGCAAATCAGATGAGCAAAATGAGAAGGACAAACATATATTCGTCGGCCACCTCCAGTTCTCAAAATTTGCCTGTGAGCGTAAACAGCAGGTAAACATGTTCTTATTCTCTGATGAGAAAAATAAGGAGAGAGGCAGTTATCATTGTGTTTGAATCACAGACATGTCCTGACTTCTGTTCTCTCAATTGAGTATCTGCAAGTGTAATAAGCATATTTGCTTCAGGTGCCTCAATTATTTTTTCTCAGAGAAGTTATTAGCGATGCATCTAGTAGACTACACTCCCAAGGACTCGGTACTTGTTATTATTCCTATTGAGGAAGAGAAATTCATAAAGTTTAAAAATGTTCGCCCATTTGTAGTGTATTCCAACTCAAATTACTCCTCACTCAAGTGATCCGCTGTGAAGCTGACCCTATGGGCTCACATACTACCTATCCATAAAAACACGTACCATATGCAGCAGTGTACCAAATTGCATAGTCCTATGATTCAAGTTTTAACCACTACAAATCTTATGTTGGGGATAATCCTGCGCTTTGACTGCTCTCTGAGGTTGAAAAACTTTCATGGGAGGTTTATAAACCTTACAGTGACAACGTTTCCATCGAAGGAGGATGGAGATTTGTACAATAACGCAGTTGACTGCCATATTTACGGACTGCTGTTAGATTGGAAAAACGAAACTCCTCGTAGGGACGACTGTTGTCTTACAGGGACGTTCTGTGGCGCAGCTCGCAATACGGGCAATTTGAAGTCCCGGTTACCAAGGCACATACCCATTTTCTTCCATAATTTTAGCGCATATGACTCTCACACTCTTGATGAGCACTTGGCTAATTTCTGCATAGAGAAGGATCAGATCACTGTCATAACTGAGAATGTTGAGAAATACATTACTTTCTACAAACGAATGACGCCGAGAATTACGCTCCGCTTGCTTGACACGCTACGTTTTATGCAGGGGCTACTCCAGAAACTCGTTAAAACTCTACCTCCGGAGGATGTGCATATCACTCGACCTACATTTCCCCATGAGAAAAAATTTCAGGTTGTGACAGGGAACGGAAGGAGGTTTTCCCATACGAATATGTGGATAATATGGCTACCTGACATAACTGCATTCTCCAGCAACCTTACAGGGGATACGATAACAGACACAGAGTATGAGCATGCCGTGAATATCTGGTAGGAATTCAGCACCTCCACTTTAGGATAGTACACACGGCTTTACATGGACACAGACATGTGCTTGCTTCCGGGTGTTTTCAAGAACGTCCACGCAAGACCACATATGCTCTGGATCCCGCCTTTTATTACACGGCACCTGGGCTGTCTTGGCACACAGTGTTCAAGATAACGAAGTGCAGCATTGAATTATTGACTGATGCTTACATACTTATTTTCTTTGCGCAAGGGATTCGTGGGGGACTTTTCCAGTGTCTTCATAGGCATGTCAACGAAAATAACTCACGGACGGGTGACAGTTTCAGGGCATCCCCTATTAGAGAGTTACATCATGTACTTGGATGTCAATAACGTACACAGGCATGCCATGTAACAATCGCTGCCGATTAGTGAGTTTCAATGGGTGCCCAAAGACGAATACAATGAATTAGGTGGAAAAATCATAAGGGGGGGGGGGGGGGTATAGCGGCTGATTCTCTTACGGTGTACGTGGTGGATGTAGACCTCACATGCCTTATTAGTTTGCATGGTGCGAAAGCCAATTTGCCACTGTGTCCAGAGCAACTAGTTCCACAAGGAGGATCCACCCCAAAACTGATGATAATGCTGGGAAATAAGTGGAGATATATTATTCATTACCATAACCTTCAACAGTGCCTCCGCTTCGGGATGGAGCTGGCTAGAATCACCCAGGCTATCTCCTCCAATCAGCCCTCCTGGCTGAAGGAGTATACTGATCTGAATACAAGAAGAGAGCTTCTGCGATGTGTGACTTTGAGAACGATTTTTATAAATGAATGAATATTTCAATTTTCGTCAAAACAATGGAAAATTTTACGGAACGACATGAAATTTTGATTAGCACTGAATGAGATCAGCTTTATGGTGTAAGAAAATGCACTGCCAGATCAAATTTTAAGTAGGTTACCATATTGAATAAGAACTTTGTTGCTGTGGAGATGGTGAAGACTGCAGTAGAGTTTACGAAGCCTAATTACAAGGGGATGTGCATACTAGACCTATCCAAACTCCACATATACCGCTTTCCTTATGTTTTAGGAAAAGTCATTTCGCAGATCCTAAATTACTTTATATGGATGCAGACAGTTTGCTTATGTTTTAGGAAAAGTCACTTCGCAGATCCTAAATTACTTTATATGGATGCAGACAGTTTCATCTACTGGGTAAAGAACTGCAATCCATAAGAAGTAATAAGGTACCACAGTTATGAATCCGACACGTCCTCCTACAAGACCAATGGACTGATAATCCTTATGGTACTGTTCCACAGAACAAGAAGATTACCGGCCTTATGAAAGACGAGGTAAATGGATTGCCGATTGTGGAGTTTATAGATCTGCGATAAAAAATGTATGCATATCGCACACTGGATGATGGCATCCAGAGGCAGGCTAAGGGTGTGCGTCGTATGACATCGAGAGCCTTCTCTATCAAATACTACAGCAGTGTTCTCACTGCTAAACCACAGCCGCTGCATATGGTACGGCAAACTAGTATTCGATTGACGGGACACGAGGTGTCCACTGTACTGCAGTCTAAAGTCTCATGAGATAAAAGGGTCATTGGTGATGGTTGGTTGATTTGGGGGAGGTGATCAAACAGCGAGGTCATCGGTCCCATTGGAATAGGGAAGGAAGTCGGCCATGCCCTTTCATAGGAACCATCCTAGCTTTGCCTGAAGCGAGTCAAGGAAATCATGGAAAACCTAAATCAAGATAACCAGATGCCGATTTGAAACGACGTCCTCCCGAATGCGGTCATTTGTGATGATAGGACTGAAACTCACCCATACTCACACTACAAAATTGTAACGAGAGAAGGGGTGGGGGACACTGATTGAGTGAGGAGAGAATATGTGTGTGTGTGTGTGTGTGTGTGTGTGTGTGTGTGTGTGTGTGTGCAGGGTAGTGGTATGACCCTTTCATCATAGTGTAAGTAATTTTGTGTGTGTGTGTGTGTGTGTGTGTGTGTGTGTGTCATGTAAATATTTATGTGTGTTGTGTACACATGTTGGTATGCACACCATGTATGAAAAATCATAAAACAAGAAAAGAAATATGTATATTTACATTTACATGGACATAAAAGTACAAAAAAATTATTAAAAAATCATATACAGAAAAAAATGAATATTCATTCATACACAGAGTGTATGTATGTAAATACGTCTATACACCATGTGTGTCTTGTAAATAGAATAGTTTTTAAGTTTTTCACCTGCTGCTAGCCATCCAAGTCACATTAGTTTTTAAGTGTATACAGGGTGCCGAAAAATTCACGCATGCAGACTGCACAGTGCGATTCCTCTCATACTAGCAATGCGAATATGTCTGTCACAATATTTCGTCCTGCACATATTTCAGGCAGTAAATGAACGTAGAAGATTTTCAGTCTGGCAACACTATAATCATGTGTACTGCAAGTATCTCTGTCAAATATAACAGTGGTGCTGTGCAGTTGGTGCAATGGATGGCGTTTTGGGCTAGGACAAAGGATGTCAACTTTTCGATTCTGTGCCAAGGTTTATTTGTTATTATTTGCTTAAAGTAGTCTACATGGTAAGAGATGTGGTGTCTTAATGGTTATATAGCGATTACAGTGGGTCTTCTAGAAAGCATTTGCAGCTATGTACTACGACCACAGAAATGGAAATTCAATCGTTTTCATTGGTCACCTTTTAAAGAAACCTTTTGCACATCCTGGATGCGAATTGTTTCGCACCAGTGCATCTACGAGATTCCAAACTTGTTTTGTGTACACCCTTTCCCAATGGACCCATCAATTAATACGAATTATTATTCTTCCCACGTTCAGGTCCATTACATTTCGTTAGGAAATTATGTCACCAGTAGGGCTCGCAATGTGCTTTTGAAATAATTTCGATGGGCCTATTCGGAGAGGGTACACAGAGAACAGGTTTGGAATCTAGTATAGGCAGTGGAGCGTGCAAAAGGCTTTATTAAAAGCTGACCAATGAAAACGATTGTAATTCAATTTCTGTGTTCATAGTGTACACCTGCAAATATTTTGTAGAAGACCCACTGCAATCGATGTATGACGATTAAGACGTCAGATATCATACGATGTAAACTACTTTTAGCAACAAAAAAAAACCTCGACCCAGAAGCGAATCCTCGACCTCTTGGATGCTAACCCAAAATGATATCCCCTGTGTGTGCTGCTCAGCAGTGCTGTCTCTGCTGACAGAGGTAGTTACTGCACATGTGATTACATGGTTGCCAGATTGCCAACCTTTAACTTCCATTTACTGCCTGAAATATGTGCAGGACGAAATTTTGTGACAGACATTTTTGGATCATAAGCACGTGACAAATCGCGCTGCCAATTCCGAGGGCTCGAATTTTCCTTCACCCTGTCTATACAGCTCACAGTCTATCAGAATGATTGTAAAATTTTTGGTACTGGGCCTATGCAAATTAGCTCCTAAGTGTGTATATAGCTCACATTCCATTAGAATTATTGTAAAAGATATTCTGTTGGGGGCTGTGCAATTTAGTTGTACTAAAAAGGTAACTCCACATTAATTTTCTAAGCATACATTATAAGAAAATTGTTTAAAAAAGGAAATTTCATCCAGTACTACCAGAGAAAAAATATATAAAAAATATTCTCAAGCAGTGCTACTGTTTGAAGATTCTTTTTTTCCCTAGTTATTAGTAACAGAGTGCAAGTTAAAAGTGTCTCTGCACTAAAATATCAGGACTCAGATTGTACCTCAATAACTATATTGTTCCTCAAGAACTTAACTGAGCCTCAAAAACTATATTACAATTTCAAGAACTGAATTGTAATCTCAAGAACTGAATTGTAATCTGAACAACTATATTACATCTCAAGAATGAATTTAATGTGTGTAAATTCAATAGAAGAAAAAACTGTTACCACACTTCTTTGTTGTTTTTACTTATGCAAAATTTATCCCCTATTGGATTAAGTATATAGGGTGTTACAAAAAGGTACAGCCAAACTTTCAGGAAACATTCCTCACACACAAAGAAAGAAAATATGTTATGTGGACATGTGTCTGGAAATGCTAACTTTCCATGTTAGAGTTCATTTTATTACTTCTCTTCAAATCACATTAATCATGGAATGGAAACACACAGCAACAGAACGTACCAGCGTGACTTCAAACACTTTGCTACAGGAAATTTTCAAAATGTCCTCCATAAGCGAGGATACATGCATCCACCCTTCGTCGCATGGAATCCCTGATGCGCTGATGCAGCCCTGGAGAATGGCATATTGTATCACAGCCATCCACAATACGAGCACAAAGAGTCTCTACATTTGGTACCGGGGTTGCGTAGACAAGAGCTTTCAAATGCCCTTATAAATGAAAGTCAAGATGGTTGAGATCAGGAGAGTATGGAGGCCATGGAATTGGTCCGTATCTACCAATCCAACGGTCATCTAATCTGTTGTTGAGAAGCGTATGAACACTTCAACTGAAATGTGCAGTGGCTCCATCGTGCATGAACCACATGTTGTGTCGTACTTGTAAAGGCACATGTTCTAGCAGCACAGGTGGAGTATCCCGCATGAAATCATGATAACGTGCTCCATTGAGCGTAGGTGGAAGAACATACTGACGAAACTAAAATGAGCCTAACATGGAAATTAAGCGTTTCCGGACACATGTCCACATAACATTTTTTCTTTATTTGTGTGTGAGGAATGTTTCCTGAAAGTTTGGCTGTACCTTTTCGTAACACCCTGTATGTATAATGGCAGTGGAGGCCACAAATAACATCAGTTCTGAACATGAGTGGTTGTGAATTTTATAACATTTTAAATATAATAAATATATATTTTTAGCAGTAAGATAAATGAGTAAAATGCTCGAAATATAAAATCTGAATCATGAAAAATCAAAGAAGAATTAGAAACAATGGAGTCAGATAAAAAAAAAAGAATTCAATTCAAGAATCAAGAATTTATTGAAGCATCTTAACAATGAGTTAGGTCAAGTTCTTAAAACAACTAAAAGTTTAAAATGATTAATAGATCCAGAAACTCTAAAGTTAGTTAAACAGTTTCATAAAGAAATAGGCAATATTTTTAAAACAATGATGAGTTATATTCATTTTAAAGATAAAAGAGTAGTACATATAAATTATCCAACTGAAGAAAAGATATAGTTAATAAAAGGTATTTAGGAAATGAATTAAATAATTTTGTTACAAAAGCTGAATATGCAAAGGTGCCCTCATACACTCTAACACAATTCAAGAATTAAGTTACCAAAAAGAATGAAGTAATTATTATACAAAAAAGGAAACAGAGAAAGTGTTCTCATACTATCACACAAAGGCAGATTTAGCTCCATGTATCAATCCGACAAACTAGAGGGGAAGGTTTATAATGAACAATTAGTTGAATTTACATTTATGACTGGGGTGAAGAAAAAATTTATCATTTTGAGTATTTTTTCTTCCTTCCAATGTCTTTCTTGTTTCCAAAAATATAGGTAAAGATCAATCATTAAAAGATTTCAATATTTTGTTAAGTGTCTCTGATAATATTTACCAGATAACTCCTGCTACCCATCAACAATAATTCTGTATAAATCAAAATTTGTGACCATAAAATTAAAAGGTACAGTTAAAATCATACCAGTAGATTTAAAATAATTTTGTCTGGTAAACTTTAATATATATAAATGAATAACCATGTCTGGTACTTGAAAAAGTTAACAAAACTCATCATCCTCCAAGAGTAATAATAAAAAAATGGGAGACAGAGGACTGAAGCAGTCTGCACAGTATGTAACACTAAAAGAAGTAAATTTGTTAAAAATTGTAAATATTCCTGAAGAAATTATTAGGGAGTTACATAAACTGATGAGAAAACTTATTAAAAGCAGAAATGTTGTAACTCATGGTATAGGTGATTTATGGCAAGCATATGTAGAAGAGATTGAGTCTGAAACCTTTAAACAAATTTAAAAAATAAATAAAGGATATAAATATTTATTAGTCGTAACACACATTTTTTCGAAATTTGCTTGGGCTGTTCAAATTAAAGATAAAACAGGAAATTATGTTTTATAAATTATTGGAAAAAATATTGAAAATACTAACTCCAAGAAATCTATGAACAAAGAAGATTAAAGAACTTTACAATAAGTTTTTCAACAACTTATGGACAAATATAACATCAACCATTATTCAACTTTTATAAAATTAAAGAAAGAATTAACAGAATACTCAAAAAATGTGGAAGGGGTCGGCTAATTAAGGAAATTACAAATGGATTGAGCTCCTTTCAAAACTACTTCATGAATATAATAATACGAAACTTTCAACAATAAAAATGAAGCCAAAGGATATAACCAAAGAAAGTGAGAAGGACCTCCTGCAAACAGTTTCTACGCTAAATTCTGAAGCGGCCAAGCCCAAATATAATTTGGGTGATAAAGTTAGAATCAGCAATTTGGAAAGAATTTCTGAAAAACGGTACCTACAAACTGGTCAAAAGAAATTTTTGAAACTGAAGGTGTTATATTTTTAGATCCAATTATATAAAAATTAAAACATATAAAAAATTTACGAGCAAGAACTACAAAATACAAAATTGCTGGGTATGTACATTTAGTCGAAAAACTTTTGAGAAAAAAGGTGATAAAGTTAATTTTGAATTATTAGTATTTAATGATCTACATTACAGTTTGCTAAATAAAGAAAAAATTATTTGGAATAGCCATAGCATTCTCCAGAATGTGTCCTTATACAAATTCATTCTGATGAAGAATTATTATATCATTGATCCATTGTTCTTGTTTAAAATATTGAAGTAGTTAAGATAAAAAACAATTTTCACATTTTCTTTCATTCTTTGGTATAAATTTATTGGATTAGTTTTATAACCAAGTCTTAAGATTTTTTCACAATTTGGGTTTCTATCTTCATTTCTGTATAACAGCCTTTGCTAGTTATTTCATTGTCCTCTAATGACATAACAGTTATATTCTTAGTTATCATCAAACAGTCTTAAAATAAAAGGGTAGTCCATAAATTTTTATCAGTAGTTTGAGGTACAACATGTACAGTCTTTTCTATTCTTGTATATTAACGAATTGATGGTAAAATTTCTCCATAAACCCAATCTTCAAATTTTTCAGCTTTTGTCATTCTTTTAATTTATAATTAGTGAATGTAAACCTGGTTAACATACAAAATTTGTGTGTGGATGTAAGGGCAACAAATTGTTACTCTTGATGTCTTTATAACATTTTCCCTGTTTTTCTTTTACATCATGTAACATTATTTTTCTTTTATTTGTAAATTCCAAAATCTCTGCAACATCTTTATTTTTAAACTAAGTAATATTTCTGCATCAGAACTCATTAACACTTGCCTATCATTATATAAAAGTTTGTTGTCATTGACAAACAACTGCATTAACAATAAAAAAATTTATCAGAATTTTATAGGACAAACCTGCATTATTTATAAATATTGGATGTGGCTGTGAAACTGAGTGTGCCTAAAATTGAAGTCCCCTTCAAAAGTTAGAAATTCTTACTACTTCATATATTACTTTTTCTTCTTAGATTCCTTTTCTAAATAATCAGAAATGATTAGACAAGTGGCAGAGCAATCTTCAGACTGTGTGAAATCCAAAAAGGGTAAAACTTGTGATGTGGAGACGTCAATTGATGATTTAATTTCATAGAAATACACAAAAGGTGGTTTAGGACAATATGTAGATAATGTTTAAATGAATATCATAAAATAAGATATATGGTAAATGAAGTCTGTGTGTATATCGAAAATAAATTTCTAAATCTTGTTACAAAGGAACTTAAAACGAGGTCTAAGTGAAAAACATTCTGTTATTGTCGATGAAAACTAAAGTACAACAAACCTAGGGTGAAAACACCACAAAAAAGAGCATTAATTATCAATAAATTAAAGATTTAGATTGTTTGTATTTGAATCTCTTGTAAAGACAAACTTATAAATAAACATAAGAAATTTGTTCTAGAATATATAAAAAATAAAAAATTTTGTGCTAAAAATCAAGTTAATACTGATTAATTTTATTTCTTTTGTTAAATTTTATTGTGTATTCGACTGGAAAAAACTTTGAATTTTGTTTTTGACTTAATTTTTATGTTCTTTGTTAATGGTTAATAGTTCTGCAAAATTAATGAAATAACAGTCTTGGTCATTACCGTTATTTTATTGAAAATGAACAATAACGGCCCAGTTTTAGGCCATATTCAGAACTGGACCATCAACTAGCAGTCGCTGAAACAGAGTGGATCTGTTTCAGCGACTGATGTCTACTGACTGTTCTGGACATCGTAAATTTCAGTTGATGGTGCAGCTCTGAAGATGGCCTAAGACTAGGCTGAAATCGGTCATTTTAAATAAAATAACAGTCGCGATCTAGTATGTTCATTCACTAATTTTATATAGCTTACAAAACTGCTGTTTCCCAACAATGTTACCAAAAATTTGTAATTGTTTTCTTACTGTTTATTTATGTAGAGATAATTTATTCTGTAATCATTTATTAATTCATTCTATTGTTGACCTTTTGTATATTTAAGATAATCAAATAGATTTTTGCCAATAGTTGTTGTTCTTGTTGTGGTCTTCAGTCCTGAGACTGGTTTGATGCAGCTCTCCATGCTACTCTATCCTGTGCAAGCTTCTTCATCTCCCAGTACCTACTGCAACCTACATCCTTCTGAATCTGTTTAGTGTATTCATCTCTTGGTCTCCCTCTACGATTTTTACCCTCCACGCTGCCCTCCAATGCTAAATTTGTGATGCATTGATGCCTCAAAACATGTCCTACCAACCGATCCCTTCTTCTAGTCAAGTTGTGCCACAAACTTCTCTTCTCCCCAATCCTATTCAATACCTCCTCATTAGTTACGTGATCTACCCACCTTATCTTCAGCATTCTTCTGTACCACCACATTTCGAAAGCTTCTATTCTCTTCTTGTCCAAACTGGTTATCGTCCATGTTTCACTTCCATACATGGCTACACTCCCAACAAATACTTTCAGAAACGACTTCCTGTCACTTAAATCTATACTCGATGTTAACAAATTTCTCTTCTTCAGAAACGATTTCCTTGCCATTGCCAGTCTACATTTTATATCCTCTCTGCTTTGACCATCATCAGTTATTTTACTCCCTAAATAGCAAAACTCCTTTACTACTTTAAGTGTCTCATTTCCTAATCTAATCCCCTCAGCATCACCCGATTTAATTTGACTACATTCCATTATCCTTGTTTTGCTTTTGTTGATGTTCATCTTGTATCCTCCTTTCAAGACACGGTCCATTCCATTCAACTGCTCTTCCAAGTCCTTTGCTGTCTTTGACCGAATTACGATGTCATCGGCGAACCTCAAAGTTTTTACTTCCTCTCCATGAATTTTAATACCTACTCCGAATTTTTCTTTTGTTTCCTTCACTGCTTGCTCAATATACAGATTGAATAACATCGGGGACAGGCTACAACCCTGTCTCACTCCTTTCCCAACCACTGCTTCCCTTTCATGCCCCTCGACTCTTATAACTGCCATCTGGTTTCTGTACAAATTGTAAATAGCCTTTCGCTCCCTGTATTTTACCCCTGCCACCTTCAGAATTTGAAAGAGAGTATTGCAGTTAACGTTGTCAAAAGCTTTCTCTAAGTCTACAAATGCTAGAAACGTAGGTTTGCCTTTTCTTAATCTTTCTTCTAAGATAAGTCGTAAGGTTAGTATTGCCTCACGTGTTCCAACATTTCTACGGAATCCAAACTGATCTTCCCCGAGGTCCGCTTCTACCAGTTTTTCCATTCGTCTGTAAAGAATTTGCGTTAGTAATTTGCAGCTGTGACTAAGGCAATAATATCTGATTTCATCAGTAATTTTAGTTCTTAATCTCCTTACAAGTTTCTTGACATTTCCACGATTTTAGAGCAGCTCCATTCAGTTTTAAACTTTTTATTTCGTTTTGAATATATTCATATTATAAGGCTAAAGGATTATTATATTTAAATTTCTGTGTATCTGAGGTTGTCATTATTTAATTACTTCATCTTAGAGAACTTTGTAATTCCATAAAGAATGAGATATAAAATATTGTTAGTAATCGATATCCTTTTTCTTCCAACAAAGGAATAGAAATATATTTTAATGAAGAATCTAAATTAATATTACAACTATTATTCTGAATACAGCGAAATATATCCAGGATATTTTCTCTTCTGTAGAAATATTTCATTATTTGTTGATTCTTCAGTGAATGATCCATCTATATTACATCTTTTCCAACAATTTTGCAGTAAGCTGCCATAACAAACTAGATATTTTTATAGTGTTATTTATCAATTTAATTTTTTCATTTTTCAAATAATCATAGAGGAAAATGATTAAATACAGAAATGTAAAATAATTTGATTAAAATAAAAATAACTTTGAGAAATAACGAAGTCTCTCAATTAAAACTTTTTGAATCCTTGGGTCGAATTCAGATCAATCTTTTTTCCAAAAAGAGAGTATTTTATTTGATATTTGTGTCATTAAACATCAAAAATTATAGTTTTTGGTTCACTTTATGTTTTTCTACCCTGATATTATAAATTCCTTTATAAGAGATGTATCAGTCCTTGAATCGAAGGTCTTGTTTAAAAAAGAATTGTTTTCAAACTTATCACTAGTTATGAGAAATGTGTTCTAGAATACGTGAACAATAAGAAAACTCGTGTTACAAATCAACTTATCGCCAATTAATTTATGTTTATTAATCCTAATAAAAAAATTTTGTATAAATTTCTACAATATCGACACAGCTCATGATCGCTCAACTCTTGATTATTGTAAAGGAAATAACTTAAGGGGATATTATGAATTAAGGGAAGATCACTTAACTGATGTATAATAAAAAATCATAATATTATAATAAATATTTTGAAACAATTAGCTGATTCTAAAATTGAAAATGAAGATGGAAATTTTCAAATTGATTAAACTATACTATCGAAAGAAATATTTCCTTTTTCTACTAATATTGTTGGGAAACAAAACTAGATAAACAGTTAAACATTATCTAGTTAATAATGCATTTGCTGACAAACCACAGACTATAAATTTGGAAAATAATCTAAATTTAACTGAGCCTAATATTTTCTCCCCCCCCCCCATGAACCATGGACCTTCCCGTTGGTGGGGAGGCTTGCGTGCCTCAGCGATACAGATAGCCGTACCGTAGGTGCAACCACAACGGAGGGGTATCTGTTGAGAGGCCAGACAAACGTGTGGTTCCTGAAGAGGGGCAGTAGCCTTTTCAGTAGTTGCAAGGGCAACAGTCTGGATGATTGACTGATCTGGCCTTGTAACAATAACCAAAACGGCCTTGCTGTGCTGGTACTGCGAACGGCTGAAAGCAAGGGGAAACTACAGCCGTAATTTTTCCCGAGGGCATGCAGCTTTACTGTATGATTAAATCATGATGTCGTCCTCTTGGGTAAAATATTCCGGAGGTAAAATAGTCCCCCATTCGGATCTCCAGGCGGGGACTACTCAAGAGGATGCCGTTATCGGGAGAAAGAAAACTGGCGTTCTACGAATCAGAGTGTGGAATGTCAGATACCTTAATCGGGTAGGTAGGTTAGAAAATTTAATAAGTGAAATGGATAGGTTGAAGTTAGATATAGTGGGAATTAGTGAAGTTCGGTGGCAGGAGGAACAAGACTTCTGGTCAGGTGACTACAGGGATATAAACACAAAATCAAATAGGGGTAATGCAGGAGTAGGTTTAATAATGAATAGGAAAATAGGAATGCGGGTAAGCTACTACAAACAGCATAGTGAACGCATTATTGTGGCCAAGATAGATACTAAGCCCATACCTACTACAGTAGTACAAGTTTATATGCCAACTGGCTCTGCAGATGACGAAGAAATTGAAGAAATGTATGATGAAATAAAAGAAATTATTCAGATTGTGAAGGGAGACGAAAATTTAATAGTCGTGGGTGACTGGAATTCGAGTGTAGGAAAAGGGAGAGAAGGAAACATAGTAGGTGAATATGGATTGGGGTTAAGAAATGAAAGAGAAAGCCGCCTGGTAGAATTTTGCACAGAGCACAACATGATCATAACTAACACTTGGTTTAAGAATCATGAAAGAAGGTTGTATATGTGGAAGAACCCTGGAGATACTAAAAGGTATCAGATAGATTATATAATGGTAAGACAGAGATTTAGGAACCAGGTTTTAAATTGTAAGACATTTCCAGGGGCGGATGTGGACTCTGACCACAATCTATTGGTTATAAACCGTAGATTAGAACTGAAGAAACTGCAAAAGGGTAGGAATTCAAGGAGATGGGACCTGGATAAACTGAAAGAACCAGAGGTTGTACAGAGTTTCACGGAGAGCATAAGGGAACAATTGACAGGAATGGGGGAAAGAAATACAGTAGAAGAAGAATGGGTAGCTTTGAGGGATGAAGTAGCGAAGGCAGCAGAGGATCAAGTAGGTAAAAAGACGAGGGCTAGTAGAAATCCTTGGGTAACAGAAGAAATATTGAATTTAATTGATGAAAGGAGAAAATATAAAAATGCAGTAAATGAAGCAGGCAAAAAGGAATACAAACGTCTCAAAAATGAGATCGACAGGAAGTGCAAAATGGCTAAGCAGGGATGGCTAGAGGACAAATGTACGGATGTAGAGGTCTCTCTCACTAGGGGTAAGATAGACACTGCCTACAGGAAAATTAAAGAGACCTTTGGAGATAAGAGAACGACTTGTATGACTATCAAGAGCTCAGATGGAAACCCAGTTCTAAGCAAAGAAGGGAAAGCAGAAAGGTGGAAGGAGTATATAGGGGGTCTATACAAGTGCGATGCACTTGAGGACAATATTATAGAAATGGAAGAGGATGTAGATGAAGATGAAATGGGAGATATGATACTGAGTGAAGAGTTTGACAGAGCACTGAAAGACCTGAGTTGAAACAAGGCCCCCGGAGTAGACAACATTCCATTGGAACTACTGACGGCCTTGGGAGAGCCAGTCCTGACAAAACTCTACCATCTGGTGAGCAAGATGTATGAAACAGGCGAAATACCCTCAGACTTCAAGAAGAATACAATAATTCCAATCCCAAAGAAAGCAGGTGTTGACAGATGTGAAAATTACCGAACTATCAGTTTAATAAGTCACAGCTGCAAAATACTAACACGAATTCTGTACAGACGAATGGAAAAACTAGTAGAAGCCAACCTCGGGGAAGATCAGTTTGGATTCCGTAGAAACACTGGAACACGTGAGGCAATACTGACCTTACGACTTATATTAGAAGAAAGATTAAGGAAAGGCAAACCTACGTTTCTAGCATTTGTAGACTTAGAGAAAGCTTTTGACAATGTTGACAGGAATACTCTCTTTCAAATTCTAAAGGTGGCAGGGGTAAAATACAGGGAGCGAAAGGCTATTTGCAATTTGTACAGAAACCAGATGGCAGTTATAAGAGTCAAGAGACATGAAAGGGAAGCACTGGTTGGGAAGGGAGTGAGACAGGGCTGTAGCCTCTCCCCGATGTTGTTCAATCTGTATATTGAGCAAGCAGTAAAGGAAACAAAAGAAAAATTCGGAGTAGGTATTAAAATTCATGGAGAAGAAATAAAAACTTTGAGGTTCGCCGATGACATTGTAATTCTGTCAGAGACAGCAAAGGACTCGGAAGATCAGTTGAATGGAATGGACAGTGTCTTGAAAGGAGGATATAAGATGAACATCAACAAAAGCAAAACAAGGATAATGGAATGTAGTCTAATTAAGTCGGGTGATGCTGAGGGTATTAGATATGGATATGAGGCACTTAAAGTAGTAGATGAGTTTTTTTATTTGGGGAGCAAAATAACTGATGATGGTCGAAGTAGAGAGGATATAAAATGTAGGCTGGCAATGGCAAGGAAGGCGTTTCTGAAGAAGAGAAATTTGTTAACATCCAGTATTGATTTAAGTGTCAGGAAGTCATTTCTGAAAGTATTCGTACGGAGTGTAGCCATGTATGGAAGTGAAACATGGACGATAAATAGTTTGGACAAGAAGAGAATAGAAGCTTTCGAAATGTGGTGCTACAGAAGAATGCTGAAGATTAGATGGGTAGATCACATAACTAATGAGGAAGTATTGAATAGGATTGGGGAGAAGAGAAGTTTGTGTGCACAACTTGACCAGAAGAAGGAATCGGTTGGTAGGACATGTTCTGAGGCATCAAGGGATCACCAATTTAGTATTAGAGGGCAGCGTGGAGGGTAAAAATCGTAGAGGGAGACCAAGAGATGAATACACTAAGCAGATTCAGAAGGATGGAGGTTGCAGTAGGTACTGGGAAATGAAAAAGCCTGCACAGGATAGAGTAGCATGGAGAGCTGCATCAAACCAGTCTCAGGACTGAAGACCACAACAACAACAACATTTTCTTTAACGTATCGTCACCAAAAGTTATGAATATAGTAAGAAATTATCTAAAAATACATCATGGACTGAAATTTGGTTTTATAGTGTTTTGTGAGTACCAAATGCAAACAGATCGAAGGAATAGGCAATATTGGATTCAGACACAAAAGTAAAGAGCCATGAATGAAAGATAATTGAAAAAAATTGGAAGAGGAAGAAGAGAAATTATATCATGAATGACTGAATTTCAAGTCCATGGCTCTGGCTGTACTCTACACAGAATTATTGGCTTGTAATTAGGAATTAATAGATATGTTCTATTAAGTGACTGATCTTACGTTGTATTCCAGATCATATAAAAATAAGAGAGCTTATATGTTTCTTGTAGACCATAAAACCAGATGGCTGTCTCAAGTACAGATACTGTTGAGGATCAGTGGACAAAGTTCAAAACCATTGTACATTATGCGTTAGATGAGTATGTGCCAAGCAAGATCGTAAGAGATGGAAAAGAGCCACTGTGGTACAACAACCAAGTTAGAAAACTGCTGCGGAAGCAAAGGAAACTTCACAGCAAACATAAACATAACCAAAGCCTTGCAGACTAACAAAAATTACAGGAAGCGAAATGTAGTGTGGGGAGGGCTATGCGAGAGGCGTTCAATGAATTCGAAAGTAAAGTTCTGTGTACTGACTTGGCAGAAAATCCTAAGAAATTTTGGTCTTATGTCAAAGCGGTAGGTGGAGCAAAACAAAATGTCCAGACACTCTGTGACCAAAATGGTACTGAAACAGAGGATCACACACTAAAGGCCGAAATACTAAATGTCTTTTTCCAAGGCTGTTTCAGAGACGAAGATTGCACTGTAGTTCCTTCTCTAGATTGTCACACAGATCACAAAATGGTAAATATCGAAATAGACGACAGAGGGATAGGGAAACAATTAAAATCGCTTAAAAGAGGAAAGGCCTCGGGACCTGATGGGATACCAGTTCGATTTTACACAGAGTACGTGAAGGAACTTGGCCCCCTTCTTGCAGCGGTGTACCGTAGGTCTCTAGAAGAGAGTAGCGTTCCAAAGGATTGGAAAAGGGCACAGATCATCCCCGTTTTCAAGAGGGG
This sequence comes from Schistocerca piceifrons, assembly GCF_021461385.2. Taxonomy (NCBI): domain Eukaryota; kingdom Metazoa; phylum Arthropoda; class Insecta; order Orthoptera; family Acrididae; genus Schistocerca; species Schistocerca piceifrons. Next base: position 332,150,085 of record NC_060149.1, read on the forward strand.
ACGTCGAACAGATGTGCAGAACTATAGACCTATATCTCTAACGTCGATCAGTTGTAGAATTTTGGAATACATATTATGTTCGAGTATAATGAATTTTCTGGAGACTAGAAATCTACTCTGTAGGAATCAGCATGGGTTTCGAAAAAGACGGTCGTGTGAAACCCAGCTCGCGCTATTCGTCCACGAGACTCAGAGGGCCATAGACACGGGTTCACAGGTAGATGCCGTGTTTCTTGACTTCCGCAAGGCGTTCGATACAGTTCCCCAAAGTCGTATAATGAACAAAGTAAGAGCATATGGACTATCAGACCAAGATTGGATTGAAGAGTTCCTGGATAACAGAACGCAGCATGTCATTCGCAATGGAGAGAAGTCTTCCGAGGTAAGAGTGTTTTCACGTGTGCCGCAGAGGAGTGTCATAGGACCGTTGCTATTCACAATATACATAAATGACCTTGTGGTTGACATTGGAAGTTCACTGAGGCTTTTTGCAGATGATGCTGTGGTGTATCGAGAGGTTGTAACAATGGAAAATTGTACTGAAATGCAGGAGGATCTGCAGTGAATTGACACATGGTGCAAGTAATGGCAATTGAACAAGTGTAATGTGCTGCAAATACATAGAAAGATAGATCCCATATCATTTAGCTACAATATAGCAGGTCAGTAACTGGAAGCAGTTAATTCCATAAATTATCTGGGAGTACGCATTAGGGGTGATTTAAAATGGAATGATCATATAAAGTTGATCGACGGTAAAGCAGATGCCACACTGAGATTCATTGGAAGAATCCTAAGGAAATGTGATCCGAAAAGTAGGTTACAGTATGCTTGTTCGCCCACTGCTTGAATACTGCACAGCAGTGTGGGATCCGTACCAGATAGGGTTGATAGAAGAGATAGAGAAGATCCAACGGAGAGCAGCGTGCTTCGTTACAGGATCATTTAGTAATCGCAAAAGCATTACGGAGATGATAGATAAACTCCAGTGGAAGACTATTCAGGAGAGACGCTCAGTAGCTCGGTACGGGCTTTTGTTAAAGTTTCGAAAACGTACCTTCACCGAAGAGTCAAGCAGTATATCGCTCCCTCCTACGTATATCTCGCGAAGAGACCAAGAGGATAAAATCAGAGAGATTGGAGCCCACACAGAAGCATACCGACAATCCCTCTTTCCACGAACAATACGAGGCTGGAATAGAAGGGAGAACCGATAGAGATACTCAAGGTACCCTCCACCACAAACCGTCAGGTGGCTTGCAGAGTATGGATGTAGACGTAGATGTACTCTAGGTATCATCATGTCGATAGAGTTAAAAAATATAGAAATATTGGTTTTTTATTGATCAAAAACTTGAAAATTTTTAATTTCCTGTAGTGATTGTTAGTATTCCAAAATTATACTAAAATTAATGTAGCTATTATTGTTTATTCATCTGATGAGAAATATCAATGTACCACTAAAAGTTACGAAATGTAAGAAAGAAAGTCATATAAGTTAATTATATTTTAAAGAAGGTGAAAATTCATATTATTATTGGATAAAATATTTATCTCACCATACTTCAACTTAGTTTACAAAAGATAAACAGTCGAAATTTATTTGTGATATGTATTTGCTGTATTTTAATAATAAGGGAACTTAAGCACTCACACACAAAATTGTTTAGTTAACAAACCATTAAAAGTAGAACTACCAGAGAAAGGCTCCTTTGAAAGTTCTAAAAATTATCATCATATGCAGAAACAACCATTTATTATTTAGGCAGGTCTTGTAAACTTGCTTTAAAAATGTTTGATTCTCAAACAACTCCAAAAATGATAAAAATATTTGAACTAACTCATAAATATTCAGTATTAATATGGGATTATATTCTTAAAGATTTGTACAAGGAAATGTTAATAGATATATATAAACGTAGCATTGAAGAGATAAATGTAACTGCATTAAACGTAAATGACGAATATTATACTACAAGATATTAAAAACATAAACCATGTTATGTTTTTATTACATTAAATATAATAATGGACATTATGAAAATGATGCAATTTATAGAGGGGCAAATTATCATTAAAAAATTATCAAATTCATAAATAAGGAGTTAAAGAAATTGGAAGAATTTATTCTGAAATTCAAGAAATAACACCACTAACTTCTGAAGAACAGTCAAAACATAACAAAACTTCTTCACCATGATTATTTAACTGGAAAATATGTATATCCAGCATGTAGTAATTGTAATTTATGGCTGAAACATCCAAGTTTTGTATTAATTATTTACATAATTTAGCAGGATATGATTCTCATTTGTCTGTTAAAGAACTCGTTTGGATAGATTTAATACCAAATAATGAAGACAGAAATATTAGTTCTGGTGAAAAACAGAAAATTAAAATTGAGATTTATTTACACATTTAAATTTATTTCTTCAAGTTGTGACAAACTTTCATCTGATGTAAGAAACAATCAAATGACAAATATTAGACAATCATATCCAACAGATCTGGTACATTTAGTAATTAGAAAAGGAATTTATCCTCACAATTACATGGAGAGTTGTAGAAATTCGAAGAAAAGGATCTTCCATCGAAACAAAAATTATATAATAAATTAAATGAATGTGGTATAAGTCATGAAGTTTATGAGCATGCTACATTAGTTTGGGAAAAATTTAACATAAAAAAATTTGGAGAATAGCAGATTACATCTTGAAACTCATGTTTTGTTATTGGCTGATATTTTATAAAAAAAGTTAGGAAACTTATATAAAAACTTATGGTTTAGATCCAAATTGGTATTTGTCAGCACCTGGTTTATCTTGGAATGAAATGCTAAGAATGGGTGGAAAGCCCCAGAATTACTATATAATTACGAAATGATTCTTAAGATTGAAAAAGGAATCACAAGAGAAGTACTGCAATGTTGTAGAAGATATTTAATACCAAATTTTGATGAAACTAAGGTACCCAACTATTTAGCATATTTAGATGCAAATAATTAATAAGGTTATACTGTGACTCAATACATACAATGTTCAGGATATCAATGGGATGATCCAGATTCTTTCGATTCTAAATAAAAGAAGTGAGTTTTAGGATATGTCTACAGTTGGATATATCATTGAGGTTGATCTACAATATCTTAAGCACTGTATGATTTGACTTAACATTTACCATGTGTTCCTGAAAATAAAATTGCTAAGATCTAAGGAAAGCAAGTTATTGACTATAGTAAATGACAAACTAGTATGTACTTCATTATATTTACGTCTTAAACAATATTTGTCTCTAGAAACAAAGATAACAAAAATACACATAGTTTTAAAATTTTAACTATCTGATTGGCTGAAAAAATATATAAATACAGAAACTGTTGATGATGATGAAGAACGATTATAATTTGTCAAAGATGGAAAAAAAGGAATGAAGTGGATATAAAATTAGTTTCAAATGTATAAAAGGGTGAAACACTTATGGGAAAGCCAAACTTCAAGGCGAGAACAGTATTGAATGAAAACCTTGCTACAGTTCATATGAATAAGACACAAAATTGTGTTTAATTAACCAGTTTCCAGTGGCATAAGTAGACTTGAGTTGTTGTCTAAAGAATTGGTGTATTTTTCGCTATAGGGTTATGAAACCAAAATATGGAGAAAAAATTGAAATTTCTTATCAAAATACTAGTACTTATATTTATAAAATTGAAACAGAAAATTTTCATGAAGATACGAAAGAAATATTTGATAAATTTAATACTAGTGATTATTTGGCAGATATCATTTACAATATTTCTCAAATAAATAAAAAGGTATTAGGTTGAATGAAAGATGAGTATAATGGAAAATAATCTAAGGATTTTGTAGTCTGAGAGCAAAAATTGTTCCTATACATTTGCTGATAAAGAAGAGCAAACACCTAAAGGCGTTAAGAGAAATGTTGTAAAAAATAAGATAAGTTTACAAGATTATAATGATTGTTTGTTTGATAGTGTTGAACAATATATAACTATAAGTTTGATACAAAGCCATAAACTTAAAATTTGTTCAGTTGAGATAAATATGAAAGCATTGAGTCCCCATGATGACAGAAGATTTATTTTGATACTCTTCTTCTTCTGTTTCTCCTTATTTGTCCTTAAACAATGAAAAATATAATTCATAATTAAGACATATATTTTTGCTAGCTCTTCAGGAGTATAACCCTTAAAGGTTGTTTGTTGTTGTTTGTTGAGTTGTCCATTATAATACATAAATTTTAATAGAAAAACATTTTCACCATATATGTTCAGTTCTATTACAATACCATAATGAATGAATCTATTTTACAAAATATTAATTTTTTGTATGAGTGGGGTCCCTACTGAAGTAGCCCAATGATGTAAACAGTTCTAATCTGTTACAAAAATTAGTGAGTTACATGTAAACTTTTTGTGTAGCATTACTGGATGTGAATTCTTGAACACTAAATATGGAGAAAAAATTGTGAAGCTCAATAACAGGTTTAAAATTATTTTTCCAAACAGAGATTATAGTTTAATTAGTGGTTATGGTTTTCATTATTTTGAAAATGGGAATATTTAACTAAGATATAAAGGAATGAAGAAACGAGAGTAGTATAATGAATTTCATGATATCAAGCTTTTAGTTTGAGTCTTCTGGATTTTTATTTAAATTTTAACATTTTTCCTGGCTTATTATCTGCTAAAGATTTTAAGGAAATAAATGAGTGAGATAAATGAAAAAATTATTGCTTGTTTTACTGATTTTTTTCCATTTCTCAGCTACATATTAAAAAAAGAGGTGAAAATTAAGAACTGATTTGAAACTTTATAATTAGATTTTATGCTTCAAATTTAACGATATTTGATGAAAATCTGTAGCATTTATTCTGAATCTTTGACACATAAAAAATTGAAAAGTGACATGGAAGTTTGAAATTAGTAGGGAAATTATCGAAAAATAGTTGAAAGGGCTTGAAAAGTGATGGTATTGACTCTAAAACAGTGAAAATAATCGAAAAATGATGAAAGATTTCTATTTTTCTTCGTATTCATCTTTTTCACTTTATTTTTTAATAATACCTGACTTTTTGATAAAATTGTGTTTCTTATGCTTTCAATGATTGTTAGACATGTTTCGGGAAATTTATGCTTAGCTTTGTGATTTTGTCCATTTTGAGACAAAGTAGTCTAGAATACACATATATATCCTACTACCTCATAGATTATTGTGGGGGAACTGACATCATGCATAATCTGGCATGACAGTGTGCAAGTAGAGTGATTCTACATGTAAGTTGGGTGATGCGAGTGGTGGCAGGGATGCATATGTATGAAATCCATGCCTGTGAAACCTGGCTCCAGTAATAAGATCACTGGAGATGTCGAGGCACATCCAGTGCAGGACATTTCGCCAAATATTTTCGTAACCTACAAAATGTGTCACATGGATATTTAAAAATATTATTTGTAAAATGGTTGAAAAATGTATCGAATATAGCCTCAAAACCTTCTACAAAACTTCATAGTTAGTTCACAATGAAGAACAAAACATTTTCCGCACACCTATGCATCTGTAGCTTCAGTGCACCCTCTATGTTTCCAAAATCATTGTCATTTGGCAAAAAGGTGGGCCCTGAAAGAACACAGCTCAAAGTGATCCTTTCTAGTGTTGGATAACTTTCCAATAGCTTTCTAAATAACAGGAGTATTTTTATGTTACGATTATAGCCTCCACACAAGTCTGCCTAAAGGGTATATTCCATTGCAACAAAATATTCTTCTATATGTTCTTTTAGGCAGCTGCCATGGCCAGATTCATCCTCAACCCAAATAAAGCACAGGGCTTTGCCATCCTTGCATTGTGAATTCCTAAATTATACACAAACAACTGCCAATGTTGGTAGGAATCGTAGGCAGAGGCATCGTTTCTTGTAAATCAAAACACTAGGTTTTGATGTCAGGATTATTCTTGGCTGCAAGTATCTCTTCCTTCTCAGTATTTTGTGCCTTTTCTGCTTTTTCCAAATGACAACTTTCCACTTCCTTTTAACGTTTGCAGTTTCACATTGTCATCACAATGCTTTAATTAAACTTCTAATCTGTTACACGTATTAAATGTGTTTTACTGAAAATTTTTCCTATATAGATTGAACAATTTTTTATACAATGACAAGCTTATAGGTTTAGTTCCTTCTTCGCAGTACAGTTGACATATTTTTTCTACAGTTGTACCTACTATAAGAATCTACGTTTCTGTATTTGCCTGTGATTTAGATTTTGTGGAATTTCTTATTGTGTTCCATTACCTCGTTTTCACAGGTATCATCAAGTTTGTTTATTCCATCACGTACTCCATGACAATAACGAACTCCTTCAGGACTTTTGTTATTTTGAAAATGTTATTAACTTAACAACTTAGTATCCTCAACATTTGTAGAAACAAAATTTTACATACAACACCACACGTAGTTCGTATTACATACTAAACTTTCTTTTGACTGACATTTTCATGCTTTTCCATTTTGTATCAAACTCAAAAACCACTGAGCAAATAGATGTGCACTGGGCATGATGAGAATCTGCACTATAATGTTTGTTATCTTCTTTCCTAGCGTTACTGTCTCCTAATTTTTGCAAACACTTGTGGAGACAGAGCCAATGTCAAAACTCTTTGGCTACATGGAAGACATTTCTCTGAGTAAAATATCCCTTGGTTTTAATGCATCATTTTTTTCCTAGCCTCTCTGTCTTGGTTTCCATACTTACGTTTTCTTACCCTTTTTGGCCTCCCTTCCAGTAACTGATTCCTATCTGGTTCAGCAATGACATTTTGTATGTCATTAATATACACATTTTGGTGTAGCATCTCTTAATTTACGGTTATTAGCCTTTAATTGTTGTCAATGTGGTTATTGCCGTATTGGCAGTTCTCTTCTTCTCATCTTACAGCCCCATCATCGATTTTCCTTACCCACTACTTCACTTGAGGTCAAGGGTGCCCATACCATGGGACAAAGGGGGGCAGGGCGGTCATGGTTTACCATAACTCTTAGGGAAAGCAAAAAATGTAATGTAATCAACGGTTTTTCTTTCAAAAACTGATTTAAAAGTCGGTGTTATGCAGATTTTTAACAGGGTTTAAACTGGAACTTTATTATGGCTACTTACAGGTAGCCTCATATCTTCTAGAATATTAAAAATACTTCGTACCCCGCCAGTCCCACGCCTTCCTAAGAATTACATAAGGGCGCTCTTGCTAAAGTTTAAATCATTGTTACAGTTATTTAGATTCAAAGTATAATCTTTCATTGGAATGTCAGTGCTTGAATATGTATATTCTTCCTAAAGAATGGAAGGCGATTGGACTGTGTAAGAATGTTGACATTTTGCTTAGGCATCTTTGCAGTAGTTTGGAGGGTAACCTCCAAAAGAAACTTACGTTCGTACCTTGAAAGTCCCAAATCCATTCGACATTTTTGTTGCAATTTCAATAACAGATTGTGTTTTTGCTTTGAAAGCATCCGTTATCACACCTGGTAAGCACGAAGTTGATGTTGTGAACCAGCTTTCCCACATCTTCCGTTTACCATCACTAGTCCAGAGACTGGTATGTGGTGCTTGGTCCAGTGTTCAAAACTACTCTTTGGTTTGTGGCTTGTGGATATGTGATGCAAAATTGAAAATGAAACATAGGCGAGGCGGCACTTAGTCTTTTCCAATATTTCATGGCAACTGTTGCTAAATGACGACAGTTATTTTTCCAAGTAAGTTATGTTGTTGCCCAACAGATTGCTCTCACATCAGTAAGTTTAAGGGTCAGTTGTACAATCTCAGGTTAAATCCGTGGATAGCTTACTGAGGAATAGGCTGGCCATGGGTTAACTAGGACTGTGCATTGTATGACACCATGTTATTCCTCATTTAGTTATTCCCAGAGTGGCGTTCCCATCCAGTTAAGTTGGCAACAACTTAAGAGTATCTAGAATGAAAATGTCCACTCTACAGCGGAGTGTGTGCTGATATGAAACTTCCTGGCATATTAAAACTGTGTGCCAGACCAAGACTCGAACTTGGGACCTTTGCCTTTCATAGGCAAGTGCTCTACCAACTGAGCTACCCAAGCAGGACTCACGCCCCGTCCTCATAGCTTTAATTCCGCCAGTACCTCGTCTCCTACCTTCCAAACCTCACAGAAGCTTTCCTGCAAACCTGCAGAACTAGCACTCCTGGAAGAAAGGATGTTGCAGACACATTCTAGAAACATCCCCCAGGCTGTGGCTAAGCCATGTGTCTGCAATATCCTTTCTTCCAGGAGTACTAGTTCTGCAGGTTCGCAGGAGAGCTTCTGTGAGGTTTGAAAGGTAGGAGACGAGGTACTGGCGGAATTAAAGCTGTGAGGACGGGGCGTGAGTCTTACTTGGGTAGCTCAGTTGGTAGAGCACTTGCCCATGAAAGGCAAAGGTCCCGAGTTCGAGTCTCAGTCCGGCACACAGTTTTAATCTGACAGGAAGTTTCAGCTTAAGAGTACACTGGGTATTTTCATGTACATCATTTCATATGTACTTTAGCCATCTGTAGAAATAGCGTGCATAACGTGAGCGATAAGGTTTCCAGATCGCAAAGTTGTTCATTCGAGGATATTTTGAATCTGGTAGATACTGTAGACGTGTTCAAGAGTATAGTATAAAACATAAAACTTCTGTGGCCTCATTCAATGAAAACCTTGGTGCAAAACATTTAACTAAGTCTATAGAGTACTTGCATGTACAACAGTATAACGATCTATCGTAAAATTAGGTAATGGATGAGGTATTTGTCGTTTGATCACTACGATATCTTTCTAGATTTCAGAATAAAGTATGGGAAAAAATATACAACAGTTTCCATTTATAAAAAACTTTACACAGATCGACAGAGCAGCTACAACAGACATACGATTTTCCCCCCCAAGAGAGAAACATATAAATATTATTCCCAGAAAAGAAAGCAGAGGCTACAGATTGGTGGCGTCCCGTACATGCAATGTAAGTTGCAAGTTTTGTAGAATGAAATTTAAGATTTGACGTAGTTGTCAAGGGATGGACGCCATAGTCCAAGAGGGGACATAATATAAAAGAAACAGCAACGAGGGGTTTCTACAGAAAGTACCGCCGTTGAAGTACAGAACACTGTGCATCCATTTTTGCAGTTATTGAACATGCATAAATCTTGTTTACATGATGTGATTATGAACAATTATATTGAGCATATGTATGAAGAGTAAGGCGCCAACATTTACAATAAATAACCACAATCATTTTTATAATCCTGGGGTAGAAATGTACCTATGGCACATATCCAAACTGGGAGCTGTTGTCATACCTCACCCTAAATGTTTGAGCAACACGAACTATATCATACATAATTTTGGCTTTTTACGATCTTCTTTAGCAGATAGATGTAATCTGGGAGGGTAGGGGAAGTGCTGGATGCATGACACTTTCACTGTGTTCTTCCTTTTCTGCAGTCATCTCAGCTTAAGACTGTCAGTTCTGTTTTCAGAGTAAAAATACCTATTCTCAAATGTGGAAGAATTAGCAGAGCTGCAGATGGTGCTGCTTCAAAACTAGCATGACAAGAACCAGAAAAGGGAGAAAGATCTGTATTGGTTAAAAGCAAGAGCATAAAGTTCGAAATTAGGATCAGAAAACACGAATTAAACAAATGATATCAGAATAACAGAATGTTTATTTTATTTTCATTTAATTACAGCAGAGAACTGAAATATCTAACAAAACTGTCTCTTACATATGTTGTCCAGTGCCTCACACATCCTTTCAATAATCCTCCTGGCTATCCCCTTGCAATATGAATGAAGTATCCAATGGACAGAAAAAAATCATCAAAGGCAAAATATTTGCGCGTCAATAGCAACTGCATCATTGGTGGAACACAATCATTTCTGAAAGAAAGAAAAAGAAAGACGTGTCACAATTTGTTTGACAATTCAAGAGAAATTTTAAAACGTAACTTGCTAGTCACTCCTTTCACTGTTATGATTATGTAGATTCAATAACTGAAGACTCCCTTTTCGCTGGACGACAATACCTATATCCCTATGACACACAGACAACAATTACTTTATGGTAAATATTGATGTGGTTGTGTGGATAATACTAATAACAGAAAAACACAACAGTGAAATCCTACAGCTTCCTCGAAAGACAGACTTTCCTACTCATTTTACTACATTAAACCTAGCTTGAGTAAGCACAAATAATTTACACGTTTATAGGAATAATTCTAGGTGGCGTTCAGTTTTTTTTACTCTGAAGCACTCTCAAAAACATGGAAAGTGGTTTTCTGGTGGGAGATAAGAGGGAACAATATTTTCTGCTATAAATGCTGCTGAGAGAACTCTGGACATTAGCATACTATCAAACTTTTTGTTACAATAAACAGTCATAAGCCATAAATTTCAGAAAAATGGTACTTCACAGCAGTGCAATATAAGATATTTCAGTTTCAGTTACATTCAGCTAGCTACAATCTGAAATAAAGGAGGGCACTGAAAAATAACTTGATATTCAAAGAAAGAAAAACAAACATAGCATTCCAGGCACTCCTTCCACATGCTACAACAACATTGATTTATTAATTAGACTCCTGTTCTGCTCCTATAACATACATACATAGCTATTACTTTATGATAAATATGGATGGGCTTATGTGGATAATACTGATAATTGAGTGACACAACAGCTATGTTCTGTAGCTGAGGAGGCATCACCATTTTTCCTGAAAATCTTACTGTGTTAAACTTATCCTGAGTAAGCCCAGATAGTCCACAGGCTTCAATGAATAATGGTAGGTGGGAGACAGTGTTGTTACTCTGAAGCATTAATGGGCCTGCAGTCCCAATATTTTCACTAAACGTCGAAAGTTGTTCTGACATTGTTGTGATGTTTACAGAAACGGTCATTCCTAATAGAAAATAAGAGTGGAAAAACATTTTCTGCTACTGAAGTAATGTTGCTGAATGAAACTGAAACACTAACGTTTTATCAAAACGTTTTTCTGCATGAAAAATCAATGTTTTCGTCTAGAACTGAAACAGCTGTTAATCCAAATAGTACCCATAACTGATGTGGTTCTTCGATTTCGTTAGGTCTATTAAGATGCTGTTAAATAAAACGAAACAGTCCTTTACACTACTGCAGGAACTGTAACAAACACCAGACAAATAAGACTATTTTGCCAGGAATCGTCATTTTAATGTGTTTGATTTACATAAAAACACAATGAAATTCGCGAAGTACTGAAATCAAATGCATTCTACTACAAATAAACAGTATTGTTTTAGAAAACAGAAATAGTCTCACCTGTCCGTCATATGCTCCAGTTCCTCATGTACAGGATTGAAAAGACGAAGTACGCTTCGAGAAGCAAAATCTGAATATAAATTAGGAATCGGCGACGTCTCACTTTCTTCTCATTCCTCATTCTCATGAACAGTTCAGACAAAATCTCGTCATTGCTGTCTGCAACTGCGTCTGTCACTATTCCTGCCATTTTCAAAACTTGTTCACCAGTTAAGCTCGCCAGCCGGCTAAAAATCGCCGGTTAACGAGTTTATTCCCCGATTAGGTGTTATTCCGAGTACGCACGACGCGTTTCTCGCGCTATTCCGGAAACAGAACTTAACCGGCTAATAACTGGAGAGTTTACAACCAATCCTAAAAGAAAAGGGCTTAGTCTACTGACGCATAGCACGATCCAACTCATGTAAATCTCCGGCCTTGGTAGTTTCAGTGACCATTCCAGTAACGAAAAATGTTCCGAAAGACTTTAAGAATTATAAACAATTTATTATTTCTTATGATGGATTTTTTATCCGCCGTTTTTCATCTGCTCTAAACAGATTCTGATCTTATTGCTGAAGTGTACGAGAAAGCACATATCTTTGGATTTATTGTATTGCGTTACATCTCTGGGGGTGGTTGTCAATTAGCAGAGGAAAAGGTGTTGGTGGAAAGGGAAGGGGTGGAGTAGTTTTGAGGTTTAGGAATAAATAATTTAATACGTATGGAGTTTACGGAGGAAGGTACTGAAATTTGCAGTTGAAGCCCAATTGTCTCAGCTGCTAAACAATTCTCTGAACCACTTGAATTTTTTACAATGTTTTCCGGCAGAAATGTATGTAAAATGAAGCCGTATAATGCATTACGTCAAAAGTGCGCACAATGAGAGGACTAAATAACATTGTATTAACAGTAAGATTTTCTTCTCTCTTTCTTAAAAATGTAGGCAACGCTATTTTGTAGTTTCCATGCATGCATTTTGTTAGTGTCATTACCCAGTATCTAGTATATTTTCTACTTTCCAGCATCGTTTCCTCACACATCAAAAATTTAGTCGTAAAATTCAACGATTCCTCCGTGCATTATTTATTCATAAAAATCTGAGAATGTGGCACAAGTTTACATTTCTTAACGAAAAATATTCTCACGTAATGGCACTAACCACACCCCTCCCAAGTACCCTTTAGCATACACACTGCTTGATTTTTGACTGCGCGCATTGGTACCACGTAACGGTAACTCCGACGAAAAATATCAGAACCGCAGATTTTTTTAGATGTTTCAGACCCGTCACCCCTCCCCACCCCCACCCGTCCCCTCCTGGGGGCCGCAGTACCTGAACCCCTTTCGTTCTTTTTTTTTCCAAATGAAGCACTGATGCATAATTAGTGACGTATATATATATATATATATATATATATATATAGAGCTCGAATATATTACGCGCTTGATAGTTTAAAACAGTACATGAAAGCTTGAAGAAATATTCTTTCGGTACAAGGTACATGGATGTGCAATAATTTGCATAAACCCAATTTTGATTTTAAAATCTTTTCTTTGCCATACATGTAAATACAGTATAAATGAATTTGAGGTCATATGCCAGATTTAATGCAAATATTGACATATCGCATCTCGGAGAAGACAGGTAAACAGTAGAACATTTTTGTCAGGTTTACACAGAGATGTAGGGTACTGGATATATGTTTATCATAGGCTTATTCATTTGTGTGAAAACCCACTCATGCCACTAGCAAGGTGTTGATACCTATTTGACACATTCTTCCGGGACTTCGGTGTTCAATGGTTGTTAAAATACAAGTGGGAAAGCAGAATGGTTTATTAACATCATTTTGAATTACTTTATACAAAATATGAAGTTGTTAAGTAAATGCCTCCATTAGAAGATGTGACATTATAAATTCTCATTCTGTAATTGTTTCCACTAGTCATAACCCGTACCTTGAAAAATGTTTAAGTAAGCTAAACAAAATAATTAAAATACATCCACATGTTCAGTCATTTGCTCATCGGTCGTTGCTAAAATCCGATATGTGATTAACTGTTCATTTCTGTTATGACTGTTACCCAGTACTGTACTGTTTTTATGAACCTTACATAGATTAATACATGTGTAACATCCTGTTAAAAACTCTATAAATACAATGGTTGATAAAAATGTTAAATATATCTTCATTGTTGTGAAACTGAAATTACCTCTGTTTTTCCTCATTTCCTACCTGTAACACTTTAGGGTGGTAATTTACAAAATGCTCATATTTAGGCGAGTGGTATAAGAATACTAGCAAGCATCAGACAAATGAAGGATGCTCATTGAGAGTTTAATCTTTGGGGTATGATTTTGTATGTCATTTGCAATAGTTTTACCAAGTTGAGTGTGTTCAGCTATCCCAGTAGTTGAAAGATAAACAATGTCCTATAAGAAGAGTGACCCAATCCTAGTACAATCTGTAGGCAAATTTAAAAATGAAGATGAAGCATCTGTGATGTAGATTGAAGATTGGAATTTTATGTTGACTCTCTCTGTGTCTGTTTTACATGGCCTTTTTTACAGCCAATAAATGAATTTTTTTAAATGATAGGTTTGGCGGGCTAGTTTAGTATGTCTAATGCCCAGTCAGGGAAGTAAGTCTTTTGTATTGTCCTGGGAAATTCCTTTGATCTATAAATGACCAGATTATCTGTGAGAATTATTTAGAATTCATTGAGGTTAAGATTTTGCCAATAAAACTTAGTAATTTGTAAATCATGACCATTTTGAATAAAGAAATAATATCAAAAGAGGGCCACTTTCAAGAGGGGTCTGACATATCGGTTGTTATGCACTGACGTAGTGCTAGATTATCAACTTGAAACAAAAAGAATAAGCCATGTTTTCTGTATAACTGGGCAAAAGTTTACCATACTGTGGAATGGTAAATGTAGTATTTAAGTGTGTACCTTTGTCTGTGGTTCCTGTATGCATGTGAAATGAAGGTAAACTTTCAATGTTGATTAATAACATTGAAGGAAAGAGCACAGAGAAATAAGAAATTTATGGCGCTTAGCAGTTGTGTGAAGACTGTTAATACAACCTTCACATAGCACAGTACATCAGATCAGATTGTGACTATGGTTAAGAACTTCAGAAAAAGTGCAAGTTCTTACACTGACATGCATTTTTCTATTTTCAGTGTACCTGTGTAAAATTATGACTGCACTCGAAAATGGAAGATTAACTAAGCATAATATTAAAATCGACTAATATTTAGCACTTGCTGAAATTAATGCAAGTAGGTATTGTGTTAATATAATCTGCTGGTGATTTGGAAGATGTGTTAAGAACAACTATAACTGGAGTAAAACTTGTAAATAATTAGAAGTACTTTTCTCTAAAAGATGGACTAAGAAGTAAATCAAGCTCATATAGGAGTGGGATGTGTACTCTTTATTCTTTCTTTTTCACCCGTTGGTGGTACTGACTGTCAGAAAGTGGGTTTGCAAAGAGGAAAACAAAATATAACAAACACTTGGCACCAGTGTAAAGACAGTTGGAAGTTTACAGCAATTGATGCTAAAAATATGCAAATTTTATCATATGTAAAAGGAATGTTGTTAGTGTACTCAGTTCGGTGATTGGTTCGATGCAACTCTAGTCACTAGTCTGTCATGTGCAAACCTCTTCATCTCTACATAACTCTTGCAACTTACTCATTTGAACCTTCTTACTGTAGTCAGTCCTTGTCTCTCTGTTTCTGTCACATCCCCCCCTTGCCTCCCCCCCCCCCCTCTCAACTACCGTGTGACATTGTACCACATCTTTTTTTCCTCAATTTGATTCAGTACCTCCTTGTTAGTTATGCTATTTACCCTCCTAATCTTCAGCCTTTTCCTATCACACTGCATCTCAAAAGCTGCTTTTCTTGTCTGAATTGTTTGTTGTCTACATTTCACTTCTGTACTAGGCCACAGCCCAGACAAATGCCTGCAGAAAAGACTTCCTCCTCATTAAACTGTTGTTAACAAATTTCTCTTTTTTTCAGAAATGCTTTTTTTTCCCCCCTCCTTGCTATCGCCACTTTTCATTTTACATCCTCTCTACTTCAGCCATTATCAGTTGCTTTGCTTTACAAACATTCCATGATATAATTTCCTCTAAATTGCCTGAATTAATTCAGCTTCATTCCTTTATTCTTGTTGTACTTCTGTATATGTTCATCTTATAACCTCTTTTCAAGATGGTACACATTCTTTCCAACTGCTGTTCCATCCTTTGCCATTTCTGAAAGAATTACAATATCGTTAGCAAAGCCCAAAGTTTTGCGTATCTTCTCCCCGAACTTTAATTCCCTATGCAAATTGCTCCTTGCTTTCCTTCATAGCGTGTTCAGTATGCAGATTGAATACTACTGGGATAGGCTAAAACATTGTTTCACTCCCTTCTCGACTATTGCTACCTTGTCAGTCTTTTGACTCTTTCAACTGCAGTTAGTTTTCTGAAAAGTTTTGGATAATTTTTTGCTCCCAGTATTTTATATTTGTTAAACTCAGGATTTTTGAAGAATACATTCAGGTTTCAATTTTCAAAAGTGATCTTCAAATGCTGTAAACATAGATTTGCCGTTCTGTAGTTCATCTTCAAAGTTAATTTACAGGGCGTTTCCTCGCATGTTATACATTTCTTAATCTTTCCCAAGGCCACAATCTATCACTTGTTCCATTCTTCTGTAAATAGTTCATGTCAGTATTTTGTAACCATGACTTATTCACATCAATTAGCACCTGCCTCCTTTGGAGTTGAAACTGTCTTCCTGAAATCTGAAGGTATTTCACCTGTCTCTTGCATACTGCATGCCAGGTGGAATAGTTTTACCATGATGTGTTTCCCCCAAAGATCTTAACAATTCTGAAGAATGGTCATCTGCTTACAGGCGCTTGTTTCAGATTGGGCCTTTCTGTACTGTGTCAGATTCTGGCAGTATCATATCTCCCAGCTGAAGTTCATCTTCTTATTCTTCCCTTTCTACAATATTGTGTTAAAATTAATTTCCCTTGTATGGCTTTGTACATAATCCCTCCTCCTTTCAGCCTTCTCGTCTTTGCATAGCACTGGCGTGCCATTGTAGGTTTTAATAATCATACAGCTGCTTTCTGTTCTCCTTATGTTACTTGATGTAAACAGAACTTATTAAATCATGTAAGTGGCCAGCGTGTTGCCCTCTCCCTCTCCTGTTTCTTGAAGTTAACCCTGTCGATTCTTCTGCTTTCAGTAAATACACCTGAACTGTTAAACATCTAATCTTGCCCTTGAAAATAGGCAGCTGTTTGTTATATTAATAAAGTGTGCAAGCTGCTTATCCATTTTGAATCCATCTTTAGTAGGATCTCAAGTATGGGTGGTCAACTTAGTTGATGTGTGTAAATATTATTACCTTTATACCTAATATTGTAGCTGTGTACACATTTCTGCAGCATAGTTGAAAAATTTACATTTAAAGAAAATGTCAGTGTTTTAAATTTTCTGCAAATGATGCCTTTATAATGCACCCAACAGCTTTCTTGTGTAATTTTGTTGGACTTTATATATGTACATACATGCTGAATTGCCATATAGTGTCACACAATATAGATAAGAATGCATGTCATACGCTGAGGTGACAAAAGTCATGAGATACCTTCTAATATCATGTTGAACGTCCTTTTGCCCAGCGTAGTGCAGCAGCTCAACTTGGCATGTTGTTGGAAGCCCCCTGCAGAAATATGAGCTACGCTGCCTCTATAGCTGTCCATAGTTGCGAAAATGTTGCCAGTGGAGAATTTTGTGTACAAACTGTCCTCTTGATTATGTCATATAAATGTTTAATGGGTGGCGAAATCATTCGCTTGAATTGTTCAGAATGTTCTTTGAACCAGTCATGAAAAACTGTGACCCGGGGACATGCTGCATTGTCACTCATAAAAATTCCATTGTTGTTTGGGAACATGAAGCCCATGAATGACTGCAAATAATCTCAAAGTAGCTGAACATAACCATTTCCAGTCAGTGATCAGTTCAGATGGACCAGAGGACCCAGTCCAGTCCATTCCATTCCATTCCATTTAAATGCACCCCACACTAATATGGAGCCACCGCCAGCTTGCACAGAGCCTTGTTAACAACTTGGATCCATGGCTTCGTTGAGCCTGCACCACACTTGAAGACTACCATCAGCTCTTACCAACTGAAATCAGGAGTAATGTAACCAGGTCCCAATTTCCCAGTCATCTAGGGTCTGACTGATATGGTCACGAGCCCAGGAGATGCACTGCATGTGATGTCATGGTGTTAGCAAAGGCACTCACATTGGTCATCTCCTGCCATAGACCATTAACACCAAATTTTGCCACACTATTCTAACGAATTATTTCACACATTATTACTTGTTTGTTAGCACTGATGACTCTATGCAAATGTCGCTGCTCACGGTCGTTAAGTGAAGGCCGTTGGCCACTGTATTGTCTGTGGTGAGAGGCAATTAATCATATTTTGTATTCTCTGCACACTCTTGACACTGTGGATCTTTGAATATTGAATTATATCTCTTGCACGTGGTACTCCCAACATTGTATATGTGCATATCACTATCCCATGAATTTTGTCACCTCAGTGTATCTTTGCAACAAATCCTCAGTGTTGACTGCTTGGAGACTTTTCTCTGAGGAGAGGATATGTGTGCACTCGTTTTTGAACAGATTTGATTGTTTGTGATACCATAGAAGAATTTCTATTACTGTAATTTGTGAAAGGTGGTGGGTAGGAATAAGTAAAACACACACACACACACACACACACACACACACACACACACACACTCTCTCTCTCTCTCTCTCTCTCTCTCTCTCTCTCTCTCTCTCTCTCCAGGAATTTGTAACACTAGGTTTCAGAGACCTAACTCCCAAAATTTCACTTCTAATTATGAATAGATTTTTCCCATTGGTTTATTTAATTGTCCCTTCTTACATCTAGATCTATACTCTACAAGCACCTTATAATGTGAGGTTGATGCTACTTTGGGTGCCACCATCATTTCTTCTTTTCCCTGTTCAGTTTGCAAATAATGTGAGAGAGTGAGTGTTGGTAACCCTCTGAGCTCAAATTTCACCTTATTCTGTTCTTATGTCTATGCAACAGTGGAAAACAGGGAAGATCTTTGAGTGTACCATGAACTTTTCTCTTTTTTCCAGAGTCTTGAGTATGTATGGTATTAATTTTCTTGCAAGAACTAATTTTTCGGCATTGGCTGTTTTTTTGCACCTGGTGTAATAATGAATGTTGATCCACAATAATCAGGTGTATGGCTTTCACATTGCATATGTCAGTCATTTTCACACAGTATTTTAACTGACCTATGTAGCAGTGTATACTGATGGGCCTAACTGTGAGAATTCTCAGAGCGGCTCTGTATTATTTGCTGAATGTGTGTTGAAAATTCTCTTACTAAATTAATTTGATATTTCTTTGACAGTTATGAACAATGATGGGGTGATGAGATGTAGTCATGCCACAGAATTCATCTCATCTGACTTCCTAATTCATACAGTACATGTACCATCAGAGAAGATAGTCCATGATTATGTAGGACTCAATTATTTGCATACAAAGAAATCAATAATATGTCGTCATGCTGATAATGAGACCACTGAAATTTTAGGGCAGTGTGATTGGAGGTGAAGCAAGGGATACAATTTACATTCACTCTGCATAGCCATTTAGCTATTGAAGCACTTGGTTCATGGGAGGAGGAGTAGCTATACGTGAAGAAAAAGGAGGAGAGATTGCTGGAACTGATATAATATCTGTGATGTACCCTCAATTGTGCCACTTGTTCAATGCCTCTCTCCACCTATCGAAACTGTTCATGATTGGATTTTTGGAAGGTGAAGGAGCCCTTAATTTTTCAAATTCAGTTTTCTGTTGGATGTGGCATAAGAACTATGCTCTATGGGTGGCATGTAAATACTTTGGAATCTACTGCAGTCATACAACCAGTACAGATTTGTGTGTGATATTCTGAAATATGCAAATGATTAAGGAACTATTTGCTTGATATTAATCTAGGAAGAATGGTTTTGATTGCTCTAGCGGTTTGACATGTGTTACTCCACATGATGATACCACTGAAAGTTAGTAGACCACTCTCTAGCTCAACATTCACTTTATGAGGAAGAAAACACACTCTCTTCTCCAAAAAAGACACTGGAATTTGAGATTGCACTATGTGCATTCTCATGTTCAAACACCAGTTTCTTTTGTTCATCTTGATTGTGGTATAGTAACAAAGCCAAGTTCTTCATCGTAGAAAGTACTATTTTAATAGTGCGCTACCCAAATTGCACAGTTTTTGAGTATTTAATTGCACCACAAGACAGGTTTTACCCTTTGAGAATCTTGTCACAGTTACATACACAAAGAAACAATCTTCAGCACTTTAATGTGAATTCAGTTACGTATAGGGTATCTGGCGGTATGACGCGCTGATCTGCTTCCAACAGTTTTCAGCCAGCAGCAATATTGTCTGCAGAGGCATATGAAATTCTGAGTTTAGTGTAAAATATCCTGAATACTCTAAGTGTGTAAGTGATGTGAACAGTCTTATCCAAGCATTGACATAAATTCATTGTAACATTGTCAACCATCTATAAAGGTTATACTGCAAAATTGGCCACCATTTGTCTTTGTTCCACTGCAACGTTCGCCAACATTAATGTATCAACTACTACACAAAATATGAAGCTCTTGACTGCAGTACATGATCACGTCCAACTGTGAAGTGATGTGCCTAATTGGTATTAGCACCCATTGCACATACACTGATAAATGCATATAAGCAACATACATGTGTGTGGCCTGATGAAGAAAGCAAGTTTGAAAGCTCATTGGCAATAACTGTTTCTTTTTTATGTTTGTATGTTTTATCTGCATGGTAGAAATGGTCACACCCCACACTAGAATGCCCCATTACCATATTGATTTATTCAGTTTCATATTTTTTCCCCCAGATCAGATGCTATGCCTTAGTGCCCAAAAGCTTTGTCAGCTCAGTTGCAGTCAAACTGTTGCCTTCAGATATCAAAACTGGAATAGATACTCTTGAATAACTTTTTTGTTGCTGCAGCTGTAAACATGAAATTGTCTCAAATTCTGCAGTGGCCTCAGACATACCTTTAAAATTCCATGTACAATTCTTTCTATTAGGAGATCACTTTGTAAATTATCATTCATTCATTCTAAAACCCTTTTTTCATAATTTTTGAAGAAATGTTAGTAATATTGTTAAAAATAGGATTTGTTTTCTTTTAAGTATGTATAATGCTTCTTCCTTTAGTATATTTATTGAGATAATATATTTCAGGTGAGCAGGGGAAATTTTTTGGACCATTATCTTTCACAGAAGTGGACTTGGAACACTACATTCATACTTTAGATGTGGATGAGTTAT
Source organism: Schistocerca piceifrons (assembly GCF_021461385.2). Classification (NCBI taxonomy): domain Eukaryota; kingdom Metazoa; phylum Arthropoda; class Insecta; order Orthoptera; family Acrididae; genus Schistocerca; species Schistocerca piceifrons. Next base: position 332,170,907 of record NC_060149.1, read on the forward strand.
TGCCATGTATCCTGTGTGAAGATAAATTTGTTCTACCAAGTAAAAACAAAGAATTTATAGAACACTTATATGATTGTCACAGATTACTCATATCTGATCTACACCACATTGTGGATTTGAAAAGGTAAGTTTATTCACATTATATCCTAATTATGCTTTTTTTATGAGCTGATATTCTTAACATACATACCCTAAATATCTGCTAATATCTCCAGTTACTTCAGATACTGGAAAGACCGATTTGCATCTCTGCCTGTAACTGATGTGTGTCATGTGATAGAACAACAGTTTTCGTCTCACAGTTCTTATGTATTGGGAGCATTTGTAGAGGAGGACAAAGCCTTGAGAGAGAAACTACAGCGTAAGCGGTTGGTAAGTTATGGATTTAAATATGTGTGTAATACTGTATTATGTACTTCAGCTATTCAGTTACATTTTTTCATTAAATATTATTATGTAGAACAATAAATTATACAGACAAATGAAGAAACTGTATTTATATGGTTACTTGCTTGGCTTTTAGTTGTTTCTAAAAGAGTACGTACTTCTATTCAAGAATTCCTTTATAGTAGTGGAGAATTTGAAAAAGAGAAACAACTTGGCATTTGAAAATACTTCTAACAGACATTTTATATTCGTGGGTAGATTTTATAGTTTTGCATTTCACTCCATTCTGTACCAATGTTAGAATTACTAGAGTAAAATGCAGATAATGTTTTCTTTTAGTGTTGTATTTATGTATACTTCTATTACTTTCAAACTGCCGTGGAAAACTTAATTTTATTATTCATAAATTTACTGTCAGGACGTGGTTAATATCCCCAATTGATTAAACAGATGGCTGCAAAATGTGTACATGTGAAGTCCAAACATTTTAATTACTTTCTGCTGAACCTCAGCATTTTAGGTCATCTATCATATGGCTTCTTGAGGTTATGTTTGCCAGTGTTCAACCCAAAAATGTAGAACTCACTATTCTGTTCATTATTTTTTGTTGACCCACTATGTTAATACACAATTATTAAAATGTTCTGGGCCATTATGCCATAGTCGACTGGATTTCACTTTAAAATCCAATGTTATGTCCCCATCTATGGCAGACATTTTCAATAGGGGTCGTAGCTTCTTTGAATATCCAAATCACACCATGGCTCGCTACTGACTACAGCAAAATTCTGCTTCCACCCAGTGGCATGATATCACGTTTTGAATGCACGAGTTCTATTGGCCATAGTCGACTGTAATCGTCGGCTGTAGTCCACAGCTCATGGTCTGGCTGTCGCGTTCACGCTTCCAGAGCACAGGGTCTCGGGTTCGATTCCCGGCGGTGTCAAGGATTTTCACCTGCCTCAAGATGACTGGGTGTATGTGTTGTCCTCATCATTTCATAATCATTCATGAAAGTAGCGAGATTGAACTGAGCAAAGGTTGGGAAATTGTACGGGCGCTGATAACCACGCAGTTGAGCGCCCCACAAACCAAACATCATCAGCATCACATCGTCGGCTGTTGCTCTCACCCCATGGTGTAAGACTGGTGCACATCTTTTTCAGCATCGGAGTCCAGATGTCATTCAATGTTATGCCATCCTCCTTCCTATTGAAATTCCTTGAGTGTTTTACAATTTTTATGGCCTCTCTGTATAACCTTTCATTGTATCCTTGCTGTCTCTGGATCACGGGGTCCCGGGTTCGATTCCCGGTCGGATTGGGAAATTTCTCTGCTTGGTGACTGGGTGTTTGTGTTGTCATCAGCATCAACATCATCATTTGTGACAGTGACTTGATTGGACTGTGAAAAAAAATTGAACTGTGTAACAATTGGGACTTTGTGCAGGTTCTAATGACTGCGCAGTTGAGTGCCCTACAAAACCAATCATCATCATCATCGTATCTGATTGTGATTTTGTCCAATCAGAATAAATGTAGTGGTCTCCTGGCTGCAAAGCATGTTCTGAAACAACTGATCTGTCAGGTATCTGCAATTGCCCTTGAGCTCTTTTAGTCATTTTTGACTTCTTTTTGTACTACCAGTGACACCTCCCCATAACTACACAGAATGCTATAAATTCCTGCTGTTTCCAGCAGTTTGTGAGCACCCTTGGGCGATTTTAGGTGATCTTATATCTTTCGGATGGGTTTGTAGATTACTGTGATTTTCCACTTTTCCAAGATTTTTCCTATATGGTCAGTAACATCCTTAATGAAAGGCAGGAAAACTTTCAGTTTCACTGGCACTTGAGCATCGCCATAATTTCTACGTGGTCGTCTTAACATTCTTTTCACCTCAGCGAATGAATAACCATTTTAGAGCAATGCACTGATGAGATGTTTCAATTCCGTGACAAGCAGTTCTGGTTGACAGATTTCCCATGCTCTTGCCTGCCAAAGTTTTTACGATGCCTTGCTTTTGTTTTGGGTGGTGGTTCAGATCTCGGTGTAGGTAACAGTCTGTGTGTGTGGGTTTTTGGTAAACCATGTTGCCCAAGGTACCATCTTCTTTCTTGGAAACTAGCACATCAAGAAAATTCAATCTTCTGTTGCAATACTTCATTGAGCAGAACCATAGTGAATTACAATACCACATCAAAACTAACATGTTCTCCAGCTGTACCACTGTGCTGTCTAATTTACTGACAAAATATGCCCAGTTCTCGATATCCAAGTCCGATCGACACACATATGGTCATATTAATGTTGTCAAGAACTTGGCACCTGTTTGATTGCCACATTCTTGACAACCATATTACGACCATATGTGAGGCAATCGGATTCATATATCAAGAATTTGGCACATTTTATCAGTAAGCTAAGTGCCATTGTGGTACAATTTTCCTCCCGACTTTGCAGAACTGTTCAAATATTGCCTCACAACCATGTATTTCAAATGAAACAATGAGCTCTATGAGCAGATAGATGGTGTTACTATAGAAATCCCCTTAAGCCCAGATATAGAAAACTATTTTATGGAAAAATTCGAGGAGCAGACATTGGAAACTGTGAACAAGAAGCCAAATATTTGGTCCCAATGATAGGTTTGTCTTGTGGCACCAAGGCAGGGAGAAACTGGATTGTTTTCAAAACAATCTCAACTGGATCGGTTGAAGGATTCAGTTTACCATGGAGGAGGAGGAGGCAGGAGGAAGATTGAATTTTCTTGATGTGCTAGTTTTCAAGAAAGAAGATGGTACCTTAGACCACACGGTTTACTGAAAACCCACACACACAGGCTGTTACCTACACCAGGTTTCAAACCACCACCCACTACAAACGTGGGGGATCATAAAAATGTTGGCAGATACAGCAAGAGAAATCTGCAAACCTAATCTGCTTGACACAGAATTAAAACATCTCATCATCACAATGCTCAAGAATAGTTATTCATTTGCCGAGGTGAAAAGAGCCTTAAGGCCACCACATACAAATCCTAGCACTGTTCAAGTGCTGGTGAAATCAAAAGTTTTCCTGCCTTTCATTAAGGATATTACTGACTGCATAGGAAAAATCTTGAAAAAGTGGAACCCGGAAGATACTAAATTACCTAAAATCAGCCAAGGATGTTCACCAATTGCTGGAAAAAGCAGGACTTTATAGAATTATGTGTAGTTGTGTGTGTGGGGGGGGGGGGGGGGGGACTGATTTTGTTTCTGGCATGATGCACAACTCGAACACCATCCCAAAGAGGGACTTTTCTGACAGTTTCATATGGTTTTATGAATGTTCTGTGCACTGTAATCATGGGGGGGAGGGGGAGGACTATGTAGAACAGCTTTTAGCTGAAGCATTAAAACCACAATCTTAACTTTTTTAAATTTTTTATTAATTCAGCCTTGAAACTTCCTGAATTAATAGGGCATATGACCGAAATATTGTCCAAAATATGAAAACTACAATGACATTGCATGTGCTTCAATAGTTCAATAGTTGTGCTATCAAAGTATTGGGAAGAGCTCTCTAGGACTTTGATGGAAATGTAGGTAAATAATGAAATCTTATCAGATCTAAGAATAACATCATCTTAAAATATTTGTCAGTTTACAAGTTTTTGTCGCAATGGTGTTCGCAACGAGCCAAAAGGGCATCTCCTCCTATAAGTACAAGTGGACAGGCCATAGAACTTATTTCCCATTAACTTCTCCACATGTTATAAAGAGAACTGTATGTGTGGTCTAGGAATCTGAACAAGAGATTCCTTATAACAGAATCATCCAATGGTATTCTTTCAGATGCTAAGATAAATTTATAACCATTCCTGAATTTGGGTCTTGCTTCAATCCTGGGTATGTCTCATCTCTAGCATCATCCAAATTGTCACACCAAAGTCAGCTGTTTCCAAAATAATAACATTGTTGCCATTGTCAGTTGGCAGAAGCATAATGACAGGATCACTGCAGAATGTGCATAGTGCATAGGGCAAAGTTCACTATGTGTGACCCTCATGATAAGTGCTGATACAAGGCTGGATAATACTTCACAATGGTGTGATTTTAAGTTTCTTCTTATGGGCTGAGAATACAACTGTACTGATATCACTCATATTGTTGATTTACATTATTATGCAATTTCTCTGTTGCAGAAACTGGCAAAGTTTCCCTCTATGTTGTTCTGCAGATACCTTCTGTAATGGCATTTGTTCCGCCACTGTGTGCATGTCTATCCAGTCCTTATCTGAGGCTGAAAGTGAACTATCAGTTTCAATGACAGAACTAATGCTATCTCATCATTTAAAAAGAGATTTACCTTTGAAGTCTGCAATATGCCTAGGGAGACTGCAGATCAAATGACAAGAAACTAGGCAGCTCCTTTCAGAATCTAAACCTCCAGCACCTAACATGTTTAATTCTGATGGCAATCGACTTTACATGGTCTGTAGCGATTCATAGTATGATTAATTAATATTATGTCAGGCAATAACCGTATATTTTAGAAAAGCTTCTACCTGGTCTTACATTAAAATCAATGAACAGATCAAAACCTCTCGCCCATTCTCTGTTAAATTAGATTAAAATATGCTGTAGTTAAGCTTTTCTATAAGAAAGGTATCAATAACCACCCAGTAGTCTTGCTTCCTGCATCATTCTCCAATTTTACTTATTGTTTATTTTTTTAAAGTACATAATGTGCTGTAGCTTTTTATCACCCATCTGTGTATTAATGGGATTCTAAGACAATTGCAGTTCAGATTCCAAAAGGGCTGCTATACTGAAATAACTTCACTTATGACAATACAATTTTTAAATAATTAAATATCACAAGCTGGGACCTTCCTTGATTTACTGAAGGCATTTGACTGTTTCAGTCATATCACAGTAATTTAATTTTTATGGTGCTTCGTTCAGGACACGCCCGGTTTGGCCCCTATTTAAGAAACAGAATGTGGAAAGCTATACTAAAATTTTAGAGCAATACAAAGAGTGTCACTACATCATCTGCATGGGGTTAAATCACAATGGGATCATTATTGTTCATGTGGTACAATTGGTCATTTTTGCAGATGAGATAATTATTATTGTTATGCTGAGGAAAGAAGCATCAACAGTGAAAGACATTTTACTTAAAGTTATTAATTAGTTTCGAACCAATGGGCTAGCTTTAAACTTCGGGACAAAAAACCACACACACAGTTCATTCAGTTTCTCACTATCAAAAATACCTCCATCTACTATTAACATAGTGTAAAATGTAAACTCTCATGGCTGGAAATAATCACAGTTAATAAAATGTTCTGGGCTATTACGCTGTAGTCAAATAAATTTCACCTTAAAACCCGATGTTTCATCCTCTTCTGTGGACAGCATTCCCAAGGGGATCATAGCTTCTTTGAATGTCCAAATCACACCCTGGCTTGCTACTGACTACAGCAAAATTCTGCTTCCGTGCAGAGGTGTGATGTCACAGGTTTTGAATTTGCAAATGCAATTGGTTGTTGTTGACTGCTGTCATCTCCCAATGGTGGAACGCTTGTACACATCTTCTTCAGTACCGGAATCCAGATGTCATTAAATTTCATGCTCTCTTCCTTCCTATTGAAATTCCTGGGGTGTTTTACAATCTCTAGGGCCTCTCTGTAAACCTTTCTTTGTATCTGATTGTAACTGCCAGTACTTGAGTCCGATCACAATGAATGTGGCGGTATCCTGGCTGCAAAGCATGTTCTGCAACAGGTGATCTGTCAGTCTTCTCTCTTCTGAAACTGTCTTTGTGCTTGTCTAATTGTTTTTTTTTTTACCTTTTTTTGTAGTCGCACATCTCCTCCATCCATTCTTCCTTTGTGGGGACTTAAATGTGTGTAGTATGCTGTGGGGATGTACAGCCACTTGTCTCCAGGATCAATCTGTTGAGAATCTTATTATCTTCATAAGCATTATGTCTTCTGAACAGGGACAGAGTGCACATTTCAGCACTGCTATGGGTTTGTTGTCTGCCCCCATACATCTCATGGTATGCTCTGCTGCCCTAGCAGACATGCCTCAGTGGGACATGGTCAACAATTTGTTCTTAAGTGACCATATCCCCATCAGGATATATCCGGCATAGTGAAGAGTGACCAAAAGTAAGCTTCCAAAGTGGCTGCTCTGAAAGAATAACTGTACAGTCAGCTGGTTATTTGTGAACATGGAGATGCAGCCAAGAATTGGTGGATCACATTATGAACATGATCCACCAAGTCATTGATGCAGCAACTCCACAGTCTCTAGGCCATCTACAGAGACCACATGAGCCCAGAAGGAGTGCCAATCTGCAGTCAGGGTTGGGTGGGCAGGTGGCACTGTGTGCAGTTTCAGATGGTGACCAGCTGCAGAGAACCTCACAAATTTTTGGATGGCAAGGGCCAGATGCCATTGTACTATTAAGGAGAAATCATGGCAAGAGCTCTTGAAATCATTAAATCATTACATCAGCTCGGCACAACTGTGAGAAGCCAACAGGATTTTTGGGGGACAAAATAGGCCACCTGTAGCAGTTGTACTGAAGGGGGGTCTTCAAACAGTACCCAGAGACATCACCCACAGCAATTTCTCAAAACTGCTTGTACTGACACACTAGATCCAGCATCTTGCTGTCACCATCTGAATACACAGGGTGTTCCATTTATCTGGTGACGCCTGCCCAGAGTACTGCAGGCCGGCCACAGAAGCCATGTCTGCCAGTTGAATGGGTCCTGCAGGACCGCACTGTCTTTTCTCCCCCCCCCCCCCCCCTTTTTTTTGCCTGAAGACCATAGAGACATAAGCACCCTGTTGGACAATGTCATTCAAGCAGTGAAACAGGCATCATGAATGTAGCAGTGAAGTTTGCGAATGCAACAATGGCAAGAGCGAATTATTCAGTACCACAGTGAGTGTTTATTTACTATTTGTATGTGTATACAGAGTCCTGTCGTGCTGTTCGAAGATTTTTGAATGGGGAAGTTTCCAGGTGCCTGAGTTCCGAGTTGTGATGCAGATATAAATTTTATGAAACAGGAAGTGTTCAAGACAAGAAGCATAAATGACGACATACAGTGCTCATAGAAGCTGGTCTCGATGACATTGCATACCGCCTGGAAAATTCCTCTAAAAAGTCTCTTGGACGTCTTTTGCAGCAAACACAAATATCATGCACCTCTGTACAAAAAGGTGCTGTGCTGCTTGAGCTAAGGCCCTATAATGTATCAGTAGTGTAAGAACTTTGACCTGTTGATCCTTCACACAGGGTTAAGTTTTGCGAAATGGATTTTAAAACAAGTGCATGATGGTGAAATGGATCCTTACCTCATTTTGTTTTCAGTTGAGGCTTGGTTCCATTTACACCGGTATTTTCATTCGCAAAACTGTCAACACTGACGCACAGATGTTGTGCTTCATGAGGAACCCCTTCATGATCAGAGAATAGGGGTGTCGTGCGCAGTTAGTGGTGACAGAATAATGGGCCCAATTTTTTTTTTAATGACACAGTTACAAGTGAGAAATATGTGCAAAACGTTTTGTGACCATTTTTTAATGAACTGAGTGAAAGAGACTGAAGCTTTGCGTGTTTTCAACAGGATTCAGCAAGGGCTCATACAGCCAGTGTTTCTTTGCATGAAATTCGCTATGTGATCGATGAAAGTGTGATTAGTAACAATATATGACCTGCTAGATGTCCTGATTTAAGTCCGTGAAATTTTTATTTTTGGGGTGCACTGAAGGACAAAGTGTACACAACAAATCCTCACACGATAGAGGAAATCAAGGATAATATTCATGAATCAATTAATTCAATATCTCAGACAGAATTACATTGTGTGATTAACAATTTCTTGAATAGATGTCAGAAATAATGGCAGGTAGTTCCAGCATCTCCTTTTATGATCAGGGTAAGTACAAGATTTATTTGTTTATATTCTAAATGTAGTCATGTCATACCACAGCAGTAGATGGGTGACATGGCATCTGATCTCTGGGCAACAGAACGCTCGCTGCCCGACATCTGCTATGCTGCACAGGTGGTCATCAGATAAATGGAACACTCTGTAGAAAGGGGTGAGTTGGATATCAGGTCCAGTAATAGTAAGTCGAATTACCATGTGGGAGCTGGATTCAGCACTGTCTGGGGCTTGTGATGCTTCATCCAGTCACAACCATATCAAATACAGATGTTGTGGCAACTCGTACAAGAACAATTTTTGCAAACAGTCTGCAAGCAACAGGGCCTTTTTGGATCTATGCAAAGCATTTTGACACCAGTTGAGTCAAATACTGTCACTGACATGGTGCTGAAGCGAACCGCCTTCTTGGCAGCTGAAGAGACCAGGATCATTCAAATGTAGTAAGGTGCAGGAGAGACTGCACTCATGTGGTTTTTAATGAAATTTTAAATGAGCACCACAACTATGTAGATGAATTTACTAATTGGTCTAAGCAGGTGGCTCAGTTGTTTTCCTAGTGTATGTCCTCAAGAATTTACCATATATAATGCAGAGTTGAATGCAGTCTTGAGGGCTCTGGAGCAGATGGGACATATCCATGCTGAGAAATTCCTCATTTTCTCTGACTACTTACGTGCCCTTAAATCTATTCAACAAATCTACCCAGCAGACATATATGTCGGCAACATCCAGGACTCCCTTTTCCACCTGTGAAGGATGAGGAAGGAGGTGCCATTTTGCTGGATACCAGGTCACAAGAGAATTCAGGGAAATGAATCCATTGATGTGGCAACCAGGGAAATGTGTTTTCTGAATTATGTGGCTCAGTGCACTGTCCCCCTACATGCTATAAACTGGCTGTTGAGGTACAGGTGATGAGAAGAAGGGTGGCTGAAAGCGACAGATATGAAATTGTCGGTAGTAAAATCAACTTCTAGGTAGTGAGGTATCTCCCTCCAGCCACTGAGACAACATGAATTCCTTCTCACTTACCTTCAGATAGGGCACAGTTTGATGACATACGGCTTCTTGCTGCAGTGGGAGGACTCTCCAATGCGTAGTGCTTTTGACATACATACTACAGTACAACACATTTCAACAGACTGTATTTTATATTGGGGCAGGGGACACAGGTTAGTTTACCAGCTGGTCTGCCTACTCTGAGGGAGAAGGTTTTAATGTGCTGCCAGGGTGGCTAACTCATCCTGGTTTTTTGAAAGTAATTGGCCAGCCACATTTTCCTGACCTTTTTCCCCTATAGTTCAGTCACCATTTTAATAGCACATTTTAACATTGCATTCATCATTGTTGGGTATGATTTTGTAGGCGAATGTGACTGGGAATGGGAGAGAGTGATTGTAATTTGAAGTGAAATTATTTTAATTTTTAGTTTTAACTCTTATAGCCACAGTTATCTCATACTGTTTTATGAAGGATGTTAATTACCTCACTGTTGAGTGCCCTAAATTGCCCCCTCCCCCCTCTGCCTCCCACTCTCCATACAGAAAAAAAACAGCTTAACAGATCAGTTAAAACTTGACAATGGTCAGAGAGTACTTACCAAAAGCTAATGGAAATATAGCCAATTGACACAGCTGTAGGACCAGGAAAATTTTATTAATCCCACTTATGAAACCAAGGAAATATACTGTTTTCATTGAAATAGAAATAAAATGTTAATGCTGCAACATAATGAATTCTTGCTTCTGTTAAGTTCTGTGTGCTATGATTTTGATGTCATTATAACTCAAATTTTAACAATTTGTAATAAAACTCATCACAGGACTTTTTATTATGATAAATAGTGAAAAGCCTTACCTGCCAAATTCAGTTTCTTTATTGTAGTATGGTTGCTTCTATGTGTAGGATCACAGATCAAAGTATTGGTATTTGATCCCCTGTTTGTCCACATTTCGCTACTTCCATTTCTGGCAGTGCATTATGCACTTGAAAAATGCCAGGTTGCACCATAGTTTGGATTTCTTGTTCAATTGTAGCAACCAATCATTAGCTTTGTTATGAGTCAGTCAGTTCACAGGAAGACAAGGGTGCATCACCTGCAGTATTGTCATTACTGTTAGTCATTAATAGCAGTAGTTTAAATCCAGGGTAAGGAGAACTGTTGTGTACTTCTGCAGCTGTTTTATACTTGATAATTAGCTGTTCAAAAATAATCTTTCAGGACAAAATATTAGTGACTCCTATAAAAGGGCATGCTAGTCACTTTAGAGCACTACAGATAATGTTGCACTGGTAGCAGGCAGTCACGTGACCCTCCATGAGTAGTATAAGTCGTAGCAGTAAAGTGCTGTGCAAGTACCAATCAGTTGTATAGAATCAAGGCAGCAATATGGATTGACATGGAGACATGGCAGAATTGCAGAAATGAACTATCATGTTTGAACATGCCCATCACCACACTGTGAAAGAGGTTGTTGATTGGTTGCTGTATCAATGAGTGTTTTTACAACGAATGGTGTACCACTGGCAGCCATATAAGATGGTGTAAGAACAGTGGTCATAAAGAATCCTAACCAACAGGGGCCAGATGTGTCACATCTTCTCAGTGACAATTGCTTTCTAATCCTATAGGAATTGCTGCTGTCCGTGAATGAAGGTCCATTCAAAGGGAACAGCATGAAATGGATATTTGGAGTTTGCAAATAGAATAGCTAATTCACAGGATAAAATTAAAACTATTTGGTCAGTCATGAAGGAAGTGTCTGGTCAGCAGCACAAGGTCGATGATATAAAGTCAGTTCATAGTAAAAATATTTCTGTTACTGATAAGTCAGATATATGTACAGTATTTAACAATCCCTTTCTAAGCATTGCTGGTGAATTAAATAAAAACTTAGTTTCTACAAATAATCATATAATGCTTTTGGAAAATGTCTTTCTGAGATTGATGTCTGAAATGCTCCTCTGTGATATCTGTGATATTGACAACGATGAGATTGAGTTAATAATTAAATCACTAAAGACTAAGGACTCTCATGGATATGAAGAAGTGCCTAGCAGAATATTTAAGTACTGTGCTGCATATGTTAGCCCTGTACTTATCCATATTTGTAATTTTTCCTTTAAGAATGGGCACCAGCCTTGCCGCAATGGATACACTGGTTCCCGTCAGATCACCGAAGTTAAGCGCTGTCGGGCTTGGCCGGCAATTGGATGGGTGACCATCCAGGCCACCATGCACTGTTGCCATTTTTAGGGGTGCACTCAGCCTCATGATGCCAATTGAGGAGCTACTTGACCAATTAGTAGTGGCTTCGGTCAAGAATACCATCGTAATGGCCGGGAGAGCGGTGTGCTGACCCCACGCCCCTCCTGTCCACATCCTCATCTGAGGATGACACTGCGGTCGGATGGTCCTGGTAGGCCACTTGTGGCCTGAAGGAGTGCTTTTTTTTCCTTTAAGAATGGTCAGTTTCCTGAACGATTAAAGTACTTGGTACTAAAGCCACTTTATAAAAAGGGAGAAAGAATAATGTAGACAGTTTTAGACCTGTTCCTATGGCATCAGTGTTTGCTAAAGTTATTGAAAAGGCTGTGCATGTAAGGATAATTGATCATTTTATTTCACACAGTGTGCTACCATATGTACAGTTCAGTTTTAGAAGTGGTTTAACAACTGAAAATGCTATATTCTCTTTTCTCTGTGAGGTACTGACTGGATTAAACAAAAGTTACCGAACACTAGCCATATTTTTTGACCTAACTAAGGCGTTTCATTGAGTCGATCACAAAATATTCCCACAGAAGTTGGACCATTATGGAATATGGGGAGTAGCTCACAATTTGTTCACCTATTACTTTAACAACAGACAGCAAAAAGTCATTATCCACAGTGTTGAGAGTGGCTATGATATGGATTCTGAGTGGGGCACATTCAAATAGGGGATGTCCCAGGGATCAGTGCTGGACCCAATCCTGTTCCTTATGTATATAAATGATATGCCCTCTAGTATAAAAGGTGATACTAAAATATTTCTGTTTGTTGATGACACTAGCGTGGTAGTAAAGTATGTTGTGTGCAGTGTTGGTACTGTTTCAAATACTGTAGTTCAAGACATAAGTTCATGGGTTGTAGAAAATAAACTAATGCTAAATCACAGTAAGACTCAGTTTTTACAGTTTCTAACACACAATTCAACAAAACCCAATATTTTAATTTTGCAGAATGGGTGTATGATTAGTGAATTATATTTTGGCTAACTCTTCCTGTTCTCAAAGGATGGTTTTGCCTCAGAAACAGGAAGTTCAGGCAATAAGTGGTGCAAGTCTGTGAACCTCTTGTCGACCCCTGTTCATTAATTTGGTTTTCAGGTCACCACGAACATGAACCAGGATGTTTGTTTCAACCATATCGGTGACCGAGCATTGCCTTTTCATCAACAGCGTAATATTGAGTATGCTATGGACATTCGCATCTTCCAAGATGCCAACGGGCATTTTTTTTACATGGGACTGTTTGAAATAGTATGTGAGGTGATCCACATGAGTTCCAAAAGAAATCCGTTGGAATTTGATTACTCGATAAATAGTACAATTCTCAAGGCTGTCAATTCAACTAAGTACCTGGGTGTTAAAATTACGAACAACTTCAGTTGGAAAGACCACATAGATAATTTTGTGGGGAAGGCGAGCCAAAGGTTGCGTTTCATTGGCAGGACACTTAGAAGATGCAACAAGTCTACTAAAGAGACAGCTTACACTACACTCGTTCGTCCTCTGTTAGATTATTGCTGCGCGGTGTGGGATCCTTACCAGGTGGGATTGATGGAGGACATTGAAAGGGTGCTAAAAGGGCAGCTCGTTTTGCATTATCACGTAATAGGGGAGAGAGTGTGGCAGATATGATACGCGAGTTGGGATGGAAGTCATAAAAACGTTTTTCGTTGCGGCAAGATTTATTTACGATATTTCAGTCACCAACTTCTCTTCCGAATGCAAAAATATTTTGTTGAGCCCATCCTACGTAGGTAGGAATGATCATCAAAATAAAATAAGAGAAATCAGAGCTCGAACAGAAAGGTTTAGGTGTTCGTTTTTCCCGCGCGCTGTTCAGGAGTGGAATGGTAGAGAGATAGTATGATTGTGGTTCGATGAAACCTCTGCCAAGCACTTAAATGTGAACTGCAGAGTAATCATGTAGATGTAGATGTAGCGGTAGATATAGCTAATAACCCTGCAGCTTGATAGCACTACAGAATATAATCATCCGTGAGTGACCATGGCTGGATATGGTATACCTGAAGAATCTTGCGTACTCTCTTCCTCACTAAATTGAGACCATTATCAAGATCAGAAGTGATGTCATACACTAGAAGCATGATGTCTCCCATTCATCCAGTATGCTTGTAACTAACAAGTGTGTAATCAGATTGCCTTTTTAGTTTAATGCTGAGCACAAGGAGCACTGCAAGATGCGTAACTGATTCCTATTAGTAGGTTTGCAGTGTTTTGTGCCTCTTATGTGCACCATGTGGCAGGATATTAAAGAAAGTGTTACTAGCCATAACCCGTAAAATTTTTTGAGCAACAGTGTACCCAGGAAAGCAATTATGTGTAGTTCTTGAAAGTAGTAAGGTTCCTGCATTGGGCATTTTTCATTTCCATTTTGTTTTTATTTAGTGCACTACAAAATTTTTGTTGTGAAGTGATTTTGAGAAAAATGTGTAACTACATATGTTTTGGGTTACAGTCCTATCATTTCACAGACTATGGGCCCTGTTGCAACTTATTATTGTGAAGGGTCATCATGTATTTATGTTTGTATATTTAGAATATTTACAACTTAGTCAAGACAAACCCATACATAATTGTTTGAATAATTATGTTGTCCTTTTGATAACGTAAACTATTTGGTGTGTTTGTACTTGAAATGTAATTTCCAATCAAATTTTGTAAACTAACAAAGTTCTTGCCACAGTTCATTTGTACCTCACTAGCAATCGTAATAGATTCTGTAATTTTGACTTCTACAGTATCAAAGCTTATTGTTGATATTCTCAAATTCATTAAAATGACAAAATATGGAAAAATTGATTGTGACCATATTTTGAGTGTAATATAAGAACTCAAAAATTCACACTGTAGAAGTAGTTTCACAGTAGTGCAGTTTCTCTAATGCTAACAAAATTCATAATAGAGCTGTCTTACACAGCCAACTTTACATTGTGAGTGGCTTCTGATTTTAATTTTACACTACTGGATAGTTGCTTTCAAGAGACCAGTTGCTTTCTAATAAAAAACCTATATGAGTTGATATGAAATTGTATCTTTCTTTCAGTATCACCCTTTTTTAAATGCAGATCCGAGTACTTCTTTGTTGAGAGATAAATTCTTCCTTATTACCAGATAGTAAAGACTTTTGATAATCGTGAAGAACCCCTACAAATATTGAAACGACAAGAAAACAGATCATAGAATTTTCAAAAGGAGACAGAGCTTTTAAAAATGTGTTTTTAAAATTCAGACATCGGGTTTGTGTACAGTACAGAATACAATATTCATTGGTGTAAAATATATTTTAACTATTCTGATCTTCATTTTTCTCCTTAAAATAAGGATGATATATTTTTATCGTGAATAATAAACAGTATTACCTTTTTAGAAGTGTAAGTTCCAGAAGTCCCACAGCTTGTGCAGACTGTAAGTTAATACTCAAGGGAACAGTCTTCACTAGTTTTTGTACCAACTTTCCTTGAAGATCCTCTGAAGTTAATATATTCTTAAAGTTACAAAGAGACAATGGCTTACCTTCAGGAGGTGAAATTCCTAGTACTGCCTATAGGAACACTTAAAATAGAAAATAATTTTACTGGCTTTCAGAACTTACGTTTCTGTTTTGGGGAGGAAAAGAGGGATTGTTTGAGAATGGTTCAATGGTCAGGGGTGCAAACATTTTAATATAAAAGAGAAGGTCCCAGAGAGAGTAGGCAGTCAAAGATAGTACATTAGTAATCACTGTGCTAGCTTTGGTTGAAGGATGATAGATGGTACAGAGTGAGAAACAAAAATGGATGAAAAGAGGAAGAGAAATGAAAAGTGCCAGGCTATTGGAGGCTATTGGTGGAGTACATCACAATGAATGTGATGATTGTTATCTACACCTAATCATGAAAGGCAGTTAGCTCAGATTCTATTTTTATCTTGCAAGTGGCAAAAATGTTCAAAATTAAAGCTATTATTTCAAAGAACATAGATTGACTGTACATGCACACATCTCTTCTGATGCTGTTGCCTTACTAGGTTGAGACTGTACATGCACACATCTCTTCTGATTCTCTTGCCTTACTAGTTTGAGTAGCAATCTTGCACACCTGTAAGAACAGACACTGTGTATATTAATTTTGCCACAACTGTTGCACAGAATACTAATTTCAAATTGACCCAAATTAATTATCTGCATGTATGAATGGCCATTGTCAAATTCTCATGAAAAACCATCTAGACTATCAAGTTGCATTGCATACTGTGTGACATAATGTGATTAACTTAAATAGCTGCTTAACATATTGTATCGTTTTGAGTTCCAGAAACACAACGAAATCACAAGTGGCATGTCCAATGGATATGGATATTGAGGCATCATAACAATGTTATTTTTGCCCAAATGTTCATGAACAGAAAATATAGCATGAGTAGGTACAGTATTGTGAAACAGATTCTATGAATTGTGTGACTACAAATATGTGCACATTCTTTGGGTTTCTTCTTGGAAATTGGGTAGAAATTCCAGGTAGCACCCTCTGTTGACACTGTCACCTCGTGGAAAGAACTGTAGGTATATCACATAAACTAAATTGAAGAACACAGTGAACAGAATCTTTAAATTTATCAAATCAGTCTGTGAACTGCCTCAGGCTCGCCTTCAGATAAGATATACTCAAGTTTGTTACGAGTATATGAGAAGGCCACACACAGAATCGCGGTTTGGTGGTCTTGGTGCTTTGTTCCTATTTGAACTAGGAACATGGAGTAAATTGTTTCCAGTTTAGCCAGGACCAGTGGTCATATTTATATCTCGGACCAGTGGTCATATGTTTAACCATTCGAACATCTGTCTTACTGTAGTTATATTACAGTATATTAAGCTAGGTTTGAATGATAAACTACCCAGGTAAATTGTGTGAGTCTGTTAATTCCTTTTGTAAAAGATTTTAATAGGGCTGAAATTAATGCTCAGTCAATGACACCATTTATATGTTTACCATTTTGCTTTTGCATGCAAAACCAGTCACCCTTACACGATTCAAGACTGGAGCAAGACTGACAGTTCAAATTTGGTCCACCAGTGTATGGTACCTTGGTCTAAGATAACTTTAACTGTTTGAAAAATAAATATTACTTCATTTGGATTTTAAATGCAAGAAAACATGTTTTCTGGGAGTTACCTGAAGTGCAGCAGTTCTATACTTTAAACTTGTATGAATCAGTTCAAACTTTGCACAAAGATTAGATAAATAGGTAAAGTTGAAATGATTTTTTTTGTCCAAGATAAGATGGTCTAAAGTTGAGTTCAGTGTAGCAAAAAATTTTTTTCTTAACGTTAATTGAATGTGTGAAAATTGTTTCAACTGAATCAAATAACTAAACAATTTATTCTTACCATAAAATTGAAAACTCTTTCAAAAATCTATCTCCATTTGGATTTTATGTGCGAGAAACACATTTTTTGTCATTTCTTTGTGTCTGTGTTTCAGACTTGTGTGAATCAGTTCAAATTTTGTGAGAAGGTAGACAAATACATGCAATTAATGGTCGGCCTGTTGTTTTGTGAAAGCTGTATCCATTACCATGATATGCGGTCTAAAGTTGCACATAAAATGCATGATAAATCTGGTTTTATGCAAATCGCACATGCTCGCATGGCTTAAAGTGATACAGATGATGATAAAAATTATAATTGTACAGCAATTATAAGAAGTGCTTGCAATAGTCTTTAACTTTGGGGCCGGCCGCGGTGGTCTAGCGGTTTCGGGCGCTCAGTCCGGAACCGCGCGACTACTACAGTCGCAGGTTCGAATCCTGCCTCGGGAGTGGATGTGTGTGATGTCCATAGGTTAGTTAGGTTTAAGTAGTTCTAAGTTCTAGGGGACTGATGACCACAGATGTTAAGTCCCATAGTGCTCAGAGCCATTTGAACCATTTTTAACTTTGGGTTTTATATGTGGAAACTCATGCATTTGCTCATGAAACTCTGCTTCGTAGAAATGCATTGCATATTAAGCATTTGGTTATTACAGTTTATCATCATTTCTTTGTGTGTACATTGAAGATTTGATTCACTAGTGGTGTAAAATCATAGAAACATTGTTGGATGTGCAAAACAATGCATGTATCAAACCAAAATAATGCCCAGCCCTGTATAAAATGAGTTACTGTTTGATTGAGCATTTAAAGCTTTATTGATGACCACACAGAAAATTAAACTAACCTGAAAATTGCTGTAAAAGTAATTGTCAGAAAAAAGATCACCTTATTTATAAGCAACAGAAACTGTTTTATTGTATTTTCTTCAAAACCCACTATGCTATCTTGTAGAAAATTTATTTTCAGACAAAAAAAGGCCTAAGTTTATTAGTTTGCATACAGGATTGAAAAGTTGATAGTATTTTGTTAGGTGCCTTTCTGCACTTTTTAGCCAATAATACTCATACATAATTCGGATTGGTTGTTGCAACGTTTCACACCAAAATTATTCGCGTGAGTTTTTCTAGCAGCGGTTCTTAATTTTCAGTTTTTATTACTGCATACTTCACATAAATGATGGCAAGAATTTTAAGACAAGAGATAATAACGAGCTGTATGCTCTTTAATACTTTATTATTTGTTGCGTGAATCATTCAACTTGCAATATAGTAAGCTATTAAGTAAGTTTATCTATGTAATATGGTCATATTGTAAGTTTATCTATGCAATATAATCTATTTACATAATTTCTTATAATAAGCATTACACAGTATTTAATATTTCATTCAGTATCATATTTAAGTTTGCAGTTATTTTGCGCGCTGTGTTAAGTATTTCTGATTATTTTTCATACATTTGTGTATACAGTCACATGCATATATGAATAAAATGTATGTAACTATAAAATAAAAAATTATGAAAGTAAACAAATAAAATTATAAAAAATATATAACAAAGTTACAAAATGATAAAAGGATGTGGAAAAATTAAAAAATAAAACAAAGAAACATTCTGCAAGTGTGTGACCTTATTGTGGTGTAGACGTTTGTGAGCTCTGAGTGCTGATGGAGAAGCTTCGGCCTCATCTGATGTGTATATGGAGGAAAACACTTTTCATGGTGCCCTCCTCTCAGTACAAAGCAGACTAACATTGTGACACCACCCAGTTTGTTGGGTGTAGAGCAGCATGTTCAGCTTCTGTTCCTGAAAAAAACTACAGGAAATAAAGCTGGATAGGAAAAATAAGAAAAATCTGATAATGAATCCTGTCTTGGCATTGCTGACCATCTCTGACTCCATTCCACCAGGAGCCTATGAATGTAGATGTTGCACTCCACACACAAGTGGAACACAACCACCTGTAAAACAGCTCATTCACTTCTTCCTCTCAGTGTCCCCACAAAAGCTCATGCTAAAACTTCATCCATGGTGATGCTATGGTAATGGCTACTATTGCCACCTGGCAGAGCTCAAGAACTGATTGCTACTTACCCTGCTACTTTTGTCGCAATACAGTATACTGGGCTCCTAATAAATCACCAAGACCCATATCATGTACCACAAGGATGCAGAATTTGATGTATGCTGCCTTAACATCAGAGCTCTAACATACTTCAGTAAAGCCAGCAGCACTGACTTCATTACACTGGAATATCCATGACGTTTCACAGTGTTGAGGAGAAAACCATTGCTGTTCAGTAAGAAGAAGTAATTATCCAGCCTTCAGTGCTAATGTAGTGTTTGAAGTTAAGTAAGAGGATACAACTACTTGATCTCATTAAAACCCAAGTATATGTCCCAGAAGTCTACTAATCACATAATTGACTGTTTGCAGAAATTAGAGTGAAATAATCCTGTTCAACATTAGTACTAAGGATGTGAGAGTGCAGTTGGGGGTTAAAACTTGATGGTTCATGTGAGGAGTCATAGGTGGATGTGCACATGTCAGGCACATCTCTCTAAAGTCCTAAACTCACTTTCTATACTCTAAAGATCTTCCTTCAGACATTATGTAGTGAGTAGTTGCAACTTTGTTTATGACTTATCTTTGATGCATTCAAGATCAAAGAACTAAAACTATAAGACCTAGCTTAATGGCCCTTAGCAGTGAATATGAACCAACAACTCTGGACTTTTTAATTGAATATGGCCACAATGGACAGCTAGTGTAAAACCATCAGTGAATACAGGTAATGAAAACATGCCGACTTGCTTCTCATGGTAGCAATAGCATTGTAGGTACAATTGAAATGTAATAAAAAATAAAATAATAGACATGAATGGCTGCAAACAGGATCTTCTTGGATACCAGGGCTCCCTCTTTCACTTTACTTAGCTGACCAATGGGAGACAACTAAGTTAGACATGTTCCTCCTAAAGACAGTTGTGATGTTATTTCCCATGTTAGAAGCGAACATTTGCACCTGAGTCTTCACTTTCTCATGGTGTTACTAGTAACCAGGATGACACTACAGCTTCTCAAAATGGATCTAAGCCAGACATATTTATTTATTAATTTTTTATTTATTGCAATACGTATTCTGTAGATCCAGTTCTGCATGTTAACACATGGCTGTGGAATGAGTCAAAAACATTTAGTTCATTATTACATTAGTTTACATAAAGATAATAAACAAGGATAAATAATACAAGCTGGAAACACAATCATTAGGACAAAATTACACTCACAAGCAGAGTTCCAGATACAACATTCTGATTTTGTGCAAACAATTTTTTACAGATCACCAATTAATCTGATTAACACAGCAAGAGATATTGAGGCAGGAATATACAACAGTATTTGGGAAATAAAATTAGCTATCTCTGCTATAGAATTCTTCTAGAGAATAGAAACATTTTTCAAGCAAGAACTTCTTTGGCTTATTTTTAAACAGTGCTTTTTTATCTTGTAGACACTTTATATTACCGTATTTACTCGAATCTAAGTCACACTTTTTTTCCGGTTTTTGTAATCCAAAAAACCACCTGCAGCTTAGAATCGAGTGCAAAGTAAGTGGAATGTTGGTAGGTGTCGCCACAACTAACTTCTGCCATCAAATGCATGTAGCACTACACAGGTATGCTTTGCAGGCACAAAGATAAATACTGGCGCCAAAACCTCTGTGTCAGTAAATAAATTAAAAGAAAAGGTAGAAGAATGTAAACATTATGCCATGTATTCTTTCGTGTTTGCTGCTATCTCATTTAAATCCTGTCTGCCTAATAAACTATGAAACTAGAGTGAGACAACAGCAAACATGGAAGAATATACATATCATGTCATGTTTATATTCGTATTATTCTTATGCTGAATAGTGATACAGTCAGAAATGAAACACAGCAACTGACTAGATTTTTAAATCTAAGATGGCTCTAGTTTCTGTGCAGAATATAATGTACTAAAGAGGTGTCTGCAAAGATTTTCAAACGGAGAAAATTTTTTGCTAAACTCCCAGAACATCTTCTGTCATACACAGTCTATTATTTGGTTCTTGTTGATCATTATCAAAGAAAGCATCAGTGTAAGTAACAACAAATAGCAGTCTCTTGCCATTGTTTCGCTTACGAGACAATTCCTTTCTTTTTTTTATTGTAAGCCGCAGTAGTGCGCACAAAAGCAAGCCATGCCACGAGCGGCGACATGTCATAAACACTCATTATCAGAATGCAACAAATAATGCATGACACAGTACAATAATGCATTTTCAGCTTAGAGTGACGTAAACCCCCATAACAAAGAGAATGGCACTTATCAGATCAAAGCAAAATAAGCACTCAATTCAAACCAGACGAAGAACATGGAAAAGGAAGGGTACCTGTATAAATACAGAAGGAGCGCCTGACACATAGCAATGGCTACCTGGTAAAGCTTAACTGCTAAGCTTACGCCTCAAACCAAACTACTGTAGCTGTATCTTCATCCATTCAACCTCAATTGTGTTTCATGTTACATTGGACCAACTTTGTTTTGATTTGGAGGGGCGGTCTAAAACTTTTCTCTCACCTTGAATTTCGAGTCTCAAATATCAGGAGTGGCTTGGATTCGGGAAAATTTTTTTTCCTCGATTTCGAGTCTCATTTTTCAGGTGCAGCTCAGATTCAGGTAAATACGGTACTTGGAAGTGCAGTGAAGATTTTTGTGCTTGTATTATTTCACACCTTTTTGCACCAGGGACAGATTTTTCAGGTCACAGTATGTGTGTCACATTTCCACCTTGTGCTGTGGTGATGGTACATTTCATTTGTTTCATATTGAGAAGGATTGTGAACCATGAATGTCATGATTGAAAAGATATATTGTGAGGTAGTGGTTGGGATCCCTGTTTGTTTAAAAAGATTGTGACATGAGATTCTTGTAGGTGCTCCACACAAAATTCGGACAGCCTTTTTCTGACTTGTAAAAACCTTTTTCAATAGTGGTGAATTGCCCCAGGAGACTATTCCATAACACATAAGTGAATGAAAGTAGCCAAAGTAAGCAGATTTTGAGACATTGATGGCTCAGATTTTGGCGATTATCCGAATGGCAAATGTTGCTGAGCTGAGCCTTTTCAGGGTTTGGTTGATGTGCTGTTCCCAGTTAAGCCTGCTATCTATATATATGCCCAAGAATTTCAAACAATCTGCTCTCTCTACCTGCTGGCTCTCATGTATAATGTTTATTTCCTGTGGACTTTTGTGATGAGAATGGAAATGAATATAATTAGTTTTGCTGAGGTTTATTGATAGAGAATTTACTGTGAACCAGTTCAGAATATCCTCAAGTAAATGGTTGGCATTTAATTCTAGATCAGAGGGTATCTTACTGTCTATCATAATACTTGAGTCATCTGCAAACATCATTGATATATATATATATTAGGAATAGCACTAGACCAACGACAGAACCTTGTGGAACTCCATATTTTACTGTTCCCCAGTCGGAATCTGTCCCTCCTATGTCACTATTGTTACCATCTAGCACGTTTTCTGTTGTCTGCCCTGTAGGTAGGATTTGAGCCAGTTGCCCATTTGTTCTTGGAGTTCATAGTGGCATGCTTTCTCTATAAGTATTCTATGACTAACACAGTCAAAGGCTTTAGACAGATCGCAAAATATGCCCACAGGCAATGTCTTTTTGTTGAGGCATTCCAAAACGTTATTTGCAAATGAAAATATTGCTTCGGTTGTGGAGATACCTTCTCTGAATCTAAACTGGTCTCTACTAATTATTGCATGTTTTTCTAGGCGACTGACTATTCTGGCATATATTAGATTTCCGAGAACCTTAGAAAATGTAGTCAAAATCAGATAGGCCAATAGTTTGTAACATCTGAGGCATTGCTTCTTTTGTAGAGGGGCTTTACAATAGCATATTTCATCCTTTCAGAGAGGCATTGAATATATGAGCTAGAGTTTCAGTGAACTCATTGCAGTAGTTTTGTACCTGTCTATTTTCATTATTGAGAACAATGTTTTGGGACCTATTGGGGGAATTTGCACCAGTCTCACTCTTTATCACTTCCCATATGGTTTTGATTTTGTCACTAGATTTATTAATTTTGGAACACAGATCCAAAATTTTTGACTTCTGAATAATTTTGCTTAGTACTTTACAGTATTTTTTATGGTAATTTAGCTGGGTGTGGTTGACTGAATTTTTTGTGGCAATGTACAGTTCTCATTTCCTTTTGCATGAAATCTTAATATCAGTGGTTATCGAGGGTTTTTTGGTATGTTTTGTGGTTTGGATCTTTTACATCCTTTTTGGGAAAGTGCTTTCAAATCTCAGTACCACTTCATTACTGAAAAAATTGTACTTGGAATTGGCATTTTCTAAATGATACATAGGTGCCCAGTCTGTGGCTTGGAGATATGAGTTAAAAATCTGGATAGTTTCTTCATTAACTGTCCTAACTGTTTTCCAACAGGGGCCACTATCATTCACCTAAATACTTGTGCTGTTTAAAGTGAGTCTTTGTACATCATGGTCAGATAGACCATTCATGACTTGCCTGGTAGTCACATCACCTATTTTGATCTGGTCTATAAATATATTATCGATCAGTGTGCTTGTACACGAAGTTATTCTTGTAGGGAAATTAACCACAGAAACCAGATTATATGTGGACATCAGAGTTTCTAGGTCTGATCTGTCTCTAGAATTTGTTAGAAAGTTAACATTTAAGTCCCCATGCACTATCACATCTCTTTTGTGTTTGAATATGTATATTAGTAGAGCATCTAGCTTATTCAAAAAGAGACTAAAGTTCCCTGAAGGTGCTCTGTATACTGTGACTATTGATATATGGGAATTATTCAAGGACAATTCTATGACACACACTTCCAAATGTTGTTCTAAACAATAATTCTACATGTTAATTACTCTACATGTGATATTGTTTTTAACATAAATGGCAACGCCTTTTTCTTTACATTTTCTACAAAATGACGTTGCTAAGAATAATTGTTTATTGTAAGTTTGTCTATACCAGAATTAATAGGGTGCTCACTAAAACATAAAACATGGGCATAATCCATACGTTGTAGCTCATGTATGTTGATTATAAGCTCATTGATCTTACTACTTAGACCTCTAATGTTCTGGTGATAAATTGCAAGTTTTTGTGTTTCGCAGAAGCTCTTTTCTCTAAAAATGAAGTTTCGATTGAAGGTCTGGGCAATGTATTTTTTACTACCCATCTCTCCAAATTAGTCTGTTTCCACACACTTGCAGATTGGGAAGATGCACTTTTTTCTTGTTTTTTCACCATCAAGTTGTCCAATGTAGTCTGCCTATATCGATTCCTGGAATTATTTTGTGTACTGGTACACTCTTCAATCAAATCTGATTCTTTTGTGTTCACATTGTTCCTTGCCTTTGCAACTATGTCACAAATTATAGTTGCTAAATGATTTGTTCCATGCCAGTTAAGGTGAAGACATGAGTGGTGTAAAGTTCTCTGCCAAATTTTTGAGTTTCGATCAAATGAGTCTTTGTAAAATTGCTGCAGATACCTGCATAACATCTATTTGTTGCAATTACCGCCTTGTTTACACACGAGGATTGTAATGAGTCATGCCTGTGTGGAATATCAACTACAATTATGTTGGAATGCTTCAGGTGATTCAGAGTTGATTTTAAGACATTACCAGTTTGCAAACTTTTGTTATGTGCAATGTCATTTGAACCACAGATCACGATGTAGTCTTTGTTCGTTATCTTTTGAAGGATATTGGTTAGTGTTGAAAGTACTTGGTCAGTGCGAGCACCTGGTTTGATGTAATCTAGGGCACTTACCTCTTTGTTGGCGTTTATTATTTCATGAGCAACACCTCTAAGATGGCTATCACCCAGTAAAAAGACACTTCTTTTGACGGCATTTGTTGTGATTGGTACATTTGCTGTCTTCTTGAGTGCTGGAAACACATTACTTTTATCTTCATGTGTCGGTTTTGGCTGGCATGGATGCATAGGTTACATAATTTTTGTGTCCTTTTCCTCTTGGTGTATGATTTGATGGCTTTCTGATAGAGAACTTTGATGCAGCAAATGATAATTTTTTGCTGTAGATGATGCAGAATGTTCACTATGGTTAGTGTAGCGAGCAGCATGCATTGGAGTACCAGTATTATTAAGGTTATGTTCAGCCGTTGTGTACACTTCTATTTTGTTACATCCGCTTTTTGTCTGCTTGGCGGTCTTTAGTTTATTATGTTCACTTTCAGCATTTCTAAGTCTATCAGCTAGCACTCTGTTTTCCTCCATTGATCTGCACACAATTTCTTGTAGTGAATTAATAGTTTCAACAAGTTTGGTTTTGTCAGGGTGCACATCACACGTTATACACTTACATTTCTTATTGGACTGTTTTTCACTGTAGTTTTTTTGCTTAGCACTGGACTTGGAACATTGCGGAGCACTGCTGGTGTATTTATTTTTACCCTCGATGCTTGATAACTTACAGGAATTCTCAAAAACTGAGGATACAACTTCTTTTACATCTATATTCGCCACCATCTTTGTCTAACTCTATTGGTTCTCAAATGAAAAATTGTATTTGCCAATGAATTTGGTTCCGAGTGTCATGTAACAAATGGCTTATCAGTCTTACATATCACAGTCTTTACTCGCCAATTGCCCCATGCTATGTTGTGCATATGCTCGATGTTTCCATCTTTGGTTTCAGTTTTATGATGTCCCTCACAGGACCATTATCAAGAATGGTATAGTCATGTCTCATTTCCCTGACCAGTTTGATAACTATTTAAAGCAAAGCTGACACATTATAAACCTTGACCATCTT
Organism: Schistocerca piceifrons; assembly: GCF_021461385.2. NCBI lineage: Eukaryota > Metazoa > Arthropoda > Insecta > Orthoptera > Acrididae > Schistocerca > Schistocerca piceifrons. Next base: position 332,196,784 of record NC_060149.1, read on the forward strand.
TGGATGAATTTCTATTGGTGATATTACAGTACTGAATTTCACTTTATGCACTTGAACAAAACATACAAAACAGTATTTATTTAACAAGTTGTTCAAGCAAAACTATTCTGCTGATCAACTTGACACTTAAGTTATTACACATTGTTTACCAATCTAACAAAACAAAAGTTCATTGTATTATTGTTCTCTTCACCTTGAACAGAAAACTTTTGTCTTATCCTCAGGTGTAGCACAACGGTATGAAACCACGTAGTGTGCCTGCAACTGTTCGTGTGGGCAGAGGTCTTGCATATAGTGTTTGAGTGTACTGCACTCATTTAGCCCTCTGTATTGGCTTGTTAGGGAAGCAGGATGGCGCAGTGAACACATTTGGAAGGCATTATATGTGACTGAATCATTGACAGTCAGCTCTAGGTGGTATGTGAGTTGAACGTTGCATTTTAGAGTCGATTCACAGTTACAGAGAAGCTTTCAGGACTGAGGAGCCATTCAGTGACACTACATGCAATGTTAGCCACTTGCTGCAATGTGGTAAGAGCATTATTATGTGAGTTAACTGCCCCAATATATCCTATCTGCCGTACACACCTCACAACAGCCTATGAATTACAAACTTCCTGTCAGATTGTGTGTTCTTACTGCCTAAGGTAGGCTGCTCCTACACTACTACATGGGGCTAGGGTTCCCTTGCCCATACCTCAATGTGCTCACTGTTAGGTAGAGGTAGTGTAGACTACCTGTCGTATGCCCCTATTGCATGCATTCTGTGCATGCACGAGCTGCTTGACCACCCCTGCCACATGTACTTGCCCACGGAGTACAGCTGCATACACTATGGCCTGACCCACACTTAAGCTATTTGCCCAGCTGTGTGTATGCTCACCTGGCTGTTAATTTTGAGGTTGAAACTATTCGCAAAAGAATCAGAGAAGTGTTCTGAAACTGAAAGGCAAGTCAGCCAGAATCAGCTGTTATGTTGCATAAATGTGCTCGTGCTGGGCTATGTTATTGTATCAAGCCATTCCACTGTTTACTTGCCTGTATTGCAAAAATAGCAAGAACTGTGTGGTATATCGGCAGGTCATTTCTGCTTCAACATTCCTCACATACAGACATGTACACCAATGAGGAAAAGTTAAGCATGCTACTTTTATACGGTGATGTGAAATGCTGTCAAAACAGTATGATGGTATGTCTGTCCTGAGTGTAGCTGTCCGTCACCCAAGGCAATTGCACAAATTATTAGGTCACTAGTGTGAAAAGGCAGCATCAGTGTTAGAGGATGAGGGCAAAGACTGTAACTGGCAGAGCACATGAAGAAGCTGTTATGGCTATGGTGCTTATCAGTCTGCATGGTGACATGACACATATTGCCAAGAAATGTGGGACCAGCCAGACGAGGTGGTGCGGCATTCCATTGTGGGAGCTTACTTCAGACCAGGTTACCTTCTGGTATTCATTATTTTTATGTCATTCTGTAGCTAGTCTGCATAAACCAGTCATGTTGGCCACTGATGCAGCATATATATGTATCATGAAAACTCCTTCAGCATCAATTAAGGCCTGAAGATGGTGCATTGAAGTGCTGAAACTGGTAGCTACACAATAAATAAGATCATAAGGACGGTTTCATTTTCTGACAGTGATTAGTATTTGTTTAGCAGGTTGTTTGTAGTGAGGTAGTTCATTAGCTGGTCATGGACTATATAGCCTGAAGCCTTGGATGGTGCAGGAAGAATGCAAATAGGTCAGTCATCAGAGGATGCTGTGGCAACATTCTGTTTAGGTGGTGGCTTAAGCAGTCATTTCCAGCCCCCAGGGAAAGCACTATTTAAGGATTGGCTGAAGATATTTTTTCTAGTGCCCAGTAGAGTCAGTACTAGGCTTCATCACTTGGACTGTGATGGCATTGTGTCCAGTAGATGCTGATGTGATACACAGGATGGCTTTTTTGGCGGTATCGTAAGTTTATGTGCTGTAGATAGAATTTTTCATGGCTACGGTCATTTAACCCCATGAAGTAATCAATGATTCTCTGTTTTGTTTGTGATTTAAGTGTGGTTGTAGGTAATCTGAGGTTCTGGTTCATTTTTGACTGGGACAATGGGATCAACTGCAGTTTTTACCTTGCTTGTACCAAAACCAAGCAGGTTTTTTGATAGGATAGCTGGTCTATTTCTTTTGTTGGTTAATGTATGAGCATGTTTGAGTTTATCACTTCTCACAATCTGACTGTCTCTGTTCTGCTTGTAAGCAACATGATTTTCAGGTGTGAGGTTTAGTTTGTGTGCCTATGTGCAGTATCTATAATATTCATGAACTATTTTAGTTCTTCAGTCAGCCAAGGTGCAGGTTTCCTTCTTACCTGTGCAGGCTTTAGGAGAACACATTAGTCATATAATTAAGTAAGTTTGTTAGTAAATCCATGAAGCTTTTCATTTATGTCTGAGAAGGGAATAGAACACTTCCCCCAAACTATTTCTGGTCCTCAATTGCAAGTTCGGTCCTCAGTTGCAAGTTCAGATAAATTAATGTGTTTGAATTTTCGTTATGTAGTCAGCTGCTGTTTCTTTCTGGGATATTCTGGTGAGTACATTATGAAAATTATGTCATAGATGGATGTGCCAGGTGCAGATATTTGAGAAGTACGAATTACTCTGGAGATTTTGCTACAAATACAGCAATGAGAGTATGACAACTGTTTGTATGATGGGTAGGAGCAAGGCGAAATAGTGACATATTTGAATAAATTTCACACTGGAAGGACTATTGTATGGAAAATTTATATTAATGTCACAGCTATAATTATATGCTTGTATGTTGATTCTAGACTTGAAAGAGCAGTTTCGAAGCAGGCAAACCCACCTACTTTTGGGGACTTGTTGAGGATATCCATCAGGAACTTTGTGTTAAGTTATTTGATCTCTATGAACATGTATTCCACTTGTGTACCTTCATTATTGTTGGATGTGTGTGGAATGGTAGGTGATAAGTCGAAGCATTTTGTATGCCCCTACTCCTACCCTCCTCAGTTACATATGGCTTGTCATAGAAATAAGTACACTACCCTCTATAAGTTTAGAAACACCAAGTGATTATGGACAATGGAAAGGAAGAAAATACATTATAAAATTGCATTTCATTGTCTTCTAAATGTTTATTAAGCTCAAGAATAAATAGCTAAATAGCTAAATAGAAGTATTAAAGTTCAGATTCCTCAAGACAGCCACCATTTGCTTTAATCACTGCCTAGCATACGCTCAGCATCCAATGCATCAGTTTTGCCAAGGTTTCAGTTGGAATTACTCTCCTCTCTTGCTGCATGACGTCCCACAAGTGTGTCCCACCAATGATTCCTCATTTTCAGGTCGTCCTATCCAACTCACCCCATAGTAGCTCCATTGGGTTTCAATCAGCAGCTGCAGAGGCTATTTCATCTTTCTAAAAAATTTCTGAACCTCTAGAGATTTGATATAGTTCTGAGGCAGACAGGATGCACATTTTATGTTATCTTGCTGCAAGACATACCCCTTCCTAGTCAGATGCAAATCAGATGGCTGAGTATGTTGATGGAGAATGGCATGATAATCCTTCTGGTTCATTTTTCCACCTGCTTTCACCATATCTGACTGTATTCCCTCTGAGAGATCCCCATACTATTACAGAATCCTCTCTGTGCATCACAGTTGGAATTACCCACTGGGTGCTACTGAGTGAGGGCGATTATCCTATGTCGGTGTATGGTCTTGACAACTCCACTGATGGAAATCTTCAATTTCTTTCATATTTGTTGGACACTATTGCTTTCCTGGTGCAAAGTGATTATCTTTACCAGTGAATCAAAAGGAATCTGGAACTTTGGGTGCCATTTTCAATTACTATCACTACATGTACTACCTTCTTGTGCGGCATGTCCACCGTTCATACAAACAGAACTACAATGGAACAGAACTGTAAACAACGCTTCTATGCATGGTCGTGCTGTAGGCTGGCACCACATGGCATGTTTAATAGAGCTACTTGGACAGGTACAGTAAGTTTATATAAAACTGAGCAGTACCAATACATATGTGTATGTACAGTAATTATCCTTACAAAACTGTGTCATTATTAATTATTAATTTGATCATACTATTCTGTATTCTAATTGATAACTCACATACATCACTCCCATCTTGCTCCATTGTAATATGTAGCATGGTGTTCCAAACTTGTCTAGGGTAGTGTAGCCATCTAGATTTACTGAGCCAGGTCTCCGACAGAAGTATTACATGGATGTCTATGCCTTGAAATATAAGACATAACTTGTCAAGATGAGCTAGCAGAGACTGGACATTCACACTTGCAGTATGCAGCTTAATGTTTTCAGGTGCAAAGCTCACAGGGTCTTGTTTGGATCTCCTCTGTGCAGTAATTGTATCATGATTCACCTGTTTCCAGCAGGATTATCTCCAGTGCACATGTCCACTATGGAACAGGAGTGGTTTGCAGAACAGAATTAGATTTCTCTTCTCCACTTGCACCCTTCTGCATCAGACCTCAGCCCCATTCAAAAACTTTGGGCAGAGGTGAAACAGACCTTGCACAAAAACTGGCCTAAAGCTGCACCGTGCAACCTCTATAATCTATCTGCCTGGGGGAGGTGGTAGAAAAGGTGAAATTTACTACTCACCTAATAGATTAAGTCTCTCAAAGGGTGCAAATAGTCATTGCCGTGAAAGGGCTTTGGATGGAACATTTAGGGTAAAGGAACCACAGGCTATGTCCTTTTGAGAGCCAAAAAATATGATTAAGAGCCTGACCTATTTGTTCAGGTAATTTAGTGTTTTCTATAGAAAAATTAATGCAGTCAAACGAAAAATAATTGTCAAAAGTAGGATTCAGTCGAAATCCTGCAGTCTTGCAGGTGCTCATCAGTCTATTAACTGTGCCACCAAACTACAGTCACTGGACACTAAGTTCTGCTGTATTCAGGTATTTCTTATTGTAGTTCCATCTCTGATTACACCTCATGATTTCATTTGCCTTTCCTACATCTTAAGTTGTAGGAATGACACCGGGTAGATATTCTTGTTGATTTATAGTGTGTGTCAGTGAGGTGTAGCTCCCTCAGTTACACCAAGTTACAAGGGTCCTTCACTTTTATGAGTAGTTTTGTACACTACATAATGTCATCAGCACCCGTGTAACATGGCGGGCAATTCAAATTTCAGCCATCACAGTTTTTTGTGATTTCAGATGTATGTGCACACCATCAAAAAATTAACACTGTAATTTTATTTTTCTGGTGTGATAATTAAAACTTCATGATTAACCCTCATATATCACTTCACCTTGTGATATGCTTGACCCATGTGGTTTCTCCTTACCTGAGGGGGAACAACGGTTGCTGGGTGGAAGGTGGACGTGGGTACTGGCTGCTCGACTGTTGCCTAGTATCTTAGAACAGTTATGAGGTGCATGTAGTCAACAGTGTCCCATGGCTGTATGATAGAACTAGTGCTGTTCTCTATGTGGATAAACAGTCTGTCACATGTGGTGGATGGGTATCTGAGACTGTTTGCTGATGAGATGGTATATCTGAAAGTGTCATCATTGAGTGACTGTAATTGGATTAAGGGTGATATGATCAGAATTTCTTTTTGGTGTGATGAAATCTGGATAATTGTTTATAGTGATTGAAAATTACAAGACTGTTCTCCTATACAAATACATTATTCATGGTACGGTGTGTAACTCGGCAATGTTGATTAAATACGGATGCATAATGTTGTGAAATGACATGAAATGGAATGAGTGTGTAAGGTCACTTGTAGGGAAGGTGAATGGTTAACTACGGTTGATTGGGAGAGTCCTGGGACTGTGTAGTGAGACTATAGAGGAGACCATGGACAGAAAGCTTGCACAACCAATTTCTTAGTGCTGCTTGAGTGTTTGGGATCCTCATGACACACATTAAACTGTTCTGTATTGTAACTTTCCCCCATCAACTCATTCAAGAATAAACGCTAGCAGAATATACACATCAACATAAATAAACTAACTGTGCTGATTACAAACTTGTTGCACAGGTATAATTGGTGTAGGCCCTTAAACAGTTATGACCAATAACCTCCCTTGTAATCACTGATTTGGCTTGTAATTTTTATATTATGTTAAATAACTTTGATATCATATCTTTTTGTTGCACTTTAAGTAACTATGCTTCTAGTATTAAGTGAACTGAAATCTCTAACACCTGGAGCACTTTGAATTAAGACCTGTTTGCAAATCAGTAAAATGACTGCAGTTATTTCAACATTTTCTTATAGATAATTTTTTTTCCATTACTTATCTCAACACTTTCACTTTGAATCAGTGCTTGGACTATTCATGGAATCAAAATAGGAGATTAACAGGGCAGAGTAAAGTATATAATACACTGCTGCACTTTAACAATTATGTTGCAGAAACTTCAGCCAACACTAGTTCATGAGTGAAAATACAAAACTAAAACATTACTTTGCCTGAGGGTGTATGTGGAGATGATCTTGGTGGTGCTGTAATGCAGTATGGTGCTGTCGTGGCTCATGATGTAACATGCTCTATACTTCCATTCTTGGTGTCATAATTATAAATCTAGAGCAGACCAATAAATGCAATATTGCTGCTGCGAATAGCCAGTACCATCCAAGGCATTTTAACTCACTTTCATAATAACTTTAGCCTCACTGAAAACTTGATGTTCGCACTGCAAAGTATAACTACAGACAGGTGCTGCCAAAATCACTTGGTCTGCTTACTTCACACCTCTGCACCTTTTCCTTTCACATGGTAATATTTCAGGCATGGAGGGGCTTCCCCGTGTCTTTTCCTACTACTTGCATTACTATAGTCCTTATACATGAGCAAGCTACATTAATTAACAGTTGGTGCATATGTAAATAAAAGGACATTATTTTAAAATGGCATTTTAAAAAGACTTCAAAATAGAGAAAAATATTCATATTTTATCTTTTTCAATGAATTTAGTGGTTACAGATATTACATAATCGGTGTATTGGATAAGTGCTACAAACTGCAAAAGCATCACAGCATTACTCTCAGTTATTAACAGTAATAAGGCCCATACTGTATGAGGAGCTGAAAGCTAACTGAAACTAGAAATGAAAGTCAGTGATGTAAATTCCAATTTTAGTATATATTGCAAAGGTAATCTAGATGCCATTGGTGATAGCTTATTTACTGCTATAAAGAATTCAGTAATATCTAGTCAGGATATTATAAATTTTAGATGCAAAATATTATGATTAATACAAGCATCAAAGGTTCTTTTCGAGAAACACTATTGAGACAATTTAGAGAACCAGCATTTGAAGCTGACTGCCAATCGATTCTATTGCTGCCAACATCTGTTGCACGTAAGGACCATAAAGATAAGATACGAGAATTTAGGGCTCATTGGAGGCATACAGACAGTAATTTTTCCCACACCCTATTTGTGAGTGAAACAGTAAAAAAATAACTATTAGTGGTACAGGGTACCATCCGCCACACACCGTACAGTGGCTTACGGAGTATCTATGTAGATGCAGATGTAAATGTAGAAAAGTAAGTGAAACATGCTACTTAGATGCTCTGGTAGATCTCCTGCCTCAAGAGCTGTAATGGCAGAATGCTTCAGAGTAAATTTGAAGAACATTGCAGATATGGTGACAGCCAGAAGACTACAACTGGTCAGCCATAGAATAAGAGTGTCATGTGATTAAAACTCGTCTGAGGGGCAGTGATTCATTGAAATTGTTCTGTATGTACCTTGAAGAGTCACAGAATTTATTTGTAATGGCAACTTTCAGAGTATCTAATGTCACTGAACTTTTTAGTTCAGTTACTTTAGAGGAAGTATTCGATAATTGTTAAACTGTTGTTGCATCGAGTTAAAATATATGCCAAAAAGAAGTTGGAAGATATTTTTGCTTTGTAAGTGTGACAGGAAACTGATCGTAGATAACCCAAGTAGTCAGCATCAGACATTCATATCTTGATACGAAGATATTGTTCAGTGTGTTTTAGGTATGTATGTGATGATCAAGGTTGTGATGCATGGGAAAGATCTGTCGTGGTTCAGTAGCTGTGTTACATAGTTGCTATGAAGGAAGAGAGAGGTTTGTTGCAGGTTTAACATGCATTATTGGCAAACAAAAGCCTATTGAAACCACAATTAACATGAGGAGAGTAATGCCAGAAGTATTCAGTAAAGTCTAAAGAAATGTTTTTCTAATCAGTCAAGTGAAAATCCTATTAAGTTTTAATCTTACATAAAGTTAATGTAGACATCATCTATACATTCTCTTAGTGATTGTACTAATGCCAGAATGGAAGATAACAGGCAGAAAGCTGAAATGCTGAATTTGGTCTCAGAAATTTTCATTGTGGATAATATAATACAGGTTCACTCTTCAATCATAGAAAAGCAATTGAAATAATTGGATTCTATAAAGAGATTACGTGAAAAAACTTGTACCCCTCCTAGCATAAGCTCATACCCAGTCATTGGAGAAGCAGTGTTCCAAATGATAGGATAAAGGCACAGTTAATCCCTGTTTTCAGGAATTATAGTTCTATATTGCTGATTTCAGCCTGTTGTAGAATTATGGAACTCATTCTGTACTTGTGTATTACACCATTTTTGGGGAAGGAAAATTTTTATAGGATTCTGTATTAATTCCTCAAACAGTGATATTGTAAAACGCAGCTCAATCTGTTAGTTTGTGAGGTACAGAGAGCAGTATATCAAAACTTTGTTTGGTGCTTGCTTGGACTTCCAAAAGGCATTCGATTCAGTTCCACAATCTCGCCTAGTGAACAAAATACAAGCTTGATGTATGTTGAACCAGTTTTTTAATTGGATTCAGTAGCTGTTAGAAGTTTTTCATAATCAGTTGAAATTGTTTGGATGTGAAAGTAACTTTGGAAGTGCACTATTACTGTTCATGATGTATAAAAATTATATGCTGGAAAATGTTGGAAGCTCTCTGAGCCATTTCGCAGATGACACTGTTACATAAAGGAAGTGAAAACACCAGAAAATTGTAGCAAAATGCAGGAAGGACTTCAGAGGATCGATGTTGGTGTAAAGATTAGCAGTCGTATCAAATTGTGGGTCACAACAACAAAAGTAACCTGAAGTGGCATGACCACATAAAACTATCTGTGGGGAAAAAAGATGCCAGTCAGAGATTTATTAAAGAATCCTAAGGAAAAAAGAACTTATTCACGAAAGTAGTAGTTTACAAAACATTAGTTAAACTGATTTTTTAGCTTTGTTCATCATTCTAGTACCCTTACTAGGTATGATGAACAGAGAAAACTGTGTGTTTCATTACGTGTTCTTATAGTAAGCATGAGAGTGCCAAGCTGAATAATAATTAGATTTATAATTATTTAATGTATTGTCATTCATGTGCTACTTGGAAGTCATAGTATTGTTGTATTTACTGATGTCCTGCATGAGAAGCTTAACCACTGTTTGGAATCACATGAAACGACAGGATAATTTCAAACTGTTCTTTAAATATGTTTCATCTCTTTGCTATTTGGTATTAGAAATAGTATAGCAAATTCATGTTTCATAGAATCTGCAGATCTGTTTAAACTTTTTTTCAGGAAGCAGTTTTGGCGTGCCAAGACAGAGAAAGGCAAGATAAAACATTTTCAAGAGAATGTTTACTATGTAAAACGCACCTGACTGGCACAAGAGCAAATTACTTTGATCACCTGGCCACCATTCATAATTTAAAAATTGGACATCCTGACAATTTAGTATTCACGGATGAATTAATTGACAAATTGCAAAAAACGCTAGAGAGGTAAGAGCCATTTTGAATGTAAATGTAAAGCTTGACTGCATTTAGTTTCACTAATCAGGATCAAATTGAATTATTAAAATTCTGAGTAACTTCTCAGTAAACATTGGAACACTTTAATTTTTAATCATTGATGCACCTATCGTGGGAATATTAGAACCACAAGACTCACTTATATTTAATTAGACAGGTTTCATATTTTCTCTTTACTTCCATTATGATAGACATTTTACAGGACGTCTTATATTTAGAAATAGTTGTGACAGGAGTAGTAAAGACAGTAAGAGCTATAGCCAAAATAAAACAGTTGGCATTTATTGATTAAGATTAGTATAAAAGAATACGTTGGGAGATACATTTAGACTTTGAACCGTGTAAGTGATCGACATGGGAGAAGAAGTGGGAAAAAGAGATAGGTAGAATGGAAGTGGTGGAATGCAAATTATGAAGAGAGAAGAAAAAAATTGTGTTTGACTTAAAAACTCAGAGGAGGAAATTGGAATTGGCTTCACTTGGAGACAGAGAGAAATGGTCATACAAGTCAAAAATTCCATGGACAAGCCTCATCGAGCACCTCTTTCTCTTCACACTGCAGTTTCCCAATTAAATCACAAGCTACAATTTTTGTGAAAAACTCCTAGTTTAATGAACCTGAATCATAATCCACACTTCTCACTTGTGGCTGTTCAGTTTTATAAAACATTAACTGTAGATTCAATAAAATAAAAACAGCACGGATAAAAAAATACAAAATTCCCATAGGTAAAAAAGTTAAGCCTGGAAAATATCCACTAGTGCAAGAAAGAAAATTCATTTTTAACAATGTTTTTGTTAGAACTTCAAGTTTAACACATATATTTCGGAACGACACAACAACACACATAAGTCACAGAGTAAGTTCACAAGTAAGACATGTGTACACGTTAGCATTCGAATGAGCAGAGTCCCAGTCTAGCGGCCGCTGCTCGGCTGGCCGCTTAGGTGGCGCAGCTACTGCATGGCTGGCAGACAGCGCCGCACGTAGAGGATGCGCGTAATTGCGCGGCGGCAATTTGAATGATCGGCGAGTCACAACACTTTTCCCCCCTTTGAAATTGTTGCACTGGTCTTGATGGAGGTGTCCTGGAGATGGCTAACGTCTATAGGTATTGTTTGACTCGCCGTAAAGTCTCGAGGAGAAGGCTTCCCGTACGGACGGAAGTGTCCCCAATGATAACGGGTCGAGATGACAGGAGACGTAGGGGTCGAATCTGCTGGGGCCCCATGCACCAATCTGCCCGTTGCGGCAAGTCCAGTTGATATGACAGGAGACATGGGCGATGTGTCGGCATCCATTGGAGGAGGAGGCGAGTAGATTTACTCTGACAGAGGATGGTCCTCCGGTTCCTGCATGGGCACGTCTCCTGCTAGCGTCCGTTCTGGTGCTGGCATCGCGATGACGGTGAGAGGGCTGTGTTGTGAGTATTGAGAGATGCCGAGATCCCGAGTGTCAGGTCGAGCCAAAGGTGGTGTGGCGGCATTCGGAACAGGCGTTGCTGACACCCGAGGCCGAAGCTGGTCCAAATGACGCACTGCAGCACCCGTGTCCGTCTGGATTTCATACAGGCATCTGCCACGGTGTCTTAAGATGCGGCCCAGACTCCATTTTGGCCGCCTGCCATATTCCCGTACCCAGACGAGGTCATCGGCGGTGAACCGGCCAAGTGAAGGCACCCGCGGCTGTGAGGTGGGAGGCCGCAGAAGATGAAGTAGTGTACGAGGCTGTCGGCCATGTAAGAGCTCAGCCGGGCTGTGGTCGCCCATGGGGGTGAAACGGTAAGATGCCAGAAACTGGAGAAGCGCATCATCAGCAGCAGAAGAAGTCAGAAGTTTCCGCATCTGAGCCTTAAATGTGCGGACCAGTCGTTCAGCCTCACCATTAGATTGTGGATGGAACGGCGGGACCGTGACATGCGTAACACCGTGACAAGCACAAAAATCTGCAAATTCAGAAGAGGCAAATTGCGGACCATTATCAGTAACAAGAGTAGAGGGGAGGCCTTCCAAAGAAAAAATGCGGACGAGAGCACTGGTGGTTGCCGCGGTGGTAGGTGACGTGCAATGGACAATGAAAGGAAAGTTAGAGTAGGCGTCAATTATGAGGAGCCAATAAGTACCTAAAAAGGGTCCTGCAAAGTCAGCATGAATGCGCTCCCAGGGCTTCTCAGGCGAAGGCCACGGTGACAAAGATGACTTCGGGGCAGCGGCCTGTGACGCACAAGGGCCGCAGGCAGCGACCATGTGTGCTATTTCAGAGTCGATGCCAGGCCAGTACACGTGATGGCGCGCCAGAGATTTTGTGCGAGACACACCCCAGTGCCCTTGGTGAAGGAGGTGCAAGACCGAAGCACGCAAAGACGCAGGTACCACAATATGAGGCGAAGCATTGTCAGTGGAGCGGAGGATAACACCATCCCTAGCCGTGAGGCGGTAGCGCAAAGTGTAGTAGTTCCACAACGGATCAGAAGTCTTAGCGGATGGGCGATCTGGCCAACCCTTCTGAATGCAGCGTAAAACCCGGGAGAGGGTAGGGTCAGAACCCGTAGCAGCCGCCAGCCTGTCCCCAGTGATGGGGAACCTGTCCACAACCCGCTGCTCGGCAACATCCTGGTGGAAACACAAAAGTTCGTCCCTATCGAATGCCTGATCAGGACCCATGGGAAGGCGAGACAGAGCATCAGCATTCGCATGTTGAGCCGTGGGCCGGAAATGAATCTCATAATTGAAATGGGACAAGTAAAGAGCCCAACGCTGGAGGCGGTGTGCAGCCTTGTCGGGAAGTGACGTTGATGGATGAAACAAGGAAACAAGTGGTTTGTGATCCGTAACAAGATGAAATTTTGAGCCATAGAGAAAAACACCAAACTTATGAAGAGCATAAATGATGGCCAAAGCTTCTTTCTCAATTTGAGAATACTTTTGTTGGGCATCCGTGAGCGTTTTGGAGGCATAAGCAATGGGTTGTTCCGAACCGTCAGAAAAACAGTGCGCAAGGACTGCACCAACCCCGTATTGAGAGGCGTCTGTGGCAAGAACAAGATGTTGGCCAAGTCGATAAGTAGCCAGGCACGGGGCCTGTTTCAGCATAGTCTTCAACTTCTGGAAAGCCACTTCACATGACGCGGACCAGTGAAAAGGCACGTTTTTATGCAACAGGCGATGCAACAGCTGAGCCACCGAAGCCGCAGATGGTAAAAACTTGTGATAGTATGCTATTTTCCCCAAGAAGGCCTACAGTTCCTTAACAGATGTAGGGCGAGGAAGGGCATCGATCGCAGCGACAGTTTGTTGAAGCGGACGAATACCATTCCGAGAGAGTTGAAACCCCAAGTACGTGATAGATGCCTGAAAAAATTGTGATTTCTGAAGATTACACTTAAGACCGGCAGTCTGTAAGACATGAAAAAGTGTGCGGAGATTTGTTCTTCAGTGGTGGAGCCAGTGACAACAATGTCGTCCATGTAATTGATACACCCAGGGACAGGGAACAATAATTGTTCCAAGAATCACTGAAAGAGAGCAGGGGCACTAGCAACCCCGAATGGCAAGTGTTGGTACTGATAGAGACCGAAAGGCGTGTTAAGGACCAGAAACTGCCGGGAAGCAGCGTCGAGAGGAAGTTGATGATAAGCTTCTGACAGGTCAATTTTAGAAAAATACTGGCCTCCAGCAAGTTTAGTGAACAGTTCTTCAAGATGGGGCATAGGGTAAGTGTTGATGAGGCATTGAGCATTTACAGTGGCTTTGAAATCGTCACAGAGATGAATATCACCATTTGGCTTAGCAACTACAACGACAGGAGAGGACCACTCACTGGAAGCGACAGGAAGCAAGACCCCTGAAGCAGTGAGACGATCCAACTCCCGTTTTGCCCGATCACGAAGGGCCACAGGAATGGGCCAAGCCCGAAAAAACTTAAGCCGAGCAGTGGGTTTGAGCGTGATATGAGCTTCAAAGTCGTTTGCACGGCCTAACCCAGGAGAAAAAAGGGACGAAAATGTCGTCGACAAGGAATCCAGTTGAGCATAAGGAATAGCATCAGAGACAATATTGACAGAGTCATCTATGGAGAACCCAAAAACGTGAAAGGCATCGAAACCAAAAAGATTTTCTGCGTTGCTCTGGTCGACCACACATATGGGAACAGTGTGAACGACGGATTTGTAAGATACCTCAGCATTAAACTGTCCCAAGAGAGAAATCTTCTGTTTATTGTACATCCATAATTGCCGAGTGACAGGGGACAGGAGTGGAGAACCCAGCTGAAGATACGTCTGAGAATTAATTATAGTGGCAGCAGAACCGATATCCACTTGCATGCGAACATCTCGACCAAGGATTTGGACAGTGAAGATTAACTTCCCTGAAAGGGAAGAAGTACAATTGACAGACAACACAGAATCAGAATCAGCGTCATGTTCATGAACATCATGTATGCGGTCGGATTTGCAAACAGAAGACACATGACCTTTCTTTTTGCAGTTGTGACACACAGCCCAACGTTGGGGACAATCCTCGCGTGAATGTTTCGTAAAACACCGCGGACATGAAGGAAGTTGCCGGGGGTTTTGCTGCAGTTTCTTAGCGGGTTGTTTACGGCTAGGCCGAGGCTGCGCGTGGGAGCGTACTGTGGCCACGTCGGGCGGCGGGGACGCGCCGCACGCGTTGTCAACAGCGCACAGAGGTTGTATTTCCCCGACATCACCCCATGCCTCTATTTGCGCCCCAGCGGCGTGAGAAATTTCAAAAGACTGCGCAGTGGAGAGAACTTCATCTAGAGTCAGATTCGCCAACTGAAGGGTCCGTTGCCGAACTTCTTTGTCGGGTGCCGACCGGATAATAGCATCCCGTACCATGGAATCGGCATAGGTTTCTTTGTGAACGTCAGTAACAAATTGACACTTTCGACTGAGGCCGTGAAGTTCAGCAGCCTAAGCGCGATAGGATTGATTTGGTTGTTTTTGGCAACGATAAAAGGCAACACGAGAGGCTACCACATGCGTTTGCTTTTGAAAATAGACAGACAGAAGTGAGCACATTTCAGCAAAGGACAAAGACGCAGGATCCTTCAAAGGGGCCAATTGCAATAACAACCGATACATTTGAGGTGAAATCCAGGAAAGGAACAGAGACTTACATGGTTGTTCGTCCGTGACATGAAATGCCAAGAAGTGCTGTCGAAGACATTTTTCATAATCAGACCAGTCTTCCGCCGTCTCGTCGTAAGGAGGAAAAGGAGGTATAGCTAACGACGAGAATCGCCCCGCATTTGATGCCGCAATGAAATCGCGAATCGCCGCTGTTAGAAGCATTTGCTGTTCAAGGAGATTTTGCAATAGTTGCTCGACAGTAGCCATGGAACCCTGTGAGTCAACAGTAAAAAGGAAAAATCCACTACCTCATCGCCAATTGTTAGAACTTCAAGTTTAACACATATATTTCGGAACGACACAACAACACATATAAGTCACAGAGTAAGTTGACAAGTAAGACATGTGTACACGTTAGCATTCGAATGAGCACTGAGTCCCAGTCTAGCGGCCGCTGCTCGGCTGGCCGCTTAGGTGGCGCAGCTGCTGCATGGCTGGCAGACAGCGCCGCACGTAGAGGACGCGCGTAATTGCGCGGCGGCACTTTGAATGATCGGCGAGTCACAACAGTTTTATTATATTTAACACAATGTTAACATAGCTACATTTAAATTATATTTATGTAAGCAAGAAACACTTAAAAGTGGCTTGTGATATCTTACTTAGTTAATTGTTTATGACAGCAAAATCCATAATAATCTCATGGGTGCAGTTTTGCCAACCCATGCAGGTTAACATTCCCCTTTGCTATACTCTGTTACTTTCACATCAAGCCTTGTGTGTATTCCATTGTGTATTTCTTCTCTGGATTCTTTGTGCAACCAATAGTTCATTATAGTCAAACAGTGTTCGGTTTCTACATCTACATGGCTACTGGACTTTTATTGTTTCAAATGATGTATTTTTTCATCAACGAGCTGTAACTCCTAGAACTACATGCCATGTGTCTCTTCTGCTCCTTTAGAAGCTTCAATGAACCAAATTTTGGGTGGTTTGAATTAAATGAGTGTAGTGATAGAGACCTGCATCTCCTATTGTATCATTTGGGCAGTTGTTCATGCATACAAGTTTGACTGTAGTTGTGCTGTAGTTGTGGTCTATTGAGTTAGACTTCGTATACAATTAAGACTTTGGAGCTCCATAGTGTCCTTTTACAATTATTTTTCTTGCAGGTATTTCAGAATTATACGGGGAAGAAAAGTTGAAAAAGGTGATTGTCATTTGTACTAATGTCTTAAATCTGGTTGCCCCCTGTGTTTCCTGAGAGACAGAAGTTTTACTATTGCTCAGCAACAGAACTTAGCATAATTCAAGTGTCAGATACTGTTTTCATCCGTGTTGATATTGTTGCTGCTTCCACATCTCATATAGTATCAAGTACATTTTTGAGCTACGTTCATAGGCTTTCACTGGCAAAATAAGTCACCACTTGTGAGTTGTAGATGGCATCATGTTTCAGTATGATGTACCAATGTTTTAGCCACTGTTAAGTGCCCTTCATTGGTGTATCTATTATGATAGGGGTAACTAAACCTTAATATGTTGTCTTACTCCTCTGACTGCAAGTCCTTAAAAAGAGTATAAATAAAATTGGTCATATGAATGTTCCTCATTACAGGCAAAATGGTTTTAAGTGGTATTCTGTGATAAAGCAGTCCCAAATTGGTCTTGTGTGAAATCTGGCATAACAACATGTTTATGTCTAATTCCATTGGGAACAATGTGGAACATGACCATATTGTAGTCAATATATTTTGGATAAATGGCAGCATTGGTTATAACTAATGAAATCATTTACTTTACAGATCGATTTTGGCCACTGTGTGGCCATCTTCATTGCTAAAAATACATAAGAATCATCAGACATGAGGATCTTAACACAAATGTGACCCTATTTATAACCACTGTTTGATGTTTGTTATAAACAGGGCCACATTTGTGTTAAGAGTCTCATGTCTGATGGTTCTTATGTATTTTTAACACTGAAGATAGTCAGTAAAATAAAGTATTTCAATATTTATATCTGATGCTGCCATTTATTCAAAATATATTGATAACAGTGTGTTTTCTGAGTTAGAAAAAATGACTAACCAGCACTCTGACAAGAACTAACTAGCACAGCTGCATGGTGGTAGGTGACAGACAGTGAAACTGGACAAGTAAAGTAAGAAGGAAACCTGCACCATGGCTAACTGATGGACTAAAACAGCTCATAAAGCTTGTATGTACTGCACATCAGACATACAAACTACACTCTACACTTGAAAATCATATTACTTGCAATCAGAAGCAAAACAGAGTCAGTCAAGCTATGAGAAATGCTAAACTCAAGCATACCCATACTTTAACTAACAACAAACAGATCAACTGTTCTATGGGAAAAACCTGTGTGGACTTGTTATAGTCAAAGTAAGACATGCAGCTGACTCCAGTGTTCTAGCTGAAGAACTGAAGTGGCACTTCACATTACCTACAACCACAATTGAACTGCAAATGAAACAGGGACTCATTGATTACTTCATGGAGGTAAATGACAGTAGCCATGAAAAATTCTACTTAAAGCGTGTTACTTACAATACTGTCAAAAAAGCAATCATGTGTATCAGATCAGCATCTACTGGACACAGTGCCATCACAGTCCAAGTGCTGAATCATATTATTGACTCTACTGCCCACTATAACAAATACCTTCAGCCACTCCTTAACAAGATTTTTGCCCTGAGGTCTGGAAACAAGGACTGCTTAAGCCACCACCTAAACAGGATGTTGCCACAGCATCCCCTGATGACTGACCTATTTGAATTCTTCCTGCACTGTCCAAGGCTTTAGGATATATAGTCCAAGACCAGCTAACAAACTACCTAACTAAAAACAACCTAATAGACACATAACAGTCAGGTTTTCATAAATATTGTACCACAACATCTGCCATAATAAAGGTAACAGATGACCTCAGGCTTCTCGCAGATGGGCATGAGACAACTATCCTGTGCTTCTTAGATGTTAGAAAAACATTTGACGATGTCTACTTCGACATTTTACTTGCCAAAACTCAGCATCCTAAATTTCTCACAGAGTGCAGTGCAGTGGTTTCACTCATACCTGACGTCTTTCCAGCAAGTCTGCATGTCCACCTTTTCAGATATGGTTGTAGGACTTGACTGTTCACTTCAGGATGTCAAATCAAACACCTTTCCAAACTTATTTTGGCTATCGGTTTCGGCAATTTACTGTGCTGTCTTCAGGCTCCCTGATCGATGTGTAGGAAGATTCCAACCTTGGTTCCAGTCAAAATAGGGGCCAGCATTCAAATAGATATCTGCTTGATACAGTGATTACTTCAGTCATCATCTGCTGACTCGACAGATGATAGTTGAAGTGACCGCTGTAACAAGCAGATATCTACAGATACCTATAGCAAACATCACATGTATGCTGATGACCTCCTTCAGTTGTATCTAAGTCCAAAACCAATAAAACTGAAGACAGCTATGTTGTTGTTATGGTCTTCAGTCCAGAGACTGGTTTGATGCAGCTCTCCATGCTACTCTATCCTGTGCAAGCTTCATCACCTCCCAGTACCTACTTCAACCTGCATCCTTCTGAATCTGTTTAGTGTATTCATCTCTTGGTCTCCTGCTATGATTTTTACCCTCCACACTGCCCTCCAGTACTTGGTGATCCCTTGATGCCTCACAATATGCCCTACCAACTTATCCCTTCTTCTAGTCAAGTTGTGCCTCAAATTTCTCTTCTCTCCAGTTCTATGCAGTACCTCCTCGTTAGTTATGTGATCTACCCATCTAATCTTCAGCATTCTTCTGTAGCACCACATTTCAAAAGCTTCTATTCTCTTCTTGTCTAAACTATTTATTGTCCACATTTCACTTCCATACATGGCTATGCTCCATACAAATACTTTCAGAAACGACTTCCTGACACTTAAATCTATACTCAATGTTAACAAATTTCTCTTCTTCAGAAATGCTTTCCTTGCCATTGCCAGTCTACATTGAATTTTAATACTGACCTGCGTGCATTATCAAAATGGCCAGAGGATATAGGGTCAAAGCTCAACCCACCCTAAACCCAAGGGGTATTAGGGGGTATTAGTTGGTCATTCTTGGCTCATTAGCCCAAAATGTTAGGAATTCCTATCATCTTTAATCCTAAGTGGGACAGATATTAACTTCTCTCCTTCAGCAAAGTATCTAGGAGTAATAATAGATTAAAATCTAAATTGGACTGAGCCCATGATTACAATGTGCGATAAGATGTCAGCACCTTTCCATGTTCTGCAAAAATATAAAAAGCTGTTCCCTCTTGACGTGAAAACAAACTTGTGTGCACACTTATACTTCCAGTTACTGATTACAGCATATTATCCTGCAAGGACTCGCTCAGGAAAGCTCGCAGGGCCTGGGATTGGTTATGAATGCCTGTGTTCAATATATTTGTGACATTCGACACTTTGATCATATTTCACCATCATATGCACAGATGTCCTGGCTGCATGTAGACAACCACAGAGATTTCTGTAAACGCTGTCTCTTACGTTTGTCTTGTCAATGTACGAGGGGCATTTGAAAAGTCCGTGCAAAGTCCGAGAGAGGGCACCACCAGCATGTGTCAAGGTCATGTTTAGTTAGTAGCACACCAAGTTTCAGCCATATTGGTCTATTTCTTTGTCTTTGGCATTCGTGTGAATCAAGGAAGTCGAATGATTGCCAAAAAATGGATGAAAAAGAATTTCGTGCGGTGAGTAAACATTACTTTATGAAAGGCAAAACGCATCAGGAGACTAAAGAGAAGCTTGGTAAACATTACGGTGACTGCACCTTCGATTAGAACAGTTTATAAGTGGTTTCGAAATTTTAGGAGTGGCCATATGGACACAAGTGATGCTGAACGTTGTGGACACCCTGTGGAGGTTACAACTCCAGAAATCATTGATAAAATCCATGATATGGTGATAGATGACAGAAGAATTAAGATGCATAAGATTACTAGTGCTGTGGGCATCTCGAATGAATGGGTACATAATATTTTGCATAAACATTTTGACATGAGAAAGCTATCCACAAGATGGGTTCCACGATTGCTCACACTTGACTAAAAACGGAATCGTGTGGTGTTGCAAGGATGGTTTGCAGCTGTTCAGGAAGAATCTGCAGGATTTTAAGCATCGTTTCATCACTGTGGTTGAAACATGGATACATTACTATACTCCTGAGGCCAAAGAACAATCTAAACAATGGGTTACCAAGGGAGAATCTGCACAAAAAATAGTGAAGAGCATTCCTTCGGCTGGAAAGGTTATGGTGACTGTCTTTTGGGATTCGCAAGGGATAATCCTCATCGACTATCTGGAAAAGGGTAAAACTATTACAGGTGCATATTATTCATCGTTATTGGACTGTTTGAAAACAGCTGCAAGAAAAATGCCGGCAAATGGACCGCAAAAAAGTCCTTTTCCATCACGACAATGCACCAGCACACACCTCAGCAGTTGTGGTCGCAAAATTAATGGAAATAGGATTCCAACTGGTTTCACATCCCCCCTATTCTCCAGACTTGGCTCCCTCGGACTACTATTTGTTCCTCAATTTGAAGAAATGGTTGGCAGGACAAAAATTTTATTCAAACAAGGAGGTGATGGCAGCAACTAATAGCTGTTTTGCAGACTTGGACAATTCCTATTACTCAGAAGGGATCAACAAATTAGAACAGCATTGATGAAGTGTATAAGTCTAAAAGGAGACTATGTCAAAAAATAAAAAAGGTATACCCCAAACACGTAAGTAGTTTTTATTTTCAAACGTCCCTTGCACACTGTCCCCCCATCTCTCTCCTTGACCTTAATGGTCTTGTCTGAACAGTTTGGCAGCAACACCTGTTCTCATCAGACAAAATTGTTTCTGGCCACTTCATCTCTCAACCACTTTCTCGAAGACCTTTTCAGCAGCAGGAACCCAATTCTTGACTAACCTTCCTCACTGTGTTAGAGAACTGATTAACATCTCCAGTTTCAAAAGACAGTTAGTGACATATCTACTGAAGCAACATTAATGACTGTCATTGTCCCTGTATGCACTCTTTACCCTATTAAACCCTAGGTTCCAACCAGATCATCTTATTTCCCAGTTTTCTTAGCTGCTGCAGTCTCTTAAATTTCCCTCCTCCAGAACTTGCTGTATCAGAAAAGTCTATTTTGGACACCTAAAAATTCTTTTTTTGTCTGGCATTATCACTATTTTGTATGTCTGTAAATTCTTTTTACATCTGCCCCTATTATTATTATTATTATTATTGGAGGCAGCAGTAGTAGAAGTACTGCAAGTATTAACTTTATTAGCTCTTAGTCAGTACTATTTATTCACATTGTCTCTAGGGACACTCAAATCATTTTATTACTGTCTGCCATATCAAATTATTGTTATATGTGAGGTAACTGTGATGTAAAAAGAGGTATTGGTGTGGTTGAAATTCTGGTCCATTGTAAGAGGGGATGTGAAGGTCCTAATCTGATATGGTTAATTAAATAAATAAATATGTTAGGCATGGAAAACTTTAACAAATGTTTATTGAAATTTAACAACCGTAACTGCCACTGATGAAGACCATGTCACATAACTTGGGCATTAGTACTTTAAAGATATTTTTGCAGAACAGTGTGGTGGTCATTTTCCATGTTCCTAATAATACTAGTATGATAATAAATCTTGTTTTTTATCATGCTTTGCATTTTTTTTTTTTAAATCTTGTCATAAAGGTGAACATTTCCTCATCACATCTTCTATTCTTGGCTTGTCCCACCTTATGTGCTGCCGTGTACATCTGTTACTGATGTGCAGCAATGCTACTCAGCCACTGCTGGAACACTGGTTGTGCATCATGTTTTGCTGTCCCTGTCCCTATTAACACACACAGTTAAACTGAATATCGAACTAGACTAATTTGGGACCATTATATTGAGTGAGCACTTGAAATTCCCTTTGAAAAATATGGTCCATTTTCCTAGACTGTCACATGAAATACACCATGAGCAATATTTGTTTGGATTGACTCCATCTTAATATTGCAATGGCTAAATTGCAGATATCTGTATGTCTTGTAAATTTGGTGCTCTGCAGCATGAGGAAACTGTAAATGTGTCATATTAATAATTATGTATTTAAATGTAAGCTGCTTGTAAATGATAGTTTATTTTATCTGACTAGTTTCGAGAATTCACCCACCGTTGGTGATATCTGTATTACAGAAGACAAATATTTCTTATAATATGTTGTTTTTAATATACAGTGTTTCATTAATATGTGGTCTTATGTGTTATTATAAAGTGACTTGCCATCTTTGTACGCTTTTTAGCATAGACTAAAGACCGTGTTTTGAAATAATCATATAATTATATGATTGGTATAGGCATATTTGTGTGTATATATATGCAACCAGCATAAGAAATTTTTACGAGAGTATGTGGTTGTCAGTGATAATTGCAATGCATACAAGATCATTATTTGTTATATACTGTACCATATACTGTATATAATGTCACTTATGATTTGTTGTATCTCCATTAACAGAACACAGAACTGTTGTATATGCTAACAATCTGCTGTTACTTTAAACAAACAGGCCTATCTTAGAAAATAAAATAAAAAAAAAGTCAAAAATTTATCTAGTTTTCATCAACATACAACACATTTCTTTGTTCTGTTAACAGGGAGAATACAAACTATAAGTAAAATTATAATGTCAATTAGTTTCATGTTCCTTGAATTGTATGTACAGTTAATTATAATGATGTGGAATGAATCATTTTACATTCACATTATACATTCATATATAAATATGGATACATGCTGACTGTTTACAATTTTTTAATACAATTCTGAGTTTATAGTTCCCACCCATCACGTTTTACAAATTACAAAAATATACAGTCCTGGAAATTGAAATAAGAACACCGTGAATTCATTGTCCCAGGAAGGGGAAACTTTATTGACACATTCCTGGGGTCAGATACACCACATGATCACACTGACAGAACCACAGGCACATGGACACAGGCAACAGAGCATGCACAATGTCGGCACTAGTACAGTGTATATCCACCTTTCGCAGCAATGCAGGCTGCTATTCTCCCATGGAGACGATCATAGAGATGCTGGATGTAGTCCTGTGGAACGGCTTGCCATGCCATTTCCACCTGGCGCCTCAGTTGGACCAGTGTTCGTGCTGGACGTGCAGACCACGTGAGACGACGCTTCATCCAGTCCCAAACATGCTCAATGGGGGACAGATCCGGAGATCTTGCTGGCCAGGGTAGTTGACTTACACCTTCTAGAGCACGTTGGGTGGCACGGGATACGTGGGGACGTGCATTGTCCTGTTGAAACAGCAAGTTCCCTTGTCGGTCTAGGAATGGTAGAACGATGGGTTCGATGACGGTTTGGATGTACCGTGCACTATTCAGTGTCCCCTCGACGATCACCAGTGGTGTACGGCCAGTGTAGGAGATCGCTCCCCACACCATGATGCTGGGTGTTGGCCCTGTGTGCCTCGGTCATATGCAGTCCTGATTGTGGCGCTCACCTGCACGGTGCCAAACACGCATACGACCATCACTGGCACCAAGGCAGAAGCGACTCTCATCGCTGAAGACGACACGTCTCCATTCGTCCCTCCATTCACGCCTGTCGCGACACCACTGGAGGCGGGCTGCACGATGTTGGGGCGTGAGCGGAAGACGGCCTAACGGTGTGCGGGACCGTAGCCCAGCTTCATGGAGACGGTTGCGAATGGTCCTCGCCGATACCCCAGGAGCAACAGTGTCCCTAATTTGCTGGGAAGTGGCGGTGCGGTCCCCTACGGCACTGCGTAGGATCCTACGGTCTTGGCGTGCATCCGTGCGTCGCTGCGGTCCGGTCCCAGGTCGACGGGAACGTGCACCTTCCGCCGACCACTGGCGACAACATCGATGTACTGTGGAGACCTCACGCCCCACGTGTTGAGCAATTCGGCGGTACGTCCACCCGGCCTCCCGCATGCCCACTATACGCCCTCGCTCAAAGTCCGTCAACTGCACATACGGTTCACGTCCACGCTGTCGCGGCATGCTACCAGTGTTAAAGACTGCCATGGAGCTCCGTATGCCACGGCAAACTGGCTGACACTGACGGCGGCGGTGCACAAATGCTGCGCAGCTAGCGCCATTCGACGGCCAACACCGCGGTTCCTGGTGTGTCCGCTGTGCCGTGCGTGTGATCATTGCTTGTACAGCCCTCTCGCAGTGTCCGGAGCAAGTATGGTGGGTCTGACACACCGGTGTCAATGTGTTCTTTTTTCCATTTCCAGGAGTGTAGATCATACAGAATAGGAATTGTCGAGGAGAAACATTTCCAGTTTATTTTCAAATTTAACTTTGCTGTCTGTCATTTTATATCAGTGGGTAAGTGATAAAAAATTTTGGTAGGAGCATTGTGCAGCCCTTTCTGTGCCAAAGACAACCTTAATGTGGAGTAATGAATGTCATTTTTTTCTGCTGGTTTTGTAATTGTGTACTTCATTGTTTCTTTTGAACTGCAGTGGATTATTTGCAACAAACTTCAAGGGGGTCTAAATATACTGTGAGGCAGTAGTCAAAATGCCTAACCCCTTTAACAGATATCACCAAGATGATTGTAAGTGAGCACCACATATTATTCGTACAGCACGTTTTTGAGGATGGAGACATTTTTTCTTAAAGATGAGTTATCCCAGAACACACATGACATTGAATGAAAATATGCAAAATTTGTCAACTTACTGATTTCTCTCTCCCCAACATTTTCAATTAATTTGAAGTGCCAACGTGGCTGTACTAATTTGTTTCAGCCTGTGGTATGTAACAAATAATGATCTATGCATGTACAACAGTTTCCACTGACAAGTACAGGTAAACATTCTAGTAAAAATTTTTTACACTGGTGCGCGAGCACCTACACACACACACACACACACACACACACACACACACACACACACTCACTTATTTCTGCCCTATATGGTGAGCGAACAGTGTCAATGCTTTGTTTCTCAGGAGATGGACGAAGTGGTGGGTGACAATTGGCATGGAGGGAGGCAGCTGGTTTGCCGGCTAGGAATGTGGGAGGGAAGAGTGGCAGGTATATGGTCTAGGCATGTAATGTATGATTCTGCCAGTGAGGAGTGGCACGCACTGAAGACCACATGCAGATGTGAATTGGGAGGGGGTGACAGGCTGGAGGAAGGGGAAACTATAAGGTGGAGGGTGCACCAATTCAGAAAAATATCCCTTTCCCTGGTTGAAACCCAGTTCCACATCCTGTTCCTTAAATGCAGTCTAAACCGTGTAATCCGCCACCGCTTCCCCCCACCCCCCTCCCTCTCCCCAGTGCCCTAGCAGTAAAAGTCTCTTCCTCTGGATCCCACCTCCCCTTTTGCATGACCTTCACCTTTTCAGATTCTGCCAGTCCCTATCCTTCATAAACCTAGTACTGCAAGAACGCCTCACCAGGGCACTGGCATCCCAGAATCACCTTTACTCCCTCCACAAGGTATTATTACTGTGCAGTCCTTACTAAATACACATCATCTTCGAAACAGAAACCATTGCACTCCAATTCCTGGAAGAACATTCCAGACACCATCTTCATAAATTGTCCAATTTATTGACATCCTACTGTCACCTTGGGGCACCACTATCCATCAATATTCATCTTACTCTCAGTGAACTCTCCCGTCAGCACCCATACCCTACCTAGCTTACCTCATGAATTTATCACATCCCCCAAAACTTGCTCCCAACACCAAAGCAAACAGAAAACATTGTTGTTAATCTTTCCACCAAAAATCTCAATCCCACAGAAGTTTCAGTCCTAGTCAAAGGCCTCACCTTTAACCCTACACCCATGTTTAACCATGTTTGACTTGTCATAGACCTACTCTCTTGCTCCAAATCCCACTTTGTTTCTATAAATTCTTCCAACCAAAGCCAACTTAATCCCAACATTGAAATGACCTTCAAACCATGACCCTCCTTCTCTCCCAGCTAACCACCTTCTGATCACCTCCCAGGAATTTCTTACCTCCAACTTGGTCCCACCATCCTTCCCCAGGTCCCTTCCCAAAAACACTAACATTTCAACAGAAGAAAGGACAGCTATATACCATCTGAAAACAGATCCAGACCTAATTATCCTGCTCTCAGACAAAAGTTCCATCACTGTCACAATGGTTTGCAGTCACAGCCTGACAGAAGGCCTCCATCAACTGTCTGGCTACTCCACCTACAAGCTCTGCCAGAATGATCCTGTCCCAGAAGTCCAACATAAACTCCAGTCCCTAATGAAGTCCATAGGCACTTCCCAGAACCTTTTCACCAAGTCCATCTCGTCTTCACCACATCAACATCCCGCACACACACCTGCTGTGTGCTCCCCGAAGTCCACAAACCCTATAATCATGGATGCCAAATTGTAATTGCCCATTGTGCTCCCACTGAAAGAATTTCCACTGTTTTTGACTAACATCTACAACCAATTGGCCAAAACCTAGCCTCCCCCATCAGACACTAACCACTTCTTCGCCTACTTTCAACCATCCTCACCCCTTTATATCCCAGATTCATACTCATCACTTGTGATGTCACCTCCCTAAACACTAACATCCATTATGCCAGTGGCCTTGCCACTCTGACACTACCTGTCCCATTGCCCTTCAGATTCAAAACCGACCACTTCATTCCTTTTATACATTACCGGCTATATCTTGTCTGACAACTACTTTTCCTAGGAAGGGAGAGTTTGCAAACAAATCTGCTGCACAGCCATGGGCACCCACATGGCACCTTTCTTTGCCAACCTGTTGATGGGCCATTTACAAGAAGCCTTCCTAGCCTCCCAAAACTCCCATCCCCTAGTCCGGTTCAAATTCATTGATGATATCTCCGTGATCTGGACTCAGGCCCAATACACCCTATCCACATTCCTTCACAACCTCAACACCATTCATTCCAACCACTTAACCTGCTCCTCTACCCAACATGCAACATTCCTGGACATTGACCTCCAGCTCTTTGATGACTCCATCCACCCTTGCCCACATTAAACCAACCGAACTATCAACAGTACCTGCGTTTCGACAGCTGCCGTCCTTTCCACACAAAAAAATGCCTGCCGTACAGCCTTGCCAGTCATGGACAACATATCTGCAGTGACAAGAACACCCTTTCCCAGTGTGCTGAAGGTCTGAAGATGATATTCATAGACAGACAATACCATCAAATCTAGTCCATAAACAGATTACGTATACCATATCCTCACACATCTTAACCCTCCATCACCCCCAAGAGTCTGCTACAAAGGAGTGCCCCCTTTGTCACCCATTGTCACCCTGGACTGGAACAACTGAACCATATCCTTCACTAGGTCATTGATGATCTCACATCCTGCCCTGAAATGAGGGACAACCTACCCAAGATCTTCCCACCTCTCTTAAAGTTGTGTTCGATCACCCACCCAACCTACACAACATCCCAGTCCATCCATATGCCACTCTCACTCCCAAATCCTTCCCACAGGGTTCATATCCCTGTGACAGACCAAAGTGCAAGACCTGCCCAGTCCAGCACATCCTACTCCAGTCGTGTCGAAAGTTTATCCTACCCCGTCAGAGGCTGTACCACCTGTGAAAGCAGCCATGTCATTTACCAACTCTGCTGTAAACACTGCATAGTTTTTTATGTCAATATGACCATCAACTAGCTGTCCACCAGGATGAATGGCCACTGCCAAGCTCCTACCAAGAACAAAGTTGACCACCTGATGGCACAACATGCAGCTGAGCACAAAATGCACAGTTTCAATGGGCTTCACAACCTGAGCCTTCTGGATCCTTCCCTCTACCACCAATTTCTCTGAACTACACAGAGTACCATAATCATCCTGGTGTCAATCTCAGATAACCCATTGTCCTCGCACCCTCCGTCTAACTGTTTCCTCTTTCTCCATCCTGTCACTCCCCCATGGGTTCGAGGCTTAGAATAGGCCCGAGGTATTCCTATCTGTCGTAAGAGGTCACTAAAATGAGTCTCCTACTTTTTGGGCTTCTGTATTATGGTGTCCTTTTAGGCTTTGACTTCCACATTTCCAAAAATTTTTCAGAAGTGCAGGCCATTTGGGAAGGACGCCTTATGTGGTGCGTCATATATCTGTCGTGCACTAAGACCTTCTGCACCTATTGTTGTTCTGCAACTCCACCCATAATCAAGCCATTTGGGCAAGGCATGATAGCCAGTCCATCGTGCTGGTGGGGTTTGTCAGGTACTCTTATTGTTTGTAGCCCCCTGACAACACAAGGATTGCAGTGCTGATGCCCAAGTTGCAAATTTCCCACGTATGCCAAGGAATAGATGGCCATCTTTTTGGGACATCAGAACTCTTTGCAATGGCCATCGCAACAGGTGGCCTACGCTGTGGCTGGGAGGTGCCCATGGGGAGAGCATCTGATCGGAGTGGGTGGCATAAGGACGGATGACTGACAGTTAGGCAGGCTAAGTCATCTTTTGCTGGTGGCTGAATGGTCCCAGTAGTCTCTAAGAAGGAAAGGCTAGAGTTCAGTGCTCAGAAGTGTGATCCCAAATTGTTCCCCTCACTACCTACACCATGAGAGGAATGTGGGTCTGCAGATAAAAGAACACCACATTTGCCTTAGTATTTAGTCTACAGCAAAACAGGTGGGGACTCATTTCTGTCTACAAAGCCTCTGTTTTTTGTTGAAAACCTGCAGGATAAGTTTGGGGAAGTGGCTGTGTCTCCAAAATGAGAAATGGGCCAGCCCTGATCCAGACAACACCTCCAGCCCAGTCACAGGTGTTGTTTGCCTGTGACAAGCTGCATGATATTCCTGTTTCAGTCACTCCCCATAAAAGCCTAAACATTGTCCAGGGGATTATTTTCCATCAAGACCTCCTGTTGCAGTCCGACGATGAGCTACGTGCCAATTTAGAACGACTGGGTGTTCACTTCGTCCGGCGCACCTGTAGGGCACTGAAAGATAATAGGGTTGCTACCGGTGCCTTCATCTTGGCTTTTGAGGGTGATTCGTTTCCTGAAAAGGTCAAAATGGTGGTATACCAGTGTGATGTAAACCCATACAGCCCTCCCCTTATGTCGTGCTTTAGTGCTGGAAATTTAGGCACATGTCTTTCCGGTGCAATTCCAGCACTGTAGACATCCATTGCGTCTGAATACTCCATGTTCTCCTCCTCCCAACTGTGTCAACTATGGAGACCACCACTCCCCCTGCTCGTTGGACTGCACTGTTCTTCAGAAGGAGAGGAAAATTATGGAATACAATTACCAAGAGGCTAAAAAGAACTATGACAGGCTGCACTCTGTTTGACTGGTTTCCACCTATGCCGCAGGCAAAGACGACGTCGCCCCTGCTGTCAATGGTAGTCCCTTCTTCTATCCCTCCTACAGTGGACCCTCAGGGCCTCCCAACTATATCTCCCCCCACACACCCCCACCCTCCATTTGGTGGCTGGGGGCTCCTCTTCTTCTGTAGCTTCCAAAGCACCTACTTTGGGAGCAGTGCCCCACCAAACAGCAGGGGCACTGGTCCCCACCTCCCAGCCGGAAAAGGAACAGCCTCCTCCGGCTCCTCTCGCATGGAAGGGGTCCTTTGGGACTCTCCCCTTCTAAGGTCTCCACCTATGCAGAAGTGGACACCAGCCAGTGGCTGAAGGAACCATGAGCTCCTGGTCAAATGACTTCACTCTCTTCATCTGCACCTGAAGCCACTTCAGGGTAGCCCTCCCAGCTAGCCCCAAAAGAGCACTGAGAGGGCAAACCGATGAAGAAAAAAAATGGTTGAGAAGCAAGAAACTCCAGTGGCCTCCACACCACCACTCCCTATAAGTTTCACATCTGAGGATGAGATGGAGATTCTAGCATCCCCTGGGGACCTAGACCTCGCAGACACCTCAGCTGCAATGAAAATGAATACAAGCACTCAACTAGTGGCAGCAGGTACCCCTGAGGTGTAACCAGCTTCCTTGGCCCATTCATGCCCTCTCAGACTACAGGAAGCATCGTCCTCCAGTAGAGTTGCAGTGATCTCCTCCCCCAACCCCCCTCCCTCCTGGCTGTGTTATGATAACTCTTAAGCATTACACCTGCTTTTTGCATTGCCCTTCAGGAAACCTGTTTTCCAGCAATGCAGACCCTCGCCCTTTGTGGCTGCCAGGAGTATTACAAAAATCATAATGACTGTAACAGGATGTCAGGTAGAATATGTATATATATGTCCTTACCTATAGTGAATGTGTGCCCTTTCAAATCCTTTAGCAACTGTGGCTGTCAGGGTGAAGGCAATGTAGGAAATTACCATCTGCCATATCTACCGTCCTCCAGGTGAAGTACCACAGCATGCATTGGCTGCACTAATTTCTCAGCTCACCCCACCTTTTCTACTTCTGGGTGATTTTAATGTCCATAACCTTTTGTGGTGTGGATCAAGATTACTGGCCATGGTAAAGAGGTCGAGAATCTACTAACTCAGCTCGACTTTCTGCCTCCTAAATACAGGTGCCCCCACTCATTTCAGTGTGGCACATGGCACATACTCAGCCATTGATCTCTCAATTTGCAGTCCAGACCTTCTACTGTCTATCCACTGGAGAGCTCATAATGACTAGTGTTGTAGTGACCATTTTCCATTCTTCCTGTCCCTCTCCCGGTGTCACTCAGCTGGACATTTGCCCAGGTGGACTTGTATCAAGGGTGACTGAGATGCTTTCACGTCTGCTACCACTGTTGGATCTCCATTGCTAGATAACATTGATGTGGTGATCCTGATCCACGGTGTTACTACAACCATTGTTTATGCAGCTGAGTTGGCAGTCCCTTGTTCCTCAGGTCACCCCTGGTGGAAATAGCTGCAGCCATAATGGAGTGTACATGGGCCCTAAAATGTCATAAGTGGCACCCATCAGTGGAATACCTCATTGCCTTCAGATGGTTCTGTGACAGGGTCTGTCAGCTAACCAAAAGATGGAAGCAGGAGTATTGGAACACAAACCTATCTTTCACAGGTTTGGACTAAGCTCAGACGCCTTTACAGATGTCAGACCCCTGCAGGTATACTTGGGATTTCCACACATGGAGCTGTATATACTGACCCAGATGCAATCGCAGTGTGTTTTGCTGAGCATTATGCTTGAACCTCTGCATCTGAGAATTACAACCGTACCTTTCATCCCCTAAAACAGCGGGTGGAATAACAACACCTATCTTTTACTACACACCACATTGAGCCGTATAATGCACTTCCAGATTGTCTTGACACAACCCCTGGGCCAGACTGCATCCATCCCCAAATCATCAAACATCTGTCATCGGATTACCAGCACCACCTCTCTCCTCTCCGTCTTCAACCACATCTGGAGCGAAGGTCAATTCCTGTCACAGTGGCAAGAAAATATCATCATTCCAGTGTCAAAACCCAGTAAGAACTCACTCAATTAGCCTCACCAACATTCTGTGCAAGCTGTTCGAATGTATGGTGAGCTGGCAGTTTTCACCAAGGTTGCTCTACCACTGGATGGCCTTTTCCTGCCGTCACCACCTTTTTGCCATCATTTTTGACCTGACGAAAGCCTATGACACCACTTGGTGACACCACATCCTTGCTACATTGCACGAGTGGGGTCTACGGGGCCCAATCCCGATTTTTATACAGAACTATTTGTCGCTCTGCACCTTCAGAGTTCCAGTCAACGCTTCACACTGTTCCCCCTATATCCAAGAGAATGGGGTCCTGCAGGGTTCTGTACTGAGCGTCCCATTCTTTTTAGTGGCCATTAATGGTCTCACAGCAGCTGTGGGGTCCTCAGTATCACCCTTCTTATAT
This sequence comes from Schistocerca piceifrons, assembly GCF_021461385.2. Lineage (NCBI taxonomy): Eukaryota > Metazoa > Arthropoda > Insecta > Orthoptera > Acrididae > Schistocerca > Schistocerca piceifrons. The sequence continues at coordinate 332,228,693 of NC_060149.1, forward strand.
GCTGATGACTTTTGTATTTCCTTTTTGCTCATCTACTATTGATGTAGCTGAACATAACCTGCAAGAAGCTATATGAAAGGCACAGTCGTGGGCCCTCGCTAACGACTTTCAGTTTTCGGCCACCAAGACTTGCGTCATGCACTTCAATTGGCATCATACCATTCACTCGCACCTACGACTTTATGTTGATGACCATCTTCTTAATGTAGTGGACTCTTATCGCCTTGTAGGACTGGTTTTCGACACCTGCTTAACCTGGCTTCCCTATCTTTATCAGCTTAAGCAAAAGTGCTGGCAGCATCCTTAACATTCTTCTATGCCTGAGTCACACTGACAGGGGTTCAGATCGCCCTACCTGTTACAGCTGTACAAAGCCCTTGTACGGTCCCATCTTGATTATGGGAGCCTGGCGTATGGTTCAGCATTGCCCTCAGCACTGCGAACGCTGGATCGTATACACCACTGTGGAGTTCGTGTTTGAAGGTTTCTGAACATCCCCTGTAAAAAGCCTACTTCTCTAAGCTGATGTTCCTCCCTTGCGGATCATGTGACGACGACTACTTGCCTATTATACTGCACATATTCGCAGCTCATCTAAACATCCAAGTTACTATCTCCTTTTGCCTAATGTGACTATCCATCTCCCACAACAGAGGCCCAGATTAGGGATTACAGCTGCATTCTGTGTCTGGTCCCTTCTCACTGAACTCGAGTCTTTCCCTCTACCATCTCTCCTCCAGGTCCATCCTTGTACACTTCCATGGTGTCTACCTCGACCACAGCTTTATCTGGACCTATCGCGCATGCCAAAGGGCTTGGGTCGCTCTGCAGCCCTCCACTGCCTGTTTCTCTCTATTCCTGATATGTCCAGGATTCAGAGGTAGTTTACATGGATGGCTTGATGATTGATGGTCATGTTGGGTTCACATACGCGCATGGAGAAAATACTGAACAGTGCTCCTTGTCAGATGGCTGCAGTGCTTTCACAGCAGAGCTGGTAGGTACCTCTCATACTCTTGAGCATATCTGTTCCTGTGCTGGGGAGTCTTTCCTCATTTGTAGAGACTCCTTGAGCATCTTACAAGCTCTTGAGCAGTTTTTTCCTTGCCACACTTTTGTAATGGCCGTCCAAGAGTCCGTTTACATCCTCAAACAACTTGGACAGTCGGTCTTTGTATGGACCTTGGGACATGTCAGAATCCGATGAAATGAAATGAACTTGCTGAAAGGCTAGCTAAAGAGGCTACTCATAAACCAAGTCTTGAGATCAGCACACTGGAATCTGATCTTCGATCGGTATTACGCCGCAAAGTTTTTGGGCTCTGGAATACAGAATGGCACTTCCTGACTTTGCCGAATGAGTTATGTATGGTGAAGGAGATAACAAATGTTTGGAGGTCCTACATGCAAACCTCTAGCAAGGACTCCATTGTCACTTGCTGGCTCAGCATCGGCCATATGCGGTTGACTTATGGTCACTTCCTATGTTGCAAGGACCCACCTCAGTGTCACTGTGGTTCACACTTGACAGTGTTCCAAATCTTGTTGGACTGTCTGAATTTAGACCCCCTAATGCAGACTTTTAACCGTCCTGATGCACTACCTGCTGTGTTAAGTGACAACGCCTCAATGCCTGATCTTGTTTTAAGGTTTATTCAAGAGGGGGGTTTTATCACTCAATCTAAGGGTGGGTGTCTGGCCTTCTCTTCCAGGCCTTCACCCTAGCTGCCTTCTAACTCTTCCTTGCCCCCTCTGGTCCTTTCTATTCTACTTCGTGTTCATCTTTTCACCATCTGTGTTTCTCTTGACTTGTGATTTTAGGCTGGGGATTTTAGTTTGTTGCAGAGTGTCTGGCTCGTCCTTTTTTATTCTTACGAGCAGCAAGCCCAGGCAGTCTGCTATATTGGTTTAACACCTTCTACTGCGTTTTTCCTTATAGTTAATATTTTCGGTTTTGGTTTGCCACTTTCATTTTCTCCTTCAATGTGGTTACACACTTAGTTTTACACATTTTATTCCTTCCCTACATACTCTTAAAACACTATATACTATCAATAACATGGTGTAACAAATAGTTGTTTCCTGAAATACAGATATCGATGACGATAGGCAGAGGCCCAAAACTAGTCTGATAAAATAAACTACCATCTAAAATCAGCTTATATCAAAATGCATAATTATTAATATGGCGTATCTCTGTGTGCACACATGCCAGTGAAATTCATCATTAGTAACCCCCACCCAGTTTGAAAATAGTAGTGAAGTCCTGTGTAGCCACAAGATTTTTTGACTATGTGAGGAATGGGATAAAATGTCTGAACGGCAGGAAAGAAAATTTTAACCATAACTACTTTTACTGAACACTTCCTTCTGTTACCAATAGGCCAAGGAGGGAGGGGGACAGTGTGTGCATGCTTGTCATTAAGCATATTCAAGTTAATTTCATTTGACTGTGTGTGTGTGTTTTTTTTTTTTTTTTTTTTTTTTTTTTTTTTTTTTTTTTTTTTTTTTTTTTTTGGCTGATATTTCTGTTCAGTGCTACCATCTTTACAGACATACAGTATGTTATAAGAAAATGTGTCCCACTCTTATCTTTTCGTTTCTATTTCGAGCAGTCACTCGGTGTCATTGCCACTACTGTTCTGAAGTTTCTCAGTATTCTCATACCAAGAGTTGCTGCTATACATCACGCTAAATGAGCACTTCTGTAACCACCACCCTGCTCAACCAGCTGAACTGCCAATTACTCATAGTGAAGTGGTAAGACACTATATTTGCATTTGGAAGGACTGTGGTTCAAATCCTTGTTTGACCATCCAGATTAGGTTTTCTGTGGTTACTCAAAAGTGTTTATGGCAAGTTCCAATGTGTTCCTTTGAAAAAGTCACAGATGATTTCTTTTCCCATCCTCTCCCAGTCTGAGCATGTGCTCCATCGCTATGACATTGACATTGATGGGACATTAAACTCTAAACGTCATTTTTTTTTTTTTTTTTCTGATGAGCATCTGCCTGAATAGTGGATAAAATCAAGCATTTTGTTGCTTACTGTCTAACTTCGGTTATTGATTTCTAAAGATTGATCAATTAATTGTTCAAATCAATAATGCTAGTCTTTTATGTCTTGCAGTTGTAAATATTTGATTCACAAATCTGTGAAATTGTAAGATGCAATGTGCCACTTTCAACAACAGAACTGAACAGAGGGAGATGCATAACCTCTTCAGTCACATAGGGGATTATCGACACACTATGTTCAGATAAGCAGTTAAGTCACCAACTGGACAGTTTTGAATACATTGGCAATTAACTGAGTTGTTTAATGGCTATGTCAATTAAGAGATATGAATAAGTCTGTCATACATGAAATAGCTAGACTGTCCAGATGTCAAAATGAATTGATAAAAAATAGGTACTTACCATACTTATGAGCTTAAAGTGTCATATATCAATGTGATATTTGAAATACTTACTCATTCTTCATGTTGTTAAGGTTATTAAGGATGTATGAAAACCAGAGATTACTTTCATTCAGTATCCAGTTAAAGCATCAGCACTTGAAAAGCAAACAGTATGGTAGCACAATGGAAGGCACTCCACATGCAAAGTAACAATGTAAATACTATCATACTGCCAGCAGAGGCAATGCAGTGGTCATGTTGTGTGCTTTCATATACTATGGGAAATTAAAACTTTGCTGGAAGATCCACCATACAAGGAACTTGCCCAGTATGTGGTCTCACCTGCTATGTAGAAGAAAATTGGTTCTCTGCAGAACTCAGACTTGCCTAACAATAGTATTAAACAGCTACACAAGGAAGGAATTGCCTCATGTCCAAAAGTAAACACTGTTAGCTCACCAACCTAGGGACTAGGCAAGTATTTGATGAAATCACTTAAAACTTTAGTAAGACAATATGCCCATCATATTAAGAAGTCATACATGTTCATAAGATTGCTGGGCAATGACAATCTGTTGGTGAGCTTTGATGTGATGTCATCATTCAGCCACTTGCTTCTGAAAGATTTGCATTACAGAGAGATCATTCTGAGCCCCAGATGGTGAGAGTTTTTCAACATGCACCGTGTCTAATCAGTGATGGCCTAGAAAACAACCACAGAGGTTATTACCTGAGATCTGCTTTGGACTATTACTGGCTATGACAACTAACTTTGCAAGGACTTAGGTGTGGTCTCTTTCTTCCCACTCCCTCTTTCTATCTAGTATGCCCTCTCTCCAGCGCTGCCAATACAGAGATAACTCAGCTACTTCGTCATAACTTGATAATAGTGACTCTCATCAAAATGTCACACTGTTTTGAAAAGCTTACTTGGCACTAAACATAATTATTGAGTTAGGATTAGTTCCGCATAGTGAGAATCATTGCATTACCTTTACGGTGAGTCAACTCTCAGTGTTTCTGTAAGCTATCTGTCAAAGAAAAATTCAGAAATGCAGTAGAAAATAAGGAAATAAAATTATGTCTCCCTTTACAATTTCTTCTAATCTGAATATCAAACTTCTTACTACTTCAGGAACATAAGAATGGGGTGCTGCATGTTACATACTAATGCTTTCTCTTTGATGGACGGTTATGATAAATTTCTCTCCTTACAGGCTGCAGTGCTTGTACTGTGAAAAGTATTTTAAAAAACGTGAATCATTAAAGGAGCATATGCGCAAAAAGCAACACAAAAGCATAAACCCAGACAATAAGTGTTATGACAAATTTTACGTTGTAAATTACTTGGAACTTGGCAGGAATTGGCGCGACATACAGGTGAATATTGAATTTGTTTTTGTTATTGACATTACTATGTAACATTTACTGGCTTTACTGATTTGTGAAATCAAAAGTTTTGTTAATATGTTATCTTTTCACATTTACAGGCAGAAAAAGATTCCTCCAGTAGTTACAGTGAGAGTGACAGTGAAGAAGAAAAAATAGAAACTGAAAAGATGGCTTCTGGAATGCCATTTGATGCAACTGGTACTGTTACATGCCTGTTTTGCAATGAAATAAGTGCATCATTTGAAGATGCCTTAGAACATATGGATTCAGCTCATGAATTTGATTACAGTCAGATTGTTGAAGACAACCACTTATCATTTTATGAACAGGTTTGCATTTATTTCTTTGTTGTTGTTGTACTGTTGTAGGTGTATGTGTGTGCATGTGCACGTGCTCGTGCGTGCGTACATGTGTGTGTGTGCATGCGCTTACCGTGTGTAAAGTTGAATTCCTGTGATTTATTGTTTGATTGTATGTGATGAAATTTTTGGTGTTCCTGAGATTTGTAAACTTGCTGACAAATGTAGAATATAATGGTGATGATATGTTGATGTTTTGGCCATTATGAACTTGTGGGCATGTGGTAGAGGTATGAATATATACATGATTTGACTACTGTATCTGTTATTTGTGGCTGAATGCAGAGTTTAAATTTTTGTGAAGAACAATTGTAATGTACCAAACTAGCTGATATGTAAATTACATAAATGCAAACTGGATCTCACTGGGATGTTGTGTCTAATTCCATTATTTTAGTTGAGCCACTCATCTTTAGGTGCTTTTATGGATGAAATGTTTCTTTCATCCAAAATGAATATTTCACTTTTCTGTGAGGCATGTGCTATTTTGAAACATCCTTGTTGATTAAACATTGTGCCAAACCAGGACTTGGTCTTGAAACTCAACTGAACATCCTGGCATGACTGACGACTTCCCTTTGAAGCTTCACTTTTACGTGATCTTCCCTACTTTCCAAACTTCGCATAAGCTCTCCTGCATACCTTGCTGGACAAATGTGCAAGCTTAATATTTGCCTTTAGATCTTAGAATTCTTAATTGTATTAAATGTATTTTCCGACATTAATGTGAGATAACCATAACCACCCACTATTTGGAGCTGTCTTAAATATTGTAGCAATAAATATATACAAGTTTTTAGAGAAATTTGTCATGGAAGAAAGAATTATTGCCCTTATATACTCTGTAGCAATGGAGGTTAGGGTGGAAAGAAATGCCAGTATAAAATTTAAATTGAAAATTTAAAAGAAATGTTAACAGAAAAACCTCTAAAATTAAATAATACTTAAATAAAAAAATAAAAAATGCAAAACTCAAAATTAAAAAACAATACGTATTGTTGCTTTAAGTTTAATATAAGTAGTAATATTTTTATTCAAGCATCGTTGTGTTGGGAGGCCATTAAGCAAATTTAAAAAAAGCAGCTAACAGCAGCTATCCTTTCTAGAACTGCATACTTTCATTCCTCAACGTATCCAAAGAACCTATCACTTAGGGTCAAAACTGTGATTGAACTTGTGTTCCGCAAGATGCAAACTGTGTGGTGGGGGGGACTAAATTCAATAAAAATTACAATTGGTGCTTTTCATGTTGCAAATAAATTTTAAGGTTTCGGAAGGGTTGGTCCAATGGTAACATTGTTGTTATTAAAAGATTGGAATGAGTGGACCCCACAGAGATCAATTGGAAGAAGGCCAACACCTGAAAAAGGCATTTGTAGAATTTGATGACAAATCAATTTTAGGGAGTTCTAAAGATGAAAGTGAATGGATACCAATACAGCCACAAAGTCTGATGTTTCAGGGTCTTGGAGAGTTTGGCAGCACTGAAAGAATAATGTTTCCATAATTTTAATTTGGGCTGTTACTGTCCCTAAGTTGCATGGGACCTCTGTAGAAAAAGGTGTCATTTATTTAGGCAAAAGTACTTTTGCAACAGACCAAGCTTATGTAGCCTTAAGTCATGTAAAAATCTTCCAAGGTGTTGCTATTTGTGAACATAATCACAGAAAGCTGTTGAATAATACTCATGGCAGATCGACTTCAGCAGAACTGGAAAGACTGATAAGCAGTACTTCCGTACTTTAATTTTGTACTAAGTGTCGTACTTTATTACTTAAAAATATTTTTACATTAAAATACTTTGCAGGTCTCACTTGTAACTGAAATGCATTAAACACTATAGTCATTTTTTACCATTGCCACTTACTTGATTTATGTGCTTCTTTTTTTAGTTCACACATATATTCATTGACACTGTTTCAGTATATATTTAGCTAATTTAGGCAACATAAGCAGTAAGCAATGGTGATAATTCTAAATAAAGCCAGAAGAAAGTAGGCTGATGTTGTGCTCCCTTGCTGGAGGCTGTCTAAACCATTACAGCAAAATCATTTGATTTAGTACTGAGTCGTAGACCTCAAAAAGAACTACAGAAAATTCTGTGAGAGGTTATATTTATCTTTTACAGCTGACTCACATTCGCCCCCCTCCTGCTATGTAGCTGCTGAAATGAGTGACTTCAAAAGACAAAACTCATCATTGTTGGTTGACTGTAAAAGATAAACATATGTTTTTGTGGACATTTATTTAGGTCTTTTTGAGCTCTACTACAGGGTGGCGCATGAAATGTGTTACCATTTTGTTTTTGACTATAAACTTTATTGTCAATACAATCTGAAAGGAACATATACTACAATGAAGAGCCATCCACGGTTATTTGTTCTAACTCAGCACATGCACAACATGACCACCAATTCATTTCCTAACTTCCTTCAAATGAACACTGAAGTTAGTGATTACCCTACGGCACATGTCTTCTGTAATTTTGCTGCAAGCTTGAAGAATAAGTCTTCTGAGCTCCATTAAATCACGTGCACGTTTCGGTAAATTTTTTTCCTTTAGGTACCCCCAAAGAAAAAAGTCACATGGATTGAGGTCTGGACTATTGGGGGGGCCAATTTTGTCCGTCATTGAAGCGACCTGGAAACCTGAGTGAAATGATCCGCATGTTGAAATGCTCATGTAAACACTCCAACACAGTGTTTGCAGTATGTGGCCTTGCTCCATCTTACATGAACCACTGCATGTTGAAGGACAAGGCAGTAGCAAGAAGCTGTGGAATGAAGCTATTGCAAAGCATGCTCAAATAATGCTCGCTGTTCACAGTTTCTTCAAAGAAAAATGGTCCAGTAAGTCCGTGACTGGAAATTGCTGCCCATGCTGTAATCCTTGGAGCATAATGTTGTCATTCATGAAGCACTTGTGGGTTTTCAGTAGCCTAAAAGAGTACATTTTGTTTGTTAACCACTAACATCTAAATGAAAATGCGCCTCGTCTGAAAACCAAACATTGTTGAGAGTTTCTTCCCTATCCTCCACCCACTGAGCAAACAGTAGTCTCTACTGCTTGTGTTCTTCAGTGAGCTTCTGTGCACAGGTTATCTTGTATGGGTACATATGGAGGCCACTTTTAAGAATGCGTTGAACGGAGCATCTGGGTATTCCCAGTTGCACTGCTGCCTTTCTATATGATTTCCCGGGACTTCTCTGTACGGCAACTCATACCACTTCAATGTTCTCCGGTGAACAAACAGGCTTAGGCCGAGGTCGCTTCACTTCCAATACTGTTCCTTCCTGTACAAATTTATTGTACAACCTGTGGATTGTCTTCTTGCAAGGGACCTATCGTGTGTTAAACTGTTGTCGAAAACGCCTCTGAGTCACAACAAGGCTTTCCGTTTCATGAAAAAGTAACACAATTGCCGATCGTTGCTGTGTTGTCAGTCTTCCATTGTCAGCCATTGCTGCTTACTAGTCTCCTAGCAGCAGTATCGTGAAATACACGTCATTTCGTAACTAATTTGTTTTTCCAAGCTCTGCTGGTACTGCTGTAGAGATCCCAGCAGGATATCTAATGTGCATCGTAAATTGTGAAAGAAACAATTGGTAACACATTTCTTGTGCCACCCTGTATGTAACTTGATGTAGCTCTTACATATTACATAGCATAAATCAAGAGATCGCACTGACAGGAAACTTTTCATTGAATTTAATTGACGAAATTTAAAAGGCTGAACAGACTTTCATGGAACATAGCTAAGAACCATCCTTACAACACCAGTTTCCAATTTTCTTTTTTTTTCTTTTTTTCTTTTATTTTTTATTTTGTTTTTTTTTTTAATATACATACACACTTTAAACTTATAAGACTTCTCTTATTGCATCGGGGGTTAAAAAGATGCTAATGTGTTTACATGAGGTGATAAAAACTGACGATGACTTAGGTACATAGACTCCATTCGGCTCAAGGAAATTGATGTGAAGGCTTAGTGACTGAAATTTAAATGTATTTGGCGTATGTAAATATTTCCATAGCCTGTCCAGCAGCAAGGATGGAGCAGCAGTTACCTACGTGTCAGCATACACCTCCTAGGTTAAATTTACATTTCCTTTGTCTGGAAATTTGATTTCTAAATTGCTCTGAAAGACTGTAGAGACGTCTTGTTTGCTAAGTATTTGGATACTTCGAGAAACCTCGATATTAGAAGAAAACAGGATCCCACCACTGTATCGGCCAAGATCAGCTCTATCTACTCTTCGCATTGTTCTTTCTTAATAAACTTGCTATCAGTGCTCAGTATTAAATTACACCTTTCATTGGCAAACAAGGAATTCACTACACCATTCTGGTGGTTTTTTCCCCCTTCCTCCTGACTGAATGGTTTAAGGGATTCCACAGAAATTGTCAATTAGAACAGATGGGATAATATGATGTTTTTGCTAACATCTAGATTTACTTGGATAGTACAGCCAAGCAATTTTTGAAATCAGTGAGGACAAGCTCAGTAGTTAGGAGAAATTTCATATGAAAATTAAAATTCTGGTGACATCCAGCAGAGTGTCTGTTTTGTGACAAAATAATTGAAAGCATAAAAGCCCAACGCCAAGGGCAAACTACACAGTGTGTTTTGACAGTGGTAAATCTGAATATGATAGAACTCATTACATTTTCATAACTAAGAAAAGATGTAGGCAGAAAGAATGTGTCAGTGTGTCAAGCACTCTTCGTAAAAGATGTCATTACAACAGATGACTTTTCATCCATAATTAGGCTGAGGTAAGATGGGAAGTATGAGTTTCTGTTGGCTGTGGGTGTTGATCCCAGGCTGCATGGGATTGCAGTGATTATCCAAGCAGTGTTGCATTCATTTTTAGCACAAATTTTGACTACAGACCAAGTCGTCCTTAAAGAATTCATTTTGTTACCTCTAATTTATCTTGCAAATGTTAACAAGCTTCTCAGCAAACACTATCAATTCAGACACCGCAAAGAACATCTGATACTTGGAGAATGGAGGAAGACATGCAGGTATGTTTTCACTGTGGACAACCTGCAAACCCTAGTGTTGAGAAGAGAATAGAATTAGACATGTATTTTACCACAAGATGTTATCAATTATGGCAATTCCACCCATACCAGTTGAATACTGGCAATCTGCGTGATGATGCGCTGTTGCTGTACAGCACAGCCATTTTGTATCATGTACAAATATTTCAGCTGTTAACTCCAAAAAAATCTTGAAAACTAAACAAGGCAATTATGTACAGAGGTGAAACTGCCATATATGTTAATGCTTCATGAGAGTTGCCTAAATGGTGATGTGTCATGTTGACATTATCATCGAACGCCATTCTGTCAAAGCCCTAGAAGACTTGGGGACTCTATTTTTCACAAACCAGATTCTGTATTTGCCATATGAAGGTGGCTAAGCTATGTCCAGCCAGCTAGATCCGGCATCTTGATGATGATTACCAATGACCAAACACTGCCATTCAAATTTTCCTTTCTGTCAGAATGCAGCCCCAGTGCTATCCTTGGCTGATGTACTTTATAGGCATCACAGCTGAGTGGTGCTCCAGACTAAGGAAATAACTGCAACATTTTTATGTAACCGAGATTTTGTTCACCATCAGAAACATCAAATGTTGATAAAGTTATTTCCACTCATTAGTACAAATGCTCAGTTAAACAGTAAGGCTCAAGGAAATTGTAAGGAAGGTATTCAAGCCACAGAATGAGCGCTACATGCCAATGACAGTAATTACCACTACAAGTGATCAAGGAGAACTTAGAGTTGTCAACTGCTGTGAAGTATGTTTCCACGATGTAATTTCATGCTAACAAATGGGAGACCTAGACAAACCAGGCTTATCATCGTAACACCTGATATTTTGTACAAATTCAAACGTACACCATTTGGTCTATTCTCTAATAATCATTGAATGCATGCAGTGTCCACCGAAGGCAGCACCGGAACAATACCCAGATATAAAATGAATATGAAGTTTTTTGTAACACAGATAGAGTGTCTCATCTGATGGGAGGTAGTTGGAAACATAGTAATTGAAAACAAGTCACTTACTGAATATTGAAAGAACAATAATAATATCTCATGACCTGAACATGTCACAGTAAATGTTCCAAAATTCAATGTCTGTACACTAAGTATACCACAATGAATATCTGGAAGGGATGTGCAAAAGGTTGAGTTTGACATACAGCTGATGAAAAACAAAGACAAATTTTATGAAGTCCAATTGCTAAGTTGGACTGCTACAGAGACAATGGTGGTATGTAACTGATGACTTGTTTATCCTTGCCTTGTGGGTCAAGGCAATACTGATGAGCATTATCGAAACTATTTCATAAGTACCAAAGTGACTTGTGTTGATCAGAGTCAGACTAAACCTGGGGATCCTGAACTGGGGACTGGTAAGTGCTGCCATTGCTCTGTCACCTTAAGCTGTGGGCATGCTTCAGTGACCACTCTACGGTGCAATGATGGAATGTAGTGTGTCACAGGGAATGGGGATCTTGGCTTGACTACCTGGATCACAATAACAGTAAAAATCTCTATAAAAAAAACCCTCAGTCTCAAGGTGTGCTGTGCACTTAAGAGGTGCATGGCTGTTTAGGTGGAACAGTCATTAGCAGGCAACCTCTGAGGGACAGCCACACCTCAGTTGTATAAGGCTTACCTAGGCACACGGAGCTTTGTCTGGGTAGGCTCTTTTTTCCTTAGCTGCTCATGGGACCAAGATGGACCCTCCAAAATTTTCTCGGCTGCCTCCCAGCAGAATGGGTGGGCCACTGGTTGGTATCAACACCCAGTGTAACAAGAGGACTTATGTAGCCAGTCCTCCAGACTCCGAAATTTTTCAGAGTTCTAGTGTATAAAGTGACAGAACAAATGCTGCTAGTCAGAATTTGTTTTTAATAGTTAAATGTTAAAAGGGTAACTTTGAGAAAGTTTCACTGTTCTACATTCAAGAAATTTTAGAGGGCATTGCTGGAATTTTAAAATCTGTCAAACGGTTGTGTAATGGGACACTGCTGGTTGAAACTTATAGTTCTCAACAAGCTACGACCCTTCAGTAAGCCAGATGCCTTGGGGAATATGCCACCAAATCAGAGCTACACAACACATTTAACTACAGCGAAAGTGTTGTGTCATGCAGAGATGTTATAGATATTCCCAAAGGAGAATTGAAAGATGAGTGGGCTCCAGAAGGTATTGTTGATCTGCAAAGTGTTGTGAAAAGGGTGGATGGGGATCTGGTGAAATAAAACTCCGTGATCCTTACCTTCAATAGCATGAAACTCCCAGAGCATATCGAGACAGCTTTTCTTCACTTAAGTGCCCTGTGCTTGTGTTTACAAGAAACACATTTTAAAGCCTCTGAAGCCCCTGTGCTATAGGACTATACTCTCCTCCACAAGGATGACCTAACTGGGGGAAAAGCCCAGAGGGTTTGCTACGTTTGATAGTAATGCACATCGCTCCTCCACTCTCTCCTGACCAAAGCTACTAGGAAAACCACTGTAGTCTTACACTTACTTACGATAGTCTGCAGTAGTTTTACAACTGTACTCTTGATGTAACTGATGAGGCATTATGGAATTCCAAAATTGACTGTTCTGCAACTTCATGTACCATGATAAATGCACCAACACTTCATCAGGAAAAATGAGCATTTTTAGATTTAATCTCTCCATCATGTGCAGAATGCTATAGCCAGTTGCTGCACTGACATCAAGCAAAGGATCTGAAATGGTTGAACAGTTAATTGATGCACTACTGTTACTTTGTAAGGTTTCAGTTTGAGTTTGTCCACAACTGTATGAACAGATGCTTAGTAACAAACTAGTCTGAAATGCTTCTTTCTAAGGCCACTCAGAACTCATTTATCCTTAGTTAAAAATGATATGCCACCTACCACACTGTTCAGGCAACAGGCTGGAGCATCATTTGGTGATTTAAATCCGTCTCCGGAGGTATTGCTTCCCTCAAAATGCTGGAAAGGGTGTTTGCTTTGTATATGAGTCACCCTGTTTATCCAGAATTTATTTCACAATGTCTGTGTTTCTTGGGCTGTTTTGTGTTGGACGTGGCCCCATAGACTTTGAATATTCCACAGTGTATATGATCAACTTGATGCTGTCTAGTATACCATATTATATCATGATCTCATCTGTACAACTACTATATCCTGAGGAATTAATCTGTTTCCTGGAGGGTAAGTATCCAGTATGCACACAAATAATGGTACAGGAGCAATTTACAGAACAGAATGAAATTTCTCTTCCTAAGTGGCTTCCTTTTTGCATCAGAGCTCTGACTCATTGAAAATCCACTGCTTGACAACTGCTAAGGCACAAAGACATTGTTGGACAGGAATAATCACGATCAGTGATGGATGACATGAAACACAGTACACATAATAGAGCTAAAGTGGTATATTTATAACAAAAAAAAAATTGTGCAGGTTTCACCACATGGGAAAGTATAACAACAGACATAAATAATGTTCATATTCAATGCAGGTCATACTCCCAAAATAAAGGTTGATAATATCTGACTCTGAGTAAGGAATATGCTCTCCTGGGGGCACTAATGCACATTTTGCCATTATTATTCATGTTGGCTACCAAACAGTCGAGGAGTCCTTGACATATATTGTCCCACTTGTCTCTCAAGGTAGTTTTCAGTTCTTTCACAGTTCAGGGAGAGAGCGTTCATTAAGAAACACGTCTGTTAAGAGTATCTCAGGTCAGGCACGCTGCATAGGGTTTAGGTCTGGGGAGTATGCAGGCCATTCCACAGATTCAGTATCTTCATTTTTCAGTCTGTCTGACACCTCGCCTTCATCCATAAATAGAAAGTCTGGGCCAGCTGCATCCCTTAATGGACAGAAATGATCCAAAATAATCCCCCTGCAGTACCATTATACTGTAATGGGACCTTATGCAATGGTGTTCTGTCATTGTGCATAATGCATAATGCCTGCCCACACCATAACACCTAGACCATACCAGTGATGTTCATGTAATATTGTTGCCCCCCCCCCTCCACTCTCTCTCTCTCTCTCTCTCTCTCTCTCTCTCTCTCTCTCTCTCTCTCTCTCTTCCCCCCCCCCCCCCTCTCTCTCTCTCTCTCTCTCTCTCTCTCTCTCTCTCTCTCTCTCTCTCTCTCTCTCCCCCCCCCCTCCCCCCCTCTCCCCCCACAACAACTGGCAGCCAGAACCACTTGCCACAGTAAAACAGGATTTGTCACGGAATATCATTCTGGACCACTGTTGCTGACCCCAACGAACTTGCTCTCTACACCATGGAACTCTTTCTTGACAGTGGCATGGTCTTGGCAGACAGGCTTGTACCAATAATGGTTGCAAGACCTGCAGCAATCTGTGCAGGATTGAGATGTCTGTTCCTTTTCACCACTAGGGCTACGTATTAATCCTCTTGCGGTGTGGTGGTCCACTACAACCAGTGGGCATACTTTTGCGTAGCATTTCCACATTCAGCGACATTTTTTAATCACGAGATGACACTTTTGGACACACCCATTACTGTGGCCACAATAGTGACACTTTGAACAGCTTCAAGTTGTCCAGTTGCTCGACCACGATTGTAAGAAGTTGAGTGATTTCTTGCAGCTATCTTGCTGTACCACACAGAATGTCACGCTAATCAGTTCCACAACAACAACAACAACAACAACAACACACTGCATGATCTGTTGAATGGGTACAGAGCGTTCATGTACTGGCTTCACTGCAGTTTACATGTCCCGCCATCTACATTACCTTTTGCTATCATTGGTCAGTTGTTTTGTAGGAATTGGCAGGTGTTCTTTAGCAAGTGCCAATTGTTCCTCGGCAGTTGTCAAGCACTGTGTATGGTCAGAGACAAAATAAACCATGCAAGAAATGTGGTCTGTCGTGACCCTTGGCAAGTCAAACTAACCACATAAGAGGAAACGGTAGAAAATAAGATCTTTGAATGCAGATTATCAATGGAGCCCTTGGACAAGAAATTCTGTGGAAAGGGAATTGCATGCTGTGCACCTCTGAAAGCCAAAATATCTTGATAATAGTGAAATATCTTCATAATACTTTGAACTATTCGTTCTACTAGTTTCATGTTTTGTACAGCTTAAACAAATTATCTCAATAACACAAAAAAATGCCATAGGTGGAATTCAAATTGAGTCCAGTTGTCACAGGATTACTTTCCTGCCTACAGAGATTTCTTACTGCTGTTCTGCTCTTGCCTCTCCCTCACAACATGAACTTACATTTCATATGCCTGCAATCCTACAAATGCTGTGGCACAGTTTTTTTGCATTTTTAGAGGATGTGTTCCTAAGGTTTGGGTCAAGAAAGTGTTAACCCTTCGATTACACTCACAGTCACAGATGTTCTTTTATTAGCAGTATTGTACACCCTGCATAACATGACAGGTGCTTCAAATTTCATCTCCAGTCATTTCTTGTGCTGTGCTGTCAAGTGTACATGTTCACCCATATGGATCTAGATTTTTGCCTTTGTGGTTGTGATGAATAGGTGGTCTCTTCTGTGTTGATTGTATGTGCTCTAGAGCCTGTAATTCACTGCCTCTTTCTGAATGGGCTGCAAAGCTTTGCTTCTGATGCAGCGGGGGCACGTTTAGTAGATATCACTTGCTAATGACGTAGGAGGCAGATCAGTATAAAATGCTGTGCAGGGTTAGTCCTGACCACAGTCGACATACTTCAAATATTGTCCCCTCTGTAACATGTGAGGATAGTGAAAACCAATGCCACCAAATCCAACGAAAGTCATATGCAGCTTCTGCTTGCTGAAAACATGATTTATTGTACTTTACTTTGTGCCTCACATTTTATTACTGATCTGAAAGTGTATGGAAATGAATCATTGATAGTGGTAAAACTGAAAAAAAAAGAGAATGGAAGTATTTGAGATGTGGTGCTATAGAAGGATGTAGAAAATTAGGTGAACTGATAAAGTAAGAAATGAGGTGGTTCTCTGTAGGACTGGTGAGGAGAGGAACATGTGGAAAACATTACCAAGAAGAAAGAACAGGTTGATAGTGAAAGTGTTAAGACATCAAGGAATAACTTCACTGGTATTTGAGGGAGCTGTAGGGCCTAAAAACTGAAGGGGAAGGCAGAGATTGGGATATATCCAACAAATAATTGAGGATATTGGGTGCAAATGTCACTCCGAGGTGAGGTTGGCACGGGTGAGGAATTCATGGTGAGTCACATAAAACCAGTCCAAAAGGCTGATGACCAAAAAAAGTGGTCTGTTTTTATGTATATAATTGTATTTTGTTCCCAATTTTCCACAAATTTATCTGTGACAGTGATACTATTTCCGTCTTACAGTTTGTTGAAACACTGTCTGTATCACTTTATAGTGCTCTAGTAGACCCAATAACATTATTTGCCATGGAGAATAATTAAAAATTTAATATTGCAGTCCCTACACAAAATAACACTGTGTCGCTCAAAAAAACTATTATGTAGTCTTGTTAATATTGCTACCAACACCTCAGTTTCTTATATTTTCAGTTCCATTGTGCAATTTGTCAAAATACCTTAATGATTGCAATATTTGTAGAATACTGTTGTTTGTTTCACGAAGCTGATCTAGAATTGCTAACTGAAAATCTCTCTTATTTTAGGTAAAACTTGTCAACTACATCAGACATCAGATGTATGCCCTAATATGTATGAAGTGCCATAAACTCTTTCAAGATCGTGGAGATCTGTTAAACCATATGACCAAAGAAAGACATTTTATGCTTCCAAGGAAAGAAGTGTGGAACCAACCAGAGTGAGTATGCATTCTGAACACAGCTTGTCAATAAAATCTGCAGTTTGGTAAACTTTGCACCAAACTTTAACTAGCTCATAACACCATAGTGCCATAACGTGCTGATTCTTCTGTTAAACCCAACATAGCTTTACAGAGTGAAGGATTCATTCTGGAAACAATTCCCTAGGCTGTAGCTAATTCATTGATCTGCAGTGTTATTTATTCCAGGAGTGCTAGCCTCAGCAGTTATGCCCCCCCCCCCCCCCCTCTTCCCACCCCTCCCCCTGGGTCTCACAACTCTTTTGTAATCCTTTTCCATGCTGCATATTTATCCTCCTACTATTCTTTCTCCCCTCCCTTGGGGACCATGTCTTGCATACGGTCAGGAAATGAAAACTTGTGAAAGTATTGGAAGACTTAGGTGGATTTTATTTTTGTCTTTCTCTCCTTTCTTATTCTGACTTCTGTCCTCCTTCCAATTCAGCATTTGAGATCTCCTTCTTTGTCTTTCTTCCTCCCGGTGCATGCCTGAAGGCATGATGCTTAAAGGGTGTGGTAATGCATGACTCCCAGCACCCAGGTTGACAATTAGGGCTTGTGCTTACTCTCTGGTAAAGGCTAGGCCCAGGGTGTGATGATTGCCTGAGCTGTTACCTACCCAATAACCAATTGGTTGGCCTGTCTGGAATTCAAGAGGTGTGAACAGTCACCTAAGGCAGGTGTTCTCCCCTCTGTGGGGGCCCCCAGAAGGAAGAAGTGCATGATTGGAGATGTTGGCAATTGTGGGGGATTCACCTGCAATGATTACATCGGCTCCCTCTATGTGAACTTCATCTAATAAACAGAAATGGAGTTAGGCCAAAGAAACAAAGAATCTTCCAGTTGCAACTCGCTACCTCATGGTGTCACAAACGGAAGGTGGTCAGAACTTTCCTACGGTGAACCCATGCATCATTTGGAAAGGTGTGGATACAATTGCAGGCCCACTAAAATCCTGCACTTGCTTGTGTAATGGAACTTTGCTTCTAGAGACAAATAGTGCCTTTCAAGCCCAAAACTGCTTAAAGCTACACTCTCCATGGGTATCCTGTTCATGTATAGGCTCATCGAACACTGAATTCTTCAAGTGGTGTCACTCAGCTGCTTGATGAAATGACAGAGGGAGATAGACAATATTATGTCTCTGATCAAGGCATAACCACTATCCATTTTGTTATGAAGAGGGCTGATGCAGAATTTGTGCTCACCTGCATCCTTTGCTTAATGTCTGATTGAGTAAAGCTCCTATAAAAGATTAAGGCAGTCTATGAAGTTATCATTGCCAGACTGCACATACCAAACCCAATGTAGTGTTATAACAATACTTGCATGTTCTGGTAAAATGCAGACAAATGTGTAACCTGTGGTAAGGATGTTCATGAGGAAGATTGCCCAACTCCTCCTCTTCCCCACTGCATCAACTGCACTGGAAACTCTGCTGCTTCATCCTGTGAATGCCCTGCATACCTCAATGAGTGAGCTGTTCAGGAGATTTGAATGAAGGAAAAGGTATTTGCTCACAAAATTTTAGCTTTCTAAAAGCCTTGCATACCAGTATCCAGCAGTTACAATACCATTACTGCAGCATCATGACCCATGAAAGATACTGCCACACAGACCTGCAACCTCCTGTTCAGTGCTATGGTTGTGAAATCTTCTAGTGATAAAGGTGACGTCCTGACCTCTGCCCACTATAGTTGCTCAACACACCAAAAAACCTTCACTCACACTGGTGAACTTACTTGTGCACAACCAGAAGAATGAAAATTTAAAAGGGAATACTCCTGAGATGACTTATTGCCCACCTCAAGTCAGCAAACATCTGGGTCCAGATCTGACAAATGCAAAGGTTGTAAGAAGTCAAACAAAGAGAAATGTTCTTCCCCTTCTCTACATCGGAGGTCCTCTACTGCAGTTACTCCACACAACACCTATGTCCTGTCGACCTCCATTTCACCAGTGTGAATCACCACCTGATTCTCCACCCTGGAGTCAGCTGAGTGATGTTGGAGGTTACTGGTACCTCTGAAGAAATAATGGAACAGGATGCTCCAGCCTCAGAACCCTGTAGTAGTATGCAGCCGAAATCTGGCACTGGGCATCCACCAAAGTAATTGCCCCTTACAAGAGGAATCATCTTATCATCTAATATGGCTGTTCTCCAATGGAACATTCATGGCATCAGATCATATAAGGCAGACTTATTGTGATCACAATGCCCAGTTGTTTTGTGCCTCCAAGAAACGAAATTACATCCTCAAGACCACTTTGACCTCATACACTTCACTCCAGTACCTTTCGACGTTCCTTCTGAGGAAGGAACTCCAGCTCGTGAGGGAGTCATGATGTTCATTTGGGATGTCATCCATAGCCAAACCATTTCATTGAACACCCAGCCACAAGTGCTCTCTCTCTCTCTCTCTGTCTGTCTCTATTCCACACACACACACACACACACACACACACACACACACACTCACACACTCACTTTCTCGCACCTTCAGATAAATACTTGAGCAACCATTTCCCAGGCATAATTCATCTGCTAACTCATGTCCCATCTGTGTGCAAGACCAACTGACAGCTTTCTAAAGCTGACTGGAGGCTGTGCCCTCACTGGCAACCTTTGATGAACAGTGTTTCCACACCAGTGATGATCAGGTAAAGTACCTCTTTCCTACTGCAATGTGTCCCAGTCCCCTGGTGGACTAAGGAATGCTGTGATGCAGTTTGCTCATGGAGACATGCTCTCCATGTCTTTGAGGGCCATCCCGCAAAGGAGAACTGTATTCGTTATAAACAGCTGTGCACAAAATGTCATTGCATTATCAGAGTTAGCAAAAAAGCTAGTTGGATCTCTCTTACTAATTCTTTTAACCATTTTATTCCCTCTTTTGTTGTTTGGGGCAACATACACCAAATTTCTGTATACAAGTCACATCTCCCAGTTTCTGGTCTGACTGTAGTGAACAGTGCCATTGTGGATTCTATCAATATTTCTAACACCTCGAGTCGATACTCTGCGTAGATCTTGAGCTCTTCGTACCTCGGAAACAAGCGGAGGAGGCTTGGAGATATCTTTCCCCCCCCTCTCAGAATCGTGAATGCTGCAATACCGTTTTTACTATTAGAGAGCTGAAACATGCTCTCACCTCATCATGATCCTCCACTCCAGGATGGACGATATTCACATTCATATGTTGCAGTACCTATCTCTTGGCACCAAGCACTTTCTCCTTCATACATATAATCGTGTCTGGACAGACGGCACATTTCCCAGACTTTGGCGTGAAGCCACTGTAATCCCCACACCCAAGCCTGGTAAGAACAAACATCTTCTGTCCAGCTACCACCCAATTTCCCTCACCAGCAGAGTCTGCAAGGTGATGGAACACGTGATCAATGGTGGGCTGGTATGGTGGCTGGAGTCTTGGAATTTGCTAACAAATGCCCAGTATGGATTTTGTAAGCATCACTCTGCTGTTGATCATCTCGCCACCCTTTCAACCCATATTATAAACAATTTTATGCAGAAATGCCAGACTGTAGCTGTGTTTTTTGATTTGGAGAAGGCCTAAGATACCTGCTGGAAGTTGAGTATTCTCTGTACAATGCACACATGGTGCTTCTAAGGGTGCCTGCCCCATTGTATTCAGCAGTTTTAAAAAGACCTGTTTTCAAGGCACATGTGGGTTCAGCTTTTGCGAACACTTTCATTCAGACCAGAGTGCCTCAGGTCTCTTTGCTGAGCGTAGCTCTTTTTGTCATAGCAATCAACCCTATCGTGGACTCTCTCCCACCAGGCACCTCAGGTTCTCTTTTTGTTGACGACTTTGCGATCTACTGCGGCTCTCCAATGGACCTGTTTGCATGAATGAATGATGACATCAGTGATATCTCAACAATTCAGAGCTAATAGAGAGCATCATGACTGATACAGGGATTAGTGATCACAAGGTTGTTGTAGCTTGGCTCAATGCCGTTTCTTCCAAATCCACCAGAAACAAACGCAAAATAATTTTATTTAAAAAAGCGGATAAAGTGTCACTAGAAGCCTTCCTCAGAGACAATCTCCATTCCTTCTGAACTGACTATAGTAGCAACAGCAATTGAGAGATTCATACCTCATAAATCGGTAAGAGATGGAACTGATCCCCCATGGTACGCAAAACAGGTCCGAACGCTGTTGCAGAGGCAACGGAAAAAGCATGCGAAGTTCAGAAGAATGCGAAATCCTGAAGATTGGCTAAAATTTACAGACGCGCAAAATTTGGCACGAACTTCAATGCGAGATGCCTTTAATAGGTTCCACAACGAAACATTGGTAGAAAATCCAAAGAAATTCTGGTCGTATGTAAAGTACACAAGTGGCAAGACGCAGTCAATACCTTCGCTGCGCAGTGCTGATGGTACTGTTACCGATGACTGTGCCGCTAAAGCGGAGTTATTGAACGCAGTTTTCCGAAATTCCTTCACCAGGGAAGACGAATGGAATATTCCAGAATTTGAAACACGAACAGCTGCTAGCATGAGTTTCTTAGAAGTAGATACCTTAGGGGTTGCGAAGCAACTCAAATCGCTTGATACGGGCAAGTCTTCAGGTCCAGACTGAATACCGATTAGGTTCCTTTCAGATTACGCTGATACAATAGCTCCCTACTTAGCAATCATATACAACCGCTCGCTCACCGATAGATCTGTACCTACAGACTGGAAAATTGCGCAAGTCGCACCAGTGTTTAAGAAGGGTAGTAGGAGTAATCCATCGAACTACAGACCTATATCATTGACGTCGGTTTGCAGTAGGGTTTTGGAGCATATACTGTATTCAAACATTATGAATCACCTCGAAGGGAATGATCTATTGATACGTAATCAGCATGGTTTCAGGAAACATCGTTCTTGTGCAACGCAGTTAGCTCTTTATTCGCACGAAGTAATGGCCGCTATTGACAGGGGATCTCAGGTTGATTCCGTATTTCTGGATTTCCGGAAAGCTTTTGACACCGTTCCTCACAAGCGACTTCTAATCAAGCTGCGGGCCTATGGGGTATCGTTTCAGTTGTGCGACTGGATTAGTGATTTCCTGTCAGGAAGGTCGCAGTTCGTAGTAATAGACGGCAAATCATCGAGTAAAACTGAAGTGATATCAGGGGTTCCCCAGGGAAGCGTCCTGGGACCTCTGCTGTTCCTGATCTATATAAATGACGTGGGTGACAATCTGAGCAGTTCTCTTAGTTTGTTTGCAGATGATGCTGTAATTTACTGTCTAATAAGGTCATCCGAAGACCAGTATCGGTTGCAAAGCGATTTAGAAAAGATTGCTGTATGGTGTGGCAGGTGGAAGTTGACGCTAAATAACGAAAAGTGTGAGGTGATCCACATGAGTTCTAAAAGAAATCCGTTGGAATTCGATTACTCGATAAATAGTACAATACTCAAGGCTGTCAATTCAACTAAGTACCTGGGTGTTAAAATTACGAACAACTTCAGTTGGAAAGACCACATAGGTAATATTGTGGGGAAGCCGAGCCAAAGGTTGCGTTTCATTGGCAGGACACTTAGAAGATGCAACAAGTCCACTAAAGAGACAGCTTACACTACACTCGTTCGTCCTCTGTTAGAATATTGGTGTGCGGTATGCGATCCTTACCAGGTGGGATTGACGGAGAACATTGAAAGGGTGCAAAAAAGGGCAGCTCGTTTTGTATTATCATGTAATAGGGGAGAGAGTGTGGTAGATATGATATGCGAGTTGGGATGGAAGTCATTAAAGCACAGACGTTTTTTGTCGCGGCGAGATCTATTTACGAAATTTCAGTCACCAACTTTCTCTTCTGAATGCGAAAAATTTTTGTTGAGCCCAACCTACATAGGTAGGAATGATCATCAAACTAAAATACGAGAAATCAGAGCTCGAACAGAAAGGTTTAGGTGTTCGTTTTTCCTGCGCGCTGTTCGGGAGTGGAATGGTAGAGAGATAGTATGATTGTGGTTCGATGAAGCCTCTGCCAAGCACTTAAATGTGAATTGCAGAGTAGTCATGTAGATGTAGATGTAGATGTCATACACATGGAACATTGACAACAGCTTCCACTTTTCCTTTGAAAAAACTGTCAGTGTGAACTTCTGGCAGTGTAGGGAGTTTCTTCCATCATCCTCACATCTCAGTCCTGCAGATTTTCCATTTATTGAAACCCTGAAATTCTTGGGACTCACGCTCAATAGGAAACTCTGTTGGTCCTCACATATATTCTATCTGGCGGCATGCTGTACCCAATCTCTAAATATCATACTTGTTTTAGACAGTACTTCATGGGGCAGATCAGAAAATCCTCCTTGTCCGATTGAAAAATGGATTATGGGTGTCTCGTTTACTCTGAAAACTGAATGGTAGCTAGAGCTAGATGCACGAGACATACCATTCAGAAATCATTAGGGAATTGAATATTCTGAGATAGTCAAGAGTGTGCTGAGAGTACTAAATTTCAGGCATTACCTCTCACCATGGACAATGCAGTGGCTGTCAGCCTTCACTTACTGACCGAGAAAAGCGGTGTTTGTGTAGCCTTGTCAATGCTAATAGATAAGTAACACTATGTAAAATAATTGCAGAAATCAATTTGAGATGTACAATGAATGTGTCCATCCAAAGAGTGCAGCAAAATTTGGTACTGATGGGCTGTGGCAGCAAACTACGGACATGAGTGCCTTTACTAACAGCATGAGATTGGCTGCTATACATCTCTTGGGCTTGTGACCATATTGGTTGGACTAAAAATGACTGGAAAACTGTGGCCTGGTCCTGATTTCCACTGGTAAGAGCTGATGGTAGGGTTTGAGTGTGGCACAGGCCCCATGAAGCTGTGGACCCAAGTTGTCAGCAAGGCACTGTGCAAGCTGGCGATGGCTCCATATTGGTGTGGGCCATGCTTACATGGAATGAACTGGGTTCTCTTATCCAACTGAACTGATCATTGAATGGAAATGGGTATGTTTGGCTACTTGCAGACCATTTGCAGCCATTCATGGACTTCATGTTCCCAAAGAACAATTTCATGTAACCAGACCACAGTTGTTCGCGATTGGTTTGAAGAACATTCTGTAAAATTCAAGCAAATGATTTGGTCACCCAGATCGCCCCATATGAATCCCATCGGACATTTATGGGACATAATTGAGAGGTCAGTTCATGCACAAAAGCCCGTATGGTAACACTCTCCCAATTATGGATGACTTGAGAGGCAGCCTGGCCCAGTATTTCTGCAGGGGCTTCCAGTGATTTGTGGAGTCCATGCGATGTTGAGTTGCTACAGTATGCCAGGCAAAAGGATGTCAGACATGTTGTTGGGAGATATCCCATGCCTTTTGTCACCTCAGTGTACAGGTTCTCCCAGGAGAAATGGTCAATATTCAGGGCTATAACAGGAGTGATCATTCAAAGCAAAAAGCCTGGTAAACGTGGGCTCTGAAATGCATACTTTAAGAGCTATGAGCACATGTTCATCTTGGCTACTGTGAAATATCTCTTCTAGTGTATACATGCTCATAGCTCTCTCTCTCTCTCTCTCTCTCTCTCTCTCTCTCTCTCTTTCTCTCTCTCATGAAAGATGAGACCCAAGTGTGGGACCTTTTTTACGGTCCCAGTTTACAGTGGCACAGTCAGATCCAAGTTCATTTTCCATTATGGAACAGTATAAAGCTGCTTTCTACTTCTCAATGAAATCAAGTTTTTGTTACACTTACCAAGTTCCATAATGTTGCAAGGATACCGTGTCTAACCATTAAAACCCTCTAAGTCACAAAATATACCTGCCGACAACAGTTTTCTTGTCATAAACTTCTACTGTTTCAAGCAAGAAGAAATAAGTTGTCTTGTCAAGTGATTAGTGATTCCTGAAGGTGAAGTTTGATCCTGTTAATACTGTGTATATGCGAATAGTCTGTTCTTTATTTATTTTTATTTTTATTTTTTTGTCTGAATTTAAGGATGAAGAATTTGGTTTTATGGATTAATTGTAATGAGGTTGGTACCAATCTGCCTCCAACAGTAGATCCTGTTATACAATAGCGTTGTTGGGGCCTCAGTCTGTGATGCGTCAGTAGCATTTTTGAAATGAAATATTAATCATGTGTTAACTTGTTAACTATGGCTACAAGTTCTCGTTATCACATATTCACAGCTAAAGAAAAACTTAAAATTATTGAAGAAGTAGAGAACATTGGACACCACTCAGAAGAAGAAAGTATGATGTGATCGAGGATTGTATTCACGACTGGGGGGGGGGGGGGGGGGGGGACACGCAACTTCAAGAAGCGAATGGTAGTCACCAGGCATTTCGCAGCCAAGAAGTAAAGCATCTGGACTTCAAAAAAAGGTTCTGCAACTATGTAGATAAGAAGCAACAATATTGGTGCGCAGTGACCAGTGAAATGTGCCATCTTGAAGCATTGGCTTTAGCCAAAGAACTAGGCTCACCAGTTTCAAAACTAGTCAGGGCTGGCTCTCAAGATTTTGCAGTCAAAATAGATCATGTTTCTGGGGATAAATAACCATTGCTCAATGGCTTCCAGGCAATTATAAGGAGAAAGTAGTGAATTTTCATTGCTACTTGATAAATTTGTGTTGTTAACATTCCCACATATAACTGAAAATTGGTAATGTGTATCAAATGCTTCGGCTTATTGGGACAATTTTAGGAAAATGTGGTTCATCTTTGAAGGAGGCCACATATAGGATGTTCATGTGACCTATTTTTGAATACTGCTCGAGTGTTTGGGATCCATACAAGGTAGGTTGATGGAGGACATAGAGGCAATTCAGAGGCAGGCTGCTAGATTTGTTACTGGTAGATTCGAACAACAACGTGTAAGTGGTATGGAGATGCTTCAGGAACTCAAATAGGAATCCCTGGAGTGAAGTGACATTCTTTTTGAGAAACACTATTGAGAAAATTTAGAGAACCTCCATTTGTAGGTGACTGCTGAATGATTCTGCTGCCACTAACATACATTGCACGTAAGGACCATGAGGATAAGATATGAGAAATTAGGGCTTTTATGGAGGCATAGAGACAGTCATTTTTCCCTTGCTATATTTGTGAGTGGAACAGGATCAGAAATGACTAGTAGTGGGGAAGATCAGCAGCGGATAGGCACTTGGTGCAGGGAGTGGCAACTAACCCTTAACATAGACAAATGTAATGTATTGCGAATACATAGAAAGAAGGATCCTTTATTGTATGATTATATGATAGCAGAACAAACACTGGTAGCAGTTACTTCTGTAAAATATCTGGGAGTATGCGTGCGCAACGATTTGAAGTGGAATGATCATATAAAATTAATTGTTGGTAAGGCGGGTGCCAGGTTGAGATTCATTGGGAGAGTCCTTAGAAAATGTAGTCCATCAACAAAGGAGGTGGCTTACAAAACACTCGCTTGACCTATACTTGAGTATTGCTCATCAGTGTGGGATCCGTACCAGGTCGGGTTGACATAGGAGATAGAGAAGATCCAAAGAAGAGCGGCACGTTTCGTCACAGGGTTATTTGGTAAGCGTGATAGTGTTACGGAGATGTTTAGCAAACCCAAGTGGCAGATTCTGCAAGAGAGGCGCTCTGCGTCGTGGTGTTGCTTGCTGTCCAGGTTTCGAGACGGTGTGTTTCTGGATGAGGTATCGAATATATTGCTTCCCCCTACTTATACCTCCCGAGGAGATCACGAATGTAAAATTAGAGAGATTCGAGCGCGCACGGAGGCTTTCCAGCAGTCGTTCTTCCCGCGAAGCATACGCAACTGGAACAGGAAACGGAGGTAGTGACAGTGGCACATAAAGTGCCCTCCGCCACACACCGTTGGGTGGCTTGCGGAGTATAAATGTAGATGTAGTATTATCTATGTGGTCTTTCCAATGTAAGTTGTTTGTAATTATAATTCCTAGGTATTTAGTTGAATTGACAGCCCTTAGATTTGCGCAATTTATTGTATACCCAAAATTTATCGGATTTCTTTTAGTACCCATGTGGATGACCTCACACTTTTCTTTGTTTAATGCTGATTGCCACTTTTTGCACCATACGGAAATTCTCTCTATATCATTTTGTATTTGGAATTGATCATCTGATGATTTTACTAGAGGGTAAATTACAGCGTCATCTGCAAACAATCTAAGGGGGCTGCTCAGATTATCATCGTTTATATAAATCAGGAACAGCAGAGGGTCTATGACACTACCTTGCAGAATGCCAGATATCACTTCTGTTCTACTCGGTGATTTACCGTCCATCACTATGAACTGTGACCTCTCTGAGAGGAAATCACGAATCTAGTCACACAACTGAGATGATACTCCACATGCACACAATTTGATTAATAGTCACTTGTGAGGAACAGTATCAAAAGCCTTCTGGAAATCTAGGAATATGGAATCGATCTGAGATCCCTTGTTGACAGCACTCATTACTTCATGGGAATAAAGAGCTAGCTGTGTTGCACAAGAATGATATTTTCTGAATCCGTGTTGGTTATGTATCAATAAGTCATTTTCTTCAAGGTGATTCATAATGTTCGAGTACAGTATATGCTCCAAAATCCTACTGCAAATTGAGGTCAGTGATATGGGTCTGTAATTCAATGGGTTACTCCTATTTCCTTTCTTGAATATCGGTGTGACCTGTACTACTTTCCAGTCTTTAGGACCAGACCTTTTGTCAAGTAGGCGGTTGTATATGATTGCTAAGAAAGGCGCTATTAACTTCTTTATTCTGACTGTCAGCCGTAGTACATCAGTAACAGCTTGGTGAAAGCACTCAGTTGCCTCTCATGCGAAACAGTAGACGTTTGGCATTGCTGGAAGCGCAAAGAGTGGGGCCAAGCATGGTGTCACTCAAATACCGTGGTCAGCAATGTCTCTGGCTGCAACCTTGATGACAGTGTGGCAATGCAGCTGACACTATCGCAGGGGCAGCCATGACTTCCCTCTAGCGAGTGGGCAGCTATCTGCTGTGGCAGTGGCTGGTCTTGTTACTCAGGGCAGGCTGCCATATCCTGTGCTTGAACAGTTGACACCATACTGCATTCCAGGATGTCATTGGGGGTGTCACAGGCTTGTGGTGTAGGCTGTGATACAGAGATGAGAATATTTTAGTACACAAATGGCTGGGTACACTCCAGACTATGTTTGTTTAGGGCTTAAGGCACATACTCTAAACACTTCTGTGGTGGCAAGTAAGGAAAGTCTTCCGTCCTTCCACTAGCTTATTGCAGCGCCGGCTATTGCTGTACTGCATCCAGCTGGCTCTGCTTTGCAACACATAACACAACCCCCTTCCTGTGTGTATGTGGGATAACTGCCAGTACCTGGGTCATTTCCTTCCTTAATTTCTCATACACTCCATGTACTCACTCACACACTCTGGCACTTCCTTTGTGTATCCTGTGCCTTTCCATTCCCTGACGGAATTTGTCAGATGCTTCTTCCAATCTTCTCACCTCATTACGAATCTCCCACATGCACTGTTTCATTCACAAACCTTTGTTTATCTTCCGATATTTTTCTCCTCACTCTCCCTTTCTGGTCCACATATCTTAACCCTGGAATAACTTCTGGACTCCCTTGAAAAATATTTCAGCCATCCTACATGCACAGTTTTTCTCCCGTGCTCATGTATTTGCCCTCCATACCCTTATTTCAAATTTCGCTAATCACTGTGGCAAATTCCTTAACAGACTCTCCAATCGTCCCTTTCTTCATTTTCAATATGTCAAATGGTGATGGCTTTTATGACCATATACTACTTCATAGGGCAATAATCCTGTATTCATATGCTGTTTTGAATTATAGGCAGAGATGACATGCTTCAAAATGGACATCCCAGTTGCTGTGACGTGAATCAATGTAGTACGAAGCATCTTCCCAATTGTCATATGCACTCTTTCAGTTTATCCATTGGCTTGTAAATGGAGAAGATTCATCTGTAACTTCTTCACATTCATTAACTTACACAATTCCTTGAACATATCTGACATGAAGTTTGTTCCCTCATCTGTTGCTATTGTTTCAGGCAATCTAAACTTCAGTATCCAATTATTCACAAGTGCTTTTCCCACTGGTGCTGCCTGCTAGTTTCGCATTGGGACCATTGCTATATATCTTCAAAAATGATCTATGATTGTGAGTATGTACTTATTACTTGCAGGTGTTTTATTGAATGGACCTAAAACAGCAACCTCCAGAAATTCCAATTGTGCTGATGCTTCAGGTAACCTCTGCAGCGGCACTCTGGTTTGACACAAATCCACTCTCTGTGTGCGATTCCACACACAGTGGTTTATGTCAGTCTGTTTATTCCTCCACCAATACCTTTCTGCTGCTCTTCTATTGGTAGAGCTGCAACCTCTGTGACCCACTGATATGTGACCTTGAGCTTCTTGTAGCACTCTGTTCCTTAGCTTCCCTTGTACCACTACCTGTGGCCCCAAACTTGGTTTCTCTGCATAGCAACCCATCCTGCATACAAACCTGTGTTTGCTTAAAATACTGCTTACATTTGCAATCTCCACACTGTACAGTTTTCCATTCCTTATGCTCATTACCCCAATATGTCATACTGCTACTTTGTTATTTAAGCCATCCACATTTCTGTGCTTCTTTCCAGGTTTATGTGTGACTTTGAAATCAAATTCACTTAGTCTTACTGCCCATCACGTCAACCTACTAGAATGATCCTTTAACCCCGACAACCATATGCCGCATGATCTGTTATTACTCTAAACATTTCACAGTACAGATAACATTTGAAATATGTGATTCCATAAATAAGGCTTAACATCTCTTTCTCCATCTTGGAATACTTTCTTTCTGCAGTATTTAGTTGTCTTGATGTGTAAGCTACCGGCTGTTCTGTGCCTTCTACCTCTTATAACAAAACAAATTCTCTGTTAAAATCCAGAAATACCGATATCAGACTTGATGTTAAAGCTTCTTTTATCTCCTCAAAAGCATGCTGCATTCTTCTGACCACACAAATTTAGTACCCTTTTTTAACAATTGTCAATGGTTTGGCAATATCTGCAGGTCCTTTTATGAACCAGCAGTAGTAGTTCACAACTCCTAAGAAAGATTGCATCTTCTTTACAGATTCTGACACAGGAAATTCACTTACGGCTCAAATTAATTTGGGTCTGTCTTACCTCCATCTTTACTTATGAAGTGAGCTAGGTATGCTACCTCTCCAATTACAGATTTACAATTTCCTGTACTCAGTGTTAACTTCGCTGCTTTTAACATTAGGGATACTTCCCTTAACCGCTGCATATGTTATTCCATATAACTCCCATAGACGTTTATGTCATCGAAATATGCTAACCATTGCCATGGTTTTAAATCCCTGAGTACTCCATGTAACAATCTCAGAAATGTTGCAGATTCATTTTTTAATCCAAATGGCATCCTGCTGAATTGGTATTGTCCCCAGGGTGCCGAAAATGCTGTTTTCAGTCCATCCTGTAGTGCAGGCTGTATCTGAAAAATATTTACATTGCCCTAAATGATCTAAGGTTTTTGTGATGTTTGGCAAAGAGTACACGTCCATTACGGTTTTTGAATGTAGATGTCTCTAATCACAATAAAAACTATATTTTTGTGTTATATCCATTGATTTTCTTGGCACGATGACTATTCCCATCCCCTCATGCACTATTACTTTCTTCAGTTATTCCATCTTCCAGCTGTTGATCTATGAATTCCTCCAGAATTGGCTGCAAGTATCGAGGTGTTCTGTATGATATGCAGTAGACTGGTGAATCATTTCCCATTGGTATGTGGTGCTGTTTAATAAGTGTAGCTGGTAATGGCCCTTTTGTAAAAAGTAAATCCTTAAATTCCAAAAGTAGTTTTTCCATCTGTTCCCTATTGCTTCCCTTTTACTTTCCTCATAATGCAGTTTCAATAGCATCCAGCCATTGTCCATGGCTGACACTCCTCGTGCCCTATTCTTTTTCCTCCATGATATCCATATTAGTGATTAACAACCCCTGTGTTAGTCCTATGTCTTCTGTGCTAAAATTATCTATAGAAACAGGTACCTCCCTTTCACCCTTTATTTCTTGTACATGTACAATACTGCTTTTAATGAACCAACCCATCTGATTTAATACTTCATTCTCTTCTAACAGTTACACCACACACAAAATTCCTACCAGCAAGTTAGACTCAACATTGACCCAAAATGAGTTTCCAGTACCCTTAGGTACACAATCGTGCAAATCAAGTCTTAGTGTGATCGTTCGCATATTAAGCTGGTCGGCTTTTGTGACAAGACTCCCCTCATGACATTGCTACACTGGCAATGGCTTCACCTAACTGAAAGATTTTTCTGTCAAGTTCCACCCTATGTTGCCAAAGGTCAATTATGGGACAATGCTGATATGAGAAATCTAATCCTAGAATCATGTCATGTCCTTAACTCATGTGGCACAATCTCTGTACATTGTTTAAATTGAACCATATCCAGGCAAAAGTCTACGTCCATCAATCCTAATGGTATGACATCTTTATCCCCCACTCCATGTGATCTGTACTGTGGTGGGTCCCATTGCTTATGTTTCACCAGATTATTACTGGTGGCTGACACATGTGCCCCTGTGTCCAATAATGTCCTGCAACCCTCTTTTCTTGCTCTTCCTCTTATTGCACAATCCACTTCTGCAGATGATTCCTTAGCATCCAATCTTACTGGGAATGACCAGTGGACCTGGGGTTTCCATTGGCTTTTTACACCTAATTTTTCCCAGCCCTCCACTTCTAAACCTACCGCTTCCCCTTACTTTATTCACATCACAGTGAGGCTGGTGACACTGCTTCCTCACATACCCCATTTGTCCACGCCTGAAACATTTCATACCAGCTGCAAACACAGTCTGTTTCCCTGGATTCCAGTCAACAAATCGATTTCCTCATGGTCTATGGCTAACTACACTGCTATGTGCAAATTCACCAGACCCATTCTTCGTACACGTCTTGATTTTTCCACATGCAACACTCTTAAAAAAAGCATAGTGTCCCTCTGCTCACCTTCTTGCAAAATAATTTCGTTGTCCTGATTCGTAGATACATCCAATAATTTTCCTCATCGTATCCACAAATTTTTCCACAGTTTCTGTATTTCTCTTAGTTATTACCCCTAATTGTTCCATATAGTGTCTGGTACTATTTTGTTTCATATATCTCTGAATTAACCCTTCTTCAAATTCCTTGAATGTTGTGGCTCCCTTAAGAACTTCTGTGTACCCTACATAAGTTTCAGCTTCCCCTGCTAATATCAATTTTGCAACACTCAGTAACTCCTTATCAGACCAACCTTCCATCTGAGCACCAAGGTCTCCCACAAAGGCCTGCATCTCCGCAGTCGCTGTACCAGAAGAAGGAGCAATTATATTTGCAACTTACAAATCTACACCCTGTTGTAAAAACCATGATTCTATCAACCTGCACAATTCTGTATTATCCACAGTTAATTGTGTTACATTTCTAACAATGTGCTTACTGCTTCTGGCTCTGACACACCTTGTGTGTCTGGTTATGTTGAAGCTTTGTCCTTGACAACACTTATTTAGAAAACTAACACTCACAAGACAAGAAAACTAAATACACTAAAAGCCATCTCGACACCCAGCATTACCTAGCCATATGCCCCCAACAATTATATGTATAACATTTTACTGGAACTGATTCCATACATGGCACTGAGTGGCCCTCAGAGTTACACTGTGTTCATCTAACAGGCACTAACCAATCATGACTTCCATTACCTCTAAAACTAGGTAAATTCCTGGGCTCCCTACTCACAATACAATGTGCTTTACAAAATACATGATATTCAGACCTTTTGTCCATGACCTGAATACAATCATAATTTTTGAACTCACCATACCGTAGGCTGTAGGTTCAGATGTTTCTCTAAGGTGACATCAGTGATATGACATCACTGTTAGATAACCCTTTGATTGTCATCCATCGAGAATGGAATGAGACATCAGGACGACAGTGAATTTGTTTAATTAACTTCTTTACAGTGGCCATTGGCTGTAGTACATCAGGAAGAGCTTGGTGGAGGCACCCAGTTGTCTCTCATGTGAAACAATAGACGTTTGGCATTGCTGACAGTGCAAAGAGTGGGGCCGAGTGTGGAGTCACTTGAATGGTGCAAAAAGAATGCCACGTCAGTGACATCTCCGGCTGTGACCTTGATGACAGCATGGCAGTGCAGATGATAATACCGTGGGGGTGACTGTGACATCCCTCCAGCGGGCAAGTTGCTTTCTGCTCTGGCAGTGACTGTTCTTGTGACTCAGGCCAGGCTGTCCTGTCTTGTAGTTGAACAGTGAATCCTGTGCTGCATTCCAGGATGTGGTGTAGGCTGTGATACTGAGACGAGAATATTTTAGTATGTAAATGACTGAGTACTTATACACTCCAGACTATGTTCATTTAAGGCTTAACGCACATACTGTAAACACTTCCATGGTAGAAAGTGAGGAAAGGCTTCAGTGCTGTCATAGGCTTATTGTAGTGCCGAATGTTGCTATTCTGCTCCCAGCTGGCTCTGCTTTGCAACACCTGTTGGCCGTGTTTTGCATCGCAGTGCATAACACTCTTGCGTGCCTCTGTTGCAACTCACTTCCAATCTGGTGTACTTTTTGACCGAATATGATCCAGACCGTATATTGTATGTATGGTAAGTTACTGATACTGATAGAGTACTGTATGACACACAAAAGCTTTCCTGAAAGTTTATGTTGCATAGTCAGTGAAATAGGCTGCCAGTGTTGTGTCCACAAACTTTCAATATCTGGTCATAGACATGAGAGTCATTACATTTCACTTATTTAGTTAATTTTTTTTATAATGGCATTGTAATAATAGTACTGAACCAGAATGCTGCTATAGTTGATGTTGTTTTATTGTTGTAGGTAATACAGTAGCAATAGGCCTATATCAGCTTTCGGGCCATCTTCAGGCTATACCCATATTGCATCATGGCACTGTTGATGTCTTACAACCTTGTTGCTGCATAAGGATTTTCAGTTGCAGCCTAATTTTATTTGTTAATCATTTATTTCACTTACTATTGCTGTTGTAGGGAAATGCAAGTGTAGGTTAATTTTGTCTCCAAAAGAAAGTCTGACTCAGTTTGTGTACTGTTGACAAAGAAATGCCTTTGGAAGATTTTGTTTATTTCTGTAATTTCATTTCTATCTTTATTTCTTGATCTCAATGGTTTTATATCAGATTGCTTCTCTTTCTGTCCTAAAACTGCTGCCACCATATAACCTTTTGATTTTATTGCATTTTGAGACTTTCCTGTGTTGGCAAATGTAACAATCTAAACACCTCTAATAAGAATTATTAAAGTGATACAGAATTGTCATATTGAGGTGCTACATATAGTTCTTCCACATTCTGTAAGGTGGTAATGTGCAATCTTTTTGTGGTAAACATAACAGCAGCACCACTTATAGCTACTGAAGTACTAAGTTTGTGCTTAGTGTTTAGGTTAATTTGCTTTATTGCTTGTTGTCAGTCCTTTTGATTATTTTACATTGTTAGTTCTTTCTGATAGTGCAAGACATTTTGGAACTGTAATAGTTTTATGGCAAATGCAGAGGGAATTGGTCTCAGCCCACAAACACCTGAAAGCTGAATTGACCAAAGTTAACAAACATCAGATTACTGCAGTGGTGATGGGATGCTTGTTGCAATGTCCCATTTGGAGCGTCTGGTATAGCCGGTGATCCCTGACACTGCAGTGCTTTTCATCAAACTTGGCCGTGTGGAGTGGCTATTTCAGTCTCACCAGAGGATAAGTGGTAGACAGTGACGAGGTCATAACACTCTGATGAGTAGAATGCAACTGTAGTAGTGGCCAGAGGGCTGTCCCTGTGCTCCTTAACACTTTGACCGGGCACACCTATGCATAAAGTGCGCCAACCTCATATAACATTGTCTTGTACCATTTCATTTTTGTTTTACAATTGCAAGCCTGTACATATTCCTTCATTATTGCTTCAGGTAACACAGTGATAAATTGTGTTGTCATACACCCAACTAGACAGCAGTAATATAAAACAAAGAGTGAGCTAGATGAGAAAATTTTATGAACCATGCAAGAAAATTCCACAGATTCTGAGCAAGCAGCCAATCTCATAATGAGGCAGTTGTCTACAAGATAATTGAAAGTTGAATAAGTGTTTGGCTGGGATCCAATACAACTGCGTTGTTAATGCTCCAAGCATGTCATTGTTGTGAGGTAACACTTGTACGTGGCAACAGAGCAAGATAATGAAAGTTTATTGCATCATTTATAAATTAAACTTAATTTATCAATTAAACTAAGATTAAACTGTGATTATGCTCATATATGTTTACCTTGGTAACATAAAGAAAGCCATTGCTTACATGTGCACTAAGTACAGCATGCACTTGCTTGTATTATGAAAATCGGCATGCACGCTTAATGGTTAACAAGTATGAGATGTTGACTTTTTGGTCAAGCATGAGTTGTTACTTGGAATTTGAACTGATCTTGCAAGGTTGGGGGTCAAACAGAGGATGAGACTGCTCATTATTGGGAGATTCTCTGTTAGATGTGCCCAAGGGTAAATAGCAGTCAGTTTAAGGAGGACATATTGTGTATAATCACTAGATTTGCAGAGAGTCTTTGTACTGGTAAGTGGAGGAGGCTCTGTCAACAGCTGTGGAACTTACATGGTGCCATTAGCTGCAGGTTATGGATCACATCAGTACCAATGACTTCTGTACTGTGGGTTTGAAGGTCATTCTCGATTCCTTTCAGTGGCTGGTTGAAGTGTTGAAGATGGCTACCATCACTCGCAGTGTTGAAGCACGGGTCATAATTTTAGCATCAGCCCTAGTGTTACCTGCATATTGGGTTTGGTGCCAGTTGTTAGACTTAAACCCCAGGCTCCATAGATTCTGTTGTTATTTCCGGTTCATACTTTTTTAATCATTGCATGATCAGGTTTTGAACTCCAAGGTCTTCTAGAATAGATACAAAGCTATACACACAGAAATAAATTATTCAGGTGGCAAAATACATTTGTGTGCAGCTTAAGCTATTTTAGATTAGAGAAATCCATATCTGTAGGGAGATATAAAGTTAGGTGAAGTACGCTACAGAGTCAAGAGTTGATCACCTGTATCTCTTATGGAGAGGAATACATGACCTTTCAGGTCAGAAAAAGGAAAACATTTAGTGTAAGGTCGTAGAGTTACATTCACAAAAAATTATATTAATGCACATAGATTACTTTGGACAAACTGGCTGAAACCAGAAACAAGTAGCAGAAAAAATTAAATTCCAAATAGAACATTATGAAGAAGATAATATGGATAGCAGTGGTGATTGCCATGACAAACCTGGTAATTTCTTGTAAATGTAGAATCAAGAGTAGAAGTAATTTCCATGGTGATAAGCATCACAGCAACAGGAAGTATCTATCAGCTACCCACATTAATATTCAAAGTGGTGGAGCATTTCTGAGGACTCCAGAAAATTCCTCGATTGTTCAATAGTAATAGGAGAGTTCTCAAATTAACAAATGTAAACTGGAGATTGGTGTGTAGAATAGGAGACAGGGACAAATATTCATGTGACATTTTATTAATTGCACATTCTAGAAGTAATCTTGAGATGTTGGTCAGACAATTTACTCATGAGAGAAACATACAAGGGCACAGATAAATTTACTTAGATTGACATTCAAAGCTATTTTAGCCAAACATTTCCCTCTCTTTTTCCCTCCAAATAGCCCACTGCCAGTCACTTCCAGGCACTGCATAGTTCCGGAGTAAGCAGTGTTCACAGGATCACATGCACTGTTTCTGTTTCAGAACTGGGACACTGCACAGCTTCAAGTAGTGTTAGGGTACCATGGTGGTAGTGAGAGAGGGTTTCCTTACAAAAAAGTCTATTGGCACCCACATGAATTACAGCAGTGATAAGAAGCAGAAATAGTTTGATTTTCCCAAGGTAAAAAGTCTCTTTGGACTGAATAAGCATTGAGTATACTGGAGTGAGGAATTAAATGGAACATTTGCAGTTAAATTGAATGTATCTTAAAATAAATTCATGTACAATTTCCTGAAAAAGAAATTATAAAAATGAAGAGTGAAGAAAATATCTGTTCTCATGTGCTTCAAGACAAGAAGCTAGGAGCTGATATTCTGTAACAATATTGTAAACATTTAAAAATAAAGTCCATAAATTTGCAAATGTCTTACTATACTGGTAGCTTGTATTTATCTTCAGTATACAAGCACCAGTTTTTATCTTTTCCATGATGTAATTACTACTTTCATTAACTGTTTCCATCTTGGACATCACCACAGTATATCTGAGTACAGCATCTCGGACATCACTACCGTACATCTCAGTGCAGAATTGCTAGAAAACCAGTAGAAATGAAAAACCGCCAGCAACAGATGGAGAATTATGTAGATCTAAGAAATCAGCTGCCAACATATAGGGTATGTTTAGGACATGTCATTTGCACAGTGTTTACATAGGTACTATTCTCAGATTTGTTAAAGATACTGTCACTGCAGTAGTTAAGGAGTGAACCTCAGGAACACTGTTGGGCAACTTCTGCACCTTAGCTGCTAACCAGCTTGGCAGTATACAGGGTTTGAATTGCTAACCTAAAGCCAACATTTTTTCAGAGAATAATAGATTCAATCCCTGAAATGCCAAGTCTGGAAAACCTGCAAACCACCCATGTTCAAGGATAGTCATTAAGTTTCAACTGTCCTGCTTCCCCTGCATTCTCCCCACTTGCCCCTCTGTTTCCATACATCCCCCCACTCCCCCCCACTTTGCCTCCTCTCGCCCTCCCCCCACTTTTCCTCCTCTCGCCCACCCCCCCCACTTTTCCTCCTCTCGCCCACCCCCCCACTTTTCCTCCTCTCGTCCCCCCCCCCCACTTTTCCTCCTCTCGCCCCCCCCCCCACTTTTCTTCCTCTCGCCCCCCCCCCCACTTTGCCTCCTCTCGCCCCCCCCCCACTTTGCCTCCTCTCACCTCCCCCCACTTTACCACCTCTCACCCCCCCCCACTTTGCCTCCTCTCGCCTCCCCTCCCCCGCATTGCCTCCCCACGTCCCCCCCCGCTATGCCTCCCCACTTCCCCCCCCCCCCCCCCGCGCAATGCCTCCCCACATCCCCCCCCGCATTGCCTCCCCATGCACCCTCCCCACATTGCCTCCCCGCGTCCCCCCCCGCATTGGCTCCTCAACCCCCCTCCCTGCTTCGATTCCCTATGTCCTACATTCCCCTCACTTCACCTAACCATGTTCTCCCACTTCAATCTCACTATGTCCCACGTCCCCCCCTCTTCGCCTCCCCACTAATCCCTCCCCCCCCCTCTACTTTGCCTCCCTGCCATCTCCCCCACTATATCCCTGCCCATATGTTGCCTGGTTCATCAGGCATGTTTTGAATGTCTCATTTTTCTACGTGAGAGGAATAGAATAACATAAGTCTAAACCATGCTTTGGTAGCCATTTCATGTGTATCCTCTGGGGCCATTGAGATCTGGTTGTAGCCTTGACGAGCTCCACTGTGGGAAATACTGTATGGCTGGAAAGGTGACGTGAAATCTCCAATGTGGTGCAATGGGTAATGGTCTGGAATCGTCTGAGTATTCAGTATTGTATAATCACTAAACAGGTGCCAACCAACTGCCTTCTTTGCAACCAAATGCAGTGGAGACGTCCATGTACTTTCAGATGGCAGTAATGTGCCTGCCTGAACCACTGTGTCAAATCCCGCCTTGGTATTCTGCAGGTTGTTGGGACCAATATGCCATGGTCTAGACAAGATAGGAAGGCCAGTTGTAGTTCGGGGTTGGTGCATAGTTGAGGAATGCCATGTGGAGTCTGGTAAACTCACTGGGCATGTCATAGGCAGATATTCCATTTAGAAGCAAAAATGTGGAAGTGCACTCGGATCACTGCTCTGAACTAGCTGGCCAACCGATATTACTGAAGTTGTTTGGGTCAGTACACGACTATGCCACACATAAAGTATGATATAGTAAAAGGACAAATAATCCTGGCCTGTGATTGGGCAAATGTTTTCAGTAATGGTAAAGTGTGACTCGAAAGCTCCCAGCAAACTGAGGTAACGCTTAACGTCACCCAGCTGTCGTTTGCTAAGGGGGAACCATTTGTTGCAATGAGATCAAAGTTTTTGCATGATGTTCATTGCTATGAGAGATATTGTAGGAGTACTCATAAGTCTGACCCAGTGTCAACTACAAATTTCAGCTTGGTGGCTTTATCTGGCACTACTAGACATTACAGTTGTTGGTAGAGTTTCCGTTGTTGGCAGGCTCCCCCTTCACCCAAAACTGGCTGCCACTCGTGTTTCTCATACAGGAACTTAGTGATCTGCATTGGCATGGCCTGCCTCTGAAGCAGATATGGTAGAAACATTTGGCCTAGTTTATCATGGGCAAAGATTGTGCACTGCTACATCTACAAGGAGTGGTGTGTTCGTTTTCCTGTCGGCTGTGGGTAGGCTACTCAGCCTTTAAGTGCTGTAAGAGCTGCAGTGTGGTGTGTGAGTTCATTTGGTCGTGAGGTTAAGTTTTCTGTAGTCTGCTTATGACAAATCACGCATGATAAGCATCCGTAGAATTGCAACATCTGAAATTTTGTCCACAGTTTTGCAAGTTATTTCAACTCCCATTCATTTATCATTCGCAGTTAACTCCAAAGCATTTCTGGCATGCATGACATACATATGGAGCCTAAGAATTCCTTGCACACTTCCGAATCTGCCAACAGATGAAGTTGGTGCAGGAGATGTAATGATTTTCTGTTTTCCCAA
Organism: Schistocerca piceifrons; assembly: GCF_021461385.2. Classification (NCBI taxonomy): domain Eukaryota; kingdom Metazoa; phylum Arthropoda; class Insecta; order Orthoptera; family Acrididae; genus Schistocerca; species Schistocerca piceifrons. Next base: position 332,268,615 of record NC_060149.1, read on the forward strand.
CTACTACTCACACAGCAATTCTGCAACCATTTCGTGTGTGTGTGTGTGTGTGTGTGTGTGTGTGTGTGTGTGTGTGTGTGTGAGAGAGAGAGAGAGAGAGAGAGAGAGAGAGAGAGAGAGAGAGAAATAGTCCCTGTATTATCTCTTCTTCCAGCTGCTCACATCAGTGCAGTCAAGGGATCCCCACCACGTGGCATTCTTCACTCTGCCTCTCCTCCTCTGCTGGGGCGAATCTACCGTCCTCTGCCATCTGCCATACCAGGTTGTCCCACGATTTTTTTACTCCATAATGAGGGACCCCCCCCCCCCTTATTTGTAATTGCGTGGCCCTCCTCACAGTATTTTGTGCTGGGTTGCCCCCATCTTGTGGCTCTTTGCACTATATATGCCCTCCCACCTTTCTTGTCCCGGGTGTCAGGTGATGACCCTTGCGTTGTTATGTCCATCGTAGGTTTTTCCTTCCAGATTTAAGTACTTGAATTTTCTTTCGAAATTGGAGTCCCTTTGTTAGCGTTGGTGTCGGTTTGGGATGCCTTCAGTCTTTGTTCCACACTGGCCAGGTTTGCTTCCTTCCTTTCCCTACATTAATATCTGGTCTTTAGTGTCATTTTATCTCCCCTTTTCTTGTGTGTTCTTCCCCTGGTGTTGTCCCCATTATGTTGGGATCATGGTGTGGGGATCGGTATAGGTCGGCAGTGCTTCAGGCGTGTAGTGCTTTTGCAGCGCCCCGACTGTTGCTACCCCCCCCCCCCCCCCCATTCTTTACGCTTTTTGTCACCCCGATGTTTCTTTTGCCTTTTTGTATGGCCATTTTGCTTTTCTGATGACTGGACAGTGCTGTTTGTGTTGTTTCTCCCTTAATTTTTGCCACCTTCGATCATGGGGTCGATGACCTTGCTGTCTGGTTCTCCCCCACCCCAACCAACCAACCATCCATCCAACCAGTCTATCACTAAGACAATGTGACATATCACACATCTCTTAATGTACATGAATGATTCGAGGAGCACCAGGATGTGTTTGTTTATTGTACTCCCCTGGCCTTCAAACTACCCAGATTTAAGCTCAATCAAGAATCTGTGGGACCACATTGATCAGGCTGTTCGTGCCATAAATCCTCGACTGAGAAATCTAGAACAGCTGCTCACAGCATTGGAGTTGGCATGGCTCTACATTGCTGTTGGTACCTTCCAGAACCTCACTGACAGTTTTCCTGCATGTCTCGCAGCAGTCCACACTACAAAAGGTGGCTAGTCAGGCTTTTGAGAGGTGGTTGCTTTTTGGGAATATGTTTATTCTCGGATGAGATGACCTTTCGTATATCAGGAATGGTTAATCGGCAGGATTTTCAGATTTGGGCCTCCCAACATCCACATGCTATCATGAAGATGTTCAATGATAGCCCTCAGCTGAATGTCTGGTGTGGGCTAATGCACAACAGGATTGTTGGACTGTTCTTCTTTGCAGAAAACACAGTAAATGGGTCAGCGTATCTAGACATGTTGGAGTAGTTTGTATTCCCTCGGATACAAGACTTGTAACCCAACATCATCTTTTAACAAACTATGACCACTGAAATAAGTAGCATAATTACTTCATTGTTCTGTTTCTTGTGCAGGTTGTAATTCAAATTATGTCCTTTCATCAATTTATACAGGCTATGGACCTATGGTACAAGAAGTTAATATCTTCTTTATTACTGCCATCATCGCTTACTTTCCTCTCGAAATAGTAACACTCATCAATTTGCTTTTAGTATAACATTCTGAGTGTCACCTGATTTAATTCAACTGCATTTCATTACCCTTGTTTTATTTGTATTGGTGTTGATTTTCCATCCTATTTTAAAGACAAAATCCACTCCATTAATTGATGTTCAGAGTCATTTGCTGTCTCTGACACAACTGCAATGTCATGGCAAAGTTCAGTGTTTATATTTCTTCTTTCAGAACTTAAATTCTCTTTGCATATTTCTGCTTGGTTTTGTTTACTACTTTTTTAATGCACAGATTGAACAAAATGCCTATTCATGTCCTTGAACTCCTAGTACTGCAGTTTGGTTTCTGTACAAGTTGTAAATAACCTTTTACTTCCTGTATTATAGCCCTGTTGTGCTCAAAATTTCAGAGAGTGTATTTCAGTCATCGTCAAAAGCTTTCTCTAAACATGCGAATGCTGTAAATATATGTTTCTCTTGATTCACTCTATCTTCTAAGATAAGTCATAGGGACATGAATTCCCTCATATGTGCTACATTTTTCGGGAACCAAAATTGATCTTCCGCCAAGTCATCATCTACCAACCTTCACACCTTTTTGAACTCTGAGTGAGTGTATATCATGTGTTTCATGTATCTTGTTGAGCAAATGGAATAGTTCTGTCCTGGTTGGTTCTCTCAAGCATCTCAATAACTCTGAGGGAGCGTCATCCCCCTTGGTGTCTTGGTTCAACTTAAATCTTTCATTGCTCTGTCAAATTCTTCTCACATCATCAAATCTGCCATCTTATCATCATCGCCTTCTTCCCTTTCCATAATATTATCTGCTAAGTTTTTTCATTGATTTAATGCTTTAATATATTTCTTTCTGAGTTCTTGATATTCATACAATTGCTTCTCTTTTTCCCAAAGATTTCTTTAATTTTTCTACATGTGGCTTGTATCTTTCCCATAATTGCAGATGATTCCATAGTATAACTGCACTTCTCCCGAAGCTGTTCTTGCTTCATCATTGTGCACTTTCTATCAGTCTCATTATTTAAATGTGTGTAGTTCTTGTTGCTTGCTTCACTTGCTAAATATGTATATCTTCTCCTTTCTTTAATTAACTTCAATGTATCTCCTAATATATACTAAGATAGTATCTGTTCTTTCGGACAGGTCCGAAAGAACAGATACCATCTTTGTGTGTGTGTGTGTGTGTGTGTGTGTGTGTGTGTGTGTGTGTGTGTATGATATCAATATAATAGAGGGAAACATTCCACGCGGGAAAAATATATTTAAAAACAAAGATGATGTGACTTACCATACGAAAGTGCTGGCAGGTCGATAGAAACACAAACAGACGCATACATACACACAAAATTCAAGCTTTCGCAACAAACTGTTGCCTCATCAGGAAAGAGGGAAGGAGAGGGAAAGACGAAAGGAAGTGGGTTTTAAGGGAGAGGGTAAGGAGTCATTCCAATCCCGGGAGTGGAAAGACTTACCTTAGGGGGAAAAAAGGACGGGTATACACTCGCACACACACACACACACACACACACACACACACACACATATCCATCCACACATATACAGACACAAGCAGACATATTTAAAGACAAAGAGTTTGGGCAGAGATGTCAGTCGAGGCGGAAGTGCAGAGGCAAAGATGATGTTGAATGACAGGTGAGGTATGAGTGGCGGCGACTTGAAATTAGCAGAGATTGAGGCCTGGTGGGTAACGGGAAGAGAGGATATATTGAAGAGCAAGTTCCCATCTCCGGAGTTCGGATAGGTTGGTGTTGGTGGGAAGTATCCAGATAACCCGGACGGTGTAACACTGTGCCAAGATGTGCTGGCCGTGCACCAAGGCATGTTTAGCCACAGGGTGATCCTCATTACCAACAAACACTGTCTGCCTGTGTCCATTCATGCGAATGGACAGTTTGTTGCTGGTCATTCCCACATAGAATGCATCACAGTGTAGGCAGGTCAGTTGGTAAATCACGTGGGTGCTTTCACATGTGGCTCTGCCTTTGATCGTGTACACCTTCCGGGTTACAGGACTGGAGTAGGTGGTGGTAGGAGGGTGCATGGGATAAGTTTTACACCGGGGGTGGTTACAAGGATAGGAGCCAGAGGGTAGGGAAGGTGGTTTGCGGATTTCATAGGGATGAACTAACAGGTTACGAAGGTTAGGTGGACGGCGGAAAGACACTCTTGGTGGAGTGGGGAGGATTTCATGAAGGATGGATCGCATTTCAGGGCAGGATTTGAGGAAGTCGTATCCCTGCTGGAGAGCCACATTCAGAGTCTGGTCCCGTCCCGGAAAGTATCCTGTCACAAGTGGGGTACTTTTGTGGTATATATAGGCTCACCGGCCACTTGACCATCTTCTTCTTCTGTGTGAATGCACAAACAGTGCCCGAACTCTTACGGGGATAAGCAACGCGCCGCGAGTAATTAGTATAATGGGCGGGGGCACTACGAATGAAGTGCGGGACAATACGTTGAGAATGTGGGTTTCGCAGGAGGCATGCCAGAGGTAAATCCCTGCAGTCGCGGTATCCTCTGTGTCCTCAGTGACTCAGATGGATAGAGCATCTGCCATGTAAGCAGGAAATCCCGGGTTCGAGTCCCAGTCGGGACACATATTTTCATCTGTCCCCGTTACGTATGTCAACACCTGTAAGCAGCTAAGGGTGTTTATTTCACTCTAATATCTCCTAATAGTTGAGGCATTGAGTCGTCATAAGGTATATAAACAAGACTTTCGGATTAATCCCTCTTCAGAATTGTAGAGTACACACACAAACTTTTGCAGCTACATCACCCCAGGGGTGTGTGTGTGTGTGTGTGTGTGTGTGTGTGTGTGTGTGTGTTAGCTGGACTTGAGTTGTTCTTGGGTAGCTGTCAGCCCACAAATCCAAAGGTTCACTCTTTTCTCAAAACCTTGTCATATGGGATTATTGTTTTTCCTTTTTCTTTTTCTCTCACACTTATTCAGATCTGGCAGTGGTTCTTGTATGTGAAAAATATAAAACTATACTCTGAATTGTTCTGAAATTAAAGTGTTAGCCACATTATGGTGGACTGTGAGAATTTGACAATATTTTGTCACACACCTCTAAGAACATTGTTTTTACCTCATAATTAACTCTGTGGAAGAGTTTATCCACCCCACAGTTCCTAAATAGGTGCCTTATCTTGTCATCTAATAATCGTATTTTCCATTTTTTTTTTTTCTTTCACGTGTCACCTGAAAAAACACCCACCATTTCCAGTAGGATGGTGCCTAGTTATGCATTGTGGAGTTTCAGTGCGATTTTCAGGTCGATGACCACTTTAATTTGTTTGTTATATCAAAGTGTGCTGTTTAGATAATAATTTTTTTGAAATGGAAGTTGATTAATTTTTAAAAGAAATTTTATTTATTCATAGATGTGAAAACAATTTAGTATACAGGGTGGCCCAGGAGGAATGGGGTATGAAAGGAGTGATCATTCAAAGTAAAAAAAAGTCCAGTAAACATGAGCTTTAAAATGAATACCTTAAGATCTGCCAGGTGTGTGAGAAAAGTAATGAGATCATTTTTTTATGTACTGAAGTTTTTAGTTACCAGTATTTATTTATTATTTTCAAACAACAACATTGTCTTCTTCAAAGTAGTTCCCTTTGGCAGCTATACTCCGGTGGAGTTGGTGTTCCCAGCTTGCTGCTTCTTGCAGAGATGCATTAGGGGCTTACCATCACATAAAATTGGAGCCTAATGATTAATGATCTCCAGTGTCCTGATAATTAATTATCTACATTTAAGCAGTATAAAAAGTGTACAAGAAACCACTGAATACTGGCAATTGGTTATTTCATCACAATAGATAGGTGAATCACAAAATGAGGTAGATAACCTAATTGTTTATTCAGAAGCTGTATAAATATCTGAGAAGATAATTTACCTGTCTGAACACAATATAACCCCAGGGACAGATAAAGTAAGTATAAGTGTGAATGATAACATTTTACCACACTGGCTGTTATTATGAAGTAAAATTATCATTTATTTTGTTTCCATTACTGTCGAGTGATTTCCAAATGTACACGTAAGTACAACCAATCATAATGGCCAACTCGGGTCAGTTCAAGAACTCGCCAATTGACACATGTTGTAATATAATCATGAAAGGTGGGTCACATTATCAGGCAAGACATCACAATAAATGTGTCTGGTCTTATTTTTACACCCCACTTTTCACATGCAAATTGATGAATGAGAAAATATATAGTGTGTAAATACTTTAGGAATAAATGAGACCACTCACCGAAAATCGGAAGTGTTGAGTTGTTGTTAGGCACACACAAAAGAAAGGAAAATTGCTAGCTTTCAGAGTTGACTAACAGTGCCAATATTATTTGGTAGTAAGTGGACTGGTTGTGGTGGGGGTTATATCTGGTGGGTTGGACAGAGGGAGGAAGAGGCAGGAAGCAGGGAGGAGGATTGGGGGTGGGTGGTTAACAGCTTGGAAGGAGGTGGCTGGTTTGCTGGCTAGGAATGTGGTTGGGAATGGTGGCACATATATGGGCTGGCATGATTGTAGCAGTCAATGGGAAGCGGCACGCATTAAAGGTGACGTGGGGACATGAATTGGGAGGGGGTGACAGGATGGAGGAAGGGGAACTGTTGGGTGGAGGGTGTGGAGACAGTAGGTTCCCCGAGTTTGAAGCCAGGATGATTACAGGAGTGGAGGATAGATTGTAAGGACAATTCCAGTCTGCATAATTCAGAGAAACTGGTGGTGAAGAGAAGGATCAAAATGGCTCATATTGTGAAGCAGCTATTAAAATTAAGCATGTTGTGCCACAGAGTGCTCAACTGTGTTCTTGCCAACAGTTTGGCAGTGGCCATTCTTCCTGATGGACAGGTCTTTGGTAGTCATACCAACATAAAATGCTGTGCAGTGTTTGTAGCAGAGTTAGTACATGACAGCTGCTTTCACAGGTGGCGCGGCCTTTGCAGCATATTTCTCTCAACAAGATAACGCTTGTCCACATACTGCTGCTGTAACCCAACATGCTGTACAGTGTGCCGACATGTTGCCTTGGCCTGCACCATTGCCAGAACTGTCTCCAATTGAGCACGTATGAGACACCTTCAGATGGCATCATCAGTGTCATCCACAACCAGTATTAATCATCCCTGTAGTGGTGAACCATGTGCAAAAGCCATGGAACACCATCCCCAAACTTACATCCAGCACCTGTATGACAGTACATGCATGTTTGCAAGCTTGCATTCAATGTTCTGGCAGTTACACCGGTTATTAATGTACCAGAACTTCACATTTGCAATGGCTTTTCTCGTGCCTACATTAAACTGTGAACTTACAATGATAATTGCTTAAATATGTTACCTAGACAGATGTATTTCAAAAATTTCATTATTCTACATTAATTATTTCTTTATATTGCGATTTGTTTTCATCAGTTTAGTTGGTAAGGTGTACAATGAATGAGGAGGCAGATTTGGAGTCTGAAGGACATTGGGAGAGATAGTTTTCAATACTGACAAGGCCATAGGCATGAGGGATGTTGCTGTTTAGAGAGGTTGCATTAACAGCAACAAGTAGGGATCCATGCGGTAAAGGGGTGGGGATGGTGGAAAATTGGTGAAGGAAGTGATTCGTATCTTTGAGGTGGGAGGCTAGGTTTCAGGATACTGGTTGGAGGTGATGGTCAATAAGGGATTTAATAGGAAATTCTTTCAGTGAGAGCACAATAGGGGATTGTTGGGTTTGTAGATTTTGGGGATCATGTAGAAGGTGGATTTGCAGGGTGTTGCTGGGATGAGGAGAGGTGTGGACAGAGGTGAGAGGTTCTGAGAAGGACCTATGGGTTTTAGTATGGATCGGAAGTTATGTTGGACTTCTGGGATGCGATCATTCTGGCCAAGCTTGTACATGGAAGATTCATATAGTTGGCAGAGGCCTTCTGTCAGGTAGTCGCTATGTCTCATCACAACAGTGTAGACCCTTTGTCTACAGGGAGGATGATTAGGTCTGGATCTGTTTTCAGGTTGTGTATGGCTGTCTTTCATTCTGCCAAAAGGTTAGTGTTTGTAGGAAGAAACCCATGGAAGAATGGTGAGACCAAGTTAAAGGTAAGGAATTCCTCGAAACTGACTAGGGGTGGTTTGCTGGATGGGTGGGAGGTTTACAGTTAAATAGTGGTATGAACTGGGAGATGCAAGGTTCAGTGTTGGGATTATGTTGACTTTGGTCAGAGGAGTTGGTGGAAGAGAAGTGTTTCCACTGTAGGGCTTGGGAGAAGGAAAGTAGGTCTTTGACAAGTCAAGCATGATTGAATTTTGGGGTGAGGCTGAAGGTTAGGCCTTTGGATAGAACTGAAACTTCTCTGAGACTGAGGTTTTTGGTGGAGATGATAGCAACCTTATTTTTGGTTAGCTTGGGTTGTGGGTTTTGTGAGGTGTTGGGAGTGACTTTTGTATGATGTGGTATATTGAAGAGGTCACCCAGCCTACACAACATCCTAGTCCATTCCTATGCTACCCGCTCTCCCAACTACTGACTGCAAGTCCTGCCCAATCCACCCACCCGTCACCTCCTACTCCTTCCTCTGGAATGCTGTTTCATAAATGGCAGCACAAGAAGTTGAATCACCAGACAGGCATACAAATTTGCAATCAGGGTGCATCAGATAACTGCAAGAGTGCTTGTGCTGTCGTACAAAATTCACTCCAGACCATAACTCGTACTGCAGACAGGTTGGTTGCAGGTGCTCACATGGCCGCCTCCTAACCAACAGATGGACATCACTGACACCAAGGTAGAACTGGCTGTCATCATAAAATAGAACAATGAGCTCTTGCTCAGTGCCACTGAAGTCACAAACGTTGGTGGTCTGGGTCAGTGGAATGCATGCTACAGGACATCGGGTTCAGAGCTGTCCTTGCAGTAACCAATTTTTAATACTTTGTTGTGTCACTGTGGTGCTAACTGCTGCTCGAATTGCTGCTGCAGACACAATATAATCTGCTACAGCCATACGTTCAACATGACAATCTTCCCTCTTGATAGTGCCTCGTGGCCATCTGGAGCCCAGCGTTCTTGTGAACATACCTTTCCGTGATGACCACTGCCAGCAGTCGTGTACAGAGGCTACATTCCTGTCAAGTCTTTCTGCAATATCACTAAAGGGACATCCAGCTTCTCCTAGCCTTATTACATGACCTCATTCAGTCTTTGTGAGCTGCTGATAATGACACCTTCATTGCCTTAAAGACGTGCAACCAACTTCGACTCACTATGTCCTGTCCCCAAGGTAACTAAAGCTCATGACCATTACAGTGTGTATTTAAAGCAAGCTTGATTTGCATCCTCATAGTGGCACTACTCTTATGTTACTGGTACGAAATCTGAATAGACGTGATCTTTCTTTCAGATGTAGAAACATGCCTACCAACCTTCGTTTGTTTCGTGCATCTTCTTGTTGGCGGTGGGATTTTTTTCTTTTTGTCAGTGTATATTCTGACCCAGAACTACTTTTCCTTTGAAGGGAAGGTTTACAAACAAATCTGCATCACAGCCATGGACACACACATGGGACCATTCTATGCCAACCTGTTTATGGGCCATCTATAGGAAACCTTCCTAGCCTCCCAAAACTCCCAACCCCCAGTCTGGTTCAAATTCATTGATGATATCTCCATGATCTGGACTCTGGGCCAAAACACCCCATCCACATTCCTTCACACCCTCAACACCTTTTCTTCCATCTGCTTCATCTGGTCCTCCTCCTACCCAACACGCCAACTTTCTGGATGTTGATTTCCATCTTTCTGATGGCACCATCCACAACTCTGTCCACACTAAATCCACTAAACATCAACAATACCTGCATTTCAACAGCTGCCATCCCTCCCACCCCAAAAATTCCTCCCATACAGCTTAGCAACCCATGGACAGTCACCCCCAGTCCCTCTCCCTGCCTCCCAACTCCCTCTACCTCTAGCTGTACCTACCCGAAACTACACCTACGACAGCTGTCCACCAGCTGCAAAATAGCATTGGCACTGTTAGTATAGTTGGCACCATGTAGGGGGTTAGGTGTGTGTGTGTGTGTGTGTGTAATTAATTTACTCTGCTCGTCAAAGGATAACTCTGAAAGTAGCAAGTTTCTTTCTTCTATGTGTGCGTATTGACAATTCAATGCTTCTGCTTTTTGGTGAGTGATCTCCTTCAATGCTAAAGTATTTACATTCTACAAGAACTTTCCTATACCAAAATATAGTGTGTACTCTCCCAATACAAATGTAAATAGAAGACAGTGGGGGGAGGGGAGAGAGAGAGAGAGAGAGAGAGAGAGAGAGAGAGAGAGAGAGATTGAGTACATGTGTGTGTGTTTAAGAGCATATTGTAACTGTTAACTGTGGTTAACATTTTCATGGTATTCCTATTTTGTAGGTATTATTTCCCAACCTACGAAAATGACAATTTCCTCTGCAATCTCGATGCTGATGAAGGTATTACTAAGAAAATGTAAGTACAGACTGTAAGGATATCAGAATATATTATATTTATGTAGTATAATTTATCTCTGTGTTATTTCACCTTTCTGTTTAGCTTTTATTGCCAGTTTTATTATGTATTTTATGTTATGGCCTTCATTGGACCACTCTGGTCAGTCGTACAAAGCATTATGAGAGTAGTTGTTGTTATTCAACAATACAGTTCTGTTCAATAATAATTCAATAATGCAATGGTTATACAAAGGATTATTTATTATTATATAATGAATTTTTGCTCTTCTTCATTATTTTGGATTTTTTTTTTTCCTTCTGTTGTTCGAGATTACCCCTGTCTGTCTTGTTTTTTAGGTCATCTACTGTAATTTGGAGTTGTTCCCTTATATCTTCCTATTTCTGTAATCCATTTAACATTACTCATACTATTCCACAATTATCCCATTATTCTCTTACTAATCCTGTTTTATGATGTTCTGACAAGATGTCCAAAGAATGATATGCATTTCTTCCTGATCATGCTCATTACTGGTTCTATTTCTTTTTATAGTATTTCATTTGAAACTATACTTCAAGCCCATTTACTTGATATTTTTTTATTTGTGTATATCATAATTATTCTTCTTTCTGTTTTAAGTATTCTGTCAGTTTCAGCTGTATTAGTTGTTTTGAAGTCGGTTACAATTGCATGTGCTATATGTGATTGTATAATTGTTTTATAAAGTTTTAATGTTACAGCTGTCAATTGGCTTTTTTGCTGTTTGTGACTTTTGTTCTATTTTGCCATGTCGGCTTTCAGTTAGGTTGTATCTTACAATTTCAGTAAGATATTTAAATTTATCAACAAGTCTGATTTCCTGTATTTCTGTTCCAATTTTGTTTGCTAGTGATGGATGAGTTACCATAATATTTGTTTCTTCAAATGATATTCTAAGGCCAAGTTTTTGTGCTATTTCTTGTAGGGATTTAACTGAATTGTTGAACATTATTGGCTAGGAGAGCAAGATCAGCAGCAAATCCCAAACAGTTTAAATTTATATCATTTTTGTAGCTTCCAGTTAGTACGTTCTTTGGGTTATCCTTGCACCATTCTCTCATCATATATTCCAATACCCAGTTGAATAGTGATGGTGATAAGCTGTCACCCTGATTCAAGTCTATTTTTATGAGGAATGGTTCATAAATTTCTCATCTGAACTAGACTTTTGATTTGGTGTTGGTTAGAGTAAGTTCTATTAGTTTTGAATGAAGTCCCAGATTCCTTAGAATTTTTAATATTGAAGGTCTGTGGAGAGAAACATATGTCTTCTTATTGTCGATATATGATCTGTAAGTACTTTAGAATGTACCTTCAGGGCATTCAAACACCTCTTTGTACTCATTGTTGTATTTCTCTTAAAATGCTGTGTGTCTTAATGTGGTATACTTCTCATGATTCATTTGAATGCATAAAAATATATGTATAAATACTGCCATACTCCGATTACTGTCATACTAAGAACCTACGAGGATGGGCTGAAAAGTAATTCTTCCGAATTGTTAATGTGAAACCTCTTAAAGCTTTTTAAATAAAACCAACATTATTAACATTCTAAATCTTTATTCTCCATGCCTATATATTTGCAGCCCTATGGCGCTAGAGGGTTCTGAATTGTAGCTTGTAACGTGCACGTTTGTAACATAGTACTATGTCTGTGCATGAGTAACAGTGTACCATAATGGAGTTTTGAATTTGAAGAGTTTTTCCACGTATGGCGCACCCTCTCCTTTAGCATGACAATGCCAGACCACACACAAGCGCTGCGACATTTGCAACAATCTGACGCCGTGGGTTCGCTGCCATCGTCATTCTCCATACAGTCCTGACTTGGCTCCACCTGATTTTCAGATGTTTCCAGAACTTCAAGAACACCATCAAGGACTTAACTTTGATACTAGTAAATTGATGCATGCAGAGGTGGTGATGTGGATTTGTCAAAAAAATTGTACAGTCTACAGTAACGTCATTGACAAACTGGTCTCCCATAGGGAGAAATGTGTTCATCGCCTGGAGGACTATGTTGAGAAACAAATGTGTAGACATGAAGAATAAAGATGTAGGCTGTTATTAGCATTTGTTTTATTTAAAGTTTTATTACTAAGCTAAAATATTTTCAACTTTCTCTGAGTGGGTACATTTTGCACCCGCTGTGTCTTTTTTTAGAGTTTCAGACGTATTTTATGTTGTAAATTATATTCTAAACTTTATTATGAGCACAAGATACATTCTGTCATAGTTTTGGATGTTAGTTGTGTTGCGTTGTTGTGGTCTTCAGTCCTGAGACTGGTTTGATGCAGTTAGTTACCAAGTAAAAATACATTAAGTTACATTTTTATTCGGATTTGTTCCAAGTAAAGTATTTTAAAATCAGAATTTGATTTGAATGTTACGAGGTGCATTCAAGTTCTAAGGCTTCTGATTTTTTTTCTCCGGACTGGAAAGAGATAGAAACATGCGCATTGTTTTAAAATGAGGCCGCGTTCATTGTCAATATGTCCCGGAGATGGCAGCACCGTACGGCAGATGGAATTTTACCGCCAGCGGCGAGAATGAGAACTGTTTTAAATACTTAAAATGGCGACGTTTTCCTTACCTGAACAGCGTGCAATCATTCGTTTTCTGAATTTGCGTGGTGTGAAACCAATTGAAATTCATCGACAGTTGAAGGAGACGTGGTGATGGAGTTATGGATGCGTCGAAAGTGCGTTCGTGGGTGCGACAGTTTAATGAAGGCAGAACATCGTGTGACAACAAACCGAAGCAACCTCGGGCTCGCACAAGCCGGTGTGACGACATGATCGAGAAAGTGGAGAGAATTGTTTTGGGGGATCGCCGAGTGACTGTTGAACAGATTGCCTCCAGAGTTGGCATTTCTGTGGGTTCTGTGCACACAATCCTGCATGACGACCTGAAAATGCAAAAAGTGTCATCCAGGTGGGTGCCACGAATGCTGACGGACGACCACATGGCTGCCCGTGCGGCATGTTGCCAAGCAATGTTGACGCGCAATGACAGCATGAATGGGACTTTCTTTTCGTCGGTTGTGACAATGGATGAGACGTGGATGCCATTTTTCAATCCAGAAACAAAGCGCCAGTCAGCTCAATGGAAGCACACAGATTCACCGCCACCAAAAAAATTTCGGGTAACCGCCAGTGCTGAAAAAATGATGGTGTCCATGTTCTGGGACAGCGAGGGCATAATCCTTACCCATTGTGTTCCAAAGGGCACTACGGTAACAGGTGCATCCTACGAAAATGTTTTGAAGAACAAATTCCTTCCTGCAACAAAAACGTCCGGGAAGGGCTGCGCATGTGCTGTTTCACCAAGACAACACACCCGCACATCGAGCTAACGTTATGCAACAGTTTCTTCGTGATAACAACTTTGAAGTGATTCTTCATGCTCCCTACTCACCTGACCTGGCTCCTAGTGACTTTTGGCTTTTTCCAACAATGAAAGACACTCTCCGTGGCCGCACATTCACCAGCCGTGCTGCTATTGCCTCAGCGATTTTCCGGTGGTCAAAACAGACTCCTAAAGAAGCCTTCGCTGCTGCCATGGAATCATGGCATCAGTGTTGTGAAAAATGTGTACGTCTGCAGGGCGATTACGTCAAGAAGTAACGCCAGTTTCATCGATTTCGGGTGAGTAGTTAATTAGAAAAAAAATCGGAGGCCTTAGAACTTGAATGCACCTCGTACAGTGTGATGTTAGTCTATTTGTTTTTGCTGCCCAAGAGAAAATTTAATTGAAAATGGCAACAATCAGTTAGAACAGCTTTTGCCAACAACATGAGTTACCTTATCAGCGTGATCATGGGAAATCCATTCATTACATTTGTCACATTTCCAGTCTGTCTTCCTGTCTTTTCTTGATTTACATAGAAAGCATTTTCAGCATCGTCTTCATTCGATTTTTTCTGCTGTTCGGACTTGTTGAGTTTTTGTACATACCTCCTTCAAATTCATCGCTCTGAGGATGCGTGCTCAATTTCTTTCCATTTTATGCTCTTTGTTCATGAGTTTTCACCATTTCTTCTCCCAAAGCAAGCAGTAAGAGACACTAGAGATATATCTTCTTTTTCTGCCACATTAGGTTTTTTGTCATCCAAAGCATGAAACCATTCACACAGACATCATCAATCAAATTTAAGAAGTGTTTTATAGGGTGTTGTGTTGTTTATCTTGAGCATGTATATTCTGTGACTAACTTGCCCAGCACATCACCACCTCTTTTGGCAGCATTGTAATGTATGATGATTTCTGGCTTGAAGTCACTTACTTTGTTAGTGCATGATTTCATCACGATGTTGGGATGAGAGAAGTATTACTGCTCTATTCTTTGCTAGCACATAAGACACCAACATTAGTTCATTGGTAAAACTGAAGATGGAAGAGTGTATCACCCTTTGTGTGTTACTCAAAAATAATTCTGGAATCTCTGGCTTATTATGTCGCATTGTGCCGACCAGTGTCATATTCTCTGTGAGAAGGAACTGTGCTAGCTCACAGCTAGTAAAAGAATTATCAGTAGTGATCCCTTGCTTGTGCCATACAAATTACTGACCAGAGCTGTGACTACATGGAAACACTGTTCCTTTTCTCTTTCCCCATTATTTCTTCCAGTATATACCTGCATATGGTGTGCATATAAAGTTTGGGTGTCTGGTGCAACCCAGACTTTCGTTCCATATTTTCCTGATTTTGTTTTCATCAACACAAGAAATTGGCATCTTCCCCAAAATGCAACCAACTGTTTGTCTACAGCAACATAATGATTGGATGCATAAGCCATGTGAAATCTGCTGATTACACCATCAAAATTTTTTCTAATTTGGCATAATTTGTCTGATGTTCTACATCCATGTCTTATGGTTTTATCATCAAGACAAAGGGCACACAAAATTTGAACAAATTTGTCTCTTCCCATTGTTGCAGTAAAATCTGTCCTTGAAAATATAGGGTTTTTGATCCATAACTTTACTACCGATTCTTCCTTCTTTCTCAGAACACCTGCAAGAATACGCAGTCCAATAAATGCTAGCAATTCTTTTGAAGCAATATCATTCCATGAATTTGAGACTTTAGGAGCTCCTTCAGAATTAGAGTGCAGAAAAATTTCTTTCAAAAGGAAACCATTTAAAATTATTTGTGTGGAGCTGTTATTGTGTTGCTTGTCAACAATCAATTGAATGTAACAGTTATTTTTAAATGATCAGGTTTACGAACAGTGTAACTAGAACAAGCAAAACTTTAAATAAAAATTAACTTCAACAAACACCAAGTGGGTACAGATTGGTCTCCTGTACATTTTTACTGCATATATCCTGGAGATAGGCAAAATAATGTGAACAGTGAGATAGATAAGGCATGTTTCACGCTAGACTGTGCGTGTTCAGTATGGATTAGGCATCAGTGCAGTTTGTTTTCAAGTAGTGCACACTTCGTATATGCGTTCAGAGGCTGAAGTCGACATGAAATGAAAGATCTAACAGAGTTCCAAAGAGGGCAGATTGTGGGCGCCCGATTAGCTGGAGCATCAGTAACCAAGACAGCCAACTTATTGAATGTTTCAAGAGCAACTGTTTCAATGGTCATGACAACCTACGCAAAACATGGAAAGACATAATCATGTAAATGTAACAGTGGGCGCAAATGACAGCGATCGTCATAAGTTAATATGAATTGTGTAAAAACAACACAAAACTACGGTGGTTAAAGTGACTGCAGAGATCAATAGCCATCTTCGAGACCTCGTATCTATCGACACTGTCTGCCAAGAAATCCATAAAGTGAATATTCATGGATGAGCTGCTATACCGAAACCATTAGTGATGACAACCACCAATGCAAAGAAGCATAAAACATGGTGTTAAGGAGCATAAATCCTGGACAGTTGATCGGTGGAAACACATTGTATGGTTTGATGAGTCAACATTTTTGTTATTTCCTACAGAGCGCCAAAAGAAGCCCGCAATCCTGACTGCTTGATTCCAGTGGTTAAGCCTGGAGGTGGAAGTGTGATGGTGTGGGCAGCCATGTCATGGTATTCTGCTGGTCCCATCATTCCTCTCAAAGGCCATGTTACAGCCAATGATTATGAGAACATTTTAGGTGATCAGGTGCATCCCATGATTCTAATGTTATTCCCCAACAATGATGCCATATTTCAGGACAATAATGCAACCTTTCACATAGCCAGGACAGTACAATCTGGTATGAGGAGCATGCAACTGAACTTCAGTATCTTCCCTGGCCAGCACAGTCCCCAGACTTTAACATTATCGAACCCTTTTGGGCAGTATTGGAGTGCAGACTCAAGCAGATTACTGCCTCCCTCGTCACCACGGGAGTTTGAAGAGGTTCTGATCAAAGAGTGGCATAACATTCCACTGGAGACTATACAATCATTACATGCCAGTAATCCAAGAAGAATCACAGCTGTATTATGGGCAAATGGGTGTCCAACACTTTATTAATTAACCATTCCCAAGTAAGTACAGGCGTTCACATTATTTTGCCTATCCCCTGTATATGTAAATATAAGTTTTATCATATGTATGTAATAACACCACCTTAAATCACATATACACCAACTGATTAAAAGTTTCTTCCAGAGAAATGAATAATAATTAATAAAATACATGACCTGAGAACAATATGTCCCCACTTGATAAATCAACGTTTAAAAAGTTACAAGAGTTTTTAAATAAAAAATTTACAGGCTGCATAACTTTTCAGCACATCCTCGTATTACTGATCTCTGCCACAGGTAATTCCAGACGGAGTTATATCTGTTGGTACTCTTCTAAGTTTAGTTTCCCATTTTACATTTCAGTATGTAATTTTCATTGTATCTGTTCTTGTAGAATGTGACTGGCACGCACTGTTGCTATGGAATAAATTTCTTCTTTCTGATTTGGAAATAGAAACATGCTATCACCTTTTTAATTTGATGTGACATTAATGCTTATTACACTTTTTTCCATGAAATATACTGCAGATGCTCAAATAACACTGTATATCTGAAGTGTTTGTGGCACATAATGTGTATCATTTTCCTTAAGGATTAAATAGCTGTATGTTCTTGAAGTAAGGGGTAATCACATTTCCCTCTGTATAATCCAGTATGATCTCCTTTGTTTTATATCATTATTGGAGACCTGGAAAAGCAGCAACTATTTTCTGCAAAATTCATATCTGTGTTTGGTGAAATTTGCATTTGATTTTTGTTTGCTTGTAAATGATTAGAGGTACAAATTTAAAAGGTTGTCAAGCAACATGCATGAAGACGAAGACTTAGTGCTTTGAAAGAGACCATTAAAAATAGTGGTGGTAGGGTAGTTTTTGACTGGAATTTTTGCTTTTGAAAAACCTTCAACGTTTATTTTTCAAAATCATCTTTGCTTATGTTGTTCTGGCTCTATTTAAGCATTTAACAAATGATTATTCCAGTCAATAAAATGCTCCTGCTTCTCAACAGAAACAGGTGTTATTTGACATTTTCCTTTTCCCCACCCAACTCTATTATTATATAATCTACAGAATATTTATTTCAACATTTTGTGGGCATTCATAGCCGTGCAACTCCTACATTACAATGCTACAGATTGAACTAACAAGGTACTAAGTGTAAAAGTAGAACTGAAAGTGACTACTCGCATCTCTGGGGAAGAATTTCAGCATGTTTGAAATATGTTGACAGGTTTTGTTTTCCTGCCGCTATAGTGCAGGGTGCAGACAATATAAACTGGTAGTCAGCCACAAGTATGAACAAACTATAATTTAGACAATCAGAGGGGTGAGGAGCTGTGTGGGGAAAGAAGCCCATCCTCCCTCTCACAGGACAGCTAGCCTCCACCCATGTCCCCCTGCGGGTTCGGGGGTAAGAATAGGCCCGCAGTATTCCTGCCTGTCATAAGAGGCGACTAAAAGGAGTCTCAAACGTTTTGGCCTTCTGTGATGGTCCCCTCTTGGGTTTGACCTCCTTTTTTTTTCCAAATTTCCGTTGTTAGTGCGTGCTATTTGGGGAAGGATGCCTTACGTGGTGTTTTCTTGCATGTTCCTTATTGTCGTGTGGCGGGATTTACACCCAACGTCTTTTGGGTTGCCTCCTTCTCGTCTTGTGCGCAATCCCCTTCTTAGCGCCCACGACAACTGTGGACCCTTTCAACACCTAAAATCCAGCACGGTAGCCAGTCCGTTGTGGTGGGGTTGTCATGTACCCTCTTGGTGGTAGCCCCCTGACCACGCAGGGATCGCACTGCAGATGCCAGAGCTGTTTCCTCCCCATGCATGCCAAGGAGTATGTGCCCATCTTGTCTGGGGCACAGGGACTCCGGGCAACGGGATATCGGCCAGATACCCGTTGCTTTGGCTGGGTGGCGCCCTTGGGGAGAGCCCTCATTCAGAGTAGGTGGCATCTGGGCGGATGTGGCGCAATGAAGCGCAATAAATCACACCAAGCTGGTGGTCGCACGGCCACCAGCATCTCTAAGCGAGGCAGAGTAGACTTTGATGCTGCGCAATATGACCCTCAGTCGTTCCCCTCGTTGGCTGCGCCATGGGAGGGACGTAGATGTAGTGCCAAGCAGGAGCCTTATGTACCACAATACCTTGTCTGCAGCAGGACTGATGGTGACTCCTTTCTTATGACGAAGCCTCTGTTTTTTGTGGAACACCTGGAGGATAAGTTTGGGGAAGTGGCGGGGTTGTCTAAAATGAGGAATGGGTCCATCCTCCTCAAGACGTCTTCCCCAGCCCAGTCACGAGCATTGCTCTTGTGTGATAAGCTGGGTGACATCCCTGTTACCGTCACTCCCCACAGTAGCTTAAATATGGTCCAGGAGATTATTTACCATCGTGACCTCTTGTTACAATCCGATGACGAGCTGAGAGCCGACTTAGAACGACGTGGAGTGCATTTTGTCCGTCGTGTACATCGAGGACCCAAGACTAACAGGGTGGCCACCGGTGCCTTTATCTTGGCCTTTGAGGGTGATGTCTTGCCCGAGAAGGTCAAGGTAATGGTTTACCGTTGTGACGTCAAGCCCTACATCCCTCCCCCCAATGTGGTGCTTCCAGTGCTGGAAGTTTGGGCACATGTCCTCCCGTTGCCCATCCAGCGCCACATGTCGAGATTGCGGACGCCCCTCTCATCCCAATTCTCCATGTGCGCCTCCGCCTGTATGTGTCAACTGTGGGGAGCACCACTCTCCATGCTCGCCGGATTGCCCCGTTCATCATAAGGAGCGGAAGATAATGGAATTTAAGACCCTGGACCGGCTTACTTATCGAGATGCAAAACTGAAATTTGAAAGGTTGTATCCTGCTTCCCTTCGAACATCTTATGCTGCAGCCATGTCATCGTCGCCCTCGCGAGCGACGGTTGTCACCACCTCTGTGCCGCCTTCAGTGGGCCCTCGGGGCCGTGCCTCTCTGTCTGCCCCCCTCTTGTCTGGGGGCACGCCTTCCTCTGTTGCCCCCTTAGCCGTTGGGGGCAAACCCTCTTCTGTCGCTCCCCCCACGCTTACTTCGGGAGTGACATCTGCTCAAAAACCGGGGGGCTCGATCCCTCCCCCTCCTTCTCCACCGGAGTTGCCTCTGCCGGTTCCTCTCTCGCGGAAGGGGTCCCTCGGGGCTCTCCCTTCCTCCGTTTCTTCTCCTACCCAGCCGGATGTCAGCCAGTGGCTGAAGGTTCCGCCACCTTCTGCATCGTCGTCAGCCTCCGACGCTCCTTCAGAGAAGCTCTCCCAGCCCTCTCACCCTAAGGGCAGATGCGAGAAGAAGGAACGGAATGTGTCCGAGAAGGACATTCCGGCGGTTTCAGTGCCGCCTGCTGTACATAGTCCTGGCTCCGGGGATGAGGTGGAGATCCTCGCCTCTGCCACGGATCTCGCCGTCACGGAACCCTCGGGGGCCTTTCCTATGACCTCAGCTGACTCTCCCCCGGTGGCAGCAGTTGGCTCTGAGGTGCCGTGTGCCTCTTAGTCGCCTTCACGCCCTCCCAGTCCCTTACTGCTTCCATTCTCCAGTGGAATTGCGGCGGTTATTTCCGCCACCTGCCTGAGCTCCGGATGCTTCTGAGTGCTTCCCCTGTTCTCCGCATTGCTCTGCAGGAAACTTGGTTTCCAGCAATGCGGACCCCCGCCCTTCGTGGTTATCAGGGATACTATAAGAACCGTGCTGCCTGTCAACGAGCATCAGGTGGAGTTTGCCTCTTTGTTCACCACTCCGTCTGTAGCTCGCCAGTACACCTTCTGACGCCTTTAGAGGCAGTCGCTGTCAGGGTTGAGCTCTCACCAGCTATTACTGTTTGCTCTGTTTACATTCCTCCGGATGGAGAGCTCCCCCGACATGTCTTGGCTGCGCTGCTGGCTCAGCTCCCGCCACCATTGCTGCTTCTGGGCGATTTCAATGCCCACAACCCTCTATGGGGTGGGACTGTCTCCGATGACCGCGGTCATGCCGTGGAGCAAGTGTTGGCTCAGCTCGACCTTAGCCTCTTGAACACCGGTGCTCCCACGCATTTCAGTGTGGCCCATGGCTCGTTCTCGGCCATCGATCTCTCTCTTTGCAGCCCCGGACTTGTCCCATCCCTCCACTGGAGAGTGCATCCTGACCTGTGTGGTAGTGACCATTTTCCCATCTATTTGTCACTGCCCCAGTGTCATTCTTCTGGGCGCCTGCCCTGCTGGGCTCTCCACAGGGCTGACTGGCCGGCTTTTACTTCCGCTGCAACCATTGAGTCTCCCCCACAGGGTGACATTGACGAGGTGGTCCATGTCTTAACCACGTCAATCATTTCGGCGGCCGAGGCTGCCATCCCCCGCTCTTCTGGACTCCCTCGGAGGATGGCTGTCCCCTGGTGGTCGCCGGAGATTGCTGAGGCTATTCGCGACCGTAGGCGGGCTCTCCAGCGTCATAGGCGGCACCCGTCTCTAGAGGCCCTCATCGCCTTTAAGAGGCTCTGTGCCTTGGCCCGTCGCCTTATTGCACGGCGTAAGCAGGAGTGCTGGGAGAGGTATGTCTCATCTTTGGGCTCCCGTGTCTCCCCCTCGCTCGTGTGGTCCCGGATCCGGCGGGTTTATGGATACCAGACCCCTATGGGTGTCCCTGGGATCTCCTTGGACGGCGCTGTCTGCACGGACGCTGCCGCCATTGCTGAACACCTTGCTGCGCACTTTGCTCAGAGCTCTGCGACTGCCACTTATCCCCCCGCCTTTCGCTCTCTAAAGGAGCGAGCCGAGCAGACGCCATTATCATTCCACACGCGTCGTTCTGAAAAATACAAGACTGCATCCACGCACAGATGCTGAAGCATCTCTCCCAGGACTGCCAGAGACACATCCTCACCATCTTTAACCGCATTTGGAGCGAGGGCGTGTTCCCGTCGCAATGGCGAGAGGGTCTTATTGTCCCCATCTTGAAGCCCGGTGCGGACCCACTGGTGGTGGACAGCTATCGTCCCATTACCCTCACCAACGTTTTGTGCAAATTGCTCAAACGTATGGTGGGGCGGCGTTTGTGTTGGGTCCTTGAGTCGCGCGGTCTCCTCGCTCCATCCCAGGGTGGCTTCCGTTGGGGCCGGTCTGCTGTGGACAATTTGGTGCAGCTGGAATCTGCTATCCGTATGGCCTTTGCCCGATGTCAGCATCTCGTTGCTGTATTTTTTGATCTGCGGAAGGCGTAAGACACCACATGGAGGCATCACATCCTTGCTACGTTGCATGAGTGGGGTCTTCGTGGTCAGCTCCCAGCTTTTCTTCAAACGTTTTTATTGCGCCGCTCTTTCCGGGTGCAAGTGGGTGCTGCCTCTAGTTCATCTTATATACAGGAAAATGGGGTTCCGCAGGGCTCGGTGTTGAGCGTCTCCTTATTTCTAGTGGCCATTAATGGTCTGGCTGCAGCCATGGGGTCGTCGGTGTCTCCTTCTTTGTATGCCGACGACTTCTGCATCTCATTTAGCTCCACGACTACGGGAGTCGCCGAACGCAGGCTGCAAGTAGCCATTCGCAAGGCAGCATCATGGGCTCTGACTCATGGTTTTCAGTTCTCTGCACCCAAGACTCGAGTTATGCATTTCTGCAGGCGTCGGACGGTCCACCCTCATCCTGAACTTTACCTCGACGGCCACCTGCTTGACGTGGTGGACACTTGCCACTTCTTAGGACTCGTCTTTGATGCCCGGCTCACATGGGTTCCTCATATTACTCAGCTGAAGCAAAAGTGCTGGTGGCACCTCAACGCCCTCCGCTGCCTGAGCCACACCTCTTGGGGTGCAGATCGCTGCACGCTGTTGCGATTATACAGAGCCCTTGTGTAGTCCAGGCTTGATTATGGGAGCGTGGCCTATGGGTCTGCATCACCCTCAGTGTTGAAGTTGTTAGACCCCATACACCACTGTGGGGTTCGGCTCGCAACTGGCGCTTTTCGTACGAACCCCATGGATAGTCTACTGGTGGAGGCTGGGGTTCCCCCGCTGCGGATTCGCCGCCATCGACTGCTCGCCGACTATGCTGTCCACGTGCATTGCTCGCCGGGCCATCCCAATCATCACCTGCTTTTCCCTGCCATGGTCCTCCATCTGCCCGAACGGCGACCTAGGTCTGGGCTTTCCATAGCTGTCCGCGTCCAGTCCCTGCTGTCGGAACTGGGGTCATTCCCTCTTCTGCCTCCCTACCGGGTCCATGCACCTACGCCTCCCTGGTGTTTGCCCCGGCTGTCCGTCCGTCTGGACTTGGCACTGGGACCCAAGGACTCGGTTCCGCCTGTGGCCCTCCGTCGCCGTTTTCTTGCGCTCCTCGCCTCCTTTCCGGGCTGTGAGACTGTCTACACTGTTGGTTCCCTGGTTGATGGTCGCACTGCCTACGCTTTTGCTCACGCTGCCCATGTTGAACAGCGCTCCTTGCCAGCTGGCTGCAGTATTTTTACTGCAGAGCTGGTGGCCATATTGCGCGCTCTTGAGCATATGCGTTCCTGCTCAGGTACGTCCATCGTCATCTGCAGTGACTCCTAAGCAGCCTCCAGGCCATCGACCGCTGCTATACCTCTTCTCCTCTGGTGTCCTCTATTCAGGAGCCTGTTTTCGCCATTACCCGCTCTGGTCATTCGGTGGTCTTTGTTTGGACGCCAGGTCACGTTGGCATCCCGGGAAACGAACGTGTCGACAGGCTGGCCAAAGGGACGATCGATGGGCAGCTTTGGAAATCGGCTCGTGATCAGCAGCTGGTGTTGCGCCGTAAGGTGCTTGGGATGTGGACTGCTGAGTGGCGTGGCATGACATCCCCGAATAAACTGCGGGCTGTGAAGGAGACGACCGATGTGTGGCGCTCCTCCCTGCGGGCTTCTCGCAGGGACTCTGTCATCCTGTGTCGGCTGCGCATAGGCCATACCTTCGTGACGCACGGTCATCTTTTGCGTCAGGAGGATCCCCCCTGTGTCGGTGTGGGTTCCGGCTGACGGTTGCCCACATTTTGCTGGAGTGTCCCCGACTGCGCACCCTCCGGCAGTCTTTTAATCTTCCGGGCACTTTGCCTCTGGTTTTATGTGACGATGCCTCCATGGCTGACAATGTTTTACATTTTATCCGTGGCAGCCTTTTCTATGGTTCTATTTAGGGAGGTCCTGCACCTTTCCCTTTCTGTGTCTTTTGTCCTCGAGTCTCTCACTCTTTGTTGCTGTTTTGGTGTGTCGTCGGATGGTTGACTCTTTCCCTTTTCTTTGTTCTTGTGGTCAGTCAACCAGTCTCCGGCCATCTTATTTTCTTCTGTTCCTTTCTGTCTGGTGTTCCTCTGTACTCTTCTTCTCTGTAGTGTTTGTTGCTGCAATTGTGTTCTTTTAGTGCCTGTGGGGAGTCTCCTCCCCCCTTTGGTTTTTACCTGCTTTTCCGATTTTCGGCTCGCCTGTTTTTGGAATGGGGGACTGATGACCTTCGCTGTTTAGTCCCCCTTAAACATCCCGACAACCACCACCACCACCACCTCCACCCATGTTCTATGTTTTTGCGAAAGCAGAACTGACACATAATCATAGTGAAGTGATACCTGATGTTCCTCAAGGGATTGTTATATGCCCTCTGCTGTTTCTAATGCTTTTTCTGATCCATATAAATGACTTAGACAATATGAGCAGTCCTCTTAGATTTCTTGCAAATTATGCTGTCGTTTACCAGTCCAAGAAGTGACATCATAACCTCATCTCAGCTGCTTCAATCTTTCATTCATCTCCTTTTCTTAGGATCCAGTTTCCACTACCATAGTAAGAGCTTGCATACCTATGAATTTATGATTATGAACAACTTAAATTGGAATGATCACATAGGGAATGTTGTGAGGAAAGCAAGGCAAACCAAAGACTGTGTTTTATTGGCAGAATACTTAAAATTTGCAACAGGTCTAATAAAGAGACTCCCTATGCTATGCTTGTCTGTCCTATACTGAAGTACGGTATGGGTACCTTTTCCACTTAGGACTGACAAAGACCATCAAAAAAGTTCAAGGAAGGGCAGCTCATTTTGTTTTAGCATGAAATAGGGTAGAGTGTGTCATGAATATGATACACGAGTTGGGGTGGCATTCTTTTAGTTGCAGTGCGTCTTTTCATGAAATATCAACCATTTTAAAAGTTCTGTATGATTGTGAACCCCAAAAACGAGAAGTAAATGAGGAAGTTCAGGCCCAACCTTAACTGGTACTTTAAGCAACCACAGCTCAAAACAGCTGCCAGCTGAAGCTGCCACATTAAAGTGTCCACATTATACCAATTTGAACTTTAGCTATCAGACAAATGTGTATGTGTTTCTTTGTTGTAAGATGTTAGGTTCAATGGCTGAGTCCTACATTACAATCACACAGTGTGGATCTTATACCAGACCATTGGTGTGGTATCAAAGCATTGAGTGCACTGATATGTTGTAGTGTTTTTGTACATTTTATTTTAGAAACACATTCTTATGCACATTATCTTTCCAGATTGGGCTTTGTCAAATGATGTGTAATATCAGTAATCAAAAACTGGTTACATTTATGATTCTAATATGCAGAAACTGAAGCTATTTCAAATTATCTCATATAAAATAGTTCATCTGGATACAATTTGCTATTAAGTAGCATTTATTACCCTCTGCCACGCACTTCAGAGTACTTTTCTGAGTATGGCTGTAAATGTAATTTTGCATGTTGTGACAAAGTTCACATCTGTATTTGCAGTTATCACAAGTGCAAATATTTCAGGTCCCTAATCATTGTGCTGTAATAGTAAGTAACCACTGCTTGTTATCCTGTATTAAAAAAAATTGCTTGTTAGTTCTTAGATTATAAAGGAAATTGAATTCTGTCATTATGAACTGACCTGTGTTCCCATTACTTCAAGGAAAACGTGTTCTACTCATGACTGAACTGGAGGATCCAAAAGAGGATGCATGCCATTCCAGACACATTCTTCACCTCACTCAATAGTGGAAAAATTGTTTGGGTTTCATTTGTGTCTATGCCTTGGGAGTTTTTTTAACATTTTTTTTTTAAATATTTTTTATACTTTTTGTAATAGTGATGAAATATGTTCCATGTATCACATACTTTCTAACTGCAGTTCATAGCAACCTTGTGAAAAAAATCATTGTTATATAATATAACAAGCATCCATTTGTAATGTATTTAGATATAAGGCCATTAGCTATCTCATGAGTTGTTTCACAAATTTTAATTTTTCAACAGAGTATGAAGTTAATACAAACAAGACGTGTTTTGTAATTCACATGGTATAAATTATTTAAATGTTTCAGAGTTATTTTAGTTTCATGTACTTTACCATTCTTTTTTGTATATTTTAATAAGCTGCTAGCATTCCATCCTCTGTGAAACTGTATCAAGGAAAGAAAGAAGAAGAAACAATGGATTTTAGACATATCCTTTCATCTTGGAACATGATCTTTCAGTCTGCATGTGGGACCATATGGGCACATGGCAACTGAAAGGAAAATCTTATCCTATGGCGGAAACAGATGAACTGGATTAAGACTTTCGAAAGCTTTTATTTTTTTGTAGGGGTGTTTGATATTGAAAGTGTTCTATCGAGTATTCTGAAGACTATGAGAAAGTTTTTTACAACACAAAAATACTTTAGGATTAATGGAGATCATGCACCAATAAGCAGAAGTGCTGAGTTGTCAGTAGGCACACGCAAAAGGAAGAGAACTTGTAGCTTTGCTTTTGGAGTTACCATTTGGCAACAGGAGATGGCAACAGGACACACACACACACACACACACACACACACACACACACACACACACACACACACACCTCCCTATTACCCTAAATGGTACCAGCTAGACTGACAGTCCCAATGCTGTTTTGTGGGAGGTGGACTGGTCTGTGTGGGGTTATTGTCAGGTGGGGTGGCTAGAGGGAAAGAGCAACCCTCTCCCTCTATGCACCCCACCCCACCCACTTCTGCATCTTAGTGAGTGATCTCCTTTAATCCCAAAGTATTCAAATTCTACAAAAACTTCCCTACCAAATTTTTACAGTGTGTGCAATTTAATCTCTCTCTCATAAGAGTGTCTCAAAATACAATAAATTTTGTATTTGCTAGACACTGTTGTACCTGTGGCAATTGGTCTACAACATAAGTAATGAAATTATCACTGAGATGACATGGGGCCGAAAACAGCCAGTAAAAAAAGAAAAAAAATCCTACCCTATGACGGAAATAGTTGAATTCAATTCAGATTTTTGAAAGGTTTTATTCTTTTGTAAAAGTGTTTGATATTGAAAGTGCTCTATCCAGTATTCTGAAGACTGTGAGAAACAATTTCACAACATACAAATACTATGGGATGAAAGGAGACCATTCAACAAAAAGCAGAAGCGTTGAGCTGTCAATAGACACAAACAAAAGGAAGAAATCTTCTAGCTTTTGGAGTTATCCTTTGACAGCCTAAAGGAAAATATGCACACACTCCTACACACGCCTACACTCCTAAATGGTGCCGGTTAGAGTGACAGTGCCAATGCTATTTTGCGGCAGGTGGATTGGTTGTGGTGGGCGGTAGTGTCAGGTGGGGTGGGTAGAAGGAGAGTGTGTCCCGCCTCCCTCTCCCTCTACGGAACCCACCCCACTGCATCTGCTTTTTGGTGAGTGGTCTCCTTTAATCCTAAAGTATTTAATTTCTACAAGAACTTTCCTACCAAATTTTTACAATGTGTGCAATTTAATCTCTCTTTCATAAGAATGTCTCAAAATACAATAAATTTTGTATTTGCTAGACGCTGTTGTACCTGTGGCAATTGGTCTAGAACGTAAGTAATGAAATTATCACTGAGATGACATAGGGCCGAAAACAGCCAGTAAAAAAAGAAAAAAATCCTACCCTATGACGGAAATAGTTGAATTCAATTCAGATTTTTGAAAGGTTTTATTCTTTTGTAAAAGTGTTTGATATTGAAAGTGCTCTATCCAATATTCTGGAGACTGTGAGAAACAGTTTCACAATGTACAAATACTATGGGATGAAAGGAGACCATGAAGTGTTGAGCTGTCAATAGACACACACAAAAGGAAGAAAACTTCCAGCTTTTGGAGTTATCCTTTGACAGCCTAAAGGAAAATACGCACACAAGCCTACAGTCCTAAATGGTGCCAGTTAGAGTGACAGTGCCAATGCTCTTTTGTGGCAGGTGGACTGGTTGTGTTGGGCAGTAGTGTCAGGTGGGGTGGGTAGAAGGAGAGTGTGTCCCGCCTCCCTCTCCCTCTACGGAACCCACCCCACTGCTTGTGCTTTTTGGTGAGTAGTCTCCTTTAATCCTAAAGTATTCAAATTCTACAAAAACTTTCCTACCAAATTTTTACAATGTGTGCAATTTAATCTCTTTCATAAGAGTGTCTCAAAATACAATAAATTTTGTATTTGCTAGACACTATTGTACCTGTGGCAATTGGTCTACAACATAAGTAATGAAATTATCACTGAGATGACATGGGGCCGAAAACAGCCAGTAAAAAAAGAAAAAAAATCCTACCCTATGACGGAAATACTTGAATTCAATTCAGATTTTTGAAAGGTTTTATTCTTTTGTAGAAGTCTTTGATATTGAAAGTGCTCTATCCAGTATTCTGAAGACTGTGAGAAACAATTTCACAACGTGCAAATACTATGGGATGAAAGGAGACCATTCAACAAAAAGCTGTCAATAGACACACACAAAAGGAAGAAAACTTTTAGCTTCTGGTGTTATCCTTTGACAGCCTAAAGGCACTCTTGAATGGTGCCGGTTAGAGTGACAGTGTCAGTGCTATTTTGCGGCAGGTGGACTGGTTGTGGTGGGCAGTAGTGTCAGGTGGGGTGGGTAGAAGGAGAGAGTGTCCCACCTCCCTCTCCCTCTCCCTCTACAGAACCCACTCCACTGCTTCTACTTTTTGGTGAGTGGTCTCCTTTAATCGCAAAGTATTTACATAGTTCTAATGAGATGCACTCCCACTTCCATTGCCATGCCAGTTCATGTACCTGCATCATCCCCCCACCCCCCCCTCTCAATCCCTCACTCCCCCCCCCCTTCCTCTCTCTCTCTCTCTCTCTCTCTCTCTCTCTCTCTCCAATACACTTTCTATTGTCTCCTAATTTAGTTTTAAGTGTTTTGTTTTATGCAGCGATATTGCTGCCAAAGTCATTGTACAAATATGTATTGCTTTAATTTTGTTACGTTTACATCGTTCCAGTTTTGTAATGGTGTCAGTGATTGTGAATGTACATGGAATAACTGTTCCGAATCTCTCATTACTTAGACAAAACATAAACATAACATGAGCTGTGTTGCTCTGAAAGTGATAAAAGTACAGTCTTGAACTATGTGATAGGTATGCTGGAAATTTGTGCTTCAAAACTTTGAGGAGATATTTATCCCAACATAAGCAAATCAGTAGTATTAAGTGGCAAGTACTTTCTGACACAGCCTTTTGTGTTTTCAAAGACAGTAAGTTGTGCAGAATGGCAATTTTGAAATTTCAATCCCAGAAAGTCTCTTTTTGTCAAATTATAAGTAGATAGTTACATATATGTTGTTTTGACTTGTATTCCCGCACAAAATACTTGTTGGAAGACTATTGCCTACTGCCATCTTTCTCCTTTCCATGGACAAACCATTTTCACGGCTGTTACAATAAAGCTTTAATGTAAAGCACTGTGGAGCATATATTTTAGTGTTAATGTAATTATGAAAATTTATGTAAAAATATT
Source organism: Schistocerca piceifrons (assembly GCF_021461385.2). NCBI lineage: Eukaryota > Metazoa > Arthropoda > Insecta > Orthoptera > Acrididae > Schistocerca > Schistocerca piceifrons. Next base: position 332,298,132 of record NC_060149.1, read on the forward strand.
TTTCTGTCATTAATTTTCACAAGCCTGTATGTCCAGTGAAGTAAAGAATAAATGTTTTGTGTGGATGATATGTGACTCTTTAAAAATAGAATTACAAATAGACACCTGTGTGATTAAAGTTGGCACTGTAAAATGAAGCACACATCTACAGTAAGTATAATGTAGTTGTTTTACACACTTTTGTAAGCAAGCTGAGTTTAATTACAAATTATCTAACCCCCCTTTCCCACATTAAAACACACAAAATAATTTGCATTTAAGTTTTTCCAAGAGCAGTCATGAAACAGTTTATTTCCTCTATTAGTATAATCCATATCAAAGAGTGTGTTACAGTAAACCTAACTATAATGTAGAAATGAAGGAACAATATTAAGACACAAACATCAGCATTAAAATGGCAAAAATCAGTTAGAACGATTCTTTGGACCAAGTGTAATCAGTAATGTTCAAATAGATTTTAACTGAATTACTACTGCTGTCTAGTGTGAGTTATTAGATTTCTGAAAAAACTGTGCAAAAAGGCCATTCATGAACTACAGTGAATCCTCCATTCTGTTTTCAAACTTCCAGGCAAACTAAAACTGTATGCCAGACCGGAACTCAAACCTGAAACCATGCCTTTTGCAGACAATGGTCTTCCTGACAGAGCTATGTGGGCATCACTTAAGGCTAGCTCTGACAGGTTTACTTCCACCGTCTCTCTCCCGTACCTCCTAGTGCAGCACACATTTTTAATCATCAAGGATGTTTCAATACAATGTACACTCCACTGCAGAGTGGAACATATATCCCCTTTGTTCTAGGAGTGGTAGTCCCACAATGTATGCAGGAGTACTCCTGTGAAATTTGGAAGACAGAAGAAATGTACTGGTGGAAGTAAAGCTGTTAGGCTGGGTTGCGAGTCACACTGGACAGCTATGCTAGAGCATTGCCTGCAAAAGGCAATGTTTAGAGTGCTGGTCCAGTACACAGTTTTAGTCTGCCATGAAGTATTCATGAGCTACGGCTAACATTCAACCATTATAACACTGAAATTAAGTACAATAAACTACACCAGTTATCACAGATTCAGAAAACATAACAAACTGAACATAAAAAAACTTATGGAAAGTGTAAAACGCAAGCATATGAATATGAATACTTGATACAGCTTCTTGGTGTGTATCATCACAAATGGCACAAAGTGGGGCTCCAAAATGCACAAGCTATAATGGATGGTAACTGCTATGTTCTTGCATTGTTCACTATGTCATCAGATCATGCTGTGACCGCCATGGATCAATGATAAAGCGAGATTCACCAGAGATCACAATGTTTTGCCATTCTTGTGTCCAACTGTAATGTGCTGTCAAATGATGATGTGCATGAGTGCCAGACTTCTGTGAAAGTCAACAGATGATTGTTTTGGAAACCAGCAAATGTAGGGAAGGCTCCCATGACCCCTCTGCCACAATGCATGATAAAAATGGACCAAGTATTGGTTGACAATATTTTCCAATTATTGGAATTCTACTACATGTATAGGAAATGAGTACACAACACTTCAGATAGGTATGTCATTCGAAGACAAAATAAGTCATACCTTTTACCCATAATGTGTTCTTAATGTTTCCACTTTCATTGTGAACAGTGTGTAATTTCCTGATGAAGTTTACAAAATAGTGCCACAAGAACACCACATGGAACCTGTTTTTCGGGGTAGAATCATCAGATGTCTTGGTACAAACTGGACATGAACCACAGTCTCAGCAGCACTGAATCTGCCATAAAGTATCATTTCAAGACTTTGTTGATGGTATGGAGACAAAGGTCTAAGTAGGCCAGGTCAAAGATGGTCACAAGAAACCATTCCACATTAAGGTCGATACCTGGCACTTGCAGAATGCTGGAATCCAACAATGTCCACAAGATAACTGGAGAGCTTACAGCCACCTTTGGTGCTGTAGTTTCCCTGCAAACTGTTTATTGAAGATTTGCGGTAGATGGTTTGTACTTCAGACATCTGGCAGTGTTTGTTTCATTCGCAACAGTCCTGTTTTATTGTAGGGCTACCAAAATCGAGATTAAGCTAATGAGGGCTGGACTAATTATAGATCAGTGTTATGTCCATTTGCAAAATGATAATCAACATATAGGGAAAGTGGTTGCTAGTACCATTGTGAAAGGAGACTGGTTTGGGGGTGGTGACATACTGGTATGGAATGACATCATGCTGGGTGTGGTGTAGGCTGTTTCACATTTTTGTTGGCAGTTTGAGGAATATTGTTAACCCTCAGAGGTAAAAAGAAGAGGTTCAGCAACCAGATGTGATTCTTAGAGGTGCTATTGGTCCAGCCTTATTCTTCACAGGCAATACTGCCCCTACACATTGAGATGCTCCGGATAATGAATTTCTCACATGTGAAAGTATCCACCACATGGACTGGTCAGCAAGCTCATCCAACGTGAATCCTAAGAGCAACTACAGCTCGTAGTTAAAGGCTCCGATATAGAGCTGCACCGGAATATGCACTGAAGCACCAAAGAGTCTGTTATAGGCTTGCGTATTCAAATACAAAGATATGTAAACAGGCAGAATATTGTGTTGCGGTCAGCAAGACAACTGTGTGGTGCAATTGTTAGATTGTCTACTGCTGCTGAAATGGTAGATTATCAAGATTTAAGTGAGTGTGAACATGGTATTATAGTCTGCACACGAACAATGGGACACATCTGCGAGGTAGGGATGAAGTGGGGAATTTCCTGTACAAGCATTTCACGAGTGTACCGTGAATATCGGGAATCTGGTAAAACATCAAATCTCCGACATTGCTGCGGCTGAAGAAAGATCCTGCAAGAACAGGACCAACGATGACTGAAGAGAATACACTCCTGGAAATTGAAATAAGAACACCGTGAATTCATTGGCCCAGGAAGGGGAAACTTTATTGACACATTCCTGGGGTCAGATACATCACATGATCACACTGACAGAACCACAGGCAACAGAGCATGCACAATGTCGGCACTAGTACAGTGTATATCCACCTTTCGCAGCAATGCAGGCTGCTGTTCTCCCATGGAGACGATCGTAGAGATGCTGGATGTAGTCCTGTGGAACGGCTTGCCATGCCATTTCCACCTGGCGCCTCAGTTGGACCAGCGTTCGTGCTGGACGTGCAGACCGCGTGAGACGACGCTTCATCCAGTCCCAAACATGCTCAATGGGGGACAGATCCGGAGATCTTGCTGGCGAGGGTAGTTGACTTACACCTTCTAGAGCACCTTGGGTGGCACGGGATACATGCGGACGTGCATTGTCCTGTTGGAACAGCAAGTTCCCTTGCCGGTCTAGGAATGGTAGAACGATGGGTTCGATGACGGTTTGGATGTACCGTGCACTATTCAGTGTCCCCTTCTCGATCACCAGTGGTGTACGGCCAGTGTAGGAGATCGCTCCCCACACCATGATGCCGGGTGTTGGCCCTGTGTGCCTCGGTCATATGCAGTCCTGATTGTGGCGCTCACCTGCACGGCGCCAAACACGCATACGACCATCATTGGCACCAAGGCAGAAACGACTCTCATCGCTGAAGACGACACGTCTCCATTCGTCCCTCCATTCATGCCTGTCGCGACACCACTGGAGGCGGGCTGCACGATGTTGGGGCGTGAGCGGAAGACGGCCTAACGGTGTGCGGGACCGTAGCCCAGCTTCATGGAGACGGTTGCGAATGGTCCTCGCCGATACCCCAGGAGCAACAGTGTCCCTAATTTGCTGGGAAGTGGCGGTGCGGTCCCCTACGGCACTGCGTAGGATCCTACGGTCTTGGCGTGCATCCGTGCGTCGCTGCGGTCTGGTCCCAGGTCGACGGGCACGTGCACCTTCCGCCGACCACTGGCGACAACATCGATGTACTGTGGAGACCTCACGCCCCACGTGTTGAGCAATTCGGCGGTACGTCCACCCGGCCTCCCGCATGCCCACTATACGCCCTCGCTCAAAGTCCGTCAACTGCACATACGGTTCACGTCCACGCTGTCACGGCATGCTACCAGTGCTAACCTAACCTAACCTAACCTTAAAGACTGCGATGGAGCTCCGTATGCCACGGCAAACTGGCTGACACTGACGGCGGCGGTGCACAAATGCTGCGCAGCTAGCGCCATTCGACGGCCAACACCGCGGTTCCTGGTGTGTCCGCTGTGCCGTGCGTGTGATCATTGCTTGTACAGCCCTCTCGCAGTGTCCGGAGCAAGTATGATGGGTCTGACACACCGGTGTCAATGTGTTCTTTTTTCCATTTCCAGGAGTGTAGTTCAACGTGACAGAAGTGCAACCCTTCTGCAAATTGCTGCAGATTTCACTGTTGGCACATCAAGTGTCAGCATGTGGACCATTCAATGAAACATCATCGATATGGGCTTTTGGAGCCAAAGGCTTTCTCGTATACCCTTGATGAGTACACGACACAAAGCTCTATGCCTCGCCTGGACCTTGCAAGACTGACATTGGGCTGTTGATGGCTAGAAACATGTCGCCTGGTCGGACGAGTCTCGTTTCATTGACGTGTATGGGTATGGAGGCAACCTCATGAATCCATGGATCCTGCATGTCAGCAGGGGGCTGTTCAAGCTGGTGGATGCTCTGTAATGGTGTGGGGCACGTGCAGTTGGAGTTATATGGGACCCCTGATACGTCTAGATACGACTCTGACAGGTGACATGTACATAATCATCTTATCGGATCACCTGCATCCATTATGTCCATTGTGCATTCCGACTGACTTGGACAATTCCAGCAGGACAATGCAACACCCTACATTTCCAGAATTGCTACAGAGTGGCTCCAGGAACACTCTTCTGAGTTTAAACACTTCTGCTGGTTACCAAACTGCACATGTCTGGGAAGCCTCGTAACATGCTGTTCTAAAGAGGTCTCCATCCCCGTTGTACTCTTACAGATTTATGGAAGCTCTGCACGATTCATGGTGCCAGTTCCTCCAGCACTACTTCAGACATTAGGCAAGTCCATGCCACATCATGTTGCAGCAGCCCTGCGTGCTCTCGGGGGCTTACACGATATTAGACAAGTGTACCAATTTCTTTGGCTCTTCAGTGTATATTAAAATACATATCTCAATAATGGATTACAGAATTTAAAGACTTTTGGAGCTGTTGATATCGAGTGATGTTTTTCCGATAGCTAGTAGTTAGCCCCAATGCAGCTCTTGGAAATGCTGGCAACTCTATGTATAAGGGGTGTGGAGGTGTGGCTACTATGGAGTACAGCTCTTCTAGGTGTCCCGAAGATTCACTTAAGTCAATGTAAGGGCGTCCTCCCAGCCTCCACATGATTTTCATGTCTCATTGCTTACAACAAAAGGCAATAAACAGAGTGATCAAACCTCGGCTATCGAATCCCTTTCTGTGTATATCTTTATTACACTTTGCTGAGTCATTAACCAACTTTAATATTAATGTTTTGGTAGTGCTGAAGATAGTTTTTTTGTTTTTGGTGTTGGCAATTCTACCTGCTGTGGGAAAGTCATTGTAAATGTCTCGCTAGAGTGCACCAGAATACAGTAACATGATACCACGTACTGAGAGCTTCACAAATGATTAGAGGAAGTAAGTGCATGAAACATCTTCCATTACTTTTGCTTGCTAAAAATTTATTGCTTGTTGACAGCATTTGCAGGATAAAGTGTGTTACTCACAACTTTCTTTTTGTGAGTGTATTGTGCCTGAGTCCTTGTGAGTTTTATTTTATTGCAAATAAGTGTAGAATGCCGTGAGTCTGAAAACTGCACAGTACGTATTCAGTGTGCGATTTATTTGGCAAAAATTTGGAGCATGAGCTTAGGGTGAAAGTAAAGGAACTTTGTGCTCCAAACCCCAAAATAAACATCAATCAAGAATAAAAATAATGTACATCCAGGCAAAGGTATATACTTAACTTTAATGAAGCAAAGTACCTGTACGGTAACATACTTGAACATATTTAGTGGGACTGATGATCTCAGCAGTTTGGTCCCTTAGGAGTTCACACAGCATGTTTAGCCACTGACATGACATTTCCCAGGACTTGATCACAACAGACTTTGCAACAAAAGACACATTTTGGAGAAATTTTTAATGTTTTGCATCAATTAAACTGTATATTTTCATAATATTCAAGTAAAACTACAAAAGGTAACAAATGCAACATGTTAATTTCATAAATACTTAAATCGATGTGGAGGGGGAGGGGGAGGGTGGGGGGGCACTGCCTCTTGCAGCGAGTCACTGCACAGGATCCTTGATGTCTTGGTACATCACTATTTCATCACACAAACTCATAAACACCGCGAATTGAACACACTCAACAAACATTAAATGTCTTGTAGCTTGGAACTGAAAATGTGATAACATACACTGTACTAAATCAGTATATCAGTATATCAGTGTATCTTAAGAATAATGTGCAAACAACTATAAAAATAAGAACCCATCCATAAGATGTGCTACATGCTGATGGGGTGGATTGATGCTGATGCTAAAGTTTTTAGTGAACAACCTCTGGAATACCCATGGCATCCCAGTTGTATACAGCTTGTCAAAACATGAGGAGTTGTATTTGGGAAGAAATTTATTTCTCCAGCAACATGTAGGACCAAAATAGCTCACACTTATCTAAACCAAGAAAGCTCCAGTGAGTCAGATGGACCACTAACATCCGGCCAACTAAAAGAGCTTGACAAGAAAGTCCTCCAGAAGAATCATTATCTATCAGTAAAAATGTAAATACTATCCTATTTGTACAAAAATGTCTTTATTGTGAGAATAGAGAGAGTATATTCAACAAAGTGTCATCTTTTTATATTCATAAAGTACTATAATGTGCCACTGTGTCACTAAAATAAGTGATACAGAATAGAAATGACTGCAGCTAAACAACCTGATCAGCTGAATTCTCTGTTGTGGTGGAAAAACATAATTCTCTCTCTCTCTCTTGCCAGTGGGCAAGAGATAGCAGGAAGTGCCTGCATCAGAATGTGGAAGGTGCCTATGTCATTGCTGGAGGCACCTGCGGCAGGATGAGAGGCACCCGTGTAGGTCCACGAGGTGCCTGCATTAGGTAGAAGGTGCCTGCGTTGGTGCTGGAGGTGCCTGTGTCAGTGCAGGAGGCAATTTCATTGGTGCCTGCGGAGGTGTGGAGGCACCTAGCAGAGGTGAGAGGTGCTTATTATGATGATACAGAAAGTGTTGACAGCTGAACTGTTGTTTGTGTGTGGGTGGTCTGTCAGTGGCCACAATCTGAGTTGTGTGCTGCCACAGCAAACTGCAGTGCCAGTAGATGCTAATGTGGAAGCAAAATTCATAAAAAGAGATGAGACAAAAGACCACTGTAAAAGGGAGGCCTATGACAGAAACAATGTATGACAGTGCCGTGAGCGACATGTCTACTGCACTAGAGGGACAAGAAACAACATAAAGAAACATGGAGGGCATCAAATGTCGAACAATTCAAAGTGTTCACCAATTAACTACTTTGTTGGCCCCAAGACAGAGCCCTGAACTTGGAGCTGGAATAGGATGAAGGCGCTAGGAAATATCTCATGCGAGCAGAAAAAAACAGCAAACTACTGAAGTCAGTGTCGAAATGGGGGCTAACAGACACAAGGAAAAAAGGCATGTCCTGAAAAGGATGCCAATGAACAGAAGAGGAAAGCCAGTCCAGAAATGGATGCAAACGGATAGAACAGGGAAGATGTTCCTGAAAAAGAAGCTAACCTTCCAGAACGGGAAAAGGAGGCCATACAAAATCGTACCAGTATCTGTGCTTGATTCCCAAAATGCAGAGAAGTTGTGGCAGAGTCATCATTCAGAAGCTTGCCAAACTTGAAAAGCAATTACTTTGAGTCACAGCCATGTGTCAGATGCTTGCCAGTCTGCAGCAGTGTCATCAGATGATGGTACACTGTGATGGTACAAAGTGGTCAAAGGTGTACGAAGTAGTCGTTGATGTAGAAGCATATGAAAGCTAGACACAACACCTCTCATAGGTGAAAAAGAGACCTGTCAACAACTTGTGTTGTGCAGTGGACAACAAGAGCGAAAACAATCATGAGATGGAAAACATGAGAGTAACAGACTCGTTGCCAAATTGTGTTGTTGTGTGGGTTTGCAATGATAATTGTAATTACGTGAAATACTCAGTTACATGTCACAGAGCGACATTGTACAGAACAGATACAGACCAGTACAGACATGTTGATGCATACAGAGTGGTTGACAGGTACAGACTGACATGTACACACTGTCAGGCACAGATTGCTGGCTGGAGCCAGTGCACAGATACATAAAGAGCATTTTGCTCACCAGGTTCCGCTGGCTCTCGGCTGCATTGAGATGCTGGACCATGATCTGTAAGCCCTAGTTGGAGCCTGGAGCCAAACAGTGCACTACTCAAACTGCATGATGTGTGCCACAGTAGTAGCAATGAGGGTGTGGTAATGGACGGTTTACTACAATAGATCATGTTTGTAAAGACTGCAACAAAGTAAACACACATTATGCAATCAATGTCTCATCACAAAAATGTTCCTGCCCTTCTCACTCTCCCACAAATCAAGACACTCTCTAGTAGTAAGGACCGCCATCTGTGTTCTTATGTGTGTGTAGTTTCAGCTTGAGCTCACAGCAGTAAATATTATAGAGGAAATCAGTTTGTGCTTGGATACTACCACTCAACAACCCAGTCATATTGGCAGGAGACCTGAATTGCCGTGTGGACACCCCTTCATGGAAAATGACAGATTTCATGAACTACTTGGAAGAAGAAGGCTTTGCACTTGTCATAACAAAGCAACCCACACTTATTTCTGTCATAACGGTGCATACACAACTGACCTCGTATTTGTGAACTCCAAATTTAAACCACTAGAACAACACATCATCCTGGAAATGGAAAGGAAACACCTACCAGTGGAAACATCACTACAACTAGAGAACACGGTAAAAAAGAAGCCAAAAAATCTAACCAAGCTAAGCAGGTAGGCAGACATATCAGCACGGGGCAGTGTCGACACCAGTACAATAACAACATTGCTACAAGGAGAGAATCTCAATGAAGCAGCATCATGGATAGATGGACTCATCCTAAAGACAATTCACACAGTAGACATCGCAAAATGGAAAGCTGAACTGTGGCTCAATAAGGAATGTTATGAAGTTAGACAGAAAGCCATCAATGCCATACATATAGCCAGAAGAACTCAATCACAAGATGACTGGGACCACTATGGTAAGCTGATGAGAGAGTATAGAACCAAGATTAAGGAAGTGCAAAGGATATTCTGGGAGGGAGAGGAAAAACGTCTAATAGAATCAGCGAGACAGAGAGCGTACAATGCTCTTCGGCTAAAGCAACCAAAATTCCCAGGGAACATCCCAATGGAAGTGTAGGAAAGACATTTAAGCTCAGTCCTTCAGGTTAATGACACACGCCCGCTGGCAAGAAGCCCCACAGCGACTCCAGCCCCTATGCAAGAGATGGAATTTTTCACAGAAAAAGAAATAATCCATACAACTATTAGCATGAAGAGCAATAAAGCATGTGGCCCAGACAATATCTAAACTGAGCACCTGAAAACTATGCTCCATGTACTAGTGATTCCATTCACAGTGCACCTCAATGAGTGCCTGAAACAGGGAACTGTACCAGATCAGAGGAAACATTCAAAGGTGATAATGCTGTAAAAGGGAAAAGGTAACAAAGCTGACCCAAATGCGCACAGGGGCATTGCACTAGAGAACGCCCTATTCAAGATCTTTACAACACTACTGTGCAAGCGTCTTAGAGATACTATCGATGAGAAACCCCCCAATACACAGTTTGGTTTCAGATATGGGAGATCAACGACGAAAGCTGTACACTGCCTCCAAACTAATATAGAAATGGATTTAGCGAACCGAGGGGGAAAGCTTCATGCAATTTTCATAGACTACACCAAGGCATTCGACACAATACATACATTCTAACGAAAAAACTGGAAACCACTTTAGGTCCAAGACATTACCTGTTGCAAGTCATTAGAGGTCTTCTCACTAACAACTGGATGGAAATACATGATGGTATCGATAAGTCCAGCCTGATACAGCAAAGAGTTGGAGTGTTGCAAGGTGACCCACTGAGCCCCTTACTCTTAATCTTAGCTATGGCAGACATCATTGAAAAAATAAAATCCGACAATGTAAATCTACTCATGTATGCAGACGACATGGCATTAACCTCAGTTTCTGAGGATGATCTGCAGTAAACCTTCAACCAGTTAGTGTACTGGGTACGAAAAAAACGACCTATCCTTGAATGAAGAGAAGACGGTCTCCATGACCTTCTAACATCAGTTACCAGTTTTATGTACATAGGAGTTACCCTTCACTCACAGGCAACAGTATTCACATGCCACATAAACTAGAGAGCCAGCTCCACAACGAGAGCCATAAATGATATTGTCACGTAGAAGACATTCTCAATGGAGAGAAGTCTTCCGAAGTAAGAATGATTTCAGGTGTGCCGTAGGGGAGTGTCATAAGACCGTTGCTATTCACAATATATATAAATGACCTTGTGGATAACATCGGTAGTTCACTGAGGCTTTTTGTGGATGATGCTGTAGTATATCAAGAGGTTGTAACTATGGAAAATTGTACTGAAATGCGGGAGGATCTGCAACGAATTGACGCATGGTGCAGGGAATGGCAATTGAATCTCAATGTAGACAAGTGTAATGTGCTGTGAATACACAGAAAGAAAGATCCTTTATCATTTAGCTACAATATAGCAGGTCAGAAACTGGAAGCAGTTAATTCCATAAATTCACTGGAAGAATCCTAAGGAAATGCAATCTGAAGCAAAGGAAGTAGGTTACAGTACACTTGTTTGCCTACTGCTTGAATACTGCTCACCGGTGTGGGATCCGTACCAGATAGGGTAGATAGAAGAGATAGAGAAGATCCAACGGAGAGCAGCATGCTTCATTACAGGATCATTTAGTAATTGCGAAAGCATTACAGAGATGACAGATAAACTCCAGTAGAATACCCTGCAAGAGAGATGCTCAGTAGCTCGGTACGGGCTTCTGTTCAAGTTTCGAGAACATACCTTCACCGAGGAGTCAAGCAGTATATTGCTCCTTCCTACATATATCTCGCTGTGGTGTCACCGCCAGACACCACACTTGCTAGGTGGTAGCCTTTAAATCGGCTGCGGTCTGCTAGTATACGACGGACCCGCGTGTCGCCACTGTCAGTGATTGCAGACCGAGCGCCGCCACACGGCAGGTCTAGAGACACTTCCTAGCACTCGCCCCAGTTGTACAGCCGACTTTGCTAGAGATGGTTCACTGACAAATTACGGTCTCATTTGCCGAGACGATAGTTAGCATAGCCTTCAGCTACGTCATTTGCTACGACCTAGCAAGGCGCCATTATCATTTGCTATTTATCTTGTGATGCATGTACCGTCAGACCGATGTTCACCAATTATGAATTAAAGTTAAGTATTCCATCAGCTACGTACTTTATTAGCTACTATAAATTCCCTTAATGTTCCAGACCTCACGCCAGCCTGCGTGAGCCTAACGCATGCCTTTCGGCTACCAATCATAGTGGCTTGGCTGTCTTGCCAAGTCACAACAAATTGGCGACGAGGATGGGATTTCCGGCGACGTCGATGCACACTATTTGTGGGACGAACACAGTCACTGTTAGAGAGAGTAGCACTGGGCGGTGTGGAATTTACTACATGAATTTCCATGGGCGAAGGGTCACGAGCCCGAGTATTCTTGGTTCGATTCCGGCGCGAATCAAAGGGCCTGGAATGGTTGTGAGTGTCCGATCTGAGCTTTTTCTGGCAAACACTTTCAACATGTCCTTTTTTATTACTGAAAAAGCAAATAACTTGGCGTGATGGGCAATTCTCACGCGAATGTCTAGTAGCACACCGCGGGCATGATTTCACTGCATTTGTTTGCCGACACGGGACATGTGGATGAGAGCCAGGCGGCTTTGGCGTGGCCGGGCGCGAGGACTGTTTACTGTTCCGTGCAGCTCGCCCGGCGGGCCGATTAACGTGACACGCAGGTGGCGAAGTTTCAAAAGATTCCTGAGCAAAGTCAAGTGTGTCCCGCCGATCCAATATGTCCATCACCTGGTGAAGGGAGGGATTGACTAGTTTCAAAATCTGTTCCCGTATACGAACATCAGAAACATTCTGTGCAATTGCATCACGTACCATAGTATCTGAATAAGGGAGTCCACATTCACACTCAAAAGCACAAGATTGCAACCCACTCCCGATTAGTCTGACTGGCCGTACGTTTTGTACAAAAGAAAGTATACCTTTTTGCAACTACATTGACTGATTCTTTGAAATATGCATCTAATGCAGACAAAATTTCGTCGTAGGACAGAGTTGCCTGTCACGTCGCAGGTGATTCTGTACCACTGTCAGTTCACGTTGCACGAGACAGTCGCTCTTGTCATCAGCAGGACAATAAACTTTTTGTTGATTTGGACATCGACGGAAACGTGATACCGTTCCAGCTCGATACCGGAGCGCAGTTTCACTACTCAATCACGACACGTACAAACAGCTGGGCACACCTCCGTTGCGTGCTGCAAATGTTAAGCTAACTAGTTATTCCGGACAGGTGATCCCTGTGTTAGGACAGTGCAGCCTTCTTGCAACATACAAGGGACAAACAAAACTTGTGTCATTTTACGTACTTCGTTCTTCTGCTGCAGTGAACTTGTTTGATTTTGATTTATTTCAGTTGTTTAACTTGTCTATAGTAAATCAGGTCCTATCAGTGAACCAGACTGTGCCTTCTGGCAGTGTTTCTCGTCTATGTGAAGAATTTGCAGACATTTTTGCACCGGGCCTTGGTTGCGCTAAGAACTATAAAGCACATTTGGAACTGAAAGTCAACGCGCAACCGAAATTTTTCAGAGCGCGCAATGTTCCCCACACATTGCGTGATGAGGTCGCAAAAACGTTACATGATTTGGAATCACAAGGTGTAATTGCACATGTGCAGGCTTCCCTGTGGGCATCACCCTTAGTAATTTTGCACAAACCTTCCAGAAAATTGAGACTTTGCGTGGACTTCAAGGCAACAGTGAATCCACAATTAGTGACTGCAACTTTTCCTTTACCCCGCCCGGAAGATCTTTTTGACAAACTGTGCCCGGGTAAATATTTTTCGAAGTTGGACCTAGCAGATGCGTACTTGCAAATACCGGTGGACGAAGAATCCCAGCGCGTTTTGGTGGTTAACACGCATCTTGGTTTGTACCGATTCAAACGACTGCCATTCGGGTGTGCATCCGCCCCTGCATTGTTCCAGCAATATCTACAAACTGTTTGTGCGTCGGTCCCTACTGCAGCAAACTCTCTGGACGATATTGTGATCTCCGGAAAGACGGAAGAAGAACATTTAGCCAATCTTAGAACATTATTTCAGGTCTTGTGACAAAATGGTCTTCGCTTGCGGAAGGACAAATGTGTGTTTTTGCTCGAGATTTGCCATATCTGGGACATGTACTCAATGCCCAAGGCATACACATCAGTCCAGAGCACCTCCGTGCCATATAAGACTTGCCTTCGCCGCAGAATTTGAAGCAGCTACAGTGTGTGCTGGGAAAAATCAATTACTATCATCGCTATGTGCGCCATGCCTCTTCCATTTCAGCTCCGCTTCATCGCTTACGCCGTAAAGGTGTTCCGTTCGTCTGGACGACGGAATGCGAACGCGCCTTTCACCAGTTGAAATCGGCGTTGCTTTCCAATCCATGACTTACGCCATTCGATCCCCGGAAGCCCCTTTTGTTGATGGTGGATGCATCGGATTTCGGGATTGGTGCTGTGCTTGCGCACAAAGATGGTTCGCACGATCGCCCTATTGCCTTTGTGTCCAAATTGCTCTCGTCTGCGCAAAGAAATTATTCACAGATCGAGAAAGAAGCTTTGGCTCTCGTATTTGGTGTTACAAAGTTTCATGATTTCTTGTATGGTCGTCACTTCACCATCATCACAGACCACAAGCCTTTGACATCGGTTTTTCATCCGAACAAGCCTGTACCTCCACGTACAGCTGGCCGATGTGGCCATGCGGTTCTAGGCGCTTAAGTCTGGAACTGCGTGGCCGCTACGGTCGCAGGTTCGAATCCTGCCTCGGGCATGGATGTGTGTGATGTCCTTAGGTTAGTTAGGTTTAATTAGTTCTAAGTTCTAGGCGACTGATGACCTCAGAAGTTAAGTCGCATAGTGCTCAGAGCCGTTTGAACCATTTTTGAACCTCCACGTACATCGCAGAAATTCATTCGCTGGCCTATTTTCCTCTCGCAGTACCGCTACAATATCTTGTATCGGTCCACTGCTAAGCATGGAAACGCCGATGCATTGTCCCGTTTGCCTGTTGCTGAGGACAGAGCATTCGATTCCTCCGAAATTGCTTGCATGTTCATTGATTCAGAAACCGATGACGTGGTCGAATCGTTTCCGATTGATTTTCGTCGTGTAGCTACAGCCACAGCTGCCGACCCTGTCCTTGCTACCGTTGTGCGTTTCATTGCTACACAATGGCCCTTGTCAAAGTCACGGATCGAGGATCCGTTGGTTCGCCGATTTTTTGCTCACAAGGAGAGACTTTTTGTACGACGTGGTGTTTTGCTGTTGCGTTTTGATAATGATCAGTCCAGGGTCGTGGTCCCACGTTCGTTACAGTCCTCTGTCTTACGGCTTATCCACCAAGGACATTGGGCTATAGTGAGAACGAAACAACTTGCTCGTCAGCACTGTACTTGGTTCGGAAGCGATGCTGCGATTACGAATATGTGCTCTTCTTGCATGGCGTGTGCTGAACACCAATTTGCACCACCGCGGAAATTCTTTGCATGGCCAAAAGCCACTTCTCCGTGGCAACGCTTACACATCGATTTTGCTGGTCCATTCTGGAATGCTCGATGGTTGGTTCTGGTCGATTCAGTCAGTAATTTTCCTTTTGTTGTCCGGATGTCTTCCACAACGTCATCTGCCACCATCCAAGCGTTATCCGCTATCTTTTGCATTGAAGGTCTTCCACAGACTATTGTTTCTGACAATGGCCCACAATTCGTGTCCGCAGAATTTCAGTCATTCTGCAAGGCCAATGGTATTCAACATCTGACGTCCGCGCCGTTTTTGCCACAGTCAAACGTTGCCGCTGAACGTTTGGTCCGGACTTTCAAGTCACAGATGTTGAAGTTGAAAGAGTCGCATTCTCGGGAGGACGCGTTATTGCTCTTTTTGTCCTCGTATCGCTCTCAGCCCCGAGATGGACGCTCGCCGGCTGAGCTGCTTCACGGTCGCCCTCATCGAACCTTGATGTCTTTGCTACATCCGCCGCATCAGGTTCCTGTGCAGCGGCAGACACCTGCTTTTGCCCCAGGCGACGTTGTATACTATCGCACCTATCGAGGTTCACGGCATTGGCTCGCAGGGCGCATTCTTCGCTGCCTCGGCCGTGCTATGTATCTGGTTTTGGGGGCCTCTGGTGAGGTGTGTCGGCATCTCAATCAGCTGCGCCTCTGTCGTCGCACGGGATCTGCCGCTCCCCGTCTGCTTTCAGCGACAGTGCCGTCCGGTCAGCGCCCTGGGGACCCATCTACTGGCTGGCCTCAGCCCCAGGTGTTACCGATGCTGCCTTCCATTTTGCCCCATGGCGACGCGCCGTCGCCGCCGCCGCCGCTGCCGCCACCTGTTCTCCCGTCGGCCACGCACGCGGTGGACGCGTCGCTGCAACCGCCGGGCACTTCCCTGGGTCACGCGCCGCCGATCGCTTCCCGTGTTGGTTAGCACACTGGACTCGCATTCGGGAGGACGACGGTTCAATCCCGTCTCCGGCCATCCTGATTTAGGTTTTCCGTGATTTCCCTAAATCGCTTCAGGCAAATGCCGGGATGGTTCCTTTGACAGGGCACGGCCGATTTCCTTCCCCATCCTTCGCTCACCCGAGCTTGCGCTCCGTCTCTAATGACCTCGTTGTCGACGGGACGTTAAACACTAATCCCCCCCCCCCCGCTTCCCGTGACCAGTTGTCCTCCGCCATGGAACTCTTAACTCTTGCCCGCTCCAGACCATATGTCGTCTTCGCCCGTCAGGTACTCCGGCCTGATGGAGGTCGACCCGTCCGCCCCTCCTGACTCTCTACGGGCGCATACACCGCATGTTGGCGTGCACCCTGGACTAGGTTTCCAGGCGTTTCCTAGCTCCCCTCGGACCGAATGGCAGGGTGCGGGTGGCAAAGCCTCACCTGTTGTTAGGCTCCCCACCTCGTCGCATACGTCAACATGGGGTCCTCCCCACGGCGGGCGGAAGCCTTATAACACAACCGTTCGCCGATTTGCGGGGGAGGAATGTGGTGTCACCGCCAGACACAACACTTGCTAGATGGTAGCCTTTAAATCGGCTGTGGTCTGCTAGTATACGACAGACCCGCGTGTCGCCACTGTCAGTGATTGCAGACCGAGCGCCGCCACACGGCAGGTCTAGAGACACTTCCTAGCACTCGCCCCAGTTGTACAGCCGACTTTGCTAGAGATGGTTCACTGACAAATTACGGTCTCATTTGCCGAGACGATAGTTAGCATAGCCTTCAGCTACGTCATTTGCTACGACCTAGCAAGGCGCCATTATCATTTGCTATTTATCTTGTGATGCATGTACCGTCAGACCGATGTTCACCAATTATGAATTAAAGTTAAGTATTCCATCAGCTACGTACTTTATTTGCTACTATAAATTCCCTTAATGTTCCAGACCTCACGCCAGCCTGCGTGAGCTTAACGCGTGCCTTTCGGCTACCAATCATAGTGGCTTGGCTGTCTTGCCAAGTCACAACACTTGCGAAGAGAACATGAGGATAAAATCAGAGAAATTAGAGCCCACACAGAGGCATACCGACAATCTTTCTTTCCTCAAACAATACGAGACTGGAATAGAAGGGAGAACCGATAGAGGTACCCTCCGCCACACACTGTCAGGTGGCTTGCGGAGTATGGATGTAGATGAAGGTGTACTTAGATGAATGACCAACACTAACTTCACTTAGCGAAGGTTTATTCAGCACTTGCACATACAAGAACGTGGAGCGAACTGCCTCTGGCCAGAACACACACAGTATATATACAGCTACAGAACATTCCATTACAATGATTCCTTACAGTTGTGGATACTTCTAGAATGTACTCGAACTGAATACAGAAATTAAAATTGTACAGTGCAGGTGAGTTTTGAACTCATGACCCTCCATGCAATAGTATAGTATCATAACCACTACACCACGGTGTTACTCAGCTTCTTGTGTGACATTGCTCCCTCCTTAAGAGAGCAGCGTCTTGGTGTTACGTCGTCCTAGCCCAGGAATGAGTGATCGGTCCTACATACTCTGATTCCCCATGACTGATGCGCGCCCTGGCAGTGATCTTCTTAGAACTTCTTTTGCCACTACGCTCTATGTCACCTTTCCACTTGTTCCCTGTCGCTGGAGCTTCAAATTTACCCTGGGTTGCAGGATCCTTATAGAGCTTCATTTGAAGGACGTGGACCGTATCTCTGATCTTTCGTTGTCTTGTGTCGGGGTTGAAATCTTCAACTTTATAAGTAACATCAGACAACTGTCTTACAACCATATAAGGTCCAAAGTCTCTCCGAGAGCCTCAGGAGCTTCTCAGATAGACAAACCTTCCTAACAGGGGTGAAGATCCAGACGAGGTCACCAGGCCGGTAGACAACAAGGCGGTGGCTAGCATCATACCTTCAGCGATCGCTTTCTTGAGCCTGCAGCATGCGGAGTCGAGCTAACTGCCGAGCTTCCTCAGCTCTGGTTAACACCTGGCCGATATACCAGGTGTATGAAATGAGCGTTAAGATACAAACGTGTTGATAGGAAACATATGTTGTGAACGAGCCTTAATTTTTTTGTTTGTTTAGTATGACATCTGTCAAAGATATTTAGTATACATCAAGTCATGGAACAAACAACATCATATGTTTTCATCGTGTTAACTATGTCGAATTTTGTACCAGAAAGTGATGATTTGCGGAAAGCATTAATTTTTTGTTTTCATTTGAAAAACAGTGCTGCAGAGTCGCATCGAATGCTTGTCGAGGCATATGGTGATCATGCTCTATCAGAGGCAACATGCAAAAGATGGTTTAAACGGTTCGGAAATAATGATTTTGATGTAAGAAATGAAGAACGTGGAAGACCACCAAAAAAGTTAGAAGACGCCGAATTACAAGCAATATTGGATGAAGATGATACTTTGAGTCAGAAGCAAATGGCAACAATGCTAAATGTTGCACAACAAACAATTTCTGACCGTTTCAAAGCTATGGGAAAGATCCGAAAGTGTGGAAAATGGGTGCAACACGAATTGAATGAAAGACAGATGGAAAACCGAAAAACCATTTGTCAACTTTTGCTTCAAAGACATGAAAGAAAATCAATTTTGCATCGAATTGTTACTGGCGATGAAACATGGATTTATTTTAAGAATCCTAAACGGGAAAAATCATGGGTTAATCCGGGACAACGATCAACATCGACTGCAAAACCAGATCGATTCGGCAAGAAGACAATGCTCTGTGTTTGGTGGGATCAGAAAGGGATGGTGTACCATGAGCTTCTAAAACCCGGTGAAACTGTGAATACTAATCGCTACAGACAACAAATGATCAATTTGAACTATGTATTGATCGAAAAAAGACCAGAATGGGCCAGAAGACGTGGCAAAGTAATTTTTTTACACGACAATGCACCTACACACAATGCAAAACTGGTTCAGGATACAATCCAAACACTTGGCTGGGAGCTGCTACCCCACCCGCCGTATTCACCAGACTTGGCCCCTTCCGACTACCATTTGTTTTCATCAATGGGACACGCATTGGCTGAGGAACACTTCAATTCCTACGAAGAAGTCGAAAATTGGGTGTCTGATTGGTTTGCTTCAAAAGACGAACACTTCTATTGACGTGGTGTCCACAAATTGCCACAAAGGTGGTCAAAATGTATAGAAAGCAATGGTCAGTATTTTTAATAAAATGTTTTTACTTTTCAATTCAAAATTAGTGTTTCATTTTCACAAAAAACGCTCATTTCATACCGGTACACCTGGTAGTCGTCGTCCACGTCATCAAGATGTTACAGAAACACAGGGTCCATCGTCGTAGTCGCCTCACGCCCATGCACCAGGAAAAATGGCGTAAATCCTGTGGTGTCTTGTTTGGCGTGTTGTAGGCAAACATATATATATATATATATATATATATATATATATATATATATATATATATATATATATACTGCACTATCCACCAAGCGGTGTGTGACGGAGGGCACAATTCGCACCAAAGTCATATTCCATCCCTGTTCCACTTGCGGATTGCGCGAGGGAAAAACGACTGTCTGAACGCCTTAGTACGAGCTCTAATTTCCCTTATCTTTGAATGGTGATCATTGCGCGATTTGAAACTTGGTGGTAATAATATATGCTCTACATCCTTGGTGACGATCGGATTTCGGAATTTAGTGACCAGCCCCTTCCGTTTAGCGCGCCTTCACGAAAGGTAGCACCTCATCCCAGTTGCTCTGCTCAACTTTGACGAACATTGATAGCATGTCGGCCAAGGTCTTATTAAGGTGTTCAGTAAGCCCGTTAGTTTGCAGATGGTAGGCAGTCGTCATGTGTTGAGTAACGTTGCACCAACAGTTTATCTCTGTGACAAGATTCGATTGAAAAACTTTCCCTCGATCTGTAATTAACGACCTCGGGGAACCGTGTTTTAATACAATGTCTTCCATGATGAATTTGGCTACCTCGGATGTTCTGGCTGTTTTCACGGCTTTTGTAATAGGATAGCGTACCAGATAATCAGTGCAAACAATAATCCAGAATACGTTGGAAATCGTCCAAGGAGATCAGTCCCTACACGCTGGAAAGGTGTTTCGGCTGGTGGAATTGGTATGAGTCGGCCAGGTGATTTCTGCGAAACTGACTTTCTCCTCTGGCACTCTCGACAGTGCGACACACAGTTACAGACACTCCTAAATAAACTGGGCCAGAAAAATCTCTTTCGGATTCTATCGTGTGTCTTAATAAATCCTAAATGTCTCACCTCAGGTGTGTCATGGAATTTCTGTAGAACATCTAAGCACATGTGTTTAAGAATCACTGGTAGCCACCTCTTTCCAAACGGATCAAAGTTTTTCTTGCAAAGTAATCCACTAACTACGTTAAATTGTCCTTTCACATCTTCTGACTGATTTAAGGCGAGCATAACTTGAGGTATCTTGGTGTCCTTCTGCTCAGCAGAGAGATCCTGGAGTGCAGCGAGACAGTCACTATCTTCACCAAGGTCTTGATGGTCTTGCACAGGGTTTCTTGAGATACAGTCGGCATCTTGGTGTTTTCCTCTACTTTTGTACACTATGGTAATGTCACACTCTTGAAGATGTAGTGCCCACCTGGCGAGTCATCCTGTTTGATCCTTAAGACCTGTCAACCAAGGAAGTGAATGACGGTCTGCAACAACTGTGTATGGCCTTCAATGGAGATACTGTCGAAATTTGCGCATGGCCCAGATCACAGCAAGACATTCTCTTTCTGTAGTTGAGTAGTTTCTCTCGGCTTTTGTAAGTGTCCTAGAAGCATAGGCTATAACCTTCTCTTTTCCATCCGAAGTTTATGCCAGAGCAGCACCAATCCCATACCCAGTGGCATCTGTGTGCAGTTCTGTAGGTGCTCTCTCATTGTAGAGACCAAGTACACAGTCAGTGGTCAGAGATTTTCTCACCACATCGAAAGAATCTTGTTGAGCGCCACCCCAGATAAATTTAGCATCAGCTTTTAACAAATGTGGCCTGGCTTTGATACAAAAGTCTTTGATAAAACGATGGTAATAAGAACATGATCCGAGGAAGCTTTTCACATCTCTAATACTTTTAGGAATAGGAAATTCCGTTATAGATCTCACCTTTTATGGGTCTGGCTGCACACCTTTGTTTGACACAAGGTGTCCAAGTATTTTGATTTCTTTTGCTCCGAAGAGGCATTTTCTTGGATTAAGTTTCAGTCCGCCTTGTTGGAGACACTTAAGAATGATCCTCAGTCTTTTTACATATTTGTCAAATGTCTCTGAGAACACTATAATGTCATCTAAATAACAAAGACGCATCGCCCACTTCAGGTAACTTAGAAGATTATCCATCATCTGTTCAAAAGTTGCTGGTGCATTACACAAACCAAACAGCATTAGCTTAAACTCTTACAGGCCCTCAGAGGTGATGAATGCAGTTTTCTCACGATCAGCCTCATCTACCTCGCTTTGCCAGTATCCTGAGTACATGTCCATGGTTGAGAAAAACTTAGCCCCCTTCAGACAATCTAGTGTATTGTCAATTCGTGGAAGAGGGTAAACGTCCTTTTTGGTTATCTTACTGAGGTTCCTGAAATCAACACAAAAGTGCCAACTGCGATCCTTCTTCCTGACAAGGACCACTGGTGACAACCATGTGCTCTGCAAAGGTCTCCAGTGCTAATCCGGTGCTTCACCATCGATTTGTCTAATTTGCTCTTCACCTGTGTATAGAAGCATTCAGAACTCTTGAAGAATGGCAAGTAGCTTCTTCTGTTGTTCCTTAGTGAGATCTGATGATAGTCGAGCTAGAAGATCTTGTCTTGTAGTGGTAGCGCTAATTTCGCCCACAGACTTGGCATGGGAGGTTTCTATGACACTCAGTTATTCTTTTTTATTTATTTATTTATCTTGATCCAACATCAACTGATTACAAAAAAAAGTTTTTTTTTTGTTCCAGTCTTCTGGGTAAGTCAGAGCCTTACTTACTAGGGTTACATATTATTGTCTGGCACTTGTATGTACACAACTTTTTCTAAATTTAGTTGAGAGAACAGAGTTATATATATAGACTATACATAAAAATTGTTATTGCCATACTTAGATTAAGGAACCTACAGTTTGTGACATAGTATTCATAACTGACATTCAAATATTTACAGTTTGTGACGCAGTCTAAGATCTGAGATTACATATATTTTTACATAGATGGTCTTCCATCATACGAGTTTACTAAATCTAGAAACTCATCTGTTGAATATACAGGATTGTTTAGGAGCCATAATTTTAATTTCGTTTTTAGTTTTGTAATGGGCAATTTCGAGATATTAGGATGGAAGCAATTCAGTAGTTTTATGCCTGCATAGTGAGAGCTTTTCTCATAAAGTGTTGTCCTATGAGAGATGATGTGGGGTCTCTCTCCACCTCTAGTGTTGTGATCGTGCATTTCTTTATTAAGTGTTTTGTTACTGTTTACTGCCATAATGATTCTCTTGACAACATACAGATTATGCACAGTTAGTATTTTAAATTCTTTAAACAAATTTCTGCAGGACTCCCTGGCACATTTCTTTCCCATAATTCTAAGTGCCTTCTTTTGTAAGATAAGTACACTTTCCATATTACCTTTACTGCTGGATCCCCATACCTCTATCCCATAGCTCAGATGGGATTCAAGTAGTGCAAAATATATTTGCCTCAGAGTGGTGATGTTACAAAAAGGTGTCAGTTTTCTTAGGACATATATGGTAGTACTTAGCTTTTTGCAAATATCATTCACATGATCAGACCGGTTTAACTCCGCATCGAGTGTCAGGCCAAGAAATTTTTAATGTATTCGTAACCCATTAAGATTTGGTTTTCATGAGTTTTTTGCCTCCGAAGATCAAATTCAATATAGACACATTTATTTGTGTTTAACTTTAGTTTGTTTTCATTAAAATGCTGCAGAAATAAGCCTGCTGCAGTATTGGATTCCACTTCAAGCTGCAAATAGCTTGGATTGCAGCACATTAACGTGGTATCATCTGCCTATAAGATAGCTGTTGCATGGTTTGTTATGGACTGAATATTATTAACATAAATAATAAAAAGAAGTGGTCCTAATATTGACCCCTGTGGAATACCAAACTTTATGATAGTGGTGTTTGATTTGTATGCTCCCTCTGTAGTGCTAATAGACACAAACTGCTTCCTATTTGTCAAGTAGGACCTCATCAGATTATGGGCTGTGCCTCGAATGCCATAGTTCCACAGTTTGTCCAGCAATATGGTCGTATAAACATAGTCAAATGCTTTTTGTAAGTCCAGAAAGATGCCACATACATGTTCTTTATTATCTATTGCTTGAGTGACACCTTCGATTAAGTTGTATGCTACTGTAATGGTGGATGACCCCTTGACAAACCCATACTGCCCCTTAGAAATCACTTTTTTACATACCAGGAAGTTCCAGATCCTTATATATATTACTTTCTCAAAGATTTTGGGTATTATTGGAAGAACAGAAATGGGTCGAAAGTTTTCTACTAGATTCCTGTTTCCTTTTTTAAAAATAGGCACAACTCGAGCAATTTTCAACTCATCTGGAAATAGACCATCTTCCGTATGAGAGTTGATAACTGTTGATAAAGGTGATGCAATTTTATGTATACATTTCTTAAGAGTGTCCAGAGTAAGACCATCATATCCTGCTACATGGGAATTCTTTAAGCTACTCACTATTTTAATTATTTCTTCTTTACTTTTTGGCATCAAAAATATAATTTCTGACACTGGTGTTCCTCTGAATTTGTATTTATGATTTTTAAGCTGATTGTTTATGCTGGAGCCAACAGAGGAAAAGCAATTGTTAAATATATCAGCAAGTCATTTTCAGTTGTATGTTTCTCAGATTTACCTATTTCTCTATTTACTAGTGACTATGATTTTTGGAGATATTATTTTAGCTCTGAATGACACTTTCAAAATGTTTCTGTTTTTCCGAAATTAGGTGGTCTACATAGTATTTCTGATACTTTTTGAACTCTTCTTTTAATTTTTTATTTCTCACGTCATTTAACATAGCATACTCATACCATCTTAGTTTTTCTCTCGCCTCAGTGACTGAACTTGATATCCAGTTTCGGGTTGCAGCATGTGACGGAATTCTATTTTTTATGAATGGGCAGGCTTGGTTAAGAATGTAGAATAGTTCACTTGAGAATTTTCCATAACTATGAAGTGTCGTTAAACGACTGTTCCAATCCACAGTCCTTAGCATATTATTCAAATGAGTCATATTTTTGTCTGTATTCATCCTAATATATCTCTAGCAACTGTGTGTAGGAAACTTTTTTATGTGCACACATAGTTCTACTGCATGGTGGTCTGACAAAGCACTTATAATAACAGAAGATGTAAGATTGTAAAGACGAATACCAGTGATTCTGTTATCTATTGCAGACTGGCATGTTTCAGTCTCCCTGGTTGCAGTGTTTATCAGGTATCTTACATTATATTCAAGCAGAGTAATCTTGAATTGTCTAGTGTGTGTCTTATCTGCTAATACATTTATGTTGAAGTCTCCTATAATTATTAAGTTGTTCAGGTGTGATTTAAAAAACATTCTGTATCATGTCACAAAACTTTGTTAAGAAAACTTCGAAGTTTCCACCTGGTGGTCTGTATAAACATATAACATAAATTTCATCATTTCGTACCTTTATACGTGCTGCACATAATTCAATTGTTTCTTCTAATGAATATTTACTTACATTTACAGAATTAGAGTGAAATGTGCTTTTTACATACATTGACACACCCCCACCTCTGATAGTAGATCTGCAAAACTTATTAGCTAGTACCATGTTTAGAGGTTTAAAAAGTTCTAATTTGGCATCAGATAGCCAGTGTTCACTAATACCAAGCACATCAGGCATAGTTTCATTTACAAACACGTCTAATTGTTCATATTCCTTGCTCAAGCCCTGTACATTCTGGTGAATTATTTCAAAGTTGTAAATACCTTGTTGTATATGTCTCTGCTTTACCGACTTAAATAAGGTCATGTCTCTGTTTCTCTTGTGGGCTTCCTTCAATTAACAGCATTTGCTACGCACATGTGTCTTGGAAGGATCTGCGGTTCTTGACAACAGTTAACTATCCACAATTCACCGAATCCGTTCTTAAACAAGACGACAGAAGCTGGGATGACCAAGTTAGTCTTCAGTTGGTATGCTTCTCTTACATTCCACTACAAGATCCATGGGTTGTTGCATGGCATGGCACGTGACAGTTACCTTTCTAGCACTGACTTCAGGAATGATTATTTCGTCCAGCACATATACTCTCCACACACTCTGATGCGCATCTTCCTGTCCACAGTATCTCATCTCGTCCAGCATAATCTTCGAGCAACCACAATCTATAATTGCCTGAGAAGCTTAAAGTCCCATCCGAGAATGACATCATGACTACACTCTTGTAAGGCAATGCATTCTAAGGGCTTTGTATGGCCACTTATACCCACACAAATGGTACACCTTCCTGTAGTTTTACATATTTCCCGTTAGCCACCTTCAGCAGAGATGTTTTGTTGTCGACGAATACAGTTTTCTGCAACTGGCGACGGTACCTCTCCCAAATAACTGAATACAATGCTCCAGAGTCCACAAGAGCTTGGGCTGGTCGGCCATCCATGAGGTTATTGATGTAGTTTCCTATCATTTTTGTAGTCATCGATGGCAGAGGATTTTCCTCTTTGGCGGCCTCAACTCCAAGGAAGGTCGCACCCTTTAGCTTTCCAGGTTGTGGCTGCTAGGAGATCGGCTGGAGCTTCTAAACGGCGATGGAGAGCTTGATTGGCGTGTTGGAGAGCGTCCTCTCCAGCATCTAGCTTGCGGTATTCGTGACCTATGTCGTCCTGCATCCACATCATCTTGTTCATCTTCGTTGTGCCGGAGTTGGCATCGGCTAGGATGGGTCTGCTGTCTTCTGGCGCGGGCGTCATCAAATATCCGCCGCCTTTCTCGACAATAGCACCCCACATGTCGTCCGCAGAGGAAACATATTGGTTGGTTATCCTGGGTCCTCCAGACACCAGTCTTCCTTGGTGCCCAAATAGATTCCTCATGCGGCATTGTAGGAACGTAACTCCACCTGGGCCTCGACTTTTTCACCGTTTTAAAGGGAAATGAAGGACGAGAGATTGGGTCCAATGTCTGTTCCACGTCCTCCCTTATGACCTCTTGAAGCGTCGCGGTTTTTTGCTCGCTGTGCAATCCAAATGCTTTCTGAACTTCGTCTCTTACTATCTGATGAAAAACACTTGTGAAATCAGTGCTCTCCAAGTAGAAACATACGTTAGCCAAACACACGGTGTCATGCCATTTGTTAAATTTGGCTATAGGCTCATATACCTGGAGCCACTTGTTTGGATCTTGGCCATCGTCGCCAGAGTACCCAGAAGGATGTCTCATGTGGTGGCACACAGTTGCTGTCATCGTAACATCCTCCTCTTCTTCTGTCTCCAGTAGATTGCGATCTGTTGAATATGGTTCATACTCGGGTTTCTCGCCTCATTGTGGTCTGATGGAAGGCACTGTGTCGTCGATAATGTGCGCTATCACAAGTTCCAGTGCTCAGCATCTCCACCAAAATAATGTTAAGCAGAAGAAGGTGTAATTAGATGAATGACAAACACTAACTTCACTTAACGAAGGTTTATTCAATACTTGCACATACAAGAGTGCGGAGCAAACTGCCTCCAGCCAGAACACATACAGTATATATACAGCTACAGAACATTCCAGTACAATGATTCTTCACATTTGTGGATACTTCTAGAATGTACTCAAACCGAATACAGAAATTAAAATTGCACAGTCCAGGTGAGTTTTGAACTCATGACCCTCCATGCAAAAGTTTAGTATTATAACCACTACACCACTGTACTACTCGACTTCACCTGTGACAATATCAAGATGAAAGGCAAAATCTCCCTGGAAACAGCCCTACGACTGTTTGAACTCAAAGTTGAACCTGTTGCAATTTACGGATTGGAAAACATATGGATTCATCTGAAGACGACAGATATCGAAAAAATAGAGAAACTGAAGGCTACTTACTTAAAAACGGTGCTATGTCTCTCCAAATACACACTCTCGTGGTTCATGTATGAATTGGCCAGCGAGCCCTTCTTCATAGAAAAACTGCAACGGAAACACTTACTACCAGTGATGACAGCCTACCAGGACTTACTGACGGAACTACATGAGAAGAAACGCAAGATATGGTAGGATTTCTACGTTACAGATGCCATGACAAACCATGAATGGATGCAGGGAGGACACGAACTCCGCCACGTAGTGACAAAACTCTCCGGGCAGGGATATCATCGCAAGCTGTGCAACACCCCTAGTTTTCACAAGCCCAGCACTAGCTGTATACGTGCGAGGTGCAGTGCCCAGTGTGAGAGATAGTGTTAATCTATAGGATGAGAACAGAATCGCTGGTGAAATTCTGTAGTGACTAAGAATAATAATAGTGAATAGAAAATAATTCCTGTATTTCACACAGTAAATGGACAGTTTGGCTGCAATAAATCTCTTATTATATTCACTTAACAGGTCTCGGTCTTTTCAAATAATGATACTTTAAAGCAAAAATAGTTTGGATTGATAAAACTCCATCTGCAGTATACAGGGTGTCACCTAACATTACCGCTGGATATATTTCGTAAACCACATCAAATACTGACGAATCGATTCCACAGAGCGAACGTGAGGAGAGGGGCTAGTGTAACTGGTTAATACAAACCATGAAAAAATGCACGGAAGTATGTTTTTTTAACATAAACCTACGTTTTTTTAAATGGAACCCTGTTAGTTTTGTTAGCACATCAGAACATATAAACAAATACGTAATCGGTGCCGTTTGTTGCATTGTAAAATGTTAATTACATCCGGAGATATTGTAACCTAAAGTTGACGCTTGAGTACCACTCCTCCGCTGTTCGATCGTGTGTATCGGAGAGCACCGAATTACGTAGGGATCCAAAGGGAACGGTGATGGACCTTAAGTACAGAAGAGACTGGAACAGCACATTACGTCCACATGCTAACACCTTTTTATTGGTCTTTTTCACTGACGCACATGTACATTACCATGAGGGGTGAGGTACACGTACACACGTGGTTTCCGTTTTCAATTACGGAGTGGAATAGAGTGTGTTCCGACATGTCAGCCCAATAGATGTTCAATGTGGTGGCAATCATTTGCTGCACACAATTGCAATCTCTGGCGTAATGAATGTCGTACACGCCGCAGTACATCTGGTGTAATGTCGCCGCAGGCTGCCACAATACGTTGTTTCATATCCTCTGGGGTTGTAGGCACATCACGGTACACATTCTCCTTTAACGTACCCCACAGAAAGAAGTCCAGAGGTGTAAGATCAGGAGAACGGGCTGGCCAATTTATGCGTCCTCCACGTCATGGTAATGTACATGTGCGTCAGTGAAAAAGACCAATAAAAAGGTGTTAGCATGTGGACGTAATGTGCTATTCCAGTCTCTTCTGTACCTAAGGTCCATCACCGTTCCCTTTGGATCCCTACGCAATTCGGTGCTCTCCGATACACACGCTCGAACAGCGGAGGAGTGGTACTCAAGCGTCAACTTTAGGTTACAATATCTCCGGATGTAATTAACATTTTACAATGCAACAAACGGCACTGATTACGTATTTGTTTATATGTTCAGATGTGCTAACAAAACTAACGTGGTTTCATTTAAAAAAACGTAGGTTTGTGTTAAAAAACATACTTCCGTGCATTTTTTTATGGTTTGTATTAACCAATTACAATAGCCCCTCTCCTCACGTTCGGTCTGTGGAATCGGTTCGTCAGTATTTGATGTGGTTTACGAAATATATCCAGCGGTAACGTTAGGTGACTCACCCTGTAGTATTGAGATCTGGGGTGGAGCACCAGCAGGCTATGCAGACAGGCTTTTTAGATTACAAAAAAGGGTTGTAGCTAAGATAAACAAGAGAGAGTCTTGTAAAGATTGTTTTAGAATATATAAAATACATACTATCTACTCTATGTACATACTGCAGACAATCACATTTGAGAAACTAAACCTAGAACATAATGTAATGCACATAACTACAACACATGGTTAAGGAAAAACTTTCTCAGAATTAAGTTATAATAAAGGCTGCAGACAACAGTCTGCGTACCACAGGGACAATTTTTTTTACAACGGACTGCCATGGTATAGCTGACTTAAATACCTTAGAAAATAAACTGGAGCACTTAATAATACAGACATGACTGTAGTCAATAGAAGAT
Source organism: Schistocerca piceifrons (assembly GCF_021461385.2). Lineage (NCBI taxonomy): Eukaryota > Metazoa > Arthropoda > Insecta > Orthoptera > Acrididae > Schistocerca > Schistocerca piceifrons. The sequence goes on from NC_060149.1 coordinate 332,327,393, forward strand.
TTCAAATTATAATGTAACCTTGTAAAGCTGTTAGTGTGTTTCTGAATCATGTCACTTGAGTCAGGATGTGGGTACCAACACTGTATTCACCTAGTCAGGTGTGGAAAAATGCCTGAAAACCAAATCCAGGTTGGCTGGCTTACCAGCCCTCATCATTAATCAGTTGGATGGATTCAATCCAGGATAAGTACCCCTCCCTGAATCCTGCAAGCAGCATGCTAATGCATTTGGCTGTTTAGGTGGATAAAAAAACCCTGTTTTATATTTTCTCAAAACATGTCCTCACAATCTGTTTACCAAACAAATTGACATATACACACATGCAATCTTAAGTGCACTCAAGCAGATACGAAATATTTCTGCTGAGAAATTCTTCGTCCACTCTGACTCTTGAGGGTCTTTAAATTTACACAATGCAAGTACCCTGTATATAAATATGCTAATAACACCTAGGATTCCCTTTTCTACCTACAATGGCTGGTGAAGGTGTCATCATTCTGATGAGTATCAAGGCACAAAGGAATCCAGGAATATTAATTCCAGAAGTGGCAGCCAAAGAAGTATACACTCAAAATCGAGTAACACAATGTGCCGCCCACCCACATGCTATATTTTCATATTTTAGGTACAGGGTCATGTGCATGTTCGAAGTGACAGAAAATAATCTGTAGCTGATTAATTATATCAACTACTTATTATGGCATATCTGTTTTGAGCCACTGAGGTGAGATTAGACCCTCTTCACTCAACAACAAATACGTTACAGCCCGGGTATCCCTTTTAATATTTTGTGAACTGTCTGTATTGATCCCTACCTTATTGGGGAGAAAGCTTTCAAGGGTTTATGAAGGTAGCTTTTTATCCTAGGTTTTATGTAAATGATCAGCCAGCAACACTTTCCTAAGTAACACTGGCAGCTCATGCAAAATTATACCAATGTGGTATTCTACAGCCTTTTGACTTACAATGATGGTAATTATATCTAAATTGAATATACAGGGTGTTTCTAAATGAATATTGGGGTTTTAACACTTTATAATATTTATTACATCAAACTTACAGTTATATATATGATATGTCAAATGAAAGAGCAACTCAAAAAGTTGTGTTTAGCACCAGTGCGCATGCGCAGTGTGCAATATTTCTGCCGCAATCTGCTACACAGTGGTAGTAGTGAAGATGGCGACTAGTGAACAGGAAGCGTTTTGTGTTTTGCAGTTTGCAAAGACCGAATCTGTAGTTACTGTGCAACATGCATTCTGGCTGAAGTTCGATTGTGATCCTCCAAGTGATAACAGCATTCGTAGATGGTATCATCAATTTGAAAATACTGGTTGCCTTTGTAAAGGGAAGAGCACCGGATGGCCAAGAGTCAGTGAAGAGACTACTGAGTGCTGAGAGAGTTGTTCACTTGTAGCCCAAAGAAATGAGTCCGGAAGGATAGTTGTGAATTACAAGTTCCCGTGTCAACTGTTTGGAAAGTTTTAGGAAACTGCATACAACTATGTCCTTACCGTTTACAGTTATTACAGGCTCTAAAGCTGGCAGACCATGGATTACGTGCCAATTTCACAAACGAAATGTCGTTTCATGATGATGAAGATTTTCTGGATCATGTCTTCAGTGATGAATCGACCTTTCACCTTAGTGGACATGTTAACACTCACAATGTGTACATCTGGGGCTCAGAAAGTCCTCACGAGGTGGTACAAATGCAACGAGATTCCCTTAAAGTGACTGTTTTTTATGCCGTATCCCGGTAGAAAGTTTATGGGCCTTTCTTTTTTGGTGAACTTACTGTAACTGGCACTTCTTACCTTGATACACAAGAGCAATGGCTCTTCCCCTGAGTTGGAAGAAAATGAGCCAGAGAACTTCATGGATGGTGCACCACCTCACTGGCATAGCGAAGTAAGTGATTGGATGAACTTCACTCTTCCCAAGCGCTGGATAGGCTGCAAGGGACCCAGTGACAGGGCTTGCTTTGCATGGCCTCCATGTTCACCCGACCTAACGCCATGAGATTTTTTCCTTTGGGGCTTCATCAAGGATTGTGCGTACATGCCTCCGCTACCAGCAGATTTCCCCGAATTAGGAAACGGGGTTGAAGCAGCTGTTGCTACAATCACTGACAACACACTTATCAACATTTGGGAAGAACTCGGCAATAGACTTGATGTGTGCCGTGTGACAAATGGTGCTCACATTGAATATTTATAAGGTTCTTGGTAAAACTGTTTGAGTTGCTCTTTCATTTGACATATCATTTATAACTTTAAGTTTAATATAATAAATATTATAAAGTGTTAAAATCCTGATATTCATTTATAAACACCCTGTATTAGTTTTACATATATAAATTGAACTGTTATTTATACATCTTATAATTAATAGTTTAATATTTTAAGGAACAAAAGAATAGTTGGTGTCACCAGTAATCAAATCTGGGTCTGCAAATTACCAGTCTCCGCTTAATGCCTCTCGCCCCAGTGCCAGAATGATGACAATACTTTAAAAAGTACTCTACGCTTGCACACAATGCTACATGCAATTTCAGAGAATGTTCTGACATGGTGCTGAGAGCAATATAACACTCATAGTGCCGGAATGGATAATGTCAGAACAGAGCATGCACAACAGAAACCAGACAGCTGCGTCACTTCTCTGAGTTTATTGTAGCATGGCTGACCATTATTTCAGCAGTTGACACTGGTTTCTAGTTATCGCAGAAAGAGTGCTGTAAAATATGCTTTCGTTCATTTTATTTTCTTACCAGCAAGCATTTTAAAAGAAATGGCATAATTTTAGTTCAATTTCTGACTCATATTCGAAGAGAAATGGCGTAATTTTAGTGTGCTATTTACAGTGTGCTGCAGCACATTACCGGCTGCCCTGCTAAGTTATTTAACTTTTATTCTGCAGATAAATTAGGATTTTATCAGCATATTGTAATGCTGACAATTTCAAATTTGGCCCTGATTTGGTATGACTGGGTAGATGAACATGAATGGGAATAGAAGATTATTGTGATTCAATATGAGTTTGTATGAGAGGCGTTCAATAAGTAATGTAACACATTTTTTTCCTCGGCCAGTTTTGGTTGATAAAATGCAGAATTTGTTGTTGAACATCGTGAAATATTCCTGTTTCAGCTCCTATAGTTTCATGAAACTCCAATAGGTGGCGGCACTATACACAGCATTAGAAATGGCATCTGTAATGGAGGTACGTTCCAAGCAGAGAGTTGTCATCAAGTTTCTTTTGGTAGGTGCTCGCAAAATGTCTACAGACATCAAGCAGAGAACAAAAGCACAGTGAGTCACTGGGCGAGGCATCTGTCATCGCATCAAGGTCACGCAAACCAGTCTGATCTGCCACATGCCGCCCACACACAGCTGTGACTTGCAATGTTGGAATGTGCAGACACACTCATTCGACAACCATCTCACTGCACAACTGAATGTCTCTGTTGATGGTGCTTCACACACTCATCCACCAGTTGGAGTACTCAAAGGCATGTCCCATTGGGTTCCTTGCAGTCTAACAGAGGACCATAAAGAACAAAAACGGACCATCTATGCGGAATTGCTTGCTGATCGTGACAATTTTTTGTTAAACATAGTCACAGGCGATAAAACATGGGTTCATCACTTTGAACCAGAAATAAAACGGGAATCCATGGAGTTGCGCCATACCATCTCTCCTCCACCTCTCAGCTGACGAAGTCGTAGTGATGGTCTTCTGGGACTCTGAAGGGATTATTTTGTTTGATGTCCTCCCTCATGGTACAATGAACAACTTTGAAGTGCATTGTGCTACCCCCAGGAAACTGAAGAAATGCCTTCAGTATATTTATTGCCACAAAAATGCAAATGAACTGCTCCTTCTCTATAACAAAGCATGACCTCACACAAGTTTGTGCAGCTGAGAGAAGCTCAAAATACTTATTGGACAGTTGTTCTTCATCCACCCTACAGCCTGGATCTTACATCTTCCGACTTCCATCAGTTTGCCCCAAGAAAGGAAGAAGCATTCCATAGGAAGCAGTATGTGGATGATGCGAAGGTTATTGATGCAGCAAGATGTTGGCTCTGAGGTTGACCAGTAGAGCGGTACCATCCGGGCTTACAGACCCTTCCAAATGGCGTAGGGCCATCACATTGTGGAGATTATGTTGAAAAATTGGGTTTTGTAACCAAAAGAGTGGGGAATAGTATGGTGTATTTGAATGCTGAATAAAACCAACCAGCTTTCAGAAAAAATGTGTGCATTACTTATTGAATGCCCTTTGTATCTTATACATTTTTTAATTTGACCTGTTTTAACCATTTTCATCTCAAACTATTTTAGGAAGATATGGTGTCCACTAACATACAGGGGCTGAACAGAAATATGGAAACACCACGCAAAATGCATGCTTGAACATAAATGAAGATGTCAGCCAAACCTGCAGGCTGTACTGTTGTATTTGCTCATCAAGGGCACCTGTGCAATGTCTTCGATACATTGCAACTGTCAGTCATGGTCAGAACTAGGCCTTTGAGAAAATATTGATATTTTTTCCAAAAACTATCAATATATATTGATGATACTTTTTCCCCCGATATATTGATATCAAAACGGGGATATTGAGTGCCAATAATTTTATTTTATATTTTTTTCACAAGCTTTGGAAAATACTTGAAGTTGTTCTTTTGAAATTGTAGTAGAACATAATTTTACTTTCACTGTAGAAGGAATCTTACCACTTTTTGAGCTTTCATCAAGTCCAAGCTTCCCCTTTGTGTGAAGCAAGTACATGTGGCACAGAACAACTCTGACTGCACTGGGGGTTGGCAGTGTGAATGTTATAACAAGATTTCCGACATGAAGAAACAGCACACCAGTTGCACTAAAAACAATTTTTAATGCAACTAATGTGCTATTTCTTCACAATTTTGTTCACATTGACATCCTTCAAAACCAGCTGCTGAAAATGATTGACAAAAATCTGAATGATAAAATTGGTCGTTGTGGTGGGCGGAGACGTATGAGGGAAAATGCTGATATAATCTGTGCTCGGCACTTCCAACAGACTCTGCAAAGTTTAGCTGCACCATGTAATTTTAACATTACAACTGCTAGGTCGCTGGCATTTGCAGAAATCAAAAAAACAGGGAAGTCAACATGAAATCACTGAAACAAAGGCGGTTTTCTTTGTGGCGAGATCTGTTTACAAAATTTAAATCACCAAATTTCTCTTCCGAATGCGAAAATATTTTGTTGACACCCACTTACATAGGGAGAAATGATAATCATAATAAAACAAGAGAAATCAGAGCTCGAACAGAAAGATTTAGGTGTTCCTTTTTCCCATGCGCCATTCGAGAGTGGAATGGTAGAGAAGTAGTACGAAAATGGTTCGATGAACCCACTGCCAGGCACTTCAGTGTGAATTGCAGAGTAACTATGTAGACGAAGTAGTCCGGACAAATCTGATAGGTAACAAACTGGAACGATGGACCCATCAAACACCTTTTATTGTGCCACGTATGTGTAGTTACCACTGTTAGCAAAGTGGTTATCACCAAGCGTGAATGTGCATCATTTTCCTTTTAATTCTTGCTCTAAGGGGGATTGGCAGGTTGCTAGCATGTTGATTTAAAGAATATCTAACAATAAATCAATACTTAAATATACAGCTCTAAAACCAGCAGTATATTTACAATCTGCAGCCAATATTTTTATAGGCAGGTGTGGCGATATTTTTTCACCGATATATCAATACTTTTTTCGATATATCGAGAGCTGATAAAGATATTTCTTTAAACATCAATATATTGGATTCCACATATTTTTAAAAATATCAGCAGTCCTAGTCATAACAGTGTTCTTAGTAGTGGTGTGTGCATTATGTTGGAAATAAGTGAATTTGAAAATGGACAAATTGTAGTACTTGTATGGTGGATGCTTCCAAAAGCAAGGTGGCTGATGCGTTTGGTGTTTCAGTAGACCCATGTATACGACTTATACCGCATACATGGGAAGGGGAAAAACATCATCCAACAAGTCACAATATGTATAACACTGTCATGAGTAACTCTGACCAATGGTTACTGGAGAGGTTTGTGACAAAAACAAGAGGGCAACAGCTGCAAAAGTCACTGCAGAGCTGAATGTCGCATTTGCGAATCCTGTCACCACTAAAACAACATGAAGGGAGCTCCAGGAGGGAATTGCAGGCAGAGCTAGAATTCCAAAATGACTCATCAGTGATGCAAATGCCTGTAACGGAAAAATGTGGTGCTGAAGTCATAAGACCTTGGATATGGAGCAAGACAGTCATTTGCTTAGATGAGACTTGTTTCACGCTGTTTCCAACAACTGGATGAGTTTACATCTCATGAGTGAAACACGGTATGGGTTTGGCGATTATTTAAGCAGCTGTATTGTGGTGTTCCATGGGCACCATGGTTACTCTGCAAGGTCACATTACTGTCAAAGATTATGTGAACATTTTAGCTATCAGGTCCGTCCTGTAGTACAATGTTCATTCTCAAATGGTGATACTGTGTTCCAAGATGACAGGGCCCCTGTTCACACAGATCACATTGTCGTCCTGGTTTTGTACACACGAGGATTAATTTTCATATCTCCCCTGGCCACTTGAGTCACCATATCTCCGTATTATTGGGTCTTTGTAATCTTCTTTGGAGAGAAGTGTGTGTGGTCACTATCCACCTCGGTCATCATTACCCAAACTTGCCATTATTTTGCAAGACAAATAGTATAACATGCCCTTGAAAACCATAGAGGACCTATTCTGAGATTACTGGAATCTGTTTAGAACTACAACGGATTCCCTACCTCATAGTAAGCATGGTAATGTGTTATGTTTTGGTTATTTCCATAGTTTTGTACACTCCCTGTATAACTGAGGGTTGTAATAATGGAATATTATTAAAAGATATATTGTTAGTTTCTTTGGGTTTCATATATTTTGCTGTAAAAGAATTTTAATTAGTCTTTGATTTCAGTAACCTGTAATTGGAGGATGTTAGTGTTTAACGTCTCGTCGACAACGAGGTCATTAGGGACGGAGCGCAAGCTCGGGTGAAGGAAGGATGGGGAAGGAAATTGGCCGTGCCCTTTCAAAGGAACCATCCCGGCATTTGCCTGCAACGATTTAGGGAAATCACGGAAAACCTAAATCAGGATGGCTGGAGACGGGATTGAACCGTCGTCCTCCCGAATGCGAGTCCAGTGTGAGTAACCTGTAATTAAACAGCCACTGAAACAGCAGTTACTACTTGCACTGAAGATGCACAATTCTCTCTCTTTTCGTACATGTGACAGTGTGGAGACAAATATTTGGCAACATTACCTTTTTAGATGTTAATCTCAGACAGGAATATGCAGACTGCCACAAACATCATCTGGAAGAATAACCTTCTTAAACATAGGAAATTACCATAAATAGTGAGAGCATTTGGTTACAGACCTTCTATCAAATGTTATTACACAAATGGTGAATTTTAACTTGCTTTAATATCTCCTCTTACATGGTGCTCAATACAATACTTTTACATCAGTGTCTGTGCTCCTGACCTAACTCTTATACAAAAATCAGCCATACAGCATAATTGCATTTGTTTGCAATATGCTCTGAAGCATATACCAGAAGAAGTAAAGAAGACGACAGAACAAGCTGAACGTCGTGTAAAATAAAAAATGTGAAGAACGCAATTCCCATTAGTGCTGCACAAAAACTGTCTACTTGTCTGATGACCATCAAAAGTATGTCTTTGGCAACTAATTAATTAATGTTGAATAAAAATAATAAGTATATGTGTTTAGATATTACAAAGGGTCTAATACTGATGTCACATGTCGTATAGAACCAGATGTTAAAATCTGTGACCTCAGCCACCAGAATTTATGCTAATTAGTCAAAAGAACAATTTGAAGGTCAACTGGGTAAATGTCAATAACAATTATCACTGAAAAGTAACTTCTTTTAACAGTGGAAAAGTCAGCTCTATTGAAGGAAAAGACCACACTCTTTTTGACCTTATTTGATACATAGGGGGGGGGGGGGGGGGGGAACACATCAAGAAGATACAGAAAGAGACACAACATATTGCTTTCTAAATAATGCGTTTATGTGCTGAGATATGTAAACATCATTTTTTTCTATTCTTTCATGTGACAGCAGTGTAGAAAACTGACCATACAACCTTCAAGAACATCTGCCATGGCTTGTGCTTTGGCCATTAATAAACTCTACTATCATTACTAGTTTCTTAATACTGATATTATTTTTCGACTTTTTTGTATAGTATAGTATCTCATAAATGTACTTTCACCACTCAGTACTGGGGCAAGTGAAGCAATGTATTGCCATTCCATCTAATGTAAACAAACCTACATTTGACAGTGACATTCCCTTCCATTCCAGTCCACTGGAATCCAGTGTGAAAAAAACTTAAGGATAACTGATGGAGATGGGCTAAATGATTTGATTCCTCTGGAGTTCTTGGCTCTATGATGGAATAGTGCTAAGAAAAGATATAGTGTCTGGCTGTTTATGACACATATACATTACAACCATTTGCAAATGAATACTGTGACAACATTGTGGAAGAAGTACAGTGCATTAACAAGTCAACAAGATTTAAAAAAAAAAAAAAAAAAAAAAAAAAACTATCCATGAGAAAAGGAAGGAAGAGTTAAATTTAATGTGTTGATGATTACGTCACAGGAGAAAGAGCACAAGATGAACTATCACAGCTTTCCCCATAAGCAATTTAAGGAAAGCATGAAAATCTGAAAATTTTGCTGGCCATAAGAGGATATGCATCCAGCTCCTCCTTACCCTCATGCCACTTCTTTTAGTGATATCTATATAGAGGGATGTATAGTTACAATCCACAATTCAATTCTTATATTTAATATAATCTTATTTTTAATACTTTCTCTACACACTGAACAGTTTAAACCAATATCTCTAAATAAAAATAAAAAAGTGACAAGGCTCTAGAACTATAAATTTCATTATTTCTTTGGTAATGATGCAATGGGCCTGCCCTGTGTTAGCTCCTTTTTGCAGCAAGTATCTGAAATGAATAAATAGCCTGAAGAAAATAAGATCATTTTTGTGGGAATTACATTTATGCAATATTGGTCATTATTTGCTGCCCACAAGACTTTGGCGCATTAAAGTAAGTTTGCAGATGGATACTAACGGAGGTATGGGAAGTCTTCAATACTATGGCACACTGATGGAAGACAAAGTGTTAGTTTGTAGGCTTTTGTCATTTAAGTTAAAATCTTTTAGGTTGTTAAGCCACAGTTTCTTCTTACACAACTGAAGCTTTGACCCTTCTACTAGCATCATCTTCAGCATCATCTGATGTCCCCGGTAAACTGAACACTGTTAAAGACCAGCATCATGTTCAGGGAGTTTTCCTGCACTTATTCTGAAAAAGTAGGGTAACACTTTGAGCAATAGAGATTAAATAATGCACCACTATAGCCTTCTCATTGATTCCATTGTGCAGATGATGCATTCACTATACGGACACACAGTAAAAAAGAGTTAGTCAGGCAGTTACATGTCCCATGGATCATTTGAACAATTCTTTGATCAATATGATTTGAATGAGTCATTTTACAGGATGTGTGTACATATTTAGAGTTAGCATTAATGAACACATTATAGGTTAGATTTATTCCACAACTGCTATTTCACTCTGTTAGGTTACTATTCGTTTCTACAGTTACTGACTGCATCAGCAGAATTCTTCAGAAAATTGGTATACAGACAACTTTTTTCAGTTAGAACAAAACAAAAAGGGCACATCTGGTTACCTCCACACTGCGCGAGTCTGTGAAATGATGAGTGGCTGTGGCAAAGTCTTTATACGCGAAACTCTAAGGGTAGTGAAAGAATGTATTAAAGAGCATGAATGGCACACATAGTTAAAACAAAGTGTCAAATCTGGGTTAGTGGAACATCAGAGAATTGTGGCCAAGATATTGATTTCAACAATGTACATGTGCCAGTCAAAGAAAGCACATTTTCAGAAGGAAAGTCCAAAAAGTAACTTCAATTGGGAAGACAGGTATAAGCATCCAGCTCTGTGGTTTCCCACCATGAAGGAAGTAAATACACAGCTACGGAAGACAAACAGTAACCAGGAAGCCACCTCTCCAGTTGCAGTGCTGTTCCACTATCTATCAAATGACAATGGACCACATACCCAGTAACACCAGTTCTTCAGAATAGTTGTGTGATAACTCCCTTTTATAAGTGAACATGACACTGGTCTTTGACAGTGCTCAGCTAGCTCAGAACATCAGAAGATCCAAGTGGAGGAAGCAAAACATTGATTGCATACGAGAAAACTGAAAAGGAACATTATGCATCCTAACAACCTAGAAGATTTGACAGCTACACAAATTTGCCTGGACTCTGTGGGTACAGGAGTATTTGAGGGACAGAAAACTATTTTATCTGTTTAATGGAGGCTGTTCCATACAAAATGCTTGTGATTCTGTAATGCCCCCAAATAGTAGAAAGATCTACACTTGACAGTCTACATCAAGTATATGTTCCACAAGCCAGCATATAATACAGGGCAGAGAATACTAACAATTTCCAGCACTATTCTGTTTGTGTCATGTGTGAGGGACAAATGGCTGTCTGTCTGCAGCTCAATGACTAAGTGTTAGACAACAAATCCGAAAATCCAGGTTTAAGTACGCAGATGATTCTATGATTTTTTCCAGTCTCTTATTGGCTCCATCACTGTGGAAATGATTTGTGTTTGTGAAGTTCAGAGGTCACAAAAAATTCTGGAACCTCTTTAATTGGCTGGTGAAGTCAGTTCAGAGGTCAGAGGAAGGCAAAGATACAGCACCGCCAGTAGGACCCTTCCATTCAACTTCCCTACTACTTATTTTACATATTTTCCCCATTGCATACTGCTTCTTAATATTACACCTTAACATTTAACCAATGTGAAATGTTCCACAAATTTACCACTTATCTTGTGATAAAATACCATAATATTCTCTCTCTCTTTGTTATGGACATTATCTTGAAAATACACACATTTAGAGAACTGCCATCCATAATACTAAATCAAATTTTGTCCAAGTCATTATCTATTTCCTGACAGTGTCCAACAACATAGTTTCCTGTAGACAGCAGCATAAGGAAAACAATTTGATATTGCTCCTGATCCTAGCTGATAAACCTTTTATGTATATAGAGATCATTAGTGATCTTACTATGCTTTCTTGGGGCACACCAGATGTAACGTACACTTCTCTTTAATATTCTCTGTTCAAAATAAAATACTAGGTTCTGTTAGTAAAAATTTTTCCCACCAATTTCATATCTGTGAAGATACTCTTTATGACCACATCTTGACCATTAGTTAACAGTGTGGTGCAGTGTCTAATGCCTATGAGAAATATAAGAACATTGGATTTATCTGTTGAATAGTATGGTGCTGTATAAAATGCCTTTCAGAAAGATAGGAAAATGGATTCTACCTGTTTAGATGCATTTACTGTTTGCTAGATATCTTGTGGGAATAATGCAAGCTGTGCTTCACCCAAATAGTTTTTCCTTAAGGTATGCTGATACAGGGTGTTTCAAAAATGACTGGTATATTTGAAACGGCGATAAAAACTAAACGAGCAGCGATAGAAATACACCGTTTGTTGCAATATGCTTGGGACAACAGTACATTTTCGGGCGGACAAACTTTCGAAATTACAGTAGTTACAATTTTCAACAACAGATGGCGCTGCAAGTGATGTGAAAGATATAGAAGACAACGCAGTCTGTGGGTGCGCCATTCTGTACGTCGTCTTTCTGCTGTACGCGTGTGCTGTTCACAACGTGCAAGTGTGCTGTGGACAACATGGTTTATTCCTTAGAACAGAGGATTTTTCTGGTGTTGGAATTCCACCACCTAGAACACAATGTTGTTACAACAAGACGAAGTTTTCAACGGAGGTTTAATGTAACCAAAGGACCGAAAAGCGATACAATAAAGGATCTGTTTGAAAAATTTCAACGGACTGGGAACGTGACGGATGAACGTGCTGGAAAGGTAGGGCGACCGCGTACAGCAACCACAGAGGGCAACGCGCAGCTAGTGCAGCAGGTGATCCAACAGCGGCCTCGGGTTTCCGTTCGCCGTGTTGCAGCTACGGTCCAAATGACTCCAATGTCCACGTATCGTCTCATGCGCCAGAGTTTACACCTCTATCCATACAAAATTCAAACACAGCAACCCCTCAGCGCCACTACCATTGCTGCACGAGAGACATTCGCTAACGATATAGTGCACAGGATTGATGACGGCGATATGCATGTGGGCAGCATTTGGTTTACTGACGAAGCTTATTTTTACCTGGACGGCTTCGTCAATAAACAGAACTGGCGCATATGGGGAACCGAAAAGCCCCATGTTGCAGTCCCATTGTCTCTGCATCCTCAAAAAGTACTGGTCTGGGCCGCCATTTCTTCCAAAGGAATCATTGGCCCATTTTTCAGATCCGAAACGATTACTGCATCACGCTATCTGGACATTCTTCGTGAATTTGTGGCGGTACAAACTGCCTTAGACGACACTGTGAACACCTCGTGGTTTATGCAAGATGGTGTCCGGCCACATCGCACGGCCGACGTCTTTAATTTCCTGAATGAATATTTCGATGATCATGTGATTGCTTTGGGCTATCCGAAACATACAGGAGGCTGCGTGGATTGGCCTCCCTATTCGCCAGACATGAACCCCTGTGACTTCTTTCTGTGGGGACACTTGAAAGACCAGGTGTACCGCCAGAATCCAGAAACAATTGAACAGCTGAAGCAGTACATCTCATCTGCATGTGAAGCCATTCCGCCAGACACGTTGTCAAAGGTTTCGGGTAATTTCATTCAGAGACTACGCCATATTATTGCTACGCATGGTGGATATGTGGAAAATATCGTACTATAGAGTTTCCCAGACCGCAGCGCCATCTGTTGTTGACAATTGTAACTACTGTAATTTCGAAAGTTTGTCTGCCTGAAAATGTACTGTTGTCCCAAGCATATTGCAACAAACGGTGTATTTCTATCGCTGCTCGTTTAGTTTTTGTTACCGTTTCAAATATACCGGTCATTTTTGAAACACCCTGTACTTTGAGATAAGCTGCTTTTTACCCCAGGAAAACCATAAAAAATTAAAGTTAGAATCTCTAAGAATGAGGCTGCTATTAATAAGGCAGTATTATTATGGAAAGTTTTTACAACAGCAAAATTTAAGCTTCTGTTTCTAATCATATTTATATAATGCTGTTTCACCAGAGGAGATCTTTGCTTTCTGTAGGTTCTTCACAGGTGTTACCTTATTATGGAGTGAACGGGAGTTTCATCAGCACCATTAATGGGAGTTTCGTCAGCATCATTATAATTACCTGGAATATCAACAGCCTTCACAACTATATGACAGCTACTGTTCAGACAAAAATGAAACCCTAACTTCTTTTTATTCCCATTTGAAGCATGAGATGGCTTTTGAGTCCTCCCTTGCTCTCTTATCTGTGTAGGTTGTCATCTCAGCTGTGCGCTTATACTCTGATGAAGTGCCAGAGAAACTGGTATAGGCATGTGTATTCAAATACAGAGGTACGTAAACAGGCAGAATATGGTGCTGCGGTTGCCAATGCCTATGTAAGACAACAAGTGTCTGGTGCAGTTGTTAGATTGGTTACCGCTCCTACGATGGCAGGTTATCAAGATTTAAGTGAGTTTGAACATGGTGTTATAATTGGCGCATGAACAATGGGACGCAGCATCTCCGAGGTAGCAATGAAGTTGGGATTTTCCTCTATGACCATTTCATAAGTGTACCTTGAACATCAGGAACTTGGTAAAACATCAAATCTTCAACATTGCTGTGGACAGAAAAAGATCCTGCAAGAATGGGACCAATGAAGACTGAAGAGAATCGTTCCACATGACAGAAGTGCAACCCTTCTGCATATTGCTGCAGATTTCAATGCTGGGCCATCAACAAGTGTCAGTGTGCAAACCATTCAATGAAATATCATTGATATGGACTTTCGGAGCCAAATGCCCACTCGTGTACCCTTGATGACTGCAAAATACAAAGCTGTACACCTCGCCTGGGCCTGTCAACACTGACATTGATTGGACTGTTGATGACTGGAAACATGTTGCCTGGTGAAACGAGTTTCGTTTCAAATTGCATCGAGTGATGGACATGTACGGGTATGGAGACAACCTCATGAATCCATGGACCCTGCATGTCAGCTGTTCAAGCTGGTGGAGGCTCTGTAATGGTTTGGGGCGTGTGCAGTTGGAGTGATATGGGACCTCTGCTACATCTTGATGATACAACTCTGACAGGTGACACATATGTAAGCATCCTGTCTGTTCACCTGCACCCATTCATGTCCACTGTGCATTCCGATAGACTTGGGCAATTCCAGCGGGACAGTGCAACGCCACACACATCCAGAATTGCTACAGAGTGGCTCCAGGAACACTCTACTGAGTTTGAGCGCTTCCACTGGCCACCAAACTCCACAGACATGAACATTACTGAGCATATCTGGGATGCCTTGTAACATGGTGTTCAGAAGAGACCTCCACCCCCTCGCACTCTTATGGATTTATGGACAGCCCTGCAGGATACATGGTGTCAAATGCCACGTCATGTTGTGGCACTTCTGCATGCTTGCAGGGTCCTACATGATATTAGGCAGGTGTACCAGTTTCTTTGGCTCTTTAGTGGCTCAAAATCTGTTCATCTCTAAAGGTTTGTGAGGGGGTTTTGTTTTTTTTTTTTTGTTTTTTTTTTTTTTTTTTTTTTTTTTTTAAAAAAATTGCATGAAAGAATCACAGTATAGATTCTCCCATCATTCCCATAAAGCAGTTTTTGCAGTTACCTTTTCTAATTTCGCTGAACTGGTTGACAAAGTCACAGATTCTGCAGACATTTACATAACAATTCCAAACATAATCCACAGAAAAATAGGAATGTCACTAAATGTCTTGTC
Organism: Schistocerca piceifrons; assembly: GCF_021461385.2. Lineage (NCBI taxonomy): Eukaryota > Metazoa > Arthropoda > Insecta > Orthoptera > Acrididae > Schistocerca > Schistocerca piceifrons. Next base: position 332,342,462 of record NC_060149.1, read on the forward strand.
AACAGAGTTAAAAGAATTTGTTCACTGGAACATCTACATGCCAAATTAAAACATCTGAAGCAGGCTTTCCAGAAGCATGACTATTTGAAAAAAGTAGTAAATAGAGTTCTGTGACCAAATGAATTACAAGAGTCAAAAAGACAGTGGAAAAAACACAGTTTCATTCCCTTTTATTAAAAAAAAACGTAACTGCAATTAAAATTACTTCAAAGTTACAAATGTACAGCTGTTCCAGTTGAAATCTGTAAGAAAACTGTACAGGATATTCTATTTTCAAAATTTTTTTGTCTGAACTCTACAAACTTTCTTTTTCATCATAGTTCACATCTTCTGTGATGTCATTTTCTGAAAATTCTCTTTCCTCTAAATCAAGGAGATAAAGCATGAGCATTTTTATTACTAACCAAATCACACTTCACAATTTTAGCATGGCAGAAATATGTTGCTCCAACGACCAACAAAATGGAAGAAATATACACACTTTTCCAAGTTGTTCACATCATTTAATGATCAATGCTATATTTACAGTCCCCATTGAGCATCACTCAAAAGCAGGAACCGCAAGAACATATAAAGAAATGAAAGAGAATATCAAGGAAGTTACCTTTAGAATTATGGGGAGGGGATACTTTCAGGTAGGCTAACATAGCTCATATTTTTATGGGTTCTGGCCCCAAAGTGTTAACATTACAGGGAAAAAACAAATAACACGTTTACCAAACACATCATGCTTTCTGTTGAATAAATATTAGTGCTCTAGAAACTGTCTCCAGTGTGCAGTACATAAAGAAAATATGAAAACACATAAAACTGTTCTGAGTGTATATTTTTTATTACATGCAACAAAATTCAGTTGCTGACAATACAAACTACATCACATTTCTGCAAAAACGAACAAAACAAAAAAGTCACTAAAAATTCAAGATCACAGATTTTTCCAGGTTGGGTAGGGGGAGGGGGACAATCCTACCTGGAAACTTTTGAGTGTTCAGTTCCATAGTTCTGAATTAATCCAACTCTCAAGACGTCATGCAGCTTGTATTTTATACCCCTACTGTCATTGTCAGTGACCAAACAAACCTGTGTGCAGTAGCTATTAGGGACGGTACTCACTGAGGCAATATGATGTGCAATGTGACTCGTGATACAATGCAGAAGCAACCCACATTGGTGGAGTGCATAAAAAATGTAGCGGAAATGACTAAACTGGATTGCACTGGGAAAAATGACAATATTATCAGAAGGATACTCACCATACAGTGGAGATGTTGAGTTGCAGACAGGCACAACAAAAAGACTGCTAAACAAGTAAGCTTTTGGCCAAAAGGCCTTCTTTTGAAGTAGACAAAACAAACAAACAAACAAACACACACACACACACACACACACACACACACACACACAGAGTCTTTTTCTTGTGCCTGTTTGTGTCTCAGTGTCTCCACTTTATGGTGAGTAGCAATCTATACTTCTCATAATATTGTTGTTATCCCACCTTGGATTTTACATTGTGTAATGTATCAAAATTGTTTTTAACACTCGGAGAGTCATACCTCTTTCCAGTTATGAGTAAATATGTGACATATTTGGAAGCTGTCCACAATGAGACTTGCAGCAACACATCACACATGAAACTATTGCCACCTGCCATGTCTTGTTGCTTGACATATTGCTAATGTGGCAACGCAAGTGTTGCAGGGATAACTGACATGTCACATGACCTTTATTACAACAAGTCATATCATATGTTGTGTCGCCTCAGTGAGAAAAACTCCTTAGTGAATGCAGTGCTCTTTAGTACTGATATGTAATTTATAACAATAAGTACAATTACTAAATATGGTAAAAAGATTCTTTCAGTTTTGCAAAATAAGTGCACATTGTGGCAGCAGTGTGCCAAGAAGGTGGAGCTTGCTTGTCCGCCCTCTGTTGGTGCTCAATAAAAAGTTTGCATTATGGATGAAAACACACACACGACACTGGTGTATGTGAAATATTCTACCAAGAACCGATGGAACAGTCAAACCAACACAAAAAGTTTACAGATAGTATAAATTGCATTGCCATAAAAAGTACAACATCAGAACTTCATGTGGTGTGGAAATGTGCTCTCCTTCAATAAATGTCAATCGGAACTTCTAAGAAACACAGTCTTCTGGATGTGCTATAATGCATATACTGACTAACCAATTCTTAATGTATTTAAGTAACATGTACAAACAAATATCACTTTCAGTACGCACAACAAAAATATTCCCTGCAATAAAAGGATAAGTCCAACAGATAAATACGGAAAACACTCTACCATTATAATTACACGTATGACACAAAATGATTATTCTTTTTGGACTGTTACAAGAATAGTTAAAATAAATTCATATCGGCAGTACAGATACAAATCAATTCACATGTATTTTTCAGTTTTATATTCAATCTCTATATGACATCAACCTCTGCATAATATAATACTGGTGAACATTAATGCTGTCATACTCATTTCCTATATGATTTCAATATCTACAGCACCAAAATAATAGCACAGCAGGTGAATTAGGCCACCCAGATAAAAAAGTCATATAAAGTAATACACTCAAGTTCACATACATAATAAAATAACCAACTTATCTCCTTCATATTCCACACTTCACTGTAACTTTTCAGTGACTTCAGTCATAAAAAAATATGACATAAACTAGCAAAATCAGAAAACATATACATAAAGTCAATTAATACATTCAACATACTATATGAAACTTTGGCTGTATCAAAAATAGAGAAAAAATATAATAGGAAAACATTTCAGAAATCAGATCTGACTGCAGATATTTCTGACCATCTCAACACAAACATGCATCACATGATGTCCAAAATTAGTCAATCCTTACACAGATGTGGTGTGGCAGTTAATTTTTCTCTTAAAACCTACACAATACTGGTATACATCAACATAAAACACACTATCCTTTGTCGTGAAGGTATATACACATTTCTTCATAATTTTTGGTAGTAATAAACCTGTAAAGAGGAACCTTGTTAGACTATTTGCAGCAACATGTATGTGCATACATTACAATGCAATGCTTAATATGCTCAAAATTACACTGCATGACAAAAAAAGTGAAGCAACCAGAATGAGAGGAGGAAATGAAATGAAACTTCTCAGGTAGGGAAGATATCAGATGTTATTACAGTAGTCAAACTTGCAAAAAACTTGGCAGTGTAAACCCATTTGTCCAAACTACTTTGCTCTTGCTCTGGCCTGGATGCATGCACTCATTAAGTTGAGAAGGGATATTATTAGAGAAGGGGGAAAACGTGTGGCAGAAGAAAAATAAATAGTTATAAAATGTGGCAATAGATGGCGCTGTAAACATTATACTTTAATAGTGGTCAACCAAAAATGACAAATGAATCATACAACAATGCCTAAGGTGTACATTCGACATTAAACAACCTGTACAACTCAGTGTGATGGGAAAAATCAGTTTTTTAATTGTCCTGAGGCCAAAAGCCGCATAAAAAGCATCAATCAAAATCAAACCGGATTGTTAATTTCCTTGCAACTGGCGCAAAACACGTTCAACATGCTGTCCACCGTTTTCTGCAACAAGTTGAAATTGAGAAATGTTCCACAACTAATCGAAGTGTTTCAGGGCTCATGTTCAGAATGTGTTGTGCAATGCATGCCTTCAAAGCCGCTAAGTTTGCAATCGGAACACTGAATACAACATCTTTCTGATAGCCCTACAGCCAGGAGTAACATGGATTAAGATCAGGTGATCGGGATGGCCAGGCTGTAGGGAAATGGCAGCTGATAATTCTAGGATTTCCGGAATGGCGCTTCGGCAACTGCTTAACCGGGTTTGCAATGTGTGGAGGTGCACCATCTTGCATAAAAATGATCCCATCCACACATTTGGAGAGCTGGAATGGTGTGGTTGCGCAAAAGACACTCGTAGGGCTTACCAGTGACAGTACAGGTAACAGGACCGGAAGCACCTGTCTCTTCGAAAAAATGTGGTCCTACGATAAACATTGCCTTAAACCCGCACCACACAGTGACCTTTTCAGGATGAAGTGGTACTGGTTGATTTGCGTGTGGATTTTCCATTGTAAATATTCGACAATTCTGTGTACTGACATATCCTGTCAGATGGAAGTGGGCTTCGTCTGTCCACAAAATCTTCTGTGGCCAATCACTGTCCACTTCCATGCAAGCAAGAAAGTCTAAAGCAAAGGTCTCTCTCGTTGGCAGGTCAACAGGAAGCAACTCATGCACATGGGTAATTATGAATGTACACCAAAGCAGGAGGTTTTGTAGGATTTTATGCACTGTGCTCATGGGTACGTCCAATGTTCGGGCAATTCTCCGTGCATGACACGTTTGCACACCACCACTCATCTCCTCCTGCATTGCTGTGACCACTGCTTATACTGACATAAAATCAATTCATTTCCTCCCTCTACCAGGTTGCACACCAAAAGAACCCATCTTTTCTCCAGACCCACGGCACTCATCGGACCAACACCATTTTCAAACCCTTCAGTGTCCAGAACTTCTGCAGAGTGATGTGTGCACAGTCATCGTTCTTGTAATACAGCTTTACAAGCAGAGCATCATCCTGCATTGAGACAGTCATGGCGAACGTCGCAGACGTGAAAGGAGGAAAAGCCGTGTACCCGGCGTGTTTATACCAACTTCAATGGGTCATGCGCATGCCAAGTGTTTTCATTTACGTATTCTGACACATACAGCGCCATCTATTGATTAATTTTCGTACTATTTTTTTCATCTGCCATACGTTTTTCCCCTTCTCCGATAATATTCCGTTGCAATTTGATGTCATTCTAACCAGTGATGTTATTTCTACAATGTTTTGAAAGTTTAACTTTAGTTATAATCACCCTGAATTTGCCATGTTTGAGAGCACTGTCCTGCTGAAAAATGGCACAACAATACTGTTGCATGAGAGGGAACACGTGAAGACACCTGCAGTGTGCTCCCAGTATATATACCTGTTGGAAAACTAAGTAAGGCATGGGAGCCAGTACCTAGTGCAAACAAAGGAAATCATAACATCCACACGCGAGATGAGATGTGGGCAGTGCCTGACAGGCAACTGAGACTCTCCCCCACCACCGAGCACGGCACGAATCCTGCGAAGCCAGAACTCTGGACCCACAGGTATACATACTGGGAGCGCACTACAGACCCTTCATTCCATAATACCATCTGATGATGGCGGAACGGTTGTTCGCCGAAATATGGTGGACCTTTGACGATTGTGTTCGGCAGTACACCTGAGAACCTTGGAAGCATCGTATATGCTGGGAAAGCCTCGGATCGCATATTACTCCATTACCGTATTTACTCGAATCTAAGCCGCACTCGAATCTAAGCCGCACCTGAAAAATGAGACTCGAAATCAAGGAAAAAAAAATTTCCCGAATCTAAGCCGCACCTGAAATTTGAGACTCGAAATTCAAGGGGAGAGAAAAGTTTTAGTTGGTCCATTATAATATGAGACACAATTTAGGTCGAATAAATGACGATACAGCTACAGTAGTTTGGTTTGAGTCGTAAGCTTAGCAGTTAAGCTTTACCAGGTAGCCATTGCTATGCGTCAGGCGCTCCATCAGTATTTATACGGGTACCCTTCCTTTTTCACGTGCTTCGTCTGGTTTGAATCGATTGCTTATTTTGCTTTGATCTGATAAGTGCGTTTTCTTTGTTATAGGTATTTACGCCACTGTAAGCTAAAAATGCATTACTGTACTGTGTCATGCACTGTTTGTCGCATTCTGATAATGAGTGTTTACGGCCTGTCGCCGCTCGCGGCATGGCTTGCTTTTGTGCGCGCTACCGCCGCTTACTTCTCTCATTAGCGAAACAATGGCAAGAGACTGCTATTTGTTGTTACTTACACTGCTGCTTTCTTTGATAACGATCAACAAGAACCAAATAATAGACTGCGTATGATTGAAGATGTTCTGAACGAGAGTTTAGTGAAAATTCTTCTCTGTTTGAAAATCTTTGCAGACGCCTCTTTAGTACATTACATTCTGCACAGAAATTAGAGTCACCTTAGATTTAAAAATCTAGTCAATTGCCGTGCTTCATTTCTGACTGTATCACTATTCAGCATAAGAATAATACGAATATAAACATGACATGATATGTATATTCTTCCACGTTTGCTGTTGTCTCACTCTAGTTTCGTAGTTTATTAGGCAGACAGAATTGAAATGAGATAGCAGCAAACACGAAAGAATACATGGCAAAATGTTTATATTCGTATTATTCTTATGGTCAAGAGAATAGTGCATGTGATTCACATTTCATCAGGTTCCTATTAGCAACCATCTTTTCTCATAGGTAGGAAAAAATTCAGAATGTAGAGTTGGCCATATTGACAAACATCCCAAACAGTCTTGCCAGTCGTATTTTCGTAGTACATTGAAATTCTGCTACATTCGAAGATGAACAATACGGAATTTGTATTTACTTCATTGGATAATGTATGAAAATGGTCGAAACTCGAGACGGAGAAAAAAAAGCTCGTCTTCCACCTTTTTTTAAAATTTATTTATTGACGCAGAGGTTTTGGCACCAGTATTTATCTTTGTGTCTACAAAGCATGTTACATATATTCGACGGCAGAAGTTAGTTGTGGCGGCACCTACTAACATTTTTCAGGACTTCTGCTTGCTTTGCACTCGACTAAGCCGCAGGCAGTTTTTTGGATTACAAAAACAGGAAAAAAAGTGCGGCTTAGATTCGAGTAAATACGGTGCTTGTTCTCGGATGGTAACGCAGATGTGAAGGTATTGTAATGTACTTGATGTAGAGTTTTAAAACTACTGTGGGCTACCGAAGACTATCAGAAGTTAGTATAGACTACGCTAGTTTTTGCAGTAGCCCTGATCAATTAAGATCATAACCATGTTACCTTTACATTAGGCGTTTTGCATACTTATCAGGTGTTACCTCATATCTATCGCTTTGTTTGCATATGAAGACATGGGGGAAGAAACGATGAATCTTACTTTACATCAAAATTTTGTTTATGCTTCTGTTAGACACCTTGAAGTCCATATTGTCTGCTGGTATATTTGTTTTCTCGAAAAGTAATGAGTATTAGCAGTTATAAACAAATTTAGAATCATAAGACGAGGGAAAAATTATGATTGTCATGGAGTTTTACAAAGTAGACATGAATGTTTTGCATCTGTTTGAATAATATTAAAACCAGGTTCATGTTTGTATTTCAATGTTAGTAGTGCTGGATATCAGTTTAAAGTATTTCCATTGTTGTTTAGATGAATTATTACTTTCACTGTTTAAAATGACAATAGGTTCAAGAGCCACACCGATTAAGTTTAGTATTCTTGAAAGTCTTGAAAGACTCATAGTGACATGATGTGCTATTTTGTTAGTGCAAAGGTGTTATTATTTCGATTTCTACAATGGATCCAAATAAAAATGCTGCTCCAATGTGGAAACTTAATACAAAAAAAAGGCAGAAGTATGGTCGAGTATCGGATGCTACTAAGAAAATAAGAAACAACACGCATGAAACTGGAAAAAACTGTGAATGTTTTGAGGGAATTACTGAAAGTGAAAGGTAGATTATTATAAAGCATTTTAATGGATTATCTGATAGGAATGCTCAGAATTTACATTTATCTGGCCTAATAAAAGCCCATATCATCAAACAAAGATGGAGTCATAAAAATCAAGCCGAGTCTGATCTTCATAATCATTCGTACACATACAATTTTTGGGTAAAAAGAGGTGAATTATTACATGAAGAACATGTATTCTACAATGCCTTCATAGCACTTCATGGTATAATCCCACAACGTCTGCAAACTATTCAACAACAGCTGACCATGTATGGTATGGTACGTCCTGATGGGAGAGGTAAAAACAATAACAGACCCCACTCTGTAAGTAATGAAACATGGTTAAAGGTCAATGAATATATTCAGTCCTTCAAAGGTCACCGTATTCATTACTTCTTGAGAAAAACATCCAAAATATATTTGCCAGAGGAACTCAGTGCAAGGAGACTACACAAAATAAATATGGAAATTAATCCAAACATGCCCATTTCATATGATAGCTAGTTATGCATTTTTAACAATGAGTATAAAATTCCATTAGGTTATCCTAGGTCAGACACTAGTAGTGAATATATCAAGCAATATTGTGTACTACAAATGACAGATGGCAATACATCTGTTTAATATCCATGTTCTGACATCTGGTGATTCTGTGTATTGCTGTTATGATCAAACCATTGCAAAGAAAGGATTGGATGAAGTAGTATCCATGCTTCACCACTATATCTTCAATATTCTTCCACCTAAAGTGAAACAGCTACACATTTTCTGTTACTCTTGCGGTGGACAGAATAAAAATTACAGTTTTCTGCTACATTCATTACGCTGTAACAACACGTTACCATTCACATAAAATCACAATAACATTCTCTGAATGGGGGCACTCTTATTTGGAGTGTGACAAAAATATGGCGCTCATTCCACAGAAACAAATTACTGAAGTTCCTCAAAATTGGTATGCCATTATCAGAGATTGCAGAGTGAAGCCTAACCCATTCAAAGTAATTGAATGTGACCAAAATCTTTTCAAAGAGTGGACAAAATGCTTTTCTCTTCGAAATTTGTACAAGCCAAAATTATCTACACCTTCTAGACCATTGAAAGAAGTTAAAACTGAAGTGCAGCTGCCGCGTCTTCTTTCTCCGAGGTCAGGAAGCTACAATGGACCATGGGAAATTACAGTAATGACCATGAAGAAGAAGACAACAGAAGATAAACTAGCTGATGGAGAATTCATGTTACCTGGCCCAGCCTACTCAGACTTCATACCAGTTCCACTGTTGAAATGGAAAGATCTTCAAGTATCTATTGAACTATTCTCAAATATGTACTGGCATATTTCTATAAACTTAATTCTTCTATTCTAAAGATATTTTATACACTTTTTTTTCAGGAAATTTCAAGACTTGTCTTCAGTGAGACATCAAAAAACTATTATAAGAATCTACCTCAATGAAAAAAAAAAAGTGTTAAAAGTGTAAACAGGTTTCATTGTTTTACATTCTTAGAAACTTAAATTTGAGTAGTCTATTACTTCCTTAAGGTAGAAACCTCATTAACATAAAATAATTAGCACAATGAATATGAAATATGTCAACAAAAATGAACACCCATCATTTTTTCTGCTTCTAAATGATCATCAATTTTGAAAAAGTGTTCATTGTTATTATTACACAGTGCTAGAAACAGACTAGTCAATACCATGCCTATTATGCATACTTCATGTTAATCACAACTGAATTTGAATTAATAAGTAAATGTTCATAAAAATTTTTTCAAAGCTTAAAAAATTGTTTTTCTCTATAATGGTAAAAAGTGACCTTCATCTTTTTCCCCGCATGTCTTCATATGTGATTAGTGTCTTACTAGATTCTCCTAGAAACCAGAAGAGGTGAACCGTCTAGAAACTGAGTGGCGATATATAATGGGCCACATAACCTACAGAACGTTTTTGTTCTACATTGTAGTCCTCCTGTCTGTCATTTAAAATTAAACAGTCTTCACAGCAAAAATTAAATTGTCAATGTTTAATTTAGAGTATATTAGAAAATTGTTGATTTGTAATGCAAACAGCGATCGTGTGAGACCCAACTCGCCTTATTTGTTCATGAGACCCAGAAAATATTAGATACAGGCTCCCAGGTAGATGCTATTTTTCTTGACTTCCGGAAGGCGTTCGATACAGTTCCGCACTGTCGCCTGATAAACAAAGTAAGAGCCTACGGAATATCAGACCAGCTGTGTGGCTGGATTGAAGAGTTTTTAGCAAACAGAACACAGCATGTTGTTATCAATGGAGAGACGTCTACAGACGTTAAAGTAACCTCTGGCGTGCCACAGGGGAGTGTTATGGGACCATTGCTTTTCACAATATATATAAATGACTTAGTAGATAGTGTCGGAAGTTCCATGCGGCTTTTCGCGGATGATGCTGTAGTATACAGAGAAGTTGCTGCATTAGAAAATTGTAGCGAAATACAGGAAGACCTGCAGCGGATAGGCACTTGGTGCAGGGAGTGGCAACTGACCCTTAACATAGACAAATGTAATGTATTGCGAATACATAGAAAGAAGGATCCTTTATTGTATGATTATATGATAGCGGAACAAACACTGGTAGCAGTTACTTCTGTAAAATATCTGGGAGTATGCGTACGGAACGATTTGAAATGGAATGATCATATAAAACTAATTGTTGGTAAGGCGGGTACCAGGTTGAGATTCATTGGGAGAGTGCTTAGAAAATGTAGTCCATCAACAAAGGAGGTGGCTTACAAAACACTCGTTCGACCTATACTTGAGTATTGCTCATCAGTGTGGGATCCGTACCAGGTCGGGTTGACGGAGGAGATAGAGAAGATCCAAAGAAGAGCGGCGCGTTTCGTCACTGGGTTATTTGGTAACCGTGATAGCGTTACGGAGATGTTTAATAAACTCAAGTGGCAGACTCTGCAAGAGAGGCGCTCTGCATCACGGTGTAGCTTGCTCGCCAGGTTTCGAGAGGGGGCGTTTCTGGATGAGGTATCGAATATATTGCTTCCCCCTACTTATACTTCCCGAGGAGATCACGAATGTAAAATTAGAGAGATTAGAGCGCGCACGGAGGCTTTCAGACAGTCGTTCTTCCCGCGAACCATACGCGACTGGAACAGGAAAGGGAGGTAATGACAGTGGCACGTAAAGTGCCCTCCGCCACACACCGTTGGGTGGCTTGCGGAGTATCAATGTAGATGTAGATGTAGACGATATAGCAAAAGTAAAAAAAATGCAATGCAGATTGCCTTTGATCATGATGAAGAAGGTTCCACTGAGTACAAAATAACAATAATTATTATACAGACTTTTTTATGTTTGTGTGTACTTGAATCAAAAGTAATTGCTTTGATTATATAAAAGTGCAGAAGTTACGTAATCAACTAATTTTTATGACTTATAAAATCAATTTATATTATTAAGGATATAAAATACACAATGAGCTAACACTGAATGATGTTCAGTTCTAATTACGTGTAAAACAAACAAACAAAAAAAAAAAAAAGAGAAGTCATCGGCTCCCAACTTCTCTCTCATACATTCATTTATGTTTCTTGCCCTACCAATACTACCATTTACGACTGACCCTTAGTTTTTGTAAAGCACAACTCTAGCTTGGTGCACAACATGGTGATCCTCCCTTCTGATGATCAGAAGTGGTTTACCAGAATCTTGATGACGAGTATGCCTGACCATTTTCTCATGCTGGGCCAGGTCCCATTTGAATGCCCCAAAACATTAATATTTCACAATTAATCCTAATGAGGCCCCTTTCCAACACTGTCAGGCGCTGATAATGCTGTCTCATATATGTACATGGCATCTCCATTTCCTTCACAGTGATCACTCAACATCTGATGCAGTTCATCACTCCCCTTATATATCATACTAGGCCCTGTAACAACACTAAACATTAACAACGCTAATGGACTCTGATAACTGCTCCACCTATTACAGAGAATTGCAACTCTTAATCATTTACATAGCCACAAATAGTGTGTACATCTACAAAGTTACAATGACTTCTGACCATGTCTTCAGGGTGCTTCACTACTTTTCGAAGCAGTGTATATAAGCATGGAAAAGAAGATTTCGTTCCCCAAATTTCATACTCAAAAACCATTTGATCATGAAACCATTACACTCGGAGTAATATACTTTCTGCTAAATACCCAAGTTCAAGTGGCTTGCAATATGATATTAAATTACTAATGTGGTACGTGTTGATTGTCTTGATTGTTAACTTCAAAACTTTTCCTTCAGATGGAACAATTCTCCATGATATAAAACATACTAAGCCAAACAGTATAATACTTCACTGAACATGAGGGGGAATGGGCACCAAAATGTCACAGATATATTTTACAAAACTTATGAGCCCCTCAAGTCATGAAATAAATATATTGCAGTATTACTACAGTCTCCAAATAAATGCTGTAGGCCTGACAGATATTTTAGATTGCAAAAACTTTTTACAGTATATTTATGATATAAGATGTTTAGATACATATGGAAATACAAGCTGAACTGGCCATGAGGACATTTAAATTAGTCAGACATTTTTTCATATCAGCGACATAGAAATAGCTCACTGAGTCAATGTATGGGTTTTGATTGAACAACAACACAAAAAACTGACACTGAGCGTCTTTCTCCAAGAGGCAACTAAAGAAAAAAAGGAAAGAAATGCAGCAACAGGGCGAGTACGTTATCTACAACTTGAGGTCAAGAGAAATATCAAGGTCACAAGTCAATGTATGGGTTTTGATTGAACAACAACACAAAAAACTGACACTGAGCGTCTTTCTCCAAGAGGCAACTAAAGAAAAAAAGGAAAGAAATGTAGCAACAGGGCGAGTACGTTATCTACAACTTGAGGTCAAGAGAAATATCAAGGTCACAGAACAACAAAATCAATGTTGCAGTTCTTAATTTTTGTTATTGCCTTTAACATTTTGTGTTTATTGAACTGACATGAGTGTTTTTACACCTCCCCGCCCCCTGTATTCCTGTCTCTTCCTTTCCATTTATTAATTTTTAGTTCCAAATAATCAGCTGTTGACCATCCAAATTACTATTTTTCTCTCACAATTGTTAATATTTGCATGCAGCTTTAGTGTGGTATCAATTTACGTGCATTATACCAAATTTAGATTCCCCCAGAGATCCAAAATGGAAACATTCTAAACTCCTACCAATGTGGGACACCACAATTTATAACTCATTTTGAAACCCAACAGACACATTTTGATATCCTGCAACTTAAGATACCTTATTAATTCAGGCCATCGTACCTTTGGGAGATAATGTACTTCAACTTTGAAAAAACTTTGGTTCAGAACCATTATCAAATAAAAAAATTCACTATCTCATTAATGACATAAAAAAAATTACTTCCTAACAAAAACTGCTTCAGTGGAAATGGCTGATTCAGAAAACTAGTCAAATAAGTCCCAGAATGAGATTTTCACTCTGCAGCGGAGTGTGCGCTGATATGAAACTTCCTGGCAGATTAAAACTGTGTTCTCAGTCCTCGGGACCTTTGCCTTTCGCGGGCAAGTGCAGAACTAAAGCTGTGAGTACCAGGCGTGAGTCGTGCTTCGGTAGCTCAGATGGTAAAGCACTTGCCCGCGAAAGGCAAAGGTCCCGAGTTCAAGTCTTGGTCGGGCACATAGTTTTAATCTGCCAGGAAGTTTAATATCAGCGCACACTCCCCTGCAGAGTGAAAATCTCATTCTGGAAACATCCCCCAGGCTGTGGCTAAGCCATGTCTCCGCAGTATCCTTTCTTTCAGGAGTGCTAGTTCTGCAAGGTTCGCAGGAGAGCTTCTGTAAAGTTTGGAAGGTGGGAGACGAGATACTGGCAAAAGTAAAGCTGTGAGTACCGGGAGTGAGTCGTGCTTCGGTAGCTCAGATGGTAGAGCACTTGCCCACGAAAGGAAAAGGTCCCGAGTTCGAGTCTCGGTCGGGCACACAGTTTTAATCTGCTAGGAAGTTTCATAGTCAAATAAGTGTTTCAAACTTTCATACACCAATTTAGATAGATAAATATGTATGTATTTATTACGCTTGTGTGTAATTTCATAGTGTTTTTGTTTTGTATATTGGTACCTTGGTTGCTATGGGATAATTTATCAATTGTCACTTTTTATTTGTAGTTCACTGTTGCTATTTGAGTTTACACATTGTCAGTTTGTCATTGGGAGATAGTGAGTGGAGCTGTGGAAGCTAAGACATGGACTACGGAGGGGAGAAATCTGAACATTTCTGATATATTCTTCTGTTTGAGTTCAGTAGAGGAGTGACAGCAGCAGAGGCAACCAAAAACATTTGCGCTGTGTATAAAGATTGATGTGTCGGCAGCTGGGCCAACACCTTGTAGAACGAGATGGCTGAAAAAGGCACGCTAGACTAACGCAGACGGGCGTGAAGTACTGGAACAGGCTACGTAATTAATGCTATGAAGAAAAGTACGTAGCTGGATTAATACTTATCTTTAATCAATCATTGTGGTACATCGCTCTTGACTATACACAGGAGACTATAATTACAATCACTGTAAGGCTAATGGCGCCTTGCTAGTTCGTAGCCATTAACTTAGCTGAAGGCTATTCTGTCTCTCGGCTAATGAGAGAGAAAGGCTTCGTACATCTAGTCGCTAGCTAGGTCGTCCGTACAACTGGGGCGAGTGCTTGTTCGTATCACGAGACCTGCCTTGTGGTGGCGCTAGGTCTGCGATCACACAGTGGCGACACGCGGGTCCGACATGTACTAAATGGACCGTGGCCGATTTAATCTACCACCTAGCAAGAGTGGTGTCTGGCGGTGACACCACAAAGATAGCGCCTCTGGACAGAGCATGGCACGAAAATGGTTTTCACATTTTAAGGAGGATCGTTTACACATTAGTGACTCTCCATGTTCAGGAAGACCTTCGGGGTTTGATGGAGATTATTTAAATACTTTAATCCACAATCATCCACAAAGGTGTACACAAGAACTGGCAAATGCAATGAACCGTGATCATTCCACAATAATGCAACATTTACATGCAGTGGGGAAGGTTAAAAAATCTGGTACCTGTGTACCATGTGCTCCAAGCCAAAATCTCAAAAATCACTGGGGTGGCTCTGCTTGCTCATCATCAAATGGCTCACTGACCATTCCTTTGCTGTATTTTTATTGGTGACAAAAAATTATCTCTCTATGCTAACATCAAGGAAAAGAAAGAAATGGTTGAACCCAAACACAGCAGGAACTCCCTGTACAAAGATCTGCATGGATCCACGAAAGATAATGTAACACAGCTGGTGGAACAGCGTCAGTGAGGTGCACTACTAATTTCTTCCCTGACATGTAACTATCACCGCTGGCACTTATTATCAACAACTGAGACCTCTTGCAAATGCAGTCCAAGAACAACAACCAGGAAGACTGTGTGAAGTGATGCTACTCCATGATAATGTCCACCCACATTCTCTTAAACTGACAAAAAAAAAAAAAGATATATAGGAATTTGGTTGGGAAGTCATTCCACACCCACCTTATTTACCTGATCTTGTCCCCTCATATTTTCCCCTTTTCACTCTCATCCTGTTCATGACAAGATGTGTGAAATGAATGTAGTTTTAACGTGCTGGTGCTCCAGTTTATGCACAAAGATCATAGCAGACACCTTCTAATGACAGGAGGATTATGTCCCTCAGAGATGCACTTAAATGGAGGAGAAGTAGTTAAAGTTTCATAACCAATTACTGGGTCAGTCTGTCCATAAGTTCACTAATTATCTATGTTGAAGGCACATCTGCAGCATGAGGATTCCCAATGACCCATAAAACATTAGTGTGATTTTGAGCATTTCATCTCTGGTTACTCAAACTCCATGTCATCATCCAGACACATAAATAAGCTCGTTCTGAGATATTTATGTTCATAATGGTGCAAGTTTCATGTTGTAAGCTGCTTAACTACATACATTATAACACTATATAATCTGTATTAAAAACAAAATAAACTGTACCTCTTCAACTTAATTATTTTGCCAATTCCGTGTGTATAATCCTCAGTTCATTATTTGGCACCATACTCATGGCAAAAGAAAACACTTCTGTTCCTGCCACATCACAGTTTATGTACTGGAGCTAATTGAAAACATATCCTTTCTCTGCCAGGAGTTTCATAATTGAAACCATGTTGTAGCAGTCATCTGTAAAATAAATGACACTTTTACAAATTATAGCTTCTTAACAAGAATAGTAACAAAGAAAAAGGTCACACTACACATTATAAAATGAAAGCATTGCGTAATAACTGAAAACAGAGGTGTAATAAGGACTTCAAAAAGAATAATTTTAAGGCTAACCAGAGACAAGATAAATCAGATAACACAAAAATTTGGATCTTAAGTGAGCAACATAAAGAAAAAACTAAGTAATACTGTTATTTTGTCGAAAGTTATCATGGTGGGACTGTGCGAAAACACAGCTTAAGTCACACAATAAAGTAAAACCCATTCTTAATAACTAGCATTATTAATAGTTCCCACTTCTGGATTTACAACACTAAGAACTAACCTGTAAGTACTATTTTACTTTCAAAACAACCAAATTATTAAATAAAACATATTATTAAGTATCATACCTATACCAGAATGCTGGCGGCCAGAAAATTTTATTCCAAATCTTTCCACAGCACTTTTTAAGCTGGATGGGTAATGGCCAGTTGCCCTGGCGATGCACTGATGAATGAAATAAACATATAAAATTATTTTTGTATGCACTTTGTGAATCTACCAGAGCACAAAGCCCAACAGTAACAGCACCAACACAAAAAGATCTGTTTCACAGTGAATAGCATTTTTTTTTTTGCTGTAGATCAGCTGTGAGATCAATCAAGTATGCATATTTTAAAGCTCCACAACAGATGTTAGGAAATGGAGTCAATTATCTGTGTATGACACTAGCTTATAAATAAACTCTTGAAACAATTTCTCTCAGATCAAGAGAGTTGCTAAATCTTTAGCAGGTTCCTTCATATTTACTTGTGACTGTTGTGGTAGATGTTACATTACAGATCATGCTGCTCAGCAATCTAACAACTTAGACATAACATGTTTGTTCACTATAAATATTAACTAGGGACAAAGAGGAAGAAAGACTGGCAGAGACTTTAAGCAAAATACGTGCTCAGCACTTACCTGAAGTACACTATGTGATCAAAAGTATCCCAACACCCCCAAATACATACATTTTTCATACTACGTGCATTGTGCTGCCACCTTTCTGCCATGTACGCCACATCAGCAACCTCAGTAGTCATCAGACATTGTGAGAGAGCAGAACTGGGCGCTCTGCAGAACTCATGGACTTCAAATGTGGTCAGGTGATTGGGTGTCACTTGTGTCATACCTTTGTACACAAGATTTCCACACTCCTAAACATACCTAGGTCCACAGTTTCTGATGTGATAGTCAAGTGGAAACGTGAAGGGACACGTACAGCACAAAAGCGTACAGCCTGACCTCGTCTGTTGACTGACAGAGACCGCTGACAGTTGAAGAGGGTCGGAATGTGTAATAGGCAGACATCTATCCAGACCATCACACAGGAATTCCAAACTGCATCAGGATCCACTGCAAGTACTATGACAGTGAGGCGGGAGGTGAGACAACTTGGATTTCATGGTTGAGTGGCTGCTCATTACTCACACATCACACCGGTAAATGCCAAACGATGCCTCGCTCAGTGTAAGGAGCATAAACATTGGACGATTGAACAGTGGAAAAACGTTGTGTGCAGTGACTAATCATGGTACACGATGAGGTGATCCGATGGCAGGGTGTGGGTACTGCGAATGCCCAGTGAACGTCATCTGCCAGCGTGTGTAGTGCCAGTGCCAGTGCCAGTGCCAGTGCCTACATTGATGTTTCTGATGGTTTAAGCATCTTCTTGCTTCCCACTGTTGAAGAGCAATTTGGGGATGGTGATTGCCTCTTTCAATTGCCAATCTTGGTTGTGTAGGTTTTGCTGTAGACACAGGAAGAGAGTGGAACAGGAGGGGAAGATTGCTGCCCTTCAGATGGAACTAGATAAAGCAAAACAAGAGCTGGAAAGGTTAAGGGTGGAGAAGGCAAAAGAGAGGTGGGAAGTGACAACAGGTTATAGAAGAAAGAGGAATAGGATGTTCTCAGACAGTGTGATTGTGAATGTGGAAAAAAGGTTTGATCTGTTGTCACAATTGGAAACTATGAGCCACAAATAGATGTAGAAGTAGGATAGGACAAAACAAACTTTCAAAAAGTGTTTGAAAAGTAAGAAGCCAGGAAATGCTGTGAAGAAGAAGACAGTTTTGTTGTTAGGTAGTTCACAACTGTTGCAGGATGAACTAGGGTCAGGTTACAAGTTTTTTTAAACCTAGTGCAAGTCTGGGTCAGGCGATAGAGGATGTAGGTTCACTTTGCAAAGACTTCATAAAGGAAGACACCGTGATAATAGTGGGTGGGGTGGGCCAGAACATAGATAAGAACCCTAATTATTCAACTGAGAGTGACCTGGTAAAGATAGCTTCAGCAACGAGACATACTGGTGTTGGGCTTGTGTCTGTTCTGAGGCCGCCATGACCCACCTCATTTAAACTCTTCTATTAGGAGAGTTAATTTAGAGATGGAATGGCTGCTTGGATCAGATATGGGGTCTCATATCAGTGTGGTTCCTGTTGACTCTATCAGCAGGTGGGATTATACTAGGCATAGCCTCCACCTCAACAGGAAAGGGAAGGAAAAACTGTCTAGGCTAATAGCAAATATCTTGGGGAGGGGGGGGGGGGGCACTGCCACAAGTTATAAGTGACAGATCAGCAGTTTTTTAGGGTAGGGAGGACAGAAACAAAACATGTTCAGAGACCGGCTGAAAATGACATTCACATTGATAAAACAAGCAGCCAGAAAACAAATTTTAATGTACAGAATCCATGCAGGCAACCTCTGATTGAAACTAGAGATACTCAAAAACTGGCAGGAAAATTAGGTTCATCCAGTTATAATTCAGCCAGTGTACAAAATCAATTATTGTTATTGCATCAGAATATCCAAGGACCAAGAGATATGCTTAATGAGTTACTTATTTGTGTTGAAGAATTAGAGTTGAGCAAACCAGTTGATATAATCTGCCTCTCTGAACATGTGACCACTTGTATAGATATGTTAAATGTTACAGGATTCAAGTTAGCTTCTTAATTCTGTAGAGAAAATATGGAGAAAGGAGGAGATGCCACATTTGTAAGAAAATGTTTTCATTTCAAGAATATTGATATTAATAAATTTAGCTCAGAGAAGCATTTAGAAGCTTGTGCAGTTGAAGTAGTATTTCATAATAAGTCTTTTATAATAGTATGTTAGTTCCTACTGTGAACTTTGCTTCTAGGATAGGTGAATGCTCTGAGACTGCTACTAGATCTAGGGAAAAAAGTTGTATCACACAACCAATAGTAAATGGGATATCTGATCATGATATGCAGCATCTTCTGTTAAATGTTGAAACTTGTCAGGATAAAAAAATCTATTAAATCTGCGTACAGGAGGGTAATAAATAAGTAAAAAATTGAGAAATTCGGGAAATTGCTCAAAGACATGAACTGGATAGATGGTTACAATACTTCTGACTGAAATGGAAAATACAAAGCAGTCGTTAATAAAGTTACCTCACTTTTGAAAACTGATTTCCCCTAAAGGTAGCTTACATCACACAGAAGTCAAAAAATAAACTGTGTATTACACAAGGAATAAAGATATCATGTGGGACAAAAGGGAGACTGTATTACTATCTAGGAACAACTCTCATGTTAGAATTGTAATGCATTACAGAGAATACAGCAAAATATTGAAGCAAGTAATCCAGAAATCGAAGCAGCTTTATTATGAGGAAAAGATAATTACATCAGGCAACAAAATAAAAACTGTATGGGATATAGTGAAGACAGAGACAGGTGGGGCCAAAAAGGAAGAGGGACAGATAGCTCTAAAAATAAATTAGACTTTGGTAACAAGTGCATGTAGAGTTGTAAACCTCTTAAACAAGTACTTCATTTCTGTTGCTGACAGCTTGGGGTTATCAGGTTCGGTGAACAGTGCAATGGAGTATCTCAGACAAATCTTTAAAAATAAAGTCAGTAGACCATGTACCACTATTTACGGATGGCTCTAAACAGGGGGACTCTGTTGGTTGTGCTGTTGTTTTCCCTGATCGTGTCGTCAAGTTACGGCTTCCTGCGGCGTTTACCATCTTTGATGCCGAATTGTTTGCGATCTTGCGGGCATTGGAGCAGATGAGATGTGTTCCCAGTCTTAAGTTCCTCATCTGTTCTGACTCCCTGAGTGCCCTTCAGACCATGCAACACTTGTACCCAGCGGATACGGTCGTCCAGAACATCCATGATGCCCTACTCCACCTGCAACGGCAGGGGAAGGAGGTTTCCTTCTGCTGGGTGCCGGGGCACGTGGGTATTAGGGGAAACGAACTGGCGGATGTGGCTGCCAAAGATGCATGTTCCCTCCCTCGCGTTGTTGCATGTGCCGTCCCCCTCCATGCTGTTACCTCCCTTTTGCGTTTTCGCGTTCTGCGTCAGTGGGAAGAGGGATGGCTGGCAGTCGGTGAAAATAAGCTGCGTCTGGTCAAGGCCACCAGGCGGCCGTGGCGTACGTCCTACCAGTCATGCAGGCGGGATGAGGTTCTCCTCACTCGCCTCCGCATTGGGCACAGTCCCTTAACGCATGGTTTTTTACTCCGGCGGGAGGACCCCCCAATCTGCAGTGCTTGTGGCGTCCAGATTACTGTCCGCCACATTTTACTTGACTGTCATTTATTCTCTGACCAGAGGGCGGTGGTTTCTTTGCCACCGGATTTGCCCTCTATTTTACAAGATGACGCAACGACAGTAGTTAAGGTCTTACGGTTTTGTGTCCTGTCCAATTTGTTGCCTCGGATTTTAGGGAGAGGGTTTTAATGTGCTGCTGGGTGACTGGCTCACCCAGGTTTTAGGTAAGAGGTCAGCCAGTCACGATTACCTCCTTGTTTCCCTTCGGTTTCTGTTCTCTTTTTCTTGTCTCCCTTCCTTTTTAGTGTGTTCCTTCTCCTCTTGTTTTGCCTCTGTCTGTGAGGTTTGTAACTGCGTCAGGTCTGTGTCTTTTAGCCATTCTCCTTGTTCGCTGTTCGTCTTAGTCCCTTCACTGCATGTGTTCCTGTTTTTATGCGTTTGGGCGCTGATGACCACGCTGTTCAGTGCCCGTAAACCTCAAACACACACACACATAAAGTCAGTAAAATGGAAATAACACTCACACCTCCCAAAGAAGTAGCATCCATCATAAAATCCTTAAAATCTAAGTATTCTAGTTGATAACATATCAACGAAGTTAAAGAGTGCTCATGTGAGTTGAGTTCTATCTTAAGTTATTCATGTAATCAATCCATTATCAGCAGAACATTTCCAGACTGGCAAAAATATGCTGAAGTTAAGCCTCTTTACAAGAAGGGGATAAAGAGATACCTTCAAACTATTGACCAATTTCACTTTTGCCAGCTTTCTCAAAAATATTTGAAAAGGTTGTGTTCAAGTGGTTCCTTAAGCATCTGACTCCAAATAATATATTGCCCAAGTCCCAGTTTGAATTTCTTAAGGATTCTGATATAGGGAAAGTTATCTACACTTACAGTGAGAACGTACTTAATTCATTAGATAATAAATGAGAGGCTTCTGGCATTTTCTGTGACCTGTCAAAAGCTTAAGTAAATTAGAATATTTGGTGTCACCGGCAAAGCTGCGAAATGGTTTGAGTCTTCTCTCTCTAACACGAAACAATGTGTGTCACTGCGAAATACCTGTGCAGTAAGCAGTCGGTCATCATCTGATTGAGAATTAATTACATGTGGTGTTGCTAAAGATTCCATCTTGAGTCAACTGCTGTTTCTTGCAGTACATTAATGGCCTCTCATCTGTTACATTACCAGATGCTAAGTTTCTTATGTTTGCAGATGATACAAATATTGTAATAAGTAGCAAGTCAAGTATAGATTTAGAAATAGCTGCTAATCAAATTTTCACTGACATTAATAAGTGGTTTAAAGCTAATTCACTGTCATTAAACTTTGAGAAGACGCACTATATGCAGATCAGAACCTGTAAGAGGACTACAAACTGCAGTGCAACTTACCTCCGGTGGTATCAGCCTGTGAAGCAGGCTTCACATGTAACAGTGTCGAACACTGCCCAACCAAACCTATCATGGACGGATACCACACATAAAAGGCTTAAGTACAAAGTGTAACTTTTATCTGTTGAAACACGATTTCAAGCAGACATATTTAGATTCTCTTATTCATGATTTGGCCACATGTTTTGCCCCAGAGGAAGTCATTCACTTGGAACTATTACTTTTAGCAAACCCAATATTAGAAGGTGGTGTGAAAATTACTGAGAGCAGGACAATGACTCCAAATTTACTAAGATATGTCAATGATAGGTTAAACTTACAGATCAATCAACTGCACTCAGTTGTTGTGTTGCATCACACCTGCCCTCTCTTCTAGTATAGAGATGCAGTTCTCCAATGAATGAAAACCAGCTTGTCTGATAAACAGAATAGGTGAACCTCCAGTTAATCCTTCACCCCTTTTTCTAGTTGTAGTCAAAAATCAAAATTATTTCATGAGAAGCAAATAATAACCTTTATGTCTTGAGTGCTTCAAGTAGTATCCACATCAACAACATATCCAACTGCCACCTACAAGTTCAAATGGTTCAGATGGATCGAAGCACTATGGGACTTAACATCTGAGGTCATCAGTCTCCTAGACTTAGAACTACTTAAACCTAACCTAACCTAAGGACATCACACACATCCATGCCCGAGGCAGGATTTGAACCTACGACCATAGCAGCAGTGTGGTTCTGGGCTGAAGTGCCTAGAACCACTCGGCCACAGCGGCCGGCTCCACCTACAAGTAATGCTGCAGTTATATTGGAGCGGTGCAGCACGACCAGAGCAGCAATGGTGAAACAAACCAGTGCTGTTCAGTGTGTGTGATGCTGCAAGTGATGGGGCGCGGAGCAGAATGGCACAGAGTGGTGCTGAGAGAATCAAACATGTTTGTTTTAAACAGACAGCGACCAGAGCATTTCGAGTGACTCTGCTGCGAGTAGCAGAGTCTGTACTGTTGCTGGCAGTTGTGTTTCTTTTGTTGTAGTGTTGAAATAAAATTAAATGATCATATGGCATTTATTGAATGGGATACCCCCTTCGGGTTTTGGTTGCCATATTGCAAGTCTTTTTAGTTGACACCACTTCAGTGACTTGCATGTCAATGATGAAGAAAATGGTGATGAAGGATACACAACACCCAGTCCACTGCAGCGAATTGAACCCAAGCCCCCTTGCATAGAGAAAATGGTATTAGCTGAAGCTATGAGCGAAACTGTTTTTATCTGGCGTCCTTTATGGGACCACGAAAACAACTATCATCTCAACTGATTCATTCTAGACAAGTTTTGTGATGAGGTGGCAGCACTATTACAGACTGTAAGTACAGAACACATTTCATTAATTTCTTATTCTCACCATTGTCTTAAAATGAGAGGCGATAATAAAGTTGAAGTAGCACAGCTGGGAAACACATAAAAATCATGTTTTACTAAGTGAGAAAATGTTTTCAAAACCGTCTCATTTGCACAGCTTCATTTGAAGGTCTGTTAAAGTTTCGTCCTGTCTGATGTATGTCTTGCACAGGATGCTCAATGTCTACTGTATGTTGCTCATCGTTATTTAGAGATCGTTGTAGGTCAATGACAGTGTTGTGGAGAACATGTACATTTCACATCATCATCAACAAATTCTGCTATAGTTTCTATTGGCTTCCAAAATATGCACCACTTTGTGCTCATTATTCCAAAAGCACATTCTATTAATAATCATGGTCCAGAAAACTGTTCGTTAAAATATTCATTCCATGGATCTAAAACACATTGACTGTAATATTTGCTAACATGCCCCAATGCATATGTCTCCTCTCCAATGAATACAAAAGGCAATTCAACTGATGTATTTAGTAGTGGAGTGTCTGGCAGTATATTAAGCTTCCCTTCTTGCATCAAGCGAAAAATGCTAGAAGAATAAAATCTACCGCCTTCCCTTTCCTTCCCAAACCCTCAACATTGACTCTAACGAATTTCCCCTGATGATCTGCAACTGCTAGTAGTATGATTAAATGAAAATTTTTGTAGCCGTAAAACAATGTACCGGCATTTTCTGGGCATTTTAGACCAATTTGTTTTCTGTGAACATCACCGACTGCAGATGGAAAGTTGTTCATGTTACATAAATCATTTACAGTATTTAGAAAAAGGCACTCACATGTAGAGTGGCTGGAGGCAACCCCACAAGAGTCTGGTAGTTGACTACACAATACTTACAATGGTTGTATTTCCTATTGTGAATGTCAGAGCGACGTCTCAAAAACTACTACTGGTTTCTAGGAACCTGTAACAATTCTCATTTCATCAGCTATTGACAACCCTTAAAAATGATGAGCCTTAAAAATAATGTTATTTCACTGGAAAAATCTGTAGTAGCTTGAATACCAGTTAGATACGAAAGTTTGGCCTATTAATCATATGACAAAATATTCTCCTCTTTGAGTACTATCATTTCCTAAAATCTTGTTTTGATATCTCAAACTGTTTGTGAGATATGAGGAATGTTACAAATATTTCATTCTGGTTTTTTTGCTCACACTTGAGTTCAGGATGAAGTGCTTAACATACAATCTATTTTCTCAAGACTGGTGACAGACAGTGATATTATTCTAAGCTTAAAGTATAATTCAGTATGTCAGCCACATTTCATATGCAGGAACGTATGACCTAAAATGCACCAAATGCAAATTCATAGCAAGTGCTATTTTTCAATGCAAACTTTTTGAAATTCTTGCAGTAGGTTACTTAATTGTGAAATATCACAATAACTATGACCATTAACAAAATGATAGGCAGTTCATCGTTAAGCTGGCGAGTAAAGCTATGAGATGTATGAGAATCAAATTTTTTCACTGAATAGTTTCTTTAAAATCATTTGAGAAAGACTACAAATCGGCTGGCACGCATGTTTGCAGTTCATGCAATCAAGTGAGCCTGCCCGGTGATTGCACTGTTCCCTACCCCACTATACCCAGGCACAAAGCAGCACTGTGGCAACGGCCAGACACACAGCTCCACTCTGCATTGTTGTGCCACTCCACTATAACCCGCGACTAATAAATCATCACTTAAGCCACCTCGGTTGGGTCTGCCATTTCTTGCGAGGGCACTCTTCTCCTGATTCATATTATGTACACACTATCACCCCTCAGCTGATTCCTGGTATCAGATCTCCACATGAATTACTGATTGATTCACTAATAAATAATAAGAAAGTTAAGCCAATAATAGACCAGGTGCTTCCATTTCATTGGACAAGTGGCGAACATATGTTCTCTTTGAATCTGCTCTCTTGCTTGCTCAAAAATATGATTACGTGCAAAAGGTGATCATCAGTTACCAATTAAAGGCACATTCAGCATCAAAGTTATTTACCAAAATGCCTCACAGTTCCCAAAGTCGAGAATTTATATGGCCTTCAAACATTTCCTGTTTACAATTGAATCGCTTTCTTACCTATATATGTATCAATCTAAGCCATGAAAGACATATGTCATCAATTTAAGGATTTGTTTTTGTCTCATCTGGTCTCAAGTAACTATCAATTATGAGGCTCACATCACTCTGAAACCATCAGCTTCTCCCAGTTTTGCCGATGCAAATCAGAAACTAGATCACTTGAAGTATTCAAAAGTACAGTGTTTGTGCATCACCGATAGTCATAGTCTACATCTACATGCATACTCTGCAAGCCACCATATGATGTGTGGCGGAGGGTACGTTGAACCATTACTAGTCATTTCCTCTCCTCTTCCACTGGCAAACAGAGCAAGGGAAAGACAACTGTCTATATGCCTCCATATGAGCCCAAATTTCTCTTATATTTGTAGTCCTTATGCGAAATGTACATTGCTGGCAGTAGAATTGTTCTACAGACAGCTTCAAATACCTGTTTTCTAAACTTTCTCAAGCTTGTTCTTCGAAACACACACACACACACACACACACACACACACACACACACACTAGCTTTCCTCTATGGATTCCCAAAACATCTCCATAATACTTGTGTGTTGATCGAACCTACCAGTAACAAATCTACAAACCCGGCTTTGAATTGCTTCAGTGTCTTTCTTTAATTCAGCTTGGTGGTGATCCCAAACACTGTAGCAGTACTCGAGACTGGGTTGCACTAGTCTTCTATATGCAGTCCCCTTTACAAATGAGCCACACTTTCCTAAGATTTTCCCAGTTAACCAAAGTCAATCATTTGCCTTCCCTACTACAATCCTTACATGCTCATCCCATTTCATATCGCTTTGCAATGTTATGACTCAATATTTAATCGATGTGACTGTGTCAACAACACACTACTAATGCTTTATTCGAACATTACGGGATTGTTTTTCCTACTCATCTGCACTAGCTTATATTTTTCTGCATTTAGAGCTAGCTGCCATTCATCACACCGACTAGAAATTTTGTCTAAGTCATCTTGTATCCACCTACAGTCACTCAACACCATCTTCCCATACACCACAGCATCATCAGTAAGCAGCTGCAGATTGCTGTTTCTCATCCACCAGATCATTTATGTGTATAGAGAATAACAGTGGTCCTATCAGACTTTCCTCGGGCACTCCTGATGATAATAAAGAGACTTAGCAGCTCACTCCACTTGGGCTCAGTTTTCAAGGCTGTCACTTTACAAGCCAATATGGATACTTACTTAATAATTTACTTACTAAACTGGGAGGTGATGAATGATAGATGAAAATAAATTTATCAGACAAAAATTTGCAAATACCATGTCTTTTACCAATAGAAGCATATCTGAAAACTACAGGTAGACCTGCAGTTGGAAGTGTGTGGATCAAGTTTCCATTGAAACAAGGCAGAAGTTATAACCTCACAACTCCCCCTCCATTTCTGCCTACATGACACCTATTCCAGTAGAGGATACACTAAAAATGAATAAGTCATTCAACATATTATAGGTGATAAGGACAAATAACATACAAATATTTTTTAAGTGTAGGGAGTTAAGATTCGGATTTTATGTCTGGGTAGGGGTGCAGCCAGGGGAGAATATCCCTGGGACAATAAAAGTGGTGTGAGGTGTTCCTCCCCAACTTTACCCCATAAGTTGACTACTAAAATGAGTGCTTTAACTTAAGTAGTAATATACGTTTTCCCACATGGAGGTTAATAAACAAGATGCTTTCGTTACATCATCAGCACGAATACATGGTAATCACTAGCTGAAATGTAAATTATGGCGTAGGTCGAGTGGGTCTGGACATGCCACTAGGACATGCAGACTGTCAGGGTCGCTCTGAAGGTGTACGGGGGAGGGTTCTCTTGTTGTAGTACGTAGATGTATGTGTGGCACGTATGATCAGTACGGATGCTACAAAGGCGCAGTTTCTCTTCGAGAGAGGCGAAGTGGCATGCCCCCCCCCCCCCCCCCCCCCGCCCCCCTTCTTGATGGAGACTTTTATCCTTCGGAGTTTGTTGGCTTCCCACTACTGTAAGATACAGCAACTGTAAGTCAGATTCTGAAATTTGCACTGCCAGCACATTTATTTTGGGGATTCCATTAACTAATGTAACAGCACGATCACTGACTGAGATGCCTATTTAGGTCAGCATCCAGAGGAATGACATGGAGATTCTGGTTTTGTGGAGATCATGATGGTGGAGATCAATGGCTGAGTCCATGAGTAATTGTCAATCACCTTCGAACTTCTCAGAAAGTCTGTGCAAGAGAATATTTCTGTCAGGTTGAGAGCTCTGTGCCTTTGCTTTAATTCTGCCTTGTAGATACTGCATACTTTGGGCTGTTCATAAATTCTTTTGTTGATATATCTGTATCCAACTTCTTCATTGTTCTTGGAGACGGCAGGGTTGTACTAAAGGTGGCATAGACATGAAGGGCTGAACAGAACCTATGGTGATGAACATTAGGGTCTATGTGATCCTTTATACCACAAGGGACATCCATTTGCACAAATCGAGGAATACATCAGTGAGAAAGCTCCATTTGTGGGTTGTGTGACCAAATTATTATGGAGAAAATGAGCTCCCAAACCACGCCTTCAAGTGTAACTGTTGTTGTTCTCCACGTTTTCAAATGGTTCATAAAAACAACTGATGTTAGGGTTCTGGAAAAGTCACATAAGAGGGATGTTCTGACCCACAGTAAAAATCTTAAACTACATAATTGAGTGTTGTTGGAGATGAACACTCAAAGGTGGGATACCTGCTTCCACAAGGAGACTACTGACAGGGTTCGTGCAGAAAACTCCAGTAGCAAGGTGACCTCCATGGAAATGCGCGGAGTCTAGCAGGCCTAAAACTGAAGGTGCTGTTGGCCTGCAAGTGTCCATTCCATAGTCTGATTGAGTTAACGTCAATGACTGATAATATTTTACTAGAACTTGTCAACCCGCCAAGTGCACAGGCACCAAGGGATGGAAAAAAAGGTTTGAGAATTAAAAGAGAATTCTCCTAAGTATCATGTTGTTATTTTATATCTACGAGAGGCCTTTCCTTATGACTGTAAGTGCATGCTGTTGCAACAGTGTCATTTCATCCAAGTAGCATTATATAGTAAACACTACTACCAACAGATGTCTACTGTTAACATGGTGTATGTAGCAATCATGTCGTAGGTTTCGACTGTTGCTGCCTAAAAACTCGCTCATGTTCAGCAATGGCGTTTGCTACGATGTTGTAGCATGTTTAAGGTCAGTGAGCAAGTGCTAAAACAAATATGTTATCTGGCCAAAGGCTTCTGATTTTTGCTGACTGAGGACAGGTGGAAGACTGAGTCAGAGTGCTTCAGTGTAACTGATAGAATAATAAGTGAAATGAAAAACGGGTCGCACACGTATCACACCATTTGTCTGATGTTAATTTCCTATCAAGAAAACACTTTAAATGAAAAAAGCTCTGTATATTATCTTGAAAAATGTGCAGCTGATTTTGATGCCAAATGCAGCAGAGATATTAATACTGTAGAGCTAGTTACCAAAATAGCTGCTTTCAAGTTCCAAGTGAAATGTCTGAACACGAACATTCACACAACTTCCCATTTGTAAATTTTAAGATTTTCTGAAGTATTTGTTCAGAAATGCTTATGCTAACATCAAAATAGCTTTGATAACAATTATGACAATGGAAGTCACTGTAGCATCTTGAGAATGGAGTTTCAGAAAATTAAGGATGCCAAAAAAGTATTTAAGGTCAAATATTGGTGCAAGCAGACTGTCAAATTTAGCCATCTTGTTGACAGAATAGGACACATATGCTAAATTTGACTTAAATGGCACAAACAAAGAATTTTCTTTGCTCAAAACAAGGAAATATGAAGTAAAATTAAGTAATAAGCACATTTTGGAAAGGGGCAGTTTCCCAACTCTTAATTATAGCCCTTTTTTCTTTTATTTCTAATCAGTAATTTATGTACATTCTCACTCCGCAGAGGCTTGTGCGCTGATATGACACTTCCTGGTGGGTTAAAACTGGGTGTCTGGCCAAGACTCAAATTCAGGACCTTTGCCTTTCGCAGTAAAGTGCTCTACTTGCCCGTGAAAGGCAAAGGACCAGAGTTCAAGTCCCGGCCCAGCACACACTTTTAATATGCCAGGATGTTTCATATCAGTGCACACTCCACTGCAGAGTGAAAACTTCATTTTGGAAACATCCCCCAGCTGCGGCTAAGCTATGTCTCTGCAATATCCTTTCTTCCACATGTGCTAGTCTTGCACGTTTCGCAGGAGAGCTTCTGTGAAGTTTGGAAGGAAGAAGGTGAGGTACTGGCAGCAGTAAGGCTGTGAGGACAGGTTGTGAGTCATCCTTGGGTAGCTCAAGTCAGTAGAGAACTTGACTGTGAAAGTTAAAGGTCCTGAGTTCGAGTTTCAGTCCGGTGCACAGTTTTAATCTCCCTGGAAGTTTTATTTTCAATTTATGCACTATTAACGATTTATATGAACAAATAAAACCTGTTATTTAAAATACAAGATGATTACAATTAAAGTTACAGTTCCAAAATGCTGCTAAGAACGACACCAAGTTTGAATGAAATATTATGGAAGAAGTAGGAAACTTCATGGAAAGAAAAAAAAATAATGAAAATTTTACCAGTACATGGTACTGTAAGCAGCAGAATATGCCAAATAAAAGAAGTGGGGTGCACAGCTGTTCCTCTGTTTGTGTCTGCAAACCAAAGCATGACTGTCTCAATGATGATTAGCACACTGCCGGCAAAGCTTTTCACAAGAACGGTGACCACATGAGCTCTGCAGAAGTTTCTGACAGTCAATGTTATGAAAAAAAAAGGCATTGGTCCATTGTCTGCCAAGGAACTGGAGAAAATGATAATGAAATTCAAAAGACAGGCTATTTTTAAGTGCAATGTGGCAGAGGGAGGAAAACAACTGAATCAACAGTAGAAGCGTGGCCACAGCATTACAGGAGGGGTCGGGCTATGGTGTGCAGACATGTAGTGTGTGGAAAATTGCCCTAACTTTGGACATGCCTAGTGCATAACAATTTACGAAACATCCTGCATTGCTAGCCATACAAAATTACCCACGATCAGGAGTTGCTTCATGCTGACCTGCCCATAAGACAAATGTTGCTCTAGAATTTCTTGCTCATATGGAAGTGGACAATGAATGGCCATGGAATTCTGAGGACATACAAAGCCCATATTTATCTCCATGGACATGCCAATACACAAAACTGTAGAATATGGGAAACAAAAAATCCACTGTCACATCCACAGGTATCACTTCATTCTGCAAAGGTAACTGTGTGGTGCACGTTCATGGTGTAGTTCATCATAGGGACATATTTTTTCGAGGTGATGGGTCCTGTTATCTGTACTGTCACTCTCAAATGCTATGAGAGACTTCTGTGCACAAACACTATTCCAACCGTTCAAGAGCTTGCACGGGTAGGGTCATTTTTATGCAAGATAGCACTCCTCCGCACACTGACACAGCCAGTGAAGCAGTTGTTGCAAAGGCATTTTGGAAATGTGAGAATAATCAGCCATCATTTCCCCACAGCCTGGGCATTCAGATCACCTGATATTAATCTGAGTGACTTCTGATGTTTTTTTTTTTTTTTTTTTGGGGGGGGGGGGGGGGGGGGGAAGGAGACAAGACAGCGAGGTCATCGGTCTCATCGGATTAGGGAAGGATGGGGAAGGAAGTCGGCCATGCCCTTTCAAAGGAACCATCCTGGCATTTGCCTGGAGCGATTTAGGGAAATCACGGAAAACCTAAATCAGGATGGCCGGATGCGGGATTGAACCGTCGTCCTCCCGAATGCGAGAGTGACTTCTGACTGTGGGGTTATCTGAAAGATAATGTATTCAGTGCTCCGATTACAATGTAGCTGAACTGAAGGCACACATTGTGCATCACATTCCGAATGTGACCCCTGAGACACTCCACTCTGTCGTGGAATGTGCTATTTCTCAATTTCAACTAGTGGCAGAAAACAGTGGACAGCATACTGAACATGTCATGTGCCAGTCTCATACCAAACACTGATTTCACTGATTTTTAAGCAGTTCTTGGCCTCAGGACAATTAAAAACCAAGTTTTCCTACCCTATGTGGTACAGCCTTGCCATGGTGGATGGACTTATTTCACTAACAATGCCACAACTGTTGAAAGATAAACTTATGCAGTCATGCATAATGCACTGTTGGTTTAATGTGCTACTTGCACCATACCCATCATACTGTGATTCATCTGTCATTTGTAGCCAAACCCATTTATGTTATGACGTTTACAGTACAATCCAGTGGGAAAATTTTCATTTATTCTGTTTCCATAAAATTTCCTCCTTCTTTGATAATATTCTGTTCAAATTTGATATTGTTCTGTGCAGCATTATTTTGTTATTGTTTATAAACTGGAACTTTAATTATGATCAGCCTCTATATCTTACTAAAACACTGTATAGTAACTGCCATAAACAATAAAATATATACACTGCCTGACCAAAAAACTGTGTCATCCAGAAGATATGGTCTGATGTCACTATGACTTCATACACGTACACACCATCAGTGGGTATATAAATGAATTTCAATTCTCTGTGATGTGTAAAACAGCCACCAAAGTGCATTAGTATTATTCGTGTTTAATGTTGTTACCAAGCCTGATAGGTTACTGCATTTACTCGAATCTAAGCCACACTTTTTTTCCAGTTTTTGTAATCCAAAAAACCGCCTGCGGCTTAGAATAGAGTGCAAAGTAAGCGGAAGTTCTGAAAAATGTTGGTAGGTGCCGCCACAACTAACTTTTGTCATCGAATATATGTAGCACTACACAGGCATGCTTTGCAGGCACAAAGATAAATACTGGTGCCAAAACCTCTGCGTCAGCAAAAAAAAAAAAAAAAAAAAAGAGAAGGAGGTGGAAGACAAGCTTTTTTTTCCTCCGCCGCGAGTTTCGACCACTGCATTTTCATACATTATCCATCGAAGTAAATACAAATTCCATATTGTTCATCTTCGAATGTTGCAGCATTTCAGTGTACTACGAAAATCCGACTGGCAAGACTGTTAGGGATGTTTGTCAATATGGCCAACTCTACATTCTGAATTTTTTCCTACCTGTGAGATGAGATGGTTGCTAATAGGAACTTTTATGAATTGTGAATCACATGCAGTATTCTCTTCACCATAAGAATAATAGAAATATAAACATTTTGCCATGTATTCTTTCGTGTTTGCTGCTATCTCATTTCAATTCTGTCTGCCTAATAAACTACGAAACTAGAGTGAGACAACAGCAAACGTGGAAGAATATACATATCATGTCATGTTTATATTCGTATTATTCTTATGCTGAATAGTGATACAGTCAGAAATGAAGCACGGCAATTGACTAGATTTTTAAATCTAAGGTGACTCTAATTTCTGTGCAGAATGTAATGTACTGAAGAGGCGTCTGCAAAGATTTTCAAACGGAGAAAAATTTTCGCTAAACTCTCGTTCAGAACATCTTCAATCATACGCAGTCTATTATTTGGTTCTTGTTGATCGTTATCAAAGAAAGCAGCAGTGTAAGTAACAACAAATAGCAGTCTCTTGCCATTGTTTCGCTAATGAGATGATAATCCCCCCCCCCCCCCTTTTTTTTTAAGCGGCGGTAGCACGCACAAAAGCAAGCCGTGCCGAGAGTGGCGACAGGCCGTAAACACTCATTATCAGAATGTGACAAACAATGCATGACACAGTACAGTAATGCATTTTCAGCTTACAGTGGCGTAAATACCTATAACAAAGAAAACACACTTATCACATCAAAGCAAAATAAGCAATCGATTCAAACCAGACGAAGCACGTGAAAAAGGAAGGGTACCCGTATAAATACTGACGGAGCGCCTGACGCATAGCAATGGCTACCTGGTAAAGCTTAACTGCTAAGCTTATGACTTGAACCAAACTACTGTAGCTGTATCGTCATTCATTCGACCTAAATTGTGTCTCATATTACAATGGACCAACTTTGTTTTGATTTGGAGGTGCGGCCTAAAACTTTTATCTCCCCTTGAATTTCGAGTCTCAAATTTCAGATACGGCTTAGATTCGGGAAAATTTTTTTTCCTCGATTTCGAGTCTCATTTTTCAGCTGCGGCTTAGAATCGAGTGCGGCTTAGATTTGAGTAAATACGGTATATAAGGGAAGTGAACACTATCATATGCTGAGAAGGAACTCAAGATGTCATGTACTCATGAGAGACAGGAGTTATCCTGATAGAGCTTGAAAGTGGCCTCATTAAAGGTCTCCATTTGGCTGGCTGGTCAAATTATGCA
The DNA here is from genome assembly GCF_021461385.2 of Schistocerca piceifrons. Classification (NCBI taxonomy): domain Eukaryota; kingdom Metazoa; phylum Arthropoda; class Insecta; order Orthoptera; family Acrididae; genus Schistocerca; species Schistocerca piceifrons. Next base: position 332,376,149 of record NC_060149.1, read on the forward strand.
ATATCAAGATTTGTGGGCAATTTGGATATGGCAGTGGCCTGATGTTGGGCTGCATTGGAATGTGAGGTCAGGCATACTCTTCATCAAGGTTCTGATTGACCCTGTCTGACCACCACAAATGAGTATCGCCATATTGAGCACCATGTACATAGTAGCTCTTTCACATCTGCGTCCACCATCTGAGGACCAGATGACATTCTGGTGATTGTCCTGCATAATGACATAGATCTTTGGTATTGAGAGATGTCACTAACATTCAAGTCAGATGATACATTTGGTCCTTAGATCGAGTGATAAAAAAGCCCACTGCATGGATAAAACTAAAAACTAGGTCTGCCATTGCAGCGTCATCCGATAAAAGTGCAAATGTCTGCCTGAGCACAGTTAAAAATGGACAGGCCAACAAGATGTGGACCACTGTCAACACTGATCCACAGCGACAGAGAGGTAGGTCCTCACGGCGCAAGAGATGACCATGCATTAGCCAGGTGTGGCCAATGTGTAGCCGGCAAAGAACAACTGAGTCCTTGCCAGAGGCTCGCAAGGAGGAGCGCCACACACCTGTAATGTCTTTGACAACTCGAAGTTTGTTGGGTGAAGGCAGGGTGCGCCATTCATCACCCCAGGCACCAAGCACCTTCTGCTGCAAAACTGACCTGAGATCACACTTCGAAAGGCCAATCTCCAAGGCCGGGGCACTAACAGCCTGTTTGGCCAGTGTGTCTACTCGTTCATTTCCCGGGATGCCGACATGACTCGAGGTCCACACAAAGACCAAGGAGTGGCCGCAACAGGCAAGAGTATGGAGGGACTCCTGGATAGCCATCACCAGACGAGAGCGAGGAAAACACTGGTTGATAGCTCGTAAACCACTCAGGGAGTCACTACAGATAACGAAGGACTCACCTGAGCAGGGACGGATATACTCTAGGGTGCGAGAGGCGGTTACCAGCTTGGCAGTGAAAACACTGGAGCCAGCCGGCAATGAGCATTGTTCAGAATGATCCCCTAGAGTAAGAGCATACCCAACACAACCAGCAACCATCAAACCGTCAGTATAGACCATGTCAGAGCCTTGAAACATGGCAAGGAGTGAAAGAAAGTGGTGGCGGAGGGCCTCAGGAGGGACCAAGTCCTTCGGGCCCCGTGCCGAATCGAGCCGAAGGTGTGACACACACGACGGGGGTAGATGTACATGGGCTCGGAAAACAGGTGGGAGAGGGAAAAACTCAAGCCCCGAGAGAAGAGCCCGGACATGAACCGAGATCATACACACTGACCGGGGCTGCCGTTCTGGAAGATGGACGACCGAGTTGGGGAACAGCACACGGTAGTTGGGATGCCCGGGCAAGCTACAAACATGTGCAGCATAAGTGGCCAGTAATCGTTGGCGCTGGATCCGCAATGGAGGGACACCAGCCTCCACAAGTATGCTGTTCACAGGGCTTGTGCAGAAAGCTCCAGTGGCGAGTCAGATCCCACTGTGAAGGATGGAGTCAAGCAACCGCAACGCAGAAGGTTATGCCGAACCGTAAGCAAGGCTCCCATAATCTAGACGGGACTGAATTAGCGCCTGATACAGTCATAGAAGGGTAGACCGATCGGCACCCCAGCTGGTGTGACTCAGGGGAGACCTGAGGCAAAAAATGGAAAAAAAATTGATTATTTTTTTTTTGTTTCATTAAAATCTACGGAATCTCCTGAACATTCTGATATTTATTTGGTGGAAATATTATCTTGTTGGTATTATTGTCCTTTACTGTACATCTGCACTGTCAGTTTTCATCCTCGTGACTTGCTTTGACTCATTTGAACGGTCATGTTTCCAAAACTATTTGCTGTAGAAGGCTGTGGTTTTGTTGTTTTGTAGTTGACAGTCTGCTCTACACAGTGTATTGTTTCCATAGCTCTTTGTTTGAATGGCATGAAGTGTTTTGTGAACAGCTTTCCGTTTAGTGGGTTTTAGTTCACGCAGCAAGCAGACATTGACAGCATTTTGCAGAAGAAAAATGACAAAACCATGTGGAATATTCAAGAAGTGAAGAAACAAAGCTAACAGGTTTTACCGAAAATGTGTAGCTGATGAAGCTTGTTTGAGTATATCACAAGGAACTACAAGTGACAGCAGTGACAAGAAAAGTGCAGTGCCTACACAAAGTGGACATCAGAAGAGTGAAAGAAGCTGAAATTTCAGCAAAACGTGTGAACAAAGAGGCAAGGAAAAGGAGAAGGCAGCTGTTATTTGATAGAACTGGTGGTGAAGATGACCTAAAATATGGAGCAGGGTGTTTTTAATAACATCATGTAACAATAAAGGTAAGAAATTTTATATGAAAACTTTAAAAGTCCTTTTCTCAGTTTATACATTTTTCACTACAAAAGCCCCTTTTCATCAGAAACTATTCATCCTATTGCAGTGAAACTTTTACGGGGTCCTGTACAACTATCCAGTCAGACATAGATCTACAACCAAGAATATACGTTCCGCTCAGCTATTTTAATGTGTATTTATGTTAACAAAATTTAGGCATTGGGTAAAAAATTAGTAAAACCTTTTGTTTTGAAGCAAAACTTACCATCGTAGATCAGTAGAATAAAGAGTCAGTGGTTAATATACAGCATAAATTTTAAATCCTTATCTACAACAGTTTCTGAGATAATGGGTCATTAACATTGGTGAATTAACATGGGTGAGATAGGGGTCCGGGTCTCTCCTTCAGATGCCGCCAGCACGTTTGTTTAAGCTGCCGAATATCAGGGAGCCAAGTCAACCAGGTATCAAAAACCAATCCCAAAAACCGGTGCGTCTCCACCACAGCAAGACGTTCGCCATCAAGATAAAGCCGTGGCTCAGGGTGAACTGTGCAATGTTGGCAGAAATGCATAATGCAGGTCTTGGCAGCCAAAAACTGGAAGCCATGTACTACAGCTCTAGACTGCGCCTTGTGGATAGCACCCTGTAGCTGCCATTCAGCAGCTGCAATGCCAGTGGAGCTATAGTATAAGCAGAAGTCATCAGCATACAAGGAAGCTGAGACAGACGTTCCCACCGCTGCAGCAGGCCCATTAATTGCAACTAAAAAGAGGCAGACACTCAAGACAGTCCCTTGCGAGACCCCATTCTCCTGAACTCATGAGGAACTATGGGAGGCCGCAACTTGTACGCGGAAGGAACGAAGCGACAGAAAATTTTGTATGAAAATCGGGACCGGCCCCCGAAGACCCCACTCATGTAGTATGGAGAGGATGTGTTGTCGCAATGTTGTATCATATGCCTTTCGCATGTCAAGAAAGACAGCAACCAGATGCTGGTGGTGGACAAAGGCTGTACGGATGGCAGACTCCAGACAGACCAGATTATCGGCGGCAGAGCGGTCCTTACGGAACCCACCCTGAGACGGACCCAGAAGGTCCCGAGACTCAAGTAGCCAACTCAACCTCCGGCTCACCATGCATTCGAGCAACTTGCAAAGAACATTGGTGAGGCTAATGGGGTGGTAGCTGTCTACTTCCAGCTGCTCTTTCCAGGTTTCAATACAGGGATTACGATGCTTTCCCGCCATTGCGACGGGAACTCACCCTCAACCCAGATACGGTTGAAAAGGTCTAGGAGGCGTCGCCAGCAGTCCACCAAAAGGTGTTTGAGCATCTGACAGTGGATGGAATTTGGCCCGTGAGCCGTATCAGGGCAAGCAGCTAGGGCATTTTGGAATTCCCACTCACTGACCAGAGCATTGTATGATTCAGGGTGGTGAGTGTGGAATGAAAGGCTCCGACTTTCCAACTGCTCTTTCAGAGAGCAGAAGGCCAGCGGGTAATTCGCAGAAGTGGAACTCTGAGCAAAATGCTCCGCTAAGCGGTTTGCAATCGTGTCGGAGTCAGTACAGACTGCTCCATTCAGTGAAAGTGCAGGGACGCTGACAGGGGTCTGATAACTATAGAGTCACCTAATCTTGGCCCAAACCTGGGATGGAGAGGTACGGAGGCCAATGGTGTAGACATACCTTTCTCAGCACTCCTGCTTGCGTCTGCGAATGAGGTGGCAGGCTTGCGCACAGTTAAAGGCAATGAGGTGTTCCAATGATGGATGCCGCTTATGATGCTGGAGGGCCTGCCTGCCATCTCTAATTGCCTCAGTGATCTCGGGTGACCACCAACACACAGTCCTCCGCCCAGGGGACCCAGACAAACAGCGAATTGCAAATTCTGCGGCTGTAATGATGCCGGTGGTGATCGAGTGAACCACCACATCAATTGCGTCATTGGAAAGAATCTCAATAGTGGCAATGGAGGTGAACCAGTCCCAGTCAGCCTTATTTACAGGGACACCCAGAAGAGTGGCGCTGTGGCAGTGACAGAAGACAGAAAGATCGGAGAGTGGTCACTACTGCACAAGTCGTCATGCACACTCCACTGGACAGATGGTAATAGGCTAGGACTGCAGATCTAAAGGTGCCTTCACACATTTCACACTGAAGTCGTTAAGCAAGTGTTGGCACAGCTTCAGCTTCAGTGTGAAATGTGTGAAGGCACTATCATTTAAAAGAGAAAGGTCAAGCTGTGCCAACACTTGCTTGATGACACTGCCTCGGCCTGTTGCCACTGATCCAGCCCACAGAGGGTTATGGGCGTTGAAGTTGCCCAGTAACAGAAAAGGTGGCGGCAATTGGGTTATCAGTGCAGCCAGGACATGCTGCGGGATGTCACCATCCGGTGGAAGATAGAGACTGCAGACAGTAACAGCCTGAGGCGTCCACACACGAACAGTGACAGCCTCTAAAGGTGTTTGAAGAGGGACACACTCGCTGTAAAAAGAGTTAAGGATGAAGATGCAGACACCAACAGATACCCTCTCATATGCTGCCCGGTTCTTATAATAACACTGATAGCCACGGAGGGTGGGGTTCCACATCACCGGAAACCAAGTTTCCTGGAGAGCAATGCAGGAGAAAGGGTGAAAGCTGACAAGCTGGCAGAGTTCAGCAAGGTGGTGGAAAAAACTGCTGCAATTTCGCGGGAGAAAGACATTGTAAATGGCTGAAAATGGCGTGAAGGGACCGAGGAGGCAGATTACGCTGCTAGGTCACCTGCTGCCTCCAACTGGGAACCTATGGGCGTGTCATCCATCGCGTCTCAGGGACCGGCGAGATCTAGGACCTCAGCAGACACCAGAGTCTCCACCTCATCCTCAGATGCAGAGCTGGCAGGTAACTATGGTGGCGGTGGTGCCACCGCAGTTTCCTTCGTCTTAGGGGTCTTTGGTGATTTCTCGCACTGTTCCTTGGGTTGCTCAAGCAGGGAGGGTTTCTTTGATTTAGTCTCTGGGACTGAAGAGGACCGCGAAGCCCTACGACCAGCTACCTGGGGCTTCTTCAGCCACTGGCGGGTGTCTGCTTTGCCACTGGTAGGAGGAACCTGGGAAGGGAGTGACCCAAGCAGTAGACCATCACCTTGACCTTCTCCGGTAATGTATCACCCTCGAAGGCCGAGATGAAGGCACCGGTAGCAACCCGATTATCCCTCAGACCCCGATGAATGCGCTGGACAAAATGAACACTTCGCCGCTCTAAATTGGCACACAGCTCGTCGTCAGACTGCAAAAGAAGGTTCCTATGGAATATAATACCCTGGACCATATTTAAACTCTTATGGGGCATGATGGTAACTGAAACATCCCCCAACTTGTCACAAGTGAATAACCTTCGTGACTGGGCAGAGGATGCTGTTTTTATCAAAATCGACCCAGAGTGCATTTTGGATAATCCCTTCACCTCCCCAAACTTTTCCTCTAAATGCTCTACAAAGAACTGAGGCTTCATTGCCATGAAAGACTCCCCATCAGCTCTTGTACAAACTAGGAACTGGGGCGAATAAGTCTTGCTGCCATCCTTAGCCTTTCGCTCCTCCCATGGTGTAACCAGGGAGGGGAACGATTTTGGATCGTATTTCTGAGTGTTGAATTGAGCCCTAGAACACGTAGATTCTGCTGGCGGCTGGACACCAGCAAGAGATTATGTACCACGCTTCACTGCAGGTCATCCGCCCTGATGCCACCCACTCCGACTAAGGGCCCTCCCCACGGGTGCCACCCTGCCTTAGCAAGGGACACCTGGCAGGAAAGCCATTGCCGGGAGTACCGATGCCCCAGGGAGATAGGCATCTACTCCTTGGCATATGTGGGGAGTTAACGGTGCAGGCATCAGCAGAGCGATCCGGGTCTTGTCAGGGCACTACAACCAACAGGGTACACGGCGGCCCCACCACAACGGACTGGCTACCACGCTGGATATTAGGTGCAAGGAAGTCCATGGTCGTCGTCTCCGCAGAAAGCGACACTGCACAGTGCATGGCAGAAATCGCACCCAGGAATGTATCCTCGCCCAAGAGATGGAGAACGAGTGGGAATGCAATGCGACGATGAGAAAGCAGGCTAAAGATCTCAATGAACGATGGACACAATGCACCTTGTAAGGCGCCCTTCTCCAATTGGCTCGCTCTTCGGAAGAATTTTGAAATATGGAGGTCAAACCCGAGAGGGGACCATCACATAAAGGCCGAAACGTGTGAGACTCCTTTTAGTCGCCTCTTATGACAGGCAAGAATACCGCGGGCCTATTCTAACCCCCGAACCTGCAGGGGGACCCACAATGGTAACAGTTCTGTTTACGGCAAATGCAAAGAAGGTAGTGCTCAAAGACCCATATCATTCTTAGATGTAATGCCAATGGGGCAACACACTTGAGATAAAAGCTGGTAGATTACCTTGGAATCCCTCATCTGAGTAAAGTAGCTGTGTGTCCCTATGTTGCATCATAGGTCTTTTGTATGTCAAGGAGAACTAATAGGTGTTGACTAAATGCTGACGCTTCCCTGACAGCAGTCTGCAACCATAACCTTTGAATAAATTTCCTTTACTACACAATTATAGTCACAAATTTTTTGTCTTCAGACTACCGGTTTGTGTCTATAATGACACTCTTCTGATCTGCAGCAAAATATGGGAAAAATACAAATACACTAGCAGATTGTTTTCATCTTAAAACAATAAAATAGACCATAATGAAAAGTATTACTGACATACATGTGCATTTTTGCACTTTACAATTGAAGAGGCATACTTGTTTTATAAAAACATGTCCTAATATACAGGAGCCATAGTGGCATCGTCAAATGGTAAAAACAAAATCAGCACCAGCCTTGTCAGATTATATATAAATAATAGTATACACAAGAGTCATCTTGTCAACAGCACTACTGTTCAAAACAAACTGCGTACAATAGCCACAAAATGTTTGTGTTGCAAGTTCGCCAGATGTCGCTACTGTAGACGTACACTCATTCTTCGATGATTAATTGTATGATGAAAAATAACGGGGGATACAATCAGTAAAGTCTGCAATGTGCTTATAAGGTGTAAGAGGCATTACGGTGATAAAAAGCAATGAAATAAAACATGATAAAAGTTAGATTGCTAAAAAGGAAAATGTTAAGAGACAGTAACTGACATATGCACAAATGGCGGTATTACAGATAACGAAGTAAATAGTATACAGCTTTCAGAGTGCACAGAATAATACAGAAAATTACAAAATAAATAGCTAAAGAAGCCTAATGAATGAAAACAGACAACCACTCATAATCAGCGCCCTCTGTTAGCACCAACTCCAGAACGTCACATTGGAGAGAACTGGTTATTCTATATTCGGGTCACTGTTCAGTTTGCGACCATGTCACAACTTGCATAACCTTTGAAATCCACAACAGGGTTGCTGTTAAACTGATTGGTCTGTAGCTGCCTATACTGTGGTTTTCTTTGCTAGGTTTCAATACTGATAAAATCATACTTCCCATCCAACTGGTGGGGAAAAATTCCTCCTGCTTGATCTTGTTAACCATCATCAAGATACTTTGATCATTTGAGTCACCAAGTTAGTGAAGCATTTGATTGTGTAAGGAATCCAGGCCTAAAGAGCAGCTTCACATTGTGCTACTGCAATGCTGAATTTCCATTCTGTGATAGGGATGTTATCGATCTACATGTGTCAGGTGTTAAAATGTAGAATATTGCAATAAATATAGATTCGATGTGGCTGAAAATTGTTTGAAGCTGAAATTTTGACTTAGTATGTGGCCGGTAATTTGGCTATGTCAAAGGAATTGGTCCGTTGGTCACATCACTGCTTTTGTCTGTAATAATAGTGAGAGGGATACCTTCTAACTTTGTAGAGGCTCGATGAGAATGTGTTTCAGTCAAGGCTTTAGCAAATAAGGATACATTTTGCATTTTTTCCAAGGAGATTGTCCATTCTGCCTCTGTCATATACTGCACAGGCGGTGATTTGTTCTCTACTGTACACAATTCCCAGTTTATTTGTGAATTGTTCTCCAATAAATGGTATTTTTGCACCTACACGGAAGTTTTGTCTACATTTATGTTGCACAAACAATACTGTCCTTAGCAGAGGGCACATAACATACCAAACTCACTTCACCTTAATCTTGTTCTACTCACAGATGTTACATATGCAGAAAAATTGTCAGTACCCATCTGAACAAGCACAATTTCTCTCATTTTAACACTGTGGTCATTATGTGAGGTGTGCTGGAAAAAGCAATATATTATTTCGTTCTAATTGGAATGTGGGTTCAGCATGTTTAGCATAAGACTCTTTATGACACACACTACATTTGTTGTCTCTTATTGCAGCTTGTTAAGTATTTTTATAACACTCTCTTGACAACAAAACAAAACCATGACAAATCATGCACCTCATCTCTGAATCTTCTTTTTTCTTTTATTCTGAGTTGGTAGGGCTCCTAGACCAATAATCAATACTTAAGAACTGGTCTAACTTGGTGCTTGCCATCAAGACTGCTCTCTGATAAGGCCACACCAGAATCTAGCATATAAACTGGCCCAGGACGGGTCTGAATCAAATGGGATGCAATCTGTGGAGGGTGCAATGAGTGTGCTACTGGTTTGGCTTAGGTACTATTATCGTGGACTCTGTTTGTCCTAAGCGGAACTCTGATACAGCATGAACTGGACTTTGCTTTGGAATACAGACTAAAGTTAGATAGCACTGTTTCCAAGGAGCATCCTATATATAACTCTTGTTGTAAATAAACCAGGGTAAATTCCCACTAGCTTGTGTGTAACTCACCTTTAAAAATGCCAACAATATGAGAAATTAAATCAAAATCAATGACTGTGCAAAAGTTTAATTTTGTTTTTGATGAAAAGGAGAAATTCAAAGACACAGTTGTTTGTGGTTACATGTAAAAAAGTATTCTCACATCAGACACAAACACGAGACTCTGAATTTGTCAAAACATTAGGATGAGGCACAAAAATAATATAACTCATTTTTATAGTACTAAGAGAGCCAACTGTAAAGAATTCAGCAGCCAAAAATAACTGTGGTAGAACATAAGGTTAAAAAGATATCTCTTATCTGCACAGACACTGACTTTCAATGATACCCCCATCAGTCAAGTGACCTTCCCTTTAGCAAAACAGTTGTTTCTCAATTCCATGTTCACTTACAGAGATATCTGTCATTTCTGCATCTATGTGCAACTGAAAATATAAATATATTCATTTACCTTCTTCAAATCAAGCCATTTTCTCATGCAGCTTGGAACAGCAATATTTGAAATCTGGCACTGAGTTGGCAGCAGCCTTTCAAAATCCTGGTTACCATATGTTACAAACACACATCTGTTATTGAAGTCATTATTGTGAAGCCATATTCTGAACTGCTGAAAAATGCTCTCAAATGTCTCGGAGTTATCAATTATCTCCTGGAATGAAATATGACAAGAGAGAGGAGTGAAAAACACTGCACACAAATAACAAGGCAAAAACTGTAAAATAGCTGTGTAAGTACAAGAAAGTAATAGATGAGAGCTAGTAATTACAATAGCAGACAGAAAAAGTGGCTACTTACCTGTTACTTAAACTAGGATAACTGGTGTGAGGCTGAGTGTATATATATTCTCCTTGCTATTGTATCTTACCCAATCACGGTTTCTAAGTGACTTATCCATCTGGCCTACTTTGAAAGCCTTCAACATCTTGCTTCAGTCCTTGTCTCACATAGCCTTAGGAAAAGGGAACCTTTAAACCCAATGTTTTACAGTCAAGTCTCTTTTTAAGTGATGGTTATACTAGTGCCACCTGTGATCTTGGTACATACATAATTTTATCAACTACTTTATTCAATAGTATAAATTCCCTATAAATCAATTTTGAGAAGATACAAAAAAGGATGGAAATTTATATTAAGGTCCTGTTGACACCTACATATACATGACTAATCTGCAAATTCACACTTAAGTGCTTGGCAGATGGTTCATCGAACTACCTTCAGACCCTTTCTTTTACCATGCCATTCTTGAATAGCAATTTCTCTTTTTTATCACAATGATCATTTCTCCATATGCCAGTGGCCATCAACAAAACATTTTCACTTCTGGAGGGGAAAGTTGAAGATAGAAATTTCATGAAAAGATCTTGCATAATGAAAAATGCCTTTGTTTTAATGATGCCATCCCAATTGACATTTCATATCCATGTCAGTATCACCCCTACTTTGCAGTAATACAAAACAAGCTGCCCTGTTTTGAATTTTTTTGGCAACCTTTATCATACCTATTTGGTAAAGATCCCATACCATGCAGCACAACTCCAGAAGAGGACAGGCAAGCATAGTGTACGCAGTCTCTTTATAGACAGTTTGCACCTTCTAGGTATTCTGGCAATAAAACAGTCTTTGGTTCACCTTTCCCACAATATCAATGTGACCATTCCAGATCAAATTGTCCGTACTGTAATCCTTAGGTATTTAGTTGCACTGACAACCTTTAGAATGTTTGATTTATCATGTAAGTGAAATTTAACAGATTCCTTTTAGCACTGATGTGGAATACCTCCACACTTTCCCTTATTTTGAGTCAATTGCCACTTTTCACATCGTACAAATATTGTGTCTAAATCATTTCGCAATTGGTTTTAATCTTCTGATAACTTTAGTAGACAGTAAACAACAGCACCATCTGCAAACACCCTAAGAGGGCTGCTCAGAGTGTCTCCTAAACCATTTAAATAGATTAGGAACAGCAAAGGGCCTACAACACTTCCTTAGGGAATGCCAAATATCACTTCTGTTTTACTCGACAATTGTGACCTTTCTGACAGGAAATCAGAAATCCTCTCAAACAATTAAGACAATACTCAATAGGCAAGAAATATGATTAGGAGACAATTTGTGGCGCAATTCCCAAATTGCCAGGTAATTTGAACTACTGAATCATGTTCTTCAACCCCAGTGGGGAAACAAGGCCTCTCCACATTCCTATAATGCATTGACACTCGCAAAGAGCAGCAGTGCTATTGCAGTTGTTTTGATACGACAGCTTTATGAGTAAAGCCCTACTCACCTTGTCCATATCCATGTTGACTGTCTGCAACTGTAATGCACAATGACGCTTATGTTTCAACCCCACGTTGCCATACCAACAACAGTGCATAATGGCAAGTAATGACACTAACACTACAAATGCGAACTCTGTAGGCACAGTCTAAATATCATTCCTATAAACTTGGATACCCAAATGATAAAACAGTTTTCAGTATACATTGGCTCAGGTAGCTAAAGTTTAATTATAAGCACCCTGAACTTCTAAGTTCCTTGTGTTAGCAGCGTTCTAGATTTGAATTTCTTCTACATTTTGTAACTCTGTTTTAGTGGCATTGTCTCTGGTAACATTACTGTTGCTATCATGCATTGAAGGTATTTATTGTGTCTTGCCACTGGTATGTTCTACATTTGACTAGAATTTCTTCAGACTGTTAGCAACACTACTTCTTGTGTGTGCTTCTACAGTTAGTTTGGAAAGAGTGCAGATTGCCCTTAAGAACGTGACAAGCGAATTTTTTTCTGCTTTTTGAAAATATATATAGTTTTTGTTTATTTTTGGCGAATATGGATGTTGCCATATTTAGTCTTGCTACAATGACCTTGTGGTCACTAATCCCTGTACCTGTCATGATGATTCGCTAATGATTACTTGTTGTTAAGAGGCCAAGTACATTATTGTAACACTTCAATTGGGCTTCTGAACTAACTGCACGAAATAATTTTTGGAGACTGCATTTAGTACAACTCTGGACAATGTTTTATCCCTACCACCAACAACAAATTGTATGAGTCAGGTACCTACTTGAGATAAGACTCAAATTTTCCTTGAACCCTTCAGCAACTGTCATCTGAGTCAGGGGTCAGTAGAAGGTACCAATTACTAACTTATTCCAGTTGTTAAGTATAACCTCTACCCATATTAGCTCACACCAACTGTCTACTTAGATTCCACTACAAGATACACCACTTCTAACAGCAACCAACAGCCACCACCAACAGAAGTGCATCTATCCTTTCCGAACATCATCAGGCTTGGTAAAAACTTTGGCTGAAATTATCTGTGGCTTTAGCCAGCTTTCAGTGCCTATAATGATTTCTGCTTCAGTGCTTTCTATATGAGCTTGGAGCTCTGTTTCTTTCTCAACACAGCTACAACAATTTAACATTACAATACCAATGTTTCCTAGATCTACCTCCATCCTGTGTTTGACCTGTACCCTTTGAGACTGAAACAATTTTTACAATTCTGCAACCGTCTAACCTAAAAAGCTGCTCACAGTCCACTCCACATAGCAACTGCCGCCCATGTAGTTGCCTCCTGTGTGTAATGGATACATGATCTATTAAGCAGAACCTGATACCCCCTACCTTATGGTGCGAGTCAAGGAAATCTGCAACCTACATGGATACAGGACTCCCTGAGCCTCTTATTCAGAATCTCCACTCAGCTCTCTACCAAAGGCCCACAGTTGATCCTGTCAATGATGGTACATGTGGTGAGCTCTGTCTTTATGTTGCAAGTTAGACTGGCTGTCTTGACCACTTCAGACAGACACTGGAAACCAGAGAGAATCTCTTCTGATAAAAAGTGACACACATCATTAGTCTTTTTCATGGAGGGTACTACAGCCAAATATTTATTGGAAGAATGTGGCATTTTTTTCTTCACTTAGGCTTTTATTTATTTATTTTCAACACTGGTTTTGGCTTATGAAGTTATTGTCTAGTGCATATCTGTACAGAATAGAATATTTATGTTACTGGCATGAAATAAGAACACAATGGTGTTAAGGTAAATTCGCAGAAAAAATAGTTACCATGCAGTACTGTAATAAGGTATATAGAGTCGTCAAACTTTCACTCACAGTAGCAATATCTTGCCATAAAATACAGACATATTTTACAGTACAGACACTACTGTATGTTACACTTACATGAAAGTGTTTTAGTGTGCTTTGTAACTGTTTCAACACAGAACAATATTTCAGACAGTATTTCCAGTTGAAAATTAAAGCTGTACTGTATTGTGAAGTTACGGGTCAATATACAAGTTCCTCTGATAATTCAACCTATTTTGCATTCTGACCGTGCTCCATGTTCTGTAGGGAAGAGGTTAGGGACATTTTACTGGATTCAAAAGAAGAGTAAATTGACAAAGAAACAAACAGTCTTGCTTCTGTGATTGGAATTATTATTTATACCTATCTAAGTCATTAACAGATGGTTCTGAGTCCTGACACTGAAACACAGACACGCATGGTGGACTGGTAGAGCCGAGGTGGCTGCGAGATCAGATTCTAGACAGCGCCCTCTGAGTGTCCCATCCAGTAAACAAGTTGGGCCCATACAGCGCAGCGCCACACAGATCGATCACACCTAGTAAAATCGTGTATTTTTGAGCCTTTCAGCCCTTGGGACTCAGTGATATTATTGCCGCAGTGGCCACAAACAATTCGGCCTTCGAGGCATTAAGGCTTAATCCCATGGATAGTGACTTCACACCACTGGCTGGTTGGCCAAAGTGCCTGAACCAAATGTCCAAACCTGCGGTTCCTCTCCTACTGAGCAGGAGTGCTATCGTAATGACACAGTCAACAGTAGGGTAAAATAAAGCTATCTCATGACAGCCTACCTAAATTGGTAAATAAGTAATAATTACAACCATGCAACCAACACAGTTGGAAAAACTTTTAAGAGTAAATTGGTTTCTTCTGATAGTAATAACCTTTATACAAATACTAGCCAAGTATCTGGTGTTGATTGGGTATGTATTTATTCCAATCTTCCATTAGTACATTTCCTCTTTGCATCTCTTTTTCCATCTCCGGCTCCCCCCCCCCCCCCCCTCTCCACCATATCCATTTTCACCAGCCTCTCCCTCTGTCCACTGTCCACTTCCTCCACTCTCTGACCATCACCTCCCACCACTCTCTCTGTCCACCTACTCCTACTGCTAGCTACCCCACTCTTCATCATCAGCTCGTACCCCATTTCTTTGTCCATCTGCTCCTCCTCCTCTACCTCTCTAATCCCATCTTCACCTTCCTCTTTCTTTGTCCATCTCCTCCTACCACCTCCTCCTCCTCACCCCTCTTGCTGTTCACCTCCTTCTCCCTCCTCTGTCTGTCCACCTACTCCTCTCTCCTCTCTTTTCTGCCAATTTCCTCCCCCTCTCTTTTTATCTCCTCCTCCCCCACTCTCTTCCAATCTCTTTCTCCCCCTACCTCTGTGCATCTCCTTCTGTCCCCTCTCTCGGTCCACCTCCTCCTCCCCCCATATCTTTGCCCATCTCCTCCTCCACACTCTCTGTTTGTCCATCTCCTTCTCCCAATTCTCTTTCCCCGTTATTACCACAAGCCCAACAGGAGGCTGGTGGTTCTTACCATCACAGTATATCTTTTCGGATCATAGCTAATATGTGTACCAAATGTGACCGATATTGTTCCACTGGTTTAGGATGAGCTGTTTCCTTGCGCCTTTGCCTGCATACACACGTGTCGAATATATTTAAGACATTTTTCATGTATTTGTACACATATTTCACCTGTATCTCTAGCGAATTTCACCCTGCAGTTTCATTTTTATGCATCTGAATGCTTATGACATAATATCTCTTGAACTGTGTATGCACAGTGATATAATTTTTGCAGGTGTATCTAGCGGTATGTGGGTCTACTGCCTGTGATATGTGTTGTGAATAAAGTAAGCAGTAAACAAGTAATAAATTAAAAGTCTACATCTACATCTACATCCATACTCCGCAAGCCACCTGACAGTGTGTGGCGGAGGGTACCCTGAGTATCTCTATCGGTTCTCCCTTCTATTCCAGTCTCGTATTGTTCGTGGAAAGAAGGATTGTCGGTATGCTTCTGTGTGGGCTCTAATCTCTCTGATTTTATCCTCATAGTCTCTTCGCGAGATATACGTAGGAGGGAGCAATACACTGCTTGACTCTTCGGTGAAGGTATGTTCTCGAAACTTTAACAAAAGCCCGTACCGAGCTACTGAGCGTCTCTCCTGCAGAGTCTTCCACTGGAGTTTATTTATCATCTCCGTAACGCTTTCGCGATTACTAAATGATCCTGTAACGAAGCACGCTGCTCTCCGTTGGATCTTCTCTATCTCTTTTATCAACCCTATCTGGTACGGATCCCACACTGCTGAGCAGTATTCAAGCAGTGGGCGAACACGCGTACTGTAACCTACTTCCTTTGTTTTCGGATTGCATTTCCTTAGAATTCTTCCAATGAATCTCAGTCTGGCATCTGCTTTACCGACGATCAACTTTATACGATCATTCCATTTTAAATCACTCCTAATGCGTACTCCCAGATAATTTATTGAATTAACTGCTTCCAGTTGCTGACCTGCTATTTTGTAGCTAAATGATAAGGGATCTATCTTTCTATGTATTCGCAGCACATTACACTCGTCTACATTGAGATTCAATTGCCATTCCCTGCACCATGCGTCAATTCGCTGCAGATCCTGCTGCATTTCAGTACAATTTTCCATTGTTACAGCCTCTCGATACACCACAGCATCATCTGCAAAAAGCCTCAGTGAACTTCCAATGTCATCCACAAGGTCATTTATGTATATTGTGAATAGCAACGGTCCTATGACACTCCCCTGCGGCACACCTGAAATCACTCTCACTTCGGAAGACTTCTTCGGAAGACTTCATGCATAATGTGGCAATTTTTCATGAATCTCAGTGTTTATGATGTCGATCTCCTGAATTACATGTCGAACATTGATGCATTCAGTGGAATCTGTGGATACTGTCTGTGAAAAGTGTTACAAACAGTTAGTAGTAAAGAAGTAATTAATTAAAATTCATGCTTCACATGGCAGTTTTACTGCACGAACAGTGACAATGTAGTATGCAATAAACTTTTTCCTTTTGTGGGGACTGTCAGTGGGAAAACATTTTGTAAAGATTTGAAATTATGTTCAATGTTTGTTGCAAGCCACTATGTGCTCTCATTCTCAAATACTGGATGAACTAAGTTGGATAATCGCGTGTTATGGGCTACACTACATTTCACCCCCACCCCATACTCTTTGAGAGGTAGGAGGTTCTTATCCTCCCAATGATTTTTTACAGACAGTAGTGACATGTGTACTAACTTTGTTTGGTATCGGTTCAGTATTTTAGGAGATGTGGTACAAGGTTCTTATCCCCCCATGTGTACCAACTTTGTTTGGTATCGGTTCAGTAGTTTAGGAGATGTGGAACATACAATAAACATACTTCCATATTTATAATATGTATGGATATATATACATTTCTAAACCATATATATTAAAATATGTATCCTATGTCTGTCCAAATGTTTATTAGAATAATGTTTAAAAATTTGAAGTAAATCATTCAAGAACTTTTTGAGAGTTTTCCTAACAACATTAAACATTGATGTGTCTTTATAAAGTAGTATAGATTTTAAATATACAGGGTGATTCAAAAAGAATACCCCAACTTTAGGAATTTAAAACTCTGCAACGACAAAAGGCAGAGCTAAGCACTATCTGTCGGCGAATTAAGGGAGCTATAAAGTTTCATTTAGTTGTACATTTGTTCGCTTGAGGCGCTGTTGACTAGGCGTCAGCGTCAGTTGATGCTAAGATGGCGACCGCTCAACAGAAAGCTTTTTGTGTTATTGAGTACGGCAGAAGTGAATCGACGACAGTTGTTCAGCATGCATTTCGAACGAAGTATGGTGTTAAACCTCCTGATAGGTGGTGTATTAAACGTTGGTATAAACAGTTTACAGAGAATGGGTGTTTGTGCAAAGGGAAAAGTTCTGGACGGCCGAGAACAAGTGATGAAAATGTAGCACGCATCCAGCAAGCATTTGTTCGCAGCCCAGGAAAATCGACTCGCAGAGCTAGCAGAGAGCTGCAAATTCCACAATCAACTGTATGGAGAGTCCTACGAAAAAGGTTAGTTATGAAACCTTATCGTCTGAAATTGGTTCAAGCACTGCCTGCAGCTGATAAGATTAAAAGAATCGATTTCTGTGATTTTATCCTTGCTCAAATGGAAACAGATGAATCTTTCGTTTCAAAGATTGTGTTTAGTGATGAAGCAACTTTCCACACAAACGGGAAAGTCAACCGTCACAATGTCTGTATATGGGGCAGTGAGAATCCGCGGGAAACAACTCAGTATGAACGTGACTCGCCTAAGGTGAACGTTTTCTGTGCCATTTCAGCCAATAAAGTTTTTGGTCCCTTTTTCTTAGAAGGTGCTACTGTAACTGGACTACAGTATCTGGAGATGTTAGAGAATTGGCTGTTCCCTCAGCTCGAACAAGAACCTGAACGTCAACTACCCGAGGCGATGGATCGGCCGCCAGGCAGCCCGTGACAGAGCACTTCATCACTGGCCTCCAAGAAGCCCTGATTTTACCCCTTGCGATTTTTTCTTATGGGGGTATGTTAAGGATATGGTATTTCGGCCACCTTACCAGCCACCATTGATGATTTGAAACGAGAAATAACAGCAGCTATCCAAACTGTTACGCCTGATATGCTACAGAGAGTGTGGAACGAGTTGGAGTATCGGGTTGATATTGCTCGAGTGTCTGGAGGGGGCCATATTGAACATCTCTGAACTTGTTTTTGAGTGAAAAAAAACCTTTTTAAATACTCTTTGTAATGATGTATAACAGAAGGTTATATTATGTTTCTTTCATTAAATACACATTTTTAAAGTTGTGGTATTCTTTTTGAATCACCCTGTATATTTATGCACCACAAAAAATAAGTAGACTATGTCCCTCCAAAGGTTTATTAGAGTGTCATGTAAAAATCAGAAGTAAGTCAGGCACATACTTCTCAAGACTTTTGGTATGTCCCTGTTAAGCAGATTAGTCAAGCTGTGAATTTTCACTGCTTCTTTAATAACGCTGTCCGAATACGAAGACTTCGAGAAGAGAATTTTGACGTTTTTGTATTCCATATTTTGTCCTGTACTGAGACAATGCTAAGCCACTGCAGATTTCTCTGGATGGTGCATGTATGTTTCCTTGATTTGCAACACATCTGTCCTCCACAGTGTGACAAGTTTGTTAAAGGTATGATGACCCACAGCTACAGGGAATCTTGTAGACACCAGGCCTTCTTAAACCAAGATCATCTTTCACTGAACTTGAAAGCAGACGAAAGATGCATTTAACTTTATGTTTCTCCAATAATCTTCTTGTTTGTGAAGAAATACCACCGACATGTGTAAAAACAAGCATTCCTCTTTGTTTTTCACTTTCTTCCAGCTCCTTACTTTGTCTAGCACATGTTGTGTGTAAGGCGTGGCAAATCTCCCATTCAGAATATCCACTCTCTACAGGGAAGGAAGGTACGGAGGTAGAGTAGCTCATCAGATAAGCTTTCTGAATCCAATATGGCTTGTGCTCTGTGGAGCAATATCCTATGTGTGCCATTTCATTGTGCTGGTTGGTGACAGCTGGAGGCCAGTAAATATAAGTCCACATGCGTAAGTTTACAGTACACAGTGTGACCCAAGGTGCCATCCTATTTTCTCCACACCAACATGTCCAGGAGTGATAGTTCGCCATTTCTCTCCATCTCCATAGTAACCCTGATGTTAGAATGAAGACAATTTAGGTGTTGCAAAAATGAATTCAGCAATGCAGTGCCGTGGGGCCAGATGACAATCTCCATGAAATCTTCAGTAAAAAGATTGGCCACAGTGGGTGGAAAGGGCTTACCCAATGCGACACCGTCAGTGTGTTTAAAGTATTGGTCACTGAATGAAAAGTAAGTCTAAGTGAGCACGTGCTCAAACAAATCAACAAGCTCCCCTTCCAGCTTCTCACCAATGAGCAACAGTAATTCCTACAGTGGCACTCAAGTGAAAAGCAAGATCACAATGAAACTAATGAGAATATCTGATGGTACAAGTCACAAGTTCTTGAGCTGATGGACAAAATATTCTGAGTTGCGATGTTGTGCTCCCATTTTCTCACTAAAGGGCTCAATTGTGCTACGTTGGTACCCTACACTCTAACACTGCTAACTATTTGCCGAAGGAGCACAGTATCCTTATGAATCTTAGGCAATCCATATAGTCTAGAAGGAACTGGTGCCTGTGTATGAAGTTTCTTGGTCACAGCATCAAAGATTGTGCTGTTCTTGAGAAGCTCTAAAGTTCTCTGTCATAAATTGATCATGGTGGTCCTCATTTAGAAGGCGATACGCAGAGTCATTCAATAATGGCTTCATCTTATTTAAGTACATCTTTTTGGAGAGGATAACATTTGTGTTGCCTTTATACACTGGTAAGATCACAATATTAGGTCCTCACACAGAGATTGTAGCACTGACCTCTCAGCAGCAGAGATATTATTCTTGGGTGCTGGTGCCCATGTCAGTGTGTGGCAAATCTGGAATCCTTGTTCAACAGAGCTAATAATATCCAGAAAGGGAGATGTCTTCAGGTTGTGGCAAAGTTCAGCTCCTTCTCTGAGACCAAAACTGCCATGTCAGAAAGATATCTGTCGGTAAGGTTGTACATGGTCCCTCTACAATGTTAGCCATCTAACTTTCCTTCTTACGCCCACCCAGGGCACCATACATTCTGGATATTATTAACTCTGTTGAACAGGCAATCCCGAAACTGTTCAGGGATGCTGCCAAGGGAATCAGATGGGAGACTTGCTGTGCTCTGACATGTGTGCAAGTGCACAAGAATATCTTGGTTGCAGAGAGGTCAGTGCTTCGATCTACACGAGGATCCTAATAATGTAATCGTACCAGCAGACAAGGCAACACATCTGTTATGCCCTCCAAGCAGATGTACTTCAGCAAGATGAACCAGTCATTGGACAACTGTGCATACCACTTTCTAAAGAAGGATCCCATGAGACCAAATTGCAATGGAAAACTTCAGAGCTCCACAAGACCAGCACAATCTCTGATGTTGTGGCCAAGAAACTTCGTATACATGCACTGGTTCCTCCCAGACTATACAGATTGAATAAGAATCGTAAGTATACTGTGCCTCTTTGCCCAATAGTTAGCAATAATGGGTCACCAACATACAACCTAGCTAAAGATGTAGCAGCACAACTGAGCCCTTCAGTGGAAAAATGAGAGCATGACGTTAAATGCGTTTTTCATCCACCAACAAAACTCAGACCTCTTTTAGGCTCAGTGAAAGACGATCATGGTTTAAGGAGGCTTGGTGACTATAAGATTGCCTACAGCTGTGGGATGTCATACACTAGAGAAACTTGCCGCATTGTGGAGGACAGATGTGTCTACCATTGACATCATACACCTGGACTAGCCAGAGAAATCTGTAGTGGCTGAGCATTGTCTCAGTACAGGACACAGTATGGAATATAAAAACACCAAAAGTCTCCCATTGACATCTTCGTACTTGGCACCGTTATTAAAGAAGCAGGCCATGCTGGCCATGTTAAAATTGCAGTAACCACAAAGAACTGTTAGTCATACATGGGATGATGATGTGGTGGTGACACAGATATTCAGCTGACAGTGGGGAGGATGGGCACATGCTAGCATGGGCATATATTTTGGCACGCAGCTCCCAACAGAGAGAACTGGTGGGGAGGGGACAGGTGGGGGGGGGGGGGGGGCTAATGGCAATGTACAGTATGACTGACAGCCTCTGTGTGTATTCATCATCCAAGAGGTGGCATAGCTGTCTCTCTCACTATCAATCAGCATATCTCTACTATTGGTCACCGAATTTGGCGCATTCACACCTGCACACTTTCTTCTGAGACTGTCACAAATAGGAGGCTTCGGTCACAGCCTCAGCAGTGTGTTCCCTGACGAAGTACTGTGGAAATTTTACAACATCTGATATCCCACCCGAGAATCAAATTTAAAATATAAGACACGCCATCCACAAAACAGAACCATTAAATATCTCTTACATCAGGAACCTATACAATTAGATGTGACATAATGCACACTGGCCAAATAGGTAGGAAATTTGGATTAGATTAAAAGAACACATGAAATGAAATGAAAATAATCAAATTCCATTTTCAGTCATTTCAAAAATCAGTCAGATAAACTTATTGATGAACAAACTGAAACAAAAAACAGAAAATATCTCTACAATTTTGTCAGCATTCTGCTAAAGGCTAATAAATCAATAAATAAATCCATTGGTAATTCCCATGCCAACAGACAATATTAGTCACACACAATTTCCACACTGACAGATAAAATCAATCATGTTAACTATACACCAAGCGAAATTTAAATTTTTTAACTCCCCAATTCATAACACCTTTTAAATATTTTATATTATTTTATTTGTTTCTCTTTTCAGTATCTCCTCTTGCAGATATCGCAACGGAGCCAAGTAAGCTGGCATGTTTATCGAAGCAGAATAGTGTGAACAACTGCCATGGGGGGAGGGGCACAAATTATGCATGGTATGGCTAGACCCGCTGATGGAAGTGCTTACCTGGTGGTGGCAATAAGCCAGGCGGGCAGTTCTATTGCTGAGTTCAGTCACCATGGACTCAGCTTGTTCTTTACACCATGCATAGTTTCCAAGTGTTTAGTCATCAGCCAGCTGCGACAGCCATGTGCTGTGTGTATCTCCACACTCATCTCTACACAGTTTCAGATTTTCTGCTTCCCCGTAGACTGACTTGCACAGCAAGTTTAATTTCCTCTTACAGTGTTCACTTTCCCAGTTGATGTGAAGCCACTGTCAGGCCATTCAGTACCTTGTGCTGACAGTGTTGTTGACCAGCATTGCCACACCTGGGCAGATACTAAACTCTCTTTATCAGACATCTGCCCTTTTATTCTTTGGGCAACATTATATATGTGCACAGTTCCCACCTTAGATGCACAAAATAAATATCAAAACTCAAAATACCTACACCAGTTTGTAAACCAATACAAAGTGAGAAACATATTGTGAAGATTGTGCCAATTTTAACATTTGGCAAATTTGAAGATAATAATTTTTCTGCTAATTTACCTGCACACCATTGTGTTCTTATTTCTTATTGGTGACAAAAATATGCTTTTCTGTATAGACATTCACTAGACAATGGTTTCATAGGATGAAAATGGTAGCGAAAATAAATAAATAACAGCTAAAGCAAAGAAAAAATGATTCACTCATTCAACACATCTTTAGTACCGACATGAGTCACTACCTGCAGCAATTGGCTGCCTCCTGTGCTCTTCATACCTTCCAGTAAGATCCCTTTAACATCTGGGATGACTCCCTCCTCCCCGGTATGCACCCAGAGAGCACACTGGACTTGTTCCCCTCCTTGGGCCCCACTATGCCCATAACACTGGAGCTCCCAACTACCAGTAATCCCACCCTCTGGTGAATGTCCACATCTTACAGGTCAAGATGCTTCATCTGAAACAGGACAAGTGACTGCATCTGGCTCAAAGTCTCTATCAGCCACAGACAGCACCTGAAGCCTTTTTATCAGACAAGGCCAGGGAAGCCTTACGATCAGTCCCCTGGAAAGTCTTTCACTGCCTGCCACACCTAGAAATTACACCTCACTCGACCACGTATGAGATGTCAACCTCAATGTGAGTGGTAACCAGGCCAGCCACAGTAGTGGGCTGGGGTGGCATGAGGGACATGCAAAACATTCCTTGGATCCCCACATCCAGCCCCCCACAAGTGAATCCCATTGCAACAGCCTCAAGCTGCGTAACCAAGCCAGCACCGTCTTGTATGGTGCAAAACCACACTACATAGAACACAAGAAATTTACAATTAAAGTACAAAAGCACACAGGCAAATCTTAATGAGTAAGTTGCTCCTACTTAGAAGCTCAAAATAAACACACAAACAATGTACTGATCTGCTGCTGCTAGTGCAGACATCAGCACCTGGCTGAGCTCTACAACAGGCAATGGCTGTTCAAATCAAAACAAATGACAGAATTAAGACAGAGGATTTAAATATACAGCACACAGTTACTGAAATATGAGACTATGCCTTGTAAACACAGAAGCATACAAGAAATTTTTGATTTAACTACAAAAGCACACAAACAAATCTAGATGAGTAACTTGCTTCTATTTAGAAGCTCGCAAAATGAACACACAAATGATCTAACCATCTGTTACTGATTGCACAGAGGTTGCTGCCTGACTGGTTGTTAGAACACAAGATCAGGTGGATGAATATGGGGAAGCAAGCTGGTCATCTCCTAACAAAAGAAACCAGCTTGGCATTCACATGAAATGATTTAAGAAAATCCTAAAGCCAAGTGGCCCACTCTTCTCAAGCAAGAGTCTAGTATCACAATCGCTGTGCCCGTTCACTTCGTAGACTCCCAGAAGCAGTTTGGGAAGTGATAACTTTTGCATCTCTTCATGTTATTCACATATTCTAAAGACACAACATGTTTATGACAACAGAGATCTTTTTGGTAACATACGTTAATAAATCATCCTTGACGGAGTTGCCATGCCATATGACAGTTTTCCTTTCTGTCTTTAAGATGAAGTCTATTTGCATGGTAAATGTGTGTGTGTCTTAACTGGACAATATGACTTATATGTTGATTGGTTCTCTCTTATTTTATTGTGTAACCAGCTTAAAAAGGACTACTTAGATAAAGAGGATTATTTATGCATACTGAACTTTTGAAAAACTTTGATCCTTAAACTGGTTTAATACAGAAACGCAGTATTTGACTTTCAATTCATTCCTGTCTTTACAGGACAGTAACACATACTTTAAAATTTTTATAGTGCAGTTTCTACTGTTAATAAATAATGGATACTTGATGTACCTTAAAACTATAGGTTTTGCTTTTATCATTTGTTTTACACCAGATTTTTAAAAATCACCTTGCTAATGCAGTATATTTGATAATCTGGCATTTACAGACCCCAAGCACACCAGATTATCGAGGTCCTACTGTATTTTGTCTTTCATGATATCAGCCTTGACTGGGATGGTGATGCAGAAATATATTCTCATGGCGATTAGAATTAATTCCAGTTGGCATCGCCACTGTGAATGTAATATTTCAGCAAGTCACACAACTGAGATGTTTCCAGACTTTGTGCTGGTTATTGGCTTGACACTCAAGTCCAGTATGGGGAGATGTACAATTTCAGCACATTTGATTGCAACCAAATTGTGGGTGTCTGACATGTGAGACACACTACCTCTGAGTTCATGTAGGATTACTATGAATAGGGTGTACCACAAGTACATCGATTTGAAGAAAACCCAACACCACAGATTGTTACAGATGGGCCAAATAAATTAGTTGGGGCAACTATATCTACATTCTGTGTGTGTGTGTGTGTGTGTGTGTGTGTGTCTATATATATAAAAACAAAGATGATGTGACTTACCATACGAAAGCGCTGGCAGGTCGATAGAAACACAATAAACAGACACATACATACACACAAAATTCAAGCTTTCGCAACAAACTGTTGCCTCATCAGGAAAGAGGGAAGGAGAGGGAAAGACGAAAGGAAGTGGGTTTTAAGGGAGAGGGTAAGGAGTCATTTCTTAAATATGTCTGCTTGTGTCTGTATATGTGTGGATGGATATGTGTGTATGTGCGAGTGTATATCCATCCTTTTTTCCCCCTAAGGTAAGTCTTTCCGCTCCCAGGATTGGAATGACTCCTTACCCTCTCCCTTAAAACCCACTTCCTTTCGTCTTTCCCTCTCCTTTCCTCTTTCCTGATGAGGCAACAGTTTGTTGCGAAAGCTTGAATTTTGTGTGTATGTATGTGTCTGTCTGTGTTTCTATCGACCTGCCAGCGCTTTCGTATGGTAAGTCACATCATCTTTGTTTTTTAAAAAATGTTCAGTTTGTGAGGTGCTCAACAGCACGGTCATCAGTGCCCGTACAAAGTCCCATTTTTTTCACAGTACAAGCTAGCCACTGTCACGAATGATGAGGATGATGATGAAATGACGAGGACAACACAGACACCCAGTCCCCGCTCAGGGAAAATCCCCAAACTGGCCGGGAATCATTCCCAGGACCCCGTAATTCAGAGGCAGCAACGCTAGGGTTCGGCCAGTGAGAACACGGTTCTGCACATAGCTTCGAAATGGAGGTATCCACATGTGAACATTCCTAGGAGAAAGGACATTGCCAAATGCAACAGTGTTGCAATTTTAATGACCAGCAGTGTACATTCTGGTTTGCATGGCCAGTAATTTGCACAGTAGGTGTCACCTTTCTGAAGTGTTAAAACAAGTGGCTGTGACCTATTTTCAAGGTCTCTGTGAGACTGCAGTTCATGTTCCTGATGCTGTCCGGGTATGCTGATATGGCGGGGCGGGTGGGTGTTTAAACTGTTACCTGGCCAGAGTGTTCTCTAGAGATTACTCACCCACTGAAAACATGTGGTCATGGGTTTCTAAGACATGCACACCATCACTCTCCAGCCATTATGACTGACGATTTCTACCCAGAGTTTAAGCAGCCTGAAATGCTGTACCTCTATGTCATCCACACTCAGATCAATTTCATGTCCAGCTGAGTTACAATTATTGTTGCTGCAAGAGGTGATAGCTTTATGTACTGTATCAGTTCAACCCTAGATGACTGGGAAACTGTGGCATGGTCAGATGAGTCCCGATTCCGTTTGGTATGAGCTGATGGTAGAGTTTGAGGGTGACAGAGACCCCTTTAAGCTATGGACCCAAGTTGTCAACAAGGCACTGTGCAAGCTGGTGGTGTGTCTATAATGGTGTGGGCTGTGTTTACATGGAATGGACTGGGTCATCTAGTCCAACTGAAGTGGTCACTGACTGGAAATGGCTATATTCGGATATCTGGACATTATTTACAGTCATTAATGGACTTCATGTTCCCAAACAACGGTTGAATTTTTATGGATGTCAAAATGTCATGTCATTGGCCCACAATTGTTTGCAATTGGTTTGAAGAACATTACGGACAGTTCGAGTCAGTGATTTGGCCACTCAGATTGCCCAGCAGATATCCCTTCGAACATTTATGGGACATAATCAAGAGGTCAGTTTGTGCACAAAATCCTGCACTGGCAACACTTCTGCAATTATGGATGCCTTTACAGGCAGCATCGCTCAATATTTGTACAGGTGACTTCAACAATTTTTTGAGTCCATGCCAGGTCGAGTTGCTGCATTACGCTAGACAAAAGGTCTGATACGACCTTAGGAGGTATTACATGACTTTTCTCACCTCATTGTATATGCATAATAAGTCAATTTTTGTTGTATGGTATTGCAGTTTTTACGGGCAGCATTGTACATCAACATCAAAGAAATATGTTTGCTTGCGTGACTAAGAAACTATTTAATTACACAAAAAATAAGAAATTGGCCACTTTGATATAACTTAATTTATGCCAAGAAGTGCTTTGGGGTTTTCGCTCATCTTCTGTTGGTTATCTCATCTTATGTCTTCATCATTATTGATTTTATGTTGACTGCATTTTGAATGCTGCAGCTGCCTGTGCACAGTAATTCACACACACAAACTTACTTTTAGATTCACTCGTACACTGATAAAGCACAGCATTTGCTATGTGCCCAACTAATGTGTTCATTTACATTTAAAAATACATCTGAAGCAAAGTTATAGTTTTGGGGTATATTTGGAATTACTATAATTTTTTTTTTTTTTAAATGTCAGTTGCATTTGCACAATATTGCCAACCTCCAAACCTGATGTAAGCTTATGTACAAAGGAGGAAATGAATGGTGTCCTATTCCTCACTTAACATACTAAGAAGGTGTGCTGAAAAGCAATGCTTCAAAATTTTTTATTCTGTTCTCAATAGCGGTTGAGGTATTACATATAATGCATATTACTCATTCAACTTTGCCACTTCACTGAGGGAAGTTGCAACCCTCTACCACTAGAGGATCCAAAGGAAGGAATAGTGGGTTTAACGACCCATCAACATCGAGATCATTACAAATGGAGAATAAGCTCAGATTGTGCCAAGAATGGGGAAGGAAATCAGCCGTGCCCTGTCAAAGGAAACATCAAGGCGTTTTTCTGGAGCGATTTAGGGAAATCATGGAAAACCTACATCTGGATGGCTGGGCGTAGGTTTGAACCATCGTCCTCCCAAGTGCGAGTCCAGTGTGTTAAACACTGTACCACCTTGTTTGGTAGAGGGTTCAGAATTGTAGTGTGCAACATGGCAATGTGTAACTTAACTATGTCAGTGCTCTGCGAGACCCTCAGAAACTGAATGCATGAATTCTAAGAGTTAGTCCATATGTGGAGCACCCAATCCTTCAGCATGATAATGCCAGACCACACATGAGCGCTGCAACATTTGCAACAGTCTGACGGCTTGGGTTTGCTGTCATCAGTCATCATCCATATAGTCCTGACTTGGCTCCATCTGATTTTCATCTGTCTCCAACATTAAGATTGTTAAAGAACATCTTCAAAGACTTCATTTTAATAGTGATGAAGCAGAGCAAGCAGAGATGAGGTTGTTGCAGCGTCAACAAAGTCAGACATTCTATAATGACAACATCGACAAACTGTTTTTAATAGTCAGGACACACAAAGGTAAGTCTGCAGTTGTAATGTACAATAGTCAATGTTTCAGTACAACCATATAATTTTTCAATAGCAACAATATAATGGAAATTCTGTCAGATTCCACTTCTAAATTGTAGAAAAACCTTTTGTAAATTCACAATCAGCAAGAAACTAAATGAGATTCTCAATAACATGCAAAAATTTGAAGATACATACTTAGTAGAGCGTAGTTATAAACCAATTCATTGCATAAGGGGCACCCAGATTTCAAGCAGATGTGAAATGGTTCCAACTATATGGCCAAGGCCAAATGGCTGTCCCATCATTGTCAAACTAGACCTGCAGTTATGTATACAACTACTTCTACTACAATATTTGCATAATTTTATATCTTTAATCTCTACACAAACATACCCTTCAAGGAAACAAAAGAAATAATTAAAAATAACTTGTATGGGCACAAAAATCTAATTTTATAAGAAACATACGAGTTCACTGATTTGTTAACTCTAGGCTAGCCCCCCCCCCTTTTTTTTTTTTTTTTAAATAATAAAAAGTACCTTGAGAGATGGTTTAGCTATGGGCAGCTGCCTTGTCAGTTTACATGTTTATATTTTTATTACTGACTTAGAATATAAATTATTTAGAATGAACCATCAGCTAGTTATTAAAGTAATATGTTATAAAAGACGTGTTGATGACATACTGATCTTATTCGATAGTACAACATTATAAATTGGAGACCATGCACATTAAATGAACGAAATGCATCAGAATATCATCTTAACCAATGAACAGAGAAAGGTTTAAATTTCTGATGTCTCTATCAATAAAACGTCAGGTCACACAGGTAAGTACAAAATTGTTTACTAAAAAGCAGTGCTCTACAGAATGCATTAAATGCCAATGGAACCAGCTGATCAAACTTGACACCAATAAAGTATTTTACCTTGACCTAATACTCTGCTGAAGATGGAGATCGTGTGACAAAAATAACACAGAAGCTACGAACACTGAATCTGGCCAGCAGAGACAATAAAATGATCAATATGAAAATAATATCCATTTGTGCACATTCTCAATGACACTTTTAATGATCAAACTATTCTTTGCAATTTTCGTAAATTACTTCCACAATATACTAATCAAGTACAGTCCTACCAAAAACATAACAATAATAACGAATGACCAAAAGCACAATAATGTTCTGTTCTCCTTCCCAACATCCACCAATTTAGTAGTCATATTACTACTGTTTCATTCTTGTTAAATTACTTATTCTGTTACTGCCAGCCAGTCGGTCAGTGCTTCTTTGTTAGATAATCATTTAAAGTCTATTTTTAAATACTGAAATTGCTAATACAGACATCTTACATCATTAATCCAGTATGCTGATGTTTATTTGTGCTTCACTGACCTAAATAAAAAAAAAGAAAAATATCCACTTGTAAAACAATCTAGCAGTTGTCATTACAATACACACATGGCATGTTAAGCAAGGAACATGAGATCATTCATTATTTTCCTCATACAGAAACTTCTATCAGATTTGAAGATCAGTATTATTATTAAGTCTACAAACATGACTGATTTCAGAAGTAGTTTCCAAACATACACAAAAATTGTAACTTGATTTTAGGTGTATTTTCCATTGCTAACAAACATAAAGGAGAGTCACATGGCAAATGCTCTGCTATATCAGAATACCAGTGAATCTAAAAGTGTGTGTATGTAAAGCATGTACATGTGAAGCAAGGACTTCCAAGATAAAAATAAGTGGTCTTAACTTTAAATTAGACATTAATTTATAACTCAGGAAATGTGGTAGCTAAAGAAATTGTCGCATTGCACAGGACAGCTGCAGTGTTCAAAATGTAGTTGACATAAACTTACTAATGATGGAGGCAAGTGTATTGTGCCAACTGAATATGTGTGAAAACCCACAGCCAAAGAGTTCAATCACCAGTACAAAGAACATAATAAGAAATTACCCCTCTTGGTATATTAATGCACAACTGTTTTTGACCTTCAAATATGGTCTTGTGCTGGGGCAAGTTTCATAAAAATAATAACAATAAAAAAAATCAACAGCAGTGAATGAGCAGGTTGCTATAAATGATTTTTGTGTTCTGCTGGAAAATGTGTTGAGTGAGCATGGCATAAAAGGAAAGAAACTGATGCTGGAAATTTGTGCACTAATCAGATGTTCAATTAGTGGTGACCACTTTTGAAGTAGCGCCCATCTGAGTCTACACACATCTGCAGAGTTCCATACACAGCTTCAAACATTTCTGTTTGTTTTCCTTGATCCTGAGGGCAAGCTCAACTAATTTCACCTTCAAGTACAGCACAAGAACACATCTGTAATTAACTGTTCATCTACTGCAACCATTCTCTTATATAACATTAATGGATAACATGACTGCTGTTCATTAATGGAATGACTGCTCTGCAAGAAAATATTTTAATGACTTCCATGCACACCCCAGTTGTGAAGCTGACTAAGTACATCGTACCTCCATGCAGTGCCATGTGCTTTTCCAATATCAAAGAATATCCTTCCTTACAAGGTGTTGTCCTCCTAACCCACCTACAGCAGGATCAGGTTAGCTAGGTCTGAACAATACTACTTGAAGCCATACTGGAAGCAACTAATCAGTTTTTTCCTTTGTAATACTCACACTGGACAGCAGTTAACCATATGCTCAAGGGTATTTCCTATGCAGTTTGTGATATCAACACTATCACAACAACTTGTGGAGATACTATTCTCCCACTGTTTTAGGAGGTGTATTATTTGAAGTTGACTGCAGAATGATTCTATTGCAGCCGATGTATATTTCACATAAGGGCCATGAAGATAAGATAAGAGAAATTGGGGCTCGTATCGAGGCATATAGACAGCTGATTTTCCCTCGCTTTATTGGCAAGTGGAACAGGGATGGAAATGGCTATAAGTTGTACAAAGTACCCTCCACCATGCACCATACAGAGACTTGGGAGTATATTACTAGATGTATATTATGGCTTTCATTAATGAATCTAGTTACATTACCACATGTAATCCCTTTCCAGGTATTTCCATCGGAAAGACCACAATAATATAAACATTTTGACAGTTATAATGGTACACAAAATTGTAGTACTAGAATTCTTTTTCATGAATTACCTGAATTATTCCAGTCCTGGCCACACAAAAATCTGACAGCAGAGGATTGCATATTGGCCTAATGTAATGGTGGAATTGTGACAGAACTTCAAATGTTTTGCCACTAACTTTCAAGCATGGAAACTCTATTATTTCCTGCAAGGTAAAATAATATTTATCAGTAATAAGCATATATAATCCTCACCAGTTATTGTAGAAACTTTAAAAGGTGAACTGAAATTGCAAGAATACACATGAAATGAACGATGTATCATTGCTCCACAGAAAATTGTACTTATTATTAATAATAACAAAACATTACTGAATAACTGACAACACAGTACATCATCAATGTGCTGCACTGTAATAAGTTTTAAATCTTGATGTATTTCATATTCAAGGCAGAATAAGAACTCCGTTACAGTAGGTCTAATTGGCTATTATTAGCAAAGAAGAAAGGACTCATAAACTTTTTTTTCTGGCCTTTATCCTGTATCTTCAAGAGACTGGCATGTTAATTACTGGATTTGGCAAATGTTTATGGTAGAGCATGGCCACGTGCCCTTCCTGTCACTACACCTTCTCCCCTGGGACAGAATTTGTGTACCCCAACTGTCTCTATCCAGTGTTATCCTATGTGAAATTGTTCACGAATCTGGTAACTGCGGTAGAACATGTGTGCCAGCCCATTACTGTAGGAAACTGCTAAAAACAAGACACAGGCTGGCCAGCACACCAACCCTGGTTGTTAATGCGCCAGGCTGATTTGATCCAGAGCCAGCAAATGCACAGCTGTCCTAGTGGGTCTAAAGAAAGATGTATTAGGAATTAATATTCCCTTAACAATAAGGTCACTAGAGACAGAGCACAAGCCTTCATCTGACAAGGGTGAAGAAGGAAATGAGCCATGGCTATTTCAAAAGAATGATCTTTATATTTTCCTTAACCCTATGGTGCACATTTTCACGGTAGTGGACAACTGTTAACAGTTGCTCTTTGGTGTTTTCAATCAGTCCTGAGATGGCAAATACACACAGGGAACAACACCAGTAAGGAGTGTCTACTGGAGTGGGCTGCGTGAATATGCAGCCTCAGGACCGACTGAAAATGCCAAATAAGTGACATTAACAGTTGTCCACTGCAGTGAACAAGTGCACCATAGGGTCTGAATGAGGGAAAAACAGACTTTTTCTAATATCAACATTTCACTGAGTTGTCATGTTTATGTTGTAGTAATGGCTAGAGAATCACTTATGACTGGTTGAATACTGACTACTTTCATGCTGTCTTCAAATGCAAGAACACTAGCCAATAATTTGTATTCATCTGGGTCCACTAAGCCGTATGTGTCATAAGGTGCTAGCTAATAAAATTTCACATTTTTCCAAAATTGTGTTGAAATAGTTTAAAACTAATGTTAAATTATAAGTTATGGTTTGGTGTAATGATATCAATATCTCACTAAAGACATACAGCTGCAGGTGGTATCCCACCCAAAAGCAGCACATCACTAGCCACAGCAGGATAGACCACACAGGTATTTATATGAAACAAGATTCCATTTAATCACTGACCATAAATGGCTTCAAGCATTTTTTCAACCCAAAAGCTAATATTTCATGGAGAGAGAGAGAGAGAGAGAGAGAGAGAGAGAGAGAGAGAGAGAGAGAGAGAGAGAGAGAGAGAGCAGCTTCTATAATAATGAATCTATAAGAGCCTATGGGTAAGCATGCAGATACTGATAAATTTATCACAACTTGGGGGCATGATCTGGCATTTGATAAAGATGAAATAGTTTGTCTACATCTAGAGATAAGTTGCAGGAAACTATAAAACAGTGGTTTTCAAACTGTGGGTTGCAGCTCCTGAGAACATTGTGGCCTTACAGTACGGATGCTGCAGTCATTTCAAAAAAAAAAAAAAAAAAAAAAAAAAAAAAAAAAAAAAAAAAAAAAAAAAATATATATATATATATATATATATAAAAATAAAATTGATTTATATGCTTTCTGAATAAAGCAACAGCACATGTGATAGCAGTGATATCTAGTGGGTCAACAAGTAAGTGTTGTTACTACTGCAGAATGGTACATGGCAGTCAAATTGTATTACACGACTCCAATTGCTTTCATTCAGTAACAGTCAGCTCTAAAGTTAGTTTTATTGAATGCAGATCATTTTTAATTGTTGTTTATCTTCTGTGATATGTGTTTCTCTGTCAGGATGGACAAATTTTTAAATGTAAGTACAAAATATGATGCCTCCCTGGATAGTCATGCATGTTTAAGTGCCACTTCTGGGATGGGGAGGTGCGCTGACGCCAAGTCGAATCCGTCCTGTGGATTAATAATAATTGTTGGTGTGCTTGCTAGCCTGGATATGGTGTTTAGGCAGTTTCTCGCATCCCACTAGCTTAATATCAGACTCGTATCTAACTCCTGCTTCAGTTATGCAATTCGCAAATATCAAGAATTAACAGTACATGCAGGCAGCTGGGGTACATACATTTTGTCCCTGGGGTAATGGAGTGGTGACAGGCAGGGCATCTGGCCACCCCTTAAATTAACCATACTAAATCTGTTCCTAAGCATGCTAACCTTGTGCCAATATGGGACAAAGGCACCAGAAAAATTTTTAACGGTCATACCCAAAAATTATTGGGCACGGTGATGCTGATGGTGATGGTTTTCTATAAGTGCCACAAGTCAGGTACTAATAGATTATGCTCTCGAGGAGCATACTACCACAGTCTCCTGAAAAGGTTGCTGGAGGCTGTCAACAGGCAATGTTGAAGGGAGTTGTATAGAGAGGTGTTTCTGGTCCACAACAATGCCAAAAATCACTATCCATAGGGCACCACTATTAAGCAGCTTCTTTGGGCTATCAAATTTTGCCTCACTTACACATTCTCCTGATGTGGCACCCTATGACTTTTTCCTCTTCCCTTAGATGAGGAAAGCATTACATAGCAGGCATCTGTAGAATGTCAATGAGGTGTTCTCAAAGTGTAATTATTTCTAGATAGTCAAAATTCAGACTGGACTTCACCAACCATGGTCATTGCCAAGTCATCCAGTGTTAGGAAAAATATGTTACACTGAAGGGCGAATAGACAGGATTGACACCATTACCATGTTTTGTGGTCACAGTTTAATTTTGCTAGGTGACTGAATGTGTCTGATGATGTTAATATCAGTTGGTTGAAAAACTCAAAAGTAATAGTGATTTCACTATTGAGTTGGATGAATCTACTGACAATCACAATGATGCACATCTAATTTGTTGTGTGTTGTTTATATGTGGCAACAAAATTTCATGAAGATCTCTTTTCTGCACAAAAATAACTTGGAACAAAAGCAAAAGACCTCTTTGGAATACTACATTCTTTTACAGAAGAAAACATTAACTGGGTAAATTGTGTAGGCATATTTACATATGCAGGTTGCAATAAGGCTGGCTGTTATGCTGGACTCTGATCCATGAAGATACTTCTCATGCTGTTTGGATACACTGATGTTGGCACTTCTCAGTGAATAAAACAAAGAGCATGAGCCCTGTCTTTCATGAGGTTGCTCCGTCAGTAATCAAAATGGTAAACTTAATTAAAAAGTGGCCACTTAAGTCAAGATGTTTTCAACGAATGTGCTTTGGTATGGAGACTGAGCACATTTCCCTAATTTATTACAGTAACTCTCACTGGATTTTCTGTGTGAATGTCCTGAAAAGGGTGTATGAACTCAGGAATGAACTTTACTCTTCACCTGTTCAAGAGAAACAAACGAATTCCGAGAAGTTTGTAGACAGTGACTTTGTTTTGATGCTGGTGTATCTTTGTGACATCTTTGAAAAACTCAGTTCATTGAATGCAGCCCTTCAAGATAATCTGACCAACATTCTGCAAATGTCAGATGAAATTTCATCCTTCAGAAATAGAAGAGAAAGTTGGATGACAAAGGTAAGTTGGCTGATTCGGGAAGGGGACCAAACAGCTAGGTTATCAGTCCCATCGAATTAGGAAAGGATGGAGAAGGAAGTCGGCCGTGCCTTTTCAAAGGAACCATCCCAGCATTTTCCTGAAGTGATTTAGGGAAATCACAGAAAACATAAATAAGGATGGCCGGATGCGGGTTTGAACTGTCATCCTCCCAAATGCGTGTCCAGTGTGCTAACCACTGCTCCACCTTGTTCGGTGGATGACAAAAATATACATTATGTTTTCCCTGCTCTTCACCCAGTTTTAAAAGACATTGTCTTTCAGTTGAGTGGAGAACTGAAGTATGTTTGTGGATCATTAAACTAAACTCAGTCACCACTTCATGAAGCATTTTCCAAATGAAGCACTTTGACCAACACCTGGATCAAATACCCTTTCAATACACAACTTCCATGAACACACACTACACAAGGAAAAAAAGCAGTTTATTGATCTTTCCTCAGATTCCAAATTGAAATTGAAGTTTGTTTTCTGACTACTGCTTGAATTTTGGAGCTTGGTTATGTGGGAGTATCCACAAGTAGGTAACAAGGCCTTAAGAGTTTTGATACCTTTTACAACATCGTACTAATCTGAAGTCGGTTTTTTGGCACTGGCAGTCACCAAGGGGGGGAAGGAAAGAAACTGGTCAGAAATGAATGTGGAGAAAGAGAAACAAGTCGGAATTTCCAATCTAGCACCAAAATTTGAACAAATGACAAAGAAGCAAGCTCATCCTTTCCATTGATTCAGTCGCAAGAATAAGATGTACCAATATTAAAATTTGGCTAACATGTGTTACTGCCAGCAGCTAAT
The DNA here is from genome assembly GCF_021461385.2 of Schistocerca piceifrons. Classification (NCBI taxonomy): domain Eukaryota; kingdom Metazoa; phylum Arthropoda; class Insecta; order Orthoptera; family Acrididae; genus Schistocerca; species Schistocerca piceifrons. The sequence goes on from NC_060149.1 coordinate 332,412,037, forward strand.
AAAGAAACAACCCATCTTATTCATTTATTTTCAAAGTTTAAGTTTATTTATCCCACACTTTGAGTTGAATGTTATGTGCGAATGGAGCCGCAGATGTTTATGTTCAAGTCAAGGAAGTCGTGAGCCCGAAAAGTTTGAAAAGCACATCTCTAAACAATTTTTGGTAATGGCAAATATCGTAGCACAGGCAATGAGCACTGATGAAACCTTGCCCAAAGTAGTACAGGACAGCTTTACACTCATTTTTTTGTTGTGGTTTTACTCTGAATAATAAATCAGTATTGAAATTTTCACAAACTGATATTTTCGTCTTGTTGTAAAACAGGGAACATCACTGTGTTTCAACTTACATAAAATAAGAGTTAGTCACCATGAAAATACATTCAAACCAACTTCCCAATAATTTAGAATGTGTATAGGACAAAAACAAAATATTATAAATTATACCACATTAGTCTCGTCATGTGGTGAAATACTAGAGATATCATCAGATGAACTAGCATACATAAATTTGTCTGAATACAAAGTACCCTCAATTAAAATGTGATGTACTAACTCATATAGATGCTTTGTGTATTTGGGTGTTCTCACTGGAGCAAGAAGCTACGCATCAATGGACTGCATCCTATTTGTAGTCACGTTACATTTTTTCCTGCTTGAGAAGCTGTAAAAAGCATCATGGCCAAATAACTGCCTTTACCAGCTGCAGTTTACTGTGTATCATACCCTGCAGCCCATCTTCCTACTGACACTGGACTACGTACATCAACAGTAACAAAACTTAAAGTAGCACAATTCATTTCCAAAACTGGTCCACTACACACACAATTAGCACTGTTATGGGATAAAATGAAATATACACTTACTGCTTTTTTGTATTTAGTACTGTTCAACCTGAACTCCAACCTGTTCCTCTCCCAGATCTCATGGTGGCAATCGAACTCCAGATTGAAGCTTGGCAAATGGTTAAACTCTGCATGGACGATTTTTCAAGGTATTATTTGGGAACACCTCTGCACTAGTATCACAACTATCTCTTCCAGAAAGATATATGTGGTTTCCCATACTTGGGTTGAGCTAATGAAATGATTCCAAAACACACGAGTTCACTGGGGCTTTAACTACACAATCCTAAAATGCTGAGAGGTTCTCTGTGGTTGATAAACATTTTCATAATAAACTGCAAGCCTACAAGGGGTAGTGGTGAAGTTTTAATTATTACTTTTAAAAAAAGTCCCTTGTAGGTATTTGTCTGCAGTAGTACCCAGTGATATCTCTGTATTACATTACCATAGCATGGTACTGGAGGAGTCAAAACAAAATGGTGTAGCCCAAGTGAATTGTCATGTGATAGTTATCTGCATCTGAAGAAGATAACACTGCAACAATCTACTCTGAGACGGTGGAAGTGTACAACAACGTGTCATCATATGACACAATGGTAAAGTGGTGCAGACGTTGCGGTCAGACAAGTCTGGGTGACAAAGTGGTTGACTGTCTATTTTTGAAGATCTAGGAATCACAAGAGAAACGGAGGTCCTAGTGCTCGATGACCAGTGTATTAGAATCATGGTAATTGTGGAAAAGGTAAAAATTGGTCATGGATCAGTTTTCAACACCTTGCAGGATACTTTGAACATGACAGATGTTTTCACACATCAGGTTCTGAAATTGCCTCACACACTCTGAACTCTAAAGGATCCATAAACAGAGGCAGCAGCAGAAAAGTTGCCAATCAAGATTATTTCTTTAGCTACAAAGGAGCAAAGCAACACCCTGTAAAAAACTACTCCCATAACCCAGTCAGAAAATGGTGGTAGTATGCTCTGTAAGAGTCTAATCTGTTAGAACCTCACTATGGTGCTCCTAAAAAACTATCAGTGTCACCTTGCCCTATAACTGTTGGGTTTTCACCCTTTATAGCTGTGGTGAGTTCAACTTGTGTGTGGCAATTTCTGTCATGTTCAAAATGTCCTGCAAGATGTTGAAACCTGATCCATGACTGATTTTTCACTTTTTCCACTATTGCCTCTACTGTGATATGTGGTCTTTGAGCACTTGGGCATCCACTTCGCTAGTGATACTAGTTCTTCTCAGAGAGGTGATCTACCGCTTTGTGGTGGGACTTCACCACTCCAAAAAAAATGTGAATACCAAAACATATCGGACAATGTGATGCTGATGGTTTTGTAGGATTTCCACAGTGAGGTGCTAACAGATTATGTTCTTCAGGAGCATACCACCACAATCTTTAGATGATGTTACATGAGGTTATCAAGACAAAGTGTCACGGGAAATTGCTTGACGGGGAGTTTTTGCTCCACAACAATGCCCCAGGTCATTATGCACACAACACAATCACATACACTGCTTCTTTGGGCTATCAAATTTTGCCTCACTCCCTTATTCTTTTGACATGGCACCCTTTGATATCTTCCTCTTTACTTAAATGAGGAGTGCACTTGTGGCAAGCAGTTGCAGAGTGAAAAAGAGACGTTATCATAACGGAATGTTTCCTGAATGGTCAAAATGCAGAATTCGACAATAAACGTCACTGGCAAGTCACCTATAGTTGGGAAAAATGTGTTACATTGAATGGTGAATACGTATAAGGATTAATACCATTACCAAGTTTCCTGGTCACATCTTAATTTTTCGAGGTGACAGAAATTTAAGCTGCCTCTTGTGCTCCATTGGTGATTCTCTTTATTCCATCAGGGAACAGGTTTTCATAGCTCACCTGAGGACTGGAATGGATCAGCAGGGAGGTGAGTAACTTTTTAATTAACCCATTCTTGGATGCTGTCACAGTGTTTAAATGAAGCCAGTTGGCTGCAATTGTCCATTTAGGTTTATTGAACATCTATTTTGGTCATTTCTTTCTGGTGTTGCACGAATTGCTAGGCATAGTCAGACCAACACATTCGAATGTTGGCAAGTATATGAGAAGAATTATGATGAAAATGACCAAGAATTGTGAAAAAGTGAATGCTCTACCCTGCAATAAGACAATATACAGCTTATGAAAGCATGAAGTATACATCAACTTATATATTCCGCAACCCACAGTACAGTGCATGGTGATGGGTAAATTGCATTTCAGAGTGGAACTTTAATGTAGAAACCAGTACAATGCTCTTACAGACTTAGCTATCTGGCCATATTTTAGACTCAAAGAGCATGGCTCATTGTGGAAGTCAAGCGTCTGAGTTCAGGCATCCATTAGGCAGCAAATAAATGGTATTTAATAGATATTTTGTGATAACATCACTTTATCACTAAATATTGCTGAGCAAAAGAAACATAGAAATTGTTAGCTGAATAAAGTAAATAGAAAGGAAGATTAATATGCTTGCTGTGCCTTGTCAAAAACTGGATCTGAAAGTTAGTGAAAGACTGTGCCAAACAGTATGTTGACTAGAGGTGACATTTCCTCAGAGAGCTGGACCATATAAGCTCTAACCTCAGGTAGACTACAGGCCTCTGTAATGTGGAAGTTGTCTACAATCATATAGAAACAGTTGTGTTACATTATAAAGAAAAGTGACTGGCAGTAGCAATAACTAAACCTTACTGTAACAAAGAATGTAGTAAATTATGTGTCATTGTTGTTGAGGACTTCAATATAAAGACTGGTTTGATCATAGCTTGCCCTGCTGGTTTATCGAGTGAAAGTTTCTTCATCTCTGTACATCCATTTGAACCTACTTACTGCATTCAAGCTTTGGTCTTGCTCTAGTTTTTAACCAATACAGTTCCCCCAATTATTAAGTTAACTTTTCTATGCTGACTCACAATGTGTCCTAACAACCTATTTCTTCTTCTGTTCAAGTTCTACCATTAAGATCTTTTCTTCTCTATTTGAAGGAATACTTCTTCATTAATTACTTGATCTACCCACCTAACCTTCATCATTCTTCAATAATCCCACAATTCAAGAGATTCAATTCTCTTCCACTTTCTTCTCCCATAGACTGTTACACTTCAGACAAATATTTACGTATAAGACTTCCTAACACTTAAATTTCTATTTGAGCTTCAATTCCTTTCCTAAATTTCTCCTAGTTTCCTATACTCCTTGGTCTGTTTACAGGGTGACACAGCTACGACAGAGCACCCCACACACATCGAGAATAAATACAGTGAGGTATAGTTTTTGCTACATTATAGCCAATAATGTGGCCAATTTTCAGATGGATGTTTTTTTTTTCAACATTTATAATGGATTATTACATTGATTTTTAATGGAACTACAGTAGATCATCAATTACCCTAATGCCAATAAATCATTAAAATATTAGCCAAAAGTGTTGCAGTTCCCAAATTCAAAAATTTGCAAATGCCATGTAGTAGTTCTGCTGATGTCGGGCTGGCGATTTCAACAGTTTCCTCCTCCTAGCCAAATGTCATTGTTGCTGTTCTGTGTAGATGTCTAAACCTTCACTTGTGACTGATTGTGATGTCGTATTGGCGTTCACAATAGTGACTAAATGTAAATGTATTGTTCTTGGTGTTTCCCATCAACCTAAAATAATTCACCAATAGATTAATGGTTATAGTAAATCCAGCACTGCTCAGAAATAACAGTGATACTATTACAAAATTTGTGAGTGTGCTTCACAATGAAGATGTGTGCTTGTACAGAAAAATTATGAAAATGGCAGAAATCCAAGATCTAGACACTGCACAAGGCTTGGAATAAGCTCTTTCTTTAACAAGAATCCATCGCTGTACCTGAAGAGGCACCAAAGCGGGTGCTTGCCACATCACAAATGGTAGCCACACTGAAACCAAATGACACTTGACATGTTTATGTGAAACTTCAAGCTGTTTGCTGCAAAATGACACATCTACCAATTCTGTAAGTTATCTCAATAAATTTTTGTATCATTCCAAAATTGTGAAGTCTTTTTTGACTCACTCCATAAATGATTGGTTACCAAAAAAATCAATTACTTCAACATCTCTTGTCCAAAATTGCTTCAGGCAATCAATGTTCTATTATTTTCTGTGCCATTGGTATGAGTCTTTGACAAGGACTTCATCAACAGAATAGCGATGGAACTTACTCAAATAGTAACATGATAACAGTGCCCCAAAACACTGTCCCACCATCAGGAGAATGGGTCCCACAAATGTCTGCTCTACTGTACCACATGTAAGCAAAGGTTTAACTCAGGCACAGTTCATGTGTGTATTATTATGACTGTCATATTAAGTGCTCAAAATACCAACCTTGAGCACTGCTATCTGCTATAAAGTGATTTTGGACACACAATACTGCAAGCTGACTTTCACTGGAACTTACCACACCTCAGGCTCGTGATACATGTTATTTCATGTCTTAAAGGATCATCAGTGTTTTCTTGTATACTTCTTGTTTTAATTTTCCCCAGATATAAAAGTACAGAAGTGTTACATCTGGTTGGTTAGTTACTTACATGCTCCATGGATCATTTTGCATGACAGATCATAATGATGTGGAACGAGTCTTTTTACATCCACATCGCAAATAGAATGAGTTGTCAAGGAAAAACTTTCTCAGTTTGCTTTCAAATTTTACTTTGCTGTCTGTCAGACATTTTATATCACTGGGTAAGTGATCAAAAATTTTTGCTGCAGCATTGTGCACCTCTTTTTGTGCTAAAGACAACTTTAATTTGGAGTAATGAATGTCATTTTTCCTTCCGTTATCGTAATTATGTACCTCATTGTTCCTTTTGAACTGTAGTGGACTACTTACAACAAACTTCCCGAGGAAATAAATATACTCATCCAACGATCTCCAAATGTTCTATTCACACAGTCTGTAATTATATGTATGGAATGGGTGAGACATTCATCATGTAGGTAACATATGGATTGTGTTAGGTCCAATAGGATGTCTTCCCATAAGTGCAGCAGTATATGCTAAGAACACTAGATACTTGTAGCTATGAGAGCTGCATTAGTAAAACAGGAACAATGATGCAATTCTTGATAAGCCTGGATCATACATTGGGAAAAGAAGGACTGTTTATCCATTTCTATCAGCCAGCAAGGAGTTTCAACTGACCAGTAGTGCATTTGCAAAGATTGATTTGACAATGTTTTGCAAATGATGGACCATCCACGCGATAAATCTTGCAAAAAAAAATGGCATGTAACTTTACTTTTTTGCAGAACCATTAGTAGAACTGGAACTAATTTTGAAAATCGATGTCATGAAGCTTTTGATGGAGTCTTTTCCTGGCCTTATCCCATGTCTTCATAGTGTTGCCTTGTTACTGTGGATTTGGCAATGTTAGTGGTAGAGCTTGGCTGGATGTCTTTTTGCCCCCCGCCCCCCCACTATGAAGGAATTTGTGGACACCCATATGTGAACGTGTGAGAATGTTTTCCAAAATGTGTGTGAATCATGTAACTGAGTCAGTATGTGGGTACCAGCCTCGTATTCATCTAGTCAGATGTGGGAAATTGCCTAAAAACCTCGTTCAGGCTGGCTGGCCCAGCACCCCTCATTGGTAACACAACCAGGCAAATTCGATATGGGACCAGCAAGCCTCCCCATATCCTGCAGCATGCTAACATGTGTAGCTATCCAGGTGGGGTAGCTTTTGATAGAGTAATGTGTGTAATATTTTCAGAACACTCTTTGCCTCACACCACATGTGGATTCTATCTTACCGCTGTTGAATACTAACTGTATCACTCTCATCAGTTACTGTTCTCTTTAGTTCATGTATTTTATTTTTCATATTTCTAGTTTCTTGAAAAGTTTTTATAATGTTTGCAAAGACAGATGTAAGGACTTGGCACTATCATATCTTTCAGCATACAACTGCACCACTGTTCCAACAGTTTGTTGACATTTACCATAACTGAAAACCATATCAACTATTTCATTGTTGTACATGTGATGAAAGTCTGAAGCAAGTTGACTGACCACTCTGGGAGTTCCACACCATGTTACATTATTGAAGTTCTCTTTGAAGGATCTTTTCAATGACGCAGAAAAAAAGTATCAGCCCATAAAAAAAGAACATGGTGTCCTCATTAGGTAGCTACAAACATTAAAAACTATGTGTATACATTAGAAAATTTGCCACAGTGTCCCTTACAACTTAGCTAAAACTGTTCCTTCATACCATACTTACTTATTCTGGATGTATTTGGTGTAGCTTGACCTAGCTGTCTCACTGTGTATAGACTGAACTTTTTTTCCTTTATGAAGATGTTAGGGGTGGGAGGGGGTGGGGGGGGGGGGATATTTACAATCCTGTATCACTCCCTGTTTAACTACTGTCTCCCTTTTATTTTCTTTGACTCTCATACCTGCAGTCTGGTTATATGGTCATAAAAATATTCAACAGCTACCAAAGGGAATTAATAACAAGCAATGACAGAAAAAAAGGAAGTAACTTTCATTCTATGCCATTACATCGATTTTATAACAAAGTTAATATTTTTCTACCATACTACACATGTTACCAGTATCAAATATTTGTCTATGGCATAGGATGAGTTGTCCAGAAGAATCATTTCAGATTAGATTTAAAATTAGTTTCATTACCTGTCAGAAATATTTTTGTTGCTGCATATTAAACTTCTTCCTAAGGCCGGTATTACACTATCAAATTTCTTTGTCAAAGATTTGATCAAATATTCCGTCAAATATATTTGACAAAGATCTTTGACGTAGCGCTAGAAGGGGTATTACACTGTCATCATATTTTTCATCAAAGTTCAAGATGGCTGACAACAGCAACTTGTTATTACTGCAGCAGTTGCATGTACCACAATTGCACTGTGTGCACATGCGGAAGAGAAGCACGGCGGGGGGGGGGGGGGGGAGGAAGGAAACATACCTAGGTGAAGCCGTGGGTTTTACGACGACACAATAAAAGCATTCAACAAAACTTGTTACGTAAGCTTATAGTGGAGGATGTCAAGTTGTACATCAATTACTTAAGAATGGATGAGAATACATTTCTGTATGTGGTCAATGAAGTGTATCCTCATATCAGAAAGCACAATATTCACTTAAGAACAGCTACATCTGCAGAAAGCAGGCTCGCTGTAACACTCCGATTCCTTGCTACAGGAGACGGTTAGGTTAGGTTAGGTTAGGTCAGGTTTCCAATCTTCGTAATCTATTTTTGTATTCAGCGTGCCTCACATTGTAAAGCGCCTCATCAGCTTCATACATCTCTATTAATTTTGTAGTTGTCGGCAAACACCAATTGTGTTTACCGGCAATGTTTAGAAAAACACTACAGACGACAGAATGCAGCGATGCTAGCGCTCCATGTGGTAACATGTCACATTGCGGTAAACAGAAGACAAGCGACTTCTTTGATCAAATCTACAGCGAGGCCCTAGATTTGATCAAATATTGGATGACATTTGACAAAGTTCCCTATTACACCATCAAGTATCTTTGACAAAGATATTGGATAAAGATATTTGACAAAGAAATCAGATAGTGTAATACCGGCCTAAGCCACAGGCAGTTTTAATAATGAATTACAAAGTGCAGTTTTTTCTTCTAATGCTGTAACTGCAGACATTATTGTTTTTCTCACAGACCACTGGATTACTTATGATGAATTAAAAACATATATATATTTTCTGAAGATGCAATTATTATGTATAACTCTTTAGATAGAAGCCTAAAAATGACTGTTGTCAAACACCATATATTAGTCTAACTACACATTAGTCTCAATACTTTCTTGTAAGTGATGAGTTGCCTAAAAAAATTATGCGAAATAATGAGTGGAAATAGGCAAAATATTTTAATTTGTTGATTTTTCTTGTTTCTGAAACTAATAGTTACGTAGAGAGCAACAGCTGCTGAACTTAGTTATTTCAGTTTAATACCATGGCTCTTACCGTTCAAATATCCACCACCATGTACACTCATTCTACCCTTTTCACTGACTCTTGTTTATGTGCTACATTAAATGTTTGTTTCATTCTATTACTTTCATAGAACTAAATATCTGTGAACAAGTGTGGACTTAAATTCAAGGGTGATGATAGAATACACCTTATGAAACAAATAGTTTTATTGTAAAATAAAGGCAATCAGTTTGAAAGTGCACATTTGTGAAATCATAAACGATCGTATTTCGGAAAGTAAAGATACACTGTACGCCAGAGGAACAGAAGATTTTTGGCAAGCAAGTTGGCAACACTGGTGTTAACCTTGAACTGTTAGCTTTCTCCTCGCAGTTGTTCGGCAGTTGTACGTTGCTTCTGGTTGGAGTATGTCATGGTTAAAATGGCTGCGCCGATTCAGAATCCCGCGAGATGCGAAGTATGCTCCGTCATACGTTTTCTTCATGCAAAAGGTCAGCGACCAACGGATATTCACAAAGAAATTGTTTCTGTTTATGGGAACATTATGAATCGACAAAATGTAACGAAATGGTGTCGTCATTTCTCTGAAGGTAGGACCGATGTTCATGATGAACAAAGAACAGGTCGACCATCTGTGATCTCTGATGCCCTTCTTCGAAGAACAGAGGAAGCAATTCGTGCGAATAGACGTCTCACATTGAAAGACAACTCTTTATGACGTTGTGACTGTCAAGTTAGGGTACAGGAAATTGTGTGTGCACTGGGTTCCAAAACTGTTAAAGGAAGAACACAAAAAGAAAAGGATGGCGTTTGCACTCGACTTCCTCACACACTATGCTGAAGCAGGTGATGAGTTCCTTGATCACATTGTGACAGGTGATGTGACATGGGTTTATCATTATACACCTGAATCCAAGCAACAATCAATGCAATGGCGCCATTCGAATTCACTAAAAGCCAAGAAATGAAAAACATCGATGTCAGTGAAGAAAATCATGGCTTCTGTTTTTTGGGACAGACAAGGCATTCTTCTGTTGGAATTTATGCCTCCTGGAATGACAATTAATGCTGCTGCATATTGCCAGACTTTGAAATGTCTTCGAAGTGCAATTCAAAGCAAACTCAGAGCAATGCTGACAAGTGGAGTCCGCTTGCTTCATGACAACGCTCGGCCTCATACAGCGCTCGTAACCAAAGCACTACTCAAACAATTCACATGGGACGTATTGGACCATCCGCCATACAGCTCGGACCTTGCGCCCATCGACTTCCATTAACTGAAGTCACATCTTGGTGGAAAATCATTCCACGACGACGAAGAGATCAAAGATGAAGTTGAAATGTGGTTCCGACAACAGGCGGCAACCTTCTATGACTGTGGGATACAAAAGCTTGTGCACTGGCTTAACAAATGTTTGGATAGCGGGGGTGAATGTCGAAAAATAACAAGTAATCCAGTTAATAAGATGTAACTGACCGTTTTCTAAATAAATGTTCTATTTAAGGACTGCGAGCCATTGCATCTTTACTTTTCGAAATGCCCTCAAACGTTATGCGGCAACAGTCAATACACTGTTTGTCCTTGGCATGATGATCACAAGGTGGTTGAGACGTTGCTGCTCAAGTCTGTCCCACTCTTCAATATCAGCTTTACTGAGATCATACAGTGTACGAGGAGGGTTTCTGTGACAATGAGCTGCGAGGATAGTCCTATCAGTAGACAGTCTCCTGGAGGAAGGTGTTCATATATTATCATCTTGTAAGATGAACCCATAGCCCAAATTTTAACTGGATGGAAGGAGAATATGTTGGAGGATCCTGTCCTGATGCCACACAACCCTCCAACTACTCTTGACAGTGACGAGATGTTTCTGACATAAATACATAATACTGGCCAGTACATGACTGACCTGTCTCCCTGCTGAACAAATGAGACTGCATGCCTGAGATGTGTACAGGTTCCTGGCCACATCCACACTCTTCTACAATGAGCATTTGGAATCAAACACATGATGTATTCATAGATGAAGAGAATTTGATGCCACTGATCAAAGTTCCACTTTAAGTGTTCCCTTGCATACCTTCTTCGCACAACACTGTTGTTAGTAATAGATGCCTAGAGGCTAAAGTAATGGAGTAGTTGCATACTGTCTGGGGTGACACAGTGTTCCCAATTTCCCAGGAAAAGGCAGCAGATAGCTTTACTTCGTTGTTCTCAAGTAGTGTTGACCACGGGCAACCACTAAGACAAATTTTCAATGTTTGAGCCTCAAAATTGTGGTCAAATGTTTGAATGGGGTCACTGAGATCCATGTCAATTTGGAAGGCAATTTTCCTTGGTAGCTATGTTCCTCATTATAAAGTGACAATAAGTGTACAGTTACAGGTTGAAATGATCCTTCAAAGCTTCTTGCAGACTAAACAGAGTACACAAGCCACATTGTCCCAATCACAATTGGACAAACAGGATGGTCTACTGTACTGCACTACAAAAACAGTCCGATTACTTTTACCTTGATCACATGTGAGGATTTCCTTTGGTCCTAAAATTTTTCTCCAATCTAGAAACATTTAACATTACATTTTGTAATACTTTTGTTAAATATGATTCAAAACCAGTTGTTCATAACACCAATATTTCCACAGCACTTAAGCTTTTCCAAAATAGTGTCATGATATACACACTCAAATAACTCGGCCAGATTACAAAAAATACAAACTGGTGATGTTTTGTTATTTAAGGTTTGTAATATCTGTATGTATAAATGGCATACTCGGTTCAGCAAAGCTTTGGGAATCCAAACTGTGATTTGCTACATAAATTTCTACTTTAGAGTGCCACTAATATTGTGTATTACATCTTTTCAAATATTTTGAAAAATATGACATTCTGAAAAACACACACACACACACACACACACACACACACACACACACGCACACGCACAAAACATGGATTAGGAGGGAGTGACAGGACAAAGGATAAGTGTATGGAGACAGTGCGTTAGCAGAGACTGAGGCCAGGAGTATTACAAAAGTGATGGATGTGTTGCAAGGATAACTCCCAGCTACGTAGTTCAGAAAGTATAGTGCTCAACATGCTCAAGTTCAATGACTGCTTCACAATCTGTGCCATCTGGATCCTTCCCTCCAACACCTATCTTTTTTCAATTGTATAGATGGGAGTTACCTTTGTAACACCTCCTTCACTCCTATAATCCTACCAGCCTCTATCTCCACTCTCCACTGACCCACAGTCTCGACACCCTCTACCTAACGGTTCCTTATTCTGCTGTCCAATACCCTCCCAACCCCCACCATCATGCCATCTTCATCCTGTGCCACGTCTCACCGGCTCCAGTGTGTGTGTGTGTGTGTGTGTTCTCTAATTCACCACAGGATTTCTTTTGAAAGGTAGCAAGTTTTCATTCTCTTTTGTGTGCGCCTGTGAATGACTCAATGCTTCTGTTATTTGGCGAGTTGTCTTCTTTATCCTAAATTATTTATCATCATTTAAAAATTCAGTGCTTGAATAATAAAATTTTTGCACAGGGGTAACATGTAATTTTCTTTTCAACAGACCCAGGATTCTACCTGTGAAACTTTTTCACTCTTAACATGTCACAACTTTTCATAGCCATGTACTGAGGAGTCTGGGTGTACAGAGTTTTAATCTATCTTTGTTTTGTTTATCGTGTAACAGGTTGAAATTTTTTATCTGTAAATAGTGGTCAGCACGAATCCCTATGCCCAATATTACACATTTTTAATAACAGTGTTTTTAGTATTAATACCCTATTTACACTATTCGCATTTGCTCAAAAACTCTAAACATTCTATGATTCTCTCAATCTACCTGTGTCCCACCACCTTAATTTCATACCTTTCTACAGTTCCGTCAGGTTTAACCTGCATTTCAGAACCAATGATTTATGGTCAATGACCACACATATGCCCCCGGAAATATTTGGCAGTTTACAATATGGTTTTGAAATTTCATCTTAACATTATACAATGTATCTATCCCTTCAGGTCTCTTCCACGCATACAAACTTATTCTGTAATTCTTGAACAATCTGTAAGTTTGTTGGTTGGTTTAAAAGGGAGAGGGGGGGGGGGGGGGGGAACAAACTACAAGGTCACCGGTCCCTTGTTCCTAATAAAACAATGCCACAAGTGTTAGACTAAAACAGATGAGACATATAACACAAAATGGAAAGAAAGGAAAAACCACAAGAACGAAGGACAGGCAACGAACACTAAAAGGAACAAAAGAAGACAAGAAAAGAGAGAGACGCTAGAAACAGAAGAGAGTAAAGCAACAAAGCAGATTACAGTAGCTGGCTGACCAAGAGAATAAAAAGGAAAAGCCAGCAACACATTAAAACTTCCACCTTAAAAGAACTAGGGTGGAGGACACAGAGGGACAAAGAACATATGTTAAAACTTAGGTCAAATGATAAAACTCACCCTCACGAATAAAACATAAAACTAAATCAGCCAATGAGGCGTTGTCAGATAAAATGAGCAGTAACGAGTCCGGTAACCCAAGGTTTCATCGCTGGGCAGTCAAAGTGGGACAGTGCACCAGAATATGGGCCACTGTTAACCGGGCGCTGCACCTACACTGAGGTGGGTCTTCATGGTGCAAGAGGTAGCCGTGGGTCGCCGAAGCGTGGCCAATGCGGAGCCGGCACAGGACAACTGATTCCCTGTGAGAGGCCCGCATGGGCTATTATGCCATTTTGTCTCCCAAATCCGAACCCTGCGGCGTAAGTCAGAATGTAGATCAGGTTCAGAGATGCCCATCTGCAGAAGCAGTTTCTGCATAGCCTGTTTGGCCAGCCTGTCAGCAAGTTCGTTGCCTGGGATGCCAGCTAGGGTAGCACTGGTCGATAGCTTGTAGGCTGCTCAAGGAGTCAGTACACAGAAGAAACAATTCATCAGGGCACGAACGGATATATTGAAGTGCACGAGATATGGCCACCAGCTCTGCAGTGAATACACTGCACCCACAGGGCAAGGAATGCTGTTCAATATGGCCTCTGTGGACAAAGGTGAAGCCAACATTACCACCAACCATCGAGCCATCGGTGTAAACCACTTCAGAGCCCCAGAAAACTTGAAGTTTTTTGTAAGTTGAGAGGAAGTGACAGCGGAGAGTTAACAGAGTCCTCAGGGCCATGCGAAAGGTCCAGACGAAGCTTCGGCCTACAGCTACACCACGGTGGTGTACGTGAATGAACCTCGAGAAGAGGTGGTGAAGGGAAGGACTCCAGTTCAGACAGAAGCAATCGCACGCGAACCGCAATCGTTAGCCATGACCTGGGCTGCCTATGCAGGAGGTGAACTATCGTGGTTGGGAAAAGAAGGTGGTAATTAGAATGTTCAGGAGAGCTATGAATGTGTGCAACGTAACTGGCAAGCAATTGTGCACATCAGATCTTCAATGGAGGGACTCCAGCCTACACCAAGTAGGCTTGTCACCGGACTCGTCCTTAAAGCTCCTGTTGCTAGTCGAACTCCGCAATGGTGCAATGGGTCAAGCAAACGCAATGCTGAGGGCACCACCGAACCATAAATCACACTCCCATAGTCAAGGCGGGATTGAACAAGGGCTCTGTAGAGCTGCAGAAGCATGGAACAATCTGCACCCCAGCTGGTGTTGCTCAGGCAGCGAAGGGCATTGAGGTGCTGCCAACACTTCCGTTTAAACTGACAAAGATGAGGAAGCCAAGTCAAACGAGTGTCAAAAACCAGACCTAAGAATCGATAGGTCTCCACTACAGTGAGTGGATTGTCATTAAGGTAAAGTGCTGGTTCAGAATGTACACTATGACGCTGACAGAAATGCATGAGACAAGTCTTCATGGCAGAAAACTGGAAGCCATGGGCTAGAGCCCATGACTGCTCCTTGGGGATGACTCCCTGTAGGCAATGCTCAGCAACACCAGTACTGGAGAAGCAGTAAGAAATGCAGAAGTCGTCTGCATACAGAGAAGAAGAGACGGAGGGCCCGACAGCTGCTGCTAGACCGTTAATGGCCACTAAAAATAGAGAGACACTCAATACAGAGCCCTGCGGGACTGCATTTTCCTGGATATGGATGGAACTATGGGAGGCACCAACTTGGACACGGAAAGTACGGAGCAACAGCAAGTTTTGGATAAAAATCAGGAGCAGGCCCCAGAGACCCCACTCATACAATGTGGCATGGATATGATGTTGCCAGGTCGTGTCATATGCTTTACATAAGTCAAAAAAGATGGCAACTAGATGTTGGCATCGAGAAAAGGCTGTTCAGATGGCAGACTCGAGGGACACAAGATTATCAGTGGTAGAGCGACCCTGACAGAAGCCGCCCTGACATGGAGCCAGTAGGCCACGTGACTCCAGGACCCAACCCAACCACTGACACACCATACGTTCCAGCAGCTTACAAAGAACGTTGGTGAGGCTGAGGGGCCGATAGCTATCCACATCAAGCGGGTTTTTACTGGGTTTGAGCACTGGAATGATGGTGCTCTCCCGTCATTGCGATGGAAAGATGCCATCACACCAGATCTCGTTGAAGATGACGAGGATTTGTCATTTTTAGTCAGATGAGAGATGTTAAATCATCTGGCTGTAGATCTGATCAGGTCCAGGAGCTGTGTCGTGGCAATGTGCAAGGGCACTGAGGAGCTCTCACTCTGTAAATGGGGCATTACAGGATTCACTGCGGCATGTAGTGAATGAGAGGACCTTCCCTTCCAGCCACCATTTGAGAGTGCGACAGGCTGGGGGGTAATTCTCCGACACAGAGGCTCGGGCAAAGTTCTCAGCAAAGTGTTCGGCAATTGCTTTTGTATCAGTAGATAACACACCATTTATGGTGACACTGGGAACATCTGTTGGGGTCTGGTACCCAAAAAGATGTTTGATCTTTGCCCAGACTTTGGAAGGTGACGTATGGCACCCAATGGTTGAGACATCTCTCTCCCAACATTCATGCTTCCGTCGTCTGATAAGTTGGCGAACGTGGGCACGGAGCCGTTTAAAGGCTATGAGGTGCTCCAGGGAAGGGTGCCGCTTATACCGCTGTAGAGCTTGTTGACGCTCCTTAATTGTTTCAGCGACTTCCGGCGACCACCAAGGGACTGCCTTACACTGGGGGCACCCTAAAGAGCGAGGGAATGTGTTTTCTGCCACAGAAACAATTGTTGTAATCACCTGCTCAACCATCACATCGATGTTAACGTTTGGGGGAGATTCAACAGTGACAGCAGAGGTGAAAGTTTCCCAGTCCGCCTCGTTTAAAGGCCATCTAGGCATGCGTCTGTGAGCTTGATGCCGGGGCAGTGACAGGAAGATGGGGAAGAGGTCACTTGTCAACACATTACAAGATTCCCAAGAAAGCAAATGCTTCAAAGACTGTATCTATTCTTATGACGCAAAAGATCTGTTGGGAGACATACCCACTAGAATCACCCCAACTAGTATAAGCTCTATAGACCATATTACTAATTGTGAAAATATTGCCACAGCTGCTGTTGTAAATGGTCACATCTCTGACCATCTAGGCTAACTATTAGTGCTAAAGGGAGATCCTTGTATAAAACCAAAGAAAATTTATGAATACAAAAGGAATCTCTCTGTTACCAACATTGCCAAACTGAGAGAGAGCCTTGGTCATGAATCTTGGCATCTAGTATTTCAAGCCAAAGGAGTGAATAATAAATGGGATGCCTTTCTAGATACATTATCTTATCATCTAAATAATACTATTCCCATCAGAAAGATAAATATTAATAAGAATAAGGCAAGACAGTCAAGGCCCGTGGAATTTGATAATTCTACCAAAGAACTGAAAGAAAAAATGGAAGAAATGTATTCGATACAAACAGAGACCAAAAACAATGAGCACCGGGATAAATACAAACAATACAAGTACCAGTTTCGCAAGCAAGTCAAAAGATTGAAGGCTGAAAAGATTAACTCGAAAATAAAAAATTCAGATTGTATCTCCAAGACCTGCTGGTCAATAGTAAATGAAATAAGACACAGTAAAACAAAACTGAAAGGTAATATCAACATACAGATATCTAATAACAATACTGATGTCTCCAATCCTCAAGAGATCAGTAACATTTTAATGACTTTTGTACCATAGATAACGTACCTGTTGGAAGTCTTGCTGAGGACAATTCTGAAGCTAATCAACTCCATGAACTTGAAATCAAGGATATTTTGAAGCTCATCAGAGAATGTAAAAACAAAAAAATCCGCTGGCTGGGATGAAATTTCTCCATTTTTACTTAAACAGTGCGAAAACAATCTAGTGTATCCTTTGGTGCATCTAATAAATAATGTCTTAAAAGAAGGAGTGTTCCCTGACATACTAAAATTAGCCATTGTTAAACCTCTCTACAAAAAATGTGATAGACAACTAGTAGAAAATTACAGACCACTTGCCTTAACTTCCGTTTTTAGCAAGTTAATTGAAAAAATAATTCTGAAATATACGTTAGAGCTTTAAAATAAGCACAACATCCTGGGAGATTTTCAGCATGGTTTCAAAAGTGGTCATAGCACCATGACTGCAACACTTCAATTTATGCTGAAAGCTCTTGACAAAATTGATGAAGGCATGCAAGTAGCTGGAGTTTTCCTAGACCTATCAAAGGCTTTTGATGAGGTTGATCATAAGGTACTTCTGTCAAAACTGGCCAGAGATGGCATAAGTGGAAAATTATTGCACCTCATCACATCATATTTAAAAAACAGAAGACATTGTACCTCAATCTCACACAATAGTGGAGAAACATTAAAAAGTCATACATCAAGGGTCAGGAGTATTAAATTTGGTGTACCTCAGGGATTGATAATTGGTCCCTTCCTTTTTATATGTTATGTCACTGACTTCCCAAAGATAGTAAAAAATGATACCTCCATTACAATTTATGCAGATGACACTTCAGGCCTTTGTTGGGGAAATGATATTCTTAACCTCTGCATAGAGGTAAAAAAATTTATAGATATTGCAAAGGAAAATTCTGAAAATGACAAACTAAAAGTCAACTTACAAAAAACAAATATAATCCCCTTCAATGTTGGTGATTTGCAAACTTGTATTGATTCTCAAGATAGTATTACTCTAGGGAAAATCTGCAGTGAGTGTAAATTCCTAAGTATATGCATAGATAGCAAACTACTATGGACACAACAAATTGACAATGTATGTGCAAGGATATCATCTATCCTGTATGTTTTAAGAAGAATAGCTCCATATGTCAATATCCAAACAATGAGGATGATGTATTTTGGTTTAATACATCCATTTCTAGCATATGGTCTTGCAGGGGCGGGGCTTCCAAAACTCATGTAGACCGAGTATTTAAACTCCAGAAAAGAGCCTTGAGAATATCAGGAAAAAAAGATCTAGAACATCATGTAAGGAATTCTTTATAGAATCTGAAATGTTGACTATCTATTCAATGTACAACAGTATTAACTGTAGAAGATAAGAAATATACCTGTTGTAATGCAGAAATTCATGATCACAATACTAGACAAGTACAAAATTACCATATGATACACAGAAGACTGAAAAAACCTGCACACAGTCCATATATTAATGGAGTAAAATACTTCAATGCACTGCCAAATGAACTGAAGGTAATAACTGGAGACACATTCAAAAAACATTTAAAATCGTGACTCATTGAGGAGTGCTTCTATAGCCTACTGTAGAAACTAGAATCTAAAGTATTATTATGTCAAATAATTTGGACTACATTCTTAAGTTCCTATTATAAAGTAAAATTAGATTGTATACTGTTGTACTGTACTACCAATTGCTATGCATGTAATTACATGTTTCATGCAAATAAATTACAAATTACTACCACACAGGTAGTTGCGTGCACTCCATTGGACAGATGGGAGAAGTCCTGGGCTGCAAACTGATAAATAAATTGCCAAGTAACTACCATGAGCCACACTGAAATGTGTGGTGGCCCCAGTATTTAAGAGGCAGAGGTCAAACTGAGGCAGTAAAGTTTCGACATCCCTGCCTCGGCCAGTAAGCATGGTGCTACCCCCCATGGGGTTATGTGTGTTAAAAACTCCCAAAAATAGGAATGGTTTAGGGAGTTGATCAATCAGTGCAGCTAATAGATTCAGGGGTACTGCACCATCTGGAGGAAGATACACATTGCAGACAGTTATTTCCTGCATCGTCCTTATTCTGACAGCCACAGCTTCAAGAGGGGTTTGAAGGGGCACAGTGTCACTACAGACTGAGTTCAGGACATACACACAAACTCCACCTGATACTTGATTATAGTCACTACGGTTCCTGTAATATCCCTAATAGCCACGGAGGGCAGAGAACCCCATTGTCGGGAACCAGGTTTCCTGGAGGGCAATGCAGAAAGCAGGTGTAAAGCTTAACAGTTGGTGTAGCTCAGCCAGGGGGTGGAAGAATCTGTCGCAATTCCACTGGAGGATGACATCATCATGAGACTGGGAAGCCATGGAACATTCAATGAAGCAGTTTACGCCTCAGGGTCACCTGCTGCCACTGACTTTTTGCCTGAGCAGTCTATCTATATCCAAGTGTCTGAGGGTCTGGTGAGATCCAGGTCCTCAGCAGATGCCAGAATTGCCACCCCATCCTCAGACACACAGCTTGTAGGTAGCAGTGGTGTGGGTGCCACCACAATTTCCTTAATCTTAGGAGTCTTCCTGTTGGATTTCTCTCACTGCTCCTTGGGTTTCCCTGGCTGGGAGGACTTCACTGGCTCAGTCTCCGGCACTGAGGATGAGTGCGAAGCCCTAAGACCAGCTGCTTTTGAGCAATTCAGCCACTGGCGGGTGTCATCGTTCCCATTAGCAGAAACCTGGGAAGGGAGTGACCCAAGGGACCCCTTACTAGCGACAGAAGCCGAAGATGACTTACGCTTCTCCGGCTGAGAAGTGGGGATGGGAGGGAAATGCCCCCACCATCAAGGGAGCAGGTGTAGTCTTCCGGCTCAGAGAGGTGACTGAGGTTGGAGGAGCTGATGGTGCCAGAACTGTTGTAGAGGTGGCGTAAGACAATGTCATACATAAAGGATGCAGGTGTTCAAATTTTGTCTTAGCCTCAGTGTAGGTCAGTCGGTCCAGGGTCTTGTACTCCATGCTGTTCCTTTCTTTCTGGAGAATCCTGCAGTCTGGTGAGCAAGGCGAATGGTGCTCTCCACAGTTGACACAGATGGGAGGCGGGGTACATGGAGTATTGGGATGTGATAGGTGTCCGCAATCTTGACATGTGATGATGGAAGTACAGCGGGAAGACATTTGGCCAAACTTCCAGCACTTAAAGCACCGCATCCAGGCTTTACATCACAGCAGTAGAGCATCACCTTGAGCTTTTTGGGCAATGTATCACCCTTGACAGCCAAGATGAAGGCAACGGTGGCAACCTGATTATCCCTCGGACCCCAGTGGACACGCCGTACGAAATGTACATCTTGCCACTCTAAACTGGCACGCAGCTCATCGTTAGATTGCAAAAGAAGGTCCCTGTGAAATATGATACCTTGGACCATATTTAAGGTCTTATGGGGCGTGATGGTTAAAGATACATCCCTCAGCTTGTCACAAGCGAGTAACATCCGTGACTGGGCAGAGGATGCTGTTTCGATCAAGACTGACCCAGATCTCATTTTGGACAATCGCTCCATCTCCCAAACTTGTCCTCTAAATGCTCAACAAAAAACTGAGACTTCATCATCATGAAAGATTCCCCATCAGCTCTCGAACATACAAGATACTGGGGCGAATATGATTCATTGACACCCTTAGCCTGAAGTTCCTCCCATGGTGTGGCCAGGTAGGGGAATGATTTTAGGTTGTACTTCTGTGCGTAGAATTGAGCTCGTGAACGCTTAGAGACTGCTGGTGTTTGAGCACCAGCAAGAGATGATAGATTACACTTAATCGCGTGCCATCTGCCCTGATTCCACCCACTTCGACCAGGGGTCCTCCCCACGGGAGCCACCCAGCTGCAGCAAAGGCCACCTGGCAGGATGGCCATTGCCGGGAGTCCCGATGCCCCATGGGGATGGACATCTACCATCTGCCAAGGCATGTGTGGGGAGTTAATGCCACAGGCATCAGCAGGGCGATCCCTCTGTGGCCAGGGGGCTACAACCAACAGAGTACATGGCAGCCCTACCACAACGGACTGGCTACTGTGCTAGATGTTAGGTGCAAAGAAGTCCATGGTCATCGTCGACGCAGAAAGTGACACCGCATAGTGCATGGTGGAAAACGCAACCACGAAGGTCTCCTCGCCCAAGAGAAGGAGAATGAACGGGACTGAAATACGACAACGAGAAAGTAGGCTAAAGATCTCAATGCACGATGGATGCGATGCACCATGTAAGGCGCCTTTCCCCAATTGGCTCACTCTTCGGGAAAATTTTGAAAAATGAGGTCATACCCTACAGGGGGACCATCATGTAAAGGCTGAAATGTGAGGAATTCCTTTTAGTCGCCTCTTACGACAAGCAGGAATACCTTGGGCCTATTCTTACCCCCAGACCCGCAGGGGATAATCTGTAAGTAATGATCAAATTATGCTCTGCGCAACATTCTACCAGGCAGTTGCCCCTTTCATTCCTTTGCCCCATTCCATGTTAAAAATGGTTCAAATGGCTCTGAGCACTATGGGACTCAACAGCTCTATGGTCATCAGTCCCCTAGAACTTAGAACTACTTAAACCTAACTAACCTAAGGACATCACACACATCCATGCCTGAGGCGGGATTTGAACCTGCGACAGTAGCAGTAGCGCGGTTCCGGACTGAAGCCTAGAACCGCTCGACCACCACGGCTGGCATTCCATGTTATCCTACTACTTCTTTTCCTCTTCTTGTTATCGAATTCCAGTCCCCCATCATAATCAAATTTTCTTCTCCCTGAAGTTTTTGAATAATTTCCTTTCTCTCATCATACACCACTTTGATCTCTTCATTACCTGCAGAGCTATAAGCTGTATAAACTTGTGCTGCAGTGGTAGGTATTGGCTTCATGCCTGTCTTGGCTATGATAATGCATTCACTATGCTGTTGATATCTTACTCACATTACTATTATCTTCTTATTCATTACTAGTTGAGAAACTTGGCATTGCCCACATATTTATTTATAGCTGTGTCAAAAAGTGGCTGTGTGGGATTTATTTTTGACTTACAAAGCTTCTTTATTTACAATCTTTGAAGTAGTATGATTGGAGACATGAACACAGAGCTTGTTTGCTTCACTAACTTGGGAGACAGCCATGTACGGATGACCATGTAAAAGGAACTGACACTAAGGTCCACCAGAAATGGTACATGTTTACAGCGAAATAATAAACTGTTAGGAAAAAGTGGGATTCAGGGCATAAAAACTCACTAGCCTGTGCCACTTCCCATCAAAATTTTTGCTTCTATGATGTTACATTGGAGAGAAGTAACTTTAAGCCTCTGTGAGAGAAGGGTTCTGAGGAGCAAGATAATTCATGATGCTCTCGATAGGTTACGCCACGCCTAATGTTCAGAAGGACTTTCCAAAGAGTGAGTTAAAGGTCGATCTTCTTCAGCCACAGAAAGTCTCACTGTTAGTTTGTAATTGTATAAATAAGATTGAGGTCTTTTAATTCTGTCACTGAAGCAAACTTCTGGAAACATATCTGTCACCAAGTTTAAGGCTGGTTGGCTGACCTGGGGGAGGGGACCAACCACCGAGGTCATTGGTCTCATTGGATTAGGGAAGGAAGTCATCCACGTCCTTTCAAAGGGACCATCCTGGCATTCGCCTAAAGCAATTTACGGAATCACGGGAAACCTAAATCAGGGTCGTCAGACGCAGATTTGAACAATCGTTATCCTGAATGCAAGTCCAGTGTGCTAACCACTGCACCACCTCACTTGGTTATCAAGTTTTTTTCCTTTTTAAAAAAATATAAATAAATAAAAATAAAAGCTAGCCATCTATTGGGTCTTTGGTGTACTAAGAAACTAACAGCACCATGTATTGGTTCTCTTTGGTGTACTATGCAAGTTACTTGACTACGATATACAGATTTACTGATTTCGCTTTGTGTATTAAAAACTTAACGAGACTGCTTTGTTCCTTTCGATACATTTTATTTATATTTTTTACTAGAAAAAGCGAATGTATTAAGTTTGCTTTGTGATTTGGGTTCACATTTGTTACATTTTTATTTTGTTATGTTTACAAATAAAAATGTCTAGAAAACAGTCATGTCTTTCTGAATACACCTGAAAGGCTAAAAGACTGAGGACTATGCGGTCGCAAGAATCGAATGAAGATCATGAGACGAAAATTTCCATGATTAAACATCTGAACAACTAACAGGAGAACATTCCCAAGTATCAATAAATGAACCTGATGAAATTTGGCGGCTGTGCAGAGGGGACAAAAATAGTGCGAGAGATGTTTTTTTTATTGGTGCCGAAGTTCACTTTTAAGGGGTAAAATACTCCCTGAAATGTAATCTGGCAGTTTAGGTTTAGAGGCAATACCTTCAAAACCATTATATACAAAAAATGTTTTCATATAAAAGTTGATGTAATTAATGTTCTTGAAAACAGTGAAATCAACTTTTGTAATAACTTGAAATTTTGCAAAATATCTCACCACCATTAATTTTGAAAAGCAAAAACCTTTTTACAGCATAAATTAAAGAAGATTTCAATGCATATGCATCCCTGTCTAATAAAACTGGAGCCTGAAATACCATTTTCGGGAAACAAGATATACACAAAGTGCTGTCAGAGTATGTTCAGCATACCTAATTAAAATATCTATTCTAATTATTTATTTTACTTATATTTGCTTGCATTTTAAATTGCTATTTTATGTTCATGGTTTTTTTGTTCCTTAGTCTAATGTTTCACACGTTATTTTTTTAACTGAAAATAATCAGTTCTCCAACCGAACAGGCCTCACATGTCCAAACAGCACCAACTGACCGCCATGTCATCCTCAGCCTACAGGCGTCACGTGATGCCTGATATGGAGGGGCATGTGGTCAGCACACTGCTTGCCTGGCGATTATGTTTTTGCGACTGGAGCTTCTACTTCTCAAGCAAATGGCTCCTCAGTTGACCTCACAAGGGCTGAGTGCTCCTCACTTGCCAACAGTGCCCTGCAGATCTGGATGCTAGCCAAACCCAACAGCACTTAACTTCGATGATCGGATGGGAGCTGTGGCAAGGCCATTGGCAAAAATAGTAATTTATTATTTTGATAGAAAATAATTACAATAATAATAATCTGTAAAGGAATGCTTAAGACACAACATTTTTTACACCATGCACATAAAATGAATGAAATATCTTCACATAACATACTCGAGAGAGAGAAGACAATATAAAACACAATTGAGCAAGATATCAAATTGTTGCAGGTGATCCTCTGAATATCCTCATTTGTTTAAGGTATATTTCAGTACATTGGTACACCTTGGTTAAGAGAACTGATTATGTACTAGAGACTGCAGCTTGACTGTATTGTCTCTCAAGTGTAGGTTGATATTACAAGCATTCAACAACACTAGATCTGAAAATCTTCTCACAAAGTTCTTCCAACATCGAAAGCCATACACGTTCCACAGCTATAACTGTGACATCAAGTCCTTTGGGATCACCAGATGTTTCTTGTTCCCTGGTTATATGATCAAAACAGTCCCCTCCCCCCCCCCCCCCCCCCCCCACCTGATCAGAAAGAAAGTCTGTTCTTCTTGCCATCACACTTCACAAATTCCCATTCTACCTATTTTATACCTATCCATTTCCTTTTTAAAATTATCTAACCTAACTACTTGGTAACAGGATCTAACCTACCATGCTCTGACCCATAGAGCATCACTTTTGTTTTTCCTGCTGACAACGTCCTCCTGAGAAATCTTTGTAAAGAGATCCAAATGGGGGCCACATCATTGAGACGTACAGTAGAGCTGCATGTCCTCGGGGAAATGTAATGGTATTGTGAATGGCTGAATGCAAGGGGAAACTACAGCCAACATAGCATGGCCACATTGACTAAGGTTAAATAGCTGAATCAGTCAATACTCCCAGACTGGTTGCCCCTGCAACTACTGTAAATACTTCTGCCCCTCTTCACAAACCACAAGTTTGTCTGGCTGCTGCAAAGATAGTTCTCTATTGTGATCACATCTATGTTACGGCTATCTGTATTGTTGAAGCATGGAAGCCACCCTATCTCGGCAAGAGCCATGATTCATGAGGGGATGTGACTAACTATAATTGTTGGAATAACCCAAATACATAAATGATGGCCCACTTGTGAATGACATGTATGTAGAATACACTATTATTAAAATCCTGTGTAAATAAGGATCATGGATAACTATCTGTAATAAGATGGATAAGCTACATGTAAGCTATTACACTCTAGTATCTTACTTACGCAGAACTAATAAGGGAAAAGTAGTAGTTATATCTGTTCAGACAGAAGACAGTTTCAAAAACAATGAGGCAGTTAGATTAGATAGATCATCACTGGGCTATTTTGAACTGTTTAAAAGAACATAACTACATATTATCACGTTTATGAGGAATCTGGATTCCTTACTATGTTATCTGTGAGACAGATACAAGCAGTTAACAGCCTGTGGTGACTTCAATGTAGATTTTGTAAAGGATGCTGATAGGAAAAATGATGTGGAAACCTTATTTGGATCCTACAGTTTGATCTCAATAATTAACTTTCCAACACAGGTGGGTAAAGACAATAGGATCTTAACTGATAATGTTTTCTTTGGAGAAGGTCAAAGCAAGAAACCAATTGTTTACCCAGTCACAAATGCTCCCTCTGATCATATTACACAGTTTGGATAAATAAGATACTGTGTTTAAGTATTGATACTCCTTAGTAAAAATCATTTAGAATAATTAATGACTCCACCACAAATTTTTGTACAAATAGTGTACAAGAGAAGGCCTGGGATGAAATTTATAACGAACCAAATGCTAACGTAAAATTTAACCTGTTCCATGACAAATTCATATTATCATTTGAAAAATAGCTTACCACATAAGTTAACCAGAAAGGGCATTAAACAACCATAAAAAAACCATGGATCATTAGAGGGATTAAAGTATCTTGAGAAAGGAAAAGGGAAATACATCTGTTGGCAAGAACAAGCAGAACGCCTGCAGTTGTAGCACACTACAAAAACTACTCGGAATTACTAAGGGAAGTTACTAAAAATCAAGGAACAAGCACATGATGTCAGGAATCAGTAATTATCTAAACAGACTTAAAGTTATATGGAATGTAGTGCAATGAGAGACAGCACAACCAGCCATAGAAGAGCATAATCATTGCTACTGAACTGAATGTAAGGGCTATAAATGATGAGTCACAAGTTACAAATATATTTAATAATAAGTTCTTGAATATATTGGAAAGTATATGGACAAGAAGTTCAAGAGAAAAGTCACAGCAGTATGTTGAAAAGCAGCTCTCATAAAATTCAGCCATATGAATGTCTCCCCAACTTCTATTGAAATTAAGGAAACTATATATTCTCTCAAAAATTAAAGCTCATCTGGATTTTACAGTGTTTCCAATAGGGTACTAAAGATTTGTTCCCATATAATATGCCCTGTCTTATCTGAAATACGTAATGTATCACTAACTCAAGGCATTTCTTTTCAGACAGAATGAAATAGATTGTTGTTAACCCCTCCTCCCTTCTTTTAAAAAAGGTGATAGGAGAGGTGGCAATACCTACTGGCCTGTTCCACTACTAACAACATTTTCCAAAATTTTTGAAAAAATGATGTAGTCTAGAATAGTGTCTCACCTGAGCAACAACAATATCCTCAGCAATTCAGAGTTTGGATTTCAGGAGAGCTGATCTACTGAGAATGCAATTAACATGTTCACTCACCAAAGCATTAAATAACAAAACAACACTGGTTGTTATTTTTTGCGACCTATCCATGGCACCTGACTGTGAGAATCACAATATCCTTCGAGATAAACTGAGGTTTTTTAGGGCTGATGGTATAGCCAACCAATGGATAATGTCATATCTAACCAAAAGAATGTAGGAAGCTGTACCTGGTAATTCAACAAATGTTGTCTGGGGACATTGTTATGGCTGGGGAGAAACCATACATGGCTCAATTCAATTGTAGGTCTGCTATTGTTCATCACATATGAAGTAAGCAAAATTAACTTATTTTTGCAGATGATGCTAGTATTGTAATCAATCTCGGCATACGTACAGCAACCAAACATTAGATTAGATTAATACTTGTTCCATAGATCATGAATATGACACTTCGTAATGATGTGGAACGTGTCAGGTTAATAAAAGATGTCTGTACAATATATTACAGTACACAAAATATTGCATGACACTAATGTTTAAGTTGGTTTTTTTCCCCCTCCCTTAATTTATATCTAAAAATTCAGCCACTGAGTAGGAGTAGTTGTCGTCTAGAAATTCTTTTAATTTATTTTTAAATGTTGGGTGGCTAACTGTCAGGCTTTTGATGCTGTTTGGTAGGTGACCAAAGACTTTTGTGGCAGCATAATTAACCCCTTTCTGTGCCAAAATCAGATTTAACCCTGCATAGTGAAGATCATCCTTTCTCCAGGTGTTATAGCTATACACACTGCTATTACTTTTGAACTGAGTTGGATTATTAACAACAAATTTCATAAGTGAATATATATATTGTGAGGTTACTGTGAGGATCCCTAGATCCTTAAATAGATGTCTGCAGGACGACCGTGGGTGGGCTCCAGCAATTATTCTGATTACACGTTTTTGAGCAATGAATACTTTTCTACTCAACGATGAATTACCCCAGAATATGATGCCATACGAAAGCAGTTAATGAAAGTAGGCATAGTAAGCTAATTTACTGAGATTCTTATCACCAAAATTTGCAATAACCCTAATAGCATACGTAGCTGAACTCAGGCGTTTCAACAGACCATCAATGTGTTGCTTCCAGTTTAACCTCTCATCAATGGACACACCTAAAAATTTTGAAAATTCTACCTTAGCTACAGACTTCTGTTCAAAGTCTAGATTTATTACTGGAGTTGTGCCATTTACTGTACGGAACTGTGTATACTGTGTTTTATCAAAATTTAAAGAGAGTCCGTGTGCTGAGAACCACTTAATAATTTTGTGAAAAACATCATTTACAATTACATCACTTAGTTCTTGGTTTTTGGATGTTATTACTATACTTGTATCATCAGCAAAAAGAACTAACTTTGCATCTTCATCAATGTGGAATGGTAAGTCATTAATGTATATCAAGAACAGTAAAGGACATAAGACCGAACCCTGTGGGACCCCATACTTGATGCCCCCCCCCCCCCCCCCCAGTTTGAGGAATCAGCTGTTGTTTTAACATTACATGAACCACTTGTTTCAACTTTCTGCATTCTTCCAGTTACGTATGAATTAAACCATTTGTGCACTGCGCCCCTCAAACCATAATGATTTAGCTTATCTAAAAGAATTCCATGATTTACACAAAGGCCTTTGAGAGATCACAAAAAATACCAATGGGTGATGTCCGGTTATTCAGAGAATTTAATATTTGATCAGTGAAAGTGTATATAGCATTTTCTGTTGAAAAGCCTTTCTGAAAACCAAACTGACATTTTGTTAGTACTTTATATTTACAAATATGGGAGGCTACTCTGGAATACATTACTTTCTCAAAAATTTTTGATAGAGATGTCAGAAGAGAGATTGGGCGATAGTTGTTGACATCCGACGTATCCCCCTTTTTATGCAATGGTTTTACAATGGCATATTTCAGTCTATCGAGGAAAACACCCTGCTCTAAAGAGCTATTACATACGTGGCTGAGAATCCTACTTATCTGTGGGGAACAAGCTTTAAGTACCTTGCTGGAAATGCCATCAATTCCGTAAGAGCTTTTACTTTTCAGTGAGTTTATTATTTTACTGATTTCAGAGGGAGAGGTTGGTGGAAATACAGTTGTTTAACTGCACAGGTATGGTCTCTTCTATTAGTAACCTTGCCTCTTCTAGTGAAGGTCTAGATCCTATTTTCTCCACAACATTTAAAAAATGATTACTGAAAATATTTTCAATTTCTGATTGTTTGTTAGTACACTTGTCATTCAGTTTTATGGCACTAAAGTCTTCCTGTGCTCTTGGTTGCCCTGTTTCCCTTTCAATAATATTCCAAATTGCTTTAATTTTATTATCAGAGTTACTGATCTCAGACATGATACACATGCTTCTGGACTTTTTAATAACTTTTCTTAGTACCGCACAATAGTTTTTATAATATTGAACAATTTCGGGGTCAGTACACCCTCTTGCTGTTAGATACAGTTCTCTTTTACGGTTGCAAGATATTCTTATTCCTTTAGTTAGCCAAGGTTTTTTATATGTTTTCTTGGAATTATGTTTAGCTATTTTCTTGGGAAAACAATTTTCAAATGCCCTTAAAAATGTATCGTGAAATAAGAAATGGTAAACAATGTTCTTGAAAGTATCGCCAAGTCATTTCCTATGATGGTCTCACCCTCAATTTTAAAAAGAGAAAATATATTCAGTTTTGCACATCTAGGGCTGCTACATAAAAGATAACTATAACACGTGGTGAGGAAATAATAAGTAGCATGGAAGCTTCAAAATTCTTTTGTGTCTACACTGATGAGAATTTAAACAGGACAAAGCACATATTGGAACTCCTAAAACAACTTAGTTCAATATTTGCACTTAGAATAATTGCAAATCTTGGGGACAGACAAATCAATAAGTTCACATATTTTCGTTCAGTAATGTCATATGGACTAATGTACTTGGGTAACTCATTGTTAAGAAAGAAAATATTCATTGCTCAAAAACAAGCTGTAAGAATAAGATGTGCTGCTCACCTACGTTCAACTTTTAGACATCTGTTTAAGGAGTTGGACACACTGACTGCTGCTTCTCAGTAGATTTATTTCCTCATTAACTTTGTTGTAAATAATCCACTGCACTTCAAAAGGAACAATGAAGTATATAATTACAATACCAGAAGGAAAAATGACATTCATTATGTCACATTAAGATTGTCTTTTGCACAAAAAGGGGCGCACAAAAATAAATAAATTATCCAGTGACATAAAATGTCTGACAGATAGCAAAGTAAAATTTAACAATAATCTGGAATGGTTTCTCCTTGACAACTCCTTATATTCCGTAGAAGGATTTCTATTATTGCCATGTGTAAAAGGTGGTGGATAGGAATCACTAACTCATATCTGTAGATTTTAAAAAAATTATAAATGTTCAGTATATAGCTTTATTTACAAATCAGTATGCAGTGTGAATGTAAAATGAGTTGTTCCACATCATTACTGTTTATCGTGCAAATGTTCCGTGTAACATGAAACTAACATGTATGTCTAGTGTCAATGAACCACTAAATAAGTACAGTATTAGGGTAGGAATCAGGTGATCCTAGTGACTGCACCTTCTGGAGGTAGTACATGCGTAGACTGTATTTCTAAATTGTCCCCCAAAGAGTTATGTGATCTGTGTATGTAGCAGCAGTCACATACTTGAGTTCACACACCATGCCTACACCTATCAACATACTACGAAAAAAAGAGACCCCATTCTGTTACTCAAAGGTGTGTGGCAGCGCTCATGTCAGTGAGCTCAATTAATTTTTAGTCCATGCTGTATCATGAACTTCACATGTAAACAACTGGTAAAGCACATTCAGAGCTCAGTGGCAGAACAAGTATTTCTTGAATAGACTATGTTGTGATGTATAAAATGATCAATGCACATGACTACTACATAATGGGTAAAAACGATGAGCGTTCTTAACAAAAAGTGCTTGCATAGGTTAACTATCTTCATCCAAAGTTTGTCAATAACATTGCAAAATAGCCTCTGTTACAATAACTAAAGCAGAAATTACTATCACTAGAAACATTATATGACCTACACAAGCTTTTTGATTGAGACACTCATTATAATCCTCATAAAAATGTAAAGAAATGTATTAATTCCCAATCACATAGCAATAGTCACTCTGAGTTTGAAATAATCAGACATACGAAATTTCATAAGCCATTAAAGAAGAAGCAAATTATACCCATTTTGCAGATGACAAGAGCATAGGAATATAATATCAGTACTGGAAGGACAGCTGGTAAAATATTTGGTTCAAGGAAAATGGAATTTCACTGAATTTTGCCCAGAATCACACAGAAGCTGTAATTATGTCACGGACTACAGATAAAAAAATCTCATTTTAATGAAAGTGGATTTCTCTTGCAAGCAGTTCAAAATGGAATATTTCAGTTAATAATACAATGAAGTTGAAATTCTGGTGGCAGTTGCTGAACTATTTATACTATGTGATCAAAAGTATCCAGGCACCTGGCTGAAAATTACTTACAAGTTCATGGCGCCCTCCTACGGTAATGCTGGAATTCACCCTTAGCCTTCATGACAGCTTCCACTCTCGCAGGCATACGTTCAATCAAGTGCTGGAAGGTTTCTTGGGGAATGGCAGCCCATTCTTCATGGAGTGCTGCACTGAGGAGAGGTATTGATGTCAGTCGGTGAAGTCTGGCATGAAGTCGGCATTCCAAAAAAACTCAAAGTTGTTCTATAGGATTCAGGTTAGGACACTGCAGGCCAGTCCATTACAGGGATGTTATTGTTGAGTAACTACTTCACCACGGGACATGCATTATGAACAGGTGCTTTATTGTGTTGAAAGATGCAATCACCATCCCAAATTGCTCTTCAACAGTGTGAAGCAAGAAGGTGCATAAAACATCAATGGAGGCCTGTGCTGTGATAGTGCCACTCAAAACAACAAGGGGTGCAAGCCCCCTCCGTGAAAACACGACCACACCATAACACCACTGCCTCTGAATTTTACTGTTGGCACTACACATGCTGGGAGATGACGTTCACTGGGCATTCGCCATACCTGCACCCTGCCATCGGATTGCCTCATTGTGTACTGGGATTTGTCACTCCATACAACTCTTTTTCCACTGTTCAATCGTCCAATGTTTATGCTCCTTACACCAAGCAAGGCATCTTTTGGCATTCACTGGCATGATGTGTGGCTTATGAGCAACCGCTCGACCACGAAATCCGTTTTCTCACCTCCCGCCTAACTGTCATAGTACTTGCAGTGTATCATGGTGCAGTTTGGAATTCCTGCATGATGGTCTGGATAGATGTCTGCCTATTACACATTACAACCCTCTTCAACTGTCGGTGGTCTCTTGTCAGTCAACAGATGCGGTCAGTCTGTACACTTTTGTGCTGTACGTGTCCCTTCACGTTTCCACTTCACTATCACATCAGAAACAGTGGATCTAGGGATGTTTAGGAGTGTGGAAATCTCACATACAGACGTATAAGACAAGTGACGCCCAATGACCAGAGCATGTTTGAAGTCCATGAGTTCCGTGCACCCCATTCTGCTCTTTCAAGATGTCTGATGACTAGTGAGGTCGCTGATATGGAGATATGGAGTAGCTGGCAGCACAATTCACCTAGTATGAAAAACGTATGTTTTTGGGGGTGTGCGGATACTTTTGATCACATAGTGTACGATACATCATTACTATTATGACAAGATAGTTGGTGTCTGCTCTTTCTGTGGTAGAATCTTTAGATCAGAAAAGATTTCTATTAACACACACACTATATATATATATATATATATATATATATATATATATAGTTGAGCCTCAATAATTTTTAATTGTTGAGCCTAATGAAATAGTTTGTGATAATGTAAACCAAAGATTGAGAGTGTTTCAAGTCTATCCAAGAGACATTTCCTCATCTAGTAGAAGCAAAATTGAAATTGTTGGATGTAGCATTTGAATTGTGATGTTTGATACCAACTTTGGACGGGAGGGTGGGTGCAGCTGAGACTGATACGGAGGCTGGGATATCACTTAAGGAGTTTATTACTAAGTTCTCAGGCATAAAAAGAACTAACATTGTATTACTGTTCAACTCAAAAATGCTGGGAAGTTCAAAAAGACTGACAGCAGTAACATACAGTGTACTGTGAGGGTGGATAGATTTTATATCCTTAACATATTAACATAGACATGGATGTAATTTGGTTCTAGGTATCCACATAGTTGTTTGTTTTGAAGCTGAACGTCAACTTGAACATTACAAAGAATTAATAATTGATACACATATCACTGATATAGAGATACATTACGTAAGTAGACTTACATTCCTGCTGTTATGCATACAACTGTTTATTGTTTTCTGTATCAAATATCACTGACAATGAGTTAGACACCCAAACACCAGTTTGTCTGTTAAACATTTTAAGCCCAGTTCATGGTGTTTAGGAGACATCCTATAACAAACATTTACAAGCTGTGGAGCACATAGCGGCTGACCCCGGCGGAGGTTCGAGTCCTCCCTCGGGCAGGAGTGTGTGTGTTTCTCCTTAGTATGATTTAGGTTAAGTAGTGTGTAAACTTAGGGACTGATGACCTTAGCAGTTAAGTCCCATAAGATTTCACACACATTTGAACATTTGGAGCACATAGCAGTCAAGACTATTAAAAGAGGGACTGTTTGAGGAAATTCAAGACTCACTTTTTGAACAGTTACCTTCATTTTTTCCTGAAAACTTGACATGTGTTAGTCAGAAACAATGTATGTGCTACAAGAAGACTTCGGAGCACAGTAAAGATGGGATCAGGGATGACTGAATGCCAGTACAATGAGAGACTACCGTTTCTCATTTTTCTGAGATGTAGAAAAGGATATTCCTAGGAATATACAGTTATATTAGATGCATTATGCAGAAGAGAGCTAAAGGAAATATTAGCCTATGGACACACAATTCCTACGTAATAAGTTGGCGTTTGAAGCTTATATTTAAATAAACCTTTGCTCAAGTTGAAGAATTAAATTATTCTTCACTCCAATTACACTTGTTCTGTTAATTTTCTAGTTCGTAACAAATCACAGTGTGACAAAACTGTATGTGATTAAAAAATTCTGCTGCACTTGTAATCAACACGATTGTCACCATATGTGATTTAGTAGGATGAAAAACAGTGTCTTTTTCATATTCATAAATTGCGAGAGCTTATTTAATGACTTTGGCTTCAAGTATCTTGATAGGGATTCTTAAGATTAATGTTTTTGGATATAATATAATTTATACTACTTAGTATTAAAATATTTTACAACTTCATGTAAGTGTTACTGTAATATACTTTTAAAAATGCAAATATCTGAAAACAATTTGTAATGTAATGTACTGTATCTTTATTGCCACTTAATGAGGGTATCATTTTCATCCATCTTCTAATAAGTGTACTTCTGTAGTTTCTGTCATTTTCTAGAAGATGGTCCAAGGCTAAATGTTGTAATGAGATGTTAAAATTGCAAAGTGGAACATCTCTTCTTCCCTCAACAACACATGAAGTAGACATATCAAGGCAGTGACTGGTTACTGATTATGCAGTATTGTTAAAGAAATAAAATGGAGAAACTGGAGACTGGCAGCTCTCAGAAAGCACCAACAAGACTGGCAAATTTGGTAACTGCTTACTATTAGTTCTTTCAGATCAAATGGCATCCCACTAAAATAGGATGCATTCCTGTATGGGCTATGGTGGTGGGTTGGAGTTACAGTACATCAGTTAGATGAATATTAACCTTCATCAAGACTAGTATTGGTATTTACAGTATGTTCTTAAGTGATGCTCGGTGCATTAAATATTACACAACTATTATGAAATCAAGAATTAGTCTGTTTTCAGAACCATAGGATACTGATTATCAGTGACACATCGATATTGTTGACTAACTTTCACGCAATCATTACCGACACCATTTTATGGGTTTGTTTATCCTACATGTGGGTGTTCCATAACAACTTAATCCTATAGAAGTCTCATTTCCTCTTGTAGCTGAAATCAATGACATTCGAAATTATTGGATCTCAGGGTGAAACACAATACAATTTTTTAATCAGGAATATTATACATTACTCCTATCTCCGTCCTGAAACGACAAACTATACGTTAAGTAATACGTAACTGTTTGCCGGTATATGTTCGAGCCGGTAAAATAGCGGGTAGAAAAATCGCACAATTTCAATATCCGTCGGTCTGTCCCTCCACGATCAACTAATAAAATTACCGAACTTCTTACCTGCGGTGAAATCTGCTCTGGATAATCACACGTAGCTTCAAAATCGAGCACAAACAAGTTTTCGTAAATCTGCGGTGAAGGGCGCAATGTTGTTTTTATAGTGTATCTCAGAGCCTTAGAAGACATCATCCGCTGCGTACTCCTTTCTTTTAAAGCATCTACCTTCACGTGATGAGACAAACACAACACCAATGGAATACAAAAGTTGACAATAACAACTAGTATCTTATTATTTGTGTTCAAATACACAGTAGTCCGCACTTACATCAAAGTTCTTCTAAGCGTCCAGTTCCGAAGACCTTACATTGTGTTGCGCCGCGCAACTAATTTTTCCATCCACCCATTCGAAGGCATAGCCCGTAAAGTCCCCTACGTTGGAAGGCTAGTAAGTGATTCCATATGTGGTACTTGATCGTCTACTGGTACGGTATTGAAGAGGACATCACCTGTGCGGGCGTAATCATGCAGATTTTAGCTCGAGAACATACAGAAATATTGGTGAAAAAAGGCTGTTCCACAAAAATTGGGTAAGAAAACAGATTTCTAGCAGAAATCAGTTGGGGGTGACAAAACCGCTTAAATAAGTGCTGTCGACAAAGGACAGGTGTCGTTTGAAAAGTAAATGACTGAGTAAAACTACTTCTGAATTCCTTTTTTTGCTACATTTATTTGCTCTAGAAGTCATATACACATATGTGAGACGACATGGCAGCTAGCGTTAAGTTACGAGTAACACCGAGATATAAAACTAGTTCTTTGGCGAAACGTCTGATGTTAATTTGAAACCCCACGATATTTCATCGTCGCATCTGACCGACATATTCGAGTATGACAAACACATTATTGAGCTATGTCTGCAGCCTCCCGTTTACAACATTAAAGTGTGAAACTCGCAGCCGTTAAGACACCAAATTCGGTGGCCGCTTGCGAGGAATTCCTGATCGGTAGCGTGTAGGACAGCTACCTCACCTGTCGAACGACGAGTCAAGGACCTCGACTCATGTACGCACAAAGGCTGTCGTTCCTTCTTCGCACTGCCGCCAAAAGGCCCAACGACGTCTTTCGGATGCTGCGTGCCGAAATACGGGTCCACACTGGCGTTGTCGCTGTTACCCAAATAACTGACCATCAAAGCGTCATCTCTTCGGTGACCAGTAGTTTCACTTTGTGGTCGTTGTGAATCTAGTAGTGTCAGCGCTGGATCCCATGCTGTAGTAAATTGGTGAACCTTATCTATATTTACAAGATTTGTTGAGACGCGAATTTCGACCGATTATTTAAATACGCTGTCTAAGTACGGAAAGTCGATGGGAGAATTTTAGTACTTTTGTAATCCATAGATTAGATTAGATTAACTTTTCCTTCCATAGAAGCAAATAATGACAATATTTTCGTGGATGTGGAACATGTCAGAAAGTATAACACAAAAAAACATTAAAAAAATTGATTATAATACTTACTACCCTGGTCATTTGTCAAGAGATTGTCAAAATATGTGAATACATTACAGTAAATGGAACTGCTAATATTTATAGAATTAAGATGCTGTCAGAATGAAACATTGATGTGCACTTTTAACAAATTTATCATACACAAAATACCTAATCCTGACTGTTGTGACCAAGTGCTGTCAAAATTGAAATCTAAAAGAGATTTTTACTAGCCTATTATATCCAATCGTATGATTTATCATATGCTTGCTCTTCTCAGGCATATTTGTTTTCAGAAGTTCTTTGTCAACAGCTGAAATATTTCTTTTATGTTTCATTGTTAGTTTGAAATTCCATTGTTGAAACTATCTGTAGGAATGGAGATCAGGATCGTTTATATCCTGGTGGAAAGCATTTGTTCTAGTGCTATTGACTCTGCTGCTTCTCGTTGTGGACAGGCGGTAAGTAACGATAAAATTATGATGTGCAGGTTCATAATTTAT
Source organism: Schistocerca piceifrons (assembly GCF_021461385.2). Classification (NCBI taxonomy): domain Eukaryota; kingdom Metazoa; phylum Arthropoda; class Insecta; order Orthoptera; family Acrididae; genus Schistocerca; species Schistocerca piceifrons. Next base: position 332,449,055 of record NC_060149.1, read on the forward strand.
ATTATTATAGATGACTAATCTGAATACTTAAATGCAATATATAAGCACAAATCGGAAAATAGTACTTTATTTGCTTTGTCGTCGTACTGGCTTATATCTTTATGTATGAAATATCATACGGTGTGCAGTAAGGGGTCATTTTCTCGCAGTTGATCCGATTTATTTCAGATATAATTTGGAAAAGGAGAGGGACTTGGAAGAGGTTCTAAATATCATTTTCTCGACAGAAAAAGATCATGAAACTTTGTATGACGTATTTCATACATGTAGAATCTTGAATTTGTACTTGTTCCACCAAATGATGGTGAGGACACCCATAAATATGATGCAGGCTGTTCCGCCACTGTTGTTGGTTTAGAGGAGAAGGCTCTGGGACAAACTGCAGGGATAACATCAGTAAGCACTGACGGCCTTGTTGAAAATGTTACATCTTTACCCACTTAAAAGGAAAATCCCTGCTGTTCCAAATCATGGTCGGGGTCCTGAGTTAGGAGAAAAAGATACTGGATAGAGGAAAGACTACACTCTTCACAAACATTTGAGGTATCTTGTGATCCTACACCTGATATAATAGAACATCTCCACACATCAAACTCGACCCCCAATAGATATTTTTCGTAAAATTTTTGATGCTGATTTAGTTGAGGTTGTGACAAGGAAGACAGTAAAATATGCTGCTCAAAAGGGACACAACATACAAACAAGTCATGATGATATCTACAAATACATCGCTATTTTGCTGTTATCTGAATATTATAAGGTCATGCACAGACATATGTACTAGGAGACCAGACCTGACACAAACAATGACATTTCTTCGAATTCCTTCTCCAGAAATACTTTTGACAAAATTCATAGATTCTTCCATGTCAATGATAATGACAGCATTGGAAAATAAGATAAAGCTTATAAGGTTCGGCGATTAATTTCACATCTAAATAAGAAATTTCAAGACATTATACCCCCTCTAGGGTCAAACGTCTCCTTGGATGAGGCCATGGAGCCTTATGATGGCCGCCACTTTGTGAAAGGGCTTATAAGAGGCAAGCCAATTCACAATGGTTTCAGATGGTGGTGTTTAGCTACATCCAATGGATATCTCATCAAATTTCAGCCATATGTTGGAGCAAGTCAAAGAGATCCCCATAAGACACTGGTACATTCTGTAGTTGAGAAGCTCTGTGTGGACTACATCCCTTAGAACATCACACTGTACATTGATAATTACTTTAAATCTTTTCCCCTTCTTTAATCTCTTACTTCAAATGGAAGCAAATGCATAGGAACCCTGAGAAATGACCACTTGGAGAAGACACCCATGCCCCAGATGTAAAGAAGGCACCACGAGGTACTACTTATGCATTATGTGGTACAGAGAATTCTATCACACTTGTGAGATGGAACAACAATAGTCAAGTGACTCTGGGGAGAAATGTATTGGATGAAGGTGTATTAGGTGAAAGTAAATTCTTGAAGTGGAATAGAGAATCAAGAAAGAAGGTTTCTATACCATAACCTTCCCTTGTATGGGAATATAATGGCCACATGGGAGGGGTAGATCTTTTCAACAATCATTCGGATAAGATCAAAGAAATGGTACTGGTCACTGATCAGGTTCTGCCTAAATGGTGCTGTTGTGAATATGTGGATCCTATACCAGCAGCTAAATAACAATGTAAGCTTACTGGAATTTACCAGACGTATTATACTTTCAGTTCTGACTTCACCCAACACTGAAAAGCCAAGAGTTGTGAGGCCAAGATTTCTGTCGCAGCAGCAAGAAGACATAAGATTCGATAATGCTTGGCACATGACTGATGAGCAGAGCATGCAAAGAAGACGTGGACAGTGTGGTATATGCACTAAATTTCCCAGTATAAAATGCAATGTGAGACTCCATCCAAAGGGATGTTTCATTTTGTATCACTGGTGGTAATAAGACTAAGTTGTCTAATAAACTATTATTTTTGTCATTTGTCCTTTATTATTACAATGTTTTACGTTATTCATGAAATGCAGTACAGTTATTTTGTTGATTATAGTAAATGAATTTGCCATGCATACTTAATGTATAAATAAATAATGTATCCTTCAAATATAAATAAAATGAACATTACAATACCTGTAAATTATTATCGTACCTTTTCTTCATTTATTCGTGTAATAAATGATAATCACAAAAAGTTCAACATATCACTTGTGATAAAATTGTGTGAGGAATTCTACCCCTTACTGCCCATCGTATGATGTATCATACAGCAATAACTTTACCCCTTACTGCCCATTGTACGATATATCATACATTAAAAAATTATGAATTTGAGGCTACCATCGTAAATTAACGTTCATAATGTGATTATTAACTCATGTGGGTGGTGGATCTGAAATTTAATTTAAAAAAAATTAATTCTTGGTTAAGCTAGTCTAACAGCCCCTGTCAAGATATTCATCTATAGAGTATAAGGAGTTGCCCTTCAAAAAGTCTTTCAGACTCTGTTTAAACTGTGCTTTATCTGAAACCAAGTTGTTAATTATTGCTGGTAATTTATTGAAAATGTGTGTTCCTGAATATTGGAATCCTTTTTGGACCAAGGTAAGTGATATTACATCTTCAGGTAGATTGTTCTTATTCCTAGTATTGATACTATGCATTGAGCTATGGTGTGGAAATAGGGATATATTATTTGCAACAAATTTGATTAAGGAATAAATATACTGAGAAGCGGTGGCTAGAATACAAAGTTCCTTCAACAGGTTTCTACATGATGTTCTTCAATTTATGCCACAAATGATTTTTATTACACGCGTTTGCATGCTAAAAACCTTTACTCAGCTTGATGAGTTACCTCAGATGATCCTGCATGACATAATAGAATGAAAGTAAGCAAAATACGCAAGTTTTTTATATTTATATCTCCTACATCTGATATCATTCTCAATGCAAATATAGATTTGTTTAGGCACTTCAGCAATTGTATTGTATGCTCTTCCAAACAGAATTTATTACCGAGTTGTAATCCCAGAAATTTGACACTGTCAACCTCTTTGATCTGCATGTCTTCATATGTTATACACATGCTGGAAGGAAATCTCTTACAGGTTCTGAACTGCATATAGTGGGTCTTTTCAAAGTTTAATGGCAGCGAATTGGCTTTAAACTATTTATTAATGCCAGTGGAAATTGGTTAGCAGCTATTTCTAAATCTGTACATGACTTGCTACTTATTGCAATGTTTGTACCATTTGCAAACAAAGCAGATTTAGCATCTGGCCATGTAACATACGAGAGGTCATTAATGTACACAAGGAAAAGCAATGTACCGAAGATGGAATCTTGAGAAACACCAGATGTAATTAATTCCCAATCGGCTGAACACTGATTGCTTACTGCACAGGTACTTCGCAACAACACCCTTTGTTCCCTGTTAGATAGATAAGACTCAGGCCATTTTGCAGCACTGCCAGTGACACCATAATATTCTAATTTACTTAAGAGAATTCTGCGATTCATACAGTCAAACGCTTTTGACAGGTCACAGAAAATGCCAGTAGCCTCTAATTTATAATCTAATGGATTAAGTACTTTCTCAATGTAAGTGTAAATAGCTTTCTCTGTATTAGAACCCTTAAGAAACCCAAATTGTGAATTGGAAAATACATCATTTGCAGTCAAAGACGTTTTAACACAATCTTTTCAAAAATTGTTGAGAAAGCCAACAAAAGTGAAATTGGTCGATAGTTTGATGGTATCTCTTTATCCCCCTTCTTGTACAGAGGCTTAACTTCAGCATATTTTCGCCAGTCTGGAAATGTTCCACTGCTAAGAGATTGATTACACAAATAACTTAACATACAACTCAATTTGCATGAGCACTCTTTGATTAACTTTGTTGATATGTTATCATACCCAGTATATTTTAAGGATTTTATGATGGATATTACTTCTTTATGGGGCATGAGTCTCATTTCCATTTTACTGAAGTTATTTTTAAAGACTGGTTTCAGATACACCATTGTGCTGTTCAACGAAGCTGTCAGCAACAGTAATGAAGTACTTGTTTAAGAGGTTTGCAACACTAGATACCCTCGTTACCAGAGTCTCATTCATTTTTAAAACTATCTGTCCCTCTTCCTTTTTGGCCCTACCTGACTCTGTCATCACTGTATCCCATACAGTTTATTTGTTGCCTGGTATAATTACCTTTTTCTCATAATAAAGCTGCTTCGGTTTCTGAATTACTTGCTTCAGCATTTTGCCCTGTACTGAGACAATGGTCGGCCATTGCAGACTTCTCTCGATGGTTCAGGCAAGTGCATCATTGATGTGCGATGCATCCGTCTTCCAAGGCGGAACAAGTTTGTCTTCGCTATTGGTCACTGAATTTGGACCCTACACATCTGCACAGTTCCCACTTCAATTGGCTTAAATAGGATGCTACAGCAACATAATACCAGGGCAACTAACAACAGTAAATACTCCTTATTATCACTGTTGTGTGGTAACTGCATTCCTAAAAGCACAAGTACTAAAGATGTATCTGAAATTCTGCTCTTTGTGTACAATCTTCAGAATGGAAAGCGAAAAGAATACTCAAGTTACATTTACGTTACGTTAGTCATATTACATGTATCCAATTGAGTGTGTTCTCTGAGATGTAGAAAAAATTCAAAGATGTACATTCAAATTAATTTAAGTGCAATGCAACAAAAAACTTTACATTACTGTGTATCATATTCACCTGTTTTCTAAGTTTGCAACAGTGTCTACTAGTTAGGCGAAAAATATGAACGCAATATCGCTGTGAAAAGGGATAATGAAATGAAATACTACTGCCATGTCTCACCACACCGCCATTGATTTTAAAAGTAATATAGTTCTGAAAATCAATATGATGTGAACAACATTCCACCCAAATGTAAGTTCTCGGAAATATCACTCTGCCTTCCCTGCAAAGGAATTATTAAAACTATTAGTGAATTATAATTTTGCTTTTCTGATATCCTAAGCTAAGAAGCATATTTCACATTAATTTTACAATTTACACTATACCTTTACCAACTGAAGCTTTTTCAACTATATCAGGCAAATCGCATTAGAAGCTGTTCTATAAGTTATTTACAATTAACCTGAATTATCCAGGAGCATTTGTCATGCAAGAGAAACCTAACATAAAATAAATCAATTACACAAATGTGAAACACAAGACAAATTCAAAACCATTACTTTATTTTCCCCATCTTCCCAAATCAATTCGCAGACACTAGTATTTTTCCCACTCTACAGCACTTGAAGTGCACTCTAACTGTTCTTCTATCGTCAATGTCAATATTCGATGGAGTATGGACAGTTTGATAAGACCAGGTTTCCATTCCTTCAGCTTTAAGGCACACTGAAAGAAAAATGGGTGGAAGGAAAGTGTCTGCCATTCGTACCTAGCCACCTCCAGCCGCTTCTTTTCCTTTTGCCTACTGAGCCCCCGTCCACACACCTCTCTACTTTGTCTTTCTTAAGTGAAATCTTCTTTCTCTTTAAGAGAGGTATTCCTTACACGGAAGTATTGCCATAATTCTAGCAATATTTTATGGAATTCTAGAATGCATAAATTTTAATTTAGTTATCGTTTAAAATTTTTGGTTCAATCATCGTTTCAGTGGGTATCACACCTTCTAGTTTACAACATTTAACTTTAAGATAATTACACCCCTCATTCCTAAACAATGACCTCTAATTTCAGGGAGCTCTTTCATACATTTATATCCCAAGGAACTCTTTTATACATGTCCAATGATCTTTAAAAATCAAACATACCTTCAAACAGGTGTACTCTAGTTTCACTTTGACAAAAGCCATAATCCTTTGTTCTCATCACCTTAATCTTTATTGCTATTTGCTTCTTTCTATCCTACACCGTTACTCATGGCAGCTGAGTCCCTCATTTAATGTAAATTTATTCTATTTACTATTGGTAAGGTTATTAAACGAAAATAACATCACTACATTAAAGAAATATTTTATTACAAAGTGTACTTCTACCTGTACCTCATAAGAAATGCCACTGCACTGCAGTTGCATTCCAGAACATTTAACTGGCTGATGACCACTTGTTAGGGCCACCTTGTAACTTCAGTGTGCGATTCTTAAAGCTGTCCTCCACCGAGAATGTTTATTTGAAGGACTAAGTATTCTATATACCACTGTTGTTAGGTTTCTGCAGTCCTTTCTATAACACTTATTTGCTCATTCTGTTACTATACATTACCTATAATTTCAGCCATTTGCATAAGAGTTTATTAAACTTGCTTGGCTGAAGTGTTGATTGTGAAACAATCACACACCTTCACACATGATTCGTGTCTTCAGCCACATAGTTCTTTGTCAAATTCATAGCAGACCCCTATACATTGCTGACTTACCATACTTTCATGTACAAGTTATTCCCATTTGCAAAGTTCTTATTACCTAGTACAACAATGTCCCATTCTGACTTTGTGAATTACAGATCTTTAAGACCTTCATTTTTCTGCACCAATTTATTTTATTTTAAAAAGTTCAGTAAATCCTTTCCTTTTCTTGTCACATTTTGCAGGACACTGCCAACTTTTATTTCCTTTCTCTTCATAAATCCTAGGGGCAGCTTGTTACTAAAGGCCATAAGGCCCAGTCCCACCAGAAATTTTGTGTTATAATATTATCTGTGTTTTTTTTCCAGTATTATATCAAAGAGTTTGAGCATGACATGATTTTGGTGTAGTATCAGTGACAGATGCCAGAGATAATCACGTACAGTTTCCACTGTTCTGCTGCAGAGAAATGATACTCTGAGTTGTCAGTAGCCAGGCCAGGTGTCGCTGTTACTTCTCTCACACTCTACCAGTCAGCGTATCCTTCCACATTGATGAACCTGTTTTCCTTTCCCCATCCAATGCCGAGGGCCAGCATCTGATGGCCTGTACTCTCTCCACACTCGCAGATCCGGAGGCTGCAGTCATAGTTCTGTCACCAGGCTGTTTCCTTTTTCCTGTCTTGTCCCTCGCCTTAGTATAGCTTTGAACCACCTAGCACAGGCCTGCCAGATGGACCAGTTCATGCATACCCCAATTTTCCCGCATCCTTTCCACCTGTCTGTTGGTCTATACAATATATGGGGCTAGTTACATTGGGTCCATATGCCATAGTCCGAATTTTCACTTGTGTCACTTTACGCATCAATGCGTAGTTGCTGTCACATGCCTTACTGCATACCGATCCCCCCCCCCTCCTGCATTGCCATTCATCAACGTGAAACCCATCTGTTAGTAGTGTCCCATATTCTGGAAATGAGTAGTTGGAACTCGAGTATTCTTAGTGATTTTAAATGAATCAGGTAGACTGTTTACTAAAAAATGCCCTTTAAATATTAAGTATGGAAGAGAAGCTATAAATCAAGCAGTTAGGTGCATATTAACCAATGACAGTTTTACATACATAACACATACAAAATAAAAAAGAAGTTGTTGATTTCACTTGTGTGTATACTCTGTTATCAACTACAGTATTTCGTGGATTAGACACATATTTATAACTTTATATCTACCATATATGCTATTTTTGTAGTGTTTTTAAGCAGTATGATACAAATGAAGAAAATTATATAGGAAACAATTCAAATTATTTCCGTTATAAAGTCTCTTGACTCTTTATCTGGACCCCACTAACGAAAATGAGCACCATCCACCACTGAAAATCCTCACATTAGCGGAAACAGCTCCAAAACAAATCTTCTTAAGTACAACATTATGGTGAACCCAAACGGTACAGATATAACTTGACAGACAGCAAACTATATAGAACTAGGAAGACATCAGAAGCAGGAGACAAAAAATTGTTCTACGCAGGTTGGGTGGATACTGTCACCCTTTCGTGAAGCTTCTGAAACACTGAGGCCCATTATAGCATGTAATTAATGTATCCAAAATGTTTAATTGACTTTGGGTACACTAATAGGTTTTTGAGGAGAAATTTCCCCTAAAAATAGCCCATGATAAGCCATATGATTACTTACACTTACTTGATTTGCTGTTCTCTCAGCCAAACCTATGCAAATTAATCATGCTTGTCTCTTGTTCTTTGTCAAGTTTTTCAGGGTAATGGCCTTCTGAGGTTCCCAAAGTCTGGTCTTTATGTCTTACAAAAGGTATTACAAGATGCAATTTACCCACATTTAACTTGAACTAGAAGGCATCAAAATAAAATTCACAGAAAAAATAATTAAGAAAATCAACACCCACAGTCATATCAACAGTAAGATAAGGAATAATTGAGGACTGGTGTCAATCTCAGTTTTATTTGATTTCAAAGGCACCTGCACCTTTTGCTATTTTTTTTATACCTGACCAGCTGCTCCAAAAATTTTATAACTAGACATGAGCATTCTGACCATTCATTTTTACTAAAAGCATCAAAATAAACTTGCACCACAACAGGTATCTCTGAATTCCTGTCTGTTAAGAGTTTGGAATCAGTACCATCTACTAGTGCACATAATAGGACTGACACTTTTTATTGTTGGCATAGGATCATCTTCTTAGCAGAGGTAAATTGCTTAAGCAGCGTTTTGTGTAGCAACAGATCAGGCAGGCACTGTGCCTCACACCATGCTTTGCATGCATCTAAAGGAAATGTAGCATCATCACATCATCATCAAGTCTTAAGGGCAGTTTGCATTCGCATTTCCCCTCATATATTAATCTATATTTGCTCTCTCTTTCATTATGAGGCACTTCTCTGCATTTCAATTGTTATGCCTTCTTGAGTTCCGAACTATGCCCCACTAGCACTTTCTTGACAACATATTGTTTTGTATTACTTTTCAGATAGCATAGATCCCATATTTGAATTATAAACATTCTGCCACTCATTTTTGTCCTCCTGTGGTTTATTACCATTCATTAAATAACGCTGAAATACGGAAAATATCATCCACTTTCATTTCATCAAAATGTCATTGTTGTTAGCACTGCAGGGGATCACTCTGCACCTGCCTGCAAATGTCAAGGTTAAAGATGGCATAATCATTTTGCCCTTTCTCTTTCATTCTCTTTAAAAAATTTCCACCGATCTTTTACATTTAAAATAATCCTTGGAATCTCATAATTTACTGTCTCCTGTCCATCTCATACTGAGACGTTGTTTAGTGTGATGGCCCCTGGGGAGATGATTCTCTTCATACCCAGGTGTCACATCATGTTGCCATTACATTGGATTCAACCTGAGTTTGGCAGCCAGCTTTGGATGGACATTATGTTAACTGGCTGGCTACCATCTTGCCTTTGTTGAAAGTTCTTATTTGCATCATAATATGTGAGCAAATATTCTATCCATCCCAAGAATCTCACATAATTGTTGTAATTATCTTTGGATGATGCAGTTAATTCTTGACATATGTAAAAAGACAACATTCTTTCAATACTGGCAGCAAATACCTCAGTGTCCATGCCCAAATCAGTTTGTTTAAGCAGCATCCATCACCAGGTATAAATATTTTTTTAAATTTTGTCACACTTGGACTGGTATTGTTCACGATTTCAAAAATCAGCGAATAATTTTCACTGAACTTCAGCAGAGTGATATACAGGCTGAAATTTTTGATGAAATTGTTTAAGATCAGTGCAAGCATGCGAAATCTCGTTAACCCCCCCCCCCCCCCCCCAAACTGCAGCTCCTTTCAGATGTCCAACAACAAAATAAATCTGCTGCAGCACTGATCATGCTATCTGTAACACACTTGTAAACTCTTGTATAAATATATTTGGATGCTTTGTCCCTACCAGATCAAAGTAACTGAACTTATGAGATCTTATAGATACAGTTTCTGCTGAGGCAACTGGCGAATGCTGTACCATTTGTTGTGACAATTGTTGTTGAATTTCCAAGTCATTTTTGACCAGTTTCTCATCCAAAACTGTATTACATGTTAGCTTAATCAGTTTCTCATCCAAAACTGTATTACATGCTACCTGTAGACTTTGGAAATACAGATGCACTTTCTGCTCAACATCGTGTGTATGATTTGTCTCCAGTACAAGGTTACTCAAATTGGTGTGCTGCTCTTGCATGTTATTATGTTAGCACATAATCTAGATAACTCTTTACATACAGCTTCCTTGTGCGTTGCATGCTTTCTCTCTGTATGTTCAGTGAAAGTGTGATAAGCATTTGCATTGGGTTCCACATTTGTTCTTGAATTTATCTTGGATTCTTGTGCACACATTTAACAAAACCTGCACACTGAATTAAATTCAGAACGACATTAGGAATACTAACTTTAAATCTGGAATTTGGATGTTCATCCAGTTGTACTTTCTAATTGTCAAACTGTGTTCCAATGAAAGTTCCTGACAGATTATGTGTTTTCCAGTGTCTTGTTTCATTTCCAATTTCAAATTAGAGATTTCTGTTGAAACATATGTTTGTACATTATTAATTTCAGTTTTTATATTTACATTCTCACTTTCGATTTCTGATCTCAAACAACTGAGTGTTTCTATAAAGAAAATATTAAAACATTTTGCCCACGTGTTTTCACATACGAATACAGTTTCTCCTATATGTATTCAGACATTATGCAAGTGTCGTCATTACCATTAGGTAATGAATCACTCACATTCAGTGCAACCAGTACAGTTTTAAATTGATGTACTGATCACACACCTGACTATTCTTCAGCAGCTTTTTCACATTCCTGATATGTGTGGAATACACATCAAGACTGAAAATGTCAGTGTTACTGAAGTCAACTTTAATTCTACCATAATGAGTAAAATCTTCAGTGTGTCAATGTGACATTGAAATTACTTGTCCCCTAACCTCAGCCACTTTGGTCCCAGAACTTTGCAAGAGTGGTTGGTAGGTGGTTAGTGTTTTAAACGTCCCATCGACAATGGGGTCATTAGAGATGGAGTGCAAGCTCGGGTTAGGGAAGGACGGGGAAGGAAATCGTCCGTGCCCTTTCAAAGGAACGAAACGATTTAGGGAGATCACGGAAAACCTTAATCAGGATGGCTGGGGACGGGATTGAACCGCAAGAGTGTCTAACAATTGCAAAAACACCTTTTTACTAAGCTTATGCGAAGCAATTCGACTTGATGAGTGGCTGGTGATGGAGTGAAGTTTTTTAGCCTGTGACCCTTTGTGTAGCCCCCCCCCCCCCCCAGTGGCCATCCACATAGCTTACAAAAGACAGCCCCCACTCTGTCCCAGCTGACTGCCTTCTACCTGCATTCTGTCCCTGTCATCTGCCTTCTCCATGTGGTGTTGAAGGATTGTAAAACTCTCAGTGCTACCTTAAGGGGCCAATCTACCACCTGACTGCGCAGTTCTCAGTGCTTTCTTTAAATTTCCCTATTATGCAGAGAATGCTTTGAAAATTCTTTTTCTTCAGTGCTTCCTACTGCAGCATTAATCACATTTTCCTGACTTTGCAACAGTTCCTAGCAGTTAGGTGAAAAGTAAAAACACAACGTTGCTTTGAAAAAGGTCTCTCTCTGGTGGTGAATAATCAATCCACAGGCACACACAATCCACTCGCACCTATCAATTTGATTCAGCTATTTGGCGAGTCCAGCAACACTGTAGGCTGTAAAGCTCACCTACTTCATTTTTAATGCACAAGCTCTGATGTTGCCCTCCTTCTAGTGGCAGTTCCGTACACTTTGAACGAAAGGACAGGCTAGGGAACAGGCTGGTTGGCCAACAAATAAATACCAAACTCTTATGGGCAAAAACAGATTATATTGTTGATGCCCTGTGTTCTCCAATTAAGTTGAAGTATCGTACTCATAATCAAAGTGATATGTGGGCAGTACCAGAATTAAAGGAGACGCAATGGTAGCCACTAATTCAGAGTAATCGGCTCCCCAACATAGTTTCTAGCAACTCGTGACACCAGTGGAAGACAAAACACTCTAGCCGGCCGACGTGGCTGTGCGGTTAAAGGCGCTGCAGTCTGGAACCGCAAGACCGCTAACGGTCGCAGGTTCGAATCCTGCCTCGGGCATGGATGTTTGTGATGTCATTATGTTAGTTAGGTTTAACTAGTTCTAAGTTCTAGGGGAATAATGAGCTCAGCAGTTGAGTCCCATAGTGCTCAGAGCCATTTGAACCATTTTGAACAAAGCACTCTGGTGAGCTATGTCCCCACTGCTCACTCAGCCAGTCGTCCTCTTGTCTTTTGGAACAATGGCAGAAATAGCTACCTCACATTTCCCTTGAATTCTGCTCTCTTCAAAACTGAACAGAAAACAAAACATAAGTTCGATTTAAATGTGAATCACATCAATTAGTTGTAAAAATTCAACAGATCATTTTAAGACATAATATATAGTAATTTATTCTTTAATTTAATTTACGTTATTGTGCCATATTATATTCAGTAATGTGCATGAGCAGGGGAAGGAAATATTTCCTCTGTATCTCTGATGTATTACAGTGATTGCTAATTCCAATTGTAAAATAACATAAAATATTTAATTTTAGAGTTTGTATAGAGATATTCTTCAATGAAGTGGAACATTTTGCCCAACATAAATATCCTTAATTCAGCTTTAAAGTGAAGAATACTATCTACATTCTCTGGTAGATTGTTGACATTGTTGAATACATGTTTATCCATGTATCTGACTCCATTCTTATTCTAATGTCAGCAGCTTGAAGTCTTTTAAAAGGTTGTTTTTGATCCTAGTGATATAGTCATGCTTTTCACTTTCCTACTGAGAAAAGAAAACCACTGGTAACGATAGAGGACATTAGTAAATACACTAAAATCGATCGTTTCGTCAAGACCTTGAAGGCCCAAGCGATGCTCACCGCCGCCATGTCGTCCTCTCCCCTTGCAGCAGCGTCTCACACAATTTCCAGACCGTGGGGCAGCTACTATTCAGTCGAGTACCTCTTCAATTGACATCACGAGGCTGAGTGCTTCCCCTGTCAGTCCTCCCACCAGCTTCTACACATGGCAGCCGTCCATGTTAACCACTCAGTTATGGAGGTGGACTAATGGATACACTGCCTAACAAAAAAAGTAAAGCCCCCAGAAGGGGATGAGAAAATTCATTTAAACGTCACAGGTTGAGAACATATGCGATGTTATTGCACGGATTACATAATCGAATAAAATTTACAAGAGAGTTAGCAGTATGAGCCAACTTATTAGTATGACGTTGCACCCTCTCTGGTTCGCACTGATTCGATTGCGATGGGTGTCAAACATTTATTGCATCCTCTCTTGGGGCGAGATGGTCTAAATTATTGTAACTGGTCCTTGATATCCTGTATACTGGCCTTGGGACAGACTTGATGTTAGAGCTGGTTTCACATATCTTCTGTCAGGGACAGCTCTGGGGATCTTGCTGGCCACAGGAGTACCTCAGCATCACACAGACAGTTCATAGACACACATTACATGTGTGGACGGTCATTATCCTGCTGAAAAATGGGACCACAACACTGTCGCATTCAGGATGCTTGTGACATATTTTTGTGTCGCCAAAGTTCCCTCAATCACTACCAGCACTTATCTGAAGTCATACCCCATGATTCTCCCTCCCCCCTTCACACCATGATCCCAGGAGTAACACCACCGTGCTTCTGCAAAACATGAATGGATATCTACCCAGGTTGCCACCACACCTGCCATTGATGGTCATCCAGTGTAGTGCTGAACCACGATTCATTACTAAACACATTGCGACACTTTTCATTAGCAGTCGATGCTTCCCGGTAACTGCACGACTCCAAATGCAGCCGTTTGTATTGTGGTCTTAAATATAGCCTACACATGGGATGGTAATATCTTAGTGTGGCTCCTGCTAATCTCCGAGCAATGGTGCAGGATGACACAGAATGTTGCAGTGTGTCCATTACTTGTTCTTGGCTGGAAGGCATAGATGTGAAATGGTTACAGTGTGCTTGGTGCAAATTATTGCAGCCTCCCTTGTGGTGACCAGATGTCGTCGACTGGAATCTTGATAATTAGTGTGTGTGCCCTTATCTTCCCATGTAGTACAACTTTTTTTTTACTGAAAATAACTTTATTGACAAAAAATTATGATATTACAATCCACGAAAATCTCCTGTTCTTGTTTCATGTAAATTTACACATACAATACAGAGAACATCATGAATTACAGCATCACTACGTTACATTGTAGTTTCCGAGTATCCAAAGCACATTACTGGTTTTAATTTTGGTTTTCCTTGCTTTGATTATAGAGAGTTCGCACTTGCGGTTCTTTTTGTTTGGTTTTGGTGACTTGCTGCTGCACGTAGGGCGTCTAATTAATGTCTCTGTTGTGTTTCTAGAGTTGTCTGCCGATTGGTCGAAGTGACGCCTTGTGCTGCTGTCTCGGCTGCATCTACTGCAGTTTTTGAAACTTTTGTTTCAGGTGCCGGTTTCGGACTCTCTTTGTGCACGATTTGTTCTAAATCGAGTAAGTCGTCGTTATTGCTCCTTCCATCCCATGTTCGATGCCTTTTGGTTTTTCAGCGGCTCCAGATCAGTTATAAGGGGTGGCTTTCCTACTTTCGGTTTAGAGGGTAACGGAGGGAAACCTGCAGCTGGTAGTTCCGGCTCCTGTTGTAATACCACGCCAGATCTCGACCCTTCCGCGTATTCATCGCATGGTTCCCCATCATGAGTTAAGCTAACGTCAGTTTCGTGCCTCGTTCTAACGAATCTTATGAAACAAAAACTCGTCTCGGGCAATTCGTTCCTTGATGGCCACTTTCGTTACAGATAAAGCATGTTACAATCTTCCCACTGTAAGTAACATGCACCTTGTATCCGCAAACAGTTAAATGAGATGGATTATTCTGTCTGACATGCTTTTCAGCTGGCGCGACACCTCTAAAATACCGTACTGCAATTATTTATGTTGGCTAGACCAAGGTTTGTTACGGATTTGTTTCACTTCTCCATACTTTACTAAAACCTTTTTTAAATAACAGTTCTGAACTTTAGGAGGCAGGTTAAATGGCTCTGAGCACTACGGGACTTTACATCTGAGGTCATCAGTCCCCTAGAAATTAGAACTACTTAACCCTACCTAAGCTAAGGACATCACACACATCCATCCCTGAGGCAGGATTCGAACCTGCGACAGTAGCGGTCGCGCGGTTCGAGACTGAAGCGCCTAGAATAGCTTGACCACACTGGCCGGCAGCAGGTTAAATATGCATACATTTTTGTACTCTATGTGAACATTTGAAATTATGACAGTACTTACTGAGACGTCACATTGACGGATTTTGGATTTCCCTCGATGTTTGAGCAGAATCCTTTCCAGCAACACAGGGTTTAAAAGCTTCACAAAAAAAGCAGAAGCACTTCATGTCATAGTATGCGGCATGAATTTGATCTGATATGATTCCGATTACTTCCACAATCCAAAGGTGCGTTTCTAATGAACTTGGTTGAACATTTATTGTTGCCTTGTCGTATTCAAAACTGACAATGGGAGACCACGGATTTACTTCAAATGTTGCACACTCTTCATAGTCCTTTATGACAACATAATGTGCAAGTATTAAGGCGTACTACCTAGATGATTTCTAGACAATCATAAGGGAAGCTTTGCGTGGCGTTTATATACCATGCATTTCCACTCTGAGTATGAGATGTTATCAGTCAAGTGATTAGCTAGATCTAGTCTCTAGCTATTTCTTCTATTTTTTAAATTGATATTTTTACCAACACTGGTCATATTATATACCACATTTGAAAGGTAATATAATCAAAAACTAATGTATTTGCATGAACTTTTACTGCATTCCCAAAGCGATGGCTGTTAACTAATTTTAATTATTACAACAAATATATTTACAACTATCAGAAACTAAACAACCAAATGTATAAAGTTTTCCTGCAAATACCAATAAAATAAATATAAAGACGTCCAGGTGCAAAGTAGTTCTAGTTACCTTAGCCAATTGCAGGCATGAAGGATTTTTTTTCAAATCTTGACAGGCATACATCTGCAGGAGAACTTTATGAATATGGCTGTTTCCTTGTCAACAGGTATAAGCATATTTGTTGTAATAATCAAAATTAGTAAATGGACAAATAACTTTCAAAATTCAGTAAAAGTTTATGCAAATATATACGTTTTTTCATTATACTACAACAGAAAGAGAACGAGTAAACAATAACACAGAACACAGTTTAAACAGTTACTTTTCACAGCTTGAAAATGCTATAGTGGAGCTGACGTGTAACACGTTCTAACTGCATGATGACCTAATTGGAACTGACATGTGTCCATTGTCACATCCGAATACCCACAAATCTGGATACTGAAATTTCATCAGCTGCCCAAATGGAGACCCACAATGATGCCTCTTTCAAACTCTATCAGGTGCCAATAGCATTGTTTCACAGAATTACATCACATGTCTGTGTCCTGAATAGTGATCACTCAACATCTGATACTGTTCACTTCCCTTATATTCCCTAACAGAGCTGGTATTAATACTAAACACAAACAATACTAATGCACACTGGTGGCTATTCTACCTGTCATAACTCTAATAATTTGCATACCCACTGATGGTGTGAGCAAGTACAAAGCTATATAGACATCCAACCATATTCTCTGGGAGCTTCATTTTTTTTGCTAGGAAGTTTATACATATTGTGAAGGGGATATCAAAATACCCAGTTTTCTAAGGGCTCTGCAGTATATTCTAGAATTAACACGAGGTGCTATTATTACAACATGTTTATATATGCTGTATGTTGGGTTTCCCAGAAAACTATTACAAACTTATTAGTGAGTGAAAATGAGTAAAATTAATTATTTTCTAAATTTTTATCATCTACAGCAGTTATTATGCATACTGCAAACATATCAAGACAAAGATTAATTGGTATTGTCAGAGGGGTTTCCAACTAAGAGTTTGATGTATCCATAGTTTCAGAAACTTGAGTCTGTCTACTTCATGTATTTCATTGTTTTAAAAGACTATTATTATGTCTTACAGACTTCTATGAAACATACTGGACAGTTTGCAACGAGTCTTGTCAAAATTCAATGATGTTCCATCAGCCTTGAACCATCAGTTGATGATTTCGAATATTTCTATAGCTATCTTCTCAGGTAGGGGATTGGTACTATTTTCTATTACTGTACTTGAATCATCTGCAAAAAGATCAAATTTTCATCTTCTGAAACTGCAAATGATAGACCATAAAATTCTGTGTGTTTATTGTTATGTGATTGACCTGGAACTAATGAATAATACTTTCTGTCATTCAGCTAAGATAAAGACTATAAACCTGCTGTGTCTACTATTCCATAATATTTCAATTTTTGCATTTGAATATCATGATTCTCAAAATCAAAAGTTTCGCCAAGTCACAAAAATTCTGAATGTTAGTACTTTCTGATTTATTTATTCTAGTATATCATTTATGTAGGTACATTCAGGCTCCTCAGCTGGCAGTCATATTTAAAATCTAAACCGTTTGCTACTAATTATGTTTTTCTGTACTAAGCACTTCTAAAGTTTATTGTACATAAGATTCTTGAAATGTTTAGAAAATACTGACAGTAATGAGGTGGTCATTAACTATTTGTAATATTTTGCCTCCTATTTTGTGAAGTGGCTTGACAACAAATTGTTTAAATCTCTCTGGGGAAGCACCATTGTGAAAAGAGTCTTTCTGTAAGTAAATCAATGTGTTACTAAGGTCAGATGAACAACATGTTGTAATTTTACTACTAATTTCATCATAACAACTTGAACAGTTACTTACAGTGAAAACTTTCTTTGGAGATGTGGATGAAACTGAATGTTATCGAACTTTTTTTGGAAGACTTTTCTATCTACTAAGGAAGAATTTAAACCTAAATTATCTGAAACTAACAGGAAACAGTTATCAAAAGTTACTGCAATTGTTTAATTATCTTTTATCCTTCATGCTCCATCTTTAAAGAAATGTCATCATTTTGTTGATGTGACTTTCCAGTCTCTTTTTTACCCTGTTCCAAATAGTTCTTATCTTGTTATAGGAGGAACGTCTTCTTTTCCTTGAAAGTATATTCATACTGATGCTCTGATGATGTTGTTTAGACTTTTGTAGAAAAATTTTTCATGTAATTTCACCTTGTCATCATCTGTGTCTCTTGATGCCAAGTAGTCTTCTCCTGGTTTTGCATGATATTCTGATTCGATTTGTAACCCAAGGTTTAGATGCATGTAATGCACTGCATCTACCAGTTAATTTCTTAGGAGAACAGTTCCTGAAACAGCCCATGACTGTGCTACAGAGCATACTATATTTTTCAATAATACCAAGTATCTTGTGCTCATGTTTCCAGTGTATATATTGAAAAAATTACCATTTTCATTTAGCACTCTTATTTTTCAATTATTGTTATTTATCTTATGTTAAATGTTAGCAGTTGACTATCTTGGTTTGAGAGCCCATTAACTGTGGGAACTATACTAGGACATTGCAGTCTCTATCCCTCTATTAAAATGTCATTATTAGCAGTGGTGTTTGTTCCAATAGCTCTTCTTGCAAATTGAACAAAGGGAGAGAGAGAGAGAGAGAGAGAGAGAGAGAGAGAGAGAGAGAGAGAGAGAGAGACATTACCTGAAATGAAAATGGACCCAAGTATTGCTCTAGGATAGGTATGTTCTAACAATTAAAATTAAAATCTCCACTTAATATTACCATATTCTGCATGGAAGTTAAGAACTTTAATACGGCATTAAGGTGTTTTATAAATAGATAAAAATTATCAGTTGAAGCCCAGTATATTGTGACTATCATTATAAATTTTACATAGAAATCTACTTCTGTAGCTTAAGCTTCAGAAAGTCGATCCCTTCAAAATCTATGGGTATCTAGTTGATCAAAAGCATCTGGAGGCCTATAAGCGGACAATAATATGAGGTGCATCCATGTTTTGCGTTTATGACAGGTTGAACTCACCTGAGGACATTTTCAATGAGGCTTCTGAATGTCTATAGACGAGTGACAGCCCAGTCTTCTTCAAGAACCGAAACCAGTGCTGGTAGTAACATTGGATAATGGGATCGGTTGAGAAGTTAATTTCTAACTCATCCCAAAGGTGTTCTATTGGGTTCAGATTGGCACTCTGGGCAGTCCAGTCCATTTCGAGAATATTATTAGCCACAAACCATAGCCTCACAGATGCTGCTTTAGGACAGGGTGCATTGTCATGCTGATACAAACGGTCCATATATCTAAACTGTTCCTTTTCTGTACACAGTACACAATGCTGTAAAATGTATCCATATCCTTCTCCATTTAGCGTTTTCTTAAGTGCAATAATGTGACTACACCCTAATTAGAGAAAACACTTGCACGCCACCACCTCATCCTTACTTCACTGTTGGCACTTGGTATAGCATGATTCGTCGTTTCAAATCACTCATTCCCAGTCATTCACTGTCCAGTAGTGTCGTTCGTTACACCACCTCAAGCAGCGCTTAACACTGACTACAGATATTTGTGGCTTATGAGAAGCTCCTTGAATTGTACCTCATTCTTTTTAACATCCTATGCACAGACATTGTACTGTTTGGACTGCTGGTGTCACTTTGGAACTCATGATTCCTTATGCTGATTACATGCCATTTTTTACAACCAACCTATGTAATGCTCGATGGTCCCTGTGCCTCAGTCCATGACGTCTGTCTAGTCTTGGTTTAGCTGTGGTTGTTGCTTTGCATTTCCACTTTAAAATCACGTCACAAACAATAGACTAGGGCAACATTAGAAGGATTGAAATGTCCCTGATGGATCTGTTACTGAGGTGACTGGTCAACGTTCAAAGACACAGGGCTCACGTGACTGACACATTCTGCTGTTATTGCTTTTCTACTGACAACACAATACTCCCTGTCGCCCTTTATACTGGCTGCCCCGCCTGTAGTAACATCTAGTGCTCGTTTCCACTTACATAGGGCTGTCTGGATAATTTTGATCAGATAGTGTCAATCTGTATTCCTTCTTAATTTAAGTGGCAACTTCTCCTGTGGCCATACTTGACCTGCCGTACCTCGATTCTAAATTACATCCACCCATGTTCAGCATTCTAATATCAATGTTCAAATGATATTCAGAAACACTTAATACATGTACATGAGTGTCAGTGCTGCCCCCCCCCCCCCCCCCCCCCCAAAGATTTCACTGTCCACCCAGATAATTTCCCTTTCACATTTCTGTTGAGATGTTGGCTCAATTTTTATGCTTTGTTTTTATTTTTAGAATTGTTACGCTTCTAAGAGGTCACTGGTGTTGCAAATATAACTTTTCCTTTACATGACTTTTTAATCAAACTTGGTGCTGCTATGCTCAACTATCCACAACTAGTAATGTTTATTTATTTATTTAGTCCTTCAAATCCTACATGTATAGAATATATACAAGGATATTGGACATGGTTAGGTATTTACAAGATAAAATACAGTTTGTATTGCAAACCTAAGGACTAGATATTGAAGTAATTTAGCAAAGAATGATACATACAACGAACATTAGAGGCAACATACAAAGTAGAATATTGATAGTGCATCTTTATTTTTGTTGTTTGGCTTCTATGTACTCTGTCAGACTGTAAAAGCAATGATCAATTAAATATGCCTTTACTTCAGCCTTAAAACTACAGAGTTTACCTGCTGATTGAATATGGTTAGGCAGATTATTGAAAATCTTTATCCCAAAATGTAGTGTGCATTTTTTGCACAATGATGTTCTCACCTGCTTCATATGAAGGTCAGATTTGTTTGATGAAAACTGATGTTTCATAGATAAAAATGGAAGGAAGAAGAAGAAGTGACAGTTTTTTGAATATGGGTCTGCATGATTTCGTATTGTTTACCCCTTCAATAATTCTTAATATTCTCTTTTGCATCCTGAAAAGTTTAATATTTGTTGTTGCATTGCCCCAGAAGATTATGCCATATTTAATTCCAGAATGCACATGGGAGTAGTATACATTTAACAGGCTGGCTTTGCTACAACAAGTTTTTAAGATCCTTATCATGTAACAGGTTTTGCTTAGTTTTCTTTGCAAATATTCAATGTGTACCTCCCATTTTGTGTTGTTCTGAAGCCAGAGTCCCAGATATTTTGTGCTGTTGACACTTTCAAGAACTCTGTCCCTAAGTTCTATTTGTATGTTTGGGTGGTGTCTTCCTTTTACATTATAGAAGTTCAGTGCTACTGTCTTTCCTTTGTTTATAATTAGCTTTTTATGCTGAACCACTGTTCTACACTGTTCGTTGTTTGGAAAGCGGAGTCTTTTAGTTTTTCTTTTGTTTTACCACTAATAAGGAAGCTTGTATCATGTGCAAATTGGAGGGTAGTTTGGCAATACTTGTTGTACATAAGATCATTGACATAGAGGAGAAACAGGATGGGTCCTAACACTGATCCTTGAGGGACGCCATATTTCACATTTTCATATCCTGAATAGAAGTAGCTGATTTTGTTATCATCAGTATATTGCACTTCAACTACCTGTTTGCGACCACATAGGTATGTCCTGAGCCACTCATTGGATATATATCTAATTCCTAATTGGTCAAGCTTCTGCAGTAGGGCATTATGGTCAATGACGTCAAAAGCTTTAGATAAATCAAGACATATGCCTGTTACAAACTCACTTGCATCCAGTTTAGCATAGATTTCATTAAGAAATTCAAATATTGCACTTTCTGTTGAGTAGCCTTTCCTGAAACCATGCTGTGAGGGAGAGAGAATTTTATTTTTATTTAGGAAATCAATCTCTTACAAAAAAAATTTCTAAAATTTTTGAAAATACAGGCAGTAGGGATATTTGTCTATAATTTGAAACACATTTTTTTTGAACAGTGGTTTCAGTTTTGCTGTTTTTAAGCATGAAGAGAAGGTTCCAGATCCCAGTGAGCTGTTGCACAAGTGTGTCAAGGGTTCAGCAAAGGCAAGACAACATTTTTTAATAATTGCATCTGGTATTCCATCAAATCCACATGAGTACCCTGTTTTCAAGATTTTTATAACTAATAAAATTTCTTCAGCATTTGTGGGTGAAAGGAACAATGATGCAGACTCATTTCTCACAATCACTTCCTTTTGCAAAATAATTGTTCAAGGTATCTGCAATTTTTGTTGAGAAAGAAATCCTTTGTCCTTCATAATATAAGTTTATATTTTTATATTGTTTAGCTTTACTTGTTGTATGATTTTTTATAACTTCCCATACAGCTTTAGATTTTTTTTGAATTTTCAATGTATTTGTCATTTGCAATTGTTTTAGCCTTACAACATTTTTGAGGATTCTCTTGTAATTCTTCAGGTACAAATAAAATTCATGAGGCATGTTCTGGGTTTTTGCTATATTGTGTAATCTTCTTTTCTTTGCACAAGAGATTCTAATACCTGTTATAATCAATTTGTTCTTTTTGAAGTTAGGTTGACATTTTTGTTTTTTTAATGGGAATGCAGCTTCAAAGTATGACATGAAGATTTACATGAATTTTTCAAACTTTTTGGTAGTATTTTCACAAGTATACACTTCATACCAGGTTTCTTCACTTAGTCTATGTATAAAAAAGTTTATTCTTTTGTTATTGAATTTTCGTGCTTGTTTTTCAAGTTACTCTTTCTCAGTTGTTTCACTTGGGGCGTGCAAAGCAATAAACTGTGCATAGTGATCACTGAAGCCAGTATTAAGATTTACGGCACAGAAATTGTGATTTACATTTGTGTTTATTAATATCTGATCAATTGTTGAGCTAGTTGTTGGTGTAACACTTGTAGGAGAATCTATGGTGACATTTATGTTATATGTTTCCAGTAGGACCATTAAGGTTTTCTGGTCTTTTGAGATTTCTTGAAAATCAATATTAAAATCTCGACATATGATCACTGTTTTGTTGAAGTTTTTTGTAGTTATTAGAGCTGCTTCTAGTTGATGACAGAAATCATATACGTTCCCATCAGGGCTCCTATATACACAGATGATTATTAATGTTAATGCAGAGTTCAACTGCGGATACTTCAAAAACTTTCTCTTCAGCTAACGGTTCAATGGGTTTTATGTTACAACAATCAATGCCACTTTTAATAGAGATACATGACCTTCCATGACTGGATGTAATTCTAGAGAATGACGACGAAAGATTGAAGTCTGCAAGTTTTATGACTTACATTGCATCTTTAGGCAGCCAGTGATTGCACTCAGTGATTGCGCCTATGAGAACACTACTGTATATTCACAGGATTTTACATCAAGTCAGGAATATGCGGCAGGGCAGGGTCGGTCGTCTCCGTTCTCTCTATCACTTATCGAAAGTCCACCTACCACGATATGCTTCTTTCCTTCGCCTCTTCACCCTGTAGTAGCAAATACATGCTAAGCAGCATAAAGTAGAGTTGATGAAACCGCTACCTAATACCTACCACACAGAGAATGCGTAACTCGAGATGAAAGTCAGTTCCTCAAAGCTCATATTCAAAACATCGGGCGTTTGGAGGATGCAGTCTACTTGCAGAAAGCATTTAAATTAGACTGAATCTGATTTTTATTCATGTGGAAACACGTGAAATGGCTATCAAGTCCTTTTTAAATATGATAATGCTGTATCATTCAAAGTTCACTGTCTATACAATATAGTTCCACTCGAAAAGCAGCCAGAATTTTTGCAAGTCCGACCCGACTAATTTTCACGTTTTACCAGGTGCCGACCCACAACTACTCACGAGTTAAACATTAGGTCGTTTCAGTGGTCTTCTTCGTAAGAAGTGCTCGCAAATGTGTTCAATACAGAGCACGAAACAAGCAACGCAGAATAGTTACTGCGACTAGAAAGTTCACATGCTCATAACTCTCAAACTGTTTAATTTAGAAACACCAAACTTTCATTAAAATGTTCGTAAATCCAGTCGCTTTAGCCACAAGGTATTCAAACCGCAATTAACTCACTATTTCTTCATTTTCCAGAGGATTTTGACGGTGCTATCTAACATGGTGTTATCCATGTGTCGGTTAGCAAGCAACTATCTCGAACTACTCTACTCACTGCCCACTCCACTATATTCTCTTGGGAACAGTTTAGTTCTGATTGGCTGTTGATCTAAATGACCAATTAGAATGTTCCTTCCAGATCATTCTCACAGCAAAACTTGCCTTATACAATCAATAATCTGAAAGTAATTAACGTCATTAAAACTTCAATTTCTAGTATATTGTTTAATCAAAATAAGCGAAGTATGAATTATTCTCTAAATTGATAAATAAACTTATTCCGCCTCTAACTTTCATTCTGGCTGCTTCTATACAAAAGTAAGCTCACACTGACATATGTCATCTGAATTATGGTTGCACCATAACTTTCCCACGGTCTAGTTGTACAAAGCTTTACGAAAAATGACATATTAAGTTTTAACTTATGTCCCACATACACTCTCTCAATCATTCTCGCGCACTTACACAACAAAATATAATCAAAGAATAATTTTGGCCCATTTTCATATTATGTAATGCACAGTAACTAAAGTGTTAAAAAAGAAAATTCTAATTACTTGATTTTTATGCACTGGTAACTTTGTAATGGCTTGAAATGATAATGCAAGTCAATCTGTATTTGTTTCTAACATGCTTTTAAAAAACAAGCACTCATTTTAGGACTTTTAGGTAATTTTATTTGTCTCCGGTACTATAATAAACAAAAATCTGAAATTTTGACAGCATCATTCCATTAATAACAAAAGGCTGTTACCAAATTTGAACAAACTCAGATATGGATTATTTAGATTCGTAGAGGGTATGAATCTTCATATTGATTGACTGTTAGCTATGCAGTTCTCACGACAGGCAGCGTCAGCTGCACTGTGAACAAAGCGTCAAAAACATTGCCATCCTGCAGCCACTGTACCAAACGGCTGCGTGCCTTACTGAAACGAATGTCATGTCATAATAACTTGCTATGTTAGAAATAGCTTTAAACTTGTGAAGATACAAATAAATGTTCTGCTTCTCTTTCAGTGTAAGATCTGCAATCAGTGAATGAAACAAAAATTTCTTATCATTAAACTGAAACGATATACATTTACAATATTGCTGTTCTATAATAACGTGAAATTCGGCTAGTCTGTGCTGTCACAATGCTTTTGGAATATACTGCATCACTGCTAATGATGCTGTGTTGCTTTTTATAAAAATAAGTGGTCATAAACAATTGATGAATGGTAGAATGAAATTCCCATCACAGACTTTAAGAAAGTATTACCATTTTAAAAGGTATTTATTTTCTTTGTTGAAGACAATACTTTCTTTCTTGCCATGACACTAGCTACTCATATACACAAACAAACGATTGAAGACCTGTGCTGTAGAATGCACGAAAGCAAAATGAAAGCTAATCCACCTAGAGGCACTTCAGAAGCTCTTGGACGGAATTGGGGGGGGGGGGGAGGAGGACCGCATGAAACCAGTAAGTTAAATAGCTTTAACTTACTCCCTTGTGAAGCAGCCAGTAAGGTGTTCCCCTAGTTCTGTTGACTAACAGGTGCAGTGGTGAGGGAGACGCATGTACATGTTTTTACCGCCTGTGGAAACAAAGGCATAACACCTGCAAAACTTAACAAGTTGGTACATATGATATATAGCAGAATTGAGTAGTGATACAATCGAAAAACTATTACAAATCAATATAATTTTTTGACAAAAACCATCATATCGCTGCAAGTTGTGGTGTCAGCATTGTGCTGTAGTAGTTAGTGTCACTGGCTGCGGCTTGTAAAGGGAACAGTGATGAAATCTAAATGGAATTTTTATATTTTACGAAGTTGCCAAGACCGTTAATAGTTATAGTTCATTACTGATAACATGATGTAGTATCTTTAAGAAAAATTTTCTTGTTTATTCTTTGGTAGCAAAGATGTGATGATTCTGGGATAGCTGCTAAGTAATGTCAATAAAGAAATCTCAAGCAGGCCAAGTGGCGTGTGTTCTTGGTGATTTAAAATTAGACTAAATATCGTCAAGCAACATATTTTGGGAACTGCCACAAATATTACGTTACAGCAGTTACATTTGGTGACCCCGACGTGATAATAAGAAGATATGACGACAAACGGGAGCGTTTCCGAAGATCGCCTGGATGCAAACAAGGTTAGCATCAAAATTCCGCCTTTTTAGAGTGAAAAACCCGAAATTTGGTTCTATCAAGTAGAAGCACAGTTCAGCATTTGCGATATTGTCACAGAAGAAACTAAATTTAACCACCTAGTGTCACAATTAGAACCAAAATACATCGAGAATATTTGGGACATTATTTCCGCCACAGATGCGAATAAATATTCGTTGACTAAGGAACATCTACTGAATATTTTTAAAGAAAGTGAAGATAAGCGTATTAAGAGATTAGTTACTGGAATTGATTTGGGAGACAAAAAACCTAGTCAGTTATTACGCAAAATGCAATCTTGGCAGGTGTAGATGTGCCAGAAAAAGTCCTAAGGACACTTTGGCTAGAAAAACTTCCGGATTCTATAAGGAATATTTTAATTGTCAGTGACGAGGGACTCGAAAAGGTGGTTATAATGGCTGATAGAATAACAGAAATAAATTCCTATAACGAATTGTTCGTCACAAAAGGTGGTGCTTGTAGCCAACAGTATGTTTCGATAACAATGAGTGACTTGCTGACAAGAATTTCGGGGCTAGAGCAACAAATGGCCGCACTGTCAACTCGTTATCGAGGCAGGTCTCGTAACAGAAGCTGTGAGCGTCAATGTAAAAGAAGTCGTAGTAAGTCTCGAAATAAATACAACCCCCAGGGAAAGTACTGTTATTACCACTTTTGCTTTGGGCAGAACTGCAAGCCTGAAAAATGCATACCTCCATGTAGCTGGACTGAAAAGGGAAACGCGACCCAGCAGCTGAATTAGCGGTAAGTTCTGCTGCCGAAGTCCGTTGCCGCAAAACCCGCTTATTTGTAACCGACAAAAAAACGGGATTGCGATTTTTAGTCGACAGTGGGGCGGATGTTTCTGTAATTCCCGATCGCACGGATGTTAATGGTGAGTCACCATATAAATTGTATGCTGCAAATGGTACCGAAATTCCTACATACGGAATCGAACTTCGTACTGTTGATCTGGGACTGCGACGTCAATTTCAATGGCCATTTATAGTTGTGAAGATCAATAAAGCTATATTGGGTGCCGATTTTTTGAATAAATTCCAATTATTATTAGATGTCCATAATAAAAGATTAATAGTTGATGCAACCAAGCTCAATGTTGACGGTGAAGTTACGTCAATCTCAGAGGAAAACGTCCTGAGCACCATGAGCCAAAACACAAAATTTACAGATCTACTGTTACAGTATCCAGACATAGCTAAACCTAATTTGGTACCTAGCGAAATTAAACATGATGTCAAACACTATATTACCACTGAAGGCCTGCCTGTGTTTTCTAGGGCAAGACAATTAGACCCAAAGCCCATGGCGATGGCAAAACAAGAATTTAAATTCATGTTAGGCAATGGCATCATTAGACCATCTAAATCTGCATGGGCAAGTCCTCTCCATATTGTACCTAAGAAGGATCGCTCAATACGTCCGTGTGGAGATTATAGACGGTTAAATGAAAGAACGATTCCAGACTGTTATCCTGTACCTAGAATAGAAGATTTCCATTGTATTCTTCAAGGCAAAAACATATTTTCTAAAATCGATCTCTTTAAGGCTTATTATCAAATACATATTGCTGACGAAGATAAGCACAAAACAGCTGTAATCACACCATTTGGACTGTATGAATTTAATGTCATGAGCTTTGGCCTGCGGAAAGCACCTTCAACGTTCCAGTGATTCATTAATGAAGTTATGTTTGGTGTAGATTTTGTGTTTCCTTACCTCGATGACATTTTAATCGCCTCATCCAGTATTGAAGAACTCCAGACACACCTGAAACTAGTCCTGGAGCGATTGTCTAATTATGGACTTCGAATCAACATATCAAAATCAACCTTTGGAGTAAATGAAATTGAATTCCTGGGGTACTGGGTAACATCAGAGGGATCCTGTCCACTACCTGAGAAAGGGCAAGCAATTTTAGAGTATAAGTTACCTGACAAACTGCATGAGCTCCGCAGATTTCTTGGCATTGTCAACTACTACCGTCGCTACCTTAAAGATGCGGTACAGACTCAAGCTGTTCTGCATGACTACCTTAATGTAGCAAGAAAGAAGGATAACAGAGAAATTCAGTGGACTGAAGAAGCAAAAAAAAAATGTTTGAGAAATCTAAACAAGATATAGTAAATGCTGCATTATTGGCTTTTCCTAACTTGGAGTTACCCCTAGCATTATGTACAGATGCATCAGATATTGCTGTTGGTTCTGTGCTCTAGCAACTGGAAAATGGAAATTGGAGACCTGTTGCTTTCTTTTCACAGAAACTGAGTAAATCACAGAAGGGTTACAGTACATATGACCGAGAATTATTGGGAATTTACCTTTCTGTAAAAAAGTTTAAGCATTTACTGGAAGGAAGAGACTTCATAATCTTCACTGATCATAAGCCACTCACATTTGCTTTCAAGCAAAACAATGATAAGGCATCTCCTGGAGAGATGAGACAGTTGCAGTATATTTCACAATTTTCGACCGATATTCGTCATGTCAGTGGCCATGACAATATTGTTGCAGATGCATTATCCAGAGTTGATGAAGTAGTAATACTGGACTATGATGAAATTGCCAAAAACCAGCAATAAGATCAAGAACTACAACAACTCCAAACAGGGAACAACTCCTTAAACTTCAAGTCATATCAACTTCCATCAGGGAAAACATTGTGGTGTGACACATCCACTGCAAATATCAGACCTTATATTCCTCAACCTTTTCGTTATCAAATATTTCTTCATTTTCATGGTTTAGCTCCTCCTGGCACATAGACAACAGTGAAACTGTTGAGTAGCAGAGCCATTTGGTCAAACATCAAAAGTGATGTGCAACAGTGGACTAAATCCTGTGTCAGTTGTCAGAAAACCATGGCCACTCGCCACACAAAATCACCACTAGAGAAGTTTTAAGAAGCTGATGAAACTTTCAGTGTTGTACACATTGACCTCATTGGACCTTTTCCTCCTTCTAATGGCATGACTTATTGTTTAACTTGTATTGACCGTTTCACATCTTGGATGGAAGTCATACCACTTGAAGATATGTCAGCTGAAAAAGTGGCAACAGCCTTCTACCAGCACTGGATTGCAAGATTTGGTGTACCATCACAAGTAATCACTGACCAAGGAACACAGTTTAGATCGCAGTTGTTTAGTAATTTGGGCATAGTACGTGGAATGAAAATTCAGCACACAACGCCATATCATCCTCAATGCAATGGCAAAATTGAGCGACTACATAGAATTCTGAAGTCTGTAATCAAGGCCCATAACAGTTCTAATTGGACAGAAATTCTGCCTACTGTTCTATTGGGGTTGCACACTGCAGTGCAAGAAACATCGAACCATTCCATTGCACAGATAGTATATGGAAAAACTGTAAGACTTCCTGGTGAATTTTTTGAAGAGCCCACTACAAAGATTGACCTTGATTTCATTTGCATCTAATTTGCAAAAGCAAATACTTCATCTGAAACCGTAGGCCTACAGAAAGCAAATCAATATCAGTATTTGTTTCAAAAGATCTGCAAACCTGTTCCCATGTCTTCCTGTGATGTGACAGGGTTAGAAAACCATTAGAACCTACATATGATGGTCCCTTTCCTGTCATTTCAAGACATGAAAAATGTTTCACTATTAAAAGGAAGTGCAAACACATAAATGTGCCAGTGGACAGACTTAAACTGGCTTATCTCCTGCAAGAAAAATGGGAATCAGAGAAGGAACTTCCAAACTTTTCCAAGGACACTGAACCACAACATCCCACAGAGGAACAATCTCCAAATATCAGAGTATTGAAGTCAGGATGGATTATAAGTTTCCCACCTCGATTCTTAGAGCAGTTGCCTCTGTGGAGAATTAATCAAATATCATACCAGACATTGTAAAAAGTTTTTATAATTATTTTGTATCATATCTTTTGTCATTCCAATATGTTTTTTTATTGTTTTATGTTAATGTTGTGCTGATTTTTTTTTAAGAAAATTCCTTCATCACCATGTATTAATTCATAACCATGTTACTGGTGGGGGAGTAGTGTAAAGGCAACAGGGATGAAATCTAAATGGAATTTTTATATTTTATGAAGTTGTCAAGACCGTTAATAGTTATATTTCATTACTGATAACATGATGTAATACCTTTAAATTTTTTTGTTTATTCTTTGGTAGCAAAGATATGATTATTCTGGGATAGCTGCTAAGTAAAGTCAATAAAGAAGTCAAGCAGCATCTTTTGGGAACTGCCGCAAATATTATGTTACAGCAGTTATAGGCTCTCCAGTTCAGGCCCGATCACCAGAAATTATTTGTTATTTAGTATTTACCATTTCTGGAAGGTCATCGAAACTTGTGTTTGCAGTGTTTGTGTATTCTGGCATATTCGATGTTTGTATGAATAACAGCATCTAGAATATTCGACATTTGTTTAAATAGCTGCACTATCTGTTCAAGGGGTCAGTTCTCTTCTGGCTGTACGTTGATATCAGTAATAAACATGCTGTCAGCATTAAATGTAGAACTTCACTGAGGACCCTGCCTTCGGATTAGGACTTGATTGTGGTTTAGGTGTTTCATTGCCTGGCGAAGATGTCGGGTACTTCAAAACATTTACAACACTATGCCTCCAATGGGGCAAGATAGAAACCGTTACCTACATGGACAGGAGCTGGAATACAAGCAGTACATCATTCGTAAAACCCGTACGTCCAGGGGATGGATCGATACCAAAACAGTAGTAAGTCAGCTGCATACATCCATATTTTCTGGAGACATTGGTTAGGACTCCATGAAAAGAACAGAAAGGATCGGCAGAGTCGTCACAGGTGGGATGTCATGATGTGTTTAGTAATTGTGTACTTTGACATGGATGGCAGAGACCAATAATGATTGAAGAACAAGGTGGAGAAGCTCAGTAGCCAGCATAAATTCCAGACTGAACTTAAGAAGACGTTCGTTGACGATTAGCAGCAAATCTCCTTGGCAGAAGAACAATTGAAGTACAGGGCTGAACGTAGTGGAGAAATGATGCAGTCGTACACACAAAATGTTGTAGCCCTACACCACACCATGGAGCCTAGCATGGCAGAAGGTAACAAAATGCCCCACTCCATAAAAGGAGATGCAAGAAACATTGCCAACCTCTTCCGGTAAAGGACTCCACAATGATGGAGAATTCATCAAGTGGTGCCAGC
The DNA here is from genome assembly GCF_021461385.2 of Schistocerca piceifrons. NCBI lineage: Eukaryota > Metazoa > Arthropoda > Insecta > Orthoptera > Acrididae > Schistocerca > Schistocerca piceifrons. Next base: position 332,480,439 of record NC_060149.1, read on the forward strand.
AGATTGGAGGAATACAACAGAAAAGAGTTGGGCGAAAGAGGTGTGACTGACTGCCGAATGTGGTTCCTATAGCAGTTGTGAAAGGTCACCACCATCTCACCTCTCTCATACACCAGACTGTAAAGGAAGAGACAGCAGAGTGTGGCAGTCAGAAATTTTGTATCGAGTAGACAAGAGATGGCAGCTTTGAACGTCGACCATCTATGTGAGAAGGTATCAGAGAATGCTTAAGAAGAGATGTATCGGTCATCAGAACCAATCTCCACCTCCAGCACAACACACCAGTAAGAATGGACTCTGCCAATTCACACTTACGCCGCAGCCATCACTCGACAACCCAACACACGTCCAACGCTGATACAATCTATTCCCACGTCAAGTAGAATGCCCTGCAGAGGAATAGACATGTAGAGGACGGAAGACAACATGTCCGTGTTTCCACTGTGGATGCCCTGGACAAGTTGTGCCCTACTGCAAAAGAAGAAGATGAGTTTTCGACGATTACTGTGCCACCGAACATCAAGTCTCACAACAGTTCTCTTCACGCCAGTCAGCTGCGGACGATTGTAGTCGACCTGTGGTACGATGAACATCGCTGTACCCTAAACGAGGTCACCCCAACACGCTGTAGCTGTTCCCTGTCGCCTCACAGAGGTACCAGTCGTTCGCCTAGCCGCCAACTTCAGGAAATTTGAGTGAGACGACCAAGTATTGCAGTGAGACCACCAAAGATGCGAATCCTCCATGGACGACAGTCACCAACATGGTATGAAATTTCAGTGATGTCATCATAGATGGCCAACCTGTCAGGCACTAGTCGACTCAGGGGATTCCTTTTCTGTAACATCGGATGCGTATCATTGCAAACTAAAGCAGACTGTGTTCTGTCACACAAAAGCGATTGTGATGAAGATCGAAAATGGGATATACATCCAGTCGACAGAAACATGTACTGCATGCAATCACTATGTTATTCTAGGATGGGACTTCTTGCAAGCATCACAAGCAATCATAAACTGTGGAAGATTAGAGATCCAGATTGAGGAAGCTATTTCAATAAGTACACATAACAAAGATTGCTCTGGACTGTTGTTTGCCACTGAAGACGTAGTCAATCGAGATGTACAGTTGTACTGGGAAGCTTTTGTTGACTGAAAAACACTACTTTGGCTCATAAGAGAAATATAAATACCAGATACGATCATAAGCCTTACAGGTAGTCAAGGAGAACATCAGATCACTATCACGAGCAGCCGCAAATTATCCATAAAGGAAGGTGCATAGGGACAGCCGAGCCAATCCAGGATGTACAGCTCAGTTCCATCCCCAAAGAATTGTGCTCCACTATGATTACTGAAAAGGCAGTGGAGGATGCTACTATCGAATTGCCAGAAGCATCTGACATGACTGATAAACAATGTCAGCGAGTGTTAGATATTCTGCAACAATTTTCGGATGCTTTCAGTGCCCGAGTTGAGAAAAGACAGACCAAGTGGTCCATGGGAAAGCACTGTATCAATACTGGGGATCATCAACGAATCAGCCAGCGCCCGTATAGAGCCGAGGAAGTGGAGAAGACGCTGCAGGATGACATCAATGAATCTTCAGTGAGTCCTTGGTCCTCTCCTGCGGTCCTTGCGAAGAAGGGTGGAACATGGCATTTCTGCATCGAATACCGATGACAGAACAAAACCACAAAGAATGGTGGCCAACCATTGCGCACATTGGTGACACGCTAGTCTGCTTGAAACGAGCAAAGTATTTCTCAACCGTGGACATGTAGACAGGCCACCAGCAAATCGAGGCTCACGAGGGTGATCGGAGAGAGACTGCCCTCATAACACCTTACAGCTTCTATGAGTTCAAATTTATGCCGTTTGGACTGTGTAACGTTCAAGTCACATTTGATTGTATGATGGGTAACGTGTTTCGACACCTTAAATGGACGATGTACCTTTGCAGTCTGGATGACAGTGTCGTTTTTTCGAATACATTTGAAGAACATCTAAGCCATCTGACGACTATCTTGAAGTGTGTTCAGTGTGAAATTCTCCACTTGACTCCGAAAAATTGCTTCTTCTTCAACCATGAAATAAAAATCTTAGGGCACCTAGCTCATGGCGGCGGAATCCTTCCCAATCTTGGAAAATAAAAGCAATCACAGATTTTTCAATTCCTTGGCGCATTCGTGAAGTGAGAACTTTTCTCAGAAAGTTCTTGTGTTACCGATGTTTCATAAAGGACTTCTGTACCAAGGCACGTCCCCTGTGCACAACAACGAAGTGAGGTAAAGTTAAAGGTATTCAGATATATGGTGTACAAATTGGCGCGCCCTGCATTTGTAGAACTGGCCATCAGCCAGACAGGGTGGTCATGACAGGTGGAGTTCGATAACAGAACCAAGTGTCAGAACAATGAAAAGGGAGAGGAGAGAACAGACGTCATGCCGAGCTGAAAGTGATGATGATGATGATGTCTGGTTTGTGGGGCGCTCAACTGCGTGGTTATCAACGCCCGTACAATTACCCAATCTTTGCTCAGTCCAATGTCGCCACTTTCCTGGATGATGATGAAATGATGAAGACAACACAAACACCCAGTCATCTCGAGGCAGGTGATAATCCCTGACCCCGCCGGGAATCGAACCCGGGACCCCGTGCTCGGGAAGCGAGAACGCTACCGCGAGACCACGAGTGGCGGACCCGAGCTGAAAGACTGAGCAATAGGGAGCGTCTGGCTCTGGCTCTCAGCTCGGTGTGACAGCTTTTCTCTTCTCTCCCTCTGGAGTGTCTTATCACATCCCACAGTCAACATGTGATTTTCTGTCCAAGCTCCCCTTTGGTCACTCAGACATGGTGCGTAGAGATTTAGCAGTCAGTATATTTATGGAGACAAACATCCTCTACTGATGTGATGCTTCTAGTTGGTACTTAGGTTATAACAGCTGGAATGTGAGTACTGAGAGTGGAAATTTAGGTAGAATTTCTTTTTAAATTACTAATGAAAAATTCACAATACCGCTAGACTGGCGAGGTGACCTGCACAGTTGCGAGCTGTCAAGCAGATATAATTTCATTTTGTCTTTGAAGTTCATCTAATTCTCTATTTAATTCCTTACATAAATGGGTATGTTACCAAAAGTTTTATAATTGAATACCCCATTCCGTTCTGAGCCACACCAAGTCAAAAATGGCTCTGAGCACTATGGGGTAATGGTGGGCAGGAAATCGTGTATCTGTTAGAAATCGCAGTGATTGAGAAGTCACGGACATCACAATAACAATTTTACAAAATCTAACTGCAATTTCAGTCACAGTTAGCAGTCGGAAGTAGCATTTCACATTCAACGCCGTGAGCCATCTGTTGGCCGAATTCCATACTGCTTTCTGCGATTTCCGTGACAAGTCGCAACTAAGAGTCGCAAGTAGCAACTAAATAGCGCAGTTAGCAGTGCCATCTGTTGATCAAAGTTCATACTACGCTATTCGCTACCGAGTCAAACTGCGATTTCTGTGACAAATCGCAACTAAGAGTCGCAAGTAGCAACTAAAAAGGGCAGTTAACATTCTTTTCCTAGTGCCATCTGTTGACCGACGTACGTACTTCGTTGTGAGAGCCTTGTGCCTCACGAGACGATGTGCTATGTCATATGTGTGCATATGAAGGGCTCATTTCAATAGTAGTACAAGTCCATTTTTGTTCATTTTGAGATAAAGTCGTAAAGTTAAATGAGCGCCGAAAAATCTGCAGTTGAGGTACGAGGAATATTCAAGCATATGGATTCTTGCTAGAGATGAACCTTTATTTATGTTTGTTTGGATTATTAATTTCAGAAGTGGAGGTAATGGACTTGTACCACTATTGAAATAAGCCCTTCATATTATATGACGACATGCACATTCAGCATCAGTTATGGTTGGTCAAACACAGCTGTGACTCTGAATGTATTGTATTCATAAGAAGCAACATTGCCTTTTTTTCCTTAAAATATCAAGTAACGTAACAAATGTGTTTGATTCTGCTTCCAATATGACAGTTTTGGTTAATACTCCACATGCCTACAGGACTTTGCAATGTTAACGTAGCAGAACTCAGACATCTGTATAAGTGTAGTGAAATGAAAACAGTATTATTGAGTCATATGAATGCCTCATTTTTGTTGCGACACAGTTCAAGACTCTGAGAAAAATTTTACACCTGGTGTTCTACATGGAAACTTCACACACACGACCTTTTTGCCGACACTACTACCACATACATAAGTAAGCTTTTCCTGTGTTACGTTACTTTCAAGTAATGCACTTAAGCTATTCCTGATTTAACTGGAAGATCTGTACTTCCCACTTTCATATAAACAGCCTCAAAATGCATATTGTAGACTTCGGGATATGTTACAGGTCAGTGTCACACCAAAATTGTGGAGAAAGCGGGGGGAGGGGGGGCATGTCGCTCTCCAAGTGTTTACTAATAAATAAGTGGCAGAAAATTACAGGTATAGGATGGCTTAACATGTGGAAAATGAGATTTTCATTATTCACTCACTGTATTTAACATTTATTATTTCTTTAAAATCGTACAACAACTTCAATAAAACACAGTTTAATCACTCATCTGCACACTTATTTCACAATTATGTCACTTTTAAACTGCAAATCCTCTAAGAGCTGTCTTGAATCATCACGAGTCTCTCTCAACAGCCTTGATGTGGATAGATACGTACAGCAACCAGTAATCAGAGTCAGAACTGTCTGCAAAATCACAAGGATTATTAAACAATTTTTGCTGTCACTAATTACAAGCAATATAATTGACAGAGTAGATTGCTAATATTTGATGTAATGAAAGCCACTCGATGGGGTATATTTCACATTTGCAAGAACGATCTCACTGAAGTAATTAAGTCCATCGAAACACTTAGAAACTAACCTCTCGTCTGACGAAAACGGTCTACAGACGCAGTGGCAATTTCTCCCGATCTGTTGACTATGATATTTTGAGTTATCACTTTACTGAGTGACTGAAATGTAGTTCGGGTACCTGTGAACATAACAATATGTTAGAATTCATTTTCTAAACACGAACTATTACGGTACTGTATGGCTACTTACATATTACTTACACTATTAATATTTTCACAGTTGTTTCTTTAATACAAAATTAAAGCCAACGGAAGAACAACCGTAAAACATACTTACCAAGGACAGGTTTGTTGAGATGCAATTTTCTGTGTGGACAGATGTGACTTTTTCATACGGTGGTAAGTCGCAGAAGTAGCAGAAATCGCAGTGGCGGAGGGATACACGACCTAGGTTCCTTAACTGCGACTCTTAACTGCAACAAATCACAGTTAAGAATAACAGATACTGAAAAGTAGCATTCACAGAAATCACTGATATCGGAAAATCGCAGTTAACCGATCACTACTATGGGGCTTAACTGCTGAGGTCATCAGGCTCCTAGAACTTAGAACCACTTAAACCTAACTAACCTAAGGACATCACACACATCCATGCCCGAGGCAGGATTCGAACCTGCGACCGTAGCGGTCGCGCGGTTCCAGACTGTAGCACCTAGAACCGCTCGACCACTCCGGCCGGGACAGTGTAAGGCATTTCTGCTACCACTATTACATGGTGAATCTTACTCAAATTTTCACACTTTGATATACTGTTGACAACGGACTTCAGATGGGAGCAAACGTACTGGAAGGTTCTTATCACTATATGTAACTGTTTTAACAGATGTCTTCAGGAGGTTCTACAGTGAACACAACATATTATCATAATTACTCACTTCTGTGAAACAAGTACCTATTTTCTCAGTGGTGAAGTACCACAGACTATGGTGCCATAACAGATTAGTGAATGAAAATAGAAAAAGTAAGTAATCTTTTGACTAGACATACAGTCATGTGGATACATACTCTACAGACCACTCTGTGGTGTGTGGAACACGTGTTAATTTTTCATAAACTGGCGCATTATTGAATTAGGGATAAAGCTTGTAATGATACATGCATTACCACCTATACAGGGTCTTTCGAACATATTCGTTCCAATTAATGAAGGAGGCAGGCAAAATCAAAACAAATATCTTTCGATAAGGAGCATATGGTCTCTAAAGTCAGCTTGTAATGTTAGGGAACATTTTCTAAGTGGTGTTTACGTAAGATAATGCGTTGGTGTCGCTGACTGGGAATGTGTACTGCCATTCAAAACTGCTCTGTGCACAGATGGTTGGATCTGTGATCTGCTTGGAAACACACTGATTCATTCGCAAGCATCACCACCTCGTAAATACACCACTTCAGTTGTAATCATTACCATCTTGCGATAAGAATATTGAACGTGGAGCAGTTTACATATGCTAAAATGACTGGCAGGCATCTGGTATACAGGTCTGCGAATGAAAATGAACGAGCCGCAGTGACAAAGTATTGACGGTGCTTTCCCAACTAAAGGGTTCCTCGACACCAAACATTGGGAGTTTGTATCGCTTGCTACATGAAACTGGTACTTTCTGTGGAAGTATGCAGGATACAGATCAGAATCGGACTGCACGAACTCGTAAAATGGAAGACACGATTCTGTGACATGTTGAAGACACTCCATCTTTTAGTGCACACATCCTTCACGTGAGACGTAGACTTGCGTGAAAAGTACAACATGACCAGATCTTTAATCCTCTCCAGCTTCAGAGCACTGCTGCACTAGCACTGAATGTTTTGATAATGTGTGCAGTTCGCACAATGGTTTTTACAACAGACTGTCCTGCACCCCTTATTTCCAGCTGAGATCCAGTACAGGGACGAGGCTTCCTTAACTTGGGAAGGCGGTTTCAATATCCACAATTCGCATGTCTTAACACATGTGAATCCACAAGGTACTCGACCTCGTGCTCATCAACAGCCAATCAGTGTTAATGTGTGGGTCGGCATTGTCTATGATAGGTTGACTGGACCATACGTTCTTCGATTCGGCCTCAACACACAGAGATATCGCATCTTCGTGGAACATGTGTTGCCAGTACTGCTGGAGGACGTAGCTGTGAATATTAGGCAAAGGATGTGCTTCCAGCACGATGGAGCGCCAGGCCATTTCAGCATTGCTCTGAGGAATCATTTGAGAGCCACCTTTGGGGATCGATGGATTGTCAGGGGTGGCCCTGTGGTGTGGCCACCCAGATCATCTGAACTGACGTTTCTGGATTTCTTCCTCTAGGGGCCTATGAAGCAGCTGACGTATGAAGCCATTTTGGAAACAGAAGAAGACCTCATCCCAGGAATTGACGTCATTGCTGGTGTCATTTCAGACATGCCAAAATTCTTTCAACAACAGTCGAATGACATACTGCATGCATATAGGCCTATGATCACGCATTTGAGCAGTTCCTGTGAATGCCACTGCTAAAATTAGCATTCTGCACTACCTGCTGTGGAAATCGTTCCTGATCGTGCGGTAGCGTTCTTGCTTCCCACGCCCGGGTTCCCGGGTTCGATTCCCGGCGGGGTCAGAGATTTTCTCTGCCTCGGGATGGCTGGGTGTTGTGTGCTGTCCTTAGGTTAGTTAGGTTTAAGTAGTTCTAAGTTCTAGGGGACTTATGACCACAGCAGTTGAGTCCCATAGTGCTCAGAGCCATTTGAACCATTTTTGAAATCGTTCCTAGCATCAGAAAGTGCCATCAGAGACCATATGTACCATAACTAAATATATTTGTTTTGATGTTCTCTACCTCCTGTATTAATATGAACGAATAATTTCAGAATTTTTCATAATCAATTTTCGCTTTGTGTATTGGCTACAAGTTCCAGCAGTGCACCCATCTGTCATAATGCAGGTGCTGGTATGACTATTAATTGTGTGAAAATTTAGCCCATCTACCAGCAGCAGTGAGAATTATCGGAGTGCAGCATACCGTGGTGATTCTGTGTTGTAAGGTGCTACGGACTAGTGTCAAATATTGTAAATAATTAACTGCATACTGTGTTTTGTTTTAGATAATACTAGCCTTTCCCTGTGTCATTGCCCATCTATGTGTTCCACACATATACTGAACATGCTTCCCTCTCCTCCCCTCTGTGTCCACCCCTTCCTCCCTCAGTCTGTTCACTTTATCCTCCCACCTCTGCCTGTCTATTTCCTATCCCTCTGTCCCTTCATTCCCTCCTGCCACTGCCTTGGTCCATTTGTTCCTCCACCTCTCTCTGGTGATATCTTCCTTCCACTTCCCTTGACCATATCCTCTCCCCTCTCTCTCTTCTCCTCCACCTCCTCCAGTTCTCTTTTCCACCTGCCCACTACCCCTTTACACCGCCCACCCACCTCAGGCATCTCCCCCTCCTCCCCTCTCTATATCCATTCCTTCATACCTCTCAATCTGTCCATGCCCTCTACCTACTCATCTCAAACCGTCCCCAGCCATACTCATTGGTATGTGTAGCCCCTGCAGTACAGTACAATGAAGCAGGCCAATACCACTCCCTTGACACACCTGTCATGCAGGACAAGCTACACATCAGGGGCTTAAAAAACATTCATTTGCCCCTGATGTAAGGGTCAGCATACAAAGCAGGTCGATAAAGTAGGGCAATACTATTCCAACACAACACACCTGTCATGCAGTGCAGCCTACATGGTAGGGCTGGGAATAGCGTTTCTTACCCTGACATATAGGCTGGTCTCCAAAGCATGTCGAGTTGGGAGGCCGATATTGTTCCCACACAACATATATGAAGTGCAGGGCAGCCTATACAGCAGGGGCTGAAAAACATGTTTCTGCTTCTATCTCTACTTCTGTTGGAGCTAAGAGGTTAAAACCTCCACATTGCTGATACTCAAGGGACCTGCTGTTTTTGTGGCAAATTTGGTTGAAATTTGGTTTAAGAAGAGATCCCAGACATATGCATATACACTCTGCTTTTAATATATAACACGTTTGTTAGATGTTTAGTACTTAAATTCTGTTGCATATAAAAGACACAATTAAATGGTATTGTCAAAATATATGGCTAATTAACGAGATAGTAATGGCTGGAAGGAAATAGCCTTTATGTCAGTTAGCAGATTTACTACTGGACAAATAAAGCATTACAAATCCACCTTTTCAATGGTCTTTGTATGTAGTCACTTTTGCGATGTTATAGAGTGCACACATTTATGAGCAGACATGAACCAAGCCTTGAATAAACTGTATAGAAATGCTACTTTTGGAACCAATGTTCATATAGCAACTGCACACCATCATAATGGGATGTTTGGATCTACTCCTGTAAGTATTTAAAAGCCACGTTTTGCAACAATGAAATGGACATCAAAATGTATCTTGTGGATGGTAGCTGGCTATTTATACAAAGGAAACATCACCTTATATGGATTATGGATTATGAGCTGTTGTGTATGGCAGAATATTTAACTGACTACAGCTCTGGAAAATTACGTATCATTTACTACAGAGGCAATTAAACTGCTCACTGAGGTAACTATAGACTTAAGTATTTTTATTATATGTGTTGTGCAATCAGTGGACATGTTCACAGGATGCTATTATGCAAAGTTACGTTTCCATTTTGTGAAGCCAGTCTCTCTCAATTGTGGTGTTTTTATTTGAGTAATTGTCTGTCTGTTAACTGTAATTGGTCTTACATGTTTCACTGTGTAATTAATGAGTGTATTTCAGTCCCATGTTCCACATTTTAAACTATTTCATGTTTTCCGGTCATAAAAGACCAGCTGCTACAAGCTGCAATTAATATATTCTATAATCAACTAATGAAACTGATCTTTCCCCATTGCTTTTCGTGGTATTCATCCAAAACCTCTTACTAAACATTAAAGAAGACTCATAAATTTATCTCCTTGCAAATGATACATGTATCATCATCAAATATTTGAAACTTGCTATAAATGATGCAGATAATAGGGTAATCAGAGGAAAGAGTAACTCAGCTACAGTAAAATGCAATTCATACAATGCCTTTCACATTACTATTGTAAAAGTGAGACTTCATTGTCCCAAGGTCACACAGTCAACAAATTGACCTTTTTAAATATTCATAGTACTGACTGTAGATGGAAAGCTTTCATTTAAGTACCATATTCATGATCTTATGCAGAAACTGAATGCTACTATCTTCAGTATGCGAATAATATCCACTGTCTTTGACACTGAAACACGAAGGGCTGTTTACTCTACCTATGTTCACTCTATTATTCGATAGGGTGTTATATTATAGGGAAAGTCTGTGCAATTTCCAAGAATAATCTTAGCCCAGAAAAGAACATTTAAACGGCTCTGTGGTGTGTGTTCACGAACTTCATGTGAGGCCATTGTTCAGGAGTCTTGGAATTATAGCTCTGCCATCCCTGTACATATATTCCCTCATCGGTTTTGTTATTGACAATATTGACTCATTCAGAAGAAACTTCAACATTCATTCAGTGAAGACTAAACAAAAAAACTAATTATACTTGGATGACTCTTCATTAACCACAGTGCAGAATTCTTGGTAGTATTCAGCAAGTTCCATTTTCAATAGACTTCCAACAGAACTGAAAAAAGAGTGATAAACCCCAAATATCCGAATCTAAATTGAAAGTTTTCCTCCAGCTGCACTCCTATTCCATACAAGAGTTTCTGGCAATAGATCGAACTTTTCCTTGTGAGATGTTCTTCATTCATAATGTTATCTCATGGTTTTTTCGTGCTGTCGTTGATTCTTTTGCTTATAAATTTTTTATTCAGCATTCTGCAGCTTGCAGTGGTGTGTGTGCAAACCTGCGCTGGTGTGTAAAACGTATGTATGAAAGAAACGTTTGGATATAAGTCACTGCAAATTAACATAGCTCAGTGATATCTGAATCATACATAGAAAGAACTGGTACATTATAGTACAGAATGTAACTGACAGAAATATGCAATGAAGCGAACAAGGATGACACTTTTATTCAAAGACAATAATTACACTGAAGTCACAGTGATTCATGATGATCGCTGGACAATACGAACAGTGGAACTTGGTTCTTAATAGGATGCATGATCACTGTGGTTGGGAATGCATGCTCCCCAACGTTCTCTCTTGCTGACACAAGGTTTGTACAGAGTTCTTGTGCTAGGACGTCCCATTCCAGCTTCAGCGCGGTTGGCAACTGCTGGATGGTCATTGGTCCACGTGGCTGTGTTGTAGTACATATCCCCAAAGCATCTTACATTTGTTTGATGAGATTTAAGTTGGCAAAGTAGGCAGGCCAGTACATACGCCAAACATCCTCTCGTTCAAAGAGCTCCTCCACCTACGCTACTCGATGTGGTCACGGGTTTTCGTCCATAAAAATGAAATCAGGGCTAAATGCACCCCTGAAAAGATGAAATGGGGAAGGAGTAAATTGGCACAATAACACTGACTGATGAGTGTACTGTGTTGAAAGATTTGGAGATCAGTACACTCATGCAACATTATGCCTCCCTACACCATAACACCAAGCCCAACAAAACAATCATGTTCAATGAGGTTTTGGGTGCATTACATGTTTCCACCTGTCGCTAGATGAAGTTACATCCAGCATTCCAGTATTATCGAACAAGGTCGTTTTTGTGGTCCAGGTGTAATGGAATGCATAGTGATAATATTGAATTGCTATACTGACCTCGAAATCTTTCACATGGTATATTCGCCAGTCATCACTGTGACACTGTACTCTTCTATGTGTGTCCTTTCAGGAGTACATGATACCCTTATTAATTTTTATGGATGAGAGTGCACGACCACTTCGAACAGTGCAGATGGAGGAGCTCTTAGAGAGTGAAGATATTCGACGACTGTGCTCGTTTGCCTATACCCCCCTCCCCCCTGATTGAATTCGTGATATCCAGTGATTTATGGCACTCTATGACAAGTTCGTCTATTTGGATAGATGCGTATGGGCCTGAAGATGGCATAATGAACTGCTAAAACTGGTAGCCTTCACAATAAAATAAAATAATATCTTAAGGTACATGGCTGTTGGTGAATTTTAATGACGTTGACAATTACTTAACTAGTCGATGTCCCCTGGTCATGGTGGTCCAACAGAGATTGTTGGAGGGCGTGTTCTGTTGCACAATGGACATCATCTTGGCGGGCCTTAATGTGGGCTGCAGCATTGGTGATGCAAGCGACGAGTGCCTAAGGCACACATTCCACTTTAACCAGCCCCATAAACAGAAGTCTAATGAGGTTAGGTCGGTTGATGTGGCAGGTCAGTTAATGGGTCCGCCATGGCCAATCCAACATTGAGGCAATGTATTATTCAGATACTGGGGTACTTGTCCAGTAAAGTGAATTGATCATCCATCATGTTACAGATACATTTCCCATCGTTGCTCTAATGTCATGCCTTCCAAAAGTGCAGGTAGGTCTTCTATGAGGAAATATGCATATGTTGCGGCTGTCATGTGATTTTGCAAGAACTTAGGCGCTATCAGCAAGTCATCTATCAGACAACACCAGACGTTCACTGAGAGCCTAACTTGGAATCTTGCTTCCCCACTGTCATTTGGGTTCTCCATAGTCCATGTATGAGAACTGCAGCTGATCATGATATCATTGCATGTAAATGTAACCTCATATGTAAATAAATTGTTGTCCATGATGTCTCTGTGTATAGCCAAAAATTCACAGAACTGTTGTCTGCTTACTGAGTCAGCTGGATGAAGATGTTGCTCAGGCTGGACATGGAATGGGCACAAGCCCTCAGAATGTAACGTACAGCACACTCACGTTTGTGGTATGTCAAGCTGATGGCTAATACGCCATGTACTGGTGGTGGGACTCTGTTGTACAATTCCAGTAATGTCTTCCCTTTCCTCAACTGACTGGACAGCGTCATGTTCTGATGTTATATATACGCTGGATAGTGTTCCAGATTCACATAATTTTCGAAAAACTGTGGCATATACCCTGGCGTAGAGGGTGTATTCACCAGGGAAACGTCTCTGGTATTCTGTGACAGCCGCATGAGCACTGCCATTACAATACCTCTTCACAAACAAGATTTCTGTGTCTTCTGCATGGATGAACATATGCTGCATGTTGGTGTTTACAGACATAATGGACTTGCTCAACTAAACTGACCCAACCCACGATTGCACACTGGATATGCTTGCAGCTGTTGCCTCAGTGTGATGTCATAGTGCTGCCATCTGTTCGAGAACCCCCACAACTCTTGTAGAATCGATCAGTCATCTGTCCTACCATTATTCTGTCCACCATAGAGCCTACAAAGCATTTTGACAAGTAATATCCACACTTGCTTCCATATTCATTCACAGATGTGCGTGGTCTTCAACCTGCTCCATTACCATAATCATCAAAAATCGGACACATGTTCATAACACGTTTTTGGTTTATTTTCACATGCAGAGTTAACTTCAAATTATCTGACATTCCTCCGGAATCATCCTGTGTATTACTGCAGAATAATGCAACCTACCGTCACTCATTAATACACAGAGTCTACAGAAATTCCTACCGGAGCTGTAACTGTCAGCTTCTAGCGGTTAAAACCCTTAATGAGAGAGGATTGTTGCTATATGTTCTACTGTTAACTTTTGTGAGACTAGGATACAGGCTTTTTAGAGCAACGAGAGGTGCCCTCTGCATCAAGCTGGTCGGCACTGCTGCTCAGTACATCTTCAGGTTTCAGCTACCTAGTATGGTAGCTTTGAGGTGATACATATAAAACGAAACTTAGAGTTATACTATATGACACAACAGTCAGGGTTGACTGTTTAATGCAGATGACCACCAATTGTATAGTTGAAATTATAGAGTATATTTACATGTCAAATTATAATTTTTTGGTAACCATCTTATACATTTCTAAAGCATCCAGGCATGCACCTACAGGAAACTTTTACTTCTTGCTCGGCTAACGAACATGGTGTAACCAGGCTGGAGATAACTACAGAGTGGATTGTATGTTTGGTCCCATGAAAGACTGTATAGGTATGTACATGATGACTTGTATCTTTCTTTTCGACTTCTCTGTTATGGAATACAACTACATTACTTCGACGATTATTGATTATTCCCCGCCATTATCACTGCCGTAATCACATTGATTTGTCTATGTTGTCAGTGTATTATGAGGTCGATATTATCAGCTCTGCAAATTGGCAACGTCATGCTGTCACATTGCAAAGTTAAAGTACCACAACTGGTAATATTTAAGGCCATTTTTTTTAAAGATTTGCTTATCTGGAGTCTGAACTTGAACGATATGGTGGAGGACTTGATATTAAGCGTATTTTTCAGATGTAGCAGAATCAAGGGTTGCTAAAATCTATGCCATTTCCGCTTGTGACTCACTAAATTTGGATCACAATACATCCACATCTACATCTATGTATGTACTTTAGTATGGGTTGCGGCATTTGTTTAGCACTTACAGCAATGGAGGGTAATCATACAACGATACACATACAGAGAATGTCTTGCATTAGGTTTTAGGTGTATTTGATGCCTCATTGTGCTTCCAAGATGTGCGAAATCTTACATACAACACACATCTAGTGTTGCTCGAATTTTCGTAAAGGTGTTGCATATAGAAGGATAAGCATGTATTTTAATGTGTTATACAGACAATTTACATGCAGTAATAATTAAGTTTTTGAGCTCATTGTCTCGCAATAAATGACAAGTAACATTATTTATTTCCGTGATATCGACTCTGACATTCTCTATGGAAATATCACATCTCTCATTATTACCATCTTTGGTTGCCTTCCCGGTGACTGTGTGTTTATAAACAGTCCCTATTGTTCTGCAGTGTAGGTGGCACATTGTATGAAAGTACCTTATTCATTCTTTCCTTACCTAATAAGACAATTGTGTTGTGTGTGTTTGTGTGTGTGTGTGTGTGTGTGTGTGTGTGTGTGTGTGTGTGTGTGTGTGTGTGTGTGTGTGTGTGTGTGTGTGTGTGTGTGTGTGTGTGTGTGTGTGTGTGTGTGTGTGAGTGTGTGTGTGTGTGTGTGCGCGCATGTATGTGTGGCGGTGCTTAAATTAGTTACTGTAGTTCATTACAGTTTTTATTATTTTTACGAGCATTAATTTCCCAATATGCAGCTGCATAGATTAATACACACTGCTGCAACATAAAATTACATTTTCCGACGCGTTGTAGAATGTTGTGACTTTATAGTTGTGGTAAGGTAATTGATTTGAGCTTTATAGCCTTTTTTTCATATTCTGAACCTCAACTAGGGCTTATATAATCGATGTAAACATCGCACTTTTGGCGTTGCAGACATATTCTGTAGACATATTAGAATATTATAAAATCATTTACATGGGAAATAATATAGAAAAACAGTCTATAAAGTTTTTAGATAGCAGAGCAGTCATTAGACATTTAATGTTGGCCATAATGCCGATCTTAATGATAAAGTGTATGATAAAGAAATAACTGAATTTATTTTTGTGACTGGGGGCGAACAAAATGCAAAAAGCCGGCTGTGGTGGCCAAGCAGTTAAAGGCACTACAGTCTGGAACCGCGTGGCCGCTACGGTCGCAGGTTCGAATCCTGCCTCAGGCATGGATCTGTGTGATGTCCTTAGGTTAGTTAGGTTTAAGTAGTTCTAAGTTCTAGGGGACTGATGACCTTAGAAGTTAAGTCCCATAGTGCTCAGAGCCATTTGAACCATTTTTGAAAATGCAAAATTTCAATGAATATGATTTTGTTTTTAAAAAGTTGTTGTTGTTGGTAAATATATAAATAGTTATTTAACAATTCATTATTTTGATCCTTGGATGAGTATTTTTGAGAAACTTTACAAAATAATTAATTTTTATCAATAAAAATAGTATGCAAATGAGATTTTCAAACTGTAAGATTAAAAGATTCTGCTAAACTGTTCCAGTTGATGTAAAGTTATTTATATTTGGTCAAATAATTTAATTATTTTTATTCTATGTAAATGGGGAATCATAAATGCATCTACTATTTGAAGTGTAAAGAGTTTACTGAAACATGTGATCCTCACAAAGTGACATCTGAAAATGGAAAACAAAGAATTGAAGATCTTTGCCTAATTTGTAAAATAAAAAAGAAAGCTAATTTGTTAAATATTTGTAGGTGATGGATTAAATTCATGAAGAAATTGTTAATGAATTACATAAATCAGCAAGAACAAAATTTATAAAAAATGTAATTTCTTTGGGAATAGATGATTTTTGCCAAGCTGATTTACTCAAAATGGATCCTGTAAAATTAAAAAAATTTCAAAATTAAATAAATGATATAAATATTTACTAACTGTACTAGATGCTTTTTCAAAATTTGTTTGGACTATTCCAGTTAATGACAAAACATGTAAAAATATAATTGATTCTTTTGAAACAATATTTGAGTCAAGAAAACAAAGAAATTTACAAACAGATGATGGTAAAAATTTTATACTAAAATATTTAACGAATTAATGAAAAACTTAATGTTAAACATTTTTCAACTTATAGTGAATTAAAAATATCTATTGTTGAACGATGTAATGGAAACAATTTGAGTAGCAAAAAAATTGTAAATGAGTTGAACTAATTTCGAAATTAGTTGATGAATATAATACCACAAGACATTCAACAATAAACATGAAATCAAAACCTGTAAAGAAAGAAAATGAAAAAATTATCATAAGCTGTTATGTAACGAATTTGTAGCACACTAATGCTAAACATAAAACTGGTGAAAAAGTAAGAATTAATAAATTAAAAATTAATTTTCCAGAAAGAATATGCAGCAAACTAGTTAACAGAAAATTTAGTAATTGAAGACAATATAATATCTAATTGAATCACTAGTTATTAAAAGTTTTAATTGGTAAAGAAATAAAAGGAGAGTTTTATGAACAAAAACTATTGAAAAGAAATTTAATGGAAGTATATGTTATTGTAAGAGTTTTAAATAAGAAAGGTAGTAAAGTATATGTTAAATGGTTAGATTTTGACAATTCAAACAACAGATAAAAATAAAAGCAATGGAATTATTTAAAATAATAATAGAAATATGTGGATGGAGTTAGTTATTGAAAATTTAAATATGTTTGATGTTGAATACAACATTCAATAAAAAAGTATATTTTGTATTCAAATAAAGGTTAAATGAAGGATTGAACATGGGAACTATTAGAAAATTTTAAATTTGAATTACTGTAATCAGCAGGTTTTATACATTTTGTATATTACATGTGTATGAAAATCTTTATGAATGTTATTTATAATTTAATCTTAAAAAATTAGTGTGAAAATTCGTTAATTTTCTAAGAAAAATTACTAAAATTTATTACATCATCATGCAATTATTCTTGCAAATGATAATGCAGGATATTGAAATAATTTCTATGACAAACAATATTCAACATGTATTTAATTCTGTGGAATAAATTTATAGAATTTTGTACCTAATTAATTCTTAAAAATTCTTTACAGTTTGGATGTGTCTTTGTGGTATTATTTATTAGTTTTTCAACATTTTTAAATATTGTTCAAATAACATAATAATCAGAATTAAAATTCTTACTATGTAATCTTAAAATAAAAAGTTATTCTTAATTTTGCATCATGTGATTGAGGAACACTTGACGAAAATAGTAAGAAACTATAAATCTGATCATTTCTTTCAGGTAATATTATTTTTTTTAGACTGTGTAAATGATTTACTGGTCTTTATAGTGCTTTTTAGATTAATCCTTATTTTATATTCACAATATCTTCAAATTGGTGGCACAGCTTCCTCATAAACCCAATTTCGCAAATTTAATTCATAATTAAAGATTATAAACCGGTTTCATTAATAAATTTTGTATGAGGTTCAATATTTTTACATTCCATTGTTTCACCACTTTTTAAACTTTCATTACTTTAACAACATTTTTCTTTAACATGTTGTTTTCCAGTATCTCGAAAGCATTTACACTACTGGCCATTACAATTGCTACACCATGAAGATGAGGTGCTACAAATGCGATATTTAACCGACAGGAAGAAGATGCAGTCATACACACATGATTAGCTTTTCAGAGCATTCGCACAAGGTTGGTGCCGGTGGTGACACCTACAACGTGCTGACATGAGGAACGTTTCCAACCAATTTCTCATACACAAACAGCAGTTGACCGCCATTGCCTGGTGATACGCTGTTGTGATGCCTCGTGTAAGGAGGAGAAATGCGTACCATCACGTTTCCGACTTTGATAAAGATCGGATTGTAGACTATCGCGATTGCGGTTTATTGTATCGAGACATTGCTGCTCGTGTTGGTCGAGATCCAATGACTGTTAGCAAAATATGGAATTGGTGGGTTCAGGAGGGTAATACAGAATGCCGTGCTGGATCCCAACAGCCTCGTATCACTAGCAGTTGAGATTACAGCATCTTATCCACAAGGCTGTAACGGATCGTGCACCCACATATTGATCCCTGAGTCAATAGATGGGGACCTTTGCAAGACAACAACCATCTGCACGAAGAGTTCGATGACGTCTGCAGCAGCATGGACTATCAGCTCGGAGACCATGGCTGCAGTTACCCCTGACGCTGCATCACAGATAGGAGTGCCTGCAATGGTGTACTCAACGACGAACTTAGGTGCATGATTGGTAAAACGTTATTTTCTCAGATGAATCCAGGTTCTGTTTACAGCATCATGATGGTTGCATCCATGTTTGGTAACATTGCGGTGAATGCACATTGGGTGCATGCATTCGTCATCGCCATACTGGTGTATCACCTGGTGTGATGGTATGGTGTGCCACTGGTCACACATCTCGGTCACCTCTTGGTCGCATTGGTGGCACTTTGAACAGTGGACGTTACATTTCAGATATGTTATGACCTGTGGCTATACCCTTCATTCGATCCCTGCAAAACCCTACATTTCAGTAGGATAATGCACGACAGTATCTTGCAGGTCCTGTACAGGCCTTTCTGGATACAGAAAATGTTCGACAGCTGCACTGGCGAGCACATTCTCTGGATGTCTCACCAATTGAAAACGTATGGTCAATGGTGGCTGAGTAACTGGCTCATCACAGTACGCCTGTCACTACTCTTGATGAACTGTGGTATCGTTTTGAAGCTGCATTTGCAGCTGTATCTGTACAAGCCATGCAAGCTATGTTTGACTCAATACTCAGGTGTACCAAGGCCATTATTACGGCCAGAGGTGGTTGTTCTGGGTACTGATTTCTCAGGATGTATGCATCCAAATTGCGTGAAAATGTAATCACATGTCAATTCTAGTACAATATATCTTTCCAATGAATACCCGTTTATTATCTGCATTTCTTGTTGATGTAGCAATTTTAAGGGTCAGTAGTGTATATCATAAGATATCACCAACTTGATTTCCACAAAACCATCCATTAAATTTTCATCAATAATTATTAATACTTCTTTGTTGTTATATATCAATTTATTATGTTTTAGATCTAAAAACGACTCCATTTATATATAAGAAATGTTTTCATTTTTTCCAACTTGTAGTACATTAATTGCTTTTCATTACTTGTTTTAGTAAATGTTCTATACAATTAGTTAATTCATGTAAGAAATCATTGTTACCATTTATTATTTTATTTGAGTTTCATTTATAATGTCCATATGCTCAAGTATTTCTTCCATTTTGTAATATAATAAGTTTATCATTGTCATAACTTAAGACAATTCAACTATTTTCAATTTGTGTTTAAATGATCAAATTAATTTAATTTTTCTACATTGTTTTACTTAGTTGTCTATGAAATTTTTATTACCACCAGTACTAATTTCACTTTTTATAGCAAATTTTTAACTCGTTTAGATTATATCTCTTCTTTATCACCAACTTTATGACACATTTCCAATCTGAAATAGAAGTGCTCTACATAATTTTTCCACAATTTTCATCTTTTATTTTTCCTAAAACCCTCTTATTTACTTGTGGAATTCCTTAAATATTATCTATCGAATAACCACTTGTGTCATTTCGTTTAGCATCGATTTCATATCTTTATAAAACTCTGTAGTTCTTATATTATAAATAAAAGAGCTCTGTTTATCTAACATAAATCAATATTTCATCATAGTTTAGTTTCACACTATTATAATGAAAATCATACATTTTTATTTTCGAAATATCTAGAATACTCATTTCAGTCTAAATTGGATTATAAAGATTTGTTGCGGATTCTTGTTATATGGACTGCAAGTACATTTCCTTAAAAAATGGAGAACACTCAAAATTGGCATGGAAATATTTTTGTACATTTTTCTGTATCTGTTTTATTTTGATATTTTGTCTATTTTTATTAGTTTCTGTCGGTTTTCCAAATAGTGAACTATACATCAATTTATAGAAATCTCTTGTTCTCATTTCTGTATTAAAATCAATATATTTTTTCAACGAATCTGATTGCTCGAGTGATACAGTTCTATGAACTTTCGTTAATCTAATCTGAGTTATAAATGATGTTTAAAATTTCCATAATGTAAAACATATTTATCTTAATTATTTAATGTTGTTAGTTATTTATTTCCTTCTTCTGACGCTAATTGTAAATCTTTGTGTAAATCATGTATTTCTTTTCATCGACTTCTCAAATATACCCATATTTATTTTTACCTGGTATTTTTAGTTTTTTTTCAGAAATAAAATATTTTGGATTTACCAACTTATCTCTAAATCATAAAGTTTAGACATTGCCCAAGTACATAAATTATTTGCTTCTAAATATACAATAAATTTGATTCTTTTTGTGGCTCAAAGTTTCTCATATACTTATTATTAGATTTAATATCTTTTAATACTTTGAGAAATTCCAACCCCAATTCCTTTCTAAAGTAATACAATCATATTATTACCGTTTCATAAATCTAATTCAACTTTTGCTATCTTTAACATATAATTTCAAGATAAAGCAAGTGCTGTAAAATACCAAGATGAATCGAGTTCATAAGATTTAATACACGTATCTCTAAAATTTTCGAAAATATCCACTAAAATTACAACATCAGGTTTATTATATAATATCCGTTATCAAACTCATTTGCTGCCAGTATCGTCAGTATTCACCAATGTCATTAGTAGCTGTCTGTGTCGTAAATAAAACCGTTATTTACTCACCACCAGTGGCAGACTAACCCTGTCAGTGGCCTGGGGTGACAAAACTAAATAAGTTCCTTGGTCTGCTTTTAAATTGATATATTTGTAGAGTATATGTTGTAAAAAATGAGTTATGTAACAGTAATGACTGACAAAAAAAATCGAGTATTTATAATGTGCATACTCCCTGCTGTAGTAATTCTACATAAATATGTAGATGAGAAACTTACAAAAAGAATCAGGATTTAGCATAACAGCCATCAGGTGGAGTGCAAAGAAATAATAAAGAAAGAATAACATAATTACCTTTCGTTTTATATATCGGAAAACAAACCTTGTACAGTTATAATATCAGTTAGTATCATAAGCTTAGCAAGAGATAATAGTTATTATAAGATATTATCACAGCACATGTCTTCTTGTCTTTATGTTGTTGAAATTCACAATAACACCATTGAAATCTAGTTCACTTGAAACTTTCCTTTAAGCTGATAAAATGTCCTGACACATTGACTAGGTACTCTTGTTTCCTCATGTAGCAGAGGTAATTTTTTATTAGTTTCAGTTTAGAAAAACTTTCTTTATTATGCAGTTGAGACACAAGCTGTCTAGGAGTATCAAGTTATTAGTAATGAAAAGCGTAATGATTAACTGATGTCCCACTTGATTGTAAATTGAAGGATTTTTTGGGTTTCCATCAAGCAGCAATATCCACACTTCTAGCAGCTGCACATGGATACCTATAATATTTTTTTATTTGTTGCAGCATCTACTCCTCATAAAACTCATCTTAACAATTTGGAAAACTTTGCTTATTTTTTCATGGGCATATATCAGTGTAACGATTCTTGTATAAATCGGTCTTTATACTCAAACATTGTTAGATCAACTTCTTCTTCAATCGATACTCCAGGTCACATGGAATTGTTTTATTTATCTTCCTTCTTCCTTGACAGTCAATGTTAACATTGATATCATTGCATTTTTAGTGACAACATGATCTGTAGCTGTACTTCGTTCTGTCACTAAAAACTCATTCAAGATTTTTAATTTGGCGAGTCCTTTACCCAAAAGTCATTTTGGAGACTGTAGATAATGTTGAACTGAATTTACTTCCTCCAGTATTGTGCCAAAAATTGTTGTGCGTCAAAAAGGTAAAATATATATCGCTGGAAGGCGCAAGCTTGCTGCATATGCAGTATCAAGGTTTGCCTTGGATGGATCTTACATATCTTACAAAGTTCTCACAATTGTTTCCACATTTTCTTTTATAACTTTAACTGAGCTGTATTTAGCACTCCAGGAGTATCAAACAATCATTTCAAACTTTTTCCTGCTTTTCTTTTCTCTACAGGTAATTCCCATCAATAAGTAGAAAACAAGAGGAGTGGATATGGCTTCTCTGCAGGTGATGCTAGAGGGAAAACTTGAGAATGCATGAACTTCACAAAGATTTAATAAAGAATGATTAGCACATGGACTGATTAGAGTTTCTGGATTGACTTCTCGAATTTTTCGTTGTACTCCTCCATGTATACCTGACATTGATGCATCATTGTCATTTCTTTGAACCCTGCACAAAGCAATACCCAGTCAATGTTTTTCCAACTGCTGTTGAATATCTTTTCAAATATCCTCTCCAACCTTTCTTGAGATAAAAAACTGAAGAAGGATTCTTGACCTCCTACTATGTTGTTTTTTGTATGGACATATGTAATTATTTGACTCATTCGATCAGTTCTGATTTCATTGGATGTGCTGCCAAAAATTATTCCACTGTATTTAACTTTTTTATATATCCAATAAGTTTTCTTTGACGTGTTCACCCAAAATAGAAGTAAATTAACTTCATATTGACAAATTGCATGTTGGCTTCTGTCTCTGGTTCTTGGGCTATTATTTGTTCAATAATTTTTCTGGTGTTTTGCCAGGATGAGTGGCTGGCATTGTCAAAAAAATGTTGGCTGAGAACCCAAGACACAAGCCAACAGGTAGTTTGTCAGCAAGCGGCCATGAAAGCGTTAACAATTTTATAATTTTACATCCCTTTTGACAAATAACAAAGTACTCCCTTCGACTCACCAGCAGATTTTTCAAGTTTTAAACATTACTCTTTCAGTACTGGATCATATTTCGTCATCATTTGCACCAGTGCTAAGAAATTTCCTGTTTTCCGATGAAATATTTTCATGATGAGCATGAAAAGCAAAATATTGCTGAGCTGAAAGGCGAAGAAAATTCTCCATTCCTCAGACTCATAATTAACAATATTATGATTATGTTTATCAACTGATTTATTAAGTTTCAAGAACACAGATGCTGTTTTCCATTTTTCTAAATATGATAGATATTCAGGTGACACTTCATGCTTTGATTTCTTTAAATTCGTTTTCCACCATTGAGAGAAACCAGAAATAAATATATTTTTGTTGGTCTTCCCCTAAGAGGCTAATAATAGGCAGCAAAACCAGTATAGTTTCTTTGTCAGTTAAGGGTATAGCATCTATTCCTTAAATATTTAGTCTAATTCAGATGCTTGTTAAACCATGATCAATTTAAACAATGAAACAATGAAGTGTTCCTTTAGTGTGTTCATCTGGTCTTTCTGTAGATTCAAAATGTCTGTCCTTGTTTTGATATATTTCACTACCCTTTTCACTAAGCACAGTTCTGATATGCTCTGGAACAGTTACTGGCCGTTTTGCTATAGGCCTATCATTATATGGAGAGGAGTTGAAGTTAGATGCATCAGAAATATGTTCATTCTCAGCCATTTTCTCATCGTTACTACCTTCATTATCTCTTTTCTGTGTCAATTACGTCAAAGTCTTCATCAAAATCACATACAGTAGGCTTTTGAACAGTGCTTTAATCTTAACATCAATAACTATCTATACACTGGAGCCAGATTTAATAGTTATTCTTTCCTCTGCCATCTTTATTTCGTCTATGAGCATACAGGTATTTGGATAAAGATACTGCGATTAATGTAGCCTGTCCAGTCTTTGCTTTCCTCAGCTTTCTTTTCTGAAAGCCAGAGGGGTGAGTTCTTTTCACTAAAAACAACCAGAATTTATTAATAAAAATTTTTAAAGTAAAAAACTTTTAATGTGTAGACTTAATTTACCTATACAATGAAAGTATGGCATCTAGTTTCTGTTGCTATCTGAAAACGTCTTCAGATAGTTCAAAACGTGAAAAAGTGGCGAATACACATTGGAAAGCTTTATTTGCTATAGTCATGCAATAACATACATTCACAAATACCAAGACAATAACGATACACAATTTAGAAACATCATTGTGACCAAGTCAGGTAGTAAACTGTAAACTTACATGACGATGGTAATATAGGAAAATATCCAGTTTCATGAGTAAAACTTGGATCAAAAGTTAATTATTTGCAATAGCATAACACATGACTACATAATAATACATTTATTAAAAATGATTGTACACTAAAAAAAACTTGCCAAGGTACTGTCTGGAATGTTTACAGGCCATAGTCGCGTGATTGAGGCAAAAGCTAATTACTTGCAATAGCATAGATGTTATCCTGAGAACAGAATATGCAGCGACTCCACAAATTGTATGAAGGGTTCTTGGTTTTTCAGCCAGATACGATCATCGAATGTTCACGATATTTCGTTGAATGACTGTTCTGTCATTATCAGGTGGAGCTGATGCAATGGTTTATCTGCTCTAGTATTTATCTCTCGTGGTTCCAGGTGGGGCAGAGAGCGGGCAAACGATTGCATCAACACCACCTGATGATGGCGGAACAGTTATTCGCCGAACCATCTTGGGAATTCGACGATCATACCTGGCTGGACACCCGAGCACCGTTCAAACAGGATATACGCCGGGAAAGCCTCAGATCACAAATTCCAAAAATTGTTAGGTGTTCCATAGCCTGAATTACACAAGACTGAGCGTGCATGGTGTATGAAGTAGTCAACTTTATGAAGTGTGTACAGGTTGAAGAATAATAGGAAAATACTGCATGCCCACCAGCCTGACAAGTCAAGTTTTTACAAGCCTTGTCCCAGACGCAGCTGGCATTTGGATGTGAGCATGGTGAACAACACTTAATCTCTTTGTTACCGAAATTGGCGTGGTACCAACAGTAACCAATCAGAGGAGTTCCTCTGTCAACTGCGTACCATTAGAACGGTTGTTGCTGCTTTGCTAATTCTATGAGCCAGGTCACCTATAGCTAGATCTCCTGTTGCTGTGATACCTGCTGTCCTCTGGTAGTGACCTGTGTGGTAAGTGCTGCTATGTCTGCTTTACGTGGTGTAGGTTGGAGTCTGAGGCGGTGGTTGCGGGAAGTGTGTGCAGCTGCGGAGATGGTGGCATGGTATTCTCTAGCACGACTGTGGTGCTAGGCACCACTGCCAGCGCATCATGTACCCAATCGGCCAAGTTTGCAACAGTGTCCAGCTGCTTATCTGTCTGTGTGGGGAGTCTGCACACAGAGATAGTGCGCAACAGCGAGTTCAGGACCACATTGAGCTGCATGAGGCTCTGCAATTGGTTCAGAAACTGAGAAGACCTCTCATTGTCACATTCCTCTTGGCAACAGCAATTTGTGCACCCACTGCCATGACAAAACATGTCACATCAGTTCCTCCTTCAACCATTTATATGAGGACAATGCTGGCAGAGTGATGACTATGTCCTGCACTTTTCTGCATAATTTTGATCAAGATGACTCGTGACATGTTCAAATTTGGCGAGCTCACAAGTGATGTTACTTAGAAAAACAGCCTCCAATTGGCTAAAACACAGGAACAGGTTGTGGGGGCAATAGTGGGGGCAGTCTAACCAACATGCTTCCTACACTAATAATCACCCCAGTTATGGCAAGTTGCGTCAGTGTGGCGATGATTTGCATGTGCAAATTTTCATGAAGTGGCTTGAGGTGAGCTGTGTCCATGTGTGCAGACCATGTCTGTAGCTTAGTCTCCAGGAGACGATTGCATGTTGACAGCTTTTCTACAGCCGTTTGGAGCTCCTCCATGTTTGTCATAATGCAATAGCTAAGTCCTCACACACAGGGAAGAAAACACACTAAGTGCAACACGACACACACGGAGAAAACACATGTGCAAAAAGAATAAATGTATAATGTTCAAACAAAATGCATGTTTGACTATGGGACAGCACAGAAATGTTTGTCCAGGAGTCCACTCGTGGTTCCACAACATGTCCGGTGTTCAAGTCTATCACCATGTGTTTTGCCTACAGATAATATTGGGGTCACCAGTGAAGTGGGAAGTGGGTAGTTTTTACCACGTTTGTGAAGTGAGCAGGCCTTTACTGCCACATTTATGCACAAAGTTCAGGATGTAGGCTCAGGCAATGGTAACTTATCAAACACATGATTACATAATAATACATTTTTTAACAATGGTTGTACACTAAAAAAACCTGCAGAGATACTGTCTGGAATGCTCACAGGCCACGGTCGCGTGATTGAAGCAAACAGCTCGACCACTGATCATGGCGGAAGCACACTTCTCATTGATCCAGCACATAGTATAGTCTTGTCGTTATAAAGAGACAAAGGACACATGTCCAGCCGAATGCATAAATTACCCCTCATCTCATCGGGCGGTGTTCAATTCGTGGACATGACGACACAGAGTGAACGATCAGCACCTGTTCAAATTCGCAAATGTATCGTTGTGGAATGCGTGTTGTACTCGATTCATGTGATCGGTGGCTGACAGAATCTGTGATCTGCATAAACGTCCACAAGGCATGGAAGTCTAGCTCACACTGGCTTTTGCTTTTCTCTCTTCTGTGCCCGTGGTTGTTGCATCGTTACCAAAGCTTCGACCATAGATACTAATAGACTGGGCAAGCAGTGCAGCGGCTATACATCTGGTGTGGCTGCAACATAGAATCACGTTGGCAGAACGTCGGCGGGAGTTCAAGGCAGCGTTCTGATTCCTGATTTCACTTCCAGTATTTCTCAGTGAATTTCCTGCTACCTTCGCCACATTAAATGTAGCTTGTGTAAACACAGCTAGAAGTGATAAATTATTGCATAACCACTGTACAAATTTAGTTTTACAGCCATTACTTCACAATGAACTTTGTGAACTGCTGAAACACTTTCGACGTTCGGCAATATATTCGCCGTGAATATTTCAGTGTTGCCAATTATGCGATGCATTCTCTACTAACAATACGCGTTATGCACTGCATAAAATGTAAATATTGCGTGTGTGTGTTTTAGTGCCTTGGTTGGAGAAAGTGTTATCGACTTCATAAATCGGCACAAAACAACGAAACCTGTAACGTAACCACACGTGTTCACATCGAATGTAACGAACTCAATTGTGTCGTTCACCCACAAAACGTAAAGCAGTTTCATTTGAAAGCTCTTTTTTGGTTTAAACAGTTTGTTTCGTAGATGTACCAAATAAGATAGAATTCATATCTACAAAATCAGTACCTACTTACATGAATACTTGTTCCATACATCATGAATACGATACTTCGCAATGATGTGTCAGTTTAATGAAAAGTAGACCTATCATTACATGACAAACCTTTCAATCACTTATTTATATCTAAAAAATCGTCTACTGAGTAGGAGCTGTCATTCATAGATTCTTTTAGTTTGATTTGAAATTGTGGTTGGCTATCTTTCAGGCTTTTAATGCTTTTCGGTAAATGACCAAAGATTTTTGTAGATCCTATACATTACAGCTTATTATCAGGAAACTAACATAGGCCATACAATTACCTTTTTGCAAATGGTATTCAGTATCTATTTTTTGTTTTTGATTTCATATGTTTTGTAACTAGGAAGTACAAAATAAAACTAAACCCTGAGGAGAAAGGAAACCCCTAACTTGTTTTTGCAGATTATTATTTATTATTTAAAATAATGGCAGCATAATTCACCCCATTTTGCAGCAAAGTCAGATTTAATCCAGGATAGTAAAAATCATCCTTTCTTCTTGTGCAGTATCAATGCACATTGCTTTTGGAGTGGGAAGGGTTATTCACACACACACACACACACACACATTATGTATAGTGGTACTGTGAATATCCCTAGCTCCTTACAATTCGAGACACTAACATGAAATTCCAACTATCTGTTACTTAACTTTTAACTGGCACAGCCCAAATAGCAAACATTTAAGTTATTCTTTCTCCTGCAAAGTGTGTTAAGAGTTTTATGCTTAACTGTCTATTGACAAAGGTATGAGCTTAATATAATTAACATAAATTTTTCATAAAACATTTATTTTGCAACACAATACAGTATTTACAACAAACTCAGCACTGAACAAATTTCTATTTTTTTAAGTAGACCAACACTATGCACGAACCATTTAGTGTCCCTTAAATAATATTGTTTTTGTAAGCAAGCTCCTTACACATCCTTTCTGAAAGGTGTCTGTTACAGTCTTCCCCAAATGGTGATTTCTGATCCTGAAATACTCAAATAAAATGGATTTTATAAGTGTTGTACGATGATTTTCTGTGGGGTCAATGCTCATTATATGTTAATTGATAGATGTAAATACATTGCTGTCAATTTCTGCCACAGCAGATGACATGAGCACAAGCATTACATTTTTTTTGTCAGCATACCCTTTGCCTGCTGCAAACGATAGGCTTGTTCTGCTACTGTACAGATTTGAACAAAATCCCTGGAAGGTGTTACTAAACCTCCCATATTCTTTCTCATGAGGAGTTCATTTTTGCTTTCTAGTAAGCCATATAAAGAATTTGCACATTCAGTACAATATATGGTTTTCTTCAACTTACGTACTATAAATTCTGCAATGTACACAACAATATTTGTCACATACTTTGACAGTTATTTAAAACAAATAGAAGGGATACTGTAACAGTGATCATGAGACACTTTTTCAACATCTGGAATTTCAGCTCGGAAATTTATAAATGAAACAAATCGGTTTGTTTGTACTTTACCCAGTGCTGAAGATACATTCAGAATAGAACACTCTTCAGTGTCTAAACAAGTTTCAAACTCTGAACCCCTTACTTGCTGATGTATAAGTAACCTTTTGTAAGCAGCTTTGAACTGAGTGGCTGTAGGGTTATTGTTATCACCACCATACCTCCTGATTGAACTAAAAAATGTCTCGATGTGGTCTTGTAACAACTTGTGTGTCAGTAAGAATTTAAGTTGTGGATTAGGACCGCTTATCAGAGAATTGCATAACCTTTTGAGACTTAGAATTGACACAATAAAACCAAGGAAACCAGTCTTTCTGTTTGTAAACAAAGCAGAGGGGCCGTTTGCATCCAGTCTTAATTCTTTATATATTCTTCAAATTCACCCAGAAAAGACAAAATGTGGCTAGCAGTCTGCAATGACAGAGGTGCTTTATAACCTTTCGCTAACAGATTTCTACTGTTGAAGCAATCAAAAACATTGTTCATAAGCCTTATGAACCTAACTGTTGGTTCACAGTTTTTAAAATCGTCTAGCTGCAAATCTTTGTCGAGAAATTCAAGGGCATTAGCTACACTATTACTCAATGTCTGTGCAGCAATTCTGACATTCATTTTATGGCGATACCAATCAACATGCTTCATTCTTGCTTTTGTAGCAAGATGAAGTGTCTCCACACATTGAAAATCATGTAACTTGAGTACATAATTCCATTTAATAGGATTTCTATTTCCATCAAAAATTGTGCCCTTACCAGCTAAGATATTATGTACTAACTTTAGCATATCACATGGGTCAAGAAAAATACATATTTCATCATTACACAATGGGTGCTTAAAGAAACATTTTGTGTTAGATAAAGAAAAAGAAGCACCCAGCTTTTCTATCATTGCAGTATTTACATGTGTTCCATCAAAAGTTACTGATATCAACTCAACACCAGCATCAAAAGTAAACTTTAGAGCCTCATTCAATAGGCTAGATTTTTCTAGTGCAGGTAGTCCATTGACTAGAAAGTAACCAATTGGCAGTTTCCAAGAACTGTTAACAGCAGTTGCCATAAATGTTGGTGCCTCATTTGCAACAGGAAGGTAATCGTCATCAAGCTCTGCCCCATAATCTACATATCCAACAAATTTATTTTGACGAAATTCAATGTGTTTCCTTATGGCAATTTCGTCAAATGACACAGCACACAGCAATTTCTTGCCCTTTTTCATGAGCTCTTGACTCTTTATTCTGAGAGCAACTGCTGCTTCTTTGCTGAAACCTGGATTTCCATCAATCACACTATACCACCTTCTCAGTGTCCGTGGATGTGGCAGAGATGTATTGAAATTTCTCCTTATATAACTGTAAGCCTTGCTGCTGTAGAAATTAAGAGTTAAAGAAAAGGTCTGAAGAGCTGCTGGGTACTTTTCTCTTGTTTAACCTCTGCTGACACGCTTTAACAACTCTGAGGTACCTGGTGGCAGCATCTGAAAGCAATATGATACTCTCAGTAAAGAACTGCAAGAGCTAGGCTACAAACTGTCATTCACTCAACATGTTCTGTATATCACATCATGCAGAAGACTCTACATTGATAAGGAATGAGAAAACAACACATAATTAGCAGTTACAAACTAAATTTGTCCATAGAAGGAACAAAATATCATAACTGTTTCTACTATTTCTACTATTTGTGCTCATGTATGGTAGATCTAACACAGTAAAATTTCCAAGTGTGTCTCCACTTTAATAAAAGTTACTGCTTTCTCATTTTAAATTAAATTATGGTGCTTTCTCCTACTTTATTTTATCCATTGTGGTTACTGAACATCACAACTGTTTTTGTAAATTACACTGTAGGAAATAATACAACCAGTCACAAGTTTCTTTTAGTACTGATTTGTATTGTACCATTACTAGTTTTGAGTCTGAGCCCAATATCAGGTGGTAGCATTGATTTCTTGCAAGTTTTATGTATGTGCCCCAAAATATAACAAAGTTCTAAGAGAGAAAATGTAAAGGAGAGAATTTCGTGAAGTAAGCGCAATGTGTACAGTCTATATACAATCTAATACCTTTCAAGAAGTATGTAATTTCACAATTTTGTTATATTTTAGGACACACATGTAAAACTTCATTGCATGGCAATGGTTTCCAGGCCGAAACTAGCAATGTTACAATCACTTCTAAAAAAACTTGTGGCTGGTTGCAGTACTTTTCACAGTGTAATTTTATCCTATTATTTACATGAACATGTTGATATTTTTCAAAACAATGCCTACATTTGTGTGAATAGAGACTTTCTTACAATCAACTATGTCACTTGTCATGGAACCATAAGACAGGTACAATATTAGAATCTACACCACCTGATATTTATAATAAGAATGGCAATTCAGTATGTCTTTAATGTCATATGTCAAGAAATTATAAATACTACTTGAAGTACATAGCTCTATCTTACCTTCAGCAAATTACCCATGGATTCACTTATAAGATTATTCTTTTGAAGGTCACTTATTAATGATTCCAAATTTAAAATTTTCTTCCTCATCCTGTAGGCTGATCGCTGCAAATTACTAAATTTTCTGGCATTCTTCTTCAGCTGCTTTTTTGCAACACTTGCCATTTTACTAGCTATGCCAGGAACAGCCAAATCATCTTCCTTAAAATCTCCTATGTATCTAAATCATTTGCTTGGACCAGCTTTTACTTCAGAAGCTTGTATAGCGGCTGCAAACAAAATACCAGTCCACTGAACGAAAATGTACATGAAAGGATTTCCCCTCAGTCTAAAGCATATTACTACAATGTTACTTTAAAAAACGCAGTTACATTTTTACAGCCACTGCTGAACACTCTCCTTCTTACGTTAACATATTAACACAAAGTGAATATCTAGACTTAGAAGTTTCTGCACATGAAATTTCGTTTAATGAATCTCTCTTAGTCGGAGGTTTACGAAGTTTGGGTCTCTTTGCTTGAAGATGCTCAGGGAAATCGAATTTTGTTGGCATGGCGTCACTGTGAAGCCAATTCCCACCAGTCTTTTCTTTGTCGAAACAATTTTCTTCAAAGTGCTTCGAACAGATGCGTGTGTGCGCAGTAGGCTTGAAATCTTTTCGTTTCACTGCCTGTATCCACATCTGCCTGCACCCCTCCTTAGGAAACCTTTACGAAAGAGAAAAAGCAGCTTTGTGGCTTACCATTTCAAGAAATATATACGATTGCAATGTGCGCCTAGAAACACACACAGCACTTCAAACCGCCAATTTACGTAACTGTGACGTTCTGGGTAAGGATATGATATTCACAATAGCTTATCAGTATTCAAGAACTGCCGCTAAATTAAACTAATAATACTTACACGTGAAATTTAATGTTACTTCCCTTCACAAAACGCTCGGTATAACCATAAGCACAACAGGATACCACCATTGTTTTGCCAACAGTCACGTGGTATAGCAGTAGAGATGTTGGTGATACGAAATTTACGTCATGAGCAGTCTACCAATATCTATGGTCGAAGTACCAAAGGGTGGCCTAACAGTGAACTCTGCCCTCATAGGCCAATAATGAAATGCCGCCATCCACGCGATTCTGTGGTATGGCTGCCACAAAATTACAGTTTGCAGTTACTACAAGCTCCATTTATTCCTAGATTGTGTACATTCTCTCTCTTTTCTTGAGAGCTCTTTTTAATACCCAGAAAAATCCTATCTATCACACAGCAGGAATGAATGACTACAGATAGGGTAAAATGTTCTATCCTTTCAAACCGGTCTAACTCGACAATAGCTAATTGCAGGCCAATCACTGTGTCACTGTGGTGTGTTAGTTCTGTCCTGGGCATTATTGCAAAACATTAGTAACTTTTTCACTTCTGGGGATACATATTTGTGGAGACGTAGAACCACTGGCTCTACCCCCCCCCCCCAATTATATCACTGCCCTATTTCAGCAAGAACAACTGTAAATTTGCCAGATCAGTTCGCTATAGTACGCGCTCTATGCTACACGCATTGTGTATACATTGCGAGAGTAAAAGTATTCATAGTAAGTGGCGGGAGTGCGAGTGATTATTTAACGTAGTAATTACCACGCCCGCTCCTCACCACCCACATATTCATTGGTGTAGCTTAATGGAAAAGTAAAAATTTCACTGGGCACTGTCTTCGCATTCCATTCGTGATAGAGGTAAAAAGCGCATGACCATCTTTCTAGGTTATGTATACAAAATACTGCGACAGTTTATTGGCGCAAGTAAAACAGTTCTTGCACAGGGACACGAGGAAGTTGAACGTCTTGAATGTAGTCGAAGCATAAAGCAATGGTTCAAGCATCAGTCTCCAAATTGTCTTTTCACATCTTGGTAGAGCACCACAAAACTCCATCGATCTACGGATGTGGTCAATTTCTCTGCTTCTGCTGCTCGCTTTGCGACCTCATTGAGTGTTTTTGACTGAATCTTTAACGTTAACTCTTCGCAGGTGCAGCAAATGTCTACTTTAGGTCTTCCAGAAGCAAGATTATAGTCTGTAAAGTTCACTGACGAGTTAGGATGCTTAGCAATAAAAAGTTGATGCAGTTCTTTTTATAGACAATTCAGAGTGTAGGTAGAGAATAATGAGGCTGCTATAATGACTTTGCTTGATAGGGAATGATCTAATATGATCTCTAATTCTGACAGTTTCCTCTGGTGGCATAATATTAACACTCTTAGATTTCCCCCTTCAGTCTTTCGGTGTATGCCAACTATACAGCAATTTGCAAATTCTCGTAACTCTGTCTTCACTTATTGCATAAATACTCAGAAAAGCTTTTCTACATACCACAAATCATTGTCTCCAACCAAGGCAAAGTTGCTGCAAGATTTTTCTTGCCTGCATCCCTTCTCATTTCTTGGGCAGTGTCTTTTTACATCACTAACCATGATCAGTTCTTGAAGAAAAAAGTTCTGCTCGCTCTTGCATTCTACATTCAGAAAATGTGTTGAAGCAAGAGTTCTGGTGTCTTCTGCAATAATATCAAAACAGCCTCTTCGACACTTGTAGTCTTCTCCTGCCACCTTTTTCGGAAATACTTTGTCTCTATAAAGCCCTCGTTCTTCACCATGAGTTTCAACTTTCTTCATAATATTTCTTCGAGATTCCTATGAATGTTTCACTCTTTTCTTCCCATAACTATTTGTACAAGCCTCTTCGACCATTTTCATAAGAATACTAACATCAGTATACCAGTTCTTTCCATGTAGTTGTACTACGCATTGCTGTAGTACCAACAGTTGAGAAGAAAAGTAACTAAAGTCCAGGTCCTAGACTTAAGAGTGTTTATGTGCCGAGCTTAAACTTCATACCTCTGTTTGCATGGCAGGAAACGATAGTATGCATTTCTGCCTTTAATGCATTTTCATCAAAAGTGGACTTAGGGCATTTTTGCAATCAGCAATTCTTTTTAGAATACAATACTTTAGCTAAAAAATTAATAAATCACTTGTAAGCTGTTCACTGCACTTATGCATGTATTTTTAAACTGTACTTATATTACTCCTGTGTAGATGGCATAGGTATAAGAAAACGGTTCATGTAGAATAATTTCGTCTTGGAGACAACTGGTTATAGATCTACTACAGTTCTAAAATTTGATGTGACGTTTTATAATAACTCTGAACACACCCATTGGCAACAGCCAAGGTCTCATAATAGGTAAGTAGGTGCATATATTCATATTTTGCGTACATATGGGGCCTCTCACTCTAAACTACCTAATATTTATTGAGAAAACTTGAGACTTGTTTGGGATTTGATTAAAAATGATCTGGTCTTGCAGAGGACTCCAAATCTCGAGGACAGCGAGATCTGGAGGCATCCCAGGACCAGATTCCGGGAACAAACGCACTTGCTGCCCCCTCCCCACATGCCTGTAGTCTGCCACTGCACATCACCGCTATTATCTGTCTCCATCTTCCATTGTAACTGTCATTACTGATCCTTCTCCAGTACTATGTTTACACATCATCTGATCTCCTGTACACACTGTTATACTTCAGTTTATATTACCTTAATGTCACCATTTAGCTCACTATCCACCTTGTAGCCAGGGTCTCAGGCTCTGTATTTCAAGTAAGATGCATCGTTCATACCACAGATATACTGTGAGGGAACTTTTGGATGTAGAATACATCAAAGGAAAGTTCATAATTCAAATTCTGTACAACAATCTATATGATTATATTTATTATTCACTCAACATATATTAAATAAAGTAATTCTCAATGATGAGAATACATAAACTCAAATCATTTTCAGTTTTTCAAATTAATCGACAAATTACAAGAAAAATGCAAATTTATAATACTAAAGTGCACAAATTAATAGCTATGCTACTGTACTGAAATGTCATCAAATCAAAATATTTGCCGTGTCTGGTTACAGTGATCATACTGCTGCATCCTACATGTGCACAAATGGAATATTATGTAGATTTCACATTGCATGATCTTGTTAGGTAGAGTCATAGAGAATTCAGAATCAAGTAAGTTACAACAGCAGGGTCTTTAACATATACAGACACTTCACTATGGAAACATATTTACCAAACATACATAAAGGACAGACAGAGGTGAATTGCATGCCTCAGCAGAGAGTGCTCATGCATAGTGTTCTAGGGAATTCCAAAACTGGTATTCCATAAATAAGCAAATTTGTAGGAGGTATGTATTGAACAGTGAGCCACACATTATCAACCAATGACTATAAACGCTACACGAGAATGATAATTAAATGAAGACCCTTCGCTGTCGTCAGGTGTTGATATACATCAAGGGGACAGTCGAAAATGTGAGCCCCGACTGGGACTCAGACCTAGGATCTCCTGCTTACATGGCAGGTACTCTATCCATCTGAGCCACCGAGGGCACAGATGATAGTGCGACAGCAGGGATTTATCCCTTGCACGCTCCCTGTGAAACCCACATTCCCACATTCCGGACATGTCTGAAAGAACAGATACCGTCTCCAAATATGTAGTTCAGGCTAACCGGCCATGACCTTCTTCTTCTGTGCGGATGCACACGCAATGCCTGAACTCTTATTGGACTCGGTCAGATAGTCTGCCGCGAGTAATGAGTGTAGTGGGCAGGGGCCCTACGAATGTAGTGTGCGGACATTAAGTTGGGAATGTGGGTCTCACAGGGAGCGTTCAAGGGATAAATCCCTGCAGTCGCACTATCCTCTGTGCCCTTGGTGGCTCAGATCGATAGAGCGACTGCCATGTAAGCAGGAGATCACGGGTTCGAGTCCCAGTCGGGGCACACGTTTTCAACTGTCCCCGTTGATGTATATGACCACTTGTCGACAGACTAGGGTCTTGATTTAATTATCATTTCTTTCTAGAGCGGTGCACGGTCACTGATGGTATAGCATATCCATATATATTGTTGTTTCAGGTTGTTGACAGTGGATTAGGAAACATGGCGTGAAATTTACAGTGTCTTACTTTGCTGTATTGTATATCAATGTCATGACAGGCAGTAGTAACATTCCAGTTCCTCTGTTCAACGCCAATGTATATCGAAAACATGTCAGCTAACGTCCTATTAAACTTGAGGCCATTTGTCTATGAATGGTAGGCATTTATCATCCTGTGCACAATGTTGTGTCATACTGGTACCACTTTTATTCCATAAGAAACCGCTACACATGCAACTGTATGCTTCAAAATTATGTCCTCTACAACAAACCTGACAATTTATGAAGTTTCGACAAACATTGCAGCCTCTGTGGAGTGTAGTGGATGAGTTAGTTAGCGCACACTATTATCCATTTGTTCTCCTTCATCAATACACGAAACCTCCCAATATTTCAATTCCAATCCAGTTCAATGGAGTAGATGAAAAAGGAATTTGTACAAAAAGTCCAGGGGGTAACTGAGACACATAGTTCTTCCACTGACATTTCACACAGTGATAAGTTTCTGATCTTATCAAGGGCCTTCGCAAATCCCAGACAACTGGATGTCAGTGTATCATGAAAATGCACCACTATGAATGGTCGTAAATGACATGGGACGAGGAGGAACAATTTTTGTATCATTGGGACGTAATTTATTTTACAAAATATTCTTTCTATTAAGCGTGACTCCTCTGTTGACAACTTCTTTCATCTCTAAAACCTCTGCGGTCTTCAGTAATGTTGGATCTTCCGTTTGTTCACGTGCTATATTTGTTAGTGCAGCGCTGACTGGGATGTTACTGGCTCTTTAACGTTCCTCCAATGGTTTCCGTAAAATATAGTTGATATCTCTGTATCTGCGTCTTTTTTGGTATACTACAGTGACGTCGTATTCTTGGAGCTTCTGAGCTCGTGTTGTCATTTTGCTGGATGCTTCAGGTTTGTCAGCGTGTATAAAGAATGGTGGTCGATCACAACAGTGAAGTCAGAACTTAACAATTTCCAATCAACTGCAAGACACTCTTTTTCAATCATAACTTAATTCTCCTCAGACCAGAGAACTCTGGAGGCATAATCAGTCGCTCTTTCTGCTTTTTCATGGATTTACAGAAGAACTTCACCTCTCCTGTAACGAATAGTAGCAGTGTGTAGTTTCATCTCGAAATTCTCATAAAGAAGTTCCAGAACTGGCTAAATGTCAGCGCCCTCTTTAAGCATACAGAAAGATCTATCTCGCCCCTCACTCCAAGAAAACTTGGCGTCTCTCTGCAGCAGTTCTTTTCCATTAACTAAGTGCTCAAAGATTTTTATTTCTTGTGCAGCAAGCCGAGCGGGGTAGCCGAGCGGTCCGAGGCGCCTTGCCACGATTCGAGCGGCTCTTCCCGTCGGAGGTTCTAGTCCTCCCTCGGGCAAGGGTGTGAGTGTTGTCCTTAGCATAAGTTAGTTTAAGTTAGATTGAGTAGAGTGTAAGCCTAGGGAACGATTACCTCAGCAGTTTGACCCCATAAGAACTTCCACAAATTTCCAGTTTTTCTTGTGCAGCAAATAGACATTTTCTTGGATTCAAGCGAAGATTTGCATCATGGACACACTTTAGCACAGGTGTCAAAACACTTGGTTGCTCTTTAAATGTAAACGACTATGTCATCTAGATAGCAAAGACACATTGTGCATATAATATGTTGAAGTAAATTGTCCATCATGCATTTTAAGGCTGCAGGATTGCAGCACAGAACTAAAGGTATAGCTTTCGACTCATAGAGGTCATCAGGTGTCATGAAAGTAGTCTTCTTACGGTCAGATTCGTCAACCTTTGATCCCTTCTGACAGACCAAGGTGTCAAAATTCGTGGCTCTGGATGTGCATCATTTCT
This sequence comes from Schistocerca piceifrons, assembly GCF_021461385.2. Lineage (NCBI taxonomy): Eukaryota > Metazoa > Arthropoda > Insecta > Orthoptera > Acrididae > Schistocerca > Schistocerca piceifrons. Next base: position 332,518,813 of record NC_060149.1, read on the forward strand.
CGTGACCATATTCAGCCAGTAGTAATCTATGCAGGAACACCATATATCATTGGTGTTCTTCATGAGGACTACAGGGGAGGACGGAGTACTTCGTGATGGCTGAATAATGTCTTGCAGTATCTACTCCACTTTCTTCTGAATTACCCATTGTTCAACTAGAAACACCATTTGTGCATGTTAAATAATAGGAGGATGATCCCCATTGCTTATACTGGGCTCCACAATGGGTGGACTTGTTTGCCTTGTCTGTTGTCCAGACTGAATACGCCTGAAAATTGACACAAAATGGCCGACACTTGCCAGTGTTATGTCTCTGTCAAGTTTGGTCCTACTGGTGACTGGATTGTTCATTCCTTTAATGAGTAATTGGTAACAAAATTCTCATAAAGAAGTTCCAGAACTGGCTAAAATGTCAGCGCCCTCTTTAAGCATACAGAAAGATCTATCTCGCCCCTCACTCCAAGAAAACTTGGCGTCTCTCTGCAGCAGTTCTTTTCCATTAACTAAGTGCTCAAAGATAGCATCCCTGGAAAAGATAACAAAAGAAAAACATCAGATAAGCATTGTGTGCAAGATAATTTTTTAGAGGGACATTTATGAATTGTCACTTATGTGTGTGCTCGTCAATAGTGAGAAACATGTCCTTGGAGTTCATCAACAAGGATTAGCTTAAAACATAGTCTCCCAGTAATTCTACAAGAAAGAAAAAAAAATACATACGCAACATGTAAAATTATAATTTATTTTCGGCCTACATAGACTTATACATACAAGCACAATCATCATTCATTAGTGATGTTTATTCGGATAGCCTCAACCATCATCCTACTTCTGGAGCCATTAATCTGTTTATCACTCCTCTCAATTTTCCTAGTAAGACTGTTGTTTATCGTTTGAATTTTTGCATCAACATATGGGCAGATGTTCTGTTTATGCATTCCCCTCCTCTGAAATTGAATGCTTGACATGGGTACAGATTTGTCCATAGTAAACTTAAAATAAGCTCATGGAGTTTCATCTGTATCACTCACTATTCAGTACTCTTGTTTTATCAAAAACTTGTACTGTGTGTAATTCCACCAGCCTCCATAAATAGTTGTAAATTCAATGACTGTCATCTCAGGTTCTACATGTGTTTGATAAATGCATTTTAAATTCATGTTATCTTCTTTGAAAGTGGTAATAGGGTTCATGTTACCACTCACCAACTGCTTCATTGATTGTCCATTATCATCATCAGTACTTGGACATGGTGCAGGTTATTCCCCTTTTTTGTTTTGCTGCATTGGTGCTGAATGCTTTATATTGTTGTTGTTGTTATCTCTTAAGTTTCTTATTAGTAACTGGAAATGTTTGTATTATGGTCTATTTAATGCAGATGCACAGCACACTCCAAACCTCAAGAACAACCTGAAGAAGCAGATAACACCACGAGGTTGGTTTTTCTACCGTATGTCGGTGGCGTGTCTTTTAAGGTGGGCAGAATTTTCAAGAAACACCGGATTAAATGTGTTTTCCTGCCTCCAGCAAAAGTGAAATCGATGCTGGGCTCTGTTAAAGACAACCTCGGCCTGAGGAGACCAGGAATATACAAAATCCCGTGCCAGAGTGGGAAATCTTATATTGGCCAGACGTGTCGTACGGTCAAAGACAGATGCGACGAACATAAACGTCACACGAGGTTGGGTCAGCCAGAGAAATCTGCGGTTGCTGAACATTGCCTTGACACGGGACACGGCATGAATTATGAAGAAACCAAGATCCTCTCGCATGCTTCCACATACTGGGACTCCATCATCAAAGAGGCGGTCGAAATACGTATAAGCAGTGACCTAATAAACAGAGACACGGGGTTTCACCTGAGCAAAGCCTGGGAACCAGCCTTGGCGGCACTAAGGAATCGTCAGCCACAGATTAGCAACCGCACCGAGTCAACGCAGATGGGAAGCCTTAGCGTTGATGCTTAAATCGCGCGCCAACTCCTCGCACGCGCGAACGGGGTCCGTCGCTCCCGACCGCATTTCCCGCGCCGCGGCGCGCTTCCGCAGACCGCGACCCGTTTCTCCAGCAGAGGACTCTGGTATTCGACGCTGTCTACGATTGGTCTTCGATGACGTTATGCCCCGCTGGCGCCTGCGCTGTTCTAGAAAGCCAGCATATAAATTGGCGCGTTTCTCAGATATTGTGCGGCTTCTACAATATTATCCGGCGTAAGTTCCGAGAACCTATCAAACAACTATGCAGCTGTCTGCACTAATGCCAGTGGGCAGCTGCAAATAAAATAACTTGATCGTTAAAAGTGGTTTCAAATTAAATTAACACAGGACTTATCATCGCTATTGTCTGAACTTGGGAAATGGACAGTTCAGTTTGAGAGTCAATTATTCAGAAGTAGCAGGGGCTGTCAGGAGTTGGCCTGAAGTATTGTGGCACTGCAACAACGATCTGTTGAAGTCAGCATTGCCCATATAGTAAGTAATGTGAGATGCATGACTTACTGATTAATAAAGAACCTATCAGTATAGGGCAGTATTAAGGGTGAGAGAGGTTACTTACACAGATGTGTATTGAAAGTTTGAGTGTTGAGATCTGAGTCTTTTAAGAGTAAATTAGAGAATAATTTAATGTGACTGAATTCAGTAACACTGGATGCGTTGGAACTGTGGTGATGTTTTGAGTGTTATAAGAGGTTAAATTGATTTGTTTGGTGATATTTGGTTCAGATTGGAGAGACAAATGTACAAAAATTATAAAAGCAGTGCATCTGTTCAACTCACTCAAAGTTAGTTGAGTCGAAGATTTTGGAAATATTATGGCATTGTTGTGGATTTTTAGGCAACATATGAGATTGTAACTTCATTGAATGGTTAGGTGCTTTATGTCAGACACTACATACAAGTGGGCAGAATGTTCAATGGTAACAACACTTGATGATTGAAAAAAAGGAGCATCATTTCATTTCTGGGTTTATGGAAAGAAAAGTGAATCTAATCTAATCAAAAACATTACAGAGCAGTCCGTCATGAATTCTTGTCACTAGGCACACTGTTGTACAATATTCCATGCTGGACAGCTCCTATTCTAAACCATGGTAATTATTCATCAAGCATAAAGCTGTATTTATTGTATGAAGTGTTCACAGATTTGAGACTTGAAATCTCGGTGATATGACTGGACTGAATGAACTAAATGCAATTCCAGCATCATCGTTTAATGCTGAAAATTTAATTCCTTTGATAACAGTAACTTACTAGAGTCTACATAAAACCATTGTAAGTCTAAAACTATGTTTGTGGGTATAGATTTCATGTTTAAATGAATTTTGAAAATATTTAAATGAGTTTTTATTCTACATATGTATAAAGGTGGATTATCTATTGAGACATTTCATTATGATTTATGTACACATATTGCAGTGACTCTAATGAAGTGTTCTTATTCTTATGCATGTGGTAGGGAGCTGCTGCCAAGGATCTTGTTGTTGCTGACACAGTGTTCTGGATAGCCCAAGGATGCACCTCCAAGTGAGGTGTGGAAAGTGTGATGTCAGTCAGTGTACAGAATGTTTCTGTTCTCTTAACACTGCTGCATGATTTAAGTGACTTGAAAGGGATGGCAAATAAGTTTTTGTTGTCTTCATTGGAAGTGGACCTGCTCTCCAATCTATAGAGAGATGCCACTGATGGTTAGGAAAGGTTTGCCTGTCATGGTCCATTATGCATGGTGCTGCCTAGGTGGTGCTGTGAGTTAGCCATTGTAACTTAACACAAGCGAGCCAACTTGGATTGTAACATCATAGGGAGGAGGGGGAATGGGGGAAATTCTTTGTCTGTGCTTGTTTCAGATCTCCCAGTTTACAGCTGCACATGTTAAAGAGTGACTGCATTGCCAAGGGAAATGGGTGGTGCAAAGAGCCCCCTCCTGAATGGCCAAAACCTCATGGCACTCACTACATAGTCAGTCACTGCTGAGACATGACAGAGAAAGACTGAGTGCACCTGTGACAGTTGACATGAGACTGATCCACTGTAACATCATGGGCCAAGCAGCAGACACTAGTGTAATATTTTAAACACTAAAATAAATTATCCTTAAGTGATTAAATAAATAAAATCCCTCTCCTAGTCATCAGAAAATCACACCCCCACACTCATCTGGGGCAACAGCAAGTGGTTGGATGAAGTCCAGCACCATACATTGTTGGCCAACTGTGTTTCATGAGATGATGTTGAAATTGTTTAGACAAAAATTTCATGTTTCAGTAATAAATAAAAAGGAGTTTCTGCTCGGTGTTTAAAAAAACCACATTCATGGGTAATGGCAGGTTATCTTAGATTTATCTGAATTTCTCAGCGTTTTAAGTTAATAAAAGTGAGTCATCCTGGATTATGACATAATAGGGGTGGGGGGTGGGCAGGGGAGGGGGAGTAGGGAAAATCCTTTGTCTGCTCTTGTGGGGGATCCTTTGTCTGTGCCCTTTCAGTTCTAGGGTTGGGGGATGGGAAGAGGGTGAACTTCACCTCGGAACAGTGGGAAATCCTTAGCCTGTGCCCATTGCCCCATGAAACTCCTACTCCTGGTCATCTTCCATGACTAACATCAGTATAACATTTGGAAGTTTGTAATATATATTTGGCATACTATTTTCTGATGCATTTCCTCAATGTGTTGATACTACTTAATGAAATACTCTGTTGTGGTGACATTCACCAATAGAAATCCAGATTGAAATTTTCACTTTACAGCAGAGTGTGTATTGATATGAAACTTCCTGGCAGATTAAAACTGTGTGCCATGTCAGGTCTCAAACTCAAGACCTTGCCTTTCACAGACAATTGCTCGATCGACTTAGCTGCCATAACATAGCTCACAACCTGTTCTCACAATTCTACTTCCTCCAGTACCTCATCTCCTACCTTCCAGACTTCACAGAAGCTCTCATGCAAAACTTACAAGACTAGCATTTCTGGAAGAAAGGATATGGTGGAGACATGGTTTAGACACAGCATGGGGGACGTTTCCAGTTTTAGTCTGCCAGGAAGTATCAAAAGAAGAGTCTGACAGACATCTTTCCCACACACTTCATTAGGAGTGAAACTTTTGGTATCTGTCTACTTGGCTGCATTGTGTGCATGTATGTGTTGTCTCTCCCTAGCATTCTTCAGTTTTTATTTGGCCATGCAGCTTGCTGATGGCTGTTGCTGAATGTTTTGTTAATTTCAGCTGGAAATTTGTCTCAGCTCTTGAACTTTTCCTCATTGTTTTCAAATCACTATTGGGCTCTATCTACCAAGTAAAAGCAGATGTTCGTAAGAATATGTCACCCCATAGGTGGGTAGCATGTAGTGGGAAAGTTGAATTCCTTTAACCATTTTGTCAGATCATTGGGCAACATCTCCTGAAAATGCTACTGGATTCCTAATGGAGGAGGAATGACTGTGCATATTCAGGTTCTTGCCTTTGAAGGTAATGGACTTTGTTTATCATTACTGGAGCCATTGTGATGTCTGAGATACCCAGTGACTTTTCCAAACTATGTGGCATAAAATTCGGAATCAAGTACAAATTATAATAGCAGTTTCATTGACAGGAGTCAAAACTTTATACTGAAAACATATGTATTAAGCACTTGCAGAAGTATAGGCATTGCTGAACTGTGTCACTCAGCACAGATTGGTCCTGTTCATGTGTACATAAAATGTATTAGTATATTACAGTAGCTGCTCAGCTGCTACTTCCACCTTCATTTACTAATCTAAATCTCCCAAAATAATCTGATATATTTCAGCTGCATTCCATTATCCCCATTTTGTTTGTGTTAATGTTTATTTTATAACTTCTTTTCAGTATACTATACTGTTCAGCTGATGTGCCAATTTTTGTTCTGTCCCTAATAGAATTACAGTGTCATTAGTTTTTGTTTTTTTCTCTCTGAATTTAAATTCCCTTTCAGAATTTCTTCTTGGTTCTTTATTATTTGCTCAATGCACATATTTAATAATGTGGGGTACAGCTGCAATCTTATCTCACATCCTTCTCAGTTACTGCCTCCCTTTCAAATCCTTTGACTCTTATTTCTGCAGTCTTGTTTTTGTAATGCTGTATTTAACCTTTGGACTCTATATTTTATCCTCACTGTCTTCAGAATTTCAGTGAGTATATTCCAGTCAACATTGCCAAAAGCTTTCTTTAAGCCTACAAAAACTATAAGTGTAAGTTTGCCTTTTTACTCTATTTATATTATTTACTTTTTATCCACCCAAGAAACTTCTCACAATGATATAGTACTTGCTGTGCCAATACAGTGAAAATCTGACACGTAAGTATGCTCTGTGAGGACAACACAGGTGGTTGGCTGGAACCATCATGACATTTGCCTGAAGTGATTTAGGACAACAACAGAAAACTCAAATCACGATGTATGGACACAGTGAACTCCATCATTATAAATATGAGATAATTGTCTTTACAGCTGCACTGTGTCATTCAGTTGGTCCCTGTCATACAATGTTTATTTATTTATTTATGCTGCATAGAGTCAACAAAGATAATGACTTTTGCAAACACAAAAACTGTAAGCTCACATTTTTTCAACTGAAAATTCAGGAAGTGTGTATAAACATTTCTTTTTCAAGAATAATTTAAGTTTTGTTTTGAAGATACGTCCATCATGTGCACATAAGTCTTTTGGCAATTTGTTAAACTAGATTTGACCACTGGTGTATGGACTGTGGTCTGCTATTTTAGGATCAGTTCCTTGCCCAAAGTAGTTATTTTTATTTCTACTATTGTGGTCATGTATGTCATTGTATTTTCTAATATGTTTTTGATGATGAACAAAAAATGAAATTACCTTAAATAAATGAACGTAATATGTTGTATGGTACTTATGTTTACACAAAAGACTCTTTACAATGATCATCATGACTTGAACAATGTGTTACTCTAATTGCATTCTTCTGCAGCAACATTAAGCTATTGATGCATGGATCTACAGCAACAGCTCCGTAACTCAATACCATAACTTAGTAAAAGATATAGTGTTCCATAGTAAACAGTTTTGATGGTAGGGTTTATAACTATCTTTGCTAGGTGACTGAGTAGATATAATCCACTACTTATCTTAACAAATACAAGGCACAGGTCCCGAGTTCGAGTCTCGGTCTGGCACACAGTTTTAATCTGCCAGATAGTTTCAAATACAAAGTTAATATAATTTGACCACTACTCTGAGTCCTCCAAATGATCTTTAATTTTGTAGTATGCATTACTTTTAAAAATATTTTAATGGTCTTTTTGAACATGTATATTTTTGTAATTTCTTTCATTTCCTTGGGCAATTTGTTATACAATTTTATTCCCTGATAGAAAATGCTATTTTGGGTTTTTTGTTTGTTTTCCCTTGGTGAATGTAAGTCCAAACTGGATCTTGTTCCATAATTATGTATAGAACTATTAGCCAAATAATTAATGATGTTTTCTGTAATATGTACCACAGAGTGGTAATCTACCCACTCAGTGCAGTAAGGAAGCCCAATTTTTTAAATAGTTCTTTACAGTGAGCATGACTCCTGCTTTTAGTTATTATCCTTATGATCCTTTCCTGTAGTTTAAAAATTGTGTCCATGTTTTGTACCTTCAGTCCCCAGAAAAGAATCCCATAATTAAGAACAGAATGTATGTAGAAATAGTGTGTGACCACAAGACATTAGTTGCAGTGATAAAACCCTTAGAGCATAACATACTGCTGACATCCTGTGTTAATCAACAATTAATGTTCATTCCTATAAATGTTGTGCTTGTTACACAATCTATAGACTTATCATGCATGTTTAATGTGACAGAGTTGTTTTCCTTCTTTATATGGAATTGCATACTGTTTGTTTTCTATGCTGAAGCACATACTGTTTCTTTTCTTTATGATCAATGTTAATTTTCTGCTAACTGTACAGTTGTACATAAGCTCGAGGGTTTCATTTGCCTTCACTAATAGGAGCTCTGGTGTTTTATCAGTGACTATGATGTTGCTGTCATCTGCAAAGAGAACTTTTCCTCCATGTTTCATACTATACAGAAAGTCATTGATATATATTAAGATCAGAATTTGATGAAATACACTACCTTCAAGAACACCTATATTTATATGTTTCTTGCTTGACGGTTGTTTTACTAAAAATTTATCATCAGCAAATGTGTGAATTATCTCTACCTTTTACACTCTGTTTTCCAAGTAAAATGGGAACCACTCATTCACTATACATCTTACACCTAGCACTTCTAGCTAGTTCAGTAGTATTTATGGTCAATAATGTCAAAACTGTTGGAGAAGTCCAAGAATACACCTGTAATACAATCATCCTTGTTGAGAGCTCCAGTACTGCTTTTGTAAACTTTGTAATTGTCGATATTGTATTTCTCTCTCTTTCAAAACCAAACAGTGATTTGTTGAAATTGATGTATTGATCCTTTTAACTCATTAGTCTATCTTTCATCATTGATTCAATTATTCTTGAGAGGAAAGACAGTTAAAACTGGCCTGTAGCTTTTCATGCTTTCTGCAGTACCTTTCTTTAGTAATGGCTCAGTCCATGTGTGCTTTAGGTACTCTGGAAAAATACCTAAACTGAAGGACTCATCTATTATGTTTGTTAATGGGGCTTGTATGCTGTCTTCCTTAGCTGCTGCTAATCTATTTTCTAATATGAGGTATAATGTCAGTATTGCTTTTCATATTCCTATATTTCTCCAGAATTGAAATTGATCTTCCCATAGGTCAGCTTCAGTGAGTCTTTTCACTTTTCTTTAAATAATCCTTGTCAGTATTTTGCAACCATGATTTATTAAATTGATGATTCACATAGACTGACATGATTCACAAAGACTGCCACCTTTGGTGCTGGGATTATTACATTCTTGTTGAAGTGTAAGGTTATTTCACTTATATATGATGTAGCTTTACCAGGTGGAACAGTTTTGTCATAGCTGGTCTCCTAAGAATCACAATAATTCTGAGGGCTGTCATCTATTCCAAGTGCCTTGTTTTGACTAAGGTCATTCACTTCTCTGTCAAATTCTCACAGAACTGTACCCCCATCTCATCTTCATGCACTTTCTCTTCCATCTCAATGATATTGTCTTCAGGTTTATTTCCCTTATATAGCCTTTCAATATATTCCTTTCACATTTCAGACTTTTCTTGTTTGGTTCCTACTAGCTTTCCATTTGAGCTCTTCACCATTTGTTTCTCTGTAAGTAGTATATATCTTACATAAATGTATTCATAGTTTTATAGCTTTGCATTTCTTCTCTAGCCTTTAGTTCAGTGTCTCATGTGATATCCAATACTTTCTGCTGAGCCTTGTATTTTTGTCTAATTTTTTATCTGCTGCCTTCAGTATTTCATCTGTCAAAGCTGCCATTTCATCTTCTGTATTACGAAAAGATAGAATGCTACTCACCATAAAGATGACACATTGAGCAGCAGTTAGGCACACAGAAAAAACTATTAACACTGAGCTTTTGGCCAAAGCCTTCTTCAGAAAAGAAACACACACGCACACATTCACACAAGAAAGCACATCTCATGCACACATTACTCTCTGGCCACTATGGTCAGAATGCAATTATTACATTGAACAAAACAGCAATTCAGAGTTGGGCAGAGAAGAGGGAGCTACTGCAGGGTATGGGTATGGGAGAGACATCAGTACTGCCTGGCAGGGATAGGGATTAGATGGTAGCAGGACAAGGCTGCCAGGCACAGCATTGGAAGACTGTGAGGAGGATGGGTGAGGGGTGGGGAGGGGGGGGGGGTAGGTAGTGGAAAACGAGAGGATCAGAGAAGGGGAAAAGACCAATAAGCGTGTCAGCAGAGACGCGACAAATGTTAGAACACAGGGGTTAGAAACTATCAGATGGAGTGTGAAGGGGCAGTAGGTTACCATAGGTTGAGGATGGGATGATTTGGGGAGAAGACAATGTGTAGTAAGGATAACTCCCATCTGAACAGTTCAGAAAAAAGCTGGTGGTGGAAGGGAGCAGCCAGATGGCCTGGGTTGTTAAGGAGTTATTGAATTCAAGCGTGTTATGGTCAGCTGCATGTTGTGCCACAGGGTGGTCCACTTTGCTTTTGGTCACAGTTTCATGGTTGCCATTCATTCTGGTGGACAACTAGTTGGTAGTCATGCAAATTTAAAAGGCTGTTCAATAATTGCACCAAAGCTAGTACATGACATAACTGCTTTAACAGGTGGCCTGACCTGTGATGCGGTAGGATAAACCTGTGGCGGGACTGGAATAGGAAGTGCTTAGTGGGCAGATTGGTCAGGTTTTCCACTGGAGTCTTCCACAGGGATTTGATTCCTCTGATAAGGGGTTGGGATTGGGAGTGTCATAACAGTGGGTTAGGATGTTGTGGAGGTCAGATGGATCAAGTACACCACTTTACAAAGAGTGGAAAGGATCTTGGGTATGATGATCTATTTCTGTCTTGTCACAAGCTTATCCTACCCTATCTGAGGCTGGGCCACCTGTTGAAGCAATCATGTCACATATCAGCTCTGTTGCAATAATTACACAGCTTTTTAAATGCATATGACTACCAATCAGCTGTCCACCAGGATGCTCTCTGTCAACACATCCACTGGTCTTTTCCCCTTCTCTGCATCTCTACTTTTCCGCTCCCTATTTCCAACCCCTCCCTTCCTTACAACCACCTGACACTGCGCCTGGCAGCCTTGTCCTGCTACCATCTAGTCACTGCATGCTCCACCAGGCAGTGCTTATTTCTATCTGCCCACCCATGCCCTGCTATCCCTTCCCCTTTCCTGCTTCGTGCCAGATTGCTGCTTTCCTTCAACACAATTGTTGCTTTCTGGCCAGAGCAGCTGGAGATAGCATTCATACGTATAGGAGGTGTGCTTGTTTGTCTGAATGTGCGTATTTTTCCTTTTCTCAAGAAGACCTTGGCTGAAAGCTTGATGGATAACAGTCTTTTTACTGTGCCTGTCTGCAGCTCAATATGTCATCTCTATGGTGAGTAGCAATCTATCCTTTTCATACTATTGTTGATATTCCAATCTGAACTTTCCATTGTTAATTCATCATCTATTGTATTTCTGTTGCCTATTTCAGTTAGTGTTTGCCTAATGCATCCTTAAAAACTCTGACCAAGCCCTGGTAGTTTCACCTTATGCAGTACCCATTTCTTTAATTTGTTATCTTTCTGCAATTTTGTCAATTTTAATATAATAAATATGGTCAATGTCCATACCTGCTGCTGGAATGTTTTGTAGTTTAACACTTCATATCAAAATCTGTCTCACAATTATGTAACCTATCCAAAAGCTTTGCATGTCTCCAGATCTCTTCCACATAAACACTATTTTTCAGGCTTCTTAAACCAAGTGTTAGCAATGATTGAATTGTGCTCTGTCTGAAATTCCTCCAGGCAGATTCCACTTTCTTTCCTTTCCCCCAGGTCCATATTCTCCTACTATTTGTCCTTTATATCATTTTCCTGCCCCTTAAAACACTCAAGTATTTATATTGTCTCATCACACATTTTTCAGTCTCTTCATCATCTGCAGAGCTAATAGGCATATGTATTTGTACTACTGTGATGGGTGGCATCTCCACAGCTGCCACTTCAATGTGTTTACACCTGCTGTATGGTTATCTGTATTGCTGAGACATGCAAGTCGCCATGCCAAGGTCCATATCTCACCCTGCAGACAATACCAAAAGACAGCAAAGAATGTTTATAATTAAAGTATAGCAATTCGACAATCTCAATTTTTCGGTGTTAATTTTCATCATAATTTTATTTAAAATTCCTGGTTGACTTGAAATTTGGCCACTTGTTGTGTTGTAAGCATCAGTATTGCAGAAAATTACATTACTTCTTTTACAAGATTATCTTTAATCACTTACACCTATTTGCCCCTTTGTAATATTCCACTTCAGATTAAAAATATGGGACAAGTATTTTAATGTATCACCTCTATACAGTTTATGAGTCATAAATAATTACTATTACCTAAGCTAATTTCATTTTCCCTTCTGGTGGAGGTGCAAAATCTGTTTCAAGTGCTTCTCTCATGCTCATAGATATTTAATAATATCATATATTTTTAATAATATACCATTTTTTCTAAGATTTTTTCAGTGAAATGTCTGTACTAATGCCAGCTTTGAGGCTGTTAAATTTCTGGAAAAATTATATTATGCAGATGAAGAAATGCAATTGATGTTCTCCAGATAATTCTTTTTGTTTCTGTTAAAAACTACTACAGTGGCATGCTTTTAAACAGGAGTCGGCTCAGTCATATGTAAGTCATCTAAGTAATCATAACTGTGACCACCTAGGCCATACCGTGTCACAAGTCACACACAACTATTTATCCATAAACTAAAAATTAATGACTGTGCTGAAGCCATATATGTATGAGGGCAAGCAGAAATTTGATGGCTCTGAAATTGTTATGTGAAAACTGTGCCAAATTTTTAAATTAAAGAAATGTTATAAACATTCTATATTTTTATTCTTTGTGACTGCATATTTATTTCTCAACACAGTCACCCTGGCAGTGAACATGGTTCTCCCAATGAGAGGCCAGTTTATTGATACCATCATTGTAGAATGTTTGACTTTGTTGATGGAGCCACAACCTCACCTCAGCTTGCACCACTTGATCACAATCAAAGGGAGGCCCTCAAAGGTATTCTCTGTTTTGGAAACAGATGAAAATTGGATGGGGCCAAGTTGAGATTGTACAGAGGATGATTAATGACAGTGAATCCAAGACACTGGATTGTTGCAGATGTCACAGCACTCATGTGTGGTCTGGCATTGTCATGCTGAAGGAGAGTGTTTTCGCATAAAATAATTCAGAGGCATTATTTTCAGCATGCCCTCATACAATTATAACATCTTTCTTCTGATTTGTAGAACTGGTTTCACTAAATGATAAGAGAAATACATCGGCTTTAATAAGGTTTTAATATAATATGAACTAGTCCCTCAACTTGTTTAATGTGGTGCCTTATTTATTTATTGTCATTACTGTTAGATTTATTAGTTAGAGGAATCACCTAGCTGAGGCTTACTTGAAGAAGTAAGTAAGTGTCAGGAATCTTACAAATGACAGGATCCTGCTAGACTCCTTGGTTTGCCAGAGTTCAGGTACTACAGACCATAATACGATGTTAGAAGTACAAGGAGCTTGGCTATAATGAGACCAGCCATTGCTTCACCTTTTGATTCATTGTTCTTTGAGGGTGAGAGTTGATACTGGCAACACGTCATGGTGGGAAAATGTCCAGAGGACAATAATGGGCATAGGATATCATGTCACTTGTATTCACTTGTCACTGTGACAGTATGTTAGCGACCTGTAACCAAGCAAAGAGCAATTTCTGGCTATGGATCTTGTGGTGTACTGTCATGTCAGAGACAACAATTAAGGGCTGTTCAATAATGGCCACTTTTTACATTACAGTGTTTGGGTAATATTTGTAAACAAGACTCATTTACTTAGCACCTGAACTGCTCATAGTTTCATGTTCATCGTTTTGCAAATGCTTTCCAAAAACCTAACAATTTGCAGAGATGTGTTTAATTGTGAAACGTATGTTGGAAGAAGGTCTTCTTCATACTACTGGCCTAGCTGCTTGAGCTGAGAACCACAGCTGAAGGCTGGGCAGAATATGTTGACATAGTTATGAGATGAATTTGTAGCATTGTGTATAACGTGTCCATACTGAGTGTTACTGTGCAGTCAATAGAGCATCTCAGAGTAACAATTAATTGCTGTTCAAAATAAAGAAAGTAAGGATATTTGCTGAGCAAATTAATTTTATTTTTCATTTAGAATGTGTACTGCTATTACCATAAGTCACAGGATACATTTTGGCTGTACGTATCTGCAGAACACATTAACAGTTCTGATATAAAATTTTTCAGATGACAAGTGAGTGCTGCATATTTGTTGCACTCCCAGCAACAATTCAAAGAAAGAGTATGTTACTTTGTTCCATTTCCCTACAGATGATTCTCTACATGCTGAATGGATTTCTTCTGTTAACAATGTTGACTTAGAAACAAGTCCTAAAACAGTAATCTGCATAAAAATTTTCACAGGAAATGATATTATCTGAGAACACAGAATAAAGAAGAATGATATCAGTGAACTTTTGTTACATTAAAAATTACCAATATTAGCACCCGATGCCCTTCCAACAGACTTCCAAAATCCTATCTGAGTGTCAAACTGCCAAAGAAAAGGAAATGCCCTTATGTGTGTTGACTGCAGTTGGAACATAGGAAAAAATTTCAGTTCAAGTAGTGGTGTCTAATGATGCAATGAAAGCATTCACAGATTTCAGTGCCAGAGATTGTTCCAAGCAAGCCCCTAAAAATTAGAAGTCTGTGGCTGAAGATACTTTTGTTTCATTTTGTAAAGTGTCTTCTGTAGCATGTGTGCCAAGAATTATTGCATCAGTCATAATATTTGAAGACCTCACAATAAAAGCAGAGAGAAATAATCAACTATTTCAAGCAGATAATCAACTGTTTCAAGCAGAGAATAGGTTTGTAAACGGTGGACGAAGTTTGACAATGTGTTGAATATTCATTGATAGAAGAGATGTAAGTGCAAGAGAAGCTGAGGAAAATGTGAAATATGGGTTCATCATTTTGAATTGAAAACCAAACAGCAATTCATGGAGTGGCACTACACCACCTCTTCTGTGAAGAAAAAGTTCATAGCCACACCTTCAGGTGGTAAAGTCATAGGGACAGTCTTCTGGAACTCTGAAGGGCTTATTCTGTTTGATGACCCCTCTCACAGTCCAATGATAAACTCTTAAGTGTATTGTGCTACCTGCAGGAAACTGAAGAAAGGACTTTGCTGTGTTTGTAGCCACAAAAATGAAAACAAACGTCTCCTTCTCCATGACAATACAAGGCCTCACACAAGTCTGCACACCTGAGAGGAGTTCACAACACTTCATTGGACTTTTCTTCCTCATCCACCCTACACCCAGAGCTCACACCTTCCAACTTCCATCTGTTTGGTATAATGAAGTATGCATTCCATAGGAAGTAGTACATGGGTGATAGGGAGGTTATTGGCTCTGGCATCAAGCCGTAGAGTGGTACTACATGGGCATTCAGGAACAAAGATTACATTGAAAAATAGGGTTTTATAACCAAAAGAGTGGGGAATAATATTGTGTATTAGGAATCCTGAATCAAACTAATCTGCTTTCAGAAAATAAAATGTGTTGAATTACTTATTGAATGCCCCTTGAAGTTACATTTATTTTGTTTATTTATTTTTCCCTATCAATCTCATTTTCAGTACATGTTTCGTACACAGGATATTGGACAGAAAACCTTTTTATCTATTGGTTTTACAAACATCAAACACACATTATTTAAATTTTTATAACAAATTGGACCTACACAGTTAACAATTAGAAGTTTTATTAACTACTTTACTTTTATAACGTATTTCTACAATTAAAGATACAAATTACATTTTTTCTTGCATAAGATACTGTGAGACTGAATAGTAGCTGTTTTTCAGAAGGTAGGCTGTCACAGACTTCTTAAAGTTCTGTAGTCCAGAAAGAGATTTTATATGTCTTGGTAATCTGTTGTATAGTTTGTCCCTGCATAATATACACCATTTTGGCATGATTTGGTTTTACAATTACTTACATCTATGTCACTGTCTGATGTGGTACTATAATCATGGCCACTTTTGTTTTGACGAAAAAGGTTTTCTTTTCACACTATACTCTTTTTATTTATTTTATTTATTTATTTATTTATTCATCCGTGGAACAATAAATATTGTATGGATGTCGTCAGATTACAACACATGAGCACACATACATTTACAATTAAACAGGTTTCTCATATTTTGTGTAGTTTTTATAACTAGTCATACACATATTTATAATTACATAATATTTTGGTGATAATGTCATATGTTGCTAATAATCTACATCTATGTTAAATATTCTTTTACAGTATAACAACTTTTACTTACTAAAAAGGTTTTAAGCTTTTGTCTGAAAGTGAGGGGCTCATTTATTTCTTTAATTTCTTGTGGTAATTTGTTATACAGTTTTATCCCATTATAAAATATACTTTTTTGCGTCTTTGCCTTGTTCTTTCTATCTAGATGGAGGTGGTGACAAGCTCTTGTTTCATGGTCATGTATTAGGCTGTTTGTGTTGTACATGTTGAGATTTTTCTTAATGAACATTATGTTCTGAAAGATATACTCACAAGAAACAGTTAGAATTCCTAGCTTTCTAAATAATTCTAGACAGTGGGCCCTGTTTTTGCTATTTGTTATTATACTTATGGCTCTTTTTTGTACTTTGAATACAGTTTGTATGTTACTGGCACTTGTTCCCCAAAACATGATCCCATAGCTGAGGACTGAGTGTAGATATCCGTAATATGCTATTTTAAGACAGATATTATTGCATACCAGTGCAAGGATTCTAAGAGCATAGCATGCTGTGGATAATTTCTTTGCCAAAATGTTGACATGGTTTGTCCATTTCAGTTGGCTGTCTACATTCATCCCTAAGAATTTGGTACTTGTTACACATTGTAATTCATTATTATTAACTTTTATTCTAGTGGCATTGTGTTTTTTGTTCAATTGGAAGTTAATATAGTTAGTTTTCTTTACATTTAGGGTTACTTTATTTTTTAATGACCAGTTGTGGACATCATTGAGAGCCTCGTTTGCTCTTTCTGACAGTTGTGTTGGATTTTCACCTGTTATTACTATGTTGCTGTCATCAGCAAAAAGTATTTTTTCGCCATGTCTGATACTTTGTGGGAAGTCGTTAATGTATATAAGAAACAATATTGGGCCTAATACACTTCCCTGTGGGACGCCTATATTCACATTTTCTGGGTCAGACAGGTGTTTTATAAGGGAATTGTTTGAAACTTGTGATATCTCAACTCGTTGAACTCTGTTTTCCAAGTATGATTTGAACCACTTCTTTGTCACACCTCTTATTCCTATTTGCCCTAATTTATGAAGTAAGATTTTGTGGTCAGCTGTATCAAAGGCCTTGGACAAGTCTAAAAAGATACCACTTACATTTTCACCTTTGTCCAGTGCTTCTAAAATTATTTTAATGAACTGTGCTATAGCATATTGTGTGCCTTTTCCGGGCCTAAAACCAAATTGGTCATTGGAAAGAAGATTATATTTATTCAGGTAATTTAGCAGTCTCTTTTTGACTAGTATTTCTATTATTTTAGAAATGATAGACAGTATAGAGATCGGCCTGTAGTTCTCTACATTTTCCACATCTCCGTTTTTAAGGATAGGTATAACTTTGCTTGTTTTAGGTACTCTGAAAAGTATCCAGATTCGAAAGATTCATTAATTATGTCTGTTAATGGGCCCTTTATGGAGTCTATACAATCTTTAATTACGCAGACTGGGATTTCATCAAGTCCTACTGAAGTTTTATTTTTTAGTTGGTGTACTACTAGTGGCACTTTCCTTTCTGTAGTTGGCAAGAGCACCATTGAGTTTGTTGGCTGGTTCTGAGTAGGTAAATCATACGTATCTGGAAATTTCTGCTGTAATTTTTTTGCAATACTACTGAAATATGAGTTTTTGACAGGCATGACTGCTTCCAGTATATAAATGAAGGGAAGGGGTAAGATCTTTAGATTTTTAAAGAAAGGTGTGCATGGTTTCTGCTGCTTGCTTGTTTCATTATTCTTATAACTGCCTTTCGTTTCCTGAAAACTGTTTTGGCCTGGTGTAGATTTTCCAAGAAAATGATACTGTGCTTCAATATTGAATGTACACGAGCAAAGTATACAGCCCTAACCATTTCTGCAAAGAATTCTTGCTACATAACTCATTTTTGCTAGTTTTGCATTTAGGGATGTGATATGAGAGTTCCATTTAAGATTTTTCTCAGTATGAATCCCAAGGAATTTATTTTCAGTGACAGCATAATGTTTTGGCTACTATATGTATTACTGGCTGTGCTGCATTTCTGTTTTGATCTGGGTGGAAATTCATGACTACTGTTGTTTGAGGATTAACCATTAGCCTGTATCTGCTAAACCATTCAGACACTTCTTTCATAATATATTTTGCAAACACAGTAAGATTTTCTTCTTTATTTCCTCCAATCAATAGACTGGTGTCATCTGCAAACAGTACTAATTCAGAATCCCTAATGTGTAATGGGAAATTATTACTGTATACAAAAAAAGAATGGGACCTAAAATAGAGCCCTGTGGAACACCATGACTTAATCTACATGGTTCTGAAAAGTGTACCTGGAGTTTATTTCCTTCCATGTACTTAATTTCAGTTACCTGAGAGAAATATTCCAACTGATTTAATCCACTGATTTCGGCACATGTCTCACACGATACCTTTCAACCTTTCTCAGGAGCACAGAGTGATCAGTCACATCAATAGCTTTTGTTAGGTCCAAGAATAAATCTGAGACTTTTCTGTGGTTGTCCACTGATTTAAGACATGATTTATCAGGTTGAAAGTGGCTATTTCAGTTGATCACTGTGGTCTAAAGCCATGTAGAAATCAAAAAGTAAAATTATTCTTGTCAAAGAATGCAATTAATTGTGAAAGGACCACTTTTTCAATAATTTTCGAAAAGCCTGACAGTAGTAATACAGGTCTGTCATCATCATCATCATCATCATCATCATCATTTAAGACTGATTATGCCTTTCAGCATTCAGTCTGGAGCATAGCCCCCTTATAAAATTTCTCCATGATCCCCTATTCAGTGCTAACATTGGTGCCTCTTCTGATGTTAAACCTATTACTTCAAAATCATTCTTAACCGAATCCAGGTACCTTCTCCTTGGTCTGCCCCGACTCCTCCTACCCTCTACTGCTGAACCCATGAGTCTCTTGGGTAACCTTGCTTCTCCCATGCATGTAACATGACCCCACCATCTAAGCCTGTTCGCCCTGACTGCTAAATCTATAGAGTTCATTCCCAGTTTTTCTTTGATTTCCTCATTGTGGACACCCTCCTGCCATTGTTCCCATCTACTAGTACTTGCAATCATCCTAGCTACTTTCATATCCGTAACCTCAACCTTGTTGATAAGGTAACCTGAATCCACCCAGCTTTCACTCCCATACAACAAAGTTGGTCGAAAGATTGAACGGTGCACAGATAACTTAGTCTTGGTACTGACTTCCTTCTTGCAGAAGAGAGTATATCGTAGCTGAGCGCTCACTGCATTAGCTTTGCTACACCTCGCTTCCAGTTCTTTCACAATGTTGGCATCCTGTGAGAATATGCGTCCTAAGTACTTGAAACCGTCTGTAGTTACCCATAAATTGCTGGTCACCTTTTTTATGTAGGGGTATTTCTTTTGCCATTTTCAGTTGCTGTGGGAAGATACCACATCATAAGGATGAATTGAATATGTCTAATAAGGAGACAGTATGTGCTGCCTTGCTGTCATATTTATAATACAATCTGGAATATCATCAATACCAGTTGAATAAATACTCTTCAGTGAATTAATAGTATTTAAAAGTTCTGTTGGGCCTATTGGACTGAGGAACATGGATATATTATTTATTTCACTAGATGAAAGTTCTTTCAACCTTGTAAGTTATTAGGTGACTAACCAAATTTTTCCTTCACTAATTTTCCAGCAACAGTTTCATAATAGGAATTGAAGCTGTTTGCAACTGCCCTAGGGTCAGTGACACCCTTGCCATATTGCAATATCACAATACTTTCAGAAGGATGCTCTCTCTTGGGAGTGAGTTTCTTCAATTTTTTGACTTGTGTCTGATTAAAAAACGAAAGATTAAATTGCTGTGAGTGAAACAAGCAGCAGTGACATTTGTATTCTTGTTTATTACAAATATTTGGATGTTCCTTCTGAACATGTCGTGAACTCTGGGTGTGTAGTTATGCAGGAACCTGAGATTAGCAACTTTCATTTCTGAATATGTCGCGATTTTCGAGCATGGGTTTAGGTAGGAACCTAAGAGCACAGTTTAAACTGTTATTGGCTTGAAATTAACATCGTTTCCAGATTTATTTTCACTGGCTGGTGGCAGGAGTGCCACTGTACGCACTTAGAGGCGCCATATGGATTTTTTTCGAGGACAGCTCGACCAGTAACGCAATTAAATGACAAAGAATCGATGCCGCATAACGAACAAATGTGCTTGCGAATCAAGCAACCAAGCAACATCATGATGTATTTACAATGATCACGTTAATGTGGATCCATACACAATATAAGGGTGGAATACATCTTCTTTTTATATGTGGTGAAAAATATTTTGAGACTTTCGACATGTAATATATAATATTACACATGTGACATGTGCATGAAAATGACATGTCATCGAAATTCGCTAACCGTACAAAGTAAATGAGGTCACTTACACTACAGCGTACTACAGACAATGTTTTTTTTTGTTAAGCTGGTTTGTGTTTCATGCCGCAACTATTACTGCAAAGCCTGAAAGTTGAGCCGTGATTAGCTGCTTCAAGGTCACCTTAACAATGCCGTGTTTAGCTGCTCCTCATTGCACGGTTTCTCACACATCATGCATCCACATCTCTATCTACGTTCGTACTTAGCAAAGGAATGTGAAGTGCATGGCAGTCCTCTAGGCGATCACAACATTCATCTGAGAATTATCGAGGTGTAATTGTTAAAACAAACTGCTGTTTTAAATTGTGTAGCACTTGTGACAGGATCTGACTCAGCAGACAAAGCTAATTGTAATGTCGTTTCATCTTGAAAGCTATTGCATAGGTTTAATAATGTTTTTAAGGTCGAGCCTGTACACATCAACTTGTCTCCTGATACTGTTGTTTATAGCATCTTGCTTATCTAAAATGTTGGGGGCCACATAAATAGGGTAAAACCAGAAGAACAAATGGGCATGAAGACTAGACAATTCACTCTTTACATCACCATGGAATAACTACAAAAAGTTAAGCATTGGTAGAGGAAGAGGTGGTATAATGGGTCCTCACTTAGATTTTCACACCAACTGCCACAATTTCTTTAATATCTACTTAAGAGTTGCTGTGCGCGTACTATGGCATGTCTCTGATTTATTCAATACACAGTTTTTCAGAAATAATGCATGAGACACAAAATATAATTTGTTTTATGGGATCTTGCAAAAAAAAAAAAAAAAAAAAAAAAAAAAAAAAAAAAAAAAAGAACAGGGTCTGCTTGTAAATTGAGCTCCATGCGATGACTTCAAAATATTAAATCATAAATTACAAGAAATATACTTTTATCACATATAATTATAAGAGTGCACAATGTGGAGATTTATATAGCTTCAACATTTTTAAAAACACTTAAACTGTTTACAAAAGTTACACACATAAATGTCAGTCTCACAGCCAGCACACTTATTGTGGGCTCACATTTCACAGAGCATACACTGCACCTACAGTTCGCCACTACAGTCCTCTGTATACACAGTATCACAAATGAGGCAAGCAGAGTCATCATCAACAGGCTTACTAATATCAAATGTAGCTTCAGGATCAGGCTCACCTGAATCAATGTCTAAATGATATGACATATGTCAAATTTCAATTCTATATTGCATTACACCTTACGTAACTAGCAAGTGTTACGCCACCAGGATGTCACAAAAAAACTGTGAATCCCCCTAACTGGCGCATGACGTATGTCAATGAGCGTTTGCTTTTGTAATAACGTAGCCAGAAAGGGAGTAAGAGGATAATCAGTTCTAAAGTATATTTCAAGCATAGTTTTCTCTTAGTTTTCGTTTGGTTTGGTTTGGTGGAACATTTTGTTAATACTTGCAGCATGAAATGACGTAGATGCATCTGCGAATGTTGATTGGGGTAAAGCTGTTTGAGCGCGAATATGATCATGAATTATTAATCTGACTGGCTGTTCGTTTTGATCAACCAATGAGAGTAAAGCCTTTCCCGCGCACTGGGATGAGTTATATGCCCTGAAAGCAACGGCATGCGAGGAGTCGTGGACTAGCCGCCGAACGAGAAGGTCATGTTAGACGTGTCCGAAAAAATTATTTGTAAAATGAAGATAAGACTGTTATATCGCGTTCGGTCTGTATCGCCGTGCAAGCAGATGCAGTTCTACATCTACATCTACATCCATACTCTGCAAGCCACCTGACGGTGTGTGGCGGAGGGTACCTTGAGTACCTCTATCGGTTCTCCCTTCTATTCCAGTCTCGTATTGTTCGTGGAAAGAAGGATAGTCGGTATGCCTCTGTGTGGGTTCTAATCTCCCTGCTTGACTCTTCGGTGAAGGTATGTTCTCGAAACTTTGACAAAAGCCCGTACCGAGCTACTGAGCGTCTCTCCTGCAGAGTCTTCCACTGGAGTTTATCTATCATCTCCGTAACGCTTTCGCGATTACTAAATGATCCTGTAACGAAGCGCGCTGCTCTCCGTTGGATCTTCTCTATATCTTCTATCAACCCTATCTGGCACGGATCCCACACCGGTGAGCAGTATTCAAGCAGTGGGCGAACAAACGTACTGTAACCTACTTCCTTTGTTTTCAGATTGCATTTCCTTAGGATTCTTCCAATGAATCTCAGTCTGGCATCTGTTTTACCGACGATCAACATTATATGATCATTCCATTTTAAATCACTCCTAATGCGTACTCCCAGATAATTTATGGAATTAACTGCTTCCAGTTGCTGACCTGCTATTTTGTAGCTAAATGATAAAGCATCTATCTTTCTGTGTATTCGCAGCACATTACACTTGTCTACACTGAGATTCAATTGCCATTCCCTGCACCATGCGTCAATTCGCTGCAGATCCTCCTGCATTTCAGTACAATTTTCCATTGTTACAACCTCTCGATACACCACAGCATCATCTGAAAAAAGCCTCAGTGAACTTCCGATGTCATCCACCAGGTCATTTATGTATATTGTGAATAGCATCGGTCCTATGACACTCCCTTGCGGCACACCTGAAATCACTCTTACTTCGGAAGACTTCTCTCCATTGAGAATGACATGCTGCGTCCTGTTATCTAGGAACTCCTCAATCCAATCACACAATTGGTCTGATAGTCCATATGCTCTTACTTCGTTCATTAAACGACTGTGGGGAACTGTATCGAACGCCTTGCGGAAGTCAAGAAACACGGCATCTACCTGTGAACCCGTGTCTATGGCCCTCTGAGTCTCGTGGACGAATAGCGCGAGCTGGGTTTCACATGACCGTCTTTTTCGAAACCCATGCTGATTCCTACAGAGTAGATTTCTAGTCTCCAGAAAAGTCATTGTACTCGAACACAATACGTGTTCCAAAATTCTACAACTGATCGACGTTAGAGATATAGGTCTATAGTTCTGCACATCTGTTCGACGTCCCTTCTTGAAAACGGGGATGACCTGTGCCCTTTTCCAATCCTTTGGAACGCTACGCTCTTCTAGAGACCTGCGGTACACCGCTGTAAGAAGGGGGGCAAGTTCCTTCGCGTACTCTGTGTAAAATCGAACTGGTATCCCATCAGGTCCAGAGGCCTTTCCACTTTTGAGCGATTTTAATTGTTTCTCTATCCCTCTGTCGTCTATTTCGATATCTACCATTTTGTCATCTGTGCGACAATCTAGAGAAGGAACTACAGTGCAGTCTTCCTCTGTGAAACAACTTTGGAAAAAGACATTTAGTATTTCGGCCTTTAGTCTGTCATCCTCTGTTTCAGTACCATTTTGGTCACAGAGTGACTGGACATTTTGTTTTGATCCACCTACCGCTTTGACATAAGAGCAAAATTTCTTAGGATTTTCTGCCAAGTCAGTACATAGAATTTTACTTTCGAATTCATTGAACGCCTCTCGCATAGCCCTCCTCACACTACATTTCGCTTCGCGTAATTTTTGTTTGTCTGCAAGGCTTTGGCTATGTTTATGTTGGCTGTGAAGTTCCCTTTGCTTCCGCAGCAGTTTTCTAACTCGGTTGTTGTACCACGGTGGCTCTTTTCCATCTCTTACGATATTGCTTGGCACATACTCATCTAACGCATAATGTACGATGGTTTTGAACTTTGTCCACTGATCCTCAACACTATCTGTACTTGAGACAAAACTTTTGTGTTGAGCCAACAGGTATTCTGAAATCTGCTTTTTGCCGGCCGCGGTGGTCTAGCGGTTCTAGGCGCTCAGTCCGGAACCGCGCGACTGTTACGGTCGCAGGTTCGAATCCTGCCTCGGGCATGGATGTTTGTGATGTCCTTAGGTTAGTCAGGTTTAAGTAGTTCTAAGTTCTAGGGGACTGATGACCACAGATGTTAAGTCCCATAGTGCTCAGAGCCATTTGAACCATTTTTAAATCTGCTTTTTGTCACTTTTTCTAAACAGAAAAATCTTCCTACCCTTTTTAATATTTCTATTTACGGCTGAAATCATCGATGCCGTAACCGCTTTATGACCGCTGATTCCCTGTTCTGCGTTAACTTTTTCAAATAGTTCGGGTCTGTTTGTCACCAGAAGGTCTAATATGTTATCACCACGAGTCGGTTCTCTGTTTAACTGCTCAAGGTAGTTTTCAGATAAAGCACTTAAAAAAATTTCACTGGATTCTTTGCCCCTGCCACCCGTTATGAACGTTTGAGTCTCCCAGTATATATCCGGCAAATTAAAATCTCCACCCAGAACTATAACATGGTGGGGAAATCTACTCGAAATATTTTCCAAATTATCCTTCAGGTGCTCAGCCACAACAGCTGCTGAGCCAGGGGGCCTATAGAGACATCCAATTACCATGTCTGAGCTTGCTTTAACCGTGACCTTCACCCAAATCATTTCACATTTCGGATCTCCGTCAATTGCCTTCGATACTATTGCACTTCTTAGCGCTATAAACACGCCTCCCCTTTCACTGTCCATCCTGTCTCTGCGGTATACATTCCAATCTGAGTTTAGGATTTCATTACTGTTTACGTCTGGTTTCAGTCAACTTTCTGTCCCTAGTACTATATGGGCGTTGTGACCGTTTATTAATGAGAGCAGTTCTGGGACGTTTTTATAGACGCTCCTGCAGTTTACTATTAGCACATTAATATTGTTATTCCCTGTTGCATTTTGCTACTCCTACCTTGCCGCGTCTCAGGAGGCGTCTTGTCGGGCCTAGGGAGGGGATTCTCTAACCTAAAAAACCCCCATGTGCACTCCACACGTACTCCGCTACCCTTATAGCCGCTTCCGGCGTGTAGTGCACGCCTGACCTATTCAGGGGGACCCTACATTTCTCCACCCGATAGCGGAGGTCGAGAAATTTGCACCCCAGATCTCCGCAGAATCGTCTGAGCCTCTGGTTTAAGCCTTCCACTCGGCTCCAAACCAGAGGACCGCGATCGGGTCTGGGAACGATACTACAAATAGTTAGCTCCGATTCCACCCCGCGAGCGAGGCTTTCCGCCTTCACCAATTCCGCCAACCGCCTGTACGAACTGAGGATGACCTCTGAACCCAGACGGCAGGAGTCATTGGTGCCAACATGAGCAACAATTTGCAGTCGGGTGCACCCAGTGCTCTCTATCGCCGCCGGTAGGGCCTCCTCCACATCTCGGATGAGACCCCCCGGGAAGCAGACAGAGTGAACACTGGCCTTCTTCCCCGACCTTCCCACTATTTCCCTAAGGGGCTCCATCACCCGCCTAACGTTGGAGCTCCCAATAACTAATAAACCCCTCCCCCCGTGTGCCTGCTCGGACCTTGCTGAAGGAGCAGCCACATGTCCACTCACAGGCAGAGCGGGCGATGCCACACGGCCAGCCTCCACATTGACCCTCCGCCTCGTGCGCCGCGAACGCCGCTGAACCCGCCACTCCCCTTGGGGAGAGGGTGGCCCAACCGCGCCCGGTACCCGCGAAGATGTCTCGACAGCAGGGACAGTGGGTGAAGCATGTAACACCTGGGGTGTACCTTGCGACGCACCAGACTCCCCACTGCCGCTACACTCCGAGGCAGCAGCCTGAAGACGGCTGACCGCGGCCATCAGCACGCTCAGCTGTGAAGTTTGGGAGATTCTGGAGTGTTTGTTGTAGAGAAAACCGCGTGTGAAACTATCGGCCTTTGTAAAGAATTCAGCTTGGAGTGTTCAGTATGCATTTACAGAACATTTTTGGCGAGCATCTTCATTTAAGGAATCCACTGAAAAGGACCGAGTGTGAAACTCATTTCGTAGCAGAGTATTGACTGTATGAATCTCGTAATATTTCGGGTTGGAATTAGCACATTTCTGGCTGTCTTGCGTGTGACATAAGCTGCATGAACTAGTAGTGGATGTGCTATCGACGTAAATATGGGCTTGTTGACACAATAGCTAAAAGACAATAAAAAACATTAGTATCGATAAGCGGACATTTTCAATGAAGGAAGGAAGCATCCCCTTATGCCCGTTATTACTAGAAATTTGCAGGTTTATTTTGTTACCTGAGTTACGCGGACTATGCAATCGTAAGTATGGACGATGGTTTTCTTCAACGCTGCTTTTAACATCGTCTGTATAGTATCTACGAATGAAGAGCAACGGATGGTGAACGAACGCTATACTGAGGTAGGTGGACATTAATTTTGCAGCTTGCTTCACTCAGTGCAAGCGATCAAGAGTCGACCTGCCCTGCCGCACTTTCTCTTACACACTCCTTCCTAGATTATTTGGCTCTGAGCACTATGGGACTTAACATCTGAGGTCATCAGTCCCCTAGAACTTAGAACTAATTAAACCTATCTAACCTAAGGACATCATACACATCCATGCCCGAGGCAGGATTCGAACCTGCGACCGTAGCGTCGCGTGGTTCCAGACTGAAGCGCCTAGAACCGCCCAGCCACAAGGCCGGCCTAGATTAATTCACATCACTGTGTTCCCTTTACTGTCTTTCTTCTTTGAATTGCTTCTTACGTTCTTTCTCTCCCCTCTTAGTTAACGCCAGTTTATACGGAGATGATGTTACTCGGCAACTTTTACATGCTTAGGGCCTTTGTTTGTTATTTTTTATTTGGGCTTTGGAATGGTCCAAATGACTTTAGCCTTCGTTGATGTAGAAAGTATGGAGGGATCAGCTTCTTCTACCTTCCTAGAACTTGGCAAAATATTATTTGAGGCGATGACAGTAGAATTCATGGATTTCATCTCTTCAGAAGAGTCAATAGCAGTTGTGCCCTTTGGAGAAAGTATTCCACTGTTGTTTTTAAAACTTTGTAGATCTAATAGTGTCATGTTGCCCCCAGAGGAAGCAAAATAGGCTTCAGAAAAGCCAGTGTGATGCATGGGTCAATTCCTGTCACTCCGAAGCCTATGGCAGGGATTATTCCAGTTGACACGTTAGGTAAGCCTTGCCAAATAGTTCTGAAACGTCATGTGGCCCAAGTGGTCTGTCATTATGATGCATTCATTGTCGAATACTTTCACTGTAGTAGTGTTTCAATGGGCCTGTCAATGTCTAGTCCAAGGGCTGCATTTAATGCATTGTATGAAGAAGGCTTATGATGTTAATGAGATTATTCTGGGCAAGATCAACAACCTCAGTATTTTTTCTGTGTCTGTTATGACCATCAAGAATTAGGAGGACAGAATTTTCTGCTGTGGGTGCGGTCTTCTTAATACAGTGTTTGAACCTGTCTGTAAATAGATTCCCCTGAATCCACCCAGAAGGATGGCATCTTCCAATGGTACGTGTGGTGGTGCTTTCATTAAAATCTGTACCATGTTTTTCTTTGGGAAAATCATCAGTGGTGGAATAATATACCTCCGGCACTTATGCAACACACAACAGTAATGAGAATCTCCCTCACAGCAGCACTTCAGGGCCCAATCTGCTGTGTGCCTCTAAGACCAGTCACTCGAGGAACCTTGCGTTGCATGGTGGATATGCCAGTTTCATCCACACTGAATATACAATCAGGTGCATACTTATGTTTATTAAGCTCAGCCTCCAGCTTGTTAAAAAGTGTGTTTATAGCTTCCTTAGTGAAATCATTAGCGTGAGAAAGTGAAGTTGTTGAAGGTTTTAGGGTAGACAGAACACCTTTGTGACAATTCATGAAGTGGTTGAACCAGGCTCATCCTGCGCTTCAACTCTGAATGGGCGTGAGAATCCATTTTTCTCGCGTATCTGGAAAGCTAATTGCCACTCATCGTCTCTTGTGAGGCCATGGAATTTACATTCCATTATAATTAAATGTTTAACAAGTTCGTCTTCCATAGCAGCAGACAAAATTGATTTCTTTCCGATTTATTGACTGACTGCTTCTTCAAAATGGAAGTCAAGAGCCGTTGTAGGTTCGCTCTAGGCACTGGAAACCATTTACTGCCTTTTTTGGACCCATTCTTTTCTCTGATAGTGCCTGTAAAGCTCTTACCAAGTGCTAGCCCATTTTTTTCTGTTTTGTTTCCTCCTATGCATTAACTCTTTATGGGGCAGCACAAAAGGGGCCCAAAGCACCAACTTCGCCATGTTTGTGTACAAGGACTTATCATTGTGTAACCTTAACCCTCTAGTACACCTGGTTACATATATGTAACGTAAGTTTTATACGGGTTTTACTGGTCTTTAGCGAATACTAATTCACCAATGCCCACTGTTACACATTTGTAGACGCCATGCAATGCATTCTGTGAGGAATAATTGGAACTATTGTAGAAATATTATCTTTGACCATGTTTGTAACTGCTAAGGTGCTCCAAGGCAGAAGTTGGTCGCCATAATATCTCGCAAGTATGTGGGATCCTCTGTTTGTATGGATAATATGTGTAGCAGTGGGCATTTAGGGCTATGTTTATGAATGTTCGTATCTTGATGTTTAGGCACTTTCTTCTACTTCCAGTTAATGATTGATGACATTCTATATAATCCTGATAAAAGTGAATTTTCTGAACATGATGATGAGGATGATGATGAAATTCTGATTAATGGTAGCGTGTATCATGTTGGCAGAGAAACTTGCACTCCAGAGGTGTTGCAAGAGTAGACTGTTTTTGATTCGGGAAATGCTGAGGATTTTCCAGAAGATACAGAGTTGTCATGGATCAGTCGTGACATTACTCCAGAAATTCATCCATTTGTGCAACTTCCAGAAGACGAACCTGAAGACGTGCTCACCCCTTTGCATTACTTCAGATCTCTTGTGACATGGGAAATGCTGGAACTCTGAGTTCAACAAACTAATATTTATAGTATTCAGAAATTGGGTACACCTATTGTCGTTACCCTAGCTGAGCTTGAGCAGCTTTTGGGTATTTATTTGTGAATGGGCTTATCTCAAATGGCTAGTGTACAATGTTACTGGGAAAAACATATGGCGTATAATCTGGTTTCTGATATAATGGGTGAAAGCTGCTTGCAGAAACTTGTATCTCTGTTGCATTTCCAGGACAATATTATTGTTGCTGAACTAACATAGAAGGAAGATAAGCTATGGAAAAGTCGACCTTCGCTTGCATTGTTCTCACAAGCTCGCCTGAGAAAACTGCCCGAGCAGTATCAGTGTGTTGATGAAATAATGATCCCTTTCAAAGGACATTGTGATCTTCAACAGTATATACAAAACAAGTCAACAATATATCGATTCAAAATGTGGGCTAGAGCTGGTTCCTGAGGATATTTGTATGATTTTGACGTTTACCAAGGTGCAGCTTCTAAGGCAATAAAGCATGTAACTAGAAAAGGTCTTGGTTACAATGTTGTGATGAAGCTAACTGCAGCATTGGAAGACAATCGCTTTTTTAGGGGTTATGCACACAATTTCTTCATATCGTATCATGTTGCTGAGAGCCTACTAAAGGGGGGTATTTATTATACAGGCACAATAAGAGCTGGAAGATTCAAGCAATGTACTCATCCCGACGAAATGCAGATGAAAGTGCAAGGACGCGGTACTATAGCTTCACAAGTTGACACAGTGGGCAAGTTAATCATTGTGAAATGGTATGATAACAAATGTGTTACAGTGTCATCTTCGCTAACAGGTGTAGAGCCGAAGTACATGACAAAAAGTGGGATAGGACTAAGAAAGAACATATTCTTGTCCCAAGACCATCCATTGTTCAAATGTACAATTGTAATATGGGAGGAGTAGATCTTTATGATATGTTGACATGACTGTACAAATATCCCATAAAATGCAGAAGATGGTATTTGTTTATCTTCTGGCACACAATAACAATAGCTGTTGTCTATAATTAATTTCTTCTGTAAATATTTCCAATGTGAAATCGCCCCTACACACCTGACAAATACCCAAATACGTTTAACTGAACATGTCTTGGAGCCGTTTGAAACACCCTCTGGTAACTTGTGGTCACAGTGGGAAGTTTCCACCACCAGATACTGTTGTCAACACTCCATAGTTTCCTAGAAAATGACAGTCGAAGTTTTGACACTACTTCATCAGCTCTCGTGTGTAGTATTAAACCAAGTGAGTCGATAACATAATGGCTAAGAGTATGGTTATGAATTTTTGTGCTTAGTATTCAAATCCAATCTTAATGCTTTTTTCTCTTTTTTGTCGGGGAAGTACGGTACCGATATGTGGTATCACAGCTATCTATATTTTTTGTGAAATCAAGAATACAATGAAACTGCTGAAAGAGAAATAACCACTTCGAATCTTATTAAAACAGATTTTATCGTCACAAATTTTTACAACCTTATAGGAAAAACAGGTAAATTCTAGTATTCAGTTTTTTTGTTATTATACTTCAAGAGAACAAGTAGATTTCCTCATGGTGAGATACATTGTAAAAACATTCCAAAGCATAAAAATCCAGAGTACTGCAAACAACCTAGGAAGGCACCTATGCCACAGATAAGTATTTCGTCTGAATATCATTAGGAAGAGCAACCTCGTTAAAGTGACTAAATATTCCACAACCTGGTGATGATTTGCGGCAAACAAGGAGTATCAAATCATTTTCTCAACAGCTAGAGCCTGCAGTTGATGCCCGACCCAGACGTGTGTTTTGCATTGTTTCCGCTTGTGACGTCAGTTTGCTGTGCGAAGAGGACACTTCCATAGTGGGCGAATGTAATTATTCACCTGTCAGTAAAAGCCGTACTATTGACAGAACGTAATATACTTCGTCGGAATTACTTTTAATGAGCACGTCGATATTACGATTTCATCGACAACCGACCATCGTACACGGAGGGATAGTTTTGCCCATCCCACGACTCAATAATGCACGGAAACGGTTCAAACTGAAAATGCCAGTTTTCGCTTGAAAAATCGTCACCAGCAGTTATATTGTTAGCTAATTGTTACGAGTAGACGATACTTTTCGTTCCTTTCGCTTAAGAATGACATATTCGAATATTCGACACATTAATGTACGCACTTTTTGTTCCTTGTTCCACATTCTTATCACAAATGCTTCTCCTTTCATGTTATCAGAAGGTGGAGTCGAACTTGCATTGCAATTATTCATTTCTTTAATTATCCTCGCAGCGTTTGAATCCTGTCTTTCTGGCACCGTGAAAGATTTTCTTGCACGGTTTGCTTTCCTGATCTGGAACTGTATGTTATTCACAGCTCATGAAATTTCTTTGTGGGTGTTCGCATTTTGTAATCAGTGTTATGCTGCGTTTTCATTTTCGTTATTGTGTGCCAGAGGTCGTGCCAATGAATGGTGAATGAGTTTCTTAGTTTGCAGTTTCCTGAAGACAGAAAACAAAAGTAGCTATGGCAAGAATTGACAGGGAGAGCAGCCCAAATAATTCCCTCTGCTCTTTACTTATGATTCTTAAGTTGCAGTCATTTCATCTGGATACGGTATATCACTACTGATTGGATCGAAATCATCGTTACAGAAAGGAAAAAAAAATATTATTGGCCTATATTAGGTATTTCGATGTACAAGCTTCCTCAGTGCTAGCCAACTTAAGATACACATTGAATAAGCAAACGTGTTTTGCCTGTCTCTAGTTTAATAGAGTATTGCCAAAACTGTTGAATACGTTTGGCGACTATGTGACCGCCACTTTGCTTCTTGGGGTGGTTCAGAATTATCCTGATAAATTCACTCGATATCTTTTTGTCATTTAGATTAAATATTCTGAATTACTCTCACTTAAGAGACGATATAGAGGTATGAAAATTTCTGTTTCTGAGACCAAGAAGCTTGTTCGAACAGAAACTGTAGTTTACTTCGCCATTTACATTGTGATTAATTCTCCGTCTTAGTCATCATTTGGACAACAAAGGAGCGCTGTCTGATGCAACTGAATGGTGCCTTAGTGAGAAAGTGTTCTCCGATCTAACAGAAGACTGGGGGGGGGGGGGGGGGGGGCGCCCCAGGGATCAGTGTTGAGCCGCTCCTGTTCCTTATTTATATAAATGATATGCCCTCTAGTATTACAAGTAACTCTAAAATATTTGTTTGCTGATGACACTAGATTGGTAGTAAAGGTTGTTGTGTGCAGCATTGGCTCGGTTTCAAATAGTGCAGTTCAAATAGATAGTAAACTGTCACGGAAAGCCCACGTTCAGGATCTTGTTCAAAGACTTAATGCTGCAATTTCTACTATTCGAACGGTATCTGAAGTGAGTGATCGTTCGACACGAAAACTTGTCTACTTTGTTTATTTTCATTCACTTATGTCGTATGGTATTACATTCTGGGGTAACTCTTCCCATTCTAAAAGGGTATTTGTGGCTCAGAAACGGGTGGTTCGGGCAATAAGTGGTGTAAGTTCACAAACCTCTTATTGACTCCTGTTCACGAGTCTGGGTGTTTTGACATTGGCCTCTCAATATATATATATTCCTTACTGTCATTTCGTGTTAACAATATTAGCGTATTCGCAAGAATAAGCAGCTTTCACTCAGTTAGTACTCAGCAAAAATCAAACCTGCATTTGGATCGGACTACCTTAACTCTTATACAGAAAGGTGTGCTGTACACTGCTGCATCCATTTTCAATAAGCTACCACAAGAATTCAAAAATCTTAGCAATAATCTAAGTGCTTTCAAATCGAAACTGAAGTGTTTCCCCATGGGCCACTCCTTCTATTCTGTTGAGGAGTTCCTTGAAAAATTAAGCTGAGTCTTGTTGTACTGTTGATTGCGTTTACTTAAACTCATGGATTGACTTTTTTCTGGTTCATAAGCATTTTATTTTTATCTGTTATTACTTTTATGTTGTAATTTCATGTAATGACACGTTCTGTGACCATGGAGATTTGCTCCTCTATTTGGTCCTATGGAACTTGACATGTAAATAAAATAAAATTAAAATAGCATCAAACAACAGCTACTCTCCCATCTTGGTGGACTCCATAATCTACAAAAAGCAGAAACAAAATGTATACTCTCTTCATTACTCTATTCTCAATCCACAGCGTCAATAATGCAATAAATGTTGCACAGTTCCATATTTTGGAAAAGTCTCTGAGGATGTAGCCAGAAAGCTTAAATACAGGAATGTAAAAACATCATTTTATGTGCGAAACAGTATTGGACACGCTAACCCAATGGTAAAGGCAGCACTCCAGCTTTGGGAAAGAGTGGAATATATAAAATTACTTGCAACTGTGGCAAACTCTATGTAGGTCAGTCTGGCAGGGCAATATGTACCCACTTGAAAGAATGTCACAGATATTGGAAACTCAGAAAAGGAGACTCTGCTCTTGCACACCAACTGCTTAAGGAATGACATAGTTATAAGGTGAAACACAAAGTATTACATGGTGTACATAAAGAGAGGAAGATGAACAATGTTGAAACAATGGAAATCAATAAACATATGTTCACCAGCCAAAGCTTAGTGCTGAATGACCAGACACAGTTCCTTACTCACCACTTCCAACTGCAGATATACTCATAACCACATCCAGGCCATGTTGTAGATGCCCCTCTTACTCACATGCCCCATTTCCCTTTATTTCACTTACTATAATTTCTGCTATTGTATTAAAAATTACTTTGTATAGTAACAGCTACTTCACTTACCTGCTTAATCTCAACAGTACACCTTATCTGTTTGTAATTTAGAACCTATTATAGACAAAATTGTTTGTTCAGCCACACCTTTGGAACATGTTATCAAGCTTTATTGTTTAATTTATTTTCTTCCAAGAACAACCGTTGTAATTTGTGCATAGTACATTAGTGTATAGTACATTAGTTAATGTGTCACATATTTTATCTTAGTTAAATAATTTTACACAGCATTTACATTGAAATAATCACTGTTATTTTCTTCTAAGAACAACTGTTGTAATTTGTGTATAGTACATTAGTACATTAGTGTATAGTACATTAGTTAATGTGTCACATATTTTATCTTAGTTAAATAATTTTACTTCGCATTTATATTGAAATAATCGCTGTTGTTTTATTCCTAAATCTAACATTAACATTTTCATCTTTGGAAATGAATATACTATTTGTATGTACTAGTTTAAAATCTTTGATGCAACAAAATTTCACTGTGTCGCGTCTTAGTGCCTAATGATGACTTAACAGATAAAAACTGGTTTTGTGAAACAAATAATAAATGTTGTTGAATATTACACCAGTGTTGTGTATGTTTTCATTCAATGTATTTCCCGTATGCTAACATACAGCTTCACTCTGACAATAACAATGTCTACTGAACGATATGTACGCAGGGTTTCACTCTTCATTCTATGAAGGTTGTGACTTTGGAAGCATGCCCAGTACAATTTTTTTCATCCAGTACAATTTTGTTCTCTTCTCTTGGCACTCCTTAAATGTATGCACATCAAACTAGAATCCGTTTCCTCTTGGCGTTCATAATGATTTGTTTATTATCCTCAAAGAACATTTTGGGTGAGTTACAGGCACTAAAGCGGCTATCTGTCGATCCACATATGAACCATCCTGGATTTTCTAATACATTCAGGTCCAAAACTGACATGGAGACATACATGACTCCAACATTTCTTGTGTGGTTGAGCTCGATACCATTACGTTTTTATCTTATTTATGGTAGAGTGCTTCCATCCATCTTCATGGTCATAAGGCTCCCTTCGAAATATAAGAAACTATTGCTTGGACAGGAAACTATTTCTTGGGAGTATTAATTCAGCTTGATGTTGAATGAGAATTCTTATCTCGTTGTAATTATTAACCTTTGATTAACGTGGTGCGGTCTTTTTGACTGCACGCATTTATCAACTGTTGCTACACTGAAGCGCCAAAGAAACTGGTATAGGCATGCATATTCGAATACAGAGATATGTAAACAGGCAGAATACGGCGCTGAAGTCGGCAACGCCTATGTGAGACAACAAGTCTCTCGAACACTTGTCAGATCGGTTACTGTTGCTACAAGTGGCATATTATCAAGATTTAAGTGAGTTCGAACGTGGTATTATAGTCGGCGCACGAGCGATGGGACACAGTGTCTCCGAGGTAGCGATGAAGTGGAAATTTTCCCATACGACCATTTCACGAGTGTACCATGAATATCAAGAATCTGGTAAAACATCAAATCTACGACATCGTTGCGGCCAGAAAAAGATCCTACAACAACGGGGCCAACGACGACTGAAGAGAATCGTTCAATGTGAAAGAAGTGCAACCCTTCTGCAGATTGCTGCAGATTTCAATGCTGGGCCGTCAACAAGTGTCAGCGTGCGAATCATTCAACGAAACATAATCAATATGGGCTTTCGTAACTAAGGCCCACTGCTGTACTCTAGATGACTGCACAACACAAAGCTTTACACGTTGCATGGGCCCGTCAACACCAACATTGGACTGTTGATGATTGGAAACATGTTGCCTGGTCGGACGAGTCTCCTTTCAAATTGTTCGAGTGGATGGGCGTGTACGGGTATGGAGACAACCTCATGAATCCATGGATCCTGCATGACTGCAGGGGACTGTTCAAGCTGGTGGAGGCTCTGTAATGGTGTGGGGCGTGTGCAGTTGGAGTTATATGGGACCCCTGATACGTTTAGGTACGACTCTGACAGGTGACACGTACGTAAGCATCTTATCTGATCACCTGCATCCATTATGTCCATTGTGCATTCCGACGGACTTGGGCAATTCCAGCACGACCAGAATTGCTACAGAGTGGCTCCAGGAACACTCTTCTGAGTTTAAACTCTTCCACTGGCCACCAAACTCCCCAGACATGAAAATTATTGAGCATATCTGGGACGTCTTGCGACGTGCTGTTCACAAGAGATCTCCACCCCTCGTACTATTAAGTATGTATGTACAACTCTGCACGATTCAAGGTGTCAATTCCCTCCAGCACTACTTCAGTCGTTAGTCGAATCCATGCCACGTCGTGTTGTGGCACTTCTGCGTGCTCGCTGGTGCCCTACACGATATTAGGCAGGTGTACCAGTTTCTTTGATTCTTCAGTGTATTTAGTCAGTTACCTTCCCTTTATTGTGTTTATCGTGTCATTAGCTTCGAATTTCGTTGTGAGCAGACCGGCGAAGTAAAAGGTGTTATTTAAGAGTTTCTATAACGTGAGTTGAAGTCCTTTTGAAAACCGCCCACAGTCATTATGACCGCACTACGTTGTTTGTGATATTTTTTCCTGTTTTTATTTTCGTTGCTTATTCAATATATTTTCTAATTCGTAGCATTTGAAATATGCAGTAACCTACACACATTAAATAAAGTTTTGCATCACCCCGGTTCCCAGAACTCCTGAAGATAGGTGTCGACTGTGGATATTATATCACAGAAACAGTCCCTTTAACTGTTCATAAATGTCACTAAACCCGCCCAAATATGTAAACGACCATGTATGAGCAGCGCCTATTAGATGGAGGGGGTGCGACAGCCTATCGCCGGCCGGAGTGGCCGTGCGGTTCTAGGCGCTACAGTCTGGAGCCGCGCGACCGCTACGGTCGCAGGATCGAATTCTCCCTCGGGCATGGATGTGTGTGTTCTCCTTAGGTTAGTTAGGTTTAAGTAGTTCTACGTTCTAGGGGGATGATGACCTCAGTAGTTAAGTCCCATAGTGCTCAGAGCCATTTGAACCATTTGAACAGCCGATCACTTCCAGTCATTCCATCAGGAAGGAGGTACGCGGCTCGTGTTGTCTGTAGTTCAACCATGTCTAGACGTTCAATACCGCCGTTCGATCGCGTCCACATCGTTACTTTGTGCCAGGAAAGGCTCTCAACAAGGGAAGTGTCCAGGCGTCTCGGAGTGAACCAAAGTGATATTGTTCGGACATTGAGGAGATACAGAGATACAGGAATTTTCGATGACATGCCTCGCTCAGATCGCCCAAGGGCTACAACTGTAGTGGATGACCGCTACCCACGGATTATGGCTCGGAGGAACCCTGACAGCAACGCCACCATGTTGAATAATCCTTTTCGTGAAGCCACAGAACGTCGTTTTACGATTCAAGCTGTGCGCAGTAGGCTGCATGATGCGCAACTTCACTCCCGACGTCCTTGGCGAGATCCAACTTTGCAACCACGACACCATGCAGCACGGTACTGATGATCCCAACAACGTGACGAATGGACCGATCAGGATTGGCATCACGTTCTCTTCACCGATGAGTGTCGCATATCCCTTCAACCACGCAATCGTCGGAGACATGTTTGGAGACAATCCGGTCATTCTGAACGCCTTAGACACACTGTCCAACGAGTGCAACAAGGTGCAGGCTCCCTGCTGGTTTGGAATGGCACTATGTGGGGCCGACGTACGCCGCTGGCGCTCATAGAAGGCGCTGTAATGGCTGTACGATACGTGAATGCCATCCTCCGACCGATAGTGCAACCATATCGGCAGCATATTGGCTAGGCATTCGTCTTTATGGACGACAATTCGCGCCCCCATCGTGCACATCTTGTGCATGACCAGCATGTTCTCCAGATATGAACACTATTGAACATGCCTGGGATAGATTCAAAAGGGCTCTTTATGGACGACGTGACCCACCAACGAATCTGAGGGATCTACGCCGAATGCCGTTGAGAAGTGGGACAATCTGGACCAACAGTACCTTGAGGAATTTGCGGATAGTATGCAACGAGGAATACAGGCTTGCATCAATGCAAGAGGACATGCTACTGGGTGTTAGAGGTACCGGTGTGTACTGAAATCTGGACCATCACCTCTGAAGGTCTCGCTGTATGGTGGTACAACATGCAATGTATGGTTTTCATGAGCAAAAAAAAGGCGGAAATGATGTTTATGTTGATCTCTATTCCAATTTTCTGTAAAGGTTCCGGAACTCTCGTAACCGAGGTGATGCAAAACTTTTTTGACGTGTGTATTAATTCTGTGGTTAAAGGATGTGGTTCAAATAGAAGACAATGTGTGAACGTTTCAGACCCTACATTTCAGGAAACTGTGAGGAGATGGTTGGAGGAATCAGGCTACAGTGACTGTGATGGTAATTTTGAAGAAACTGAACCCATTGTGAGTGAGCATGACACTTTTTCAGAACATAGTGGAGCAGATAACGACTCTGATGACTGTGGTGATCCATGTGACGACCAACGCGGAAGCAATTACTTCAATGGCAAAAATCAGGACAAATGGGCCAAGGAGCCTTCTATCAGAGCTTTTAGAACTCCTCGTCGTAACATCATCATGAAATTTCCATCCACCAAGTTGACTAAAGAAGATTCAAAAGGCCCATTTTCATCATGGACTCTCGATTTTCATGATGAAGTTCTTGATCACAAGCTACTACTGACAGATTCTAAAATAGATTGTGTCAGGCAGAACTACCCTGACAAAAGCTTGAACTTTTGGCTTTCTCATGACTACATATATTTTCTTCTGTCTTTAAATCAGATCACAATTACGTAAATTATTTATTTATGAACGATGGTTCAGGTCGGGAAATCTTCAAATGTGTCATTTCTAAAGCTCAAAGTGTACAAAATGGTAACAACCTCTATTCTTTTTAGAAAAATTTTTGAAAGTTCCCAAAAATATTACAATTAAGCACATGTGCTACTGTAGAAAAACAACTGGTTCCCTTTCCTGGTAAATGCTCATTTTTGGCCTACATACCCAAGAAGCAGGGCCGTTAATATATGTTCGCCGCCCTAGGCGAGAACTGAAAAATGACACCTCCTCTTTGATACTACCATCGGGTTTCTCAATGAACCCCGCCTTCCCCCGCCCTTCACATCCAATGGCAGGCCCTTACAGTTTTCCTATTATACTTTTAATCATTAAGCTAAGGTGACCATACAGCCTCATTTTCAGGGGACATCTCTCAGTTGTCATGCTTTGTCCTTAATTCATTTAAAACTGTTGAGGACAACAAACGTCCTTAGTTTCTTATTTTTTGACCTCAATTCTTGAAATTTCTCAAAATACTTGAAATAGGAAGAACGCAGTGAACGTTTTAAATTAGAACTCAGCTGACTGTCCCAGTGCAACCAAATTTGGCATCAATTACTTATTTTATTTTATTGCAAGAAAATGAACTAATAAAGATGAATGCGAATGAATTTTTCCTTGAATTTAGAAATTATGCTATGCCAAAGGGAAACATGCCGAAACAGCAAACTAGGTCACCTGGATATTTGTGGTGTTATTTTTTTCTGTTTCAATTGAAATATTTTTAGAATGAGGATTAAAACTCATCTTTTTCAGCATCCTTTTTTTGTACTTGTTTTGTCAGTAAAACTGCCTTCTCCTGCAGCCACTTAATTTTTTTATCCCTGGAGCGTTTCGCCTTTTTCTTGTTGTAACGCATCATTAGTGGGATCTACAATGTGATTAAATAAATAAATGACACCTTGTTTGCATTTTATATTGAAAGTTCTACAACTTTCTTAACCGCCCCACTGGTGCAGTGCTCTAAGTGACTGGCTTCTCATCATTCCTTCGAGATGTGTCCGTGTTCGATTCCCAAGGGGCATTGATGTTGTGTTTGTCTAAAGGCACTGGATCTTTCCCTTCCCTGCAGTCAATGGCCCTAAATTAGGGATAGGTGACTGGTTGTAGCTCATGGAATTGCTCAAATTGATTGTTAAATCTTAAGTAAAGAAAAAATTTTTGTTAAGTTCCATTTTTTTATTAAACTCTTCCTTTAAGTGAAGTTACTGGATTTAGAATATTCGTTCTTCTGTATACTAAATTTTTGTTTTAGATTTTTTTCTTGTACAGAATCACAATGAAATTTCAGTACAAAATCAAAATGTAGCTTTGTTTTTATGTGATGCCCCCTACATTTAAAAGGTATCAGAAGTAATATTCCAAATGACAGTACTTTTATTCTTATTTTATGCTTAAAAGTATCATCCAGATTCGTCAGCCCCGCTCCAGTGCTCGACAGAGATAAATCTAGGTCATATTTGTTTCCGTTTTCTACTCAGTAGCATCTTCTTTAGTTCTCTGGTAGCTGGGAACAATGTGTTTACTTTCGTCAAAGTAAGTAAGCACTTAAGTAATGGTTTTGCATGCTTCTGAAAACAATTCGGTGTTTTAATTTTTCTCTTTTTCATTTTTTCTCCTCATTTTCCAAATTTTTTCGCGCTTCATTTGTAATTAATTTTTCCCGTCCTTCTCCGGCCCTAAAATTTTGTCTCCCCAGGCGGCTGCCACTTTTGCCTAATGGTAGAAACGGACTTGCCAAGAAGCATGGTAAATATGACTTAAGACTAATAATGTCCTTGTGTGATGCAAAGACAAGTTACTTCTATAGCATGTATATGTACAGTGGAAAAGGCTATGGTAGAGATACAGTGCCGGACAATGAAAGGAAACTAATGATATCATGTCAATCTCCGTTACGATTATGTGAACCAGCGTATGGCGCGCAGCAGTCTGATGGCTGGAAATTCCTGGTTTCCTGCTGTGATCGAAGTATTAGCCTGTTGGCTTCGCCTTCGAGCTTGGCTTGTACTGGAAAGGTTTGTGTTACATATCTGTTAAGGTTGTCATGACTATTAACTGCGATGGCAGTAATCGCAACATTACTGCTGCAGCAGAGTTAAGAAACAGAGGACTGACTTTTGTTAAAACTCTAAAAGAGAATAAGAGAGAGATTCCAGAAGTACTTCAACCAAATAAGCATAAGCCAGTTGGTTCCTCTTTGTAGGGTTTCACAAAAGACACCACAGTGTTGTAGCATTTGCCAAAGATAGACAAAGTGGTTGTTCTTGTTTTATCCATGCTTCTTAGCTCTGCTGAGGATTTGCCTTTTCAAAAACCAGAAATTATACTACAATACCACTAAAGGAGGTGTCGATGAACTGTACAAAAAGGGGTCCATATACTCCTGCTGTCAAAGAACTCGATGTTGGCTGATGCGTTTATTCTACAATTTATTGAACATGAGCACAGTAAAAGCATATGTTCTGCAAAAGAATGCAGCACATGAAACTCCTGAAAATGACACAGAGCAGTTCATGTCTGTTGTTGACTCGACGGATTTGTTACACGAGGTCACAAAGCTGTGGACTGAAGACGACGGGCAGACTAATAGTAAGGACAAGACGTACCACAATAACAGTCGTAACGGGAACCAGAACCGAAACCAAAACATTAACGATAACGGTAACGGGAATGGAAATAACCGAAATCCCACGAGGAAGATTATAGAATAACCATGCACAGGAAGGTAACAACCGACTGCACTTCGGAATGAAAAGAAGGTATGATAATCGGTGTAATCCCGGTTATCGGAATGACAACCATAGGAATAATCAGGATAACAACATAACGCCACAAACATGGCTAAACAACGAACAAGTGAACTGGCAGTCGAATACTGCACCACGAAACAGTGGGCAACAACATTCGATACACAATGACAACCCAAATCAAAGTAATCAGAATAACAGTAATAATACTGTGAACTGACGGGTACAAAACCAACCCGTTAGGCTAACTGATGTGATTGAAAGTAATCAACCTTCAAATAGCCTATCAAAAAACTAATTTCGATCACATTGAGCCCTTGGATAGTGGTCGGGAATAGTGTAGGCATCCATAACCAAAAACAGATCAGATTGATCTGTTATAATGACGGTGCTGATATGCGTGATGAATTGTTCTCTGAAGAAAATTTCTGCAGAGAGGAAAACAATTCAGTGATACAGGTTGCATTTGAAGCTGAAGTAGATAAAGTACCTACACTAGTAATAATTGACACCGGTACATCGGCGGACGTTATTTCTTATAATTTGTTTAAACAAATGGGTGAGAAGAGTACACCTCCCACATGACCAGTCCAGAATTGTAGAATTATTGGTGCGATAGGCATCAGGTCGAAGAATATTAGTTCGCAGACTCAGTTGGAAATATCGACAGGAAATGTAGCATTTTACTGCACGTTCTTGGTGGTTGAGGATTTGTGAGCCAACGGCATTACTGGTGTAAGATAATGCTCTTTTACAGTTTATGAAAAAATATAGTTTTGATGTCCTTAGGTTAGTTAGGTTTAAGTAGTTCTAAGTTCTAGGGGACTTATGACCACAGCAGTTGAGTCCCATAGTGCTCAGAGCCATTTGAACCAAATATAATTGTGGATTTGGTCAAAACAAAAGCTCGCCATGGTAAATTCTGCTAGCGAATGAAAATCAAGTTTGCAGGTACTGAACCTCCACTGACAGGTGGTAGTTCAATTGCTCTAGCTGATATAAACAAGTGCGCTAATGTTGACAACAACAAGCAAGATCTCGAGGCTATATTACAAGGCAAGATTTTAGAATCAGATTACTTAAGTGAGGAGCAGAGAAATGAGCTATGCAGTCTCTTGCATAGATATCTGTAAGTCTTTGCAGAAAAACCAGATATAATAAAAGGATACGTATAACACATGCGAGTTAAGCCTCATCAAACGTAGTGTTATACAACCTACTCGATTCTCTGGACCAAGCGAGAGGCCGTAAACAAAGAAATCAAAAAAATGCTACAATGGGGAATAGCTGAAATATCCTATCAAATAAAATTAGGAGTTTCTACCTACATAAACATCTCAAGAAATTTATTTCATAAGTATGATATTTGTATTCTGTGTAAATATTTCATTTCTATTTTCATGTACATAATAAAGGTAGTTGTGAGAAGCAGAGTCTCATAACAATTATATGGACATTGTAAAGAGAAGCTGAAATGCATTTAAAAGACATTAAAAATGACTTTATCAAAACTCCACTTTACCTGTAAAGCCAAAACCTGTCTTATAAAGACATCTCACGTAGTAAATTGTAAATAATAGTTGCTGCTCTAGTGTCAGTCCTAGTCGAGGGAAAGGGAAATTTTATCAACATTCAATGAAGGTGCGGTCGGGCGATGAAATCTGGGGCCGGTGGCAGAGTGTGGTAACAGTCGACAACCAGCAGGCCAGGCAAGGTAAACGTGGCACTCGCGGGCGCAGGGCTGCGATGGCGGTATTGCACGCACGATTTGTTTTGAGTGGAGCAACAACGAGGCCGGAAACTGCAGGGTTGCTTTAAGTTATTGCGATGTATGAGGTGGGGCACTAGGCCAGAGCCAAGAGTGGCGATTTGTAAGTGGCTGATGTGTGGGAATTTACCCCTGCCGTAGTTTCTGTCTCTCTCTCTGACACTATGTCAGAAGTGAGGGAGAAACCAATATAAATAGATGGGTAATTTTAGCTTGGGACAGAGTGTGCCAGGTCAGTCGAGCGTCGGGACGGACCTGTGTTGATCTTGGCTTATAGGGGCCAGTCTGGCAGCAATATTGTAAGTATTCTGTATAAACTTGTATTCTGTTTCTATGTACTTGTTCGGGATATATTCCGCCTCTAGGGACACAACACCAGGGCAGGACGGAACGGCAGCCTGGAACTTGGAGATCGCACAGTCTGCCTGAAGGAGGGCAGTGACAGCGGTTTGCAGCGGGTCCAGGAGGGGCTCGGTTCCTCTCGAGTCTATGGGCCACGTTCCCTTCCCACCTGGTGTACCGGGGTCCGGGCGAGGCGTATGCTGTGGGGGGCACAGCAGCGCTGCGACAGCGTCAGAGACGGCGGCAGGTGTTGCCATCCGGCAAGCACCACTAGCGGCAAATTGTGGCACAGCATCCAGGTGGGCACGGGATCGCGTCTGGTCCTGTCCTGAGAGCAGCGGTGGCCCAAGCAACGGTGACCAGTACATCCACCTTCGTCCCATGGTCGGATAGAGCGGCCAAATGGGGTGGAGGGCAGCGAGGTCCAGGGACCGTAGCAGTCTCTGGAATCGCGGGCAGCAGAGCGGTGCTAGTCGCAACGCCCCAGTGAGCGGTGACCGGGAG
Source organism: Schistocerca piceifrons (assembly GCF_021461385.2). Classification (NCBI taxonomy): domain Eukaryota; kingdom Metazoa; phylum Arthropoda; class Insecta; order Orthoptera; family Acrididae; genus Schistocerca; species Schistocerca piceifrons. The sequence continues at coordinate 332,563,063 of NC_060149.1, forward strand.
AGTGTGGCTGACTTCCAGCAGGGCGGCTTTGATGACGGCAGCAGCTGCGTCGGCATACCAGGAGTCTGTTGAGCCGGCTGGTCTCATGGGACAGCGCGCGGACAGCACGCCGACACAACGAATCACCCATCGAGTACTGTAAATTGTCGGAATAAACAAACGTTACGGAATACCGCTTTATCATTCTGCACTGGCCCTTGACGCTCTTCAACTTGCTCGGCCTCCTGACAAAATACGGCGCGGTGGGTCCCGGCCTCAACTCTGCCAACTGGAGTCTCGAGTTCGACCCCCGACTTCGCAACATAGTATAGTTTTCTAAATGGGATTTGTAGATAGTGTGTTAGTTGTAAGATTATTCTTTTATACTTTGGCTCCAAAATATGTGACGAGTTGCAAATAACTGTGCACTACTCATGTCAGATACACATGTCCCATAGGCTCAAGATAAAGTTTTGAATAATTGTATATGTACTTGTGTACATACATACTAAAGGACGTATGTTCTATAGGATGATGTCCTGTGTCAATGCATTAGCCAGCAGGCAAAGGACACAGGTTATCTATCTCGCAATTAAACTATGTGCTTATGTCTTCGGATGTTAGTTTCATATTTTAGAGTTTTTTGCGTGCTTTCTTATTGGTATGGTACAAGATTGCGAATGACCCTTGAACTGGGTTTTCCTTGGAATAAAGAAATAAACTAGGAGCCACATGCGAACGAAACATATCCATGTAAAGCACGGTTGCACAGCACGTAAAACAATGGCCTAGCACAGATCGCATGGCGAATTTTCAAAGATATTGCAAAAACGGATATAATTAATGTTCATGTATAGCCATGTTTCAATCCAAATATTAAACAAGTAGTGTAAAGGGATGTCGTATTAAACGAGTCTCCACACAGTGAACAAACAGGCTATTTGAAGCTGCACAAGCAATTTTGGGCGTTAGATGAAACGCATAGCTTCAATATCAGCGTAAATTGAGTCAAAAGACTGCATGTAATTGTATATGAGTAACAAAACGAATGAACAAAGTCGGTGCTATTAAAGACTTTCAGAGAAAGCCGTAGTACGTGAACTTAAGTGTAAACAAACAGAACTGTGCAACAGAACTAGTCTGTGAGAACAGTGAACATACTTACGTTGGAAAATGCATGATAACGTTGGCGCTTACCTTCAGGGAATTGTTCAATCACGCGTGCAGGTGCAGCGCCCTATGTATAAACTGTTAGGTAAAGCACAAGTAGCCTATCTATGGAACTCGCACTGCTACGAACCGAGTGTACACAGCGTGCGAAGTAAACCGCACTTCGACAATGTTCAACGGGAAGCTCTGGATTGTCATGGTGAAATGTGAGCCACGTGATTGCCCAGTCCTCACAGCATTTCAAAACATAGAAACTCGTCGCTGCTAAGCTATGAACGCTCTTTTAGTGCAAATGGTGATAGCGTCATATGCCAATAAATAAACTGCAATGCTCATTGCAAACAAATAGCAATCATGATGTCATCGAAAAGAAACGACGACGTGAACAACATTGTAGATAGTAAACCTGCACTGCGGCAAACAAAACGCAAGTGAAAGAAATAAATGGACAGAAGGAACTATAAACTATCACCGCGAACAGAATGTAAAATCTTTATATGCATCCATATATGTACCAATATACTCTCTTTCAGCCAAACTACGTAATTGTATGCTTGTATATTAACGCTTAATCGATTGTATTCCATGTACCCAATGCCCGAGATGCCTGTCCTGTGGGAGAGCAAATTGTAGCCACGTGTATACTGTAACCAGCTGCAAATCCTGACATGTCTTTCCATATTCCTGTCCGCACCTGAAAGTACCTGACATTGACAACCATCTACCAGCAAAAGCCGTCGTTCTTGCCTACAAATTATTGTATTAGACGTTGTAAAACTGAAAAACTCTTAATCGAACTCAGTTCTGTAAAGACTTACGGTTTTGATTTGTGAGAAAGAACGTTTATGACGAACTCCTATAGTGAGACCTTTACATGAAAAAAGTATTTGGTAACAGACTCTTACACTAAAGAACTTTTTAAAACCTGAGCATTTTATGTAATAATCTTGTTTAACATGTGTTTTAGTGAATATTTTATGGACTTCAGAAGTTAATGTGTTTTAAAAATGACATGATAAAATGCCTACGAATTTCCGCAATATTTGTACCGCTTTGTTATATGTAAAATATTATTGTACTTTGCTATCCAAGTATTTAAATAATTTTCAATCAAGAACAGACTGAAGAATGTACATCCAACCCTTGGTTTTTTACATCAATTTCCTTGGAAGCACGACTGAATAGGTGCACGAATAACTACAGTTGGGGTACACATTTATTGAAAACAGTTTTAAATTTAAGAATATTGACATTAAAAAAATTTGCTTGGAGCAACGCACAGAAGCATGTGCAACAGAGATAGTATATCATAATAGGTCCTTTATAATAGTAGCCCTATACAGAGCACCTTCAGGAAATTTCAAACTGTTGATAAACAGTCTAGAAGATTTATTATTTCATCTAAAATTAAAAAACAAAGAACTAGTAGTTGCTGGTGATTTTAATATAGATGTCCTGAAAAACACTGTCAGTGAATAGTTATTGAAATCAGTCACATTGTCATTCAATTTAAGTTCTACTGTAAATTTCCCAACTAGGGTATACAAATGTTCTAAGATTGCCACTGATAATATCTTTATAGACAATTCTCGGCAACTAAGCCACATTACAAAACCAGTAGCTATCTGACCATGACATACAGCACCTAACAATAAATTTTGATAATTGTCAGGGTAAAACATCTATCAGAACTGAGTACAGAAGGCCAGTAAAACAGTCAAAAACTGAGAAATTTAGGAGATTGCTCAAAGAAATTAACAGGATGGATGTTTACAGCATTCAAGACACAAATGGAAAATACAAAACATTCATTAATAAAGTTAGCACCTTATTTTGAAATTATTTTCCCTTGAATGTAACTCAAATTAAGCAGAAGTCTAATAAGAAACCACAGATCACACAAAGGATAAAGACATCATGTGAGACAAAAAGGAAACTCTATCTGATATGTAGGGACACCTTTGATATTCGCAATATAGCTCATTACAAAAATTACTGCAAAATATTGAAGAAGGTTATCCAGAAATATAAACACCTGCATTATGAGAAGAAGATAAATACATCCAGCAATAAAATAAAAACAATATGGGACATAGTTAAGTCAGGGACAGGTAGGACCAAAAATGAGGAGGAACAAATAGCTCTAAAAATAAATGAAACCCTGGTAACAAACGCATGTTGTGTTGCAAACCATTTAAACAAGTAGTTTGTTACTGATAGCATGGGGTTGTCAGGTTCATTAAATAATGCAATGGAATATCTGAGGCCAGTGCACACAAGGAATCTCAGTAAAATGGAATTGACACTTACTTCACCCAAATAAATAGAATCCATCACAAAGTCCTTGAAATCAAAGCATTCTAGTAGTTATGATAACATATCAACAAAGTTAATAAAAGAGTGTCATGTGAGCTTAGTCATGTCTTAAGTTATTTGTGTAATGAATCACTTATCACAGGACCATTACCAGACTGGCTTAAATATGCTGAAGTTAGCCCTCTCCACAAGAAAAAGGACAAAGAAATCCCATAAAATTACTGACCGATTTCACTTTTGCCAGCTTTTTCAAAAATATTTGAAAAGGTTATGTTCAAGCTTCTACTTAAGCACCTTAGTGAAAATAACATACCGTTAAAGTCTCAGTTTGGGTTTCTTAAGAGTTCTGATATTGAGAAGGCTATTTACACTTACAGTGAAAATGTCCTTAATTCATTAGACAACAAATTAGAGGCAACTGGCATACTCTGTGACCTGTCAAAGACTTTTGACTGTGTGAATCACAGCATTCTTTTAAGTAAATTAAAATATTATGGCATCACTGGTAGTGCTGCAAAGTGGTTTCAGTCATAGCTTACTAATAGAAAGCAAAATGTGTCATTATGTAACACTTCAGCAGTAGGCAATCAGACATCATCTGACTGGGAAGAAATTACATGTAGTGTTCCCCAAGGTTCCATACTAGCTCCACTACTTTTTCTTGTGTATATTAATGACCTGTCATCTGTTACATCACCAGATGCCAAGTTTGTCTTATTTGCAGATGATGCAAAGACTGCAATAAATAGTAAATCAAATATAAATTTGGAAATGGCAGCTAATCGAAATTTTACTGACATTAATAAGTGGTTCATAGACAATTCACTGTTATTAAACTTTGAAAAGACCCACTATATGCAGTTCAGAACTTCCAAGAGATTTCCTTCTAGTGTGTGTGTAAAATATGATGACATGCAAATAAGAGAAGTTGAGACTGTAAAATTCTTGGCATTACAACTTGATAATAAATTCAGTTGGGAGCGACATACTAACGAACTTCTAAAGCACCTAAAAAAGTGTGTTTGCAATGTGAATGATGTCAGATGTAGGAGATATAAATATAAAAAAGAGCTGGCATATTTTGCTCATTTTCACTCCATTATGTCATATGGTATCATATTTTGGGGTAACTCCACAAACTGAGAAAAAGTTTTAGAGTACAGAAGCGTATAATAAGAGTAATATGTATTGTAAATCCAAGAACATCATGTCGACACCTATTCAAAGAATTGGGCATACTAACCACAGCTTCTCAGTATATTTATTCCTTAATGAAGTTTGTTGTAAATAATACATCTCTTTTTCCAACTAACTGCTTAGTTCACACTATCAATACGAGGCTTAAGAACCATATACATAAAGATTTAAAATCACTTACTCTTGCCCAGAAAGGAGCCCAGTATTCAGCAACACATATTTTCAATAAGTTACCAGCAACATTAAGAGTTTAATTTCAGACAAGGCACAATTTAAACATAATTTAAAAGAATTTTTGGTGGCCAACTCCTTCTATTTCATCCATGAATTTCTCAACAAGTGCAGTAGACCATTTTAATGAAAATTTATTATCCTTTAATTTTTCACAATACTTGGGTGTAACAGCCAAGTAACCTCCTACTGTGTGAATGATGGATGTATGGAAAGCAAATGTAGGTCTTAAGTCTGTAAATATTTGATGTTTAATTTTAAATCTTATACATAATTTGACTGTTCTTAACTGAGGATCATTGAAATGAATAATTTACTTTAATTTTTGACAATTCTTGCTTGTAATTGCCAAGTAACCAGCTACTGTGTGAATGATGGATTTTATGAAAGCAGATGTAAGTATTAAACCTGTAAATATTAGAAGTTTAATTTTAATTCATGTATATAATTTTACTGTTTATTGACTGAGAATCATTAAAATTAATGAAACTCAAGTTTTTCTAATTACATTTTTGTAATGTGTTTGTCTGACATGTTCCACACCCAGGAGGATCCCCTCTTTGTGGGTCTATAGAATGAATAATTAATCTAATCGAAGTTAGAACACAGGACTCAGTCAAATAAAAGGCAACAGTAAAGTGTAAATGTAAATGTACTCAGATAAACGCCCTTTTTCTTAAATGAAAAAAGAGGTATCCATGTAACATGTAAAACTGTGAACTAATGCCCATGCCTATGAAAACAACAAACGAAGTGACTTAGTTAAATGTTGATCCCCAACAATCAAAACAGTATTATCTCAGCATTTAGGAGGCATTTTATAACGTCCTTAACTTTTACTCGAAATTTACCCGAAGTAATGTAATTACGGCTGACGCCTCTGGTTAATGTATTGATGATCACACAAAGATCATAATGTGTGATTAGTATAAACAGCAGTGAACAAAGGGCCCTGCTCTCGTTTCTTTTCGCTCTGCTCATTTGCTCTTTCCTTTTTGCCATTGTGTTTGTCTCTGTGGGTTAGCTTGATTCATGTTACGCAATTAATTTAGCGGATTCGATGAAATGGTCATAGGAAAAATTTATTGGGCTGTTACATAGTTATTTGCAACTGGAACTTTTATTAGAAATCAGAATATTAAGTGTATGCACTTGAATAACGTGCGTTTCATATAGAGGATCTTTCATTTTAAATATTAGGCATAAAATGTGTGCTGTATAGATTACTGTAAGTTGACTTTTGTATCTTTAACATATAGTGTTAAAGTTTAACCATATTTCATTTACGAACCTATCCTTCATTCATAGATTCATAATTTTGTGTGTTTCCTTAAAAACGGAAACATTTCTTTTGGTTATTAGCCTATAGTTAGCGTGCGCCATTTCGTGCGCTGTAGTTCTTTTTTTGTGAAACACGATAAACGTGCAATCATTTTAATATTACGAAGACTGATAATCAATTTAATGCTAATTTCCGCAAGAAAACATTTAAATTCAAGGTCAGTAACAAATTTTGCCAAAATATTTGCTCTCAAAGCCAAAACTGTGGGCTGTTGCTACTTTTAGAAGAAACTGTATTAATTTCCGTAAAAGTTTAGAATTAAGTCAGTAATTTGATGAATGAGGTCCCAGTTTCTTTTAGCGTTGCCGCCATTGTTTTTCAATTTAATATAAAAATAGTTCACAACCCGAAATTGCCTTCCATATTAATTGCAAGTAAAATAATTAAATCACAATTAACGAGCGGTGACGTTAAAACGTTAAAATACTGTCCAAAAACACAAAATCTTGTGACTTTTTGATTTTCTGACGAACTGAAGAAGATCTGTATTTGTAAGTGGTCTGTCTAGTAGTATCGGTATGAGCTTTTTGTATGAACAGTTCAAGCCTTTTCCAGTATGTTTTTAAATATAGTCCTTCACTGATAGTGATGGCCTCCATTCCCCTATTATATCGTCAGCCTTTTGTAGTCACTCCTCTGCGTTTTGTACATTCTTCACAGTTCGTGCTATGGCAGCCACTTCAACCAAAGAACCAACTGCTGATAAGGCCTGCAAGTGCTGGAATTAAAACTGTAATGATTCCACCAGATGTCTTAGGTACTGGCGTTTTAACATGAATTTTCCTTCTTGCTACTCCTTTCCGCTTCAAGGCACTTTCAGCCACTGCCATCGTTGACTGCATGCAATTTTCTTTAACACTCTGCAAATTTTTCTGTAGTGTGCGACGAGCTGAGTTCATAATTTGCTTGTAATTTAAGTTTCGCACACATTGCTTTATCAATTAGGAATGCTGTAATATATTTTACTATCCCTGTGTCTTTTCTTCTGCCTATTTGCTCGGCTTTATCAACTAATATTTGATCTGCAGTGAGACGATTGCTGTTTATAGCATAAGCTATATCATTCTACTTGCAGGCGTTGTCTAGTATATTAATACCTTTATCGTCATAAGCTAGACGCTTTTTCAGCTTCATTCCAGGTCCACGGTAATTGTAGCCAGGGATATGCCATTCAACTTGTAACTTACTGAGAAAACCACCACAGCCTCTGATGTGCTTCCTAGAAGTCACGTCACGGAACTGTATGGATTGAGGTTTGTTTGTCCTGTTTATGTACCAGATCTTCAATATTCACCCTACTGCTGTGCTTTGATGGGAAGCTGAGACACTTAACTAAAGCCTTATTCCCTTGGCATCTTGTCACATGCTCTATGAGAAACGCGTGGTTAAGAGCTATTGTGTAATTCATCTGCTTAACGAGAATCTGGCTATTTCTTCACCATCACTGTCCTTCAAGGTGTTAGTTCTTGAGTTTGTGCGTTGCTCTTTGGAAACTTTGAATATTTCCATTGACCAATTCGCCAGGTAAGATTTCTCAAACGCCTTTTTGTATTTCGAAACACATACCAAATCACCTGCATTGATTTCCGCTTGTGTGAGTGCACCATCTTAATATGACTGTATGCTGTATTTAGAAGTCCAATATCATGGACATCAAGAAGTCTCATTTTAATTGTGTGGTGCATAGTTCAATTATATTGCCTAGTTATTTGCAGGAGATTGTCCAGCCATTTGTATTACCATCAAAGATTAAATTTCATCCACATATGGTTTTTTATCATTCTGTTCAAATGTTCCACAATACTTGCTTTCATGTATGAGAATGTGAAATACTGGTATAATCCCTATTGCTCCGTTACAGACTTGGCGTGTATGCTGTAAAATTCATCTCCTTGGTTGGTTTAAAAATTGTGAGAATATCAGTTCATCCCCATCCGTAATTTTTCAAACACCTGTACAGTTTCCTTCTGTGTCTTTGCTTCCTCAGGTAGGGTTCAGGTGTATTTTGAAAATATACCTATAATCATTAAAATAGATTTGAAACTTTTGTTCATGCGTGAATATTGTGTTATATCCTTGAGATCAGCCTGCCATGAACCATCTAAACCTCTTATGATGGTGTGTCTATGTGTTAATGTTTTGCACGCATGTTTGTGAGGCTCATGAATGATTGTCTCAGTAATTACTCTACGATATCTCTTTGGCGAAGCTCTGAAATCATTGATATGGTTTCATTGACCTGCGACGTATTTCCGGCTGTGGCCAGTACTGTGACTAGCCACAGCTGTTCTATGATTTCATTTGGGTCATCATAGTATATATGGTGTAACAAAAAAGTGTAGAGCACAAATTGCAGGATACATTGGGTATGGTTTTGCAGCCGTCCATAATATGAGCGTGGAGACGCTGAATATCTTGCACTGGAGTTCCATACATAAGAGAGTTCAAATGCTCCAGCAAATAAAAGTCCAGTCGGTTTAGATCCAGAGAGGTTGGAGGCCAGGCAGTTGGCCCATCTCTACCTATCCATATGTCACTGAAACTGCTATTTAGAAATCTATGGACATTAAAATGAGAACGTGCACTATCGTGCATGAAGTACATGTTTTGTTGCACAGCTAAAGGCACATCTGCTAACAGCTCAGGTAGAACATTCTCAACGAAATTATGATAACTTTGTCCATTGAGCGTGGGTGGAAGAAACTGAGGCCCTACGAAACAGTCACCAACAATGACAGCCCAGACATTGACAGCTAATCTTTACTGATGAATTGCTTCAACAGTTGCGTGACAATTGACTACCCATACTTACCGACTGTGAAAATTTGTAATGTGATCTCGTGAAACAATGCGCCATCTGTGAACAGCACCATTGCACCAAAATTAGGGTTGACACTTCGTTGAGTAAACTATTCGCAGAAGAGTGCCCGAGCGGGAAAATGAGCTGCTGATAATGTCTGCACACCCTGTAAATGGTATAGATACAGCTGGTCCTTGTGTAACACTCGCCAGACGGTCATGTTATCAACATTAAGTGTTGTAGCTACATGTCTTGTACTGACACCAGGGTTGTCGTCAACTACATGAAGAACTGCCACCTCTCGTTGTGGCGTCCTCGTCCTTCTGGGCCTCCCCTGTCGCGAGTATCAGGCCTAAATGCCTCATGTTTTCTACAACGACGGTCAATGGCTTCAAACGTCAGGGCACCTTCGTCCTGGAAATCTCTCCCGGTGCAAATGTTCGGTGCGAGCGCCATTGCCGTCATCTCTGCATTTGTGTACACTACCATTGCATGAGCCAAGTCTGTGATTAAATCTACATAGTAACCCACGTGCTTGCAACAGTCGCACTGATTGCTGGAACAGTTGATGTTACCTGTAAACAAGCAATGGCGTACGTCATATGGCAACAGGAGCATTTAAAACATTACACGGGTGGTGCACAAAATAACCAGACGTCACCAAGAGTGCATGTTCGCCATGATTCTAACGTTTTGTTCTCATGTGTTTCCCATGATTATTGAGTTGGATAAAATGAGTTTTAACATGGCAACAAAACGTTTCCAGGCCCATGTACATATAATATAATTTCGTCGTAACCCCTAAATACCCTAATTTAATATTTAGGGGTGAGACCAATGTCAATTTTGATAGTTCCCGTACCCAGCAACAGATGGCAACACTTATTTCTAAGCTTTTACATTTGAGGGTTAGCCCGTTTTTCCGCAAATGCGCCGGCTGGTGTTGCCGCGTGGTTCTCGGCACTTCAGTCCGGAACCGCGCTGCTGCTACGGTCGCAGGTTCGAATCCTGCTTCGAGCATGGATGTGTGTGATGTCCTTAGGTTAGTTAGATTTAAGTAGTTCTAAGTCTAGGGGACTGATGACCTCAGATGTTAAGTCCCATAGTGCTTAGAGCCATTTTAACCATCCGCGCAAGTCTTCATATGTATGAGGAGGGACACATCCTGTATTAACGTGATACAGCTGTAAAAATTGTATTTTACCACTACCAGACCTGACAGATACAAGGCCCTACTACTGCTCAGTCTCTAGAATTTTTGCAAGTTCAACTGTTTGTTACTAAGAGCTCATTTATTTACATATATGTATCCCCAATTTACAACTAACAGAGTAATATTCATTGTCATGCTACATTCCTCCTGATTGCTTAGCAGTCCAAATAACCCGTCATGTCTTGATGTGGAGGGCTGTGAATACACATGTGTTCCGTTGTGGCTCAAGCAATAGTATGTCATGGGTTACCTCTGGGTCCTCAAATGCACTATGGGTTGTGATGGCTGTTGTGATAGTCCAGGTAATGGTACTTTACTAGTATTGGAATAATAACAAAGCCCTAATATACACTGAAGAGACAAATAAAAAGGTTTTTTTTTTTGGTCATCAGTCTACTGACTGGTTTGATGCGGCCCGCCACGAATTCCTTTCCTTTGCTAACCTCTTCATCTCAGAGTAGCACTTGCAACCTACGTCCTCAATTATTTGCTTGACGTATTCCAATCTCTGTCTTCCTCTACAGTTTTTGCCCTCTACAGCTCCCTCTAGTACCATGGAAGTCATTCCCTCATGTCTTAGCAGATGTCCTATCATCCTGTCCCATCTCCTTATCAGTGTTTTCCACATATTCCTTTCCTCTCCGATTCTGCGTAGAACCTCCTCATTCCTTACCTTATCAGTCCACCTAATTTTCAACATTCGTCTAGAGCACCACATCTCAAATGCTTCGATTCTCTTCTGTTTCGGTTTTCCCACAGTCCATGTTTCACTACCATACAATGCTGCACGCCAGACGTACATCCTCAGAAATTTCTTCCTCAAATTAAGGCCGGTATTTGATATTAGTAGATTTCTCTTGGCCAGAAATTCCTTTTTTGCCATAGCGAGTCTGCTTTTGGTGTCCTCCTTGCTCCGTCCGTCATTGGTTATTTTACTGCCTAGGTAGCAGAATTCCTTAACTTCATTGACTTCGTGACCATCAATCCTGATGTTAAGTTTCTCGCTGTTCTCATTTCTACTACGTCTCATTATCTTCGTCTTTCTCCGATTTACTCTCAAACCATACTGTGTACTCATTAGACTTTTCATTCCGTTCAGCATATCATTTAATTCTTCTTCACTTTCACTCAGGATAGCAATGTCATCAGCGAATCGTATCATTGATATCCTTTCACCTTGTATTTTAATTCCACTCCTGAACCTTTCTTTTATTTCCATCATTGCTTCCTCGATGTACAGATTGAAGAGTAGGGGCGAAAGGCTACAGCCTTGTCTTACACCCTTCTTAATACGAGCACTTCGTTCTTGATCGTCCACTCTTATTATTCCCTCTTGGTTGTTGTACATATTGTATATGACCCGTCTCTCCCTATAGCTTACCTCTACTTTTTTCAGAATCTCGAACAGCTTGCACCATTTTATATTGACGAACGCTTTTTCCAGGTCGACAAATCCTATGAAAGTGTCTTGATTTATCTTTAGCCTTCCTTCCATTATTAGCCGTAACGTCAGAATTGCCTCTCTCGTCCCTTTACTTTTCCTAAAGCCAAACTGATCGTCACCTAGCGGAATCTCAATTTTCTTTTCCATTCTTCTGTATATTATTCTTGTAAGCAGCTTCGATGCATGAGCTGTTAAGCTGATTGTGCGATAATTCTCGCACTTGTCAGCTCTTGCCGTCTTCGGAATTGTGTGGATGATGCTTTTCCGAAAGTCAGATGGTATATCGCCAGACTCATATATTCTACACACCAACGTGAATAGTCGTTTTGTTGCCACTTCCCCCAATGATTTTAGAAATTCTGATGGAATGTTATCTATCCCTTCTGCCTTATTTGACCGTAAGTCCTCCAAAGCTCTTTTAAATTCCGATTCTAATACTGGATCCCCTATCTCTTCTAAATCGACTCCTGTTTCTTCTTCTATCACATCAGACAAATCTTCACCCTCATAGAGGCTTTCAATGTATTCTTTCCACCTATCTGCTCTCTCCTCTGCATTTAACAGTGGAATTCCCGTTGCACTCTTAATGTTACCACCGTTGCTTTTAATGTCACCAAAGGTTGTTTTAACTTTCCTGTATGCTGAGTCTGTCCTTCCGACAATCATATCTTTTTCGATGTCTTCACATTTTTCCTGCAGCCATTTCGTCTTAGCTTCCCTGCACTTCCTATTTATTTCATTCCTCAGCGACTTGTATTTCTGTATTCCTGATTTTCCCGGAACATGTTTGTACTTCCTCCTTTCATCAATCAACTGAAGTATTTCTTCTGTTACCCATGGTTTCTTCGCAGCTACCTTCTTTGTACGTATGTTTTCCTTCCCAACTTCTGTGATGGCCCCTTTTAGAGATGTCCATTCCTCTTCAACTGTACTGCCTACTGCGCTATTCCTTATTGCTGTATTTATAGCGTTAGAGAACTTCAAACGTATCTCGTCATTCCTTAGTACTTCCGTATCCCACTTCTTTGCGTATTGATTCTTCCTGACTAATGTCTTGAACTTCAGCCTACTCTTCATCACTACTATATTGTGATCTGAGTCTATATCTGCTCCTGGGTACGCCTTACAATCCAGTATCTGATTTCGGAATCTCTGTCTGACCATGATGTAATCTAATTGAAATCTTCCCGTATCTCCCGGCCTTTTCCAAGTATACCTCCTCCCCTTGTGATTCTTGAACAGGGTATTCGCTATTACTAGCTGAAACTTGTTACAGAACTCAATTAGTCTTTCTCCTCTTTCATTCCTAGTCCCAAGCCCCTATTCTCCTGTAACCTTTTCTTCTACTCCTTCCCCTACAACTGCATTCCAGTCGCCCATGACTATTAGATTTTCGTCCCCCTTTACATACTGCATTACCCTTTCAATATCCTCATACACTTTCTCTATCTGTTCATCTTCAGCTTGCGACGGTACATCTGCCTAATATCGTGTAGGGCCCCGCGAACACACAGAAGTGCCGCAACACGACGTGGCGTGGACTCGACTAATGACTGAAGTAGTGCTGGAGGGAGTAGATACCATGAATCCTGCAGGGCTGTACATAAATCCGTAAGAGTACGAGAGGGTGGAGATCTCTTGTGAACAGCACGTTACAAGGCATCCGAGATTCGTATATTAATGTTCATGTCCTGGGAGTTCGGCGGCCAGCGGAAGTGTTTAAACTCAGAAGAGTGTTCCTGGAGCCACTATGTAGCAATTCTGGACGTGTGGGGTGCCGCATTGCCCTGTTGGAATTGCCCAAGTCCGTCGGAATGCACAATGGACATAATGGATGCAGGTGATCAGACAAGATGCTTATGTACGTGTCACCTGTTAGAGTTATATCTAGACGTATCAGGGGTCCCATATAACTCCAACTGCACGCGCCCTACACCATTACCAGCTTGATCAGCCCCTGCTGACTTGCACGGTTTATGGATTCATGAGGTTGTCTCCATACCCGTACACGTCTATCCGCTCGATACAATCTGAAACGAGACTCGTCCGACCAGGCAACATGTTTTCAGTCATCAACAGTCCAATATCGGTGTTGACGGGCCCATGCGAGGCGTAAAGCTTTGTGTTGTGCAGTCATCAAGGGTACACGAGTGGGACTTAGCTCCGAAAGCCCATATTGATGATGTTTCGTTGAATGATTCGCACGCTGACACTTGTTGACGGCCCGGCATTGAAATCTGCAGCGATTTGCAGAAGGGTTGCACTACTTTCACGTTGAACGATTCTTCTCAGTCGTCGTTGGTCCGGTTCTTGTAAGATCATTTTCCGGCCGCAGCGATGTCGGAGATATGATGTTTTACCGGATTCTTTATATTCACGGTACACTCGTGAAATGGTCCTACGGGTAAATCTACACTTCATCGCTACTTCGGAGATGCTGCGTCCCATCGCTCGTGCGCCAACTGTAATACCACGTTCGAACTCACTTGAATCTTGATAATATGCCAGTGTAGCAGCAGTAACCGATCTGACAAGTGTTCGAGACACTTGTTGTCTTATATAGGCGTTGCCGACTTCAGCGCCGTATTCTGCCTGTTTACATATCTCCGTATTTGAATACGCATGCCTATACCAGTTTCTTTGGCGCTTCAGTGTAGAATGTAAATGACGTTCATTTTGTTTAAAAGGCTTTAAGAGTTTTCTCATACAAAATTTGGAGGCATTACTTTTCAGTCTCTCTCGTAGATCCCTGTAGCTTCTCGTTAGTGCCAGGAATCTTAACGTCACCCTCAGCCTCTCATGTGGAGAAATTGCTTTCGTTATACAAGTATTCTTTCGTATTATACCAGTAGTTATGAGCGTCAAAAGGCTAAATGCATCCTCAAATAATTACAACAGTTGTCGTTTTGATCCTGCAACTCGCGAAGTAAGTTTCTACTGCCTTCGCTTATGCAGCCACCATCAAGACCATTTTGATCTATTTCTTGCATTTTGTTTGCAGTTGTTTTTGCAGCACAATTTGAGATCTCAGACCATACCAGAATTTTCTCCGTTACGGTCGTCTGAATAAATGAAATAAACTTTGAGGTTTCCAGAGTGTAGTCGTTTTCCATCGGAATGTCTTTCGTAGACCGACAGTTGGCGTAGATTGCAACTTGTGTCGTGTGTGCAAACCACATTTGCAACGATTTGTTAAGTGCACAGTCATTTGCGCTGACCGAACGTTGCATGTGGATGAGCTTTAACCTGTTATTGAGAGTGTGAACTACATAGGCTACATAATTTTTTTATCGATTTTTCGTTGAAAAACCTCTCTGAACTGAGACACTGGATGCAGGAATATTAAAAATTAGTTCAAAGAAATTTACAACTTTATAGTACGCAGTCTGGGTCCTGTTTGGCAATAAACTTCAACAGATCACCTTTATGATGCATTTCTCGTAAATGTAAGCAAACACTTTAGTCTTTGACTGAGAAAAAAACAAAAAAAAATGATCCATAGCAGTCTTTTAGTCATTGTAAAGCAGGTTCAGGGTAAAATTTCTGTTATTGATCAAAATTATGTATATTCAAAAGTTTAAAAAATAGCAAAGAGCTAAAGTTAATAAATTTATCTTGTAACTGGAAAATCACTGCACACAAAATTTTACGGCAGATTCTTCCAAAGTTTGCTTCTAAATTGTCTGCAGATTATTTCTAGGGTGTTTAGTTACTGCTTCTTCCATATGTTGCCCATGAATTACTGTATCCCACCGTTTTTCAAACCCTACAAATTTGGTTTTTAGCATTCCTTCGAATTCATTAATTTTACAAGTTAGACAATGTTATAAGTTCTGTTTTGAAATATACCAAACAAGGCAAACCTCAGAGGGAAAATATCTGTAGCAGTGTGTAGAACGAAATTTAAACAGATACCTTGAATCGTGATTTCAAATCCACAAGCAGCAGTGCCTTCGTCCCACTTATCTGGATCTATTATGTTCTTGAAATGTGAAGCCAGCTCACTGCATTATTAGGTTTTCGTGAAACAGGATATAGAACACCACGACCTAGCAGACAATTTAGGTGGTCGTTTCTTTCATGCTCATCTAGCTCTAAGGTTCTTTTTTGTTGAATAGAAAAAAAGTGACATGGCAGCCAAGGCGAGTAAAAATATTCGGCTTTCTTTGATGTATGGTACGGCTTGCAATAGCACTGAATTGATTAACGTAAGGGTTAACGAACAGTGCAGTAGAAAATCTATTTATCACTCTTGAGTGAAGTCCAGGGAAATGACCAGCCAACTGCAGTTCCATCGAAATTCTAAGAATATTTACGAATTTTAGAAACCTTTCACCGACTTGACTAACAGCTGTGACATAGTGTACTACTGAGGAGACATCAGTTGCTTCATCCAGAATAACGGGGACAAAATTGAATCCACTTTTCCGTATTTTTATTTTAGAAGCAGTCAAGCAATTCTGTATATGTACTAAATGATGTTTCATCTTTTCGTCAATTTCACTGACTAGATGTCTAAGTTCAACATAAGTGAATTTGCCCAAATTTTGCGTACTAGGGCATCCTGACAGCCACTTGTTCCTGTTGTAAAGTTGCGAACTGAAACGCCGTGTGCAAAATTTCTAGTTATGATGCATGATTCGGCAGCCCTGCTTGGAGTTCCATGATTACGTTGCTGGCGCTACAATATGTAACGGGCTCAGCTGCTTACTTTCCCGCCGACAGCAGCACACCTGTGCGACGGTTATTATAAACTGTCAAGGCTGCTTATGGCGTTAAAATAACACAAAACTACTTGTATAACTCATATGTGTAATCACTTACTTGTATCAACCACAGGTACGTTTTCTGTAGCACCAGAAAAGAAATTACAACTTTTAGTTGTTATCGCTTCACACCAATGTCTGAAGTCGGTTCAGTGCCGGACCTAATGCGTTTCGAATCTTCAGCTGTCGCTTGTTACTGTCCATTCAGAGAACATCAGTCCTTGCCTGAATAGTAACTGATAATGAGTGCAAACTTACGAATTTGGCTGAATATCGTGAAAATCAACAGCGCTAATCCGAAAATATTGTATAACATCCGTTTGTCAACCCATGCAAGGAATGATTTTAAATTTTAAAGTTTCAATTGTTTTCGTCATTATTTCCAGTTTACGCTGGATAGGCGGTGCTTCCCTTAAGACCATTGAGTACACGCCATTTCTCCACGCTATACAGACTATTTCCTTGTCTCTTTCCCTGCAACACTGCATCTCTCATATTGTTGGAGGCATTTTCTCATGTATTTGTAACTCTAACTAATTTTTGATTCTTGTAAAATTCTGTCTAGAATTTTGTTATAATTTTTCTCCGATAAGCAACTGACTCTAGTGATGAATCCTATCTGGATATTTTTAAAGCAGTCCTTTACTTCATCAAGATATCTGGTGTGATCCAGCTATTTTTTAGCTCGTTGAACAGTTCCCTTCTCCATAGAACTTTTGCATCATTTCTGTTAACGCAGTACTGGTACTGAACGAGTAAATTTGCAGCCTACAGGTACATAATTTATTTGTTTTTGTTACTACACGCATTTACATGTTACCTGTTCAGTAGAACAATGCCTCAAAATAACTAAAATAAACTTATTTGTCTGTCACACTTCTCACACTGTCAGTGAAACATTCGAACAGTTAGCAATGGGAGTAAACATGTTTATTTTTTCTTGTGCCACACTAACTACATGTTTTAAATTAAAAACTGGTTTATAGAATTTAAGGAACGGTCCAGATGAAATGATTTCAGTTTGGGTTTATAATTTTATTGCCACATACTAAATATTTTATATTAGAAAAAACGAACAAAAGTATCTATTGTTGCATGCTGAATACCTTTCTGAACACTGACAACTTCAGCAGTGTGTACTGATCATTTCTTCACCTAGTATTGTGGATATGGACATCATTATTCATTTCAAATTATTTATGATGAATTTCATTAGTAAATAACTATAAGGTGAAGTTATAATTAAAATGTTTTAACTCCTTGAGTAGATAGGCCTGCTTACATGATGTCTGTGGAGGAAAGCCACATTATGTTCTTACTACCGCTCTCTTACAACCATTAATTTCTTCTAAGTGCTCTATAAAATTAAACCATAACACACTGATGAGCAGTATGGTGTAAATATGTGTTAAGATATAGTTCCATTTTTCCCACAAATGGCAAGTACTGGGAGAAGGAAAGTTCATGAACTTATCTGTTTCTGAAGCTCCATAATATGTATCTCCTGAATGAAATTTTTAACAATAAGTTCACCAAGGAAAGTGAAATGTTCTGCAGCATTCATTCACTCATGTTGATGGACTACTTTTTATTATTTGTGCTACTTTATGTGCTGGACAGTAGTGAACTCACTGTTTCGAAATTAAGAAACAACTGAATTGTACAAAACCACTTCGTAATTATTTGGAAATCTTTATCAATAAATTCTTCTCTTGCTGTGTCTCTGTTACTCTAGACGAACAAACACTCATCGACACTGTGGAGGGGTCTTAGATTTAGTTCTGCAGTAGGCCTAGTGGATACTACAAAACACACAAAATATGACACCACTTTATTATAACTTGAAGAAACTGAAATGCTTAACCTTGAAACAAGACACATCCAAAAGGCTTTCTATTCATATTTGTTACTGTCACTGAACACTAACGACTCACTTACTACAGTACAGAATAATAGTCTCTCCCCCAATGTACAGTTGACTATAAACTTTCCTACAAAGTTCTGTCAAATACAACTCTTGTGCTGCTGGTTCTATAGTGAGGCGATGTTGATGTCTTCAGCGATGATTTCAGAGTTGGCGCAGCTACACTCAACTCTGAAGTAAGTGTCTCAGCAGCTTTAGCATATGGAAACTCTTGATGGAGTGTCTACACCTGCGTTTCTCATTAATTGCTGCGTCTGACAGTGACTGTGCTTGTTTCTGGTTCCGTCGTGAGGTATCAGCTTGTCATGGAACCTCGTTCTTTGGATGGCACCACAGTCTCTATCAATATTAATTACAAGACTTCTGTTAACAATAAAAAATAGCAATTCTGCTTAGTGTTTGTCCAGTGTTTCATCATCTGGTGACAGGAAGTGCATCTAGCCACCCTCCACCACTAACAACATCAAATATAGTGGATAATTTGCAGAGCTCATGACAAAATGCAATAAAGGCCAGAGAAAAGAAGAAAGAAGTAAATGTGGGACATCAATCACACTTACAGTATACGTAAAATAAGTGGACAAAAATTGAGCATGAGGGACTCATGCCGAGCCCGTGACGAAACAGGGTAAACGCTAGGAAACAGAAAAAATGAGAAGTGGGTTATTCATCACATGTACAATTCTCATGAAAGGAATGGACCACAAACTGAACCATGAGGGTCTGCCTGCTCCACTGGGTGGTACCGTGCTCGTCTCCCATGCAAGTGGGTCCAGGTTCGATTCTCGGTCGATATGGAGATTTTTTCCACTCGGGGTCTGGGTGTTGTGTTGTCCTCATCATCATTTCCTTCTCATCACCGGCGCGCCAGTCGCCATCGTGGTGTCGACTGCAATAACACTTTCCATTATTTACTGTTCATTGCTCGCATTTTAGGATCTGCAGCTGGTGGAGAAGAAAAGCAATTGAGACAATGAGACAACTTTAGAAGACACAAAGTAAGCAGACCACCCCTTCTGTTCGGGTAGGCAAGAAAAAAACATGTTAGACCTTTTCATTGTGAATTGGTCAACATAGCCCTAGTCATGCAAGAATTCACAAAGAACAGATTACACCGTCAGAATGCTTAAGACACTAATGTGTCATGGCAGGAAGATTAGTTAATTAGATAGGCAGTGCATTTATGAACCGCTATAGCTCTCCTGGTTGACTAACCCTTATGGAATGCACTGTGTTGCACTGCTTAAATTATTTCAACTTACATGTTAAATTACTCTTGAATGCATTACATTTTCAACTATATTGAAGAAATATGTCAGCAGGTAGGCTAAATGATAACTGTTTAGGTCTTTCTTGCAACCTGTCATTTACAAAACCATAAGTGTTATACGTTTTTAATTCACTGAAGTGTAGCTCAGTGGATTAGCTCCTCCTGTGGTAATACCACTCCTAACTCTTTATCCTTTGTTCGAAAGGTAATATGTACGCTAAGTACATATGAAATCGTCAAATTGTTATCCAAAGTTTTTGTTCAAAACTTTAGTATTCAAAGTATGGTTTACAGGCAGCTGAGAACATATGTAAATAATTCTTATAGAAACATTTTCTATAATGGAATATTCAAAATATATGATTAAAGAATATCTCATCTTTTCTGAAAACTATTTAATTCAAAATTTATCTTCTTACAAAATTCTTGTCCTCATTAGAACTCTGAAACGTTTGAATCTTAAGACGCAATCATTTTATAAATTCAGTCTTACGGTATTGTAGTCCTCATTTTTTATGCCTCAAAAAGTATGTAATTTTAATAGAATAACATTTTATTTACCAAAACATTTCAATTAGAAAATTAGTTTCTAGAAAATTATTGGTGGATAGAAGTACACACCCAAAATTCCACTACATCATTTAGAATATTTCATTTGCACCGTTTGAGAATATTTAACGAATTGTTCATCTAAATAAATTCACTACCTAAGGTGTATATGTATTTCTTTTCTTCCTGTCTTTCATTTTATTATTTAAAAGGTAACAAATTTATATTTTATTATTTTCTAACAACAGAATCACACAAATTCTCAATGTTAAAAAAAGATAGGCTTGAATAGGTATTCATTCTGTCACAACAGAACTTAAGCCATGTCCAGTGTCACTTTTTTTGTCGGTATGCACTGTGTTACAACCATATGTAGTCACTATGTTCGCTAGCCTGCGAACGAAGTTCTGTGATAAAATTATACACACCCACTTCTGTAAATTTTATAATTGAACGTTTATGAAGTTTGAACAATTTTTGTCACTTGTTAAATTACGTTACATTTATCTACTTTTTACTTACCAGTCATGGGGTTGACTGTGTCAACAAATAAATATAAAATGAAAAACTTATTTGGTGATAGTGTGTAAAATTATTTAAAAATTACTCGAAACTTTAAGCAATCAGTATCTGAACTTATTAGAGGAAGAACAATATGCAGAAGTAGAAAAAGAAGAGAATTAAGACTTATGGGGCACAATTTGTTAATTCAGGTCAATAAACATGCATATGGCGCCTTGAATGAGGACTGAGTTGCAGTGTATACATCAAAAAACAACTCATAGTCAATTTAAAGTGACTATAATAATACAAGTGTCAGCTATAATGCAAAGTGAATCTGTTGAAAAATGATAATAAAATATAGGCCAGAATGTGAAAAATAGCAGGAGAATTGGAATAATTTTGCAATCAAAGCATTTAAGATGAATAGTAAGGAGATTAAGAGGAAGCAAGAATTTTTGTTGCTATGCCAGGAGGTGGCCAAACAATGGAAAGCAGTAAATCTGGTTGCCATGCTGGAAACACATCAACTACTGGGAGTCCTACCTGCACGAAGTATACAAATCTGTTTGAGATGGTATAATGGATGGTTAATAATTGTTTTAAAAATGAGGGACCACATTCATAAGGAGGATATCTTACATATTAGGGAACCAAAAAAATATTTTGTTAAGAAATATAATTTATTATTAAAATACATCAAGTAACCACACAGCTGAACAGTAAGATTATGACAAAATTTGACGAAAATAGTACTCACATAGATAGTGTGAGTTCAAAATGAGATGTGAGCGAAATTGGACGAAGTTAACATTAAAATTTTAATAATATTAAGGTTGTGGAAACTTACTTGCTCCAAAAATTATATGTAATTAATTGTGAGGAAAGTAAAAATATAGAGTCGATGCAAATTTCCTCAGAGAAAAAAATAAAATGATGTGTAGTGTCCAACAAAAGCAAAACTTAGAGTAGTTGTAATAAACCAATGGAAGTAGCTATTAATTTTTGGCAGGTCAAGTCAGAAACAGTATTAGTAGAAACGTATTCTGACGATAATAGCAATGAATTGAATTCTCTAATGGAGAAAACAAATGCTGATGTAAAGAATGTAGTAACAAAGAGGAGAAAAGAAAAGAAGAAGAAGAAAACCTATGAGGCACACGAAATAAATCAGGTCTCTAAAACTGCAAATACGGTAAATTTTCTTGTATTAGGGGTGCAATTAATATATAGCTTAGGATATGACTTATTAAAATGAGCTCTTCACAATCTGAGTGGAATGATACAGTGACTCACATTTGGTAGGACTTGGGTAACTATACCCCTGCTGCTCTCCTGTTTATATTTCTCCACGGATTCCCGAAGATGACCAAGGCAAATGGTTCCTTTGAAATGGATACAATCAATTTCATAGACTACTCTTGTCCTAGCTGAGCTGCGAGTGACCTAAACTTTAACAGGTCATTTAACACTAATCTTCCTCCCTTCTTTTAACTGTTAAGAGCTCTATTCATATCACATCAGCACTCTGCCAGATTTTGCTTTTGAGGACTTTTATAATTATACTAATTTCGGTTAAGTACATTGATACCAATCAAAGTTGTTTAAACTTTTGTGAAATGACATTTCCAATATGACAACTGAACTACTTTTGCTGGGTATGTCCACCAAGTTTGTAGCTGATGGGCTGACGATTATTCTATTACATGTATACACCATCTGATCAAAAGTATCTGGGCATCTACTAGCAGACATTAGTATGGGATGTGTTCACAGTTTGCCTTTATGGTGGCTTGCACTGTGCTTGTGATAGTTTCAACGAGGTGTCTGAATGTCTGTGGAGGAATGGCAACCCATCTTCCTCAAGAACCGAAACCAGAGAAGGTAGTGCTGTTGGATGTGGGGTCTGGAATGAACTCGACATTCCAACTCATCCCAAAGATGTTCTGTGAAGTTCAAGTTGGTATTACAGTCTATTTCAGGAATATTATTGTCCATAAACCATTGTCTCAAAGTTGCTGCTTTATGTCAGGGTGCGTTGCTGTGCTGATAAAAGCATCACCTGGAAGTGTTAAACTAGTGTACGCCGTACACAACGCTGCCAAGTGAATTCTTATCATCCGCATTTAGCGTTCTCTTAACCGCGATAGGGGTACCATACCCTAATCACGAAAAGCACTCCTATACCATAACACCACCTTCTCTGTATTTCACTGTTTGCACTACACATGATGGCAGGTAACGTTCTCCAGGCATTCGCCAAACCAAAACCCTTCCATCGGATTGCCACAGGGTATAGTGTGATTCATCACTCATAATCGCTTGTTCCTAGTCATCCATCGTCCAATGGTCTCGCGCTTTACACAGCCTCTAGCGTCGCAAAAATGTGTGGCTCATAAGGACCTCCTCGACCATTGTACCCTGGTCTTTTTAACTCCATACGCATAATCATTGTGCTAGCTGGAGTGATAGTAGCACTTTGGTACTCACGAGTGATTCCTTCTTCTGATTTCATTTGACTGACAGTTGTCCGCAATGCTCGACAGCTTCTGTCGGTCAGTATATGAGGTTTTTATGATCTTGGTTTAGCTATGGTTGTTTCTTCGCGTTTCCGTTTCACAATCACATCCAACACTTGACTTGGGCACCTTTAGAAGGGCTGAAATGTCTCTGGTGAATTTGTTACTCAGGAGGCATCCAACGATCAGACCACTTTCGAAGTAAGCGACCCATTTTGCTGTTATTGCTCCTCCAGTGACAACACAACACTCACCGCTTCTCGTGACACTAGCGGTCATTTCTGCCTTATAGGGTTGTCTGGATGCTTTTGATCACATACTTTAGGTACAGGAGTATTTTATGAAGGACGGTGGCGTCGGTAACAATAGAATGACGCGAAAGAGTTAATTATTTTAAATGATGAAATAATATTTTTTGCCATTATCGGACGTGCTGCTCTAACTGCAACTTCTTCCCTTATCTTTCTGTTTTGCTTGTATGATCATGAACGTGCTGTAGATTCCTAATAAACGCTTATTCATCGGAGTTTTCTACGGAACTTGAAATGTGGCAGTAATATGCTACTTCGCTGACCACAGTAATTCCCGAAAGATAACGTTACACAACCTGTTAAGTTGAGGAAAATACTAACGTGCGATGGAACATCTAAAAAATACACAGAATTACAAAAAAAGTGGAGGATCCAGATGGGAAGGAGGAAACGAAATGAAACTTTACAGGTAAAGAGGACATGTGAGTTTATATCAGTGATTACAAAATCGAGTATAATTTAGGAAGAACTTGGTAGTATGAAACCACTTATCAATATGATGTTGCACTCCCTTTGGCGTCGATGCATGCTCTTATTCTGTTGGGAAAGGCGTCATATTGCTGTTGTACACTCTCCTGAGGCAAGCTGGAACACTACTGTTGTAACTAATCCTTGATATCCCAGATACTGGCACTGGGACGTTCCATAAATGATCAACCGGGAACAGGTCTTGGGATCTTGCTGGCCATGGGAGTACCTCAACATCTCCCAGAAAAATCACACAGACACGTGCCGTTTGTGGAGGAGGAGTGTCCTGTTGTTGCATTAGAGGTAGCACGTTAGGACACAGGATGTCCGTGACGTTCTATTGTGTCGTTAGAGTTCCCTATGTCACCGACAGCCATGACATGAAGTCATAGCCGATGGTTTGTGGCACCAGATTGAGACCTCTTTTCATGTTGCCGCCACACTCGCCAACGATAGTCATCTGTGTTACTGGTAGTGTTGATTAATTGCTGAGAACAATGCAACGCCATTTATAGCTGTCCATGCTTCCCGGTCACAGCAGACCTTTGTGTTGTGGTGTTAATGGCAGCCTATGCACGGGACGTTAAATTACTAGTCTGGCTGCTGCTAGTCTCCAACCACTGGAGAGTGATGACACAATGTGTTGCAGGGAGTTCATTACTTATTCTAGGATGCCAGGCACAGATGTGAAGGAATTACTATGCTCGGTGCACAATACAGCGAACCTCCCTTATGACAATCAGACACTGTCGACCCTGACCTTGACGACGAGCATGCCTGCTCTCCCATTCACGCGCAGTCCAAGACCGAGCCATGGTCACATCGAATAACTCACAAATCTAAATACTGCATCATTCGACCATCTGGCCAACTGGAGACACACAACGAGGCGCCTTTCAAACTGTGTCAGGTGCTGATAACATTGTCTCGCACTAGTACACGGCATCTCGGTATCCTTCACATTGATCATTCGATATCTGACACTATTCATGGGCATCGTATACAGCGCCAGGCCTGGTAACAACACTGCACACGAGCACTATTAATGCACTCTTGTGACCATTCTACCTGTCACAGACAACTGCAATTCTAGTCATTTACATAGCTGCAGATGGTGTGTATGTGTACGAAGTTATAGACATCCGACTATGTCTTGTGGCTGCTTCAATTTTTTTGTCAGGAAGTGTATATCCTTCGTGTGATTTGCAGTTGATTCGTGCAGGCTTCATGTAGGCCCGCCATTTGGCTCACAGGTTATGTAATGTTTAATTGAATAGCGCATGAGATTGCAGATAGGAGCACGGCAGCCATATTCGACCACTGTCACACTGGTGGGCGAGGTGTGTCCACAGAAGACGCGAGTCGTCTAGGTGGGCAGAAGGAAAGGCCCAGAGAAGGGTGAAAGTGAGGCCTCTCGATTGTTCTGGAAATGCTGTTTTACTGGGTGCAGTGGCTCCGCGGTTAAATGCCAGACTAAAAATGCAAAAGTCCTGGGTTCCATTTCAGGGCAATCCTTTTTTTATCTGCCACTTAGCACATCCTTAACTCCTGCCAATGACTGTTGAAGTGAAAAATGCTGAGTTGCGCCGGCCGCGGTGGTCTAGCGGTTCTAGGCGCACAGTCCGGAACCGCGCGACTGCTACGGTCGCAGGTTCGAATCCTGCCTCGGGCATGGATGTGTGTGTTGTTCTTAGGTTAGTTAGGAGTTAGGGTTAAGTAGTTCTAAGGTCTAGGCGACTGATGACCACAGTAGTTAAGTCCCATAGTGCTCAGAGCCATTTGAACCTTTTTTTTTTTTTTTTTTTTTTTTTTTTTTTTTTTTTTTATGCTGAGTTGCATTGCGGTTCGGAATCCACATTAAACTGTAGGTCCACCTGTATCTGCCTGGGTAAGTCAGAAGTCAGTTCAAAGGTCGGAGGAAGGCAGTGAAGCACTGTTGTGTACAAAATAATCTTTGGATTGATGACAGATTTACTTAAAAAATACATTTTGTAGTAGACAGATTGATCATAAAACTGTTACAAGAATGGTTCTGAGTGAGCTTGTGCGTGAAGTACAAATGTGGAGCATCTAAATACCAAAATTGTGTGTACTGTATCAGCAAAGTGACATGTCTGATATCACAGTCTGCTAAAAAGTTACAAATAGGGGTTGCATCCCCTTTTTCATCGCAGATCGTCAAGTGTATTGGCTGAGGATAGACCCGTAGTTGATGGCAGTGTAATATTATGAGCAATCTGTCCACCACATACACAAATTAATCAAATAACTAGAGTTTATTTGAGCGTTATATAGCAGAGGGATTGCCGTGGGGCAGCTAGATGAGTGAGTTGTACAAGAGCTGTGTTGTGTTCTGATGTGCTCCGAGTCGCTGCAGAAGACATGTGAAGAGGTGGGGAGAAGAACAGTGGACTCCTGGGCGGTAGCCACGGGGAAATCCCACTGCGGCAAGGCTAAACTGTCACCGCATGGCTGAGGACGCTAAGCAGTATGTCGAGATTCTGACTGTGTGTTAGAATTAAAGTTTCAAACAGTCACCACAAACACAAAAATCCTTCGAGACGAGCTACAAAAAACCTGAAGTCAGGGTTGATATCGCAATAAAGAGACGATTTAAATAAAATTATTACCTTATTTTTTTTTATCTTATGGGACTTAACTGCTAAGGTCATCAGTCCCTAAGCTTACATATTACTTAACCTAAATTATCCTAAGGACAAACACACACACCCATGCCCGAGGGAAGACTCGAACCTCCGCCGGGACCAGCCGATTACCTTATTGATACAACAAATATTTTGAAATTTACTAACATTTTTGTTTGAAATCGTTCATAAAAATAGTAAGAAAAGTTCCAGACTTGCTACACATGCATAGGATAGGACACACAGGTAGAAAGAGCGCGGTGACAGCCATAAAACTGTTATATTTATGTTATTGTTGTAAATAAATTATTTAATAGTTATGAACACTGTGGCGAAACAAAGAGTTCTGCAGAGATACAGTATATGAAAGATTAGCGTCACCACGAACGATTTGTTCTAGTCTCCCAATTTGTATATTTGTATTTAATAAGAAATTTTGGCAGTATAATGTGGTAAGATGGTCATTTGACTAGAGTGGTTCCACAGAGCAATGATGAATAAAGACGTGAAACTGATTAGGTTCCTGCAGTTCCAATTTGTAGAGTACAATATTTAACTGAAAACATGATTTTTAACTATGTATAAAATTAAACAATGTACTACCAGAACGAAAATGAATCGTCAATGTATATCGTATATTTCTAAAATGAATATATGCTAAGAATATATGACTATATTCGAAAAGTGGCCTGGGACTTAAAACGCTAACTTTACTATAGTAGTAGTCAGGTAACTACATTTTTCAGTCGGCAAGCAGAATGAGCCTCGGGTCTCATGACGTTCAAAGCTTGATGGGGAAGGATTTTCGTAGGATTGAGTGGCCAGAGAGCTGAATGTGTTCAGGTGTATTGTGTTAAGAATATTTCGATCTGCACCAATTCAGAACTTAGTCACGTTTCCCGTGTAACAGTTTGGGACTTAAAGAATATCTTAAATGTCTGTGCTAATATAGCAATCAGTGATTTTACTTTGCTATCGTGTATTGATTATTGCATATAGACTTAGACGAACGTGTTGAGCATTAGGAATTAACTCAGTTTACTTGATTTTGATGTACTGTGCAGTGCCTTTGGTTTACATTTGTCATTGCCTGCAAATGCTGCGCTTCTTCTGAAAGGTCAGTTATTTCATTTGTTTCAATGCGTGCAATGTTACCATATAAAAGCCACCATCCAAAGTAACATCGGTAGACCATTACGTAGGAAATCAGCATACATTGCACGATTTAGATTGCCATCGATAAAATGGGGGCCAATTATCCTTCCTCCCACAATGCCGCACCATACATTAACCCGCCAAAGTCGCTGATGTTCCACTTGTCGCAGCCATCGTGGATTTTCCATAGCCCAATTGTGCATATTATGCCGGTTTACGTTACCGCTGTTGGTGAATGACGCTTCGTCGCTAAATAGAACGCGTGCAAAAAATCTGTCATCGTCCCGTAATTTCCTTGTGCCCATTGGCAGGACTGCACACGGCGTTCAAAGTCGTCGCCATGCAATTCCTGGTGTACAGAAATATGGTACGGGTACAATCGATGTCGATGTAGCATTCTCAACACCGACGTCTTTTAGATTCCCCATTCTCGCGCAGTTTGTCTGCTACTGATGTGCGGATTAGCCGCGACAGCAGCTAAAACACCTACTTGGGCATCGTCATTTGCTGCAGGTCGTGGTTGACGTTTCACATATGGCTAAACACGTCCTGTTTCCTTAAATAACGTAACTATCCGGCGAACGGTCCGGACACTTGGATGATGTCGTCAAGGATACCGAGCAGCATACATAGCACACGCCCGTTGGGAATTTTGATCACAATAACCACACATCAACACGATATCGACCTTTTCCGCAATTGGGAAATGGTCCATTTTAACACGGGTAATGTATCACGAAGCAAATACCGTCCGCACTGCCGAAATGTTACGTGATACCACGTACTTATATGTTTGTTACTATTACAGCGCCATCTATCACAAAGTGGCAATAGTGGTCCAACTAAAACATTCATATTTCTTTACATACTACTCGAATATGTAATAAAAATTGGGGCTTCTTATTTAAAAAAACGCAGTTGAAATCCGTTTGACCTATGGCAGCGGCATCTAGCGGGCCAACCATAGCGCCATTTGGTATCCCCCTTCAAGCTAGACAAGTTTTGTTGTTTGCAGTTTTTTCGTTTGACGCTTATTTCGAGAGTATTTGGCCCGGTCACGATTAATGGACCACCCTGTATAATCTGCATGTTAGTTTCATTCGATGACTGTCCACTAGGCTGGCCTCATGGTTAATCGATGCTTCATTATGGGCACAACCCAACAATGCGCAACGGAACCGCTTTGTTAGAAAATGAGGCATAAGCAGATTTCAGGTTGTGTACTCGCCCTCTGGTGGTTAGTGATTTCGACTGACGATCTGTGTCACAATAACTAGATGTTATTCTTTAAAACCTCGTTACGTTGCAGCAGCTCAAGCTCAGCGACGCATTAAGCTATTTGTTAGTTCAGCTGATGTCGGCGAAGTATAACTATGAGCAGTCACGTAGGAAGTGACTTTAAGTGGTGCTTAAAAATTATACTTTTGATTGTGACAAGAACTACAGATTTAGACGTGGTTAGATCAGATGAAGAAAGCTTTTGTCATTCTATTACGTCGTCTCCGACATTAGTACTGGAAAGCAGGAGTACAATTATTATCTTACTGTGTATACATTTAGTGTTATGGTAGATAATCACAGATGGCCTTAAAAGTAGAAAATAATCTCAGACACTGTTGCATCCAAGTTAGCGTTAATTTCTACTCTGGCTGAAGAACGGTTTCTTTATAACGCTGTCAGCCCCCCCCCCCCCCCCCCCGTCTTCTCCCACTCCACCCATCCACCAACTGGTGATGAACGAAATAATAATAAAGAAAAAAAAAACAGACATTTGCCGCGCCGTTTTCTATTACATAACGGGCAGCACACAAAACAGAACACGAAGAACAAAAGACGAGTTTTTCAGATAAATTCATAATCCAAGTAAGTCCACTTTTACGCAGTTCCACCAGTTAAGTGCGATATTTCATTCGACTGAAACACACTAACATCAATCATTATTAACGCCATCCGAGGCATAAACGGGCGCGAAACAGCCCATTACTGTACGACTGACAGCGATCGAATAACCCCTCAGATGACTGATTCATTGACTGACTGACATTAAGACATCTCTTGATCTCGTATCTTTTGTAGTTCTGTCGCTTTTAGTGCCTTGCTTACTTAACTACTCTATTCGTTCGGTTGTTTAATTCTTCTCTCTTTTTGGTATGGCTGCTCATGGTGTCATTCTTGGTTTGGTACACTATTTCTCTTATTGTGTTCTTTATTCACGTAATAGGTCCGGCCATCTTGTGGCCGGGCGCCAATGTATCTGGTTGCCCAGATTGGCTATTAATGGGTTTTCAGACAGCTGCGCCTCCTCATGGAATTGGCGAGCTATCTCTTTAATGCGGTCCTTTAATATGGGAATGCCAGCCTGCTCGTGAAGCTCCCTTGTGGGGAAGCGTCTGGGTAGGTGCAGGGCAAGGCGGAGAGCTTTGTTCTGCACTTTTTGTAGTTTTCCACGGTGGATGTGAGCAGCATTGCCCCAGACCATAGAAGCGTACTCTATAACGGACCTAATAAGGGCCATATATAGTTTTAATCCACATTGGGTGGATAGCGTCGTTGTTGGGCTTAAAATTTGGTAAAGCCTGCGTAGGCGATCCAACGCTCGTGCCAATGGGATGGGGCCTCCTATGATACAAAGCGGTACTAAATCTGCAGGAAGCTTTTTCCTGGTAGTGACCAGGGCTTGGCTTTTAGCCGCACTCATCTTGAGTCGCCATTTGGTCGCCCAAGATCCAAGGTTATCGCACGCTTCTTGTAGACGACGTCTCATTATGTGCGCACTCAGACTGCGCGCAAAGAGCGCTGTGTCGTCAGCATAAAGCGCAAACTCGACCCTGGGAGTTTTCTGCATGTCAGACGTGTATAGCAGGGGGCCGGGAACAGACCCCTGTGGCATTCCCTCTCGTATTAGAGTTGCTGTGGATTTAAATCTTTCTCCCCGAACGTGAAAAGTACTGTCACTTAGGTAGGTTTCTAGAAGGCGGACGTGTGACACCGGTACCCTCAGTACAAGAAGCTTGTACAGCAGGCCATTATGCCACACGCTGTCGAATGCCTTGTATACGTCGAGAAGTACTGCTCCAAGGTACTACTGTTCAGCTCTCGCATTGCCTGCTCAACCAACCTAAAGAGCTGTTGTTGGTTTGAGTGCCCCTTCCGGAAACCGAACTGCTCATCCGGAAGGAGGCACTCACCCTTCACATATCTGCGTAGCCGTTTGGCGTAAGGCCTTTCGAAAACCTTAGGAAGGGCTAGCAGTAGGCTTATCGGCCTATAATTAAGCGCGAGCCTTGTATCCTTACCGGGTTTAGGAATGTCAACAACTCCGTGAGTTTCCACGCAGAGGGGAAGCTGCCATTTCGTAAGATGTTGTTAAAGATACCGGTCAGAAGATGGACTGCGTCTTGGCAGCATTTGCCGGAGGATGATATTTTCGATCTGACCGACACCACCCGTTTTACGGGGTTGAGGTGGGAGAGTTGTACCTGTACTTCTTCCTTACTCAGTTACTGCGTCAGTGACATTTTCCTGGTCCCGATTTCCCAGGAAAACTGATAAGCGCCCTCCCACTAATCTTACATGGTTGTCGTCAGCTACGTCGTCGATAGGCGCGAAATTCTGTGCGATCGCGTCCGCCAATGCAATTGCCTTGACTTCTGGCTCGCAAATAATTTCACGCCCGAATTTTTGCGGTGGAATGCCATGTTTCTTCCTCAGAAACAATTTGGTGATGCACAGTGTGCTGTTGTCATCGATTCGGAGGATGGCTATTTTGCCCTCCCAGTCCCGATTTCGGTGCTGGTCGACGACTTTTATTTCACGGCGAAGGCGATTTAATCGTCGTTTCGTCGCGGGTTGCCACATCACCTGAAATTCAAGAAATATGCGGCTTTTCTCCGTGATCAGCTCGAATATGTTTGGCGGAAGCTGTCTGGAGAAATCTCGCTGTTATTGATGTCGCCGTGGAGTGGGTGCACCAACGGCTTGCAGTGTGAGGTCGTGGATACTGAGAGTGTCTGCTCCACACTGGCTTCGTCAGGGTTAGGAATAATAGGAAGGGTGTATTCAAGGTGCACTTTAAAGTGATCCCAGTTGACGTTCCTTAATTGTCGCCGATTACTCACTGGGTAGACACCGCGGAATTTATACATGCTTTGTGCGGGTGGCGAAGGGAATACTTGCTTCAAAACTGTTTCAAGCGCTGACAGCAGTACACAGCAAGCACCCGTTCGACTATAAAAGTATTTATATCGTTGTTAATTGAAGACTAAAAAGGATCCTAACTTCTCTGTAAGCATCCCTGTACTTTATTTAAGTTCTGTAAAATCCTTAGTCCAACAGCTCTTAAATTTTGAACTTCAGAATTTTTCAAACGGAACCGACGGTAGATGTTGGTCTCTGAACTGTCTCTGTTTTAATTCTGCACCTTTTGAAAGTTTACAGTTTTATCTTAAAACTTGGTATAGGTTCATTATTACAGGTAATGAATATACTGTTGTTATCTTGGTTTTGTACCTTAATAGCAAAGATTAGTTAATCGAAACCGTTTTACAAAATTTACGTACACACTTTTGTTTTTCCTTAATAATTCAAAAGGTAGATAAGGAATCTTCATGAGAACTTCTGTCATATGTTTTTATGAGGAACAGAACCTAATTCCAGAATTACAACTGTGTAACTTTAATGTTATGCACATCTAATATTTCGAAAAAAGTGGAATAATTCAAAAAGTGAAATAGCTTCCTGGAAACCCCTACCACGTATTTCTATGATAAAGAGCATCTAACTACAAAACTAAAACTTTCTAGTGTTAGTATTGCGTGCCTCTTAGAATTTTACAAAAAGAGGATTTTCAAAGGAAATAATTAGAGAATAATGTCGAGATTCACAACATTTAACCTTTTCATGGACGCACATAACCTGACCAATTTTTGAAACAGTATTTAAATATTTGATTTTATATAAATGGCCGACCGGTGTGGCCGAGCCGTTCTAGACGCTTCAGGCTGGAGCCGCGCGACCGCTACGGTCGCAGGTTCCAATCCTGCCTCGGGAATGGATGTGTGTGATGTCCTTAGGCTAGTTAGGTTTAGGTAGTTCTAAGTTCTAGGGGACTGATGACCTCGGATGTTAAGTCCCATAGTGCTCAGAGCCATTTATACATATAAATGTCTGGTGCTAATTCTTCGTCAGCGGCTCACATCGTACGTCTGATGCTGTGTTGGACTGGCCTTGGCTGAGCAACTAGGAAAAATCAGTACTTTACTCGCCTCGCTAGGGCTGGCTTGCTTCCCCACAACATATGAATGTGACACAAGTTACAATGCAACGTCATAACAAGTGCAGACGAAGTCAAGCAAGTAGGATTTAACAGGTTGTAGTGGCGCTGATCCGGACTGAGATGCAGGAAGCATCATTTAAGTCTGCCGTAGCACTAGTTTGCTTGAACCTGTTATTCTGGCATTTGTGGCTACAGAGGTCTCTTTTGTGCAGAACCATTATGTGTTTTTGTCCTTTTCACCTATATTTTAAAAAATCGGTGCACAATTGTAAATGATCAAGATGAAATAGGTTACAAACTCATTGTCAGGTCTTTTACACAGAAGTCGCCAATTTCCTTTTTAATGCACTCATTATTTTCAGTTTCTTTTCAGAGTTGAAGACCTACGAAAGTGACACATTCACACAGTGTAACATAAATGGGATATGTACGTCATTTAACGGCGAGATCAATACCCTGCGATGCCCGCTATCCGCTCCTACGGTGGCCAGTGCGAGGTACCAGTGGGCTGTCACATGGGCATGGAGATAAACCAGGCCAACGCACTGCTGCCTCACTTATCTCGTACTTTTGTTACCTGGTTGTTCACTGGAGTTCAGCTGGGCCACGTTTTGGATAGCTGTTCTGCATATTATTGACGGATTTGCTTGACGTAGACTATGTATCTAGAATGAAATTTTCACTCTACAGCGGAGTGTGCGCTGATATGAAACTTCCTGGCAGATTAAAACTGTGTGCCGGACCGAGGCTCGAACTCGGGACCTTTGCCATTCACGGGCAAGTGCTCTACCGACTGAGCTACACGAGCACGACTCACGCCCCCTCCTCACAGCTTTAATTCTGCCAGTACCTCGTCTCCTACCTTCCAAACTTCACAGAAGGTCTCCTGCGAACCCTGCAGAACTAGCACTCCTGGAAGAAAGGATATTGCGGAGACATGGCTTAGCCACAGCCTGGGGGATGTTTCTAGAATGAAATTTTCACTCTACAGCGGGGTGTGCGCTGATATGAAACTTCCTGTCAGATTAAAACTGTGTGCCGGACCGAGACTCGAACTCGGTTCAAATGGCTCTGAGCACTATAGGACTTAACATCTATGGTCATCAGTCCCCTAGAACTTAGAACTACTTAAACCTAACTAACCTAAGGACATCACACAACACCCAGTCATCACGAGGCAGAGAAAATCCCTGACCCCGCCGGGAATCGAACCCGGGAACCCGGGCGTGGGAAGCGAGAACGCTACCGCACGACCACGAGATGCGGACCTCTCGAACTCGGGACATTTGCCTTTCGCGGGCAAGTGCTCTACCGGCTGAGCTACCCAAGCACGACTCACGCCCTATCCTCACAGCTTTAATTCCGCTGTAGAGAGAACATTTCATTCTAGAAACATCTCCCAGGCTGTGGCTAAGCCATGTCTCCGCAATATCCTTTCTTCCAGGAGTGCTAGTTCTGCAGGGTTCGCAGGAGAGCTTCTGTGAAGTTTGGAAGGTAGGAGACGAGGTACTGGCAGAATTAAAGCTGTGAGGACGGGGCGTGAGTCGTGCTTGTGTAGCTCAGTCGGTAGAGCACTTGTCCGCGAAAGGCAAAGGTCCCGAATTCGAGCCTCGGTCCGGCACACAGTTTTACTCTGCCAGGAAGTTTTATAGAGTATGTAGATTATTCTCTTAGTATGTTCTACAATTTACAAACGACTCGACATATACTGGAATTGTGAACTGCCAGGTGATTAAAGTGTATCCGTATTTTCTGTATGATGAAGAATGTGTAGCAGCATAGAGGGGATACTAATCCACCAAACATTTGCCAATAGCGTCCAAACCCCCTGTCCAGAAGCTGTCTGATTCTTACCCAATAATAAATATTGGCGATCAACAAAAGTCCTGACAACGTATTTAATTAAATGTGTGACTGAAGTTGTTCTACATGGCAATGAACAGTGTCAGACGTAACCACTTTTTGCGAATGTTTTCAACTTTTGGAAATGAAAACGTTGGAATACTTCTTTCCTTACTCTTCTTGTAATTAACAGTAACGAAATGACATACATCACTTATGTCTCATTTCAAATGCCTAAAACAAGTAACAGACCAATGTATTCTACTGGAAAGCAAGGAACACTATGCTGCAGACGATATGGGCGGGAATATCTATATGATTGTACATATAGTTAGCAAAAAAATTTGCTCCCCTTCTAGCAGCAGTTTACGGTATGTCGCTGGAGGGACGAATCGTTCTGTGTGGTTGGAAAAATGTGCAGGTCATTCACATTTTCAAGATGATGTACACAACTGTAGCCTCATATCTCTGACGTCAATCTATTATAGAATTCTGGAACAAATTTTATACTCGCGTACTATGACTTTCCCGGGTGCCACAAACCTCCACTTTGGGGATTAACATGGATTCGCAAACAATGATCTTATGAAACCCAGCTGGCTCTGCTGGTTCGCGAGACCCATAAGGCAGTATACAGGATGACTCAATTATATTTACGAACCCAAATACCTTTTCCCCAGGAGTAAAATAAAATATTTATGAAGAAACAGTTGTATACTACTACGGGGACATTAATCAGCATGACTGCATTTCTTGTAATTTTGTTAGATACGAATAGCCGGCTGCGGTGGCCGAGCGGTTCTAGGCGCTTCAGTCAGGAACAACGCGGCTGCTACGGTCGCAGGTTCGAATTCTGCCTCGGACATGGATGTGTGTGATGTACTAAGGTTAATTAGGTTTACGTGGTTCTAAGTCTACGGGACTGATGACCTCAGATGTTAAGTCCCATAGTGCTTAGAGCCATTTGAACTATTTAGTTACAAATATATGAACAACAGCACATGCTTTTTAAATAGTATCCTGCATATTTTGTTCATTATTCCTTCCCTCTTTTCGAGATCTGTTTTAAAACGCGTCAACAGTGTACCATTCACGTGAACATTAACTGAAATGAGTTTCTAGATGGTCCCTTTATTCGTCTGTAATGTTCTTGGTGTCGATGGGACGCCAAACCCTAAACCTACCTCCCATGTCATTAAACATGATGAAATAAGCTCCACATCTACAACTATGATCAGCGATCCACTATTCGGTGTGTGGCGGAGGGTACTGTATGTGCCGCAGTCAGTTCCCCCGTTATTAAAACCGTAACACAAAATTGCCGTTGAAGTAAACAAAGGAAAAATGTAACCTGGTCATTCACCCTTCAACTGAAGTTTTATATGAGTACAACGTACACCAACGAATAGAAGATGTGACTCATCAACGTATGGAGAATGTTAAGTTATCAGAACAGTAACTGCAATAATGTTTTCTTATTTACAATACAGGTACGAGTAGTAAAGTACCTTAGTACTTTTAAACGATATGTTGTGTACATTGAAGTTGGTCCTTGACTGCTGGCACAAGCTTTCAACTGAAAGCTTTTTACTGAATGACCGTTGAACATTTTCTTCGTGTTTCCATTTTTTTTACTGTCATCTCTAGTGAGTGGAGAAGTTACCTTAGCCTGTGCAGTGTTGCCTTAGAACAGGAGAGTAAAAGTAAATTTTGTGTTCCTGGCGATCTTGACGCATGCTGTGCTTTCTGGCGATGCCGAAGGATAAATATCAGATAGTTCCCCTAACAAAGTTGTCGACGAGGTTAACATCCGTTAAATCTGGATCACAGAGAAGTACTTTGAAGACATTTTCGTGCTCTTCTAATGAATGTGATGGAACCATTCGTTAGACTATAAGTTTTGTGCTCTTCCAGAAATAATTGCGGAGAGATCCTGCTTCGATGTTTCTCACGGGGTAGGCCAAATTCCATCTGTCTACTGATGCAGGAGACTCGGCTCATCGGAGAAAGCTAAGGTAAAGGTGTCATCAACCAAATGGTTGGTTTGAACACTGCAGTACTTAAATAGACGTGGTCGTACTGGGATTGGTATGCCGTTACTTCCCTCTGACTTTTGAATCATTTAATCCAGCTGGGTATATGGGGACCTATAGTTTAACATTCACAAACACTACCAGAGGTGAAAGAAGCGAAAAGTGACACACAAAAATTTTAGGACGAACCACAGATCGTACCCGAGAACTTGATATTCTCGGGCTAACACATTAACACCGAACCACCAAGCCACGCTGGTTCAAATGGCTCTAAGCGCTATGGGATTTAACATCTGAGGTCATCAGTCCCCTAGACTCAGAACTACTTAAATCTAACTAACCTAAGGACATCACACACATCCATTCCCGAGGCAGGATTCGAACCTGCAACCGGTGCAGCAGCGCAGTTCCGGACTGAAGGGCCTAGAACCGCTCGGCCACAGCGGCCGGCAAGCCACACTGGACAAACCTATGAATAGCCAAATAACAAAAGACTAATTCTGGGTATTGAGCAAATAATTTGGTCAACGACCGCAGCTAGTGTGGATGCAAAGCCTATCCGTCTGCGTCGGAAGCCCATATGCTGCATGATTTGCTGGTTGCTCTTTCGTTATTAGAAAAGTGAGCTGGGACATGAGGGCTCGTCTTCATACGTATTTTACCTTGGACACGAACAGAGTTTGGGTCTCAGCAGAATTCATTACGCTTTTTTCACAAAGCTGCTATAGTTCACAATTATAGCCTGAAACTTTGTCGTTTCAGAAATACTGCCCTATACTACATCATACTTCGTGTATGGATCGGGTGCTGATGATCATCCCTACTTGCAAATAGGATAAACAGCTTCCTTTAACCACAAAAGCACTAGACATAATATTTGGACAGCATGCTTGTCCAGCTTCATACACACATACGTCAGCAGCATATATCGTATGATAAATTTTGCAAGCTGAGCGCAATATATGTCACATGTACGAAATAGAAAAAAGATCAGCTTCCAACATCTCGTCGACAGTGCTGTCATTAGAGACGGAGCACAAATTCGGATTAAAAACATATCAAGAAAGAAATCGGCGGTGCCCTTTCGTAGGCACCACCGCGGCATTCGACTGGAACGATTTAGGGAAATCAAAGGAAACTTCAATCTGGATGGTTGGAGTACGATTTGAACCATCGTTCTCCCACTTACGAATCCAGTGTGCTAACTACTGCGCTATCTCGCTCAGTCTGTACCTAATCAATGTGTCTCAGCAGTGTATATTTCATACATTTATGATTAAAACAAAACTGACACAACAAGAGATTTGTGGTAATATACAGGGTGTAACAAATAATGCAGACAACTTAGAAAATTGTAGAGGATGTCTTGGTGAACGACTTTAGGATAGATATCCACGTCTGACAACATCCCAAAACACCAAGGCTCGTTGAAGTTACAGGCTAACATTTAGCACAAGGCAACTTCTTCGCCACTTAGCCGTGTTTTACCCTGAAGGACCGACGGTGGACTAGAGTGTTTGACTGTTACCTGGATATTGTCTTAAGTGATTAATTATGTCATTCTTTGCTCCTAAAACGCTGTTTTTCCTCTTGAATTTCAGTATTCTTTTATTAAAACGGAAATGAAATTCAAATAAGTTGAACGTCCGCTAAAATGCTCCATTCGAGCCATATGATGCCTGTGTCGTCACTGGCTAGCTCGTTGCTCCTACTGTCATAATGCTAATACACAGTGACGTCGTGTTTTGGAAAAAATGGTTCAAATGGCTCTGAGCCCTATGGGACTCAACTGCTGTGGTCATCAGTCCCCTAGAACTTAGAACTACTTAAACCTAACTAACCTAAGGACATCACACACACCCGTGCCCGAGGCAGGATTCGAACCTGCGACCGTAGCAGCAGTGCGGCTCCGGACTGGAGCGCCTAGAACCGCACGGCCACCGCGACCGGCTCGTGTTTTGGAATTTACGTTTGTTGAAAAGAGTTGCAAATGGTCTATAGTACCATATTGTACAAATACATCTAAAAAAATCATGAAAAGTTGTTTTTGAGTTTTCCAGAGAATGAG
This sequence comes from Schistocerca piceifrons, assembly GCF_021461385.2. Lineage (NCBI taxonomy): Eukaryota > Metazoa > Arthropoda > Insecta > Orthoptera > Acrididae > Schistocerca > Schistocerca piceifrons. The sequence continues at coordinate 332,602,081 of NC_060149.1, forward strand.
AAGATGCGTAAAATGTGGTTGCACTGTACTGGCAGATTGCCACCACGTCGACGAACAAGTTCACTAACTTAGTTAAAAATGTCTTTCGCTGTGAAGTTCACATTAACTTGCCCCCAAGATGTGCTCTCCCAACCAAGGATAGCGCCATTCAACGAAATTAACTCGTTTTACTTATAGACACTGCAATTATTCGGGAGCTCAGTTGTTCGAGTGGTAAACTGTCGAATTTTATAAGATGATGTCTGTAGGTCGCTGGTTCAAATCTAACCCAAAAGAACATTTTAAGTTATTTATAAAACGACTCGACAGCCCTCTCATATGAAATCCAAATCACAATTACAAAACTCCACCACACCGATCAGAAACAGAGTATCATTCACTTACATTTGCAATCGCTGTTCACACATGTCACGTTCAAAAAGATATTATCTAGTTAATGTGACCACATAATTTTTTATTTATTTTATTTATTAATGCATTTATTTTACCAGGCATACTCAGATTCAACGAATTTCAGTTTGTAGATTATGGACATACCACGTGTTATACAGTATTAATGTTAAAGAAGAAAATATAGATTATAACAGTAGTACAAGGATAATTATAACAATCAAAAAAATAATTATAACATTCAAGAATAATAATAATAATAATAATAATAATAATAATAATAATAATAATGACATGTGGCATCAGGATAAAGTTGACATTATACCAATTATACGATCAACTACAGGAGTCATACCACACAATATCCACCAGTACATCAACGCAATACAGCTACATCCAAACTTATATATACAACTACAGAAATCTGTAATTATTGATACATGTTTAATTACCCGAAAGTTCCTAAATGCAATGTAACATATACCGTACAGTTAAAAGGAAGTCACGCTTGATCAAGGTCCACGTCCCTTTCCATTTTTAACCAGACATAACGTCTGAGAAAGGAAAGAATAATAATAATAATAATAATAATAGTAATGACTATATATATGAAAGTAAACATATTTTTCTTTTATGAATGTCAGTCCTATTGCTAGTTGGGAATTTTCTCGTTATGTTCTTGCAGCTTGTGAGTTATTCACATCGAGCAGAGACATAAGACGATAGAATGGGGTGAAAGAGATACAGAAGAGGTAGCTAGGTTAGAGGAAGAGAAATAGAATGGTAAAATTCGAAGCTATGATGGAGAGGAAAAAGAAAGAGATGAGAGGGGCACAACAATGGTGGCTATACCGTCCCTAATATGTAGGTTTTGAGTTCCCTCTTGAATGTTGAGTGGTTCTGGATAAGAAGCAGATCACAGGGGAGCGCGTTCCATGGTCGTATGGCTGAGATGGAGAATGACAAGGAGAAAGATTTTGTGTTATGTAAAGGTACAGCCAAGATGCTAGACGTATCCGATCTGGTATTTCGGTTGTGGAATGATGATAGGTGTTTAATGTGAGAAGATAAGTATTGGGGGCACCAGTGGCTAAGAAATCGATGAAGTAAGCACATCGTGTGGAGATCGCGTACCTTATGTGGGCGTATCCAACCTAGCTGGGAGTATGAAGGACTGATATGATTATAGAACCGTATATTGCACACGTATCTAACGCGAGCATTCATCACTAGCTCGAGGCTTCTCGAATTATCACTGTTTGTGCCGTGTTGAACTATATCACAGTAGTAAAGATTAGGCAAGACTAGTGTTTGGACTAATTTTTTTTAACATGGGTAGGAAACATTTATCTAAATTTTTGGATTGCATGTAGGGAGGAGAGCGATTTCCGGCAAGCTGTGACTGTTTGTTCTTCCCAGATTAGGTGTTTATCTAAGATTATTACCGAGCGAGGTGGCGCAGTGGTTAGACACTGGACTCGCATTCGGGAGGGCGACAGTTCAATCCTGCGTCCGGCCATCCTGATTTAGGTTTTCCGTGATTTCCCTAAATCGCTCCAGGCAAATGCCAGGATGGTTCCTTTGAAAGGGCACTGCCGACTTCCTTCCCCATCCTTCCCTAATCCGATTAGGCCGATGACCTCGCTATCTGGTCTCCTTCCCCAAACAACCCCAAAAAAAAAAAAAAAATCCAAGATTATTCCAAGGTCTTTTACTGTTTTTTGGTATGGTAGCTGGGTACCACTGAGGAGTATTTGAGGGACTTTTTCGCGAAAGTACCGGCTGATTAACTTTGGATGAGATATAAGAATGACCTGGGATTTCTTGGGGTTTAGTTTCAGACCTAGGTTGTGTGCCCATCGAGAAACAGATCAAAGATCTGCGTTCTTACTCGCTACGGCGTCAGCAATGTTCTTGGGGCTCGCACATATGTACAGTTGGATGTCGTCGGCATATAGATGGTAGTTGCAGGAGTGAATCACTGAATAAATATCATTAATGTACAGTGAGAAGAGTAATGGACCAAGGACGGAGCCTTGGGGAACTCAAGAGCGCACGTTTTTCCATAATGACTTCTCCGACCCACAGATGACTTGTTGACTTCTGTTTTTGAGGTACCTGTCGAACCAGTGTATCGAGCTGTTTGAGAAATTCAGCTGTTTCATTTTAATTAGTAATATACCAAAGTCAACTGCATCAAAAGCCTTGCTAAAGTCAAGCAGTGTTAGGATGGTAGCTTCACGTCTGTCCATAGCATGTTTAATGTCATCAGTTACTTTGATTAATGCAGTTGCTGTACTATGGTGCTTTCGGAAGCCTGACTGATATTTATCATGGGTGTTATGAGTTTTGAGGTAATCCGTCAGCTGTTCATGGACTATGTATTCTAGGGCTTTAGATATTGCAGGTAGTATGCTGATCGGCTTGTAGTCACCTGACGACTTTGGGTTGTCAGTCTTGGGTATAGGTTGAATTAAACTTTGCTTCCACTCAGTAGGATATGTACTACTGACAAGAGACAGGTTGAATATGTCTGTGATAACTGGAATAATAGTGTCTACAACGTTCTTAATCATCCCAATGCTCACTCCATCATTTCCTACTGCCTCGGAAGAGATTCTCATAATTGCCTTGTGTACTGTGCCTGTAGTGACATGTTTTAGAAAAAACTTGTCTCACGAGAGATTGAATTCTTGGGGCTGGTAATTTGTCGCTGCGTGACAGTTTACAGATGTTGAGAGGAAATCGTTTAATTCTTCTGCAGAGCTTGATAAACAGCGTCAGATCTTCGCTTCCCTATACCGAAACTGCGCAGCTTTTTCCACAGTGCAGCAGGTTTCGATATGCCGCATACGACAGAGCGGGCATGTCTGATTTTGGCATTCCTCACGCTTTGCTTGGTTCTGTTTCGGAGTTTCCTGTAAGCTTCATACGCCTCGGGAGTTGGGTTACGCTTGAAGGCCCTATGTGCAGCATCACGTTTATTCATTAATTGGCGTAATTCAGTGGTGAGCCACGGAGCGGGAGCTCTTTTTACCTTGACAGTGCGTTGAGGTGCATGTTTGTCATACAGTGTAATAATTTTGCGACATAATTCCCGAATTTTTCCGTCTAAAGTCGGTTCATTGCTTTTATCATGCCAAGGGATGTCTGAGCAATCCTTTTGAAGAGCGTCATGGTTAACATTTCTTAGGTTTCTGTAGGTTAGTAGGTGAGATTTTTCTTTGGTAGTATGCAGTGAGTAATTTAAGAATATCACATCATGAGGAGAGAGTCCCGGAGCGGATGTCTGATTGGCGCGGTGCCTATTTTGTCTGGTCGCTTTGTTGCTATTATATCTATGAGTGTATGGCTGTGTGGCGTGTGATGGGTTGGATCCAGCGGTGTTATAGTCATATAATTGGAGTGGAACAGTCTCCTTAGTTTTTCTGCAGAGGGAGATTTTAACTGTGAGTCGATGTTTGTGTCGCCCATAACGATTATCTGTTCATACTGTGACACGAGCGAGGACTGGACAGACTGAAAGGAGGACATAGCACCGACGTTTTGAGGTTTATAGATTACTCCAAACAGCAGTTTCTGATTTGATGTATATGTTTCGAAAAACAATAACTCTGCTTCTTCAAATGGTTCAAATGGCTCTGAGCACTATGGGACTTAACATCTGTGGTCATCAGTCCCCTAGAACTTAGAACTACTTAAACCTAACTAACCTAAGGACATCACACACATCCATGCCCGAGGCAGGATTCGAACCTGCGACCGTAGTAGTCGCGCGGTTCCGGACTGAGCGCCTGAACCGCTAGACCACCGCGGCCGGCTAACTCTGCTTCTCCATCGCCCTTTGCATCCGTTGTGCATGGTTTCAGATCAGAACGAACATAGGAACCCACACCACCCCCGCGTCGTGTTTCACGATCTGCCCTTAGGAGAGAGTAACCAGTGATTCGGATAGCGTCGGAAGAAATGTTAGGTTTCAACCAAGTTTCAGAGACGAGGATAATATGGAACAGCGACTGGCAGAACAGGTGATAGAACTCGTCGAAGTGAGCCGTTAGTGACTGCGCGTTCGCGTGGGCCATTTATTAGAAACAATGTTTTTATCTTCATACTGTCTAGCCAGGATCCTTATTGTTTAAACTTTTGCAGTTTCATCATCTCAGATAAAGATGAAGTAAGTCTGCTTCAGACGCTAACGTTAGCATACAGGGTGGTCGATTGATCGTGACCGGGCCAAATATCTCACGAAATAAGCGTCAAACGAAAAATCTACAAAGAACGAAACTTGTCTAGCTTGAAGGGGGAAACCAGATGGCGCTATGGTTGGCTCGCTAGATGGCGCGGTCATAGGTCAAACGGATATCAACTGCGTTTTTTTAAAAATAGGAACCCTCATTTTTTATTACATATTCGTGTAGCACGTAAAGAAATATGAATGTTTTAGTTGGACCACTTTTTTCGTTTTGTGATAGATGGCGCTGTAATAGTCACAAACATATGGCTCACAATTTTAGACGAACGGTTCGTAACAGGTAAGTTTTTTAAATTAAAAAAGAGAACGTAGGTACGTTTGAACATTTTATTTCGGTTGTTCCAATCTGATACATGTCACTTTGCGAACTTATCATTTCTGAGAACGCGTGATTACCTGTAAATGCCACATTAATGCAATAAATGCTCAAAATTATGTCCGTCAACCTCAATGCATTTGGCAAGACGTGTAACGACATTCCTCTCAACAGCGAGTAGTTCGCCTTTCGTAATGTTCACAAATGCATTGACAATGGGCTGACGCATGTTGCCAGGCGTTGTCGGTGGATGACGATAGCAAATATCCTTCAACTTTCCCCACAGAAAGAAATCCGGGGATGTCAGATCCGGTGAACGTGCGGGCCATGGTATGGTGCTTCGACGACCAATCCACCTGTCATGAAATATGCTATTCAATAACTCTTCAACCGCACGCGAGCTACGTGCCGGACGTCCATCATGTTGGAAGGACATCGCCATTCTATCACGCAGTGAAACATCTTGAAGTAACATCGGTAGAACATTACGTAGGAAATCAGCATACATTGCAACAATTAGATTGCCATCGATAAAATGGGGGCCAATTATCCTTCTTCCCATAATGCCGCACCATACATTAACCCGCAAAGGTCGCAGATGTTCCACTTGTCGCAGCCATTGTGGATTTTACGTTGCCCAATAGTGCATAGTATGTCGGTTTACGTTACCGCTGTTGGTGAATGACGCTTCGTCGCTAAATAGAACGCGTGCAGAAAATCTGTCATCGTCCCGTAATTTCTCTTGTGCCCAGTGGCAGAACTGTACACGGCGTTCAAAGTCGTCGCCATGCAATTCATGGTGCATAGAAATATGGTACGGGTGCAATCGATATTGATGTAGCATTCTCAACATCAACGCTTTTGAGATTCCCGATTCTCGCGCAATTTGTCTGCTACTGATGTGCGGATTAGCTGCGACAGCAGCTAAAACACCTACTTGGGCATCATCATTTGTTGCTGGTCGTGGTTGACGTTTCACATGTGGCTGAACACTTGCTGTTTCCTTAAATAACGTAACTATCCGGCGAACGGTCCGGACATTTGGATGATGTCGTCCAGGATACCGAGCAGCATACATAGCACACGCCCGTTGGGTATTTTGATCACAATAGCCATACATCAACATGATACCGACCTTTTCCGCAATTGGAAAAAGGTCCATTTTAACACGGGTAATGTATCACGAAGCAAATACCATCCGCACTGGCGGAATGTTACGTGATACCATGTACTTATAAGTTTATGACTATTACAGTACTATCTATCACAAAGCGAAAAAAGTGGTCCAACTAAAACATTCATATTTCTTTACGTACTACACGAATAAAAAAAAAATGGGGGTTCCTATTTTAAAAAAAACGCAATTGATGGCTGTTTGACTTATGGCAGCGACATCTAGCAGGCCAACCATAGCACCATCTGGTTTCCCCTTTCAAACTAGACGAGTTTCGTTTGATGCTTATTTCGTGAGATATTTGGCCCAGTCACTATCAATGGACCACCCTGTATACTCACAAACATTTGTGTCACATGCTTCTCATAGTCCTACACCTCATTGTACTGTGACTGTATGGTGGTATCTTCACTACTAGAAATACTTTCCAAAAAAAGGGAATTGTTTGCTCATAAAGCAAGTGCGTTTTGTGCTGGCATAAGCTGGCACCGGCAAAGAGGTTGCGAGACGATAAATAGAGGCCAACAACAGACTCGCAGGAAACGCGCCGCCAATGCCCTCTCGGCCGCCGGTATTTAGGATCGCCACTGCGGACCGGAGGGAGAGTCTGTTTGAGTCTGTCGCACCAGGAAGTTCCAGTGTCATCAGTTGCAGTGCAGTGGGAATCTCAGTAGCAGTTAGCTCCGCCACTAACTCAGAGACAGGCAGCACATAGCAACTGTAATTGTGAACATAGCGTACATTGTACTTCACCAACAGTGAGGCCTGCGTGGACTATACAGAGAGCTTATACCACAAAGACTAACTTGAGTTAAGAAAATTTTCTATTCTTATGAATAAAGAACCCAGTTAATCTACGCATGCAGTTTGTGTTAATAAAAAAGGATACCGGCTACCTAACAACAACCTCTCCCTGCTCCCATGGTACAGCTCTACAGAGTCAACGAGACATCAAACACTTATCCTCTGTTGTCTGTTTTCAGACTATGACTGATGTGAAGCTATATATAATACATTCCACAATCGAAACAACTGCTACAATCAGTTCTTGCTGACGCTATTTTCGTATTGTGTATAAAATTTTTGAAAATGTACGACCTTCCCAGGATTGGAACATATGACCTGTTTACTGGAGTCAAACGCGCTATGGTATGCGTTGCGCCGCGGAAAGCTTCACATATGTAGTAACTCGTCTAAGTACCTTCTATATAGGAAATTAGTACTACATTTTGCCAAAAATAATTTTGTTGTGATTTTGGTCATAGTTCATGACTGATAGTCGATAATCTACTTATACAGACCCATTCGCAAGAGTTATACAGTTCCTTAGTTTTGAACGAGTTTAATGATGTTGCAGGGAGCGAATAAAAGAATGTCCGTCGTTGCACGTATCACCGCTCGAAATGGGTGGAGCATAACGCATCAATTTTCGCGAGGTTTCCATTATCAGTATTCACAAAATTCCTTTCTATTGTTACTTAAAAGTTGTAATTGAGTTTTCCATCACTAAATAGCTAAAATGTTTGCAGTAAAACTACATAAAAGACTCGTAACTTCGGCTAACGCTCCTATAACACACGTATAGCTTCGTCTTACTCCTAGGCTGTGATGTCACCAGAGTACAGCCAGTAAAAGAAAGTTTTCGATCACGTGATCAGATATTGATATTTAAAGATTTTAAAGCTTTAATTACATAAAAATAACAGATATTTTGTGAGAATATTGACGTTAAATGCTATTTAGATGTTATAATCAATCAGAATAACAACAATCCGAACCATATTTTTAACACAGTAAAATAACCTATTTCTTGCAACGAACCTGAAAGCATTGATTACGTTAGATGGTGTTGAACGCATCCACGGCTGTCACAACAACTAGATTTTACCAACTCACGTTAGCTGCCGAATCGATCGCCAAGCGACAGGCGTTAGCCCCGATGACTTCTGAAGCTCTGTAGCATCGTGAGATGACGTTTCCGGACGAGATTTCCTTTCTTCAATTTCTGCCTTGGTAAATCCACTGCAACTCCTAAACGTTTGTCGGTTTCGTTTTGTTACAGTCTGCATTTTCGTATGAGCACCTCATTCCCGCGGAAATCTCTAAACTTCTGTGTAAAGGTCTCGTACGGATGGAAAAAAATTTGTGACGAGGAAGCCTCTGTTGCTAAATTAAAAAGTCTATGATTTGTCACTTACATTTCTTATTTTCGGAAGAGACCACTGTGTCAACGATACAACTTCGTTTAAATGGGTCCGTACTATTAATCATAATCCAATGACGAACTAGTATATACGTACAGGGATATAAGAATTAGAATCCTGACATCTTTGGTCAACAGGCTTGCGGGTGTCAACTACCATTTTGTTTGCTTCATCATTTACTTTACATTCTACATAATTGAAAATAACAATTCTGTCACTTGGACACAGAAAAACAAATACAATTAATATTTCCAGTGATATATCGTCGATTTATATCAAGGAAAGAACAGAACCGTGAAGTATCGTCAGTTTATACTTCCTCCCCAACCAGACTCCAATCTGTTTCCTGTCTGTTGACGCTGAATAAAAGGGCTTTTAACGAACATGTGTGGGCACTTGAAAATCTTTACCACACTGGAATTCGGTGCCAGATTTCTTGTTTATCACTAGCAGGGCTCGGGCCTCGGTGTGAGAAAACAAGGTCATTTGATCAAAGGTTCAGCATTCTTGAAATACTGGCACTCACATCACTTCATATCATTGTATGTTCCCTGATTTCATCCTCATCAGTCTAATAATTTCAGATCGGAAGTGCAACGCCTTAGACAAGGTGTGAATCGTTCCTTGTTTCACTGCTGTCATCACGAAACGAGTGTGACAGCAAAACAGTAAAGTCCGTGAAACTGAAACGAGCGAGGTGTCGCAGCTCCCATGCGCAATTTTGTATGAATATCGTGCAAGTGATTTAAAGGCAAGGATAATATATGGAACACAGACGGTAACTTGAGTATACGACAAGTTGTTTTTCTTTAGTTAATGCCATTCCTTTATTGATGTAACAGAAATGAATCAGATTTACATAAATATTTAATGGTTATTTAGGAGACTGTAGTCTGGAGGCGGTTTATAATTTAATAATTCAAACTTATCGTTTATGAGAATCTGGACATCAGGGGTCATATGTTACAAAGTGACAGAGAAGTGAGCCAATTTTGCAAAAATTGAAACATCCGACATGGGGTAAAGATTATGTTATCACGGTTCTTGAGACTCAGCAGCTAATTTATTGTGTGGTTCACAACTGTGGTTTGCAGAAATTACAGGTAAACCGCTTCTGTAATTAGACCTTTTTTCAAAACGTTTTGTCCAGGTATTACGTGGCTTGATTGCGATGTGCTGTATGTACTGTGGATCGATGCATAGCTGTTGGTAGAAATCTCTCCCCATCTTTTCCATCGATGTAACACGGCTACGCTTTGGATAGCTGGCAGTAGGTTCTACTGATTGGTTTAGTGGCGGCCGTCCAATATGCTACCACTGCGTTATTCGGGACGCATAGCTCTAGTCTCTCGCTGACGCTTGGCTCACTGCTGCTCGCGAAATGTTGCAAGCGCTTTACACATACGCTGGGCAACACTGGATGCATCGTCGGAGAACTTCATAGCAACCTGAAATCGTTCACCTTATAGTGAGGACACAGAACTGTAGACTAGCTAGCAAGTACACGGACTATCTACGTGGTAACATAAGATTTGGCTCAAATAGCTCCAAATTTCGAAAACCGGTATTTGCGGGTGATTGCAAAGAATTATTTCTGCCAACGTAAATTTCGAGTAAGGACCGTGAAGACAAGATAAAGATAAGTTAGGCCTCATACGGAAACATATAGACAGCCGTGGTTACACTTGTCCCATTTACGAGTTGAACAGGAAAGGGAATGGCTAGCTGAGGTACAAGGTCCCCTCCGCCGTACACCGTGTGGTGACCTACGGAGTATGTCTGTAGATGCAGAAATAGCTCTAACAGAATAGCAGAATAAGCTAACATGCTTGCTTAGTTAAAATTTCCATTTCCTTCTCAAAACTCTTGGCAGAAGTGTTGGGAACAATGAACAATGCTTTCACCTGCGATGGAGAAGACTTATGAATTTTTTTCCACCAGTCACGGTGGTTGTTATTCGGGATTTAGCCTCTTTCTTTAATCTCTTTGCTAGTCTTCCAACACTGATAAAGGAACATTCGAACGTCCCTGACATCCTCCTAATATGTGTGTGTCTATTGAGCGACTGACCTGCGGACTCTCGTTCTCATGGCTTCTTTTTGTTAAGAACAACGAAATGGATGCTTTCTTCTGCTGAAGACGTGGTTATAAATACATTGTAAGTCCCTGAAAATGCAGGGTGCGTAACTTTTGAAGGATCATTCTTATTGTATGCTGCGGAGCTGGGCTGTCCACAAAGTTGCCTGTGTTCTTTGGAAACACTATTCAACGTTGCCGTCTTTGAGAGTATGGTTTCACTTAAGAGACTTGTTCGGAGCCTGGCCTGCCGGATCTAGTTCAAATATTCTTCAGTAGCTTTCAGATTACAAATGGTTCAAATGGCTCTGAGAAATATGGGACTTAACTGCTGAGGTCATCAGTCCCCTAGAACTTACAACTACCTAAACCTAACTAACCTAAGGACATCACACACATCCATGCCCGAGGCAGGATTCGAACCTGCGACCGAAGCGGTCGCGCGGTTCCAGACTGTAGCGCCTAGCACCACTCGGCCACACCGGCCGGCTTCAGGTTACATGATTTTCATGCTTCGTCATGAGGGTGATTAATCTTGTTTCCCGACAAGTGTGTCTGTGGGTGGGGAAAGCGGTGTTTATTAACACTGCTGTCAATTCAGATGATTGCGTGGGGAAATTTGCAACGCTTGCTGTTAGCGAACACCGTGTTTCATAACTGATGTATTACCACGGTTACACAATTATAATCTATTACATATTACAGACACACTAAAGCGGAGTTACATGAGCATTTTCGTTGTCTAGACACGTACCACACTATCACGTCTCGGTTAATAAATGTGAGGTGAATAAAATAAAATGTAATTATTGAAGCGGTTATCCAATAAGAATGAACCACAACTTCCCCAGTCCACTCTCTGATACAAACTCCTATGTTCACTTCCCACCTTAAGCAATATCTGAATATTTAAGTAGCGTTCTGGCGCTTGTAGTTTGATCTGAGGCACTGTCGCCAGTGCACACAAGGCAGGCAGCGTGTGTCGGGAACAACTGTACAATGCCGTATCGTAAAGTAAGGCATGTTATGCCGAAAGTGGTAATGTTTCTACTAATGACAAACTGCCTATTTGCTTCTGTCTCGGGTTCTTCGGCCGACGTTCGTCTGATGATTTCACTGACGTTTCGCCAGCACGAGTGGCTGGCATTGTCAAAGCTTCACCCTCCATTGCCGGTGGTGAACTGGAGCCGAGCTCGCGGCCGCAGACTATATGTACCTGGCGCGCCAACGTCCGAGGGCTTCTCCGCGATCATTTCCGGTGCGGTTCTCCTCTTGCTACCTGCGACGGTCGCTCGCTGCAGCACAGGAAGCCAGGATCCGTTTATCTTAAGGCTTTCCTCTTTCTTGTTGAAGCTATTCCCGTGTTTGTGTATTTCTACAGCTTCTCTGAACAAGCGGGTGTAATAGTGCTTCTCTACAGCCAGAACTTCAGTATCACTGAATTTTATTACGTGGTCGGTCTCACTCAGCGCGTGCTCTGCCACGGCCGATTTCTCCACCTGCCCCAACCTACAATGTCGCTTATGTTCTTTGATCCTGGTGTTGATTGATCGTCCAGTAATTCCGACATAAACTTTTCCGCATGTGCATGGTAAGCGGTATGCTCCCGACATTGCAAGTGGGCCCCTTTCATCCTTTGCCAATCAAAGACACATTCTTTGATCTTCCTTGTCGGTTTGAAAATTACCTCTACACCGTGTCTGTGCAATATACGGCCGATTCTGTCCGTCACTCTGGGAATGTATGGCAGAAAGGCCGTACCCGACATTTCTTTTTCTGATTTCTTACTTCGCCGAGTGTTTGGCTCTGTTACACTTCTAATATCATTTGTGGAGTACCCATTGCTCCTCAGAACACTTTCCAGGTGTTGCATTTCGCGTTTGAGGTGCTGCGGCTCATATATTCGTCCTGCTCGCGTTACGAGCGTATGAATCATGCCTCTTTTCTGGCTCAGGTGGTGGTTTGATAGTTTGTGTCGGTTTTCGGTACACGCTATGTCCCAGGTTTTCGCCATCCCTTGTGACTAGCACATCTAGAAATGGTATTTTTTTGTCCTAGATGTGTCAGTAATCTCATCAGACGAACGTCGGCCGAGGAACCCAAGACATAAGCAAATAGGCAGTTAGTCAACAAGTGACCACGAAGGCCTTAACAATTTTGTTTCTACTAATGGTTTATTGCAGTGTGGTTTGAATATTGTGAAGAATCGGACGACAGTATTTTTTATAGAATTATACGGACTTCAGTAACAAATGGGAAGTGTTGTTGCTCGTAGTGTTTATGTACACGTGAACATGAATTATTATTATCAAGATATTTGTGACTGTATCACCGAGAGAAACTTAAGTAACATTACTAAACTACAATGTGTATAAACAAGTCTATCGATAGTACGACGCCAGAACCTATAAGCTTTACTACAGCACTAAGTCGCAAAAAAGTATTCTGAACTTACTCGTATGATCAAGAATTAGGTCTGACCACACACGTAAGAGTAACAGCTATTACGTGTAAATAGAAATTGGTTTTCTCATTGATATGTTTTCAAAATATATGCGAGTGTATTTTATTGTTTGTCGTATGGTGTTCAGAACTCGCCTTGCTATCTACGTTGTAAACACTTACAGGGACGATCCGTTCCAGTGTGGACAGTGAACGGTTGCAGCCCATGTATCACTGATAAAAACTGTGCCGTACTCTGCTTGAATATTAGCGAATAGATATTATAATTAGATATTAGTAAATATACAGATGCACCATGTAGATTTTATTTCATAATGCGTCATGTGCAGGTATAGGCAACACGGTCAATTATCATAATAAAAACAATACCGATATACCGATAAAATACGAGAGGCGCTTACAACCTGTATTGAGCTACAAGACATCTAGTAAATGAGATGTTAAATCTTCTTCATAGTGGACACCATAAACGTAAATTTATTGAATGAAGGAGGCAGTTTTTCCATTCAGACTGTAAGATTCATTAAGAACTCTGTATGGTCCGTTCAAATACACGATTAGTTTCCGCTTATATGGTCACTTAAAGGCCACGCGAGATTAGCCGAGCGGTTAAGGCACTGCAGACATAGACTGTGCGGCTGGTCCCGGCGGAGGTTCGAGTCCTCCCTAGCATGGTTATGTGTGTTTGTCTTTAGGATAATTTAGGTTAAGTAGTGTGTAAGCTTAGCGACTGATGACCTTAGCAGTAAAGTCCCATAAGATTTCACACACATGTGAACATGTGTCACTTAAAAGTGTTTACATTATAAGTGGCAGTCAAATGAAAACGGGACAGATGGAAAAGTAAGTAAACTGATTACTATTTCAGAAGTAATTGCCACAACTATAAATATATTTATCCCAGTGTGAGACAAGACAGTCAGTGCCTTCATGGAGATATGTTTGTGGTTGCCTACGGTACTATGATTATACACAGGCGCGCATCTCTTCATCCGAAGCAAATCGCCGGCCGGTGTGACCGAGCGGTTCTAGGCGCTACAGTCTGGAACCGCGCGACCGCTACGGTTGCAGGTTCGAATCATGCCTCGGGCATGAGTGTGTGTGATGTCCCTAGGTTAGTTAGGTTTAAGTAGTTCTAAGTTCTAGGGGACTGATGACCTCAGATGTTAAGTTCCATAGTGCTCAGAGCCATTTGAACCATTTAAAGCAAATAGATGGGCACGAATGGCTTTCTTCAGGGCTCCAAAAGTATGGAAGTCACATGGTGAGAGATTGGGACTGTATGTAGGATGTGTAAGGGCTTCCCAGCGAAACTTCTGCAGCGTAGTAGAAACAACATTGGCAACATGTGGGTCCGCTCTTTTCTTGTCTGACAGTAATGATCCGGAATGTCAAGGTCTCTTATAAATACTTTACAATTGTTTCTGCTAATATCTGTAAGTCTGTAGTCTAAAACTGATACTGAACTTTGTGATATTCTGGTAGCAGTTTTCACCATTTGTGCCACGTCAAAAGTGCTCAAGATGTTAGGAAGTTATCAATAATTTCATAGTCAACATCTGTGTTAATATTTATGTTTCCACATATTGTTGTGTTAGTTATGGGGGCTGATACTCTTTCCAGGACTTCATTTAATTTGTTAAAGAAAATGTCCACATTACCACTAGGTGAGAGGTATACGAACAGGATGATAAACATTTTATAGATATCTAGCCTTGTTAGTTCAACGGCTGCTAATTCAAAATATCTATCTACACTAATTGTGATCAGATCTTCTCTATCTCTAAAATATGTGCCACTTGTATCATACACACAAGATGCCGCACCCTTTAAGATAGTTCCACAGCAGCAAGTTGCAGATTCATACGACGATAGCACTATATGATGTAATTGATCATCACTACACCAGTGCTCTATAATGCTTACTACCGTGCTGTTCAAAGACTGTAATTAAACTTCAAGCTAGCGTATTTTATTTTTAATGGACTGCACATTTCTGTGAGTAACAGACATTTCTGAGCCAATTTCCATGGTGTTTGTGCAGTCCATTGTGGCACATTCTATTTTCTGCATATACGATGAAGAAATCTCTAAGCTGGCTGAGACACTTATAATAAAGGGGAATCTGTTGTCATGGTTTATCCCAAAATGCCTGGTTCTCCTACCTATGACAACGGGTATTTGACCCTGTGTGGCCCCATACCCACCGTCTATACCCTCAGTAATCAGATCCACCAAACGCTCTTTCCCAGTCCTGTTGAAGTGCAGACCATGCCTTGTGCAGATCCATCTCCCGAAAATCCCCAACGGCACCAGTGCAATATGTGCCCTGTCAGCAGTGATCAGCACCATCGTCAACTCCGCACTGACTCGCCGTACAGCGCTGGTAAGACGAAGTGTATCATGCCGCCGGAACAGCTCTGCCATGTTCACGTTGGAGCCGCGAGTTATTGAAGCTATCTTACTCATCTATCACCTGTCTACCTTTGTTGTAGGCCCTGTCTCTATCCAAACTATGTCCTGCCCCACCTATAACCACTACCTGATCATCTTTTGTGAAATTCTTACACAAAGGCCCTATACCCTCTGTCACTTTAGCACACCATTCGGCTAAAAAATACTGGTGACCTGATATGCCTCTCCTAAGTTCTCTTCTAATTGAGGGTCTAAACCTCTGCCATGACTGCTGCCTACCAGCAGTACTTTCTTCTTCCCAGCATTTGTGCCTTTTCTTATCTTTCCTAGTTAGGGACAGAGGCTGTTGCGCATTTCCTACTCTTACACATTCTACGAATGTACGCCCATCTACGCCCATACGTCTTAATCCTAGAAATGATTACAGTCTACTGAAGAGTCCTAAACTCATATTTTCTGTTATGCTGCTAATGGAAGTGTAGAGAATCCTTACTCAGTTTTTTTAAATTTTTCTCTGTTTATTAATGTTTCTTTCATTTACTTCAATCTGTTGCACTTTCTTTCTCTATTCACTCTTTTCGTAGCCTGCTGCTCTTACAAGGGGATCGCGCCTACTCGACGTCACCGGTTTTGCCCAACTAGATTGTATATTGAAGGCTCAGCCAGAAATGGAAGCGACAGAAGTGGCAGCTCGAGATGGCAAAACGTTTATAAAAAATAGCATATTTGGCGTGTGTCGAGCGAGTCACAAACCGTTTACGTTCGCATAGCTTCCAAACAGCCATTGGCGCTGCAGAAAGACAACAGAATGGTAATCAGAGGGTCGTGAGGTCGGGTCTTTGTGCGGAAACTTCTTTCTTTTTGTTTTAGATTTTTATATTACTTACACTGAAAATAAACCGAAATAATGCTTAAATAGTGTATTTTTTAATATTTTCATAAAAGACATGAAAAGTAAAGGTAAAGGAAAATCTCGGATTGCAAATAAATTTCCAAGAAAAAATGGAAACTACAGCGTCCATGAGGACTTTTCAAGAAGGTTTTGTAATTAATGCGTACAGAACATCATATTCCGTTAGTTTCGCTTTGACTTCGAGCGGCCCTCGGCAGCCGCAAGCGAACAATAGATTCCCGGTGTAGGTAATATTGGTCCATCGGCTGCTGGGGACCAACACGGCTCTTCGGTAGCAGAGCTCTTTCGCTTGCTAGCTTTCGGCGGAAAGACCCAGTAGCGTGAATTTTTCGAGAATATTGTGAGAACACAGTGAGAATATGGTTTTTCTATAGGAGCTTTAAAAGAACCCCGTAATTTAAAATTCGGTGTGTATATCGTGTGCAACATGCCTAGAAAATTGCTGCTTCTCCAGTTTTTGCGATGAATATCACTCCAGAATCTGTAAATCGTCAATTATAAAATACATAAATGTATCTAATTTTCTCGTACGACAGTAAATAGTAAATACAATTTGTTGAGAATTATTTCGGTGTGTTTGTAGGGCAAGAAAAATTGAAAATCATAAAATAAAAAGCGTCCACGTTGGGACTCGTCCTCACGACCCTCGGTTGGCAGCCCTATTCGCAGCTGGCTTATGCCGCTCCAGACCTACGTCAAACAGGCTACTTTTATGTAAATATTTGTCCATCTGGAGTACCCGCTCTTTTCATTTCTGGCCAAACCCAGCATACACCACACATTTGTACGAAATCGGTGATGACGAGTAGGCGTGTCCCTCGTTAGTTGGACAAGCAGATGTAATCCTTTATCTTTCTTCATAGAGACTTGTAATTTTTGAATCCAAGACGCTATTTTACTTTCACAGGTTCTACGACACACTCAATCTTTTCTAATTCTGTGAGTAATATTGTTTAAAAAGAGAAAATCGACTCAAATTCAGCAAAAGCAGGTTTAAAATTCCCATCCAGTCGTTATGATTTACTTATCTGATGGTATCCCTAAAGCATCTCTTCAATAGCTACGCTGTTGCTAGACTTTAAACCTGATACAACCATCATCATTACAACCATCATCAACAAACATAAACTTAACTTTTCTTGTGAATAATTTTAGTTTCTTCAGTCTTTTTCATATGTAGTAAGCCGTGTCCTTTTTCTTCTAACCCTCTTCACAAAGCAAATTTCATGGTTTTGATAACTAATACAATAGATGTTTGGTTAACTACAAGCGGTCTTGCTCTGTAAGTAGTTTACTCAAACCATTAACAGCTGTTGTATAATTTTCTTATCTCTCATACTATTTTAGGAATTTAATGTTCATTACCTAATTTTTCGTGGTGGTACTCAAATGCCTTGTTTTATGAATTCCATTCCATTCCTTGCTAACCTACAAAATAATATGCTCTCCAAAAAGGCTTCTTAGTGTATCGAACCACTGTCGATTATACGGCAGTTTAAATAATATTATCAGATATTCTAGAGAGAATATTTCTGTTATTTAACTCACATTTAACCATATTTTTAATTCATTCAAGAATTTGCACTCCCCTATAACTCATGAAAATTAACAGTTTGAAATGTGTGTCAATGTATGAGTGAAGATAGAATACAGTTCAAAATGTTTCAAATCTCTCTGAGCACTATGCGACCTAACTTCTGAGGTCATCAGTCGCCTAGAACTTAGAACTAATTAAACCTAACTAACCTAAGGACATCGCACACATCCATGCCCGAGGCAGGATTCTAACCTGCGACCGTAGAGGTCTCTCGGCTCCAGACTGTAGCGCCTAGAACCGCACGGCCACTCCGGCCAGCTAGAATACAGTACTGTCTATCGCCACCAGATGGTGGTGGTGCTGCTGCTTCCTATAGGTGCTGCCTTCCAGCATCACTGGTTTCGGATCGGCAGTACGCTGGTAGACAGTGATAAGACAAAATGGAAGCAGACAAGCACGGGCGACGGTGGACGGTATGGCTCGCCTGGAGGTAAGGAGCAACTGCTTCAGACGTCTATAAGAGGTTAATAGCCATTTGTAGGTAAAGAGCATGAAGTCGCAGATCCGTATTTCGTTGAGTTCAGAGACGGCGGGGGCCGTGCTGAAAAACGCAAAAGGACTTCGCGTTTAGCAACAGCACGCAAACCAAACAATGTTCAGTGTGTCAGTGACTTGATATGGGTCACAGGCTAATCACATTTAATGAACTATAGAAGCCAACAGATCTATCACGGGGAACCCTCCACATCAACGACCATGAGTATTTGAATATGAAGAAGGTCTGTGCACAGTGTATGCCTCATTCCCTCATCGTTGCGCAGAAACAGCAATTGTTACAACAGTACAGTGCAGATCCAGTGGAGTTCTTTGAGCGTCTCATCACCACCGACGAGTTCTTCCATGAGACTTCGTAAAAGAAACGGAAGACTATGGAGAAGAAGCATATTGGGAGACCTCTTCTCAAGACATCACGGATGCGAGTATTCGTGCAGCAACAACTGACGACTGTGTTCTAGAATCAAGGAGGGACATTGTTGGTGAACAAGCTCGCTCCCAATACAGCACTCAACAGTGATCGGTACTGAAGTTCACTGCACCATCTCTGCCGACGTATTCAACAACTTACAACGCCGGCACGGAAAATGGAGCCGTGGTGTTCAGCTCCAACACGACAATGTGCGCCTACATGCCAGTCGTCAGATCATTGCCACTGTATATGAAATAAGGTTTATTTTCCTACCACATACTCCATATTCACCGAATATATCTCCTAGCCACTACGTGCTATTCGACGCAATGAAAGTGATCATGCGGGGTAAGAAGTTCACAACCAAAGACGAACTTCATGCAGTTGTCCACCAGCGGCGCCGATACCCCCAAAGAATGGTTTGCTACACAAATACGGAAGCTGCCAGAACTATGGGAAAACTGCATAGACACTGGTGGAGAATATCTGTAATATAATCTGTATTCGTTTGTTCAGTAAATGGTTCCTGGGAACACAAAAAGAAACTGTCGTGTCAATCGTTTCTGAACGCCCCAAGTATTTTGTAAAGGGTGTTGTACATACTGAGCGCTGTGATACAGTGGTAGAACGTTGGATCCTGGTTACGAGAGACTCATAGTCTGAACATCCAACTCTGGTTTACTCTGGTTCTGTTAAAACACTCTGGCGAGTGACAGAACGGCTCTATGAAGAAGCTTAATCCTGTTTTCGTCCTCTATCCTATGGAAACACGCGGTGCTTCAGTTTTAAAAAAGCAAAGCACTATTTTTTTGGTGTTTTTACAAAGCAGAATGCTACTTTTTGAATACTAGTTGGTTATTGTTCTCTCCTATATTTGATAACAGTAATACAAGTTTCGTCAAACCCAACAAATAAATGTGGAACTTGTTTCTTGCACAAGGCTAAGTATGGTCAGCTACCTCAGTTTATGTCATATTTAATCTAGCGTTCCATGTGTAGAGATTTCACCTTCGATAGGCCATTTACCGGTTCCTTACACAGTTCATATGTAAGTGGAATTGGAATAAAGCTTGTCGTAAGATTGAATGAACAGTATATTCTGCCATAAGCTTCATGGCGGTAGATGATAAGATTTTGTTACTGAGCAATTAGTGATATATTCTGCTGCCTGTTCTAATGAGTCAACATGTAGGTAAGTTTTAGCGCTAAATTGATTGTAGATGACCCTTATTATTAAATAAAACTGCATGAAAATGAATTTTAATATGTTAATCAAGTTAGAATTGGATATAAGAACAGTAAAACGGTTCAGTAGGCCAATATGGGAAAACAGATAGTATTTATTATACAGGCTGTCCCAGGAGGAATGGTTAATATTTAGAGATACGGTAGCAAAGATCATTCGAACCAAACCAGTCATCGTACGCAGAAGTGTTTTAAAGCTGTTGTTCCGCGTGCGAGACGTACTGTTCGTCGAACTGCTGCAGCTGTGTACATCTGTGTTCCTGTGAACAGTGAGTTCGCATAAAAAATAGCAAAGATGAACAAGTGCTCATGGATCTTAAAATATGTACTTTAGGAGACCATGTTGACTGGGCATTTTTTTCATAATTTGCTTCGCATTACCTCCTCTGAAAATATGTAAGACAAAGAAATTGCCGTAGAAGAGATCTGTTTTACAGTATCGACGATGAAGTGCTAATATATCTCAAGGTATGCGTTTTATAGCCCATTTTTACTACATCTTTTGGCTTAGAATGATCGTTCCTGCCATATCTCTGAATACTGACCATTGCTCCTGGGACATCCTTTATAACTTAGTTAAAGATAAGCCCAGTGACAGCGTAGCTGCGACTTGCATACAGTGTAACTAAAGAGATTACTTACAAAGCAGCGACAAGAAATGCTACTGACAGGTTTCAGAGTGAGTTAACGAGTCATAATGAACATTTTCAAAGAAGAGTAGCCGGTGCAATAGATGCTAATTTATCATAAAAGTCAACAATATTTGATCACACACTCCATGTCACGTGATAAAGTACTGCCACCAGTAAAACATACGCACAACGTGTGGCTGCCTCTAAACTTATTTCCTAGCAGGAATATTATAAGAGGATAGAACATGCTCTTGTGAGGTATGCTGCTACATACAACCTTCGAAAGATGCTTGCTACGCCGAGATCAGGTTTTCAAGAAAAATGGCGTTCATTTCATTAGGAGGCCATTATCATCACAAACTGCTGTGCGTGCTGTGTTCACGTACGAGGTAACTAAATTCCGTGCTGACGTGACTTGCGCTATTCCATACTGACAGATTAATTCCGTACGTTTCCAAAATATCTTAGGTTCGAAATTATATTTTTTTTAGTGTTACAGTTCGGAAGGAAGGAAGGAAGGAAGGAAATAAGATTGGGTTTTACGTCCCGTCGACATTGGGGTCATTAGAGACGCGGCACAAGCTCGGATCGTATCAAGGATGGGGATGAACAGCAAGTGATGAAAGTTGGATAATACGTCTAAATGTGCTCAAATAAAGGACAATATCCTAAGTTTACTAAACAGAACAGGGATGTAGTTCAAGAAATGAAGCAGCCTTGAATCCGAGTGCTGATTATAACTCCACAGTATTTCATGAGTCATAATTCAATTCGCTGTTCGCCTACTCCTGTCCTGAGTGACAATATACACGGCTGTTAGTTGTGAAAGGGGGGGGGGGGGGCAGAAAGGGCAGTTAGTATTGCTTAACGTGGATTGGCAGCCACGCCCCAGCGTTTTTAATTAGTTGTTTTTTTGCTGTAGGAGAGAGTCTTGTTAACTACAGAAAATTATCCTACGGTGATCTGGAGCTCGAACGCCGAACACTTGATACTTGACACGTAATTCATTAAGCTGCCGCGCCAGATTTAAAAAACCTCTTCGGGGGCTTCTTAGATAATTTTGAAATTCTATTGTCCTAAGCGCTAAAAGAACTTCCTTCAACTGATTGTAGGCCAGGGGCGACTGCTTTTATTCCTTGCGTTAGTTTTTATTGTTTTCTTGAGTGCAGTAACATCTGTTTTGTTTTATGGGATTAGTCTTTCAAACAGTCAAGAAATTATAGTCTTTTTTACCATAACTACACCTGATTTACTTCCTCACACTTCGTAAACATTTTATGATTTTTTTTTCTTCCTTAGTTTTCGTCAGTCCTCTTCTGTTATCGTCGCAGGGATAGTGCCTCAAAAGTAAAATATTGTCGCTTTACAGTATAATACAATGTAGTCGATAAGCGCATCTATATGCGCAGAATCGCAGGCAGACGGTACCCAGACCATTTGCTCACAGTCACCTCTTTATTTTCTAAGACATGTTATAACTTTGCATTTGAGAACTCGTTATGATCCTTTCGATGTGACCGAGTTTGCAAAAGTGCTTGTGTGAACTCGTTATGCTTGTCCGTGATCTGCTTTCGTTTCAGGTCTTGCGCCAGAGAAGTGACACAATTGAACTGTGACGCACGAAACTTCCAAGAAGATTTTTACCACTGACGTACATACATTACGCTTCGAAACATATAAATCGGACAGACACCCTGGAAATGTAGTTACAATCTCATGACACAGCTTTGCAACAACATATTTTAACTACATCTGAAAGGAGATAAATAAAATTGTCGAAAGTTTTATCAATATTTCTGTAGACAAACAGGAGATCAGGCCACTGTATCTTACACAGCGGCCATGTCAGGCCATTAATCCCCGCCTGATTAACTATCCTAGTGTATTTGGGCAGTTCATGTTTATTTGTATTTCCTTCCCATTCTGCTCATTTCGTATTGACAGAATGTCTCTTTGTATAAATCCATAGCTTTTGTATTTGTCTGTTCATTATTCAAAGTGAACAAAATTAGCACACTCGAAATTCATAGCGTGATTCCTTTCCCACTAGCAACACAAAAATGTCGCTAATAAATTTTTGCCCTCTGGATTTATTCGGTAGAAAATGGACATCAAGTATTGGCAATTTGGAAACATTGCAGTCACGTAACGACCAGTATTTTAATTAAATGCAGTGTAATGGTGTAGTGCTATTAGTGTTGAGGACAGAGTTCTTGAGGTGGAGATTTCAGATTCGGGTCTAAGTGTGGTTCTTGAGTACATGGTATGCTATCTGGCTTCTTAATTGTTATACGGCAGTTATAGCAGGTGTTATACGAAACAGAGCAATTACTTCATACTGAAACGAAAATGAGAACACAATCATCTTTATTACTACACTTTTATAGACGTATTTTGCCTTACCACGTCCACTCTGTTCTTTTACCATGCACTGCAGCTATCCATGCTTTTCAGGCGATTGTTGGCATTGCTTCACACTTCTTCAGTTATATACCTCCCCCCAAAGTTAAAAACTTAATAACTAACTGCACTCACCTATTTTCCAGTCTATCTCTGCCTTTCTTATCTTCCACTATTATATTCATATCTATCCTAGATATCCCCACTTCAACGATGCAGATCTCTTAGTCACATCTTCTAAGTGTGTTCTTTCGCAAATACGGTATCTCCAGACTCTGTACTGAATAGAGACGGCGTGCATGTGATGTAAGTGGCGTCCTTCCTTCTCAGTGGTCTACGTTCAAATGCACATTCGGAACGTTTATCACTCTAGATAGCCCTCTATACGTTGGGAAAGACTCACCAACGTGCTTTCTCCCAGTTATGACGTCAGAAACTTGACATACTCGACTTTGGCGTTCGAATGCGCGGTCCGTGTACCGAGGCGGCCTTACTCTGCACATGCAAAGCGGCTGTATTGCCATCTGCGGGACTTTAGCGGAACTGCGTGGAGCTATCAATTCGAGCGAGGAAAATGCCAAATGCAGATCTCCAGCGCGTGATACCTTTGTGTTGATAGGGTGGTGGATCTATGCGAAGCTAGGAACGACGTCCTGGTCCCTGCAGCTCTGAGGGAAAGCCAGTATGCGGAGTAGCTTCGACTTGTCTTTCTGCAATTTCTCCTGTTGACGAACGCAGTGGCAGGTATCTCTGCTGTCGAGATGACTACTATTCAAATGAAGGTTCTCGCATCGTCTCACTGCAATAAAATCTTAGTTATTTTTTCCGATTTCCAAGATTTTTACCCCCCCCCCCTCCCCAGGGCCCCCTTCTCCTCTTTCCTCCTTCTCCCAGAGCGGATTTTCCTCCATCCCCCCCTCCCCTGAGACCCTGCACCCCATACTTGCCTCTCTCCTTCCCACATCCCTCCCTACCTGGCCCTCTTCCGCGCGCCCCCCATTCCCCTCCCCCATCTCTTCCCCTCCCTCCCTTCTTCAGGTCTCCCTCATCTCCTTGAACCTGGCAGATCCTCTGTCTTGATCATCATCGGTGTGCCACATCAGTGTTGTGTTTGGTGCTGTTTCTCGTGTGCGTCAAGAGGTGTGATTTTAATTGTGTACTGCCTTGAGGTTCGCCGTCAGTGTTACGTTGTGTGCTATGCCATCCGTCAACATCTTTATGCTCCAGTCATACTGTGCCTTGTGTTCTTTTAATCGTCGCTGTGTGTGGCCTTTTGTGTGTGCTACTTTTAAACAGTTTTTTATCTCCATTTTACAGTCACCCCGTTTTTTGTCTATTGCCTTCCATGATGTTCTCCCTTTTTTATATCTATGTTCGCCTTCTTCTCTCCTTTGCTGTTTTTACATGTCTTCTATTGTTTTGTTCTATGTCTTTTGGCTGAAGAGCAGCGCATATGCTGCTGCCAGCCCGCCCCGATGGGGAATTGAAATACAATAAAGGAAAAAAAAACAAGATTTTTATACAAGGAAAGGTAATAATGATTATCAACAAACACGGATTTTAAATACAGACGTCGAATCTCAAACTCAAAATATGGCTGTAAGTAATCGGAGAAAGGATTTGGATTTGGTGGTAAGTTCCTATGGAACCAAACTGCTGCGGTCATCGGTCCCTAGGCTTACACACTGCTTAATCTAACTTAAACTAGCTTACGCTAAGGACAACACACACGTAACACATACCCTAGGGATGACTCGAACCTCCGACAGGGGGAACTGCGCGAACCCTGATAAGGTGCCCTAGACCGCGCGGCTACCACGCGCAGCTGATTGGCGAAAGATAAAGGTGTTGTTAGAGAAAACTGATTTTGACAGAGGCCTTTCATTTCATAAAAAGATAGACATTACTAACACTTAAATCTTAACTAAAATGATATGTGACGAAAATATTATCTCTACCAAAAGTAGTTGCATGTAGGATAAAATCGGAAAATGGTTAAAAATGTAGCTATAAAATATCTACAATGTTAAAATGTAAACATGAAGGAGAATTAGGTCAACTGGATCTTAAAAGGCTATATGATTCATCACATTTTTGTTGAGTATAGTAATAAGCGAAAGACGCAGTTTTGAAACAGATACGACCATAACGCCTAATTCCTACGGTGAATATGTTTCCGAGCTGTTTCGGCTTGTATTGGGTTAGGCTCTCCTGCATGAAGAGCAGTTTTATAGGATGAACAAACATTCACACACTCGGACTCCACGGAGCGCTTCGTTGCCTACTAGCAACTCAATAATATCTAACAAAATTCCATCTCGTGCGTATTTACTGTGAAACTAGACGTAAAACAATGCCAATTGGGCAACATACACTACTGGCCATTAAAATTGCTACACCAAAAAGAAATGCAGATGATAAACGGGTATTCATTGGACAAATATATTATACTAGAACTGACATGAGATTACATTTTCACGCAATTTGGGTGCATAGATCCTGAGAAGTCAGTACCCAGAACAACCACCTCTGGCCATAATAACGGCCTTGATACGCCTGGGCATTGAGTCAAACAGAGCTTGGATAGCGTGTACAGGTACAGCTGCCCATGCAGCTTCAACACGATACCACAGTTCTTCAAGAGTAGTGACTGGCGTTTTGAGACGAGTCAGTTGCTCGGCCACCATTGACCAGACTTTTTCAATTGGTGAGACATCTGGAGAATGTGCTGGCCAGGGCAGCAGTCGAACATTTTCTGTATCCAGAAAGGCCCGTACAGGACCTGCAACATGCGGTCGTGCATTATCCTTCTGAAATGTAGGGTTTCGCAGGGATCGAATGATGGGTAGAGCCACGGGTCGTAACACATCTGAAATGTAACGTCCACTGTTCAAAGTGCTGTCAATGCGAACAAGAGGTGAGCGAGACGTGTAACCAATGGCACCCCATACCATCACGCCGGGTGATACGCCGGTATGGCGATGACGAATACACGCTTCCAATGTGCGTTCACCGCGATGTCGCCAATCACGGATGCGACCATCATGATGCTGTAAACAGAACCTGGATTCATCCGAAAAAAATGAAGTTTTGCCTTTCGTGCACCCAGGTTCGTCGTTGAGTACACCATCGCAGGCTCTCCTGTCTGTGATGCAGCGTCAAGTGTAACCGCAGCCATGGTCTCCGAGATGATAGTCCATGCTGCTGCAAACGTCGTCGAACTGTTCCTGCAGATGGTTGTTGTCTTGCAAACGTCCCCGTCTGTTGACTCAGGGATCGAGACGTGGCTGCACGATCCGTTACAGCCATGCGGATAAGATGCCTGTCATCTCGATTGCTAGTTATACGAGGCCGTTGGGATCCAGTATGGTGTTCCGTATTACCCTCATGAACCCACCGATTCCGTATTCTGCTAACAGTCATTGGATCTCGACCACCGCGACCACCAATGTCGCGATACGATAAACCGCAATCGCGACAGGCTACAATCCGACATTTATCAAAGTTGGAAACGTGATGGTACGCATTGCTCCACCGTACACGAGGCATCACAACGTTTCACTAGGCAACGTCGGTCAACTGCTGTTTGTGTATGAGAAATCGGTTGGAAACTTTCCTCATGTCAGCACGTTGTAGGTGTCGCCACCGGCGCCAACCTTGTGTGAATGGTTTGAAAACCTACCAGTCGGTTAAATTTCGCGTCTGTAGCACGTCATCTTCGTGGTGTAGCAATTTTAATGGCCAGTAGTGTATTAATCACATATATCTTTATTCAGGACACAGTCAATACAACGGCTGGAGTTTGGCTTTAGGACACTCGCCCTGGATAGTTCGATTCAGGATCTAAGTACATTTTTCATCTTCTTCTTCTTATTATTTCTGCATCATTCAACAAAACACTGCTACTAAAAAAAAATTTCAAGGTACTAATCACGATGTTTCCCTAGCATTAGTAGACGAGATTTTACCAAGTTTCTAATTGTGTAACTAATAATAATGCTATGACTGCGATAGGAAATGAATCGACAACCTTAGTTGCGGAAGCACATCAACGGTCGACCTCCGGCGGTAACCTATAACTGGACGTGTCGTACGTAGACGAGGACTGCGAATAGGTGGCGCTAGATGGGGATGTGAGTCGGTCGGGGAGCGAAGCGAAATATCTACGCAGTTTACGGTGAACGTTGTGTCCAGGTGGCGCAGTGGTTAACGCTACGGTCTAGTAAGCAGGTGGTCGTGGGTTGTAGTCCCAGTCCGAAACACATTTTCACTCGTCCCCGGTGCTTCCCCACAAAGTCCCGATGCGGCTGATATTGTTAGTGCCTTTCCTTTCCTTTCTTTTCTTTCCTTTCTCCTCCCTCCACCTTCAGTTTACATAATAATATTCCACTGGCATGCAAGTAAATGTGCTTATAAAAAGGAACAGTGAAACGCGTTATTAGTCGTTACATGAGAATGACATCAGAATCAGTAACATAGCAGACAAAGTAGTGCGAAACAACACACTTAGAAAATGTGGCTAAGAGTTCTGCATCGTTGAAGTGGGTCTACCTAGGGTGGGTACGAACATAATAGTGGAGGATAAGAAATGCAGAGATAGACCGGATAGGAGGTGGGTACAGTTAGTTATTAAGTTTTTCACTTTGGGAGAAGGTATACAACTGAAGAAGTGTGAAGCAATGCCAACAATCGACTGGAAAGCATGGAAGGCTGCAGTGCATGGTAAAAGAACAGAGTGGACGTGTTAAGGCAAAATACGTCTATAAAAGTGTAGTAATAAGGACGATTGTGCTCTGATTACGTTATGTGTTACGTTCTGTGGATATATGCCGCTTCAAAGCACCAGAAAACTGATATCTTGATAACCCGGCATTTACTGGTATGATTTGATGTGACAAAATGACGTGAAACGTCATATTGGTGATTGAATAATTTTTGAGTTGTAACTTGCACGTTAAGAAAGTGGCCGGTTCAAGGCGAAGGCACATTGAAGATCCATCAAAAACAAATTTTTTTCTTGGTACGTTATAATTAAATGTCATATAAATGTCATAAATTACATATCTGCAATTAAAACCCTTAGGAGATAGCAACATAAAAAACAAAGTGATGTGTTACGCAAGTTCAGCTAGCTATGATGAATAGAGACGCAACGTTATGGTGTAACACGTGGTTCACTGACATTAGGTTTTTAAATTTTTTTTATACTCATCTCCAAGTTTTCTAAAAGATTCTGAGACTCTGTTATTAAATTATTGCATATACGTTCTATAATATTCGATGTTATTTAGATATAAGTGCGCACTCTCTCAGGAGTGTGCATTTCGATTGATTTTATCTACACTGAAGGGCCAAAACATTGAGACCACTTGCTTAATAACTTGTCTTTCCGTCTTCGGAACGAAATACGTCACCGATTCTGCGTATCAGGGATCCGACAGTTTGTTAGTAGGTTTGTGGAGCTATGTGGCATTAGATGTCTACTTATAGATCATGCAATTCGCGTAAATAACGGGCAGCTGATTTGCGTACGCGGAGATGGCGCTCGATAGCGTCCCAGATGGGTTTCATAGTATCTACATAAGGCGAATTTGGTCGCCGAGACATCAACGTGAGTTCACTATAATGATCTTCAAAACACTGCAGCACGGTTATGACTCCGAGACATGGACAGTTATCCTGCTGAAAGGTGACATAGATGTCGGGGAAGACATCAAGCATAAAGGGATGCTGCAAGTAATTTGCAGCTGTCAGCGTGTCTTCGATTACTACCACAGGCCCCATGCAAGAGCAGGAGAATGTCTCCCATAACATAATACTGCTCCCACCAACATGCGTCCGTGCTGAAAGGCGACATCGCTGTCGGAGAAGACATCAAGCATAAAAAAGGAATGCAAGTAATTTGCAGCAGCTGTCAGAGTGTCTTCGATTACTACCACAGGCCCCATGCAAGAGCAGGGGAATGTCTCCCATAACATAATACTGCTCCCACGAGCTTGCGTCCGTGGCGCACTGCACGTTTCGAGCCGCTGTTCACCTCGATGACGGCGGTTGTGGAGATGACCCTCGACATGATGTAGTAGAAATGTGATTCACTCGAAGAGCCAATGATCGACGGTAGAATCCCGATGGTCCTGTGCCCACTGCAGTCGTAATTGACGATGTCGTTGGATCGACATGTGCACACGTTGGGGTGGTCTGCTACAGATCTTCATGTTAAACAATGTACGATGAACAATGTGCTCTGAAACACATGTGCGTGTACCAGCATTGTGCTCTTTCGACAGAGATGCCACACATCTACATCTGCATCTACATCTACTTCTGCATCTACATCGATACTCTGTAAATCACACGTAAGTGCCTGACAGAGGGTTCATCAAACCACTTCCACAATAATTCTGTATTATTCCAATCTCGAGCAGCGCGCGGAACAAACGAACACTTGTATCATTCCGTGCGAGCTCTGATTTCCCTTATTCCATTATGATGATCGCTTCTCCGTATGAAGGTCGGCGTCAACAAAATATTTTTGCATTCGGAGGAGAAAGCTGGTGATTGAAAATTTGTGAGAAGTTTCCGCCGCAACGAAGAACGCCATTATTTTAATGACGTCCACCCCAAATCCTGTATCATGTCCGTGACACTCTCTCCCCTATTCCGGGTTAATACAAAAAGTGCTGCTTTTCTTTGAATTTCCCCGCTGAACTCCGTTAATAATATATGGTAAGGATCACAGACTGCGCAGCAGTACTCCAAAAGAGGACAGTCAAGAGAGGCGTTGGCAGTCTCTTAAGTAAATCTGTTACATTTTCGCCGCGCGGGGTTGCCGCGCTGTCTCGTCACGGTTCGCCTGGATCCCTCCGTCGTAGGTTCGAGTCATCCCTCGGGCATGGGTGTGTGTGTGTGTGTGTGTGTGTGTGTGTGTGTGTGTGCTGTTCTCAGCGTAACTTAGGTTAACTTACATTAATTACTGTGTAAGCCCAGGGACCGATGACCTCAGTAGTTTGGTCGCATAGTCCTTACCACAAATTTTCAAAATTTGTTACATTTTCTAAGTGTTCTGCCAATAAAACGCAATCTTTGGTTTGCCTTCCCTCACAACATCTTCTACGTGTTCTTACCAATTTAAGTTGTTAGTAATTTCAATTCCTAGGTATTTAGTTGAATTTACGGCCTTTAGACTTGACTGATTTATCGTGTAACCGAAGTTTAACAGATTACTTTTAGCACTCATGTGGATGACCACACACTTTTTGTTATTTTGGGTCAACTGCTAATTTTCGCACCATACAGATATCTTTTCTAAATCGTTTTACAATTTATTTTGGTCTTCTGATGACTTTACTAGACGATAAACGACAGCATCATCTGCAAACAACCTAAGACGGCTGCTCAGATTTTCTCCTAAATCGTTTATTTACATAAGGATTAGCAGAGGGCCTGTAGCACTACCTTGGGGAACGCCAGAAATCACTTCTGTTTTACTCGATAACTTTCCGTCAATTACTACGAACTGTGACCTCTCTGACAGGAAATCACGATTCCGTCGCATAACTGAGACGATATTCCATAAGCACAGTTTCACTAAAAGTGTTACAGTGTCAAAAGCCGTCTGGAAATCTAAAAATTCGGAATCAATGCCGCGTGGGATAGCCGCGTGGGATAGCCACGTGGTCCAGGTCGCGTTGCCATGGTTCGCGAAGCTGCCGCCCTCCCCCCCTCCCCCCCCCCCCCCCGTCCCTCGTCAGAGGCTCCAGTCCTCCCTCAGACATGACATGGATGTGTGTGTTGTCCTTAGCGTAATTTAGTTTAAGTTAGATTAAGTAGATTAAGTAATGTGTAAGCATAGGGACCGATGACCTCAGCAGTTTGGTCCCATAGGAACTTAATGCCAATTAAAAAAAAATTCGGAATCAATTTGAAATCCCTTGAAACTTCCTGGCAGATTAAAACTGTGTGCCCGACCGAGACTCGAACTCGGGACCTTTGCCTTTCGCGGGCAAGTGCACTTGCCCGCGAAAGGCAAAGGTCCCGAGTTCGAGTCTCGGTCGGGCACACAGTTTTAAGCTGCCAGGAAGTTTCATATCAGCGCACACTCCGCTGCAGAGTGAAAATCTCATTCTGGAAACATCCCCTAGGCTGTGGCTAAGCCATGTCTCCGCAATATCCTTTCTTTCAGGAGTGCTAGTTCTGCAAGGTTCGCAGGAGAGCTTCTGTAAAGTTTGGAAGGTAGGAGACGAGGTACTGGCAGAAGTAAAGCTGTGAGTACCGGGCGTGAGTCGTGCTTCGGTAGCTCAGTTGGTAGAGCACTTACCCGCGAAAGGCAAAGGTCCCGAGTTCGAGTCTCGGTCGGGCACACAGTTTTAATCTGCCAGGAAGTTTCATATCAGCGCACACTCCGCTGCAGAGTGAAAATCTCATTCTGGAAACGTCCCCTAGGCTGTGGCTAAGCCATGTCTCCGCAATATCCTTTCTTTCAGGAGTGCTAGTTCTGCAAGGTTCGCAGGAGAGCTTCTGTAAAGTTTGGAAGGTAGGAGACGAGGTACTGGCAGAAGTAAAGCTGTGAGTACCGGGCGTGAGTCGTGCTTCGGTAGCTCAGTTGGTAGAGCACTTGCCCGCGAAAGGCAAAGGTCCCGAGTTCGAGTCTCGGTCGGGCACACAGTTTTAATCTGCCAGGAAGTTTCATATCAGCGCACACTCCGCTGCAGAGTGAAAATCTCATTCTTGAAATCCCTTGTCAATAGCACTCAACACTTCGTGTGAGTAAAGGGCTAATTGTGTTTCTATACATCCGTGTTGACTATGTGTCAATAGATCGTCGTCTTCGAGGTAATTCATAATGTTCGAACACAATATATGTTACAAAATCCTGCTGCATATCGACATTAATGATATGGGCCTGTAATTTAATGGATTATTCCTACTACCTTTCTTGAATATTGGTGTGACCCATGCAACTTTCCAGTCTTTGGATACAGATCTTTCGTCTAGCGAGCGGTTGTATATGATTGTTAAGTATGGAGCTATTGCATCAGCATTCTGTGACAGGAACCTAACTGGTATACAGTTTGGACCGGAAGACTTGCTTTTATTAAGTAATTTAAGTCGCTTCGCTACTCCGAAGATATCTAGTTCTAAGTTACTCATGGTGATATCCATTCTTGATTTTAATTCTCGAATATTTACTTTGTCTTCTTTGGTGAAAGAATTTCAGAAGGGTGAGTTTAGTAACTCTGCTTTAGCAGCACTGTCGTCGATAGTATTTGCATTGCCATCTCACAGAGAAAGCATCGATTGTGTCTTACCGCTAGCATACTTTACAGACGACCAGAATCTCTTTGGATTTTCTGTCAGGTTTAGAGATAAACTTTCGTTGAGGAAACTGTTATAAGCATCTCGCATTGAATGAAGTCTACGCTATATTTCTGTAATAGATCACCAATCTAGGAAATTTTTGCTTTGTTCAAATTTGGTATGCTTTTTTTGTTGTTTCTGTAACAGTGTTCTGACCCGTTTTGTGTACCAATGTGGATCAACTCCGTCGTTTATTAATTCATTTGGTATATATCTTTCAACGGCTGTCGATACTGTTTCTTTGATTCAAGTCACATCTGGTCCACACTGACAGTGTTAATTTGGAAGGAGCGGAGATTGTCTCTCAGGAAGGCGCCAAGTTAAATTTATCTGCTTTTTTGATCACTATCGATCTTACTTTACAGAGCAGACAAGCCTCTGAACCCAAGTTCCATGAAGATTCGTGGACAACCACTTACCGCCTAGTGGTAGTTTCACTGTCCTACCTCTTTCCGCAGTTGCTCACGACAGTAGCACGTGAACATTCGACCAGCTTCGGCGCTTTCGAGATGCTCGTTCACAGGATCTGCGTAACAATAACTTGCCCTTAGTCAAAGTCACTTATTTCAATGGATTTCCCCATTTGCAGCCCACATCTTCGCTAGGATGATCCCCCGTCCGTGTCTGCACCGCTTACACTTTTTTTTTTTTTTTACCGCGTCACGGGCTCGCAAAGCTACCAGGTGGCATCCCACGTTGCGGTGGGCAGTGGTCATAATGTTTTACATTATCAGTGTACAACAGAGCTTGCACTACTTGCAGTAAGATATTTTTAACTTTCTTGTTTAGTCTTGTGCATGTTTTAAAGATTCTGTTGCTGAATAGAAACAGCGATCAAATTAGAATGACCTTAGGGTTTTACTAAAAAGTGAGAATGGTGAAATAATTTATATCTTATGTGCATGGCTGTTGTAAGTGCGTATCAACTGTTTGTAGTGGAATTATTTTAAGCTGACGTCGTTACTGACTGTATATGGAACTTTTCTTTTTGCCTTACAACATGTTCATTGATACTGAGGTTTTTATTTGTGTATACTACAGACAGAACAACATTACTAGCTCATGGAAAGGAAGGAGATTTGCGTTTTAATAGAGCTGACGCAGGGATTCACGCCCTTGCATTTCGAAAACAAACATGTGATTTGCGAATCAGATACAGCTGACAACTGCCGCTGCAACGCCCTGTGATCCCGTATAGCGCCATGAGACACGCATATGTATGCACAAGCTGCATCGCTTCTGAGCATTCTGAGCACTCTCAACGTTGACGCCGGAGAGCACGGTTCATGTGCCGACGGCTTAAGACCTCACTCAATTTTCTTCATGCTCTAGTGACATGATTATTACGAATATCAGCCAGCTACGCCGCTCTTTAAATAGTTTTTACTTTATAAATTACTCACGATGAGCCCATTTCGGTGATTGTCTTAATATAATGGTCTATAACTCTAATCAGAAATGTTGTAATACATTTGTTTGGAGTTTTTACCTTACATGTAATACCATTTCTGCCATCTCCTGTCTGTTTTTAGAATTATTAGTTTCACCTTAGATGTACGTTGGAGACGTATATCTGACTTCAGTCGGTTTTTATGTACGCTATTTTTCTCTTGACAGCATGGGTGACAGTAGACCAGCGATATTCTATGTTTATATGGTTACCATTATAAGTAAGTGATGTGTCGAAATTGAGAAGCTTTTTTTATTGTTTTTGTAGGTTTGGTTCTCATTATGTTTTTGCCTGGAATTTGTTTTTCTTTTATTTGAGATTTTCATATTATATTTTTATTTTTTCGAAATAATTTTGTTATTTTTTATGTTTTCTTGGTGTTATGTTCGATTTATAAAATAAAAACCATTTAAAGAGCAGTGTAGCTGGCTGATATTCATAATAATCGTTCATTAGGGGACATATTCGGGACATATTCTGCACTGCGGGCCCCAAAGAACAATACTTACTTCATGCTCGTTTGAGTAACGCATTCTAAAAAACATATCCTGAGCGTGAAAGACGGTAGTCGTAGCAGTATTTGAGATAGATTTTCAAGAGTGAAATAAGTGCGCAAAGTTTATATCTTTTCCAAAACGGCCAAGTTTGTAAACTGTTAGCATGTCTTTGTTGTTAAAGTATGACCGTGCATGGCAAAATGGCGCCGAGGCAACTGTGGTGAACAGCGGGCCATAGATACCAGGTGTGACCCACAGCTGCAGAGATGTGTACGGGCGAACTGTTGCAATTGTTAATCAACTGATCGCCCAGCTGAACCAAGGGTCTACCAACATTATCTCTTCAACGTCAGTTCAGCGAACATTACTGCCTGTGGACCTCCGCAACCGGCGCCTGGTTCGTGTACTCATGCTGACTGCTGTTTGTCAGCGACCAAGGCTGGAATCTGCAGCCAGTTCCGTAACTCGACGTCCACTGAGTGGCGACAGATAACCTTTTCAGACGTTTTACGCTCCATTGGACAGATGACTGTCGGCGTGTACAGAGTGCAACATCTGAAAGCAAAAACCTTGGAACAATCGTTGGAAGGGTCCAGGCCGAAGGAGGGAGCTTTATGATCTGGGGAATGCTTTCGTGGCATTCGCTCGGTGATCTCGTCATTCTGAAAGTCACAACAGGTCAATAAAAGTTCGCATCTATCCTAGGATACCGCGCCCACCCATACATGCAGTTTGCTTTTCCTCGGCAATATGGCATCTACCAGCAAGACAATGCAAAGTGTCACACAGCTCGCTGTGTATTTACGTGGTTCGAAGAACACCAGGATGAGTTTACCGTACTCCCGTGACCACCGAACTATGGGACACCTTGATCGGGCTGTTGGCGCCGTGAATCCTCAGTCGATAAATCTGGAGTCGGCATGGCTCCACATCCCTGTCGGTACCTTCCAGATCCTCATTGTCTCTCTCCCTGCACGACTGCAGTCCGCGCTGCAGTAGGTAATTATTCAGACTTTGGTTGGTTGGTTTTTTGGAAAGAGACCAAACAGCGAGGTCATCGGTCTCATCGGATTAGGGAAGGACAGGGAAGGAAGTCGGCCGTGCCCTTTCAGAGGAACCATCCCGGCATTTGCCTGGAGCGATTTAGGGAAATCACGGAAAACCTAAATCAGGATGGCCGGACGCGGGATTGAACCGTCGTCCTCCCGAATGCGAGTCCAGTGTGCTAACCACTGCGCCACCTCGCTCGGTATTCAGACTTTTGACAGGTTCTCACATTGATGTGATTGGACATAGTATATCGTCCTGCAGTATAACGTATGTTCAAACTTCTATACCAGTAGGCACTGTCAACACAAAACCCAGCAGGAAACAAACAATGTCAAACATAAAACATTTCCTAATGTATGTCACGTTGGTATGCTATACTCTCAAGGTCCAATCGTAAACTAAAGGCGGCCACTTTCACCTGCCAAAGATAGTATTTTTCTGCAACGCATATATCACAGCCCCTAATGATGATACTGTCTATAATCAAATCTACGAACATTATGTGTCAAGTCCTAGTAAATTCTAAAACTAATACTACACCTATGTTGCAATGTGTGC
This sequence comes from Schistocerca piceifrons, assembly GCF_021461385.2. Taxonomy (NCBI): domain Eukaryota; kingdom Metazoa; phylum Arthropoda; class Insecta; order Orthoptera; family Acrididae; genus Schistocerca; species Schistocerca piceifrons. The sequence goes on from NC_060149.1 coordinate 332,637,977, forward strand.
ATCCATAAAGAATGACGAACAGAAAACATTAAACCTAACGCCGCTAATTCGAATAAGTTCGCTGCTGCTTTCCAAAGAGGGCATCGCTAAAATGGTCCCAGAAGTGGCTCTCGGTCACTTCGGTTGTCTCATTTAACAAGCTGAGGGACTCCTTTCTTAAAGCGTAAAAAAAAATCTACATTTCCTCCAAATATGACTAAAACACCCTTTATCCTCAAAGTGCAATACCCTCATGCTGTCAGTGATGTTACCCAATGAATGCTTCTCATTCTTGGGTGCTTCACCACCGGTGAAGAGCCATTATGTTCTTTAGACCCTGCTTTAAACTTTCTTCGCGTTTGCCCTATGTACTTCATTTCACACAGGGGTAGGGAAAGCAGGAATTTATGAACTAAGTGTCAAAATTGTGATCATGTATTTGACAACTGGTGCGTAACATTCTCAGTACCAGTACACATGGAGGGGTTATTATTAAGCCTCTTACTGCCATTGGGGCACCGAAACGTACTGCCAAAACATCTCGCCATCTTGACAGGTGCTCACGTGGTGCAGTGCAATCGCCACATCAGAAATTCAGCACAGTTTGAGAATATCTTAAGAACAATAAAGATGTAGTTTCACTGTTCACTAGAGATCCTCTCCAAGAGACCTACTGCAACAACGTTTTGAACATTATAGATTAAGCTTATTCGGTTACTGCTTAATCCTAGAACGCTAAAGGGGGAAAGTGTTACAGTGCTACTAAACCATCGTTAATTTTACTACTCCATATTTTATTCAAAGAAAGTGATAATTTATACTTTATGCGCCAGTGAATTACAATTATAAGGTCACCAGTGGTATGTCTCATACAAAATACGTACAAAATGTCCTGCTTTACACCTTGTACTGAAAATACCAGATTGGCGAGAATCACGAATTGGTACCAACTGCAGTCGTAAATTTTACAAGGGTTTAGTAATATAGCATTAACAACGATATACTTTCTCCATGATGGCACCCCCTATAAACAAGGTGACAGGTATCCAATGGGATCGCCTCTGTCAACGGTCGTGACGAATTTCTACATGGAGATATTTAAAGAAGTCGCACTTTAGATAGCCCCACGTCCACCGAAGTACTACAACTGAAATTTTTGATGATATGTTCGTGCTGTGGAAACAAGGTAGCAACGCTCTCGACGAATTCTTCAGTCACTTAAACAACAACCATAGAAACATCGAATTCACTGTTATGGTTGAGAAGGAACAACTCACTCACGTTTCTGAACGTCCACGTTGAAAAGAAACTTGATGGTACTGTGAAACGTGGGATACATTCAAAATCCAGACCAATATCTGCCAGCGACGAGCTGCCATCACACAACGTAATGATTTTCTTGTCTGACGTCACTGATGCACAGAGCGAATGTATATGACGAGGACAACCTATCGATGGAGCTGGATCATCTATAAAGACATTTGTTTCCAGTGGCTACAAGAGAGAGGACTTTAAGAAGGTGCTGAGGGCACCGAGACGCAGAAATAAAACTAAAGAAAGAAATCACATAGTCGCCTTCCCACCATACGCAAGCGTAGCCTCAGTAAGAATCGACCCAGCTATAAATAAGGAATAAATCAAGTATTTCGTCCGACCACCTGCAAAAATAAGAAAGATGACCAGGCTTCCGAACATCTGAATTATATCGAATTCCTTGCAAGCACCGAAAGTAAGACAGACACAGTGCTGCGTCTCCGTACGTTAGATTGAACATATGCGCAACGCAAAACTCGGATGGGAAGTAAAATCAGCACTGCTGAACACAAATTAACAAGAATTATCTGTGATCAGCCCAGTAAGTGGTTTCTGTGACAATATTACTGTCACGCAAACACAGGGTCGCGGCGGCTGAGAATTGATTATGGAGTGGCCGCTGCGGGATTTTAAATGTCCACCGCCTCCTACCGCCACATAAGAAGACAGAATGAGAGACACCGGCACTTCGTCAGAAGATGGAAGGAGAGGACATGCCTTCCACACTGCCGGTTGATGTGGCAAGAAACCCGAGACTATTTTATTACAACTTTAGCACTTGTTGCTGCGTTATATGTCGCAGTATTTTTCTAAGTTTCATCTGTTCTTCTGGTCACTTTGCTACTCTGTCAAGATCATACACATATGCTTTATGTGAAAAAACTACAGTCTAAATATTTAATAGTGAAATTAAAGCGTGTGCGACCTCAAGTCTGTGTGGGGTGGGCCATGGGGTAGGTGTGTCGGGTGGCATGGCGGGGCGGGGTGAAGGTGAGAGGTAACCCTTACAGCCAAGTCCTATGGCACTGACGGCTGGAAGGCATCGAGAATTAGGTTTATCCGCCTAACTGTGGCCGTTGTTGGCACTTTCCCTCAGAAAAAATGTGTTCTGTGCAGTAAGTGTACAAGGTGAGTGCGTATGGAGTTTTATTAGGGTTTTAGTATCGTGCCTGTATTTTTGATGACGATGAGAGGCACACTACTTAAACTGCCCGCAAACACATACGTATCAGATGCTCTATTTTTGTCTCTGATTGCTCAGTACGCACGTAGTGGAAGAGGCGCGTCTTACAAGTGTCATTCCAGATGGTTCCATGTTGTAGTTTGAGCAATGATTATGCTTAGAGACTGCGGCATAGCAAAAAGTAGATTCGGAAGGGGTCCTTTTTCGTAGGCGGAAAACGCCCGGGCAACCGGTTTTGTACATGGTAGGCACCCGACAGAGGACGTCATCTTGCTGGGTGACTTTGGCTACGTGTTGGTACTGTTATTGGGAGACATCTAATGCTTGTTGCACTTATTGAAGGATTTGAAAGCCGACGACTTCTTGTGCGTCATATGGTGTGTCTGCCCCTTTTGAAACTCGTGTCCATGTTGTGCAGATAGTTTCCACTGAATTTCGTAGTTGTACGTGTTAAGGAGCAGAGTCCGTATCTGGATCTTCTGTCTTTCGAGAACAGTCTGCAACCAGAGGGAATTACATGTGCGTATTAAAGCGGGGAATTTCGTTATATTTAATTTTATTTTACTTATTTATAAACTTTTTACTCTCTCTCTTGATACACCATAGTGAGTCGTAATCACGAAGTTTTGTATTAGAATCAACAAAAACAGAAATTAAGATTTTATTAAAAACACTTTACGGCAAAATAGAAAGAAAACTCCTATCTAAGAACACAATGAAAAACTAGAAAGTAAACTGTAGAAAGTAATAGAAAAAATAGAAATACAGCAGAAGAAAGTTTCACTTACAAGAGCAAATGTTTCTCCAAACTGAACAGCCAGTTTAGCGTGGCCTGGAAGACCCTCGGGTCTTTCCCTGACCTGTCAGTTCTCATCTGTTCCTAAACTACTCTACATTGCTGCTACCACACGTATGTATCTTCGCTTTAAAAATTCTGTCTAAAACGTTTTACAATAATTTTAATCATAAAGACTTATAAAAATATTAATCATGCCCTTACCAGATGTAGGGGCTCAAAGTTACGCAGCGTCTCCGTGTTGCGTTCTTCTCTGACGCAGAAGTGGTGTCGCTATCGTTGCATGCCCATATTCGCCGTTCGTCTGTGTTGGTGTGACGTCCACGGTGATTGGAGGGAACGCAACTACAGAAATTAGTACTTTCACTATTACTGTCAGTTATACTTCCTGAATCACTCTCACTTACACTTGCCGCGTCACTGTGACGCACAAAGAAGGAAAGGGAGAAATCACTGCACATATGAACGCAATTAGCACACGAAAAGTTGCGAATATGAACCACCCCCGGCTATATAATGGAATGACGACGTGAAAATTTGTGCTGCACTGGGACTCGAACCCAGATTTCCCTCTTTACACAAGCGGTCCCCTGAACCGCTTCGGCTATCCAGACCCAACTTCTATACGTCATCGTCCATGTGTCATACCTATACTTATGCATCCCATTAATGTTATTCCCATCCAGGGGGAGACAATTTATTCGTAAGTCACAGTACTGGTATCGGCCGTAAATACGAAATTGCACTGCCTGTGTTGTGAAGAAGTACGATGCAATGTTCCTTCGAACATGCATGCAACTGTAATGGCAGCAGTGCCTGATCCTTGGATATTGCATCATACCTCTTCCCAACACAGCCGCTGCAATTTCGCACTCTGCGCATAGATAATGTCTGCTCCAAATTGTCTAATATACTGAACAATCCAGAACCGCGAAGTTTCTGATGCATTTGTGTATCGAGTAGTGTGTATTCATACATTCTGAGTGATTCGTATTGTGTACAGTGACTGATGTGCGCCCTGTTGTTCACATTCATACAGTATATTCCTATCTGTCGCCTTTTTATTCGTTGTAGGTGAGTTGGACGAGGGCCGTGTCCCGTCAAGAAGTGAGTCATTCACCTCTGGGACTAGCGTGATTCATCTTTATTATTAATCTTAAACCATAAATATGCATACACCCTTCGTCCCTTATTGTTGGTGTCCCACTCACTAGTTACACAACCCAGCATTGTCAGTTTTTCTGGAGGCTTTTATATGAAACAGATAATGGAGAAAGAAAGGGAAGGTATGGGTGGAAATTCGTGTCTTGCAACTGTGCAGGGCGTTGTGGTAATGTATTGACGAAAGTTGAAAATTTTCGCATATTTCTTTTTAATGTGATCAAGAAGTAGAGTGGTCACCTTCAGGCCGGTGGAGACAGGGTGGGCAGGGGTCGAACCCAAGGCCTGGCCACGATGACTCCCCCTTCCCGTCCCTGGCCCACCCCCTCCGTTTTCTTTCTTTCTTTTTTTTATGGAGGAAACAGATTGAAAAAAAAACTCTTTATTTATTCGTGCAAGCATATATACAACGTAAAGGCTGTCTTTTTTGCTGAACCAACATTAGACACTTTTACACCTAAGTCTACTAGAAACAAGACGTCCGCGGATCCTTCTACCGCTTTTTTTTTTAGGAGGAGGGGGAGGGGCGACAAGCCGTTCAAAATTCTTTATTAGCAAGACGTTGGGGAAATGAAAATATGTGCATCCATAAACAAAAAAACTGGAAGTAAGATAACAGCTGTGACGCTATAGACAAAGAAGAAAGAAGGGACGGGGCATGGCGAGACTTGCAGGCATCCTTCTTCTAAGCAGATGGGGTATGGGTGCAGGGTGGGCAGGGGTTAACACGCGAGACCTGGCCACTGTGTCCCCGCCACCACCACTGGGCAGAAGCGCATAACGGAGGGTGGAAGCCAAGAAGGGGGACAGTAGAATTGGCGGAATGCTTGGCTTGGCGTGCTATGGTGCATAAGAGAAAACGGCACATTTCTTTGCACTTAACCAGCCGTGGGGTACGATATAGAAATGTACCAGGGGGAGAGTCAGAACGGTGATAGGGGGGGGGGGGGGGCAGGAGTGCCGAGTGAATGTGGCACCATCCAGCTGAAGATAATTGGCGAAAAAGGTGCGGTAGCGAGGTCGGTGCTCGATTACATTGTGGTCGTTTTGTAAGTACTGCCAGAAGTCAAGGCGTGATTTATCGCCATTAGTAGACAGCTAAATGATCGTCCATCTCTTGACTCATACAATAGCGTGATTTTTGGTGGTGGGGAAATGAGTGTCCTCAGGATGGATAAAAGTCCTTGCGTCAATCTAGTTCGACCGAACGCGAAGGTAGCAACCGACGAAATGTCCAACCAGCTTCCAGACGTCACTGGTGGCAGCACAAGTCACGTGATAGCCACCGTCGTCCGCGTGGTGGCAAATTGTACACAGTGGAGTGTCAGACAATCCGATTGCATGAAGGAGTTGACGTGCGGTGAGTTTTCCACATGCTACACAGTACCACGTTGCCCAGACTTTGGAGGGAAGGAAAGGCTGGTGGACATGACGCCAAACGTCGGACCACTGGATATGCAACGCGGTAGTGGAGTGTAGAAAATCTTTGGTTCGAGGAAGATGCGTGCTCTGTAAGTGAGTGTGAGCGTAACTTAAGTCGACGATTAATTCGGAAATGTGCACCAGATGAAGAGTGATGTGACATACTCTCACCGTTGGGGCTATGGATGTGGGTATAACAACGTCCAGAAAGGAACGCGTATGGGAGGCGCCGCTGTTCCACTGTTTGTGCATAGTGACCATGTACAAAGACGGCGCTCCGAATCGAACATTGGCGAGATCGAGGGCCCCGTTCGCGGGGGGAGGGTGAGCGTTTCGCAACGGACCTTAAAGAGTGTAGCGACCATAAAAAGATATACGAACGTGGCCTGGAGGTTGCGTCCAGTAACTGATGGCTATTGGAGCACTTGTGCAATGTTGATCATCTTGGCTGCCACTTGTTGGTTTAGCTACTCCACACATCGTAAAGAACTGAGTCGGTAGAGCAGATTTTGTCGCACTGCCGTGCGAGTGGAGGGCATACCGAAAACTGTTGGCAGAGGAGCGGCGCACGGTGGAGGCGAAATGATACCAAGATATCGAAGGTTCTGTACACGTGGGAGGGGCGCTAAATCATTGTGTGAGAGGCAGCGTCCAATGCGCATCGCCGAGGATATAGCAGATTCATGGTGCTGCCCGCTGCAGTTTCGTAGTTGATAACAAATTTTGTACCATGTGTGTTTTGGTCTGTGGAGGAGATCGTTTGCATACGCACGACAACGAGAAGTGTGCTGTTGCAACGTGACGCCAGAAATGTGGGTCGTCAAGCTCCCGATGAGTGGTTCCCGGGTTATGGCGTAGAGTAATGTCGAAAGTGGGCAACCTTGCTGCCAGTGTTGTTAAATCGCGATATACTCCTCGCCGCCACGAGTCGTGCAAAAATTTTGTAGTCTGCGTTAAGCAGAGTTAGGGGGCGGTAGTGTGCGGTCAGCGCTCACAGCGTCGGTTTGTGGATAGGATAATAATTCCCATGACAAAGGCTGGCGATTCAAGTTTGTCCGTCGTCAATAGTTCATGAAACATTGTCGTCCCTCTCGACGTTATTAGCGCATGGAAGACGTTATAAAAGTCTATCGGAAATTCGTCGACACCAGGCGACTTATTCAAAGCACTTTTGTTGATTGCAGCGTGGACCTCGTCGCCTGCAGCCACCTTCGTCAGCTCGTCCACCTTGTCGCCGGCGAGGGGGCGTGTGGTAGCAAAGTCTCCTCAGCACGAATGTTGGTAGGCTCCTCCTTGTACATTGTTCGTTAGTGGTATAAAAAGGCATTGGCGATTTCGGCCTGACAAGTGACGCGTTGGGTGAGACGGATGTAGATGTTGGTGATAAGTCGTAGTCGTTTCCCATTGGAGGTCATTTTATGCATGGTGGGGTTTGCCTGTTCCGCCAAATCTTGACGTCTGGTTCTCTCCACCGCCCCCTGCTGTCTACGGCGTGACAGTTTCACGATTTGTGCCTTAATCCTGGTGCGTTCTCACTGGGTTTCAGTGGTGGGCGATTGGGCGTCTAGGTCGCGGAGAACGGGGTAGAAATCATTCGTTAGTGTGCCGGCGTCACGCAGCTAACTCCTTGTCATACTGAATCAAGGTACGTCGAATGGCAGGTTTGGCACATTCCAGTTATCAAGTCCAGGCTGTGCGGTACTTAGGCAAGCGACGTTCACAGGTGGCCCAAGTCTCGGTAACACGTTGATGAGATTTGGGACTGTGAAGGTGGGAGGTGTTTCACTTAAACACAGCACGAAAGCGCCAGGCCACTTATTGTGTGAGGACAATATTGCAAATGCCCTAAAAGGCCAAAGACCAAAGTTCTGCACCTTGGAGTGCTGATGTGAGTTCCCAAGAAACCTGAATCCTGACGAGGCGTCTTGTGGAGTGACCCATCTGTTAAGAGTGCGGCGCTTTACCGAACTTCTCAAGTGTTGTGGAGCAACAGATCAAGGACGACGAGGCATAGCTCTTCACAGGTGTCGTAGTTAGGCATTTGATCCCCAAACCGATAACAGTGACTGCGCCCAAGAAATAAAGTGCTGGTTTCTTATGAGTAGAAGGGTGCTGTGTCGTCGCTGTGGGTGGAGCCTGACAGGGCATAAATGTTGACGACATGCATCCCCATGACTATGATTGCCATGCAGCTGGCAGACATAAGGTATGTGGCATCAGCTACCGGTGCAGATGGCTACGCCACGTCTGAGTTGGTCACCAGGGGAGGTATAAGTGGTATAGCCTGCGGCGTCCGGAAGTGTGGCCAAATGTACTTCCTATAGAAGTGCGATGTCGACGTTAATGCCCATATCATCTCTAGCAGCAGTTGAATTTTCAGTCGGGAGCTAACGTTAATAGTTGCCATTCGGTACGTTTGCAGTCGACCTGAAGAGGAACTCGATCAGCGATGGGTGAGGAGGGCCGAGGCAGCAGTGATCCGTACCGTATACCACCTGACGTCGTTGTCGGCGTAACTAGGTCTCAAAAATGGTTCAAATGGCTCTAAGCACTATGGGACTTAACATCTGAGGTCATCAGTCCCCTAGACTTAGAACTACTTAAACCTAAGTAACCTAAGGACATCACACACATCCATGTCCGAGGCAGGATTCGAACCTTCGACCGTAGCAGCAGCGCGGTTCCGGACTGAAGCGTCTAGAACCGCTCGGCTAAAGCTGCCGGCAATAACTACGTCTCAGTCTGGGGTAACACCGTTCCCAGCGTGTGGTACGGTTCATCGTGGGCGTCGTTACTCCAGGCTTTCGCAGTTGCGGCGGTCTGGGATGAAGGCCGTTGCTGGTACAATGAGCGATCCGACGTCCATATCATCGACGAGGAGAGGATCGACAGTCGTCGCTGTTGGCACTGGTTCCAGAGTCACGTCGGGTTGTAAGCGTGACACGTTACCTGTGGCAGCTCGAAGGGACAGTGTACGTGGTCCAGCTGACGACGGTCGGGTGGAGGAGGAAGCGCCGATGCGTAGGTGATCGGTGAAACCGTCGTCGGAGACGGAGGCGCCGCGGTAGCGGTCGGCCGTTGGGTGATGCGCCGCTGATGACACTCAGACCTGAGGTGGCCTTCTTTTCCACACCTGGAAAAGATCTTGGGCTGGTCGTCGTCGTATAAAACGACAGCGCGGCACCCACTGATGTGTATACGTATGACGGCACGTGGCAACGGAGATCGATAGTGATCTGTTGTACACCGTTAATAACGGGTTACATTTGGAATGGCGCCCGGCCTTTGGCAGTAGGCCATAGAGGGCGGGAAACCGCGATAACGTCTTCCACCAGGAGCTCGATTGGTAGTTCGAAGAATCGTATGGTGCGCATGCCCAAGCCTGCATGGTTGACAGTGACAGCACAGAATTGCCGTTGTCGTTGCAAAAACGTAGTTAATGTTTGATGTCACGAATTAGCACGCTGTACCATTTACGACTTTGATGTACATTGTACTGTTTAAGATGGACAAATGGATGCCCAGAATGTCGGAAGCTGGAATCTTAGTTTCGTCACGTGGGAAGCGTTCCACTTCCAAAGCCTTTGGTCGGTTGTAATCGCTACAGGAGATGAATCGTACAGTGGATTTTCGAAAACGATTGGCCATGGCTCTAGTACACGTAATCGACACGTAAACAACAGCCAACGCGCGCTCTCCGCAGGCGGAAACACACATGTCCGCACCGCATAAAAGCCGGACTGTGCGTGTCCGAAGACACATGGCACCGTAGGCTTCATATTCACAACACAGCCACTACAATTTCGAAATCTGCACATCGCTGGTTCGGTATTTTTTTCATTAAATTGTCTGGTATACTGAACAAGCTACGTGGCGTTACCAATATAAAAACCTAAACAGCCTACTTACAACTCCTCCTCGCAAATTATTGATTCTCGTGGCAATTCAGGCGGCATTAATGCTAGCGCACTGAAAGAAACGCCAAAGAGGGGTTGCGCTCTTACAGAAATGTGTGTATTCGAGCGGTGTCTGTTCTGTCTGACATGTTCGACAGGACAGACACCACTCAGATACACACATTTCTGGGGCTGTTAATTTTTGTACTTGATATGTGTCTTTGTTGCATAGCCAGTGCGGCGATGTCTGGTATCCAATGGTAACTTTAATTGGTTAGTTTCCCAGACTGACAAGCGGGATGTCTAATGTGGGGATCCAAAGGCACAAGTGAGCCTTTTGAGTATTAAATCCTTCACCCGTCGAAGCACAGCCTTATGCTTCCTTAGCAGAGTCTGTGTGCCCAGATAGTGCTGCCATAAATATGCACTGCCCGCGTGGGTATTCTTTATGTCGCAGACTAGTCGTGGAATTTTGTCAACTTATTCATTGTAACTGCTTTTTTCCATCTAATTACACTTCTAGATATCTACATACGGTGCTCAGTTTTATAGACACGTGTTCTAGATTGAAAATCGGGTTTTTGTCTGAAGTTTCGATTTCAGTACTTAATACAGGGATTGGACAAAAACATGGAAATACCGCGAGAAATGCATGTTTGAATATAAATGCGAGAGCTAGCCCAGCCTGAGGGCTGTGCTGTTATATTTGACCACGAACGGCACCTGTGTAATGTTCTCAGTACGTTGAAAGTGTGAGTCGTGGTAATAACAGTGTTCTTTGTAGTTGTGGATGTATTCTATCCAATCTAAGTGAATTAGAAAGTGGGCAAATTGTTGCTACTCGTATGGGGGAAGGAGGGAGGTGCTTCCGTAGTCAAGGTAGTCGAAGTGTTTGGTGTATCAAGAGGCATACAGCCGAGGCAGAAAAATATCATCCACAAAGTCATAACATGGACGGAAGTGTGTGTTGACTGGTCGTGATAGACGGCCGTTGAAGAAGATTCTGACGAGATATGAGAGGGCGACAGCTTCAAAATTAACTGCAGAACTGAATGTCGCACCCGTGAATCGTGTCAACATTAAAACAGCGCAATGGGAGCTCCCGCAGCAGAGAACTGTAGGGCGAGTTGGAATTTCAAAATCACTCTTCGGTGATGCAAATGCCCATAACAGAGAAACATAGTACGGAAGCCATAAACCTGGAGTAGGGAGCAATGGAAGAAAGTCATTTGGACGGATGAATCTTGTTTCACACTGTTTCCAACTTTGGGGGAGTGCAACATGACGGGGATTTGGTGATGATTTGGGCAACCGTATTCAGTATCCGTGGGTCCCAGGCTTACTGTGCAAGGTCGAATTACCGCCAATGGTTACATGACCATTTTGGCTGATCAGGTCCATTCCACGGTACAATGGTTGTTCCCCAATGGCGGTGCAATGTTTTAAGACGATAGGGTCCCTGTTCACACAGATCGCATTGCCCAGGACTGGTTTTGGGAGAACATGACCGCTATTCACCTCTGTCGTCGTTACTTGAACTTGCCATTACTTTTGCAGGAATAATTTTATAAGACTCCATTGAAAACCATACGGCACCTGTATTTATCCATTCCGAGACGACTGGAAGTTGTTTTGAATGCCAGTAAGTTTCTTACACCGTATTAGGCATGGTAATGTGTTGTGTTTTTTGTTTCCATATTTTTGTCCATCCTCTGTTCTTAGGGGGCTCAGACATGTTCATATTTTCTGCCCTGAAAGATAGTTTTTGAAGTTTTATAAGCAGGTTCCCGCGTAACGTGCGGCGACTTTCTTTAAGGGTCAGCCAGTCTGGATTCTTCAATATTTCTGTTAGACTCTCCCGCCAGTCAAACACGTTTGTGAATATTCGTTTCGCCTTTATATGCTCAGCGTCCCCTCTGAATGTGATGTGATATCGATGCCATTAATTTGAGCAGTATTCGTGTACAGGATTTACAAGTGTTTCATACACAAACTCTTTTGCCAGCAAACCGTAGTTTCCCAAAATCCTGCCAATGAATCGTAGCCTGCTAATTGCTGTAACTACAATTGAACCTGTTCGATCGCTCCATTCGATATCCCTGTATTGCTTGCGATATTTAAAGATAACATTTATATTAAGTCTTTTTATTCTATTGTTGTGTGTATATATGGTATTGGTCTTGGCATTTCTTTCTGCAAAACAAAAAAATCATATCGGGGTTTGCTGAACAGCACACAAACTCTGTAAGGAAGATAGCGCCATTCGAGTAGACCGAGAGGGGTAGCAGACTTTCCGGAACGAGAAAATCTGATAATTTATGCCGCGAATTTGGTACTAAATTCGTCTGACAGGTTTCATTCAAAAATTTGTACTCAACCATCGTAAATATAGTGGCGTAAGAATTCAAAAATTTTCGTAAAATCGCCATAAGTGGGACTAAGATGCAAGTAGGGGATTTTGCTTTCTTATGCGACATGAAATTAGCGAACGAAGCCAGACCAGGTCAGGCCTGTGCAACCTCCATGCCCACTAAAAATCCTGACCAGAAGGGTGACCACTAAACTGCATACAGGGAAAGCGAAAATACATTACCCGCTAAGTCACAACGTGGAGGAAAGTGTGCGTTGAGTTATCGTGATGGACGGTCATTGAAGAGGACTGTGAAACACAGCGTTAACAGTGAAGGCAATTTGATAATACTAGGGAGTTTGCTAGGTGCACACGGAAGTTTAATATCTTGGGCATTTAACTGAGACATCACAAGTGCTGGCTAATCAACCACCAGTTGGGTGTAGTATGGCTACCAATGTGTAGTGAAAACACTGTCGTTTATCTGTCTTTGTTCGAGAAGACTGACATACACTCCCTCTCTTTCTACGTTTGAACGCGTGCACCTAGCAAATTCCCTAGTTATATCAAATCACTTTCATTGCTAACGCTCTGTTTCTCAGTCCTCTTCAATGACCGTCCCTCACGATAACACAACACTTTCCTCCGCGTTGTGACTTAGCACTTGATGTTTTTCCGCTTTCTGACCCTTCGGGTCAGAATTTTTGATAGGCATGGAGGTCGAACAGATGAGCTAGTGACGCTCCTGGTGTTGGAGACTGAGCCCAGGAGCTTGTGTGGACGGTTGCCATAAACCCTAGTGAAACAGCGTTACCTGGAATCATGTTCATTATCAGTGGTTTAACAGTACAGAATGTCTTCTCTGGTGCAGCAAAAGGCGCGCTGATTCGTACATTCTCGCGTGACGAAGAATGCAGACACAGCACTGCATCGGCTGGGTCCGTTGTGCAGACCAGGGGCCCCAGCACCGATGCGTGCAGGCTGACCGTACAAGAGTCTGCAGGTGCTAGTCTACCGCGGCTTACTTACTGCTAGTGCGGCTCGCAGCAGCGATCTCGAAGAGGGACGTGCACTTACGCGAGTGGCGACATCATGTCGCGGACGGCGGGTGTTGTGAAAGCGAAAGCCCAGGACCCAGATCGGTGACACAGAGTACAGCCAGGGAGGTGGTACTCAGGTGTCACGCCCAACAGGTTGTAGCTGGAAGTTAGCAGTCACTCGGTACGGCACTTCACTAGAGTAACGCCCAGGCTCATGCACAACTTCTTCAATGACGGCGGCGACCAAACAACAGTGGCACCTTGCAGAAAGCTAAGTCTCACTACGAAATTAGAATTATGTATTAATACCTTCAGCTGCTGACGGGCGTTGATACATATCAACGGGGACATGTGAAAATGTGTGCCCCGACCGGGACATGTCCGAAAGAGCAGACACCACATCCACATAAGTATATAGTTCTGGCAATACTGGTCATGATCTTCTTCTTATGTGCTGATGCACACATATTACCCGAACTCTTACGGGTCTTGGTAAGAATCTCTTCCACGAGTAATGAGTGTATTGGGTAGGGACACTACGAATGTAATGCGTGGACATATAATGTGAGAATGTGGGTCCCGCGGGAGGCGTGCACGAGATAGTCCGTGCAGTCGCCGGTACAGTATCTCAGCGTGTTAGCCCAGAGGACTGTTTTCGCCGGCACGGTAACTCAGGGTGTTCGGTCAGAGGGTTAGCTGCCCTCTATAATAAAAAAAAAACTTAGTTAAAGGATCAACGACGAACTTAAACGTGTGTCTTGCGACGTCCGCCCCGAGCAGAGACAACGAATAAAAACGAACAAAATGAGATTAATAAAAAAAGGGTGTTCGTTCAGAGGACTAACTGCACTCTGTAACAAAAAAAAATGAGTAAATGGATCAACAACGAACTGAAACGGGTGTCTTTCGATGTCCACCCCTAGCAGATACAACGAACGAAAGCGAACAAAATGAGATTTTTTTTTTTTAAAAAAAAGAAAAAGATTGATAGAGAGTCTGCGATGAAAGCAGGAGATCCCGGGTTCGAGTCCCGGTCGGGGCACACACTTTCACCTGTCCCCGTTGATATATATCAACGCCCGTCAGCAGTTGAAGGTATTAATATATAATTCTAATTTCGTTTTAGTCGGCTGCAGGTCATAAATGGTGTCTGTTCTTTCGGACATGTCCATATAAGTATATAAGTCTCACTGCAGTTGGCTGACTGTGATCTTGGAGGTGGAGTCTTCTCTCAGCCACAGGCAGCACATCACGATTTTCCAGTAAGATTATTCTGCAACTAGTGAGATAGTCATTCTCTTGGAATCAGGAATACAGATGGTATGACCAAACACTGAGACAGAGACTTCAGAAACGGTTGTATTTAAGCTAGACATTACATCATCGTGACTGGTGATGTGATCACTTGCCCTTGTTATCCAGATGTGCCAGCAGACATGTCCCCATAGTGGCATCTCAGTTATCGCCCGTTCCATTACTTTTGCAATTTCCGCGCTTGCTAGGACTCCGTGGAGAAGCTGAGGGTGGTGATTACGTGTTACGACTCCATACTGAAGGGCTTGCAAAATGACGCATTAGGTGCTGTCATACTGTTGCGTTTGCGCTTCGTGATTACGCCTCGGATCGACGTGGCAGTGTATTATGAGCGGTGCTTTGCCATCTGCAACATACGGGCACTCCTTGTGTGCCCCAGCACCGGCTGTGACACACTGTATGAGCCGGATCTGATTCTCTGCCGTCCGTGCAAATTAATAACTTTAAAAATTTAAATGCCCGCCTGGAAACTGAATTTGCTGTGCAACAGCGGTATAAATTTTCTTTATGGTGCTTCTTGAAACATCAAACACTCCGGTTATCTTGGTTACGGAAGGACCTACCATAGGAGCACCAACAATTTGCCCTTGTTCGAATTCACATAGCTCCATGATAATGTACCCACAGCTACAGAGAACGTTAATCTGACGACGACTGACTGACACCTTCGACGTATTGCGGACATTGCACAGGTGCCATTCAGGGCCAAATACAACAGCACAACTTTTAGGCTTGGCTAGCATCTGCTTTTATGTTCAATCATGCATTTTTCGTGTTGTTTTTATAGTTTTGTTCAGCCCCTGAATGTATACGGTAGACAATATGCAAACAAAATGAGGCAACTAACAACTCACACAGAAGCATACAAGCAGTCGCTTGGCTTGAATATATGATGTAATAAAAGGTGCGCTCTGCAAAGCATTTTAGATTGATTTTTCTACGTATAAATGTATATTTTCTTTTTGTAAATTGAAAAGTCTTTTTATTGCTGTAGCCTATACGTATTACGTTCTGGATGCCTTTCGCCTTTTCAATTAAAGTATTCAATCTGGAATAATACAGTTTTTTATCTGCTGCGGATAACGGTCACTCCAACTAACTTGTTATAAATGTAGATGTATACCGCTGGGCGTTAAAATTACTTCAATAAGGATGGCAAATGACGAAGTTTTATTTATTTTACAATGCGGTGTAGCAGGAACAATTCATGATTAAATTTGTGCGTGATTTGAGGGCGTAGAGGTATGCAAAATTTAGCACTTGGAGCTGCCATCTATGGCAAAAAGTAGCAGATTCAACCCGTTTGGGCATCTAGTCAAACTGAGCTGCATGACTGACACGGATGCAGCATTGCATGCTACTTGAACTGTATAGCAGAGTTCACGAAGCATAGCAGCTGGCAGGTGTTTGATTTCAGTCTTTTCGCAATCCATGTCCAGATATTTTCAGTGCTTGAGAGATGTGCAGTCTGGACATCTAGTCAAACTGAGCTTGCATGACAAATACGGATACGACATTCCATGCTACTTGAGCTCTATAGCAGACTTCATGAAGTACAGCAGCTGGCGGGTGTTGGCATGTCAGTCTTTCCGCAATCCAAGACTAGATATTTTCAGTGCT
Source organism: Schistocerca piceifrons (assembly GCF_021461385.2). NCBI lineage: Eukaryota > Metazoa > Arthropoda > Insecta > Orthoptera > Acrididae > Schistocerca > Schistocerca piceifrons. The sequence goes on from NC_060149.1 coordinate 332,654,052, forward strand.
TGAGAATATGCAGTGCGTGATTGTCAGGGTTACAGTCGAACACCGTCTGGCTGGAGGTGGGTCAGGTTGGCACAGGTAACATGTGGTAACGCATTGTCTTGAAGGATAACGTCATGGAAACCTCTAAGATGGAGCACAGCCTCCTGTCTTATGACGTCAAAAATATAAATTACTGGATATGTGAACCAAATGTGATCGTATTGTCTATCCAATGGCACCCCATACCATTACGCCATCTACTGTGGCGTCCGCAGCTCGTGGTCGTGCGATAGCGTTCTCGCTTCCCACGCCCGGTATCCCGGGTTCGATTGCCGGGGGTCAGGGATTTTCTCTGCCTCGTGATGACTGGGTATTGTGTGATGTCCTTAGGTTAGTTAGGTTTAAGTAGTTCTAAGTTCTAGGGGACTGATGACGATAGATGTTAAGTCCCATAGTGCTCAGAGCCATTTTGCCGGCCGAAGTGGCCGAGCGGTTAAAGGCGCTGCAGTCTGGAACCGCAAGACCGCTACGGTCGCAGGTTCGAATCCTGCCTCGGGCATGGATGTTTGTGATGTCCTTAGGTTAGTTAGGTTTAACTAGTTCTAAGTTCTAGGGGACTAATGACCTCAGCAGTTGAGTCCCATAATGCTCAGAGCCATTTGAACCATTTTCTACTGTGGCCGTTTGTTGATGAATGGAATCGGCCTACGTTCATTCTCCTGGGAGCCCACACACGTGGATACGACTGTACGCAGGAACGAGAAGATGACGTGTTGCCACTCTTGTTTCCACTAGAGCCGTGCCTCACTCTGCCGCCACGTCAAGGGAAGCCACAACAATGGTCACTGTGCTAACAGCCCTTGGCGTTCCAGACCTCGTCGTACTCATTATGTGGTTTCTTGTCTCACTACAAACTAGACATTTCTTGACTCGAGGCAGATGACTTGGCTGTACGATCATGCATGACCGAGGTACCACTATCTCGTTCCTCTAGAGCGTTCATTGTTGAGATCGTGCATGGTCTTGCTGAACCCATCGGTTCATATTCGCATGACGTTCGTAGGGTCCCGACTAAGGCGAGCACCAATTTCACGGAACGATAAACTGCAGTCTCGGCATGCCTGGATCTTTTTGCTCCCTAATTCCGTGACGTGCCGGAAGGCATTTCTCTTTCTTACACGAGGAATAAAGCGATCTTCTCACAAACGAGGAACACCGAAATGCGATTTCGCGCTGCATGATCTTTCATTATATACTAAATGTCAAACTCATTCAGAATTCAAAACTGTACTGTTGTTTTAAATATAAAATACGGGACACACATTTCGTCAGTTACACCAGAACTCAGAGTTGGATGACACTGTTGAAACTGTGTGCAGAAATTGGCAGCAGCAATTTTATTTATCTGGAGAGCTTGCCAGAGCAATGTAGACCCTAGTATTTTCTCTAAGTCAGTCAGCAAGTCCTGTTACAGTTGTAACGTAAACAGAAGCTTCAGAGGTTTTTAATCAAATGTAACTTTGTCTAGAGAACTCAGATAAAAATTCCATATAAATGAAATCCTTGAGTACATCAAATTATTTAAAAAAATGCAGTATAGTACCAAGAACAAGAGGATGTGCACAGTTAACCTAGCGTTTTGTAGGTGTTGTCGATACTTTATGGTGCATAAAGCGCAGTAAGTGTTGGTGATGTAGTTCTTTGTTGGTGGCAACAATCAGTTGGTGCTGCCACCGGGATTGGGAACTCCACACAGAATATTGGACAGATCTTAATGCATACGAGTCTGCTACAGTCGCTTTGTCAGTCAAAAGACATATACAGTCATTATCGCTTCTGTTCCTTCTTTATAAGATGCATCACCTTTGTTCCTCAAGAAAACATCCATTCGGTCACACACTCTGGGAACCTCTAACTGCTGAGGATTCTGCCCCTTTTGTAGCTTCTGTATGACTATACGAACTGCTATTAGCAAGTCTGATCCTCGTTTCTTTCAGAGCTTATTGTTACTAAAAATCATATTTCTTGAGACTCAGTAAACAGTAATCACTTAATTTTTGAAAAAAAGGATAAATAATTACTTTCAACATCTCCGTTGAAAACGGTATTTTTGCTGGGCACATTTCCTCCCGATTACGACATTTTTTCTGCATTGGACGGAAATTTTTTCTAGACAACCCAAACGTTACAAGCGGGAATCTGCTAGACTGATTCACAGGCGGTGTTGGCAATTCGAATATCTAAAGAAAGTAGTGCCTAGAAGACTACAGTAACCATAGGCAGTCAGTAAATCAGGTGCAATGGTGATATGGACACCGCTTACCCGTCACCAGTCCTGGCTCTACTGCCATTGGTTACAACCAGTTTAACATGCCATTTTTGTATTGCGTCACGTAAGTACCCTGGGGATTTGTTAATACTGCCGAATTTGCACTGTTTCGCTTATTACTGAATCCCAAAATGAAGCGGGAAGTAGGAGTTCGAACTAAAACACCTAAAACATGTCTCTAATAACATGTCTTAATAACAGATATAAGGAGAAGTAGCTAAACAGCGGATAATATTTTCATTTTACGAATCATACTTGGAAAAAACTGAATGTAATCAGGATTTGCAATTGCTTTTCATAGACCTTATGGAAGCATTGGACAGTATTAACAGAAACTAATTACGGGTGACTATTAAAGAATTTGGAATCCCAGGCAAATAAATAGAGCTCCCAAAAATATGAATTCGAAATTCAAATTTTAAAGTTAAAGTACGAAACAGTCTCTCTGAATTGTTCCGTGTTACTTCTTGACCCAAACAAGGGGATACTTTGTCGCCATCACTTTTCAACCTCTTTATGGAGCGGGTCATTAGGAAAACCAAATCATCACTACTTGGGACAAAAATAGAGCTCATTTTTAACATACTGGCATATACAGGTGACGTAATAATCTTAGAAGAAAATCAATAAGAAATGAATTTACTCATCGCAATATTGTATAGCAACGTACTTGGAACACGACTATAAATTAATACCTTTAAGACCAAATACTTCATTGTCTCTCGGCAAGCTAAAGCAGATCATACCTTTAAAATTAGTTCACTTATTTTCGAATCTTGCTAACTACAGACAACACTATCAAGAATAGATAAATACCACATTACAAAAGGCCAATAAATGCTGTTTCGCATTACTCAACGTATTAAAAAGCAAACTTATTTCGAGAAGTACAAAGACTCGCTTATGTAAAACTGTTCTGACATACGGTTGTGAGACATCGACATTAACAAAATCAGAAAAAGTAAAATTAAGAATCTTTGAAAGGAAAATTTTGAGGAAGATATTTGTTGAGATTCAAGAAAGAGACACCGGAGAATATTAGCAAACAAATAAGTGTATGATGTAAATGAAGAACAAGATTCAATCCAGTGGTGTGGAGGGACGCTCGAAATGACTGTAAGGACTGTTACCTGTTACTGGACACAACTCCAAAACCAAAAAGGAAATCTGTTATCCGAGTACTGAATCACCGTACTACGCCTCACGCACTTCATGTTCCCGTACCTTTGCCGCCAGATAATCTCGGTAATGTGCTTTCACTTTCAGGCGGTGACAAGCACGACAGTTCTGATGAAGATCATGAAGTCAAGAACTGCCGTGAACCAGAATTGTCTTCAGAAACCGAACTGAACGATTTGACCAGAGACCTGCAACCCCCAAAAGTTGCTGCACATTTGTTACCTTTAGACTGCAAGAAAAGAACTTGTTGGCCACTGGAACTTCTTTCTTTTGGTTCAAAATCAGAGAAAAAGAATTTGTTCCTTACTTTTCACACGACGATGACTTGGTGTAAAGTTCCGATGTTCTTGGTTTGATACAAATGTTTGGAATTCAGCATGCGGCCAAAGATTGCAGACTCTTCATTGATAATTCAAAAGAAGTCTCAAAGATGTCCTTATATACAACAGGAACAAATGTCCTCCAATATTTGTTTCAAAATCCGTACATTATAAAGAGAGTCTTTAGCCCTTATCCCGTACAAACTTAGTTACAAAGAATACGAGTGAATCATTTGAGAGTATTTGAAAGTACTCTCCCTGTTCTTTGGTGGACTCCTGCCTCCACTTCACATAAAACTTAGCATTATGAAACAATTTCTGAAAATCCTGTCAAAAGGAGGCGACACTAAATGTGTGACAAATAAGTTTCTGCAGCTATGAGAAGGTAACCTGTAAGATGGAATGTTCCTCGGCCTTGACATGAGGAAACTAATTAAAGACGAAACGTCTTAGGACAAATTGGAAGGCATTGAAAAATAAGCTTGGATATTATTTAGCCGGCCGCTGTGGCCGAGCGGTTCTAGGCCCCTCAGTCCGGAACCGCGCTGCTGCTACGGTCGCAGGTTCGAATACTGCTTCGGGCATGGATGTGTATGATGTCCTTAGGTTAGTTAGGTTTAAGTTGTTCTAAGTCTAGGAGACTGATGACCTCAGATGTTAAGTCCCATAGTGCTACGAGCCATTTGAACCAATTTTGATATCATTTAAAGAAGTTGCTAACAATTCTTTCGGCTACTAAAAAGCTCCTGATTACGAAAATACAGTAAGAAACATACTGAATAACTTCGTAGCATTGGGTGCTCAATAAGCCTGAAGTTGCACCCACAAGTAATGGACAGAGGTCGTCCTATGACTAGACGTATACACAAACAGAGGGTAAGATTTCTGTAATCGTTCATCAGTCACCTCGCCGAATTACCCGCGATTTACAATACAATTCCAGATATCTCAAAGAATGTTTCTTGAATTGTTGTACGATGAGGAACTGCATCCATATCATTACAAGTTAACTCAACACCAGCGGCCAGAAGACCGCATTCGACGAGTAGAGTTTTGTGAATGGCTTTTGTACCAAGTGGAAGATAATGAATATTTTATAAACAGTGTGATAAGGGCAGACGAATCTAGCTTCACTCGTGAAAGTGTTTTCAATCTCCACAACAGCCATTATTGTTCGGAACACAACCTACGTGTCACCCGTGACAGTGACTTTTAGCCACGCTTTGGCATAAACTTGTGGGCTGGAGTCGTGAGATGAGTGCTTTTGGGCATTTTCTTATTGCCGGACAAGTTGAATGCGTCCCTGTATCGTACGTTTCTTTGCAATACTTTGCTTTACGCATAAGAAAACGTCCCACTTGTTGTTCTGCGACAGCTACGGTTTCATCATGATGGTGCACCGCTACACTTCGCAATGAATAAGCATAGCTATTTAAATGAAGCATTTGCATGGAAATGGAGTGGTCGTGGTGGTCCAATGTTCTGGCGTCCACGTTCCCCAGACCTTAATCCAGTAGATTTTTATATGTGGGGACACGTAAAAGAAGAAGTTATACTACTTCACCCATGGATGAACACGACCTAATAGGTCACGTGCATACCGCTTCCGCAATGGTGGATGTAGATGTGTTGAGTAGGGTCCAGTAAAGTAAGATCCATCGAGTGACGAAGTGTTTTCAAATGCAGGGTGTTCGCTTTGAACACCTTCTCTAAAGTGAACATTGCTCGTATGTGTACATACCGCTTCTGTGGAGATATGCCTGGACATCAAACGTATAGGGCATGATGTGCAGTCTTAGTGTAGCCTACCTATCGTGTTTTTTGCACCTCACTGGTTCCAGACGATGCTACTGTATCAGTTGCTATTTTATATTGGCTTTATTTCCGTAATGGACGAAACAAATCGGTCGTGTGTCTGTAAGATGTTCGTGTTATGTTGTGATGTTTAAATAAAGGTAACAGTAACAGAAAGAAATACACAAGATACCGACATGTAGGGGTGTAAATTTGATGCTTTAACTAAAAAAAAAAAAAAGTTTGGCACGAACGCGACTCTGCATATCCGTCCCCCACGGCATTGCTTTATCTCACTGTACTAACGGGACAGCTCCGGCACAGTGCAGAGTTCATGTTACCTGTTTCTGGCCACGCTGCACGCAGTTATAGTGTTGCCAGAGCCTAGTTTTTTGTTTTTGTTTTTATTCGCACTGCTCTATTAAACCAATTGAGGGGACTAGGTTCTGCTATATACGCTTTGTCTTGAACTGGGATGAGGAATCGCTTGCCGACGGCCAAGTGAGCTATTTTTTCTTCACCCTGTATACAAATAATTAGGATCACCTAAATTTAATACAAAAACTGCTAAGTATAAACTTTTAGACCTCTGTTATGTATTTGCAATGAAAGAGGGTAGGAAACTATTGCAACTGGAGTAACTATTCGTTACCAGAACGAGGAAATTGTTCGTTGTCCTGTGTCATTTTTAAGTCCATACAGACGGATTTTAAGAGACTAAACTGCTTAGCTTCCTTGTAGGGACACTTTCCCCAAAGTAGAAAGATCTTCAGGAATAATTTTCATATACAGTAGCCTGTCACGTCAACCCTTACCGTGTGTGTGATAACTGTATTCTGCTGGATCGTCAGACAGTCGAGCACTTAGAGTTACGCCTATAAGGTACCCATTCGTTTTATGACAGCCAGTTGCAGTACACGACTTAAGGTCAGATACCTGTACCATATCACTTTGGATCTAGCCACTTTACTCATGAACCATTTCTCATCGTCAACACGCTGTGTGTCACCGCGTCATTGCTCTTGTGGAGTGAGGAAGTTTGATGACGTAAGAGGCCAGGGCATGTTATGGCTCCTTTGTGCGCTTTGTGCCATGGTGTCTGAGACAATATTCAGATACTGCAGAGTATAGTAGGCGAGTAGGAACTGGACCGTGGCGTGTAGCAGCACCGGTCAAGGACAATTAACTTGTCAACATAACACGACAAAATTCTTTTTTAATCGTATCTCAGTTGAAATATGCCGTTACAGGATCTGACGGTACGTCCGGTGCCGGTTTGGGAGGCCAGACTTTAAAGTAAACGTGCAGCCGTGATTAACATTCACTTTATCGACAAGCGTTTGGCGGGGAGACATGAATCGTGACAGGTTGAAAGTTATATCTGCTGACGCATTTGCATTCTCTCAGCAAATGATGATCCAGGAGAAGTATATTTACTGCAATGTGTTCGTTTTGAGGAGAGCTGCCTGACAAAAAAAGTGAAGCACCCAGACGACATGGTCGGATGGTAATGTAACTTCGGTCACGTACACACCATCGGTGAGCATGTAAGTGAATGGAGTTGGAATTCTCCGTGACAGAACAGCCATCCGAGTGCATTTGCCTCCAGAATGAAATTTCGCTCTACAGCGGAGAGTGCGCTGATTTGAAAGCTCCAGGCAAGGCAGATTAAAACTGTGTGCCGAGCCGGGACACGAACCGTGGAACTTTGACCTGTAAGTTGTCAAGTTCGTGTTACGATCCGGCACACAGTTTTAATCTGACAGGAAGTTTCAGAGTGCATTCGTGTTGTAGGTGTTCAGTGCTGTTGTAAGTAGGCTGTGTAGGTTTTTTATGTTGGTAACGCCATGTAGCGCTCTATATGAAAATCACTGGCTGTGCTGTGTGCAGTCTGTGGCTAGTTTGCATTGTTGTCTGCCATTGTAGTGTTGTGCAGCTGGATGTGAACAGCGCGTAGCGTTGCGCAGTCGGAGGTGAGCCGCCAGCAGTGGTGGATGTGGGGAGAGAGATGGCGGAATTTTGAAAGCAGACGATCTGGACGTGCGTCCATCAGAAAGAGAAAATTTATAATATTGGATTCATGGGCTGATATATATATTATGACTTTTGAACACTTTTAAGGTAAATACATTGTTTGTTCTCTATCAAAATCTTTCATTTGCCAACTAAGCCTATCAGTTGTTAGTGCCTTCAGTAGTTTGAATCTTTTATTTTGCTGGCAGTAGTGGCGCTCGCTGTATTGCAGTAGTTCGAGTAACGAAGACTTTTGTGAGGTAAGTGATTTGTGAAACGTATAGGTTAATGTTAGTGAGGGCCATTCTTTTGTAGGGATTTTTGAAAGTCAGATTGCGTTGCGCTAAAAATATTGTGTGTCAGTTTAAACACAGTCATGTATAATTGTTCAAAGGGGACGTTTCACTGTTATCAAGCTTGGTAGGGTATATATATGGGGCGTAAATACCGTCAGATGTTGAGTGATGACTATGGACGATAGGGAGATGCCGCGTATTCATGTGAGACAGCATTATTAACACCTGACAACGTTTGATAGGGGCCACATTGTGCGTCTACATTTGGCTACTTGGTTGAATTGCACAATATCCAGATTTGTGGGGCTTTCGTATGTGACAGTGGCCTGATGTTGGACACAATAGGAACCTGAGGGAAGCCTACTCGTCGTCAAGGATCCGGTTCCCAAAGTCTGACCATAACGAGGGAGGATCGCCGTATTGTGCCCCCTCACGAGCGTGCTGTTCGAGGACAAGTTCAAATGGTTCAAATGGCTCTGAGCACTATGGGACTTAACAGCTATGGTCATCAGTCCCCCAGAACTTAGAACTACTTAAACCTAACTAACCTAAGGACATCACACAACGCCCAGTCATCACGAGGCAGAGAAAATCACTGACCCCGCCGGAAATCGAACCCGGGAACCCGGGCGCGGGAAGCGAGAACGCTACCGCACGACCACGAGCTGTGGACCGAGGACAAGTAATGAACTCCTTGCAACAAAGTATGTTATCCCGTATCACTCGTTGGAGACTCGCTACAGGCGAACTATGGAATTATCGTCCCATGCATCGGCTGCCATTATGACCACAACGCAAATGGCTGAGTTGGGAGTGGTGCCGTGACCGGGAATTATGAACTGACGATGAATGTCTTCGCACTGTGTGCAGCGATGAATCGTGGTTCTGCACCATCTCACGAGGCAGAGAAAATCACTGACCCCGCCGGAAATCGAACCCGGGAACCCGGGCGCGGGAAGCGAGAACGCTACCGCACGACCACGAGCTGTCGACCGAGGACAAGTAATGGACTCCTTGCAACAAAGTATGTTATCCCGTATCACTCGTTGGAGACTCGCTACAGGCGAACTATGGAATTATCGTCCCATGCATCGGCTGCCATTATGACCACAACGCAAATGGCTGAGTTGGGAGTGGTGCCGTGACCGGGAATTATGAACTGACGATGAATGTCTTCGCACTGTGTGCAGCGATGAATCGTGGTTCTGCACCATCTCACGAGGCAGAGAAAATCACTGACCCCGCCGGAAATCGAACCCGGGAACCCGGGCGCGGGAAGCGAGAACGCTACCGCACGACCACGAGCTGTGGACCGAGGACAAGTAATGGACTCCTTGCAACAAAGTATGTTATCCCGTATCACTCGTTGGAGACTCGCTACAGGCGAACTATGGAATTATCGTCCCATGCATCGGCTGCCATTATGACCACAACGCAAATGGCTGAGTTGGGAGTGGTGCCGTGACCGGGAATTATGAACTGACGATGAATGTCTTCGCACTGTGTGCAGCGATGAATCGTGGTTCTGCACCATCTCACGAGGCAGAGAAAATCACTGACCCCGCCGGAAATCGAACCCGGGAACCCGGGCGCGGGAAGCGAGAACGCTACCGCACGACCACGAGCTGTCGACCGAGGACAAGTAATGGACTCCTTGCAACAAAGTATGTTATCCCGTATCACTCGTTGGAGACTCGCTACAGGCGAACTATGGAATTATCGTCCCATGCATCGGCTGCCATTATGACCACAACGCAAATGGCTGAGTTGGGAGTGGTGCCGTGACCGGGAATTATGAACTGACGATGAATGTCTTCGCACTGTGTGCAGCGATGAATCGTGGTTCTGCACCATCTCACGAGGCAGAGAAAATCACTGACCCCGCCGGAAATCGAACCCGGGAACCCGGGCGCGGGAAGCGAGAACGCTACCGCACGACCACGAGCTGTGGACCGAGGACAAGTAATGGACTCCTTGCAACAAAGTATGTTATCCCGTATCACTCGTTGGAGACTCGCTACAGGCGAACTATGGAATTATCGTCCCATGCATCGGCTGCCATTATGACCACAACGCAAATGGCTGAGTTGGGAGTGGTGCCGTGACCGGGAATTATGAACTGACGATGAATGTCTTCGCACTGTGTGCAGCGATGAATCGTGGTTCTGCACCATCTCACGAGGCAGAGAAAATCACTGACCCCGCCGGAAATCGAACCCGGGAACCCGGGCGCGGGAAGCGAGAACGCTACCGCACGACCACGAGCTGTCGACCGAGGACAAGTAATGGACTCCTTGCAACAAAGTATGTTATCCCGTATCACTCGTTGGAGACTCGCTACAGGCGAACTATGGAATTATCGTCCCATGCATCGGCTGCCATTATGACCACAACGCAAATGGCTGAGTTGGGAGTGGTGCCGTGACCGGGAATTATGAACTGACGATGAATGTCTTCGCACTGTGTGCAGCGATGAATCGTGGTTCTGCACCATCTCACGAGGCAGAGAAAATCACTGACCCCGCCGGAAATCGAACCTGGGAACCCGGGCGCGGGAAGCGAGAACGCTACCGCACGACCACGAGCTGTGGACCGAGGACAAGTAATGGACTCCTTGCAACAAAGTATGTTATCCCGTATCACTCGTTGGAGACTCGCTACAGGCGAACTATGGAATTATCGTCCCATGCATCGGCTGCCATTATGACCACAACGCAAATGGCTGAGTTGGGAGTGGTGCCATGACCGGGAATTATGAACTGACGATGAATGTCTTCGCACTGTGTGCAGCGATGAATCGTGGTTCTGCACCATCTCACGAGGCAGAGAAAATCACTGACCCCGCCGGAAATCGAACCCGGGAACCCGGGCGCGGGAAGCGAGAACGCTACCGCACGACCACGAGCTGTGGACCGAGGACAAGTAATGGACTCCTTGCAACAAAGTATGTTATCCCGTATCACTCGTTGGAGACTCGCTACAGGCGAACTATGGAATTATCGTCCCATGCATCGGCTGCCATTATGACCACAACGCAAATGGCTGAGTTGGGAGTGGTGCCGTGACCGGGAATTATGAACTGACGATGAATGTCTTCGCACTGTGTGCAGCGATGAATCGTGGTTCTGCACCATCTCACGAGGCAGAGAAAATCACTGACCCCGCCGGAAATCGAACCCGGGAACCCGGGCGCGGGAAGCGAGAACGCTACCGCACGACCACGAGCTGTCGACCGAGGACAAGTAATGGACTCCTTGCAACAAAGTATGTTATCCCGTATCACTCGTTGGAGACTCGCTACAGGCGAACTATGGAATTATCGTCCCATGCATCGGCTGCCATTATGACCACAACGCAAATGGCTGAGTTGGGAGTGGTGCCGTGACCGGGAATTATGAACTGACGATGAATGTCTTCGCACTGTGTGCAGCGATGAATCGTGGTTCTGCACCATCTCACGAGGCAGAGAAAATCACTGACCCCGCCGGAAATCGAACCCGGGAACCCGGGCGCGGGAAGCGAGAACGCTACCGCACGACCACGAGCTGTCGACCGAGGACAAGTAATGGACTCCTTGCAACAAAGTATGTTATCCCGTATCACTCGTTGGAGACTCGCTACAGGCGAACTATGGAATTATCGTCCCATGCATCGGCTGCCATTATGACCACAACGCAAATGGCTGAGTTGGGAGTGGTGCCGTGACCGGGAATTATGAACTGACGATGAATGTCTTCGCACTGTGTGCAGCGATGAATCGTGGTTCTGCACCATCTCACGAGGCAGAGAAAATCACTGACCCCGCCGGAAATCGAACCCGGGAACCCGGGCGCGGGAAGCGAGAACGCTACCGCACGACCACGAGCTGTCGACCGAGGACAAGTAATGGACTCCTTGCAACAAAGTATGTTATCCCGTATCACTCGTTGGAGACTCGCTACAGGCGAACTATGGAATTATCGTCCCATGCATTGGCTGCCATTATGACCACAACGCAAATGGCTGAGTTGGGAGTGGTGCCGTGACCGGGAATTATGAACTGACGATGAATGTCTTCGCACTGTGTGCAGCGATGAATCGTGGTTCTGCACCATCTCACGAGGCAGAGAAAATCACTGACCCCGCCGGAAATCGAACCCGGGAACCCGGGCGCGGGAAGCGAGAACGCTACCGCACGACCACGAGCTGTCGACCGAGGACAAGTAATGGACTCCTTGCAACAAAGTATGTTATCCCGTATCACTCGTTGGAGACTCGCTACAGGCGAACTATGGAATTATCGTCCCATGCATCGGCTGCCATTATGACCACAACGCAAATGGCTGAGTTGGGAGTGGTGCCGTGACCGGGAATTATGAACTGACGATGAATGTCTTCGCACTGTGTGCAGCGATGAATCGTGGTTCTGCACCATCTCACGAGGCAGAGAAAATCACTGACCCCGCCGGAAATCGAACCCGGGAACCCGGGCGCGGGAAGCGAGAACGCTACCGCACGACCACGAGCTGTCGACCGAGGACAAGTAATGGACTCCTTGCAACAAAGTATGTTATCCCGTATCACTCGTTGGAGACTCGCTACAGGCGAACTATGGAATTATCGTCCCATGCATCGGCTGCCATTATGACCACAACGCAAATGGCTGAGTTGGGAGTGGTGCCGTGACCGGGAATTATGAACTGACGATGAATGTCTTCGCACTGTGTGCAGCGATGAATCGTGGTTCTGCACCATCTCACGAGGCAGAGAAAATCACTGACCCCGCCGGAAATCGAACCCGGGAACCCGGGCGCGGGAAGCGAGAACGCTACCGCACGACCACGAGCTGTGGACCGAGGACAAGTAATGGACTCCTTGCAACAAAGTATGTTATCCCGTATCACTCGTTGGAGACTCGCTACAGGCGAACTATGGAATTATCGTCCCATGCATCGGCTGCCATTATGACCACAACGCAAATGGCTGAGTTGGGAGTGGTGCCGTGACCGGGAATTATGAACTGACGATGAATGTCTTCGCACTGTGTGCAGCGATGAATCGTGGTTCTGCACCATCTCACGAGGCAGAGAAAATCACTGACCCCGCCGGAAATCGAACCCGGGAACCCGGGCGCGGGAAGCGAGAACGCTACCGCACGACCACGAGCTGTCGACCGAGGACAAGTAATGGACTCCTTGCAACAAAGTATGTTATCCCGTATCACTCGTTGGAGACTCGCTACAGGCGAACTATGGAATTATCGTCCCATGCATCGGCTGCCATTATGACCACAACGCAAATGGCTGAGTTGGGAGTGGTGCCGTGACCGGGAATTATGAACTGACGATGAATGTCTTCGCACTGTGTGCAGCGATGAATCGTGGTTCTGCACCATCTCATTGCCGGAGATCCTGGTGGCGACCTGGAGAGAGGCCCATTCTTCTATCGTTTTGGAGAGGTACGGCGGTGTTACACCTTGCGTCATGGCGTATGGAGTCATATAGTATGACTCCTGGTCACGGCTCGTAGTGACTGAGGGAACTCTTGACGGTATAGTGGTATGCCACGGACATCTTACGAGATCATGTGCTCCCTTTCACGCTACAGTACCGCAGTGTCATTTTTTAACAGAACAATACTCGCCCACATATGACACGTGTCTCTATGAGCTATGTGCGTGACGGTGAGGTTCTCCCGTGGTCAGCATGATCCTCAGATCTGTCCCATAGAACATCTGAGGGGGAGCTCGTACGTCATCTACATCCCAGTGCCGGTCTGCAGTAAATCAAGGACCAGTTACAATAGTTTTGGGCCAGCTTGTCTCAGGAGAGGATACAGCGGCTTTGTGACACCCTTCCCAGCCGAATAAGTGCATGCACCATGGCCAAAGGGGATGCAAGTCATACTGGTAAGTGGGCTGATACTGCCACGTTCTTTACACATTTTACTCGATTTTGTAATCACTGAAATAACATCACAAAACTTCTCAACTTTTGAAGCTTTATTTCGTTTCTTCTTCCCCTTATGTGTGCTTCTGAGAGCCAATTATAAGTGGCTGTGTTCCGCGGACCTGTGGGGGATGAAAGGGGTGGGGGGCTGGATATGTAGTTGTGAACTTGGATTGCCTTACAGGATAAACTCTTGATTTGATTCTTCCCAGCCTACTCATCTTATGAGTAATTTTACGATATTAGCATGTGACATTTATTTTCTGACGGGTCAATATCTTTACAGCAAGATCAATCTTCAATGCCTACGCCAGCGATGACACAGAAGTGGTTAGCAGAACAGAAAGGCATTTCTCATCTCGAGGGGCCTCCTCCTGCACTATACCTAAGTCCCATTGAGACGTGTGAGCAAAGATAAACTAGACGATGAGAAAAAGCTGTCCTGATCCCACTTCAGGAATCCTTGATAACTATGGCTGGGAGGAAATGGCAGAAAACGAATCATTTTCTCAAGGTGCAGGTCGCATGAGCTCTGCATTAGGTGAACAAACAAATGAAGAAAGTCATGAACCAACTGTAGTTTGCTGTATCGTTGGCAGAGAGAGGATGGCAGTCGCAATTGAGTCACCATTTCGCACCATGTATAGCCCCCTACACGTTTCCCACGAGCGATGATATCCCCACCACTTGCCTGAACGGTGACAAATTGGTAAGCGGGATGCTTCGTACTCTGCTGTTGGCTTGTACCAAGATTTACCACTACCGATCCATTCAGCCGACCTTTTGACATGCTTCGTATGCCCAATAACGGTGTTCCTACACTTCTGTTATTTTTTGTGTTCAATAACATGCGTTCACTTATGGTGATAGACTATGTCCTGCAGGGAGGAAGTTATTGTAGATAGTTTGGTTGCTCACTGATTGTTGTTGAACTGACGAGTGATTTACTGATATGTGGCGCATTCATCTACTGTTCATATTCACGAAAGCCGACGGCGACACATGTCATCATGTTTTAGCGCAGAGTGTTTGACCCTGGTGGAGGCGGTTTTACACAAATTGAGGTACATATATTATTTTACTGGCGCGACGGCTTGCGAAAAGGCAAGCACTTGCGCAATCACAAAGATGGAGTGCTCCTTTCGTACGGTATATTTAATTTCGATTCCTGCAATAAACTGTACATTTCATATTTATTTTAAGTATTAAATGTTAAGGTCAATGTGGAACACTGCAAGGTAAAACATTATTCTTGAGAATACTATTACAAACAGTATACGTGTAACTGACACGAATATTTTCATATTTTTTCACTTTTTTACTATTTATTTTATAATTTAGGGTCAATGTGAAATAATGATAATGACAACGTATTTGTTCGTATCGTGAAATCTGTAATACGAGTATAAAATGTCGTAATAAAGCGACATGTCTAATTAATTAAGATAGGGAACTTATATTTGGATGGAACATGGTCAGTTCCACTGCTAGTTATTGTTTGCTGTTTTACATAAATCTTAAGCATGTGTCTACATAATTCCTTCAACAATATCATGACCCCTATATAGAAGAGGAAAATGCAAGTGCAAGTATTTATAATAACATTTCTACTAAGTTAAATCTGCAGTTTGAATAGAAAAGCCTGAAGTATAATTTAGTTCCTTTCAAATTCATAACAACGCCATTCATAACGCACACTCTTGTTGCGTGTTATGAGTCTTGCATGCCGCATCAAGCTACAGATAAGTCTCTATTACGAGTAAAGGAAGCGGTATGAACAATGGAACAAAGAACAGCGAATACGGTAGTTTAGCCCATTGTTCTGATGTATACGTGTCCTTCTGTTCAACAGCAGGTGCCAGAGAATTGTAAAAGAAACACGTAAAGGCCAGCGATGCGACGAGTCGTCAATCACCAATGGGACAAAACGCGCCTTCCGAGAAACATAGGTGACGGCGCGTTTACTTTCTCTGACCCATAAAGCGGCAGCGGCTGGCTACAAAAGTGCGGTGCAGCGCGTACGCTCACATTCGCTCTCCGCCACTGCAGCTACGCACAACTCCCACCTCACAACGTAAGTGTCTGCTTTCTGTTTATTTCAATTTTTGGCGCTTACGCAGGAAGCTATTTCACAATGTCGTTTTGTGAGATACAATGGTATAGCTAAACTGAAGTGTATCCCTGTTAAATGGATAAGAATGTCTTATAAATTTAATGAAAACACTATTTACTGCTCCAAAAATGGTTCAAATGGCTCTGAGCACTATTGGACTTAACATCTGAGGTCATCAGTCCCCTAGACTTAACACTAGTTAGGTTTAAGTAGTTCTAAGTCTAGGGGACTGATGACCTCAGATGTTAAGTCCCATAGTGCTTAGAGCCATTTGAACCATTTGACCTCACACACAACAATAAACCATGGTACCTGTAGCGCATATAGTCATACAAAATTGTGTTCAATTAATTATGTGGACCTGATGATGGTGACATGCTGTTGAGACGCTGCGTGATAAAATAAATTTTGATAGTAAACATAAATGAGGCAAGAATTGTGTTCTTTATAAAATGGTGTACTTGTTTAAAATTTCAGGAAATGTATTTTAGTTTATACGGACACTAGCTTTAGATGAAAATGTTTTCCGTTTATGCTATAACTTTGACGTGCAGCACAAAACATTCAGCTATGTTGTCAACGGAATGTTGTCGGCAAAGATGTGATTGCGGCTGTCCCTTAGGATATATCATATTTTTGCTGCATAATTATGGATAGGCAATATTAGACTGCTTGTGACAAAATAACAACTGCATATGTATCCAGTACGACCTTCTACATGGCGAAGCTAGTAGAAACTGGCTCTAAATGTCGAAAAATATGTGGTTGGTAATATTACTGAAGGTTGTATTGTGTTAGTCATTGACTACAGAGTAAGTATGTCACATGTCATTCTTTCACATTTTACAACTAACTGGAAGCAATAGAGTAATATCATATAGAGCAACTGATCGGTACAACCATGGTTGGATAAAAAACAACATTTCTTTTCTTTAGTGGGATACTTATAAACAGTAGTTCATTTACAAGGCTATCGTGTAATATACCGTGTCCTGACACTTAAGAATGAGAGATCTGAATCAGACTGTGTAGTGGGCATATGCAAGGTAGTGCAAGACCGGATTCCCATAGGTTTATTCAATCTCTCACCATCAAACTGCAGAAAATTTAAAATGCAACATATTGAAGAATGACTTCAAATGTCTCACGGTAATCTGCTTAAGGATGTTCAACAACCGAATTTTAAATGGCCATCTAAGTATATTCTGCAGTGTAATTACCATCTCTGTAACAAAGGGAAGGTAAGATCTATTTAACTGCAGTTAGTTTATAGTAATGAGACATTTTAACAGCCATTATTATCACTCTACACCAATGTATGTAATAATTAATGTGAATGGAATGATAAAAAATCTCTACCACCCACTTCACCGTTAGTTTTGGAATATGGATGACGGTGAAGCCTGCTTATAAAATCTGTGATACAAAGTGAAAATCCGAAAATGATAGGTGTTAACGATTATATAAAAACAAAGGAGCCTTTCAATGTTAAGTCCTTGCGGTTTCGGTGGCGTGTGTTACTAAGTAACATCAAAAAGTTTTTATTTTTAGCAAAGGAATAAAATTTTAAGTCGTTCGCTTAAAAACTGATGAAGCTCTCAAGTCTAATTACTGTCCTTTCAGATTACACCTCTAACGATAGTTTTATTTGCCATAGAGACCCAGTGATTTATTAATAGTAAGTTAACGTTTTGAAGTACGTAGTTATACGCTCACTCATTTTCTCATCTTCTTAAAGGCAGTTTTGGAAGTCGAAAACTATTATGAAGCAGCAGTTGAAAGCAGTGAATCATGGCTGCAAGAGCAAAAACTATGGAATAGTCCTGGGTCACCAATATATATCATAGTATTAACATTTGTCAATGTCTTGTAGCAACAGGATGTAATTTATTATGTGACAGTAACAAAACCTCGATCTGAGAAGTAGCAAAATTCTCGACCTGAGACTATCTAGTGAACTCATGAATATTACTCTTCTTTACAGTATGCAAAAGCTATAGTACTCCACTGAGGGTGGGGAGAGGTGGTGGGGGAGGGGGGGGGGGGAGGTGGTCGTTGAACTAGGTCAGTATACATAAACCAGAAAGTAAATAAACTTACCGAATTGGCTAATCAGACCGTAGGCTATTATCAAGACCAAAAATATTAGCAGCAGTCAACCTTATCCAATTCAGCGGACAACGAAACTAAACGGGAACAGTAACGGTTGCGGCTCTGTTACACATTACGTAACAGTAACTGCAAGGTCATGTCTCGTTTATTGCGTCAGATATTACGATGCGACGACATAAGAACTGAAACCCTCCTTTACATATCCTGACAGAGTACACTGTAATTAGAAAGATTTTCCACTGGTGTCAGGATTAATTATGTAGTAGTCCTGGCAAATGAAGATTTGTAAGACACTCGTACTCATGTATTCTCTACATCAGTTGCGTATCTGATACTTGGAAATAATTTTTCAGCGCAATATTATACTTCAGATAAACTGCTTCTGTTGGTGAAATAAACGCACAATTATCTGGTTGGTGAAAATAATGATTCTGTCCTTCCTCCTGAAGAATTTCGCCTAGCTATTTCAGCTATTCTTTCAAACAAATGGTTCAAATGGCTCTGAGCACTATAGGACTTAACTTCTGAGGTCATCAGTCCCCTAGAACTTAGAACTACTTAAACCTAACTAACCTAAGGACATCACACACATCCATGCCCGAGGCAGAATTCGAACCTGCGACCGTAGCGGTCGCGCGGTTCCAGACTGTAGCGCCTAGAACCGCTCGGCCACCCCGGCCGGCAGCTGTTCTTTCCTCTTGTCCATATTGCACTGGGTTTTACTACTCACATAATTTATATGCATTCATTTACATTTAGATCTACAGTAACACATATATTCCACAAGCCACCGTACGATGTATGGTAGAGTGGGCTTGTTGTTAGCTTTATTTGATTCCTTCCTGTCCAATTCACGTAAGCTGATGAATAAACCAACAATTTTTGCGCTTTTATATATATCCGAATTGCTTGAATTTTGTCGCTGCGATACTTGGACGTTATGTATTTTGGGGGAGGCGGAGAATAACACCATTTTGGACTCCTTTGTGCATATAGGTTTAGTGATTTCAAATATAGTCGTTTCATTAAGCACAATACATTTCTTATCAGTCTTTCCGATATCAATTGCTGAGTTTGTATGTTACGATCTCGGGCCGTCTGTGCCAACCCAAGGTAACTAGGCCCACCACAAATCCTTGTTGAACAATTTCCATCTTTATAATTATTCAAAAATTGCTACAGACCTGATATCAGACAACACAACTTTTTGGTGATTTGTGCGGCTATCCATAAGATACTACAATTGTAAAGAAGCCACGTATCCCCATAAACGTCCAAGTGATTGTATTGTACCATTACCTTCACCATTATTAATTACGCTAGCCATACATCTATTTATTTTCACTTGTTTTTATAACTTCGAGTATGAAATTTAGGTCAGGTAAGGCTTTTTTCGATTTGGAAGTTACTTTGAGTAAACCTATTGTAAGTGGTATGCTCTTCTGTTTCTCTGATATTTGAACCGACTTTTCCAACGATCAGTAGAGGGAACTACAGTGTGAAGTCGACTCTGAACTACTGTGTAAGTTCCATTTGCCACGCGCACGAATCAGTGTCAGAGGTGAAAGAAATGACAAATGGGGGGGGGGGGGAGGGGAGAGGGAAATCCTAGGATACTCTGACTGTTAAATCCCACAAATTGATGTGTGTAATTTGACAGCCGGCCGGAGTGGCCGTGCGGTTCTAGGCGCTGCAGTCTGGAACCGAGCGACCGCTACGGTCGCAGGTTCGAATCCTGCCTCGGGCATGGATGTGTGTTATGTCCTTAGGTTAGTTCGGTTTAATTAGTTCTAAGTTATAGGCGACTGATGACCTCAGACGTTAAGTCGCATAGTGCTCAGAGCCATTTGAACCATTTGTAATTTGACACTCTTTTAGCCACCGATCTTAAATAAAAGACGGAAACTACATTTCCGTATACTGTGTAGGTAACATATTTATGGTTAATGTAAGCACGAGATATGCCACTGCAAACCTGAAATGCTGTTACCTTAATAACGGGTTTACTCGCCAGAATGTTGAATGTAAGCATGCAAATGTCATGACTTATGTCGAACTGGTGCCGGATGTTAGTTTGTGGGATGGAGTTCAGTATCTATTGCACTTGATCGGTCAGTATAGGCAAGGTTAATGCTGTTTGTGGATGACGCTGGAGCTGCCGTCCGATGATGGCCTGTATGTGCTCGATTGGAGACAGATCTGGTGATCGAGCAGGCTAAGGCAACATGCCGAAGCTCTGTGGAGCATGTTGGGTTAAAGCAGTTGTATGTGTGCAAGTGTTATCCTGTTAGAAAACACCCTTTGAAATGCTGCTCATAAATAGCAGCACATTAGGTCCAATGCCCAGACTGTTGTACGAATTTGCTGCCAGGGTGCGTGGGATAGTCACGACAGTGCTCCTGCTGTCATACGAAATCGCACCCCAGACCATTGACTCCAGGTGTAGGCCCAGTGACTCTAGCACGCAGACAAGTTGGTTATAGGCCCTTTTAATTGACACACAGCGATCACTGGCAACGAGGCAGAACCAGCTTTCACCAGAAAACACAACAGGTCTCCAATGAGCTCTCACTTGACACCACCGAAGTCGCAGATAGCGGTGGTGTGGTCAGTGGAATGCACGCTACAGGGCGTCCGTCTCGCTCTGTCAGCTGCCATAAATTTTTGTGTACCTTCGAAGTACAAATACAATTATCACATTGTATCTATTAACTGAGCTACATTCAAACAATGACTCATTATACAGTCTTGTTCACGTGGCAGTTCAAAACATATTTTTTACACGCGCCGCCCGGGGTAGCCGCGCGGTCTAGGGCGCCTTGTCACTGTCCGCGCGGCTCCCTCCGTCGGAGGTTCGAGTCCTCTCTCGGGCATGGGTGTGTGTATCGTCCTTAGCGTAAGTTAGTTTAAGTTAGATTAAGTAGAGTGTAAGTTTCGGGGCCGATGACCTCAGTAGTTTGGTCCCATAAGATCTTACCACAAATTTCCAAAATTTTACCCACACACACACACACACACACACACACACACACACACACACAGTTTGTAGTCATTATTTGGAAGACTAGTTTAACGCAGCTCTCCGCGATAGTGTATCCTGTGCAAGTCTCTCGTATCTGCGTAATTAATGTGCCCCACACTACGTTAGGTTGAACCTGTTTATTGTATTGGAGCCTTGGTCAACAGTTAAAAATTTTTGTCTCTCACACTTCACTCCATTGCCAATTTAACTGTTCCTTGGTGCCTCAGGATGTGTTCTATCAACCTATACAACTATCTGGCCTATCCATAGATACCTTCCCAACACTGCTGCACCTACGGTTCGTCTGCCTTTGCCACTGAGGTGCACCAACTACCCCATCGAGTCAGGAGAGCACGCACGCGCGCGCGTGCGTGAGTGTGTGTGCGTGTGTCTGTGTGTGTGAGTGAGAGAGAGAGAGAGAGAGAGAGAGAGAGAGAGAGAGCGAGAGAGATAACAACAACATCCTTAATTTGACTATAAACTATATTTGCACATGTATTTTAAATAGAAACGAAAACACAAGAAATTTTCAGTACGTCATACCGGTTTTTACTGTTTGTTGCAGATGGTACGCGCGACGACGTTGCTTATTTTGGCGGTGGTAGCTGCCGCGCTGTCTATCTCGTGGGCTGCTGTGGTGGGCCCGTCCATCGACATTGGACCTAAACCCAGTCGACCACCTTACCAGCCAGGACCATGGGTCTACCCCAAGCCCACGACGGCCAGAACTGGACGATGATGACTTGGACTTACGCCAAGCCACTCGCCCTTCCAACTTACTCCACTTCCCTACACTCAATGACTGCAATCGCATCACACAGTGCTTGCTTTCACGTCAACTCACAGTTTCAGACGATAGTCCTGTACAATGGATGAATGCCAACAGAAACATTTCCATTTCACTTGCACCATCACTTCTCATACGAATATTAAAGACTTTTATTTGTTAGCTTATGTAAATAAAAATATTGTTTAATGCTCTTCATTTTGCGCCCAAGTGCTTTTAACAGACAAAATTTCCCATAGAAAGTCTCTAAGTATTTACTACTGAGAAAAGTGACACGAAGGCCAAGATGCTAGACGCGTATTCGGAAGGAGTGAGTTGGAAATCTCTGACTGAGGTATTTCATATTTGCGTTATGCGTTCCGTCGACAGCCAGGCCAGTCGTTTGCTCGGCTATTGCACAATAACATTATAATTGTTGGGTTACTCACTCCAGTGCTCGGTCTGCAACACTAGAATAAAATGAATATCAAGTCTCTTGGAACATTCTGAGAAGTATGTTTGACGAGAAATTTCAAAATCTTCAACTTTTGGTTGATTCGAAAGTCTAAAAGACGAAATGGCGTCATTTACTATTTAAGAGAGCATAAAAATGTTTCTTTCGATAAAATATACATGAATGAAGCAGAAGGAATAACTTTTAATACTGTATTCGAAGAAAATGTCTGTTAAATGTGTTGTCAATTGTCCTTTATACACTCATACATGGAATAAATCAACCAATTGTATAGATTGTGAAACACGGTGGAGCCAGGCCCAGACTCAATGCACTCACTGCGTTAACTAGCGTCGATATGGTACACCTGACAACCTGTGCTTTTAACGCAGTTTCCTCCGTTGCTTAGGCGAATTCTGACAATTTCCCATCTTCGCTTCGGGTAAATAACATCCAAACATGCAGAATGCAACAATACACAAAAGAGAGTCTACATTCGAAGGATGGTTTTTGTTAGACTGTGTCCCTTCTACAACGTCATTTTTTTTTTAAATGCATCCTCACCAAATCAAAAAGAAGTTACCTGTTACCTTACAATGTCTAACTGTGGGCTGAGTGCAACCAAGTCCGCTTACGATGTGAAGTCCGCAGTCCATTCTGGATGCTCTAATTTTCGTTCCTGCCCTCTTTTTTTCCATCATAAATTTCATAATAGCGAGTGGTGCAAATGGTTCAAATGGCTCTGAGCACTATAGGACTTAACTTCTGAGGTCATCAGTCCCCTAGAACTTAGAACTACTTAAACCTAACTAACCTAAGGACATCACACACATCCATGCCCGAGGCAGGATTCGAACCTGCGACCGTAGCGGTCACGCGGTTCCAAACAATAGCGAGTGTCTCTTTTTCTTTTAATTAATGTGTTATTTTGTTGATTCTTAATTTATTTTTTGATTTAGTGATTAGTACACGATTTGCGATTGCCCTTCTGTCTCTTTCCCTTCCTTCTCTTTTACCATTTCTTTCATTCACATTCTTTTAGGTGGCTCAAGTGGTATATGCCAATACTTTTACCTGTTTTTGGGTTCGTTAGCTCTATGGCATTTTCGTGAGCGATCCTGTAAATTATCATTGGCCCTTTGTAGATTACAAAAAACTTTCTGCATTTATTTGGACTCTTATGTGAAAGGTAATGAGTTTTTACGAATACCTTATGGCCCAGTGTGAAGCCTTTCTTTGTGCCAGATTTGTCTTGAGTGATCTTACGTGTCACTGCTGCTGAGCGAATGTCTTGTAGGGCAGAAGCGACGATTTGTCTATGTTGCTTTCGGGGAGTAACTGGAAATTTTATGAGTTCTTTTATTTTTTCTGGTGGATCTATATTCTTTAATACTGCAATTGGTGGATAAGTCGTGGTACTAGGTGGTGTCTCATTAATTACTTCTTGGAAGTCTCGTAGATATAGGTCCCAAGTACAATGGTTCTTTCTACAAAATAGTCTACAAAGTGTTCCCAAATCTTTCATGGTACGTCGGACGGATTTACACTTGGTTTATATTTGGAAATAAAGTTGTGTTTGATTTTTAATTCGTCTAATGTGTTTTTCCAATGCACTGATCTGTATTGGGGCCCATTATCTGAGATGATTCTTTTCACTCTCCCAACTTTTTGTATAAAGTCCTTTTGAAGTGCTTTACTAATTGTAAATCCAGTGGCTTTCTTTAAGGGTGTAAGTGTAGTGTGTTTTTGATGCTAGTTCAATTACAACAAATATGTAGGTGAAGCCTTTCCTTGTTCGTGGAATTGGACCATAAATATCGGTTGCAGCAAACTGTCTTAATTTATCAGGGATAATTAGAAACATTGGGGGTCTGGTCTGATATGTCACATGTTTTGACTGTATGCATTTTTTACAACTTTTAAGAACGTGTCGAATACGTCGCTCCGTATTTGGGAAGTGTACTGTTTGTTTCATTTTTAGATAGCACTTCTTGGGTCCAAAATGTCCACTGCTTGTGTCGTCGTGTTTATTCTATGGTAATCTACTGCCTGTCTGCCTATTCTCAATTTACTGACTCATATCCGCGTCATATTGTATCGTTGGTGAACAAAAGTGTTGTTCGTGTGTTTCTACTCTCGTCGTTCGCGGTATAGTACCTGTGCTGCTATTATGTTGTGTCATTCGATTTACTGGTTCAGTTGCCTGTCTTTCGATTGGTATCGGCTGAATGTATGTGTTCCGTTTTTATAGATACTGTGCCTGGTCCTGTGGCATGTCATGTATTACTTTAATCGGGGTTTTCTGTTTCGACTTCAGCACGAGTGTTACGTCTAGCCTTAGTTCTACTTGAACTTTCTTAGACGGCGCGTGTTCGTGTACTGAATTAATGCTTCACGTGTCAGTTGTTTCGCTACAGGTGTAATTGGACTCGATCTTTTCTTCGATAGTTTGTATCAACTCTGTGTTCGAAGCTTTTCAAACTGATCTTTGTTTTTAAGTTCTATTTTATTGATCCGCTGATCATATTTTTTCAGTGCAACCTTTGCGACCTTGCTTTGAATTGCTTGTTCTTCCGAAATTTGTATTGCTGTTCGAGTGGCTTTTTTCGTAAAACGTTCCACCTTTTTGTCAACGTTTACTATGTCCAATTGGACCTTGTCCACGTCAGTGCGTAATTCCTGCTGACCTTGTGTTAGTACCTGAATTCTTTCTCTAGATTCTTTAGCGTCTTTGTTTATCTGAGTGATCTGACTATCAATTCTGGCGGTCCCTTCTTCCATCTGGATTTTAACCTGTTGGATCTGTGTCTCAATAGCCTGATTATCCTGTTTCAATTCCCGATACTGTGTTGTCACCTGTGTACTCTGTTTCTTTATCTGTGTATTAATATCCTGATTCTGTTTCGTCATACTAGCGTTCATTTTTTGTAACATCTCCATGAACGTGTCCTGTCCTGTAACACTTTCTGCTGAACTATGTATTCTCGATCTATTGTTTTCTACTCGGTCAGTTACGTCGTTTACTGGGCTATGCTGTGGCGTTTCTAAGTTTCATAACTGCATTAACCCGTGCTATCTGTGTTGAGGACTAGTTGCGTTTGTCATTGAACCATTACGTGGCGCAAACAACTCCGCATTCTGCCCTCTCTGTTGTGTGTGTCTAGTGTTTGCAGGTACAGTTGCGTCTGTTACGGAACCTTTTCGTGGCGCTCGTAACTCCGTATTATTCTGTGTCTGTTGTTGGGGCATATTTAAAATGTGTACGATAGGTTCGACGTATTCTAAATGTTTCCCCTCTTCCTCACTGTCCACTTCTCTTTGAACGTTAGCAAACTGCCGGTTCATTGACTGTATTGACGCGTATTCTGCCCCTGAATATGCGGCAAACAAACGCGTTTCCTGTGCTCGTTGCGCTTCTAATCTTTGCCATTTCCTACGTGGGTAACTCCGTATTATTCTGTGTCTGTTGTTGGGGCATATTTAAAATGTGTACGATAGGTTCGACGTATTCTAAATGTTTCCCCTCTTCCTCACTGTCCACTTCTCTTTGAACGTTAGCAAACTGCCGGTTCATTGACTGTATTGACGCGTATTCTGCCCCTGAATATGCGGCAAACAAACGCGTTTCCTGTGCTCGTTGCGCTTCTAATCTTTGCCATTTCCTACGTGGGCTGTTTACTTCTGGCTCAGAATGTGCCCTACCCGGAATTTCATATTCTGGAAATTCGATGTTCTCGTCCCTTCGATTCCCATCTGTCTGATCTGTCTCATTTTTATCCCAGTCTAACTGAGCCTGCTGATTCTGCAGCTCCCCGACTGTCCTATTCTCTGATTCACCGTCTGTCCTATTCTCAGGTTCACCTTTTGTCCTATTCTCAATAAGCTCGTTTACTTGCTGTCTATCTGGTTGATTCTCCCCCATCTCGTCTACTTGCTGACTCTCACGTAACCTTTTGGCTTGTGCTCTCGTTATCATGGAAATTCTTTCAACACACCACAACCCTATCTACAAAACTGTACGACCACTTCCCAGTTGGTTGAACCAACAACAACAATACCGTCGTGACTTCTCGGCTAATGTTCTGCCTGCTCTGCTACAGTCTCCAATCTAAACCTGTGCGCTTGCAAAGGGAGAAAAATGTTATTTTTTAATTCTAACTTATATGATGCTGCGTCACACTGCGTCTCTGCGTCACTCTGCGTTAGTGCCTATCACCTGGAAATCCTATGCCCTAACAGCTACACAAAAATCGTAAAAAAACGCAAAATTTTCCAACACAATAACACACGCCCTTTTCCCTAAAATTCTGCTTTCTTCACTACCCGTATCTATTCTGATCCCAATCTTTGCAAATAGCTGTTTAATACATGAAAGAAAGTCTTTCAAAGCGCTACTGCTGCGACCTGCTATACCTAACTATCCTGACACTTTCCTATCCTGGTAGCTTACCTATTTTACCTATGCTGGCAGGGTCGCCATTTTCTGTGAGCGATGAGGGTGCTATTCTGTCATTCTTCGCAACGGATCAATCTGAGATGTACCCTTTACCCTGTGGCTCCTGCAAGATGCAATTTCCACCCGCACACTACTACAGAGGTCAGACAGACGCTCCTAACGTTCTAAAGAGAAATTCCGGAAAAACTTTCAGCAATAAATTCACAAAATTTCTTACGTAACTAGTGGGCTACTTGGGTACTGGAGTAGTGCTAATTAGTGTAAGAAAAACATGAAACTAACGAAAATTATTATTATTTTTTTGCAAAAATTCTGAGAAATCACAATGGCACTTTTAGTTATGAACTGAACAAGTTATTTCCGGGTTCTTTTCGGAATGTGAAGTTACCTCTTAAGGATAGGAATTCACTAATGAAATTTCTATACAAAGTATAAGATTGTTATTGACTTGGCAGAATGGCTGAGAGCCGCACCTACTCAACTTGAATAAATTATCCATTAGAATGTTGCTAGGTATGGTCGAGGCTATCGTGTGTGAAATGCAGTGAAGTGTACTGTTGTGGAGGAAATATGGGGCTCGCAAGAGCTATAGCGCACAATGCCGTAAGCTGCGATGACTGCTGACTGCGCCGCTCGTTGCTGACAAATAAGATAACTCTCGTTCTGTCTGGACTGACCTTCGCCAATCAAACTCTCCCTATGCCTTGATGAAGTCAAGGACTCCTATTCGCCCTTAGTCTAACTATTGGCGTTGTACACCGGTCAGATAACCAGTCCACCGTGATGCCACTCAAAATTCGCTCGCAGGCGTTTAACTATAACTCTGTCAGTTCACACCGCACAATAAGTGTGACGGTCAACACAGTGAACAACGCTTAATCGCAAGGACTCAATATGGAGTCGCACTCCGATTCACTCTCGACAGAGGTGCTGTCCGAGTGAAGTATTGAGGAGGAGACTTGTTCGTCGCTCTATGAGTACACGTACGAGTGCACACGCTCTCGTTACGTGTTCTCACGCCAAGAGTGACAACGGAATGGCCCCTCTCCACGCCAGACGTGAAGGGGGTATATCTTTTGGTCTCTTCCATTACTCCTTTAGCTCAAGGCGTCAGAAATATCGTCTGCCAATCAGCGTTGCTCTTCTAAAACGGGAGAATGACGTTTTGTTTAAGGGCGACCAATCCGGAAATTTGTAGCACCGGCGTTTGGCGTTTGCTGTCCTCCCTGTGAAAACCTCTGAAACTGTGTGCTAATGTTTGTAAAGAATGTGTAGGCTGGGTGCTCCCACACAATGTAGCGGAATTTGCTTTTAAGTCGAACACGGAGTCGTTCTTCCTTTCACTCTTGCAAACAGTGTCTGCTCTACAGCCGATCGCTGGCCGATGTAGATAGGTTGACTCGTCCTCTGAAGGGACTGGCCTCCTGACGTGCGGTTTGCCTCTCCCGAACTAAAAGTTTTTGTGACCGTTGTGTCTTGAATGTGTGTGTGTATGCTAGCCTCGAGTGTTTCAACCTCGGTGCACACTTGCGATTTACTTGTTATTTGCATATCGTTTACGTGAATTCATACAACATTGACTTTATCTTATCGAGTTTTGGGTTCGAATGAAGCGTCTTGATGTGCGGAATATGATTGTGAGGGCGGAATATGTAAGTAATGAAGGTCAGGAGACCACGACGTCTTACAACTGGACCTTTAACAGATCAGTTTTATATTCAATGAGGTTATCTACATAAAAGGCTATAATTTACTATACGTCTGTAGACATTATTCCAGCTTTGGAGAGCCTACTATGTGTCTGTTTGTCTGATTTGTTCTGTAACAGATATCATTCCTGCTGCCACAAGGCTATGTATTTTTTTTATTGCAAACTGTAGGATGGTAATATATCACAAATGTATATTCTTGAAACGTTAAATGACTCGTGAATACCGAAAAAGTAGTACATTCTGATTCGAGGTTTGAGGGCAGCTCAAAGTACTGCATTTACTCTGATAAATGAAATTGCAGTTAAAGATTGCAATGCATACTGGGTAGGAACAACACTAATACCTTTTCCCTTTGTTTACTACTCTGAATAATTAGTACATGTTTCTAAATCTACATATATACTCTGAAAATCATTGTAAAGTGCTTTGCAGAGGTTACTTAACATTATGCCATATGTTAAGTTTTATTCTTGTTTCTATCACTAATGAAGCGCGGAAAGGATAACTGCTTAAATGCCTCTTTGCGAGCTGTAAGTAGTCTAACCTGATCTCACAGTCAGTATGCGAGTGATAGCTAGGGACTGAAGCATAGTCTAGATTCTTCACGTAACAGTCGTTCGTGAAGCTTTGTGAGTGGGCTTTCGTGGGACAATTTGCGTATATCTTTAGGATTTTGCCAAAACTGTTTTTTCTGCATTTCCATGACGCTCTCCAGGAGTCAGACTAACTAGGGACTACTCGTACCACCCTTTTTTCAGTATGTTTAATATCCCTGTTATTACTTTTTGGTATGGGTCCCACACCATTGAGCAGTTGTGTGATTTGCTTCAGTTGTAGTTTGTTTCCTTAGGTGGACTGGACTGTATAGAACTTTGTATTCTGTCTGAAACTGTATTGTTAGGTGGACACGGTTTATTAGATTTTAGAACTGTCGACTGAGTAACCTAATCTACATCTGATTAACCCCACCGAGGGAATTAAATATTGGCGCCATCTGCTAATGGGAATCTGAAGTTTCATTAAACATAAATAGTGTTACTTGTATGTTGATGAGAGAACAAGTGCCAAGTGCAATATTGTCTGAATGGAATATGAATAGCCAATGGAAAGCAGCCTGCCACGGTACTTCAGTATTTGGTCTCTGCTCAAGACAGAATGAAGATTACACTGAAATACTCAGTGCCAGCTAAAAAGTGTAGCGTTGTCGTAAAGTATTAAAATTTTAAGTTAGTGATAAAGAATCACGACTGAAGTTAGGAATGTTTTAATAATAAAATATTTAATTGTGTTTAAAGCATCACTAAATCCACCATTGAGTACAAAACACGAGTGTATGACACATGTGTAACATTCATCAACACGATATCGACCTTTTCCGCAATTGGTAAACGGTCCATTTTAACACGGGTAATGTATCACGAAGCAAATACCGTCCGCACTGGCGGAATGTTACGTGATACCACGTACTCATACGTTTGTGACTATTACTGCACCATCTATCACAAAGCGAAAAAAGTGGTCCAACGTACTA
This sequence comes from Schistocerca piceifrons, assembly GCF_021461385.2. Taxonomy (NCBI): domain Eukaryota; kingdom Metazoa; phylum Arthropoda; class Insecta; order Orthoptera; family Acrididae; genus Schistocerca; species Schistocerca piceifrons. The sequence goes on from NC_060149.1 coordinate 332,684,055, forward strand.
TACGAATATGTAATAAAAATGGGGGTTCCTATTTAAAAATAAACGCAGTTGATATCCGTTTGACCTATGGCAGCGCCATCTAGCGGGCCAAACCACAGCACCATCTGATTTCCTCCTTCAAACTAGACAAGTTTCGTTCTTTGTAGTTTTTTCGTTTGACGCTTATTTCGTGAGATATTTGGCCCTGTCACGATCAATGGACAACTTTGTATAATGCCCTTGTCATCGATGGGACGTTGAACTCTGCTCTTCCTTCCTTCCTTAGAAGTTTTCGTAGTGATAACGGCTAAGTGCGCTGAAGCTCATGCTCAAGATGGTCTTCGTGCCTGGAAGTTAGTTGTACAGTTACTACTCCAGGTGAGGCATCGAGAAAAGCCAAATAAAATGAAAATCTGTTAATGTTGGATGATAAGACTGTCTTGAAAACATCATTTTCACCAGGCTGTTTAGCTAAATAAGCACTGTATTGAGACCAGCGTCGAGCTAAGTCATTTTCAAGCGCAAAAGTGAACGTGGAGTCATTCTCGTAGTAGCTATATATATAGCAAGTTACCTGCCATACACATTTGCACACGAGATGATAGTGTATGGACCCAACTCTGGAATAAACAGCCAAAACATAACCCATATGCATACCTATCAGTCAAAGGGACTGTGTCTGTGATACATTCAATATCTATCTTCAGGGATTCTGGGAACTGGGGTGATGCAAAACTTTTCTTGATGTGTGTAGTTTGAACATTTTGGTACTTGCGTAGTCAGCTGCCCCAAATACTGTTGGAAAATGGCAGATGCGGAAGCACTGCCAAAAGGCAAACGCAAATATTTAAACAAGCCCAAATGAGTGTTCACAACACACACGGTATGAGATTCTGCATCTAGTGGCATTTTAAGATACGCATTGTGAAAATCAATTTTTGAATAGTAGCGACCAGCGCCTAATGTATCCATGAGATCCTCTGGGCGTGGCAAGGCGTGAGTATCAATCACAGTTTGTAAGTTGACCGTAGACTTAAAGTCAACACAGAGGCAAATGCAACCTGAAGGTTTGGGAAGCAAAACCAGTGGACTTATCCAATGACTAGCTTGTATGGGCGCAATAGCTCCGCTATCTTGCAATTCTGTAAGTTCAGAGCGACTTTGTCCCGTAATCTAATGGGAACAGTTATGGCCCAGCAAAATTTCAGCTGAGCATTGTCTTTCATAGTAATATGCGCAACAACATTGCTAGTCTCGCCTAAGCCTTCAGAAAACAGTTCAGGGAATTCTTTCAACAAGCGATCTACACTGTCGTTGGCATTGAATGCAGTCACTGGCAACACACTGTCCTGAATTTTAAAGCCAAACAAATCAAACGAATCAAAACCAAATATGTTCTCACTAGTGCGTGATTGTAGCACAGTGAAAGTCACAGTTCACATGAGCTAGCGATACATGGCAGGTAAAGTATATTTTCTGAGAATGGGAATATCTTGTCCATTGTAAGGCGTCAGTTGAGTGCTAGTTTTAGTCAGGCATTGGGAGCCTACAGTTCATGTAACCGTAATTTCACATGTTTTCCACTAAGATGCAAAAGAACAAAAAGTTTGTTGGACTGGCGTAACACTGAAGAAACTGTTTTGCTAATGTCCGCAGCAGGCTTTGAATACACTTCATTGATTACATGGGCCTTGTGACTAGATTTATGTGGGCAGACAGAATTCTTATGTTTGTTCTGTTGCAAACATACGGATTGTACTTGACCTTTCTTGCCACAAGCCTAACCCTGTGCTTGTCTGGATGAGCAGTTTTGGCATTTGTACTGTGAATAGCATCGAGGGCATGACTTAATTCTGTTCGCCTGTTTAGAGATCTGTTTACGCGGCTCGACACACACATGCTGTTACTGCCTGCTGGGCCAGTCGCAACCAAGGAACAACTCGGCCCAACCAATTGGTGGCTGCTCAAATTTATCGATCGCTACAGCACCAGAATCATACTGATCTAGAATTTGCACTACGTGATGAAATGACAGATCCGACTGTTTCAAAATCTGTTCTCGAAGTTTGACATCAGTTACATTGTACACGATCACATCATGCAACCTAACAGTGGAATATAAAGCAGCACAACACAAGCACATTTGAATTTTCATTTCCTTGTCATACCCTGCAAATATGTTACCCACTCACGATAAGTTTGTTCTGACCTGTTCTTGCAATGGGAGAATTGTTACCTAGCTGCCACCACATTCACTTGTTGGTTATAATAGTTAGTTAGCGAATCTACAACCTGATCATAGGAATGTTCTCTCGGAGTGGTGTTAGGGAGCAATTTCTGAATGAGAAGAAAAACTGCACTTCCTACAGTTGACAAAAAGTAATATCGTTTCACAGTAACTGATACATTGTCAGCAATTATGTGGGCTTCATACTGTTGCAACCACTCGAGCCATTCCTCTTCTTTTTCATAAACTGGTGAAAAGGCGGTATGGCACTTGGAGATACAGTTGTTGTATTTTATGCTGCATTGGTTGCTTGATTGGTTAGTAGCTGCTGTACCATATTTAGCAGTTTGGCTGTCTGCTGCGTCTCAAATTGAAAGATTTGTGTTAGCTGGGTTGCATCCATCACTTGCAGCTGAGGCACCTGAGCAGGGGATGGGAGAGGTGGGTTGCTCATTGTGGAGTAGGCAAATGCAATAAGCAGACAATGCAAGCAAGAAAAATAAGCACAAAAGCAAAGAAAATTTTTGCAACGCCCACCTGAAAGCACTGAATAGAAAAACACTGAAAAAACATGTAAACACACCCATGCAAAGAAAAGACAGCGTAGAATTAAGGCGTCAGCAAAATACAAAAGCCCAAGACAAATCAAAACAGTGGCAGCCAGGTTCTGTGTGCGAAACATGAACAGGTTGTCGTGTTGGTTTTCGTTGATCTTGTCGCCAAACATGTGTTGTCTAAGATGCATACATTCCCGGTTAGCTAGACAAACATTCAAACAAATCGTATTAATGAGTTTTATTACAAACTGAGCAATTACAATACCTAACTTTTACAACTACACAGATGTGTCACAAGCAGCGATACAACGTAATCTATCTTCTTCAGTACAAACAATTCCAAGTCTGTGTTAAATAGAGAGTATAAGTGAAGTAACAAGCATTGACGCTTCTATCCAAGTCGCTAGTCTTGAAGCTGCTCTTGAACTGGGGGTCGCCAGGTTTTTTCTTTCTTTATTGTATTTCAATTTCTCATTGGGGTGGGCTGGCAGCAACATATGCACTGCTCTTCGGCTAAAAGACATAAAACATACAACAGAAGACATTTAAAAATAACATAAAGGAGAAAACATGGTGTACATAGATATAAAAAAAGTGGGAGGGGGGAACATTATGGAAGACAATAGACAAAAAAATGGAGATAAAAACCGTAAAAAAGTAGCACAAACAAAACACCACACACTGGGACAATTAAAAGAACACAAAGCGAAGTATGACTGGAGCACAAAAGTATCGACAGACGGCGTAGCACATAACAATCACTGACAGGAAACTATGTACAAGTCCAGCACACAATTAAAAAAAAAAAAAGTTCAAATGTGTGTGAAATCTTATGGGACTTAACTGCTAAGGTCATCAGTCCCTAAGCTCACACACTACTTAACCTAAATTATCCTAAGGACAAACACACACACCCATGCCCGAGGGAGGACTCGGACCTCCGCTGGGACCACACAATTAAAGTCACACCTCTTGATGCACAGCAGAACAGCACCAAACACAATACCGACATAGCACACTGATGACGATGAGCAAAACAGAGGATTGGCCAGGTGAAAGGAGACGAGGGAGAAGGAAATAAGGGAGTGAGGGGAAGAGAGGGGGGGGAGACAGGCGGGGGGCACGCCAAAGAGGGCCGGGGAGGGAAGGACGTGGGAGGGAAAGAGGCATGGACAGGGTGCCAGGACTCAAGGGGGGGAGGAGGAAAATCCGCTCTTGGAGAAGGAGGGGAGAGGAAAAGGGGGGCCCTGGGGAGGAGGGGAACAAGACCAGGTTACAGTTGGAAGGAAGGGTATATGTCACGGCGAAGTTCAACATCCAGGAGGGGGAGGTGCTGGAAACTGCCCTGATGAAGGAGATGGAGGGTGTGGTGGTGGAGAGAGGGAGGGATACAGTGATAGAGGCGCAGCAACGGGCATGGGGCAGAGAGGAAGGAGGAAACCAGGGGGTGGGGGGGGGGGGGGAATCAAACCTGCGGATAGTGTAAAGGATGTGGAGATGTTGAAGGAAAAGGAGGAGGTGGGGGGAAGGGGACGAGGTCGTACAGGAGCCGTGCGGGGGAAGGAATGTGGATAAGGAAGGCAAGGCGGAGTGCATGGCATTCAAGGATTTGAAGGGCCTTGTAAAAGGCCGTGGGTGCGGAGATCCAGGCAATGCTGGCATAACAGAGGATAGGACGGGGGTCGCCAGTCGGTCATGGCACTTATGTCCTCTTTACTTAGGGGCTGCTGCAGTCACGTTGTCACCCTGGAGAAGGGTCAGTCAGCATGCGATTGGCTGACGCCTTCTCACAGCCATCTATTCTCTGTTGTTCCCGACTGGTGTGCTGGCACTTGACTTTACACCTTAACACTCACAAATTTATACTGACTCGTTTGCAGCTTGCTTTGTACACTGAGCCGACAAAAGTCATGGGATAGCGATATTCACATATACAGATGGCAGTAAGTTATCATGAACGCAAAGTATAAAAGGGCAGTGCATAGGTGGTTCTGTCATTTGTACTCAGGAGATTCATGTGAAAAGGTTTCCGACGTGATTATGGCCACACGATGGGAATTAACAGACTTTCAGTGCGGAATGGGATATCGCTAGGGAGTTCAATATTCCGAAATCTACAGTTTCAAGAGTGTTCTGAGAATACAAAATTTCAGGCACTACCGCTTATCACAGACAATGCAGTAGCCGACGATCTTGACTTTGCGACTGAGAGCAGCAGCGTTTGCATAGAGTTTCCAGCGCTAGCAGACAAGCAACAGTGCATGAAATAACTGCAGAAATCAGTGTGAGACGTACGACGAACGTATTCATCAGGACAGTGCAGCGAAATTTGGCGTTAATGGCGTATGGCAGCAGACGACCAACATGAGGGCTTTTGCCAACAGCAGGATATCACCTGCAGTGCCTCTCCTGGCTCGTGACCTCACTGGTTGCACTCCAGATGACTGAAAAACCGTGGCTTCTTCAGATGAGCCACGAGTTCAGTTGGTAAGTGCTGATTGTAGGGTTCGAGTGTGGTGCAGACGCCATGAAGCCCTGGACCAAAGTTGTCAACAAGGCACTGTGCAAGCTGAAGGGTGGCTCCATATTAATGTGGGCTGCGTTTACTTGGAAAGGACTGTCTGGTCGAACTGAACTGATCGTTGGCTGGAGGACTGGATCCTCTGGCCCAACTGAACTGATCGTTGACTAGGCATGGTTATGTTCGGCAACTTGGAGACCATTTGCAGCCATTCATGGACTTCATGTTCCCAGACAGTGATGGAATTTTTATGGATGAAAATAGTCCATGTCAGCGGGCCACAGTGGTTCGCTGTTGGTTTGAAAGACATTCTGGACAATTCTAGCGAATGATTTGGCCTCTCAAATCATCCGACATGAATCCTGTCTAGCTTTTAGGGAACATAATCGAGAGTTCAGTTTGTGCACCAGATGCTGCACCGGCAACACTTTCGGAATTATGGACGGCTATAGAGGCAGTTTGGGTCAAAATGGTTCAAATGGCTCTGAGCGCTATGGGACTTAACTGCAATGGTCATCAGTCCCCTAGAACTTAGAACTACTTAAACCTAACTAACCTAAGGATATCACACACATCCATGCCCGAGGCAGGATTCGAACCTGCGACCGCATCGATCGCGCGGTTCCAGACTGTAGCGCCCAGAACCGCTCGGCCACTCAGAGGCAGTATGGCTCAATAGTTGTTCAGGAGACTTCCAGCGACATGTTGGGTCCATGTCGGGTCGAGTTGCTCCACTACGCCGGGAAAAAGGAACTGCGACACGATATTAGGAGACATACTGTGACTTTTGTCATCTCAGTGTAAATCACTGGCAACGCAGAGCACAGACACGCCCGGTTTTTGTTTATTTACCACAAAGTGCGTTAACACTACTTGGAATGCAGATCTAAGTCGCTAGAATACCAAAACGAGAAACACATACAGAGAGAATCTATGTAAATCTCTATTAGAGGTGTAATTAATTCTTCTTCGTCCTATAAGGCAGCTGTACCGTTCTTCCAGGGAAGGCGACTTCCTCCAACATGGGTGCTGCTCACCTTTCAGTTTATGGACAGACTGCACCTCCCCAGAATTTCCTGTCCAGTTCTCTTGTATCAGTAGTCAAAATAACTTCACAAAGCTCGCGTTTATATGGTGCTGTTATTTTCAGTGCATAAGTGAGTACTTATTTGCAGTGGTTAAGTGAGCTCAGCTTTTTTGTACACCTATTTGGTGTTGGTGACTGGATTGGTAAATGAGGCAGCTTGCTGCTGTCTGTCATTGACATCATATCGAGAAGTTTTGCACCCATGTTGTATTCATTCATTCATTACCTTTCAGTTGAACCTCACATAAACCCACACACACTAGCAATGTCCCGACATAAGATGCATATTTAATTCACCAACTGCATGGATGTGTGTGATGTCCTTAGGTTAGTTAGGTTTAAGTAGTTCTAAGTTCTAGGGGACTGATGACCGCAGCTGTTAAGTCCCATAGTGCTCAGAGCCATTTGAACCATTTTTTTTTAAATTCACCAACTGTCTCGTTAGAAAGTAATTTCATTCTCCCAGTTATCTGCCATTAAATCAAAGCCTGTCATTCTCTTACTTGCAACCAAGCCTGTGTGATCGTTTCAGTTCGTAAACCACACAATGTTACGCATAGATATTTTCGTAACATGTCTGATAAAATTTGTGAGCCATTAAGTATTCGAAGGCTATTGTATACTTAAGTTTCACTGAACGCACAAATTTACGTTTCTCTACATTAAGCAGTAGTCATTTGTGTTTGCTGATTTTTGTCATGGCCTAACTGGTTGTTAGACAGGACTTTAAGAACTTTATTGGGTAATGCTTCCCCATGAAGAATCGCAAAATTTCGATATTACGGCTTCAGAGATATACAACAAGTATTATATAGCATCCCATTGCGCCCTAAAAATGAATACTATCACGGGCTACACGGGCAGGTGAAAGTGCTGGGTGCCATAGTGATTCATGACCTCTCAAACTGCGCCTATAAATGACGGAGACTGTTCGGAGCTGTATCCAGCCACGCATGTATTATTAGATTGGCGTAGTATTTTTGATAAATGGGGTTGAGGTCAGGTTACATTGATAGGGGGACATACAAGTAGCTTCAAAACTGTGTAGAGTTTCTTCAATCATTGTGACAAAATCTTGGAGTGATGAGGTGGTACATTGTTTTATTGAAGGCACAGGTCATCTGCTGCGTGTAATCGGTGAACATGTGGACGCCCATACTCGGACAATAAGTTGCTTTGTCGTCGGATGTTGAAAGACGGTAGTATCAGTACAACAAGCACCGTTTAATTCCATGTATATATGCCCCACAAGACAATATTTCCATCCCTACTTGAATGTTGTGTTGGCTCCATTTAATGGCATGTATACATTTTCCACACGAAGATACCTCCGTCCCTTACATGAGCGTTGTCGTGTTGGCAAACTATATGCATCACCTCGTGTGTTTTCGATGTATTTATTTGTCACTAACGTGTACCAACGCTTACCACAGATGAGCTGTTTCCTTGCTTCGTGCATCCATGGGCAGCTAACTCTGTGCCCGGCGATGTGCCACTATAAGTGGAACACATGTGGGGTGGTGGTTCTGAGGACGACGGTGAGGTGGTAGTACTAGATGATATGGCAGCTCAGGTTGTTGTTGTTTGGCACTGAACTGGCAAGGAATGGGTGCAGTGTGAGCCGTCGAACTGCTCTTACGACTAGCGGTAGTCAACGAGGATTTCTAATGTCAATACACAGTTCCCATGGTTGTTGGCTCTGGCGTTAGCGGCTTTCACGAAACCGATACACCCACGGTAACGCATCGACACAATAGCATGAGAGTGAGAGGAAGGTAAGACAGTGCGTAGTTTGCGCTAAGAAAAATGAAACAAACGAAATTTATTACGAATGAGTTAATGTTGCTGAAAATGGAAGAGATGACATCAGATCAAGAGGAGGAAATTGAGATTTTTTGAAATTATATCATGGACCATCCGAAAAGGGAATACCAGATATCAGCTCTTACACAATGGTCTGTCGTCACTCAGGAACGCTGCTGATCTGAGGAATGTTGATAACCTTTCGTCGTACAAACAGACTGCTGAATGAATGAGGGCTTGTCTAATATGGGTATGTGGAGTTATAATGACTTCGTGTGTGTGTAACACAGTTGTTCAACAGTCATGTAATTACATTTAAACGTGAAGCGTACGGTTATTGTTGTGATTTTCCTGTTCAGATACAGAAAAAAAGGAGGAAGAAGTGCTGTTACCTCCTTGAAACTATAGAATCAACTAAAAAGTTGATTTTGTCTAATTACGAAATATTAGTATTGTGAAGATGTTAATAATGAAAACCGTCGAATGTATTTTCAATTGCGTTTTTACTCTGCCAGTGTTCATTTAGAAGTCACAGCTTCTTCATTATGGTTTAAAGATTTACGTAACGACCTTTATTATGATGTTAACTTGCCAGTTACGAGTATCTGTGAATTTTGTTGATTTCTTTTATCTATGACGTCATAATGTAACACCTCCCACATGATGTTTACACTGCTATACCAACATATACAGTTTTAGGAAATGAAGTATTGACACTGTCATCTTTAAAAACTATGTTTATTATGATAAAATGTTCGAAATGCTTTATTGTGATGCCGTATACCAAAGAGATAACAAAATTGGTAAATATGGGGGTCTGGCGTGCTGGCATTACAGGGAAGGTCCTTACATAACAACTGAAGCCCAGATGGTGAGGCTGTGCTTTAGAAATGGACATTGTCACAGTACAAACGCTATTGAAAGATATTTGATGATTTTTATTATTCATTTCGCTATTTGTCTCGGTTTTACCAAGAATAACTACTATGGCTACTGCGAAGTTATCAGGCGATTAATTTCTGTTTCATGTTCAGTATTGAGTTTTGTTGCAATGGCATTTCTCGTTTCAATTGAAAAAATAATATCTAATCTGAACGTCGAATTTCCTAAATAATTTTTCTCTTAATTCCGAAGTTTTATCAACTTTTGTACATTTTCGTTCAGCATCTGCTCTCATTTTGTTCTTGTAAGATGTGATTGGAGTGTTTCGTATTTTTGTTTATTGGAACGAATTTGTGGGATGAATGAAGCTCTTGAAAGAGTCACAGATTCACTATCGCTGCTACACTCATTGGTTGTATGCAGGAAGTTGTACTGTGCTGCGAAAGGACACTGTAGGGACACCGAAGGTGTATGGCAGGTTGCATTTCTGGGAGACAGAGCTTGCTTTATCAGAAGAATGTAAAGAAACTTGAGAGGAACGCGGGGAAGTCAGAATAGTAAAGTAGTAGATCTTATTTAGTAAAAGCGAAATTTTGTTTCAGGAATCAAAAAAACTAAAGATTGAAACTTTATTTAAAAATTAAACTATATTTAAAAATTAACTGTGTACTTCATAATCAATTGCGAATTCGTTTTGCCACTAACTTCAACCATTTCAGCTGAAACGCAATCATCTCCAGACGCCTTTCCTTTCTTTATACCACGGATGCGTCTGTATAGCCTATCTGACATTACATCTGACATCAGTATCAATATTACATACGTGTTTTTCAAATTCACATGTTGGACTATACAAACGTTTCAAGTGGTTATAATTAAAGTGCCGCTACTCGTGGAAATCCAGTGTGGGCTATAATTATCGTATGGCAGGGAAAGTTGGTAGATATGCTAATACAATAATGCGGAAGCTATTTATGCTGGAGAAAAAAATTAGTTCCAATTTTGTGCACCAAATGGAAATCTGACGCTGTAAATGCAAGAAAGGCGCATAGAAATGTTTCCATATGGTAATGGATTAGGAACAGGACGTGGGCGGAGAAGATCAAACAAGTGAGAAAGGCATAATGTTGATTTTATTGTTAACCGCCGCTTACGCAGTTTATTCGATATGAGCACCGGGGCCGGCCGCTGTGGCCGTGCGGTTCTAGGCGCGTCAGTCTGGAACCGCGAGACCGCTACGGTCGCAGGTTCGAATCTTGCGTCGGGCATGGATGTGTGTGATGTCCTTAGGTTAGTTACGTTTAAGTAGTTCTAAGTTCTAGGGGACTTATGACCTCAGCTGTTAAGTCCCATAGTGCTCAGAGCCATTTTTTGAGCACCGGGGACGTCGACGAGATGCTGCAGTCGTAAAACGACGTGATCAGCAGCTCAATTCAAATCGTGCTCTGCTAATCCAGATGTATGTTACAGCAATTGCTAGGGTGGATCCTTTGGAAAGGTTATGACCGATTTACTTCCTCGATCGAAGTTTGTACTCTGTCTCTTATCACCTCGTCATCAATGGGACGTTAAATCCTAATCTTCCTCGTTTGGTCACTTCTATTTTTAATTTTTCGTTACTACTTCTCACATTTTATCGAATACATATCAGAATAGTTTTGTTTTATTGAGCATATTATATCACATTCCTGTTATTATTTACTTGAAATCTTTGCCTTCTTTTTAATAGCTGCATTGTGCTACTTGAGATTTTTTCCATTGTTTTCTTCGTACTTCCATCCATTTTTGCACTTTGCATAAGTCATTTGTTAAATAATTTCCTTTTTCGTCTACAGGGTTTCCTAGTTATGTTGCAACAAACTTCGAGGTGTAGTAGAGTGTATCTTGAAGAACAAATCGAGCGTAGGAAACCCTGTCTGGAAACGTCATCAAACGATGCTACAGAGTGTCGAAGTTATAGGTACTGGCGCCTGCCACCTGGACATCCCTTCAGCAGTAAACGTGTCTTCGTACACCGACGGATTGTAAGCTGACGTCTCGTAATGTTGTTTGTTATTCAGTGACTTCCACCGATTGCCACGATCTCCGGTGGTGAAGATTAAGCTAGCTGTTAGGTAGAAACGCCTTGTCTCTATAAATGCGATGTTTTGTTGCATCGGTGGATGACAGTGTTAGACAAATCTGCAGTTTATTTTCCACCTGGAATCCTCTAAAATCTCCAATGTTTTTCGGTATGCAGGAGAAAAAGAAACTGTAGATGGAAACCTGTGTCCAAAACTATTGTCATCCACCAAGGCAGCAGAGCATTGCATTGAAAGGAGACAAGGCCTGGCAACACGACAGCTAGCTTCATCTTTTCCGTAGCGAGCGTGGCAATCAGTCGCGGTCACTGAGTAACGATAAACATTGCGAGACATTCTGCGTACGGACCGTCGGCGTACAAAGCTATATTTACTGCCATAGTGATGTCCTAGTTGCAGGCGCTGGCATCTATAACTTCGCCGCTCTGTACCGTCGTTGGATGACGTTTCTGGACATGGGTTCCTACCCTCGATGTGTTCTGCAAGACACCATCTAAAATCTCTCGAAAGTTGTCGCCATATTTCTGTGACACCCTGAATATCATCTGTAGAACCGTCATTTTATAAGATACTAAACTTGTTTCTTAATTTAACATAGTACACCACCCTAATCTCAAATAAACTATTGTAACCAATATTTTATATTTTCTGCCTAATGAGTTTGTACATTTTTAACAATATGTCTCCTTTTACTCAGCATCTTACTGGTTTGTGAGTGCTTGGAATTCTAAAATGTTTTGACACTGTCACATCCAGTACAATTTCCTTATTGTTTTATATAGTTGAAACAATTTTATCTTTATTTTATGACGTACTCGCCTGCTTACTGATATTTGGAAGGTCTTGGGTACCTCTGCTGCTGCATCAGTCATTTTCTGGAAGGAATGCAGTGTTTTCTGTACTGCACTGATGCTGTTGTTAGCTTACTCTCCTGGACTCATAGGCACCGACATGAGATAGTAGCGCGGTCGCGTCTCCCAGAACTTGAATCTACCTGAAGGAGATACTTAATCTAGAGTTAGAGTGCCTTTTGGGTCTTTATGTCTGTTACTCTAACGAAGAGCATCACAGTGATTGTGGGCTGTTAAGTACTGGTACAGCGGTTACCGAAATGAGATCTCATACCAGCATGGTTAGAAAGAGAGAATTGTTATTATTTTGTAGCTGCTAAGCAGATTTAGTTAATTTCAGCAGAAGATGTAGGAAGTGCGACGTTGACTGAAATGCACCCACTTACACACGAAATTCTCAGCTATTAAGAAATTAAGGAAAGCACGATTGTTACGCGAAACAGGCGCAGAAGTGCGTTCTCAGCCTTTAGAAGAGAAGTACGTAGCTACGACCGGCTCCAGTTGTTTTCTCCATCTGTATGTGGAGGTCCATGTACGGCTATTGCGGAGGCGTGACACTGCAACTTCTTCCGCCAAACCTCAAGTTTGCTCTCCCCTGGTCTTTCGAGGCTGGGGAGTGTACAGTCCCCCTGATCCTTTGTAACGCTCACATTGTTTTCTGTTTTAGAACATTTCATACTATGTCAAAAATCTGCTGCTAGTGGAGGAGGCCGTAGGCAGCACAAGAAGTATATTTTTTTCCATAACGATCATACCGTAATTATGACAAATGGGTGCCACTGTTTCGTTACTCAGGACGGCCTCTTCCCTTTCATGAGGTGCCCTAGAAGAGAAACTACAATATTTGGTACTCTCCAGATGTATCCCCCTCAGGCTTGGCTTGCGTCCTCCAGAAAAGTGCTACAGGACGGTAAACTCGCCATGTTGGCCCTTCGGTTACTCGGCGAGCCCTGCCCATGTAGGACAATGACAACTAATCACTAAATAAATACCTGGAAGTTTCCACTTTGCCTACTAAAATTGTTTTAGCGATAATGATGCTAGTTTAAAATTACAATAGGCCTCACATTGTAGTTGACTTACTAATGAACTATTCATAATGAAATTTTAACCTCTGTTCACTTGCTTACAGCAAATAATAATGAATTAAAGAGGGTCCGCCATCTGAAATGCAATCTGTGCAGTGAAATGTGGGTATAAACCACAGTGATGTCATAACAAGAATTCGATAATTAACATGAGACGTCATTTTAAAGATAAAAAAAAACAATAGAAAACGTTTAAAGGCAAATAAAAACCAAATACAGCTCAGGACAAGCCTGATACAGAAATTATGATATGGTATATTAATTTAGACTTTGGTTAAGTGCGTTAACTACTGTTGGCATGTTACGGTCGCAGGTTCGAATCCTGCCTCGGGCATGGATGTGTGTGATGTCCTTAGGTTAGTTAGGTTTAATTAGTTCTAAGTTCTAGGGGACAGATGACCACAGATGTTAAGTCCCATAGTGCTCAGAGCCATTTGAACCATTTGCTGTTGGCAGCCACAGGTCACAAATAGTGTAACAAATATTGAAGAAATCACAGGACAGCTGCTTAACCTACAATATTTATTTTGTACAAACGACCGGTTTCGATCAAGGAATCTGTCGTGTGTACACAATAAAAGTTTCAAAATGTACTTGTGCAGTTGCGGCTGCGCCTTAAGGAGAATAAATAAATACATAAAAAGAAAAAAAAAAACCTACTGACAATGCTACAACTGTGGTGAAACATGCTTCGAATTGAACGAAAACAAACTAGTGTTTTTGCAGAAATTAATTATTAATTTTTTATTACTTCTTAGTTACGAACTAAATTAAAAAATAATAAAAACTACAAATATCTATTAGTTTACATACTTGGCGGGTTTGGCACACATTCCATTTAGTCCTCACCAAATCAATTTATGCACTTCATTGAATTTTCTGGTTAACCACGTAAAGTGCATCGTACTTCGCCAACGAGCGAAAAGAGGCTGTAAGAAATTCTAATAATGTGCAAAACATATAATCAGAAACTGTTGCTAATTACATTCTGGAAATATAAAATACTGCAGTCTCACTGCAATTCTTCCGTAACAACAATGTCATATATCCAGAGAAAAACAGGTAAGTTTCCAAGCAAATATCTGCGGCCGCAAACAATGACGCATCTAAAGGAGTGTCCATCAATGGAACGACTGCTCGGAAGTGGAGTGTCACATTTCACAGTAGACGGTCGTGCCGTTGTGTAGCAAGCGTGACGGGTTTGCGAAAGCAGTTTTGACCGCACGTGTCCTGTTTTGTACAGTAGCGTATTTCGAAACCGAAACCACAGCCTCGAATGGAGGTCCATCTTCCACTTATCGCCCGGCGAAGGATTTCCTCGGAACACGAGTATCCTGACTTACACGTTATACTGACGATGTCGTCACTAATTTAACACTGAAAAGCAAAATTTCTGCCATTTGAACATATCACTGACTTTTGACTTCAGATATGCAAGAAGGAGGAATGAGGAGTTGATATGAAAAGGGATAAGCTGATAGAAGTGACAGACTGAGCATTGTGCGAATACGCATGAGAGCAGCATCTGTAAGCGTAAAAGTACACAGAACCCACCGGTGACTTACAATTGCGAAATATTTTGTCGTGATACGAACTTGGGTACTGATCTTTTATAGACATTCAGTGTGTATACAAATTGAGACATCTGTTCGTGTATTTCGGAACTACTCAGAGCTTCGACCTGACGCTAGTTTCGTTCCATACGTCTGTATATGTACTCAGGAAGTCATCTTATGGTATTTGATGGACTACCATCATAACCCCGCCCCTCCCCACTCCCCACCCCCTTTCCCTGCTATGCTCAGGAACGGTACGCGGGAATATCGATTGTTAGTAGGCTTCCGTAGATACTCTCCAACTTATCTAATGTTACCGCCATGACTATTTTGAGAGGTGTATGTGGAAGGAAGTATTTCCTTATTTTGATTCTCCCTGAAACATGCGATCTTGTAATACTAACAGCAAATCTTTGTATGAGGTATAAACGCTCTATTGCAGCGTCTGACACTGGTGTTGTAGGAGCATCTTCGAGATGCTCTCATGCTTTCAAAAGAAACTCGTGGCAAATCGTGCTGCTCTTCTTTGGATCTTCGCTATCTCTGTGATTAATCTTATCTAGTAAGGGCTCCAGACTGGCGGGTAGTACTCAAGAATCAGTGACTCGAGGGTTTTTTCAAGCTACCTCATTCGTATTCGAATTACATTTCCTTCGCATTCTTCCTATGAATTTCAGTATGGCATCTGCCTTTTCATGCAGCTTATTTTATCTGGTCGCTCAGTTTTAAATGAATAGGTGCCATACCTATAAATATTTAACAGCTATAATTATTTCCAGTGACTGGCTGGCCATCTTGTAATCAAATACCTTCCTTCAAATCCATGTCTCACAACGCTCAATGGAGTAATAGGTCCTTTAGACCTTTTGTTAGCAGTATAACGGGGCTGAAAGTGGTCAATAAGCTCCCTGTTTCGTTTGGCATGTTTACACGCCAGCAACATTACGTAAAATACGATCTTCCAATCACTAGCACGTAAAGCCGTGCAACACGGGTTTTTACTATACACAGACTTTCTCACTACGCTTCTAGGTGAAAAGATACGTGGCAAAGCTTATTTTGGTCACAGCCTGAGGTTTGATTGTTTTGATGAAACAATTTTTATTTTTAGCGTGGCTTATAAGGTGTCGAGAGTAACTAGTGGTTAGCTGAAGCTCTGACACTATTCGTGAGGCTGGCCGGTGTAGCCGAGCGGTTCTAAGCGCTTCAATCCGGAACCGCGCTGCTACTACGGTCGCAGGTTCGAATCCTGCCTCGGGCATGGATATGTGTGATGTCCATAGGTTAGTTAGCTTTAAGTAGTTCTGAGTTCTAGGGGACTGATGACCTTAGATGTTAAGTCCCATAGTGCTCAGAGCCATTTGAACTATTCGTGAAGCAAAAACAGATGGAAGAGCGCACACCGTGCAGAACGTAGAGCCCGTAGTTCGATTCCCAGTCCGGTACGCTGTTGTGTTTTGTCACACAAGTTCACATCTTGAATTTTATAATAGTACATAATTGTGCCTTACTACACTCCTGGAAATTGAAATAAGAACACCGTGAATTCATTGTCCCAGGAAGGGGAAACTTTATTGACACATTCCTGGGGTCAGATACATCACATGATCACACTGACAGAACCACAGGCACATAGACACAGGCAACAGAGCATGCACAATGTCGGCACTAGTACAGTGTATATCCACCTTTCGCAGCAATGCAGGCTGCTATTCTCCCATGGAGACGATCGTAGAGATGCTGGATGTAGTCCTGTGGAACGGCTTGCCATGCCATTTCCACCTGGCGCCTCAGTTGGACCAGCGTTCGTGCTGGACGTGCAGACCGCGTGAGACGACGCTTCATCCAGTCCCAAACATGCTCAATGGGGGACAGATCCGGAGATGTTGCTGGCCAGGGTAGTTGACTTACACCTTCTAGAGCACGTTGGGTGGCACGGGATACATGTGGACGTGCATTGTCCTGTTGGAACAGCAAGTTCCCTTGCCGGTCTAGGAATGGTAGAACGATGGGTTCGATGACGGTTTGGATGTACCGTGCACTATTCAGTGTCCCCTCGACGATCACCAGTGGTGTACGGCCAGTGTAGGAGATCGCTCCCCACACCATGATGCCAGGTGTTGGCCCTGTGTGCCTCGGTCGTATGCAGTCCTGATTGTGGCGCTCACCTGCACAACGCCAAACACGCATACGACCAGCATTGGCACCAAGGCAGAAGCGACTCTCATCGCTGAAGACGACACGTCTCCATTCGTCCCTCCATTCACGCCTGTCGCGACACCACTGGAGGCGGGCTGCACGATGTTGGGGCGTGAGCGGAAGACGGCCTAACGGTGTGCGGGACCGTAGCCCAGCTTCATGGAGACGGTTGCGAATGGTCCTCGCCGATACCCCAGGAGCAACAGTGTCCCTAATTTGCTGGGAAGCGGCGGTGCGGTCCCCTACGGCACTGCGTAGGATCCTACGGTCTTGGCGTGCATCCGTGCGTCGCTGCAGTCCGGTCCCAGGTCGACGGGCACGTGCACCTTCCGCCGACCACTGGCGACTACATCGATGTACTGTGGAGACCTCACGCCCCACGTGTTGAGCAATTCGGCGGTACGTCCACCCAGCCTCCCGCATGCCCACTATACGCCCTCGCTCAAAGTCCGTCAACTGCACATACGGTTCACGTCCATGCTGTCGCAGCATGCTACCAGTGTTAAAGACTGCGATGGAGCTCCGTATGCCACGGCAAACTGGCTGGCACTGACGGCGGCGGTGCACAAATGCTGCGCAGCTAGCGCCATTCAACAGCCAACACCGCGGTTCCTGGTGTGTCCGCTGTGCCGTGCGTGTGATCATTGCTTGTACAGCCCTCTCGCAGTGTCCGGAGCAAGTATGGTGGGTCTGACACACCGGTGTCAATGTGTTCTTTTTTCCATTTCCAGGAGTGTAGATGCGCACGATTTTTCTTGGCACATACCAACGGGGTAACCGAGCTTCTCATTCAGAAAAGGTGAGACGCATAGCGTTTAGCCTTGTACAGAAGCATTTATTTGTTCGATAGCAAATTCATTGAACCTGCCCAGTTTGTTGTAACACCACACAATTTCAATCAAATCCTAATTTTTACATTGCCTTAAAAGTAACTTCGACTGTCAGTATCACTTTTCAAACCAATATACATGGACTAAACGTTGTTACATAACAAATATCTGTTTAGGCTGTTAAGAATCGGTTCAAACGACCAATCCTGTAGTGGTTTTGTGAGCAGACTGACGAATGTTGAGCCTGGGCTCTACTTTATACCAAATACCCGGAATATGGAGCTTTCAACACAGATTTTGGTAAAAAAAAACGTGTTATACATGGTATTATAGAAGTATTTTACACTCCTTTAGGGGGGATTCCCCACACACAAAGAAGAAAAAGGCTGTGACGACATACGAACATAAATCTTTCGTTTGGTATAAATTAAAGAACATTCTTCAAAGTATTCAGGACAGAAAATATAAAAAATATTCTTTATTTGATTATTCACAGGCATGAACTCGCTGAACCATTGACGGTCGCAAACTTTCAAACAGCCCTGTCTTGTGTGACATATTTTGGAAGTTTCGCCGACACTTTTACTTAGTGCCTCTGCATTAAGAATGTCTAATGCAATATCCACGACACTTTGACTCAGTGTCTCCATATTAAGAATGCCTGCTGCATACATCAATTATCTTATATAGCAACAGAGACAGTAATCCAAAGGACTGAGGTTGGGGAAACATGCAGACCATGGAACTGGTCCTCCCTGCGCATCCATCCACCATTGTAGATATCAACGCTACATTTAGAACACTGTGACTAAAAGATGATGGAGAAGCTTCATGCATAAACGCTTGTTTCCTTTTATTTTCAGGAATTCATCGTTTAGCAGGTCCGGAAGGGTGCCTTGAATAAAATACTTATAGACAGCGCCTGTAATATGTGCAGGGAGAATATAGGCCTCTACCGGAGAGTTATATACAGGGTGTTACAAAAAGGTACGGCCAAACTTTCAGGAAACATTCCTCACACACAAAGAAAGAAAATATGTTATGTAGACATGTGTCCGGAAACGCTTACTTTCCATGTTAGAGCTCATTTTATTACTTCTCTTCAAATCACATTAATCATGGAATGGAAGCACACAGCAACAGAACGTACCAGCGTGACTTCAAACACTTTGTTACAGGAAATGTTCAAAATGTCCTCCGTTAGCGAGGATACGTGCATCCACCCTCCGTCGCACGGAATCCGTGATGCGCTGATGCAGCCCTGCAGAATGGCGTATTGTATCACAGCCGTCCACAATACGAGCACGAAGAGTCTCTACATTTGTTACCGGGGCTGCGTAGACAAGAGCTTTCAAATGCCCCCATAAATGAAAGTCAAGAGGGTTGAGGTCAGGAGAGCGCGGAGGCCATGGAATTGGTCCGCCTCTACCAATCCATCGGTCACCGAATCTGTTGTTGAGAAGCGTACGAACACTTCGACTGAAATGTGCAGGCGCTCCATCGTGCATGAACCACATGTTGTGTCGTACTTGTAAAGGCACATGTTCTAGCACCACAGGTAGAGTATCCCGTATGAAATCATGATAACGTGCTCCATCGAGCGTAGGTGGAAGAACATGGGGCCCAATCAAGACATCACCAACAATGCCTGCCGAAACGTTCACAGAAAATCTGTGTTGATGACGTGATTGCACAATTGCGTGCGGGTTCTCGTCAGCCCACATATGTTGATTGTGAAAATTTACAATTTGATCACGTTGGAATGAAGCCTCATCCGTAAAGAGAACATTTGCACTGAAATGAGGATTGACACATTGTTGAATGAACCATTCGCAGAAGTGTACCCGTGGAGGCCAATCAGCTGCTGATAGTGCCTGCACACGCTGTACGTGGTACGGAAACAACTGGTTCTCCCGTGGCACTCTCCATACAGTTACGTGGTCAACGTTACCTTGTACAGCAGCAACTTCTCTGACGCTGGCATTAGGGTTATCGTCAACTGCACGAGGAATTGCCTCGTCCATTGCAGGTCTCCTCGTCGTTCTAGGTCTTCCCCAGTCGCGAGTCAGAGGCTGGAATGTTCCGTGCTCCCTAAGACGCCGATCAATTGCTTCGAACGTCTTCCTGTCGGGACACCTTCGTTCTGGAAATCTGTCTCGATACAAACGTACCCCGCCATGGCTATTGCCCCGTGCTAATCCATACATCAAATGGGCATCTGCCAACTCCGCATTTGTAAACATTGCACTGATTGCAAAACCACGTTCGTGATGAACACTAACCTGTTGATGCTACGTACTAATGTGTTTGATGCTAGTACTGTAGAGCAATGAGTTGCATGTCAACACAAGCACCGAAGTCAACATTACCTTCCTTCAATTGGGCCAACTGGCGGTGAATCGAGGAAGTACAGTACATACTAACGAAACTAAAATGAGCTTTAAGATGTAAATTAAGCGTTCCCGGGCACATGTCCAGACAACATCTTTTCTTTATTTGTGTGTGAGGAATGTTTCCTGAAAGTTTGGCCGTACCTTTTTGTAACACCCTGTATAATTCTAACCCATGTGTCAATCGTAAACTGCTGGTGTGTAGCCTGAAGTGTAACGTGAAGATTTTCATTGACCCACAAAAATAGTTTGTGGAAATTTGCTATTGCATTACAAATGTTGCCAACAATGTAAAGACAGAATATGCAAACAACGGAATAGCAGTATGTAAAAGAAACCATTTGGAAAATTTCTGACGATTATTCGCAGACGAATGAACGTGCATATATTCAAAATGATTCAAATATATGTACGAGTAGTATCACGTCGTACATGTCTTGTGCTGGTATCTAGATCTTTTTCGGCAGCCTGTAAAATGCGTTATGTGTGGTCAGACATTGGAACAAATCTTGGTCTACCTTGATATGTCATTTGTCATATATGAATCTTACCTCTGTAATGGATGATAAACAACACAAAATGTTGGATCACTTAGCTATCTTCTGTCCAAAAACATATTTTGATGAAGTCTCACGTCCACTGTCATTCAAGTGGCCTTACATACAAATCAAATTTGCCTACTCATACAATAAAGATTCCGCTCAGGTGACCGAAACACTTATATTGTAATTCCATACTGCTACTTCTACTATACACGTGAAATTTTCAAAGTAGCCTGATCTCAAAAGTACACAATTATAAAACGTAAACTTGGTTCCAAAGCCGCGCGGGATGAGCCGAGCAGTCTATGACGCTGCAGTCATGGACTGTGCGGCTGGTTCCGGCGAAGGTTAGAGTCCTCCCTCGGGCATGGGTGTGTGTGTTTGTCCTTAGGATAATTTAGGTTAAGTAGTGTGTAAGCTTAGGGACTAATGATCATAGCAGTTAAGTTCCATAAGATTTCACACACATTTGAACATTTTTTTGGTTCCAAAGCAACAAATCGTCATCGAAGAAACATAGCGTACATCAGATTGAATAGTATCGATAGCACCACAAAAGCTGAGTGGCACAGAACAATATGAATATCTAACTAAAGCCACTTTTTGACATTCAGCATCGCTTCTGAATTCAAGCAGTCCATTGTCAAGCCTCACACTAATTACATTTTCAAATGATGCTGTTAGTATGTCTGTGCCATAACCTGCTTGAACGAAGAAGTGATATCAAATGTGAAAAAAAGGCTTTAGTCAGATGTGCATGTTGTTCCGTTCCACTTTGCTTCGACCACTTCAATGAAGTCCCACACTTCCACTTTGAAGACTGAGTAGCTGTACATCACCATTAGGTCAGTGGAAAAAAATATGTTGTTCAGTTAGCGTAATTATTTTAAGCAGAGGGAAATATGGCAATAACTCACGAGATTGAAATATGTGTGTTTTTCGTTCCATTATATCGATGTTTTGTTTCTTCGTGTTACCAAAGTTCTATTATTAGCCCTTAAATAGATGACCATTCAGATGTCTCACATGGTAAGACGTGTAGTTTTGCGTAAATATGGCTCATAACCACTACGCAAATTTTCGTGTGCTTCTGTGCGTTCAGGGTCACTTGTTAGTGCTTGCTGCAAACATTTTTTTCTTGATGGAAAAGTTGCGATTATGTGAATGGTAATACATACCAGAGGCAGGACTGTGTACATAGGCTCCAGCCAGTGTTAACGTAGTTTGTAGGAAGTCCCGCATTTGTAAGGATGAGCGATAGATTAGTTTCGATGTTACGTCCATCTTGTACTCGTAGCCGTGTATATTGAAATTTTGTAAGCATGCAGGCAAATTCTCTTCTTCTCCGAGTTGCATGGAGTTTCTCTAACAATCTGATGCCGGCGAGACTATGAGATAAAGGGACAGATAATCTACACTGTAATCGAAACAACACCAAGCAACACAGTCTCTTTTTCGGAAACAAAGAAATATATTTCGTAAGGGCAAGTCTCTGTTAGGTAATGACCTGTTGCGACGCTATTGGACGTTGATGTTTAGAGGTAGTGGTTCTTGCACTGATTGATCTTTCAACACATCAGATATGAGCGTCAGATGTATGCATATACTTTAACTAATAACTAACTAGTACATGTACTGCATTTTCTCATAATCCATGTTTTCTATTGCAGCTATGCACTTTCTGTTGTTTACCCGTGCACTAACGTGGTTGATTCATTATTTGAAGTGCCATATAGTACTTCACGAACCTCAAAAACTCTCGCTCGCAACAATAAAATTATGGAAAAGTTTTCTTCAGTGACTGTGAACGCCGTGTGTTGCGAATTACAGTTACCTCAGTTGCGAGAGAAAGCTTTTTGCCTCCGACCAAGCGACGTGGCTCAGTGGTAAGACACTGGACTCGAATTTGGGAAGATGCAGTCCACCCCATCGGGCAGTCCAGATTTAGGTTTATCCAGGATGGTTTCTTTAAAAAGGCACGACTGATTTCCTTCCCCATCCTTTCTCACTCCGATCTTGTGTACTGTCTCTAATGACATCGTCGTCGACGGGACGTTAAACCTTAATGTTTTTCCCTTCAGCACACGATCGTGTTCTGGCTACCGTTTCCGTTCACTTTGACGCAAGCAAACACCATATTGGACATTTCCATATAAATATACAGGAAAAAGATTTAAAGTTCAGGTAGAAGAAATGAAAACTTTCCTGTTTGCCGATGACTTTGAAATCCTATCAAGAGACGGCTAATGACCTGGAACAGCAATTGAATGGAATGGATAGTGTCTTGAAAAGAGATTATAGGATGAACACGAGTAAAAGTAGAACAATGGCAATGGAATGTAGTCGAAGTAAATCAGGGGGTGCTTAGGCAATTAGATTAAGAACTGAGACCCTAAAAGCAGTAGACGACTTTTGTTACTTGGGCAGAAAAGTAACTGATAATGGCGGAAGTAGTGACGATATAAAACGCAGTCTGACAATAGCAAGAATAAAATTTCAGAAAAAATGGTATTTGTTAATATGTAATATAAATATAAGTATCAGGCAAGCTTTACTCCAGATATTTGTTTGGAGTGTAGCCCTGTGTGGAAGTGAAACGTGGAAGACAGGCATTTCTGACAAAAAGAAAACGGAAGCTTTTGTAATATGGTGCTGCAGAAGAATGCTGAAATTAGACGGGTAGATCGAATAACAAGTGAGGAGGTGGGGAATGGAATTAGGGAAAAAAGAAATCTATGACACAACTTGGCTAAAAGAAAGGCTCGATTGATAAGACACATTCCGAGGTATCAAGGAACTATCAGTTTGATAATGGAATGAAGTGTGGATCGTAAAAATGTAGACATAGATTAATGCTTGAATACAGCAAGCAGATTCAAATGGATGTAGGTTGTGGTAGTTATTCAGAGATGATGAGCCTTACACAGGATAGACTAGCACGCAGAGCTACATCAAACAAATCTTCGGTCTGAAGAGCACAACAACAACAACAACAACAACAACAACAACATGTAATGGTATTGTTAGTACTGTTTAAAACAACGTTGTTGCTTACTGAGTACTGTTACACAACAAAAGCTACCTATCTACGGTGAGAACTGTGTATTACGAGAAACTATAGCCCATACATGTAAATATATTTGGAGCAGGCGTATACTTATGCTGATGGCTAATAACGAATTCAGATTGCAAGCGCAAACGAAAGAAACGTGAAACGCCACTCTCCTCTAATTTCAAAGCTCCAGAGAGCCCAACACATGAATTTTCTAACAAAAGATTTCTGTTGAAAAATGAGCAGTTTGTCATCCTGTACAAGATGTTAAGCGTTATCGGAGTTGTTTCGATACATCTCGAGTAACTTTCTTTTAACGCGAGAGGTTGTTTGATTAAGCTAAGACGTCGAATGTGATGGATATTTCCTGACAGCTCACGGGAAATAGCAGCGGTTGCGCTAGGGTCGTAGATAAGGAAGAATGTATGCGAGTCATGCGAGTGTGACCGGTATGCGGAATGACGCGCGGCGCGGCAGGTTTTCCAGCCGTGGGTTTCCTCAGTAGGCGCGTCCCGGGGCCAAGGTCGCTGACGCATTCCTGCCCAGCCTTCCATTGTACTGTACGCGTATGCACGAAGAGCCTTGCTATAGGCAGAGCAGGCTGTTCACTACCGAGTGACTTATGACGTTGGTATGCTATAGAACTTTCGATGAAGAGGTTTTCAGTGCCCATGCAATTCTCGTGACTCATGTGAATTTAAAAATGTTCAAACATCGAAACTATCCGCAAAAATACCTAGTAAATGTACTGTTTAAATAGGAGGGCACGCTGAAAAGTGATGCCTATCGCATGTATGCGTCAGCCAGACGTGAGCGCGCGCAGACACACACACACACACACACACACACACACACACACAGACACCGGGCGAATGCAGCACTCACTTAGTAAAAACCAGACTGAAAAACGAGTTGTCATTTATAACCAACCGTTCCTTAACCATTAAACATAAATGTATGTAAAATTCTGCATGTTCTGTTTTGAACAGTGTTCGAACAGTAATGCGGGATGTATTCCTTATAATTCAAAATCTAAACTGGAACTTCTCATACGTCCACTACCTCTTTCCGCTGGGGATATCACTTGCACCCTGAATAATCCGTTGTAATGGTCTACATGAAAAACTGGAAACGAGATGCCTGCTATTCACGCTTTTACTACAGCTGAGACGATTTCGCGATGTGCCAATACATTTGTTACGTACATTTTCTTCGATGAAAACCAACTGGTTCTATCATGAATGGACCATGTCGATATCGTTCCGGAATACTTGAGACAGCCTCTTCATCGAAAGATTTTGAGATATAGGAAATTTCTCACACTATCTGCAACTATGCTAAATTACGGATATAGGTACAATAAAGGCACCACAAACAGAAAACAAGTATGATGAAAGAGAAATACCGGCGTCAACTGCATGAGGGCATTGTAATAATTCCGTGGCGACACGCGAAAATTTGTGCGATACCGGAACTTGAAGCCGGATTTCCCTCTTTGCGAGAGCCGTCACCTTACCCACATTTTTTTAGTTTTTTTTTTGAGAGGGAGGAGGCTTTCATCTCCCCTTATAGCCCAGCTATGCTCTCACCTCGCGTGCCTTTGTCGGCTAGCTTCTTTGCTTCAGTTCCTGTCGTTGTCATGGATATCATTGCTTACAGTGGAGAAGTTTTGTAATTTTTTTTGTATTTTGTCTTACCGACTGAGCAGTTCTCTTAGGTCGTTCGCAGATGATGCTGTAATTTACCGTCTAGTAAGGTCATCCGAAGACCAGTATCAGTTGCAAAGCGATTTAGAAAACATTGCTGTATGGTGTGGCAGGTGGCAGTTGACGCTAAATAACGAAAAGTGTGAGGTGATCCACATGAGTTCGATAAGAAATCCGCTGGAATTCGATTACTCGATAAATAGTACAATTCTCAAGGCTGTCAATTCAGCTAAGTACCTGGGTGTTAAAATTACGAACAACTTCAGTTGGAAAGACCACATAGGTAATATTGTGGGGAAGGCGAGCCAAAGGTAGCGTTTCATTGGCAGGACACTTAGAAGATGCAGCAAGTCCACTAAAGAGACAGCTTACACTACACTCGTTCGTCCTCTGTTAGAATATTGCTGCGCGGTGTGGGATCCTTACCAGGTGGGATTGACGGAGGACATCGAAAGGGTGCAAAAAAGGGCAGCTCGTTTTCTATTATCACGTAATAGGGGAGAGAGTGTGGCAGATATGATACGCGAGTTGGGATGGAAGTCATTAAAGCAAAGACGTTTTTCGTCGCGGCGAGATCTATTTACGAAATTTCAGTCACCAACTTTCTCTTCCGAATGCGAAAATATTTTGTTGAGCCCAACTTACATAGGTAGGAATGATCATCAAAATAAAATAAGAGCAATCAGAGCTCGAACAGAAAGGTTTAGGTGTTCGTTTTTCCCGCGCGCTCTTCGGGAGTAGAATGGTAGAGAGATAGTATGATTGTGGTTCGATGAACCCTCTGCCAAGCACTTAAATGTGAATTGCAGAGTAGTCATGTAGATGTAGACTGTTTCAGAAGTCGTCTTCTCGGAGTTTTCCTTTCGCAGTTTGTCCACAGTCTTTTCCTGATTATATTGTTCTTTCGTTTATCTGTTTGAGTTTCATAAGTGCGGATTCCCATAACTCTGAAGGCACCAGCTGCCAGAACAGGGAAGAACCTTGTTTTTTTATTTATTAAGTGTTTCTGTGTCTGTTGTGTAATGATCGTTCTCGACATTTCTGCGAACTAAATAAGGTTCTTCTCACAAAACGCGTGTACAAAAGAATTAAATAGACACTTCACATTCTTGTCTCGGAAGTCTCTGAGGGGACGTATATGATCGCGTCTTCTCACCCTTAAAACACAGAAAGTGAAGTTAAAACACATAGTAAGGAAAAAATAATAAGAAAAACTTGTTCTCTAGGAAAGTGAAAAGGGACACAATTTGATTCTGATTTCATTTCTTGTTTTAAAATCTTCTTAATTCTTGATCTAAATATAATCTTTTTATCTTAGAGTTACTTCTAGAAATTTGACATGTTTTTCGTATAATTTCTTGTATGTGAAAGTAGGTGGAGTTGGGATGCAACTTACATACAGAACTCGTCCCTACTTTTGGCAGCTTCTGACATTAAATAGAAGACTAAATGTCCCTTCGCCCAGTTAACTGAATTCCGTTTTGTGTTAGGGAACGGAGTTGAGTCCGGGTACAAAAAGTCATCAAGATTAATGAAATTCGGGGAAGTCCTTTTGATGATTGTCGTCTCGTGTCGAATAACTGTCCAGGCATCTTTAACACTGGTGCACACAAAACGATGCTCTTCGTTATGTATTAAAGTGCACGTTGTGGTGAGTCCGTCAAGTGTATGGCATGAAGCTTGGAGTTGGTGTGTATTTCTCTGTTGACTGCTCGGTATCAACACGCTTTCGCTGTCATTGGCAGATCACGATAGTGTATATTCCTCCAGATTACTGGCCATCTATGGTTTGGGTATTTTTGTTCCATAATATTCCTGTTCTTGTTTTCAATCAGCTTCCTATAAACTGACTTCACTGTCCCGAGCTCCTTGTCTGGGATGTTTGACTTGATGTAACTTAGCTCAGTTAAAAACGTTTTGTGGTGAAGGTTGCAGACTGGGCGGCGCTGTTTTATTTAGCAAGTGTGCTATTCAACTGTTTTATTAGTTCCTCCACTGTTTGTACGTGGCGTACGCATATAACGCCCGTGACTTGTTTTTAACCTCTGTTAGGTTTAAACGTTGTGTCCTGTGGCCAGGGTTAGCGTATCGTACTTGACTTTAAATATATACTCTAGTGTGACAAAGTAGCCTAAAGTTGACATGATTCGTTTCATTGTCTCTTGTGGCATCGCCAGCACTTGTGCAACATCGTAAATTTTGACATTATGTAGACGTTGGATATGTTTACTTTCTGTATTTTATCAAGCTTCCTGATAGAGTGGATCTTTTCACAGGCACTCATACTCGCAGCAAGATTCCTATAGTTCACAGCGATCGTGTGCCTTACATTGCTCCTATATTCAGTGCTTACGCATTTCATTTTAGAGAGTGGTGTCAGCTGACCGTGAGGTTCCAGAGGTATGCCACATCCTGTATTTATAATGCTAGACTTCCTTTCGTTCAGCTTCGCTCCTGACGCAAGTCAGTATTTACTACTGATCTGAAGAACTTCCTCTACTTCGTGATCATCCGTGACTAGAAAACCTGTTTCACATGCATAGGCATTGCAAACAGTCTTCTTGTTTCCATTGATGGTTAAGCCTCGTAAACGATGGGTAAAAGTGGCAAGTAAAGGTTCAATGGCGGTATCAAACGGTGCCATCGACATCGGACAACCCTGTCTCACCGAGCTATTTATTTTAAATGCTTTAGTGAGTTGGCCGTTAATCATTATTCTTGTAACACGTGTGAAGGTAGTAAACTGTAGTGGAAATCCCATTGCGTTCATGATTATTATAAGATATTTGTGGTTAATCCTGTCGAATGCCTTTGCAAAATCAAGTGATACTAAAGTGCACTTGATCGCGGAAGCATCTGTAGCGGAAATGGCATCTCTGTATTCACATAAGTTGTGAATGATCTTCCTGTCAGCACCGACGCTCCTCTGGTACCGAGCGATGATTGTATGCATCAACGTTTTAAGTTTGCGGGAAATGATTCGTGCTATGATCTTATAGTCATCATTCAGTAACGTAACCGGTGTGAAAGCACCAACAAAATTGCTTCCAGTGTGTTTAGAGATTAAAACAGTGATGCCTGCCTCGAGCTCTTTAGGAACATTAAAATTCGGTTGCAGTAATTCATTACACTTTCATAAAAACTTAGGCTTCATTTGCCCTTGAAAAACATGGTAAAATTCAGAAGTAAGGTCATCGGGTCCTGGCGATTTATTCTTATAGCTCTGTGATATAGCATATTCAAGTTCCTCTTCATCGATTTCCTGCAAAGGGTTTTCGCCTTCAGCGGCGCTTAATTTTGTGTGGAAATTTTATAGTAATTCTTGCTGTATTCCAGCGTCAGTGGATTTCGTCACCAACAGGTCTTTCAGGTGTGTATGGATTACAATTTTGATTTCGTTTTGTTGCAGGCGCGTAGTGTTATCACGTAACTTGATGTGTGTTTTGATTTTTCTCTTCCCTCTCTTATTTCCACGGACTACGTATCACATTCTGCGACCTGGACCTTATTTTGTAGCCTTCTAACTTCTGTCGCTTGAGTTTTAAAAGTTTTGTTCAATTTTTTTTATCTGTATGTCATTTTCTACTGCAGAGGCATCTAATTTGTATATATCTCTGAGCCAAATAAAATAAAATTCGGTTGTGTTCTGTTGCTATGAATACTTTTCTCCTGCGTAAATTTGGTTTGGCATATTTTAGTCACCATTCTGTCACCGAGCTCTATCGTGCGGCTTTCTTTTTGTATTCCTTCCACTTGCCGTTAAAGGCCCGTCGACATTCCACATCTTAGAGACGGTTGTCGTTGAGTTTCCATTAACCCTTTTCCCAGAAATGTTCCTTGTTTGTCCATGTTAATAGTGTATATACATGCGACATGATCAGAAAAAAGTCAGCTAATCTTCGGAGTGTAGGATTTGGGTTGTCAGCTATTCCGAAACATAAATTCTGTTCAGTCGACTGATAGAGTGGCTTGTTACATGTGTGAAACCAGGGGTCGCCCCGTACTTGTGTTCCCATGTATAAGTTAAACGCATTTCGTGAACGATACGTTCCAGTTCCACACATTTATTGATGTTAGGTTTCTGGTCTTTTGGGCTTAACACACAACTGAAATCACCTGCCGATATTAGATGGTCGTGGTTCCTACCAAAAAGTGGGACTATTTTCCTCGTAAAAAAGTCTGCCCTGACTCGCCGATTGGTACTACCTGATGGAACGTTCACATCGATTATACGTGTACGGGTGACTGTGAGAGAGATTCCTCTGCTGTTTGGTAGTTTTTCGGAGTCTGTCATGATAATCCCTTCCTTTGCTAAAAAGTATGTCCCTAAATCCTCTCCAGTGTCAGGATTAGTGGTAGCATTGTATCCAGTTATTCGCTCCAGATCAGTGGCAGAGACTTCTTGTAGTAACAAAATGTCTATATCTGCAGCATATATGAGGTGTTGTAGATTGTGAAGGTGCAGATAAGATTGGATCTTGTTTATTTTTAAAATGGCGCTTTTATAGCTTGAGGCTGGACCATTTTGTAGGGTACATGTTGGGAGGTTAATGATCCTTACTTGGGTGGAAATCCATAGAAGGCCCAGATTCCAAAGTTGATGCGTCCTTGGAAATTCCTCTTATAGTTGTGTGCTGCTCCGTTTAGGATGACAACGGTTCTCCCTCAATTTGTGGTATTCATATCCATTTCTTCCACTTCCTTTTCCCAATTGCCTTTTTATGTGGTCTGGTACAAAGTGTCTCCTTTTTTTTCGTAGTTCATGACGATCGGGCTTTGGATGTTGAGACGATCTGCAGATCATGTCACCAAGAGCCTCCTGGTGTGAACCCATCACGTAGGCGGCTGGCGTATCAACGTCCCTTTGACCTGAGGCAGTGTGGCTGGAGTCAGGTGTTTCAGGAATCTGCTAACTCATCTGGCTATCAACTCTTTTCTCATTTTCGCGAAGTAGTAGGGCAATTTCATTAGCACTCTGGCGTGCCAGTCTCTGTTTCTTTTGGGAGGAGCTCCCTTTGGAATATTGCTTTTTGTAAGCATCCGGTGTCGACTGGTTTGTCGGGATTCAATCTTCTGTAGGGGCATTGCCTGTCCCATCCTGGGTCCTGCTAGCGTGTATTTAAAGGAGAAAATCAGCTTGTTCGTTTTTGGAGGAGCTCCGTTTGTGATTTTGCTTCACATCAGCAACCGGTTTCAACTAGTTTGTCGAGGTTCGCTCCTGTGTCCGTTCCGTCCTTGGTCCTGGCGGCTTGAAATTCACGGAGAATATCCGTCTGCTACTGGTGGGTCACGATTGGCCCTGTGTCATCAGTCGTTGCCACGAGAGTGTCTACATTAATATCTTCATTTAATGGCGCTATGACGGTGTGAGTTACGAGTTTGAGTCCCGTAGTCAACAAGGTGTACATCAGGGGCAGTGCTATTTTTAAAGGGAGGGGCTCGCATCTTCAGCGGCAGGTATCCGCACCACGCGTCGTTGCATGCACTGTGCGCGAACATGGCCTGGCGCGCCACAGCGAGCGTACGTTCTTGGCTACCCGTCGTATATCACTATGTGACGATGTCCACCGACGTCAATATCCGAAAGTACGTGTTTCTGCAGATCAGTCTTGACCTACCTCACCCCGCTCAGTACTGAGAATTAGAGTTCTTTCGTACAAATTTCCACAAAATTATTGATTACCCTACTGTAAGACGTTAATACAGAATTTATTTGTTCTGCTGTAATTTCGAAGAGAAGTTCGAAAGTCTGCACTGTGCACTGATGTTCTCCATCTCTGTATTTAAATTTCAAAATTCCTCCACTAGATTCTCTTACTTTGTCACACATCTCAAAGCTCGTAAGTTAAATGTAAACAGCACTACTCACTGTAGAGAAATTAATTCCCACAATGTCATCGAAAGAGATTTTGGCAGTTTCGTCTAACCATGAGGCTACGTCAAATGAACTTGGTCTAGAAAAATTCGTTTCAAATGCAAACTTCAATCAATCTTTCCTGTTAGTCTGAGTTGTTATTCCATGTTAGTCTGCAACGCGGGATGTTATAATTACAGCTAAGAGAACGCAGTAAGCTCGCGACTCACCGCACCGACACACACACAACACACACACACACACACACACACACACACACACAATAAGTGGTCTGTTAGCGTAAACGATCTTGTGGTGGTACACTGCAGCCAAACAGTCTGTCGCAGTGTCGCACATGACACTTTGCAGCACGTGTACTTTTGTGACTGCAGCCCTACAAATTCGGCAGAGATCTACTTGTCCTGTCTTCTCTGGCTATTGTTTGTTTCTACATCTACATCTACATCTACATCTACATGTACATGGATACTCTGCAAATCACATTTAAGTGCCTGGCAGAGGGTTCATTGAACCACCTTCACAATTCTCTATTATTCCAATCTCGTATAGCGCGCGGAAAGAATGAACATCTATATCTTTCCGTACGAGCTCTAATTTCCCTTATTTTATCGTGGTGATTATTTCTCCCTATGTAGGTCTGTGTCAACAAAACATTTTCGCATTCGGAGGAGAAAGTTGGTGATTGGAATTTCGTGAGAAGATTCCGACGCAACGAAAAACGCCTTTCTTTTAATGATTTCCAGCCCAAATCCTATATAATTTCTGTGACACTCTCTCCCATATTTCGCGATAATACAAAAAGTGCTGTGTTTCTTTGAACTTTTTCGATGTACTCCGTCAGTCCTATCTGGTAAGGATCCCACAACGAGCAGCGGTATTCTAAAAGAGGACGGACAAGCGTAGTGTAGGCAGTCTCTTTAGTAGGTCTTTTACATTTTCTAAGTGTCCTGCCAATAAAAAGCAGTCTTTGGTTAGCCTTCCCCACAACGTTTTCTATGTGTTCCTTCCAATTTAAGTTGTTCGTAATTGTAATACATAGGTATTTAGTTGAATTTACGGCTTTTAGAGTAGACTGATTTATCGTGTAACCGAAGTTTAACGAGTTCCTTTTAGCACTCATGTGGATGACCTCACACTTTTCGTTATTTATGGTCAACTGCCACTTTTCGCACCATTCAGATACTTTTTCTAAATCGTTTTGCTGTTTGTTTTGATCTTCTGATGACTTTATTAATCGATAAACGACAGCGTCATCTGCAAACAACCGAAGGCGGCTGCTCAGATTGTCTCCAAAATCGTTTATATCGATAAGGAACAGCAAAGGGCCTATACCACTACCTTGGGGAACACCAGAAATCACTTCTGTTTTACTCGATGTCCTTCCGTCAGTTACTACAAACTGTGACCTCTCTGACAGGAAATCATAAATCCAGTCACATAATTGAGACGATATTCCATAAGCACACAATTTCACTACGAGCCGCTTGTGTGGTACAGCGTCAAATGCCTTCTGTAAATCCAAAAATACGGAATCGATCTGAAATCCCTTGTCAATAGGACTCAACACTTCATGTGAATAAAGAGCTAGTTGTGGCCACGCGGGATTAGCGGAGCGGTCTCAGGCGCTGCAGTCATGGACTGTGCGGCTGGTCCCGGCGGAGGTTCGAGTCCTCCCTCGGGCATGGGTGTGTGTGCTTGTCCTTAGGATAATTTAAGTTAAGTAGTGCTTACGGACTGATGACCTCAGCAGTTAAGTCCCATAAGATTTCACACACATTTGAACACAGCTAGTTGTGTTTCACAGGAACGATGTTTTCTAAACCCATGTTGACTGTGTGTCAATAGACCGTTTTCCTCGAGGTACTTCATAATGATCGAAAACAACACATGTTGTAAAATCCTGCTGCATAGCCGGCCTTTGTGGCCCTGCGGTTCTAGGCGCTTCAGTCTGGAGCCGCGTGACCGCTACGGTCGCAGGTTCGAATCCTGCCTCGGTCATGGATGTGTGTGATGTCCTTAGGTTAGTTAGGTTTAAGTAGTTCTAAGTTCTAGGGGACTGATGGCCACAGATGTGCTCAGAGCCATTTGAACCAACCTGCTGCATATCGACGTTAACAATATGGGCCTGTAATTTAGTAGATTACTTCTACTACGTTTCTTGAATATTGGTGTGACCTGTGCAAGTTTCCAATCTCTGGGTACGGATCTTTCGTTGAGCGAGCGGTTGTGTATGATTGTTAAGTATGGAGCTAATTCATCAGCATACTCCGAAAGCAACCTAATTGGTATACATTCTGTACCAGAAGACTTGCTTTTATTAAGTGATTTAAGTTGCTTCACTACTCCGAGGATATTTACTTCTACGTTACTCATGTTGGCAGCCGTTCTCGATTCGAATTCTGGAATATTTACTTCGTCTTCTTTTGTGAAGGCAATTTCGGAAGGCTGTGTTTAGTAACTGTGCTTTGGCAGTACTGTCTCCGATAGTACCTCCATTGCTATCGCGCAGAGAAGAAATTGATTGTTTCTTGCCGCTAACATACTTAACATACGACAAGAATCTTTTCGGATTTTCTGCCAGGTTTCGAGACAAAGTTTCGTTGTGGAAATTGTAATAGGTGTCCCGCATTGAAGTCCGCGCTAAATGTCGAGCTTCTGTAAAAGGTCGCAAATCTTTGGGATTTTGCGTCTGTTTAAATTTGGCATGTTTGTTTCGTTGTTTCTGCAACAGTGTCCTAATCCGTTTTGTGTGCCAAGGAGGATCAGCTCCGTCGTTTGTTAATTTATTTGGTATAAATCTCTCAATTGCTGCCGATATTATTTCTTTGAATTTAAGCCACATCTGGTCTACACTTATATTATTAATTTGGAATGAAAAAGAAATGATGTTACTGTAGCAGACAATGTTCTATTTAATAAAACTCTTCTCATTCGCTGTAAAAATTGTTTTTAGGTATTTCCTTAACGCAAAATAGTAGAATCTTATGTGCACCCATTTACATATAATTGAAAGTGTGTGTTTAAAACACTTCCTTAGTGGCCAGGCAAACATTTGATAATAGGTTATACTGTTGTTTGTTGATACGCAGTGGACGAGGGGGCTGATTTATGAAATTTATTATGCATCCTCTCAAGTAAATCTGTGAAATACAAATGAGAAAGGCTCATATTAAACAACTGTTTTGTGTTTTTTGCTGTACAAGAGAGAAGTCCCCTGTACACATTAGCACAGTCTATTGCTATCTCACAGATAAGGATAAATTTGCTGCAGTTATTTAATAAGTGGATTAAATATCTGTTTTTGAGCTCTTTACGTATCCTAATCAACCCAAGTGTGTTCCTCTCACTCCTTCTCAACCCCCTCCCCATTTTCTCCAATTTCCGTGAAGTTTAAGATGTTACAGCACTTGATGTATGTTTCTTTGATATTTGACGATTACGTGCACTTCCTCTTGATTCTAAATGTTTTTCTTTTATCTTCCAGACTTACTTCTGTTATTGTCAACCAGACCATGGTTCTCCATTTGTTCTGATACGGCCCTGGCGCGATTTTCTTCCGTCTGTTGCTTCATTTAGATCACTATTTTTTCCTTATGTATTCCTTATTGCAAAAGTCTTTGCTGATGTGATTCTGCGTCTCGCAAGCGTCAAAACGCGTGAATTTGATTTCCTACAACAAAATTCGTGCTTCGTACAGCTCTGTTGCCTGACCAAAACCCAAAACTTGTTCAGCTCGCATATATCAGGATCTGCAGTCACCGAGTAACTATCCTAAAATACAGCCAAAAGTTGATTACTTACGTATGTAATTAAATCAGTTCTTGTATGAGAATAGATGGCTTCCCTTTGCTAGCTTCTATCGAACTTCCTGCATCAACTGTTGACTATTAGCTGCATTCCATGTGACACACGACGGAAACGCATTATCTGAACAAGGTAAAAACTTCATACCGATTGAGAATGTTTTGTGTAGCACATACTCCGGGGAATCAGTTTACCAGCTGTGGAGAACTACCAGGGATTCGCTGACTGAACAGCCCAAAAGCTTTTGTTACGGTTTCGTGATACTACAGGACGTGACTCATCACTGTATAAAACTTTCTTCCACTATTTTGCAGACTATGAGTGGTGTTAGTTGCACTGTTCAAAGCAATAATGTGTAATCTTTCTAGACACAGAGAGCTTCCGGGCAGTAGCACAATAACGAAAACTAAGTCTTATTGCCAGTAGTTTTCTCACTAACGTCTGTACTTCAGTTACCACTGAAGAGCGGTAAAATAACTGGTACAGATGTCGTTGGATTGGTTCTTATAGGATGTATTACACTCCAGTGCTACCTACCAGTTGGCAGTTACGTCTGCCAAAGCAGTCTTTGGTTCTAGTGGTTCACTGATGTTTCTACTATATAATAACATCGCTAACAGTAGACTTACAGTGATAATACTCAGATTTAACTTCCCAATTTTATATAATAGACTGCGATTTAGTTTGGCCT
The DNA here is from genome assembly GCF_021461385.2 of Schistocerca piceifrons. NCBI lineage: Eukaryota > Metazoa > Arthropoda > Insecta > Orthoptera > Acrididae > Schistocerca > Schistocerca piceifrons. Next base: position 332,719,776 of record NC_060149.1, read on the forward strand.
TTTATCTTAATAGATTTCCTGAAAATGGGTTTCATTTATTTTTGGGGAAGAGATTTCTTTGTTCACAAGGCTCACGTGGGTTCTGTTCATTCTAACAGCGAAAATTCATGCTAATTCTAAAAATCGTCTTACTTTTAATCATGTTAATTCGTCACTACCGTTCGCAAATTTCACTCCCACGCATTTTTTTGTGTGGCTATGGATGGCAAGTGACGTACTTAGAATAAAGACAGATCCCGAAGACAAGGTACGAGGAAACGGCAAATTGCTCCCGTGACTCATAGGAAAACAATATGACGTTGGTAGTTCCGAGATAGCAAAAGTCAACGATATAACGTGAATTTATGAGGTAATAAATACATCTCTCTCTCTCTCTCTCTCTCTCTCTCACACACACACACACACAACTTTATTTTTTAATGGTATGAGAGACGTAAGCTCGGATAGTGTGTCACTGGAATTGTTGCCACATGGGATGGACTAGGTAGAATTCGTAGTTTTAGTTGCAAACAACCTATAGAGCAATTTGAGTCATGTGAGCTATGTAACAAATGGTTCAAATGGCTCTGAGCACTATGCGACTTAACTTCTGAGGTCATCAGTCGCCTAGAACTTATAACTAATTAAAACTAAGTAACCTAAGGACATCACACACATCCATGCCCGAGGCAGGATTCGAACCTGCGACCGTAGCGGTCACGCGGTTCCAGACTGAAGCGCCTTTAAACGCACGGCCACACCGGCCGGCAGCTATATAACAGAGGAATTATTAAAAAGGGAATAATGGTAAATATTATGGGATAACTGATTCGAGCCAAGATGTCAGAATTTGTAGGTAGAGCACTGTCGTTGGAACACGCTGAAATAACCGATGTACAGGATGATCTGCCAGAAGAGAGGAAGCGAATACAGTAAGTAATGTCGGCGCTGCATTGGTTAGACGGTACAAAGAGGGTAGACCAGCGGTTTTCCACGTGGCAAAATTAGTTTATTATGCACATTTATAACCAAAAATTATAGACAGTTCCACAGTTTTCTTAGGGTAAACCTCGGCCAACGGAGATAACTATACAGAAATTAGAAGAGTAGTAAGAATTGTTTCTGCTGTTAGTCCTGGAACTTACTACAAAGTCCTCTCAAAATATGGGTGTTGTAGCAACTGTTTCATGTCACACAGACTGACACGCACACAAACACACACACACACACACACACACACTGAGAGAGTGAGAAAGAGAGGGGGGGGAGGGGGGGATGTGCTCGCATCATTTGTAGTTACCAATAACATCCTTTCACGAAAAAATCACTTTATAATACCAAGGCCGAAAATAACTTCAACAAATACCTCAAACACCTAAAACTAGTACAAAAATGTCAGATACACAGATATAGAAGTATACGTCAACGTGCTATAGTGTATTAAATGAATCTTCAAAAGCAGAAAGCAGCCGAACTCAATGGATCGGTGCTGAAATAGATGAGCATGTAAAATGCCATTGCGAAATATTTTTACTTCCTGATGCTGTACGAAAATTCCTAAATTTTTCTAAGGCAGTATCCTATGGCTTGAAATTGGTTTTTGTCAACTGCATTTCAATTTTAAACGTGGAATAGGTAAAAATATGCGCATTAGGTCACTACGGTGTTACATTAATGTATTCTGCCGGCCGCTGTGCCCAAGCGGTTCTAGGCGCTTCAGTCCGGAACCGCGCTGCTGTTACGGTCGCAGGTTCGAATCCTGCCTCAGGCATGGACATTTGTGATGTCCTTAGGTCAGTTAGGTTTAAGTAGTTCTAAGTCTAGGGAACAGATGACCTCAGATGTTAAGTCCCATAGTGCTTAGAGCCATTTGAACCATTTTTAATGAATTCCCCGTGGGTGCTTGGCCGTATATGACAATAACAATAGAAAATAAAACACTTTTAGATGTTATGTGCCTATTATTTATTTAATTACCTGCAAACCAGTTTTCGGTTTCTTAGCCCATCATTAGGTGATGACTAATTTTATGATCAGTTTTCGAATTCTTAGGCCATCATTAGTCGACGAATAATTTTGTGGCTTTAGAATCCGAGAATCTGTTTTTGAAAAATTAACAATAGTTACATAACATCAACAAAATACACACATCAAAACAAGTTTTTCATCACCCCAGTTCCCAGAACTCCTGAAGACAGATGTTGACTGTGGTTATTGTATCACAGACACAGTCCCTTTAACTGTTCAGAGATGTCACTAAACCCACCCAAAGATGTAAACAACCATGCATGGTTGGTTTGTGAGATTAAAGGGACCAGACTGCGACGGTCATCGGTCCACAACCATGCATGAGCAGCGCCTATTAGACAGAGTGGGTGCAGTCATTCCACCAGGAAGGAGGTACACGGCTCGTGTTGTCTTAGTTCAACCATGCCTAGACGGTCAATACCGAGGTTCGATCGCGTCCGCGTTGTTACTTTGTACCAGGAAGGGCTCCCAGCAAGGCAAGTGTCCAGGCATCTCAGAGTGAACGAAAGCGATGTTGTTCGGGCATGGAGGAGATACGGAGAGACAGGAACTGTCGATGACATGCCTCGCCCAGGCCGCCCAAGGACTACTACTGCAGTGGATTACCGCTACCTACGGATTTTGGCTCGGAGGAACCCTGACAGCAACGCCACCATGTTGAATAATCCTTTTCGTGCAGCCACAGAACGTCGTTTTACGATTCAAGCTGTGCTCAGTAGGCTGCATGATGCGCAATTTCACTCCCGACGTCCTTGGCGAGATCCAACTTTGCAACTACGACACCATGCAGCACGGTACTGATGGTCCCAACAGCGTGACGAATGGGCCGATTGGCATCACGTTCTCTTCACCGATGAGTGTCGCATATGCCTTCAACCACGCAATCGTCGGAGACGTGTTTGCAGACAACCCGGTCATTCTGAACGCCTTAGACACACTGTCCAGCGAGTGGAGCAAGGTGGAGGCTCCCTGCTGGTTTGGAATGGCACTATGTGGGGCCGCTGGTGGTCCTGGAAGGCGCCGTAACGGCTGTACCACTGTTTATGGACGACGTGACCCACCAACCACTCCGTGGATCTACGTCGAATCGACGTTGAGGAGTGGGACAATCTGGACCAACAATGCCTTGATGAACATGTGGATAATGAATACAGGCATGCATCAATGCAAGAGGTCGTGCTACGGGGTATTAGCGGTACCGGTGTGTACAACAATCTGGACTACTACCTGTGAAGGTCTTGCTTTATGGTGGTACAACATGCAATGTATGGTTTCCATTAGCAATAAAAAGGGAGGAAATGATGTTTATGTTGATCTCTATTCCAATTTTCTGTACAGGTTCCGGAACTCTCGGAACCTAGGTGATGTAAAACTTTTTTTGGAGTGTGTATTTCCTTATTTTAATCATGTTATTTATAGCTGACTTTGTGGCATAGGCCACTTTGCAACTGATATTAGTTACATAGAGTGCATCTCTACCCCTACGAGGTCCCCAGTTTTTCAGCCGACGATTTTTTTATTGAATCTGAATACTGGAATGTATACTTGCAAACAAAATCAATTTCGCCACACGTTTCCTGGATTTTTAAAGAAATAATATTTCTTTTTTTCCTCTGTAGTGGAGTTGTATACAAAAAAGGTATTGTGTTAAAACAAGGGCATATGACTATTCTATTTGTGATGTTTTCTTTCACAATATTTATAATACAAAAACATTCAGTATAAAAGATTAATTGAAACTTGAGGGTGAATAATGCTGTACTCCACATTTCACCAAATTTATAGGAAAAAATACATTGACTATCTTAAAAATAAAGAAAAATCAATTTATATCGTTGTACAGCCTAGAATGTATGGCATTATTCCGTGTCAGAGGATTCCATTACTGAATACTGCAGTGTCTATCATCTTTAGGCTTTTCCTTATAACTTTATTAAATGGATGTAAAATATAATTTAACATAAAGAAACCTATGATTATGCTATTGACACAATGACAACATTTAATGCAGTTACTGGGATTACAGACTCGATCCTGTAAACAGAAATTAAATCTGATTTCCAACAAGTTTTGAAAGAGATGTAAGTTATTTGCCTTGTTTTAATGCACATGGAGAAGGTCACATGATCTTTGCCATAAGTTTGTTATTGCAGAACATGTTGTGCAGTGAGTTTAGCAGTTTGACTGGAAACATTTGGCCTAATTGCATAGATAGGAATAATTTCTTTGCAATAGTGTTGTACAATATTATACAATGCTACTTCACTAGACCTGTACCTGTTTAATAAATAAATTTTACTGTTCTGAAGAAATGTTAAGTAATAAAAATGCGTGCCTACAACCATGAAATTACACTGTTCAGCACAAGACCATCAATGGCAAACAGAGACAGGCTGCATTGATGCCAGTCCGCAGCTCGTGGTCGTGCGGTAGCGTTCTCGCTTCCCACGCCCGGGTTCCCGGGTTCGATTCCCGGCGGGGTCAGGGAATTTCTCTGCCTCGTGATGACTGGGTGTTGTGTGCTGTCCTTAGGTTAGTTAGGTTTAAGTAGTTCTAAGTTCTAAGGGACTGATGACCATAGATGTTATGTCCCATAGTGCTCAGAGCCATTTGCACCATTTTTTTGCATTGATGCCAGATCTCCCCAAAGTTCAAGGTTATCCCCTTCACCCACTCCCTTCCCTTGCAGACATCAGATTTATTACCCCTGTCATCCAAATCAAAAGAATGACGTACTACGACTCTCCACCTCCCTCTACAGCATTACCAGATTTCCCCCTCCTCTTCAATGTCAAGGGGTGACTGGGCTATCCAAGACGACAGATCCAAAATGGCCGAAATAGCCCATAGGTACGTCTTAAGGCCACACCAGGCCAGTTCTTGGTACAGACAAGGCAGTTCCCCCACTTCTCCCTCATCGCTGTGACGTCACAATCCAAGATAGTGAACCTAGCCCACTGGTCGTAAGTAAAAAAAAAAAAAAAAAAAAAAGGCAGTAAATTCAGGGTATGGACAATAGGGTTTCACTAATACACAGATGCATGTGTCACTTGGGGTCAAGAACATACAAAGGAGGTGTGATGTTTTATTACTTTACCTCATACATGGCCCCAACCCCCAGATCTTGTCATAGACAAAAGGGTTTCATCAGAACACATCTAAACCAGGTGCCAGGGGTATAGAACCAACATTGTAAGATGCAATTTCGCACCATTATGATGATTTGTATCCAAGAATATACGTCTGCGTTGCCGCCAGAGGCGGGGTGCTTTGTAAATTGAAGCAACTGTTTGGACACCCTTTATTGTGACATTGATTCAGCGGCCGTATAACTAATCGTTCAAAAGTTTTAATGATGGTGGCAGCATTTGGGCATTGAAATATATCAGAGGTAACAGGTGAAGATTTGTCACGGACTGGGACTTGAACCCGGATTTCCCCCCTTATGCGAGCGGTCGTCTTCACCACCTTGGTCATCCGAGCACGCTTCTCTTCCGACTCAAATTCTCTGCCTATTCGTACTGACGTACCGACACCTACCCCTTACTCACAGCCCTTGACTCGAGTAAGTCATTGGGAATAGTGTGCAACTGCACTGAAACAAAGATCACTGGTCGTCGTCACCTTACTCATACACAAGGTGTTTGTATTAACATGAGACAACAAAGTTTCTAGAAAATGATACGTACGAAAAATACGTTCTAGGTGAAAAGTTCGTATTAGTAAAGGACACACTGCATGTGCTACAAGTGGCGACCTCACTAATCATCCCTACTGTGTGGACGGGGTGAACTCGGAATTTTCAAACGGAAACCTCCCATTTTATTGCATATTCAGGTTCTACGCCAAGAAATACGTACAGTTTACTCAAACCATTATTTTCCATTCGTGGCAGACGGCGCTGTAATCGATAAATAACAAGTGTGGCGGTTTCTGCAATTACGAACCGACGCATTTGAAACTACATTTCAGTTCCGATGCAAATGTATATCGGACCACCACTTAAATAATTTGACTATTCAGAGGCTTTCTGTACCAGGATACAGATTAGCTGGCTGTTTTTCAATGAGTTCTTTGCGGCGTGGGGGAGTGACCATGTATATAAAGAAACAGTACTCCATTTGAGTCCATATATGTATCACAGCACTGCCTGAAAATGTATTTGAATTTAGTGAAACTTCTAATTGTTGTTGTTTAAAGATCCCCTTACTCTGACTTCAGAGCATTTCTGCTCAAGCTAGAGAGGGTTCTTGGTTCACTTTATAGAAAGTACCAAAAATTAGTTATACAGGGTGAGTCACCTAACATTACCGCTGGATATATTTCGTAAACCACATCAAATACTGACGAATCGATTCCACAGACCGAACGTGAGGAGAGGGGCTAGTGTAATTGGTTAATACAAACCATAAAAAAATGCACGGAAGAATGTTTTTTAACACAAACCTACGTTTTTTTAAATGGAACCCTGTTAGTTTTGTTAGCACATCAGAACATATAAACAAATACGCAACCAGTGCCGTTTGTTGCATTGTAAAATGTTAATTACATCCGGAGATATTGTAACCTAAAGTTGACGCCTGAGTACCACTCCTCCGCTGTTCGATCGTGTGTATCGGAGAGCACCGAATTACGTAGGGATCCAAAGCGAACGGTGATGGACCTCAGGTACAGAAGAGACTGGAACAGCACATTACGTCCACATGCTAACACCTTTTTATTGGTCTTTTTCACTGACGCACATGTACATTACCATGAGGGGTGAGGTACACGTACACACGTGGTTTCCGTTTTCAATTACGGAGTGGAATAGAGTGTGTCCCGACATGTCAGGCCAATAGATGTTCAATGTGGTGGCAATCATTTGCTGCACACAATTGCAATCTCTGGCGTAATGAATGTCGTACACGTCTCAGTACATCTGGTGTAATGTCGCCGCAGGCTGCCACAATACGTTGTTTCATATCCGCTGGGGTTGTAGGCACATCACGGTACACATTCTCCTATAACGTACCCCACAGAAAGAAGTCCAGAGGTGTAAGATCAGGAGAACGGGCTGGCCAATTTATGCGTCCTCCACGTCCTATGAAACGCCCGTCGAACATCCTGTCAAGGGTCAGCCTAGTGTTAATTGCGGAATGTGCAGGTGCATCATCATGCTGATACCACATACGTCGACGCGTTTCCAGTGGGACATTTTCGAGCAACGTTGGCAGATCATTCTGTAGAAACGCGATGTATGTTGCAGCTGTTTGGGCCCCTGCAATGAAGTGAGGACCAATGAGGTGGTCGCCATGATTCCGCACCATACATTTACAGTCCACGGTCGCTGTCGCTCTACCTGTCTGAGCTAGCGAGGATTGTCCACGGACCAGTAATGCATGTTCCGTATATTCACTGCCCCGTGGTTTGTGAAACCCGCTTCATCGGTAAACAGGTAGAACTGCAACGCATTCTCTGTTAATGCCCATTGACAGAACTGCACTCGATGATTAAAGTCATCACCATATAGCGACACATGAAACGGGTGAAAGCGGTGACGATGCAGTATGTGCATGACACTACTTTGACTCAGTCCACCGGCTCTCGCAATGTTCCGTGTACTCACGTGTGGGTTCATGGCAACAGCAGCTAACACACCAACTGCACCCGCTTCTCCTGTGACGGGCCTGTTACGGACCCGTTTGCGTGCTACGACCATACCTGTTGCATACAGTTGGCGGTAGATGTTTTGCAATGTGCGGCACGTTGGATGCTCTCTGTCCGGGTACCGTTCTGCATACACCCTGCAGGCTTCAGCTGGATTTCGTCGACACTCGGCATAGATGAGTATCATCTCCGCCTTTTCAGAGTTCGAATACACCATGGTCACAGTTCCTACAACACTACACTATCACAGACGTCTGGTAACACGGTGTACTACAGTTGGTCTGCGTGCGGAGACGAATGCAGAATAACAATAGCAGTAAGCGCTACATGCGGACACTGCGACAGCTAGACCAAACCACAACAGTGCACTACAGCCACACTCGTAAACACGGTCGTCATCGTAAACATGTCTCTGCAGATGCTGCTCACCGACCGTGGCCCGTGTTTGTTACAACACGCAACTGAACGTCGGAGGTTTCAAGCGTCAACTTTAGGTTACAATATCTCCGGATATAATAAACATTTTACAATGCAACAAACGGCACTGATTACGTATTTGTTTATATGTTCAGATGTGCTAACAAATCTAACGTGGTTCCATTTAAAAAAAACGTAGGTTTGTGTTAAAAAACATACTTCCGTGCATTTTTGTATGGTTTGTATTAAACATTTACACTAGCCCCTCTCCTCACGTTCGGTCTGTGGAATCGGTTCGTCAGTATTTGATGTGGTTTACGAAATATATCCACCGGTAACGTTAGGTGACTCACCCTGCATGTGCTGTTTTAATATTAATTTTGTATATGATTGTGTAAGAAAAAGGAAGTTGGTAGATCTCCTAAACTCATATGATGTGATCTAGGCTATGTTTTTCCAACTAGGGTGCAGGAGAACAGTAGTTCAGCCACAGACAAATTTTTATTCAGTCTTCATTACTAGATGGGCATTCGTTTAATAAAAGGGTGAATTGTCTTTCAGACCATGATGCACAAATTTTAACACTAAAAGGGTTTAGTACTCAAACAAATGTTACATATAATTACAAACTATATAAGAAAGCTAATCCAGCGGCAATAGAATGTTTTTCAAACCTCGTTAAGGAACAAGAGTGGCAGGATGTTTATAGTGTCGATAAAACTGATGACAAATATAATGCTTTCCTTAGCACATTTCTCATGCTGTTTCAGAGCTACTTTCCATTATAACGTTCTAAACAGGGTACTAGCAGTAAAATGCAGCCTGGGTGGCTGACTTGTGGGATAAGGATATCATGTAGAACAAAGTGGGAATTGTATCAAAATGGTAGAACTAGTCACAATCAAGCTACAGTAGACCATTAGACCATTATAAATAGTATTGTAGGGTACTTAAAAATGTTATCCGAAACGCAAAGAGTATGTGCTACCAAATAGAATAGCTAATTCACAGGATAAAATTAAAACCATATGATCAGTTGTGAAGGAAGTGTCTGGTCAGCAGCACAAGGTCGATAATATAAAGTCAGTTCGTAGTAAAAATATTTCTGTTACTGATAAGTCAGACGTATGTACAATATTTAACAATCATTTTCTGATCATTGCTGGTGAATTCAATAAAAACTTAGTTTCTGCAGGGAATCATATTACTCTATTTAAAAATTCGTTTCTGAAATTGATGTCTGAAATATCCCTCTGTGATACTGACAAGGGGGAGATTGAATCAATAATTAAATCAAAGAAGACTAAAGACTGTCATAGATATGATGGAGTGTCTAGCAGAATATTAAAGTACTGTGCTGCACATGTTAGCCCTGTACTTAGCCATATTTGTAATTTTTCCTCTAAGAAAGGTAATTTTCCTGAACGATTAAAGTACTCGGTAGTAACACCGATTTGTAAAAATGGAGAAAAGGATAATGTAGACAGCTTTAGACCCATTTCTATGCCCTCAGTGTTTGCTAAAGTTATTGAAAAGGCTGTGTATATAAGGATAATTAAGCATTTTATTTCACATAATTTGCTATCAAATGTACAGTTCGGCTTTAGAATTGGTTTAACAACTGGAAATGCTATATTCTCTTTTCTCTGTGAGTTAGTGGGTGGATTAAACAAAAGGTTTCTAACGCTAGGTACATTTTTGGATTTAACTAGGGCGTTTTATTGTGTTACTCACAAAATATTGCTCCAGAAGTTGGACCATTATGGAATACGGGGAGTAGCTCACAATTGGTTCACCTCTTTCTTTAACAACAGTCAGTAAAAGGTCATTATTCACAGCGTTGAGAATGGCTGTGATGTGGGCACTGAGTGGGGCACAGCCAAATGGGGGGTGCACCAGTGACCAGTCTTGGGGCCACTCCTCTTCCTTATTTGTATAAATGATATGCCCTCTAGTGTTACAGGTGATTCTACAATATTTCTGTTTGCTGATGGCACTAGCATGGTAGTAAAGGATGTTGTGTGCAACTCTGGCTCGGTTTCAAATAGAGCAGTTCGTCACATAAGCTAATGGCTTGTGGAAAATAAACTAACACTAAGTCACCGCAGGACTCAGTTTTTACAGTTTCTAACACACAATTCAACAATATCCGACGATTTAATTTCACAGAAAGGGCATATGATTAGTGTAACTGTACAGTTCAAATTTCTAGGTGTTCAGATAGATAGTAAACTGTCATGGAAAGCCCACATTCAGGATCTTGTTCGAAGACTTAATGCTGCAATTTTTACTATTCGAATGGTATCTGAAGTAAATGATCGTTCGACACGAAAATTAGTCTACTTTGCTTATTTTCATTGGATTGCGACGTATGGTATTATATTTTGGGGTAACTCTTCCCATTCTCAAAAGATATTTTTGGCTCAGAAACGGGCAGTTCGGGCAGTAAGTAGTGTAAGTTCACGAACCTCTTGTCAACCACCGTTCACTAGTCTGGGTATTCTGGCATTGGCATCTCAATATATATTCTTTACTGTGGTTTCTTGTTAACAATATCATCTTATTCCCAAGAATTAGAAGCTTTAACTTAGTTAGTACTAGGCACAAATCTAATCTGAATTTTCATCGTACTTCCTTGACTCTTGTGCAGAAAGGTGTGCGGTACACTGCTGTATCCATTTTCAATAAGCTACCACAAGAATTCAAAAATCTCAGCAATAATTCAAGTGCTTTCAAATCTAAACTGAAGAGTTTCCTCATGGACCACTCCTTCTATTCTGTCGAGGAGTTCCTTGAAAAATTAAGCTGATTCCGATGTCATATTGTTGACTGCGTTTACTTCCTTATGGCTTTTTTTCTGGTTCATAAACATTTCATTTTATCTGTTATTACTTTTACGTTGTAATTTCATGTACTGACACGTTCCATGACCTTGTACATTTGCTCCTCAATTTGGTCCTACAGAACTAGACGTGTAAATAAAATAAAAATAGGGTTAGATTTTTAAATGTCTGGCTAGAAACTATGTTATGTGTGGTCCAGGAACAACGACGTAGATGTCATAATTTTCTGTTGCCATTCTTGCCTCTCACCATAAGGATACTTGATTTCGACGAATTCCCTTGTTTCTCACCACTGAGGTGCTTCTCGCAGCCTCGTAATTTAATTAAAATTATTTATCCATGATATCTTGTTTGTTTTTCGGCTTTTTTTAAGTAGTTGCAGATATACAAGTTCTATTAGTTAACTACCGAATGGAAAACAAAACACCCGAAATGGCGAGATGACAGTGATTCTTTTCAACACAAAACGTGAATATTTTTAGTGCAGTGAAAGTGTAGTGTGCTGAAAACCCAACACATAGACACGGAAGACACGGAAAAACTAAAAATACCTGATCACTGAAAATACTTTAAAATAGAGTGAAAAGCATTTGGTCTTAATAAAACTTTCATTACAGTTGCAAAAGGCGGTAATTAACCTATAAAATTTATAAAATTATTTCGCTCCTCACCTTCTAGGGTGTCCACAACAATTTTATATTAGCTATTTACAATATTTACATAATTTACAAAGTACTATTATCGGCTAGTTAATCATCTTCACCATCGACTGTGCATCTAGGGACTTTAAATCAGTTGACCTTGCTATTGACGGGCGATTCCAAGTTCGTTTAACTGGGGTAGGGCTTGGCGACATGGATATCGCGTGTGCTCTCCCAGGGCTTGCCTGGAGGATCCATTTGAGTTCCTTATTTTGCACTACTTGTAATGACTGGAGCTGGGTTTTAGATGCTATATCCCATGCAGAGCTACAGCATAGGAGGTCTGGGAGGACGGTTGCCTTGTAGGGTCGGAGTTTATGTTCTTGTTACAGATCTTCGCTTATCTAGGAGTGCTTTTGCCAACTGGAGTCTAATTCCACTACTAAGTATTTCACTGATCGTGGCCAAGGAATTCTGTGGTCCAGTTCTTGCACATTATCGACTCTCGGTCGCTTCTTGGAGAAATACACCGTCTTTGTCTTCTTTGCATTAAGGACTATCTTTTGCTGCAGCACCAGATGATTGATTTGTTCATGTGCCGTTGTATTTTACTGGTGTTTACGAAATGTTGCCAGCCACTTGGGAATAGCGCCGCTTCTCGATGAATTGGGGTAATTTGACGTTGTTCTCCCGTGGTAGATCATTGATAAAAAAGCTGAATAACATTGGTGAGAGAACTGATCCTTGTGAGATTCCTGCGATGAGTTTCTTGAGGCTGGACTGTTTCTCGTCGACCGTGTGAGTGATGCGACGGTCTGTCAAGTAATCCGCGATCAGGTGTACGTAAATGTCTTGTATTGATGTTTGAGTTGCCAGTTATGGATCAGTTTGGCGTGGCAGACTCGATCGTATGCTTTATCTCAATCTAGGAATGCGGCGGCGGTGGAGAATGAGGCGTTACAGTTCATTGTAATATGCTCGACGACACGAACGACTTGCATTTCCGTGGATAGCTTAGGTTGGAAACTAAATTGTTCCGCACGATTTGTACCGTCCTATGTGTGTGGTTGTTGAATTCGTTGGAAAACTACCCTTTCGAATATCTTGTTTATTGTGCTCAATAGGCTTATCAGACGGTAACTCGTCGGAACCTGGAGGTCCTTCTCTGACTTCGTGATGGGGATAATTCTGGCCGTTTTCCACTGTTGTGGGAAGAAGTTTAGCTGGAGGCAGCCATTGAACATCCTCGTCAGCAAGATAAGAGGTTTCCGGTGGATTCTTTGATGCTATCAATCCCCAGAGCTGACGTCTCTTTCCGGAACTTTATGATGTTTTTGACTTTCGTGGAGGTGGTGAGTAGCGGCGGTCCGTGGCTCAGCGGGTGTTGAATTCTGCAGGAATTGGTTTGTTGTGGCTTCTTCTCTTGTTTCTTGTTCTTCAAATGGTTCAAATGGCTCTAAGCACTATGGGACTTAACATCTGAGGTCATCAGTCCCCTAGACTAAGAACTACTTACATCTGACTAACCTAAGGAGATCACACACATCCATGTCCAAGGCAGGATTCGATTCTGCGACCATAGCAGCAGTGCGGTTCGGGATTGAAACGCCTAGAACCGCTCGGCCACAGCGGCCGGCGTTTCTATTTCTCTGAGGTCGTAGTTTGGTAGGGTGTTTCGGCGTTCAAATGTTTCTGCGAAGGTTTCTGCTGTTTCCAAGGGATAGTACATGAGTTCTCTCTCTGATCAGTGGTTCCTTTTGGTTCTTTCGAGCATGTTATGGTCTTAATCAGTCTCTGCCCTTCTTTTTGTTACACATGGAAGAGGTCCATCTTATCTTCCCAGTGTTCCATTTTCCATTCTTTTAGACAGTCCCAAAGCTCCCACTTGAGTCTGTTGATATTCCTGCTGTCTTCTGGGTACTGGTATCACTGCCATCTTCGTCGATGCCTGTTCATTGGTGACAGAGTTTTCCTGTAGGAGGGGTGGCATTTCTGATGTATGTGGCGTTTTTATGGCTGTCGCCATGGATACCTTCCAGATAGCCTTACGTATTTTTACTGTTAGGTATTCGAGATTCAAATGGTTCAAATGGCTCTGAGCACTACGGGACTTAACTTCTTAGGTCATCAGTCCCCTAGAACGTAGAACTACTTAAACCTAACTAACCTAAGGACATCACACACATCCATGCCCGAGGCAGGATTCGAACCTGCGACCGTAGCAGTACCGCGGTTCCGGACTGCAGTGCCTAGAACCGCACGACCACCACGGCCGGCTATTCGAGGGTGATGGTGACAATGCCTTTGCTCAGAGTGACAATGTTGGCTGGACAGAGTTGCTCAGTGATCGCTGATGGGCTTCCCAGTCCATGATCCTTGTGGTCCATAGTTAGAATGATAGTTGAATCCGATGGAGGAAGATGAGAACAGGGAGATGGTCTGAGGATAAATCGCTTATTGTTCGCAGTTCGATATTAGTCGGGATTTTTTTGTGATGACAATGTCAAGGACGTCAGGTTGTGGTTCTCCAAGATAGGGATGTACATTTGGTTCTCCGGACCATGGACGTCAGGACTGGGGTCTTCTGCCAAGGTGAGTAGTCTGTTCCTATTCCTGTCCTTAGTTCAGTAGTTCCAGGTCTGGTGTTTAGCATTTAGGTCTCTCCTGATAACTGCTGTTGGTGTGAGTCCTGTGATGGCTGTCAGGTCTGGTCTGACCGGTTTGGCTCTGAGTGGTAGGTATACTGCTGGGAGTGTGATGTTACGTGAGTTAGTTCTAACTGTGAATGCTGTTTCCGCTATGTGGTTCCTTGGTGGCAGGTCTTCTTTGTTTTGTATGTGGGACCTTAAATGAGTTTGATCCATAACGACAGTGCAATACAGTATGAGATCCTCAGAAAAAATAATTATATTATATCAACAAAAGGCAATTGCAGTAATCTCATGTACTGAAAACTAACAAAACAATATCTACCAGTATATGGATAGCGGCATGAATAAACAAGTTAAAGTGAAAAACATTTTGGAGACGAATCGAGCAGGTGATTAATGGCATCAGAAAACCCTGTTTAACAAGAGAACGGGGAGTTTTAGAGCAGAAAGGGATAAGACTAGAACAATACATTATTCCTTTTAACGTAAATATGGCAGGGGCTGAGGGTAAGTGGCTGTATGGCATTAACAGGGCTACACCGTGACGCAGCAAGAAAAATAAAATTCACCTCTAGCAAAACAGCGATTGGCTGAAGCCATACCAGGTGACGCAGACGCTACATGGTGGGGAGATCCCCATTATACAAAAGAATTTTGAGAACTAAAATTGCTAGATATCTCTCTTGCACAAGTGTGTGGAAAATAGCGACTGCATTGAGAGCTTTCTTTCTGCGAGGTGTGAACGATACGCTTCACATATCGTGGTGACAGATAGCAAATAGATAGTTAATTATTCCTGTGGGAGTTTTTGGAGGCATAGAAATTGTGCACGTCGCTCCAACCCATAGCGAGTGTGCAATAGTCATTATTTCGACTAGGGAAAGATTAACGTTCTACGGAACGCAGGAAAGTTGAGACTGAGTGAATTTAGCCAAGGCCAGAATAGGGATTTAGCATTTCAGATACAGCACGGAAACAATGCTGTTTCAGATGCTGTTTGGTAAAGTACCATCGCCCATTTGGCCACAGTAAATGTTGAGTCAAGATTTTGCTCACTTCAGCTTACGTATGCTTTGACCATTGAATATCAGAAGCTAGGATACTAACCTACCCTCACCTTGCATATATGAGAGATTTTCTTCATCGGTTCAAAAAGTAAATTTATTCTCCACCAACTCAGTGCATTGACCAGCTACGATAACATGGATGTAAACGAGCTGATGAATATTTTTAATCATTCTCTCCTGTGATAAATTTTTTTTGTACATAGAGATAACAATTTTAATAATCGTCAGTTCAATAAGTCCAAGAGTAAAATATTTTGTTATTGAGTGTCAAAAGTAATTGAACATGATTGTTGCGTATCACTTGACCCCTCAAAGCACAGTCGGTAAATTATATGTAGAGTAAAAAAGGGAATAGCTGTTTTGTCTTTTTAGAATAGCTCCTAAACTTTCACTTTTATTAATTCATGCCTTCTAGTTACGGAACAGCTCCATTTCCAATGCTTTTGGTTACGATCTGTACCTAATATTAGCTCCCTTACAGGGCCAGGTTCATATTTATTTAGAACGTCTGTTTAACACAATGGGCTTGAGAAGACAGTTCAGATGTTTTGTCCATTTGCCCGCAAAGTGGTTAGCTGTGTTTGCACATATTAGTACACTCACTGTGCAGACACAAAAAGTGTGGACGCTGACAAATGGCGACCCTGCCAGGATGTGGAATTACAGCATTCTGATTTGTGTTTTTCTAGGTACAAAACATGTAATCCTCCCAAACAATAAGCTGACACGAATTGGAAAAAAATGTAAAAGTGACTCAACTGTGTAGTAAGTGTAGATAGAATTGTATTCACGTATTTCTTATTTGCTGGCGACACACATCGTTGAATTGGGTTGTGTTGAGTTGAGACTCAACTCCAGTAACAAAAAGGTTAATAAAAAGACGAGGAAATGGGTTCAAATATTGAATATAGAACCGTGGAAGATAGTTAGGTGTAGAATAAAGTCTTATGATCTGATGTTAATGCAGTCAGGTTCGGAAAATTGGCGAATAGCAACGTTTAGTGGAACGCTCAAAAATGACAGAAAACAATAGATTAAGACAAAGAGAAGTCATGGAAGATCTCGACAGGATCAAGTTGGACGCTCAACAGTTAGATCAGCGTGAACAACACGAGACAGAACACGTAGAAATATCGAATGAGACCGAAAATGCAACATATGATGTTCAATATGGTCCAGAGAATGGACACGAGAACGGCGTTGCTAATGTATGTAGTGATTTACAGCATGTTGAGCCAAACGTAATCGTATGGAATCAGGCAGGTTTGCAATTGCATGAAAGGACGAGTGTTAGTGCGCTTACACTATGTTCGGAAGTGAAGGAAACGGTTCACGAAAAACGAGAGAGGGAATGGTTGCAACAAATGGTAACTGCGAAAATGGTGTAGATGAAAACGTCAACATATTTGGAATGTTGCAGCGTTTATTGCAACGATCTCAGGAATCAAAAAGGCGTATAGATAGGCGCATAACACAAGGGCAAAAAGAATTACAGGGGCGCATAACACATCAAACAACACAGTTTCAAGAATCAGAAAAGCGTACAGAAGGGCGCATAACACAAGAGCAAAAAGAATTAACACTGGGGCTGAAAGAAACTAACAGGGAAATACAAAAGGCCAATTAGATCAAATACAAACTGAAACTAAGGAAGCGCAAATCACGCTTCAAACGCACGTTACAGGGCACAAGCAATTGAGAACAGACATTGACAATGTCCAAACAGACATGGTTTCGTTGCATGAAGCTACCCAACAAAGTGTCAAAAAGGTCAAACAACAGGTCGAAGCTTTTGCCATCAAAGCGACGACGAAAGCGAAACACGTTATTGCAGAGACGACGTCTCACAAAAGAACGACAAAAGCAGTATTAAAGAAATTCGGTGTTCGTATTTTAAAAATACAAGAGAAAAACAAACACGTTTCAACGGCTGAGATCGGAAGCGTTACGTTCAATCGAAAGTCATGGTGACGTAGAAAGTGTTAGTGAGGAGTCGCAGACGACGACAGAATCCACTTTAGTGTCAGTGGATACTACTGACAATGCTGCAGAATCAACAGTTGCCGATAATACGACAGCAAGGGTACGTGAAATTACGTGTGACGTAAGACGGAAAGGCACATGTGGATGCCAGTCCGAAACCGAAAACCGCGAACGCGAAATTAGTCCAAACCAGCTTATGCCAGAACATCACGGTAACCGTAGGGAACAGTGTGGATTGCGACCACTTGTTCGAGAAAGAATAACAGGTCAATCGCGAATACAAGAGTGTGGTTTGCAGCAAGGTTCAGTACGTCAAGCACAAAGCGTGTAATACGCTGATCAAATCATAGAGACGGGTTACACAACGCCACAACCTGTAGGACGAATACCGATGGGTTACAGTACGGCGTCTAATGAGACAGAATTGCTTACACGTCAAGATACAGAGCCGGTAACGGGCGTTATGCACGCATATTGCGCAATGAGATCTGCAAGTGATTCTACGGCACGAATGTCACAGAATGAACCAAGTTACACACGTTTGCATACATTTGACGCAAACCAAGGACAGAATTCCAGTCTTCAGGACCCAGAAGGCACATCACAGAGAGAAGCGAGAGATTTTGATGATAACCACTTTCTTACAGTGCGGAAATAACAGCACTATGAGGAAGATGCAAATATTCTCCATCTCCGCACATTTATTCACCAATTTAAAGTAGGATTACCGACACATTGGCCATTGAAATAGAAGTTAGATTTCATTTGCGCACATATAGAGGGAAGTGTTGCTGAAACTATGCAGAAGATAGCAGAAACTTGCGATTCGTATGATTCGTGTAAAGCTGCCTTTATAGCAAGATATTGGTCACCTGAGGCTCAGATGAGAATAAAATATGGATTATTACAAAATGTCTCATTTGAAAATTCGTGTGAGAAAACAGCAGTCAAATTCTTTGAGAATATGGCTAAAAGGAACCAATACTTAGATAACCCATATAGCGACGGAGAATTGATTCAAATATGCAAAACGAAACTGCCAATGAAGTATCAACAAACCTTGATAGGATGTGGGGGCGATAATGTAGAAACTTCCAAAGGTGTTTTGAGAGAAGTAGAATTCATGTATGTAAACGACGCTCAAAGATGTCGCGATTCAGGACAGAATAATTTTGAAAGAACACATAACAGTAAGGAAAATAACAATAATGGTAGCGATGGTAGGCCGGTATTGGGATTGAATTGTGCACGAAATGGGAATGATTACGGAAATGGGAGTAGTGGGAACACTAGCCGCCTATAACACCACGTTCAAACTCACTTAAATCTTGCCATTGTAGTAGGAGTAACCGATCTAACAACTGCGCCAGATACTTGTTGTCTTATGTAGGCGTTGCCGACCGCAGCTCCGTATTCTGCCTGTTTATATATCTCTGTATTTGAATACGCATGTCTATACCAGTTTCTTTGGCGCTTCAGTGAGTTTAACACATTTCACACGTGTTTGTACACATATGACACCTGAATTTCTAGCGAATTTCGCCCTACAGTTTCGGTTTCACGCAGCTCAATGTTTATGACATATCTCCTGAACAAGACGCTGAATAATGACATAGTTTTGTAGGCACATCCATTGTTGTATACGGCTACTGTCTGCGAAATGTGTTGTGGATAGAGTGAGTAGTAAGGGAATAATAAATTAAAACGTAATGCGTGGGCGGCAGTTTTTCATGCAGCTCAGTGTTTATGACATCATATATCTTGCACTATGTGATATGCAATTATCTATTTTCCTTGATAGATTCAGCAGTATATGTGGGTACTGTCTGCGAAATGTGTTGAGAATAGAGTTCTTAGTAAAGAAATAATAAATTTGAACGTCTTGCATGTAGCGGCACTTTTTTAAGCACCTTAGTATTTGACATCATATGTCGTGAACTATGCGTCGAAAGGGATATATTTTTGTACATACATATAGTAGCGGATGTGGATACTGTCTACGAAACGTGTTCCATATATAGTTTGTAGCAACGAAGTAATAAATTTAAAATTCTTGGATAATACGGTAGTTTTTCATGTATCTCAGTGTTTATGACGTCATCCCTCCTGAACTAAATGTCATACAATGACATAATTTTTCTGGTACATTTATTGGTTTACTTGAATAATTTCTGCAAAATTTGTCACGAAGAAAGCTAGTAGTAAAGAAGTAATAAATTGAAACCCCGTGTTTCATGCTACAGTTTTACTGTATGAACAGCGAATATGGAGTAAGCGATATTCTTTTTTCCATTCATCATTTTGTGGGAGTCATCAGTAACTGGATGAGTGAAGTATGGGTTTTCGGGCATCGTGGGCTACATTACTTTTTCACCCGCATCCCCGCCCCTTTGAAAGGCGGGTGGTTCTTATTCCCACAGCGATTTTTTCCATGTAGTAAGTACTAAGTGAAATGAAACTTCCTGACAGATTAAACCTGTTCGAAGGCACACAGTTTCAATCTGACAGGAAGTTCCGCATCAGCACACAATCTATGATTAAAGATTTCATTACAGTAAGTAA
Source organism: Schistocerca piceifrons (assembly GCF_021461385.2). Lineage (NCBI taxonomy): Eukaryota > Metazoa > Arthropoda > Insecta > Orthoptera > Acrididae > Schistocerca > Schistocerca piceifrons. Next base: position 332,739,596 of record NC_060149.1, read on the forward strand.
TATGTCAACCAAGTTTGGTTGAAATCGGGTCATTGCTTTAGGGGGAGATGTGGAACATACATACATTCATACATACATACTTACTGTTCTCTCTCCCATCCTTCCTCCTTCCAGCTATTGTCCACATTAAACAATGCCCAGTCCAAGTAATTAATAAGCAAAGTCTTCATGAAGATTTTGAGAGGAGCGAAGATTCCAATAAGCTTTCATATTTACTTGGCTTGTCATGCTGAGAGGGCTCCGGTTCTTCTTGTCTATGGGTCTGATTCTTGAAGCTGAAAATCTCACATCAGGTCGTCACGGCTTGGTTTGAACTGAATAAATTTTAAGATTGCTGTTGCAGATTTTTTTTACGTAAATAGATTTTCTCACATTTTAGTATATCATACAGTCTTTTATTTTTCACATTAACAAATCCGAAATTACGTTGTTCGCACCTATTATACAAAAATACGTTCAATCACATCAGAGGCAAACTCACGACTTACACACACTGCGAGAATAAGAATATTTCAAAGGGTTTACAGTTTTTCTTAACAAATGAATTCCTACTAGTTTGTGTTACATTATTAATTTCGATTGTTATTTCAAGTCTGCAAATATTTCGTAATTTCAGATGTTTCTAAAAAAATAATTTTAGCCGTATATTCAGAACTACTACTTATCGATTATAACATCGAAACTAAAATATTTTATATAGTAATTCCTTTTCATAAATTTTAGCATCACATATAACATACTGTGTGTAAAAGTATATGACAGTTTTCAGAAAGTCAACTGAGATGATACTGACCTGTCCAAAATTCGAAAAATAATACTGGTATCGACAACTACTATCGAGGAAAAGTAATGCTAGAGGAGGGTGTCCCGTTACAACACTTACATACATTTTTATAGTTCGTATGATTGTGGTGTCTTGTTTCAGATAATGACTAGCGACCCATTCTTTGAGTGCGGATATACACCATGCCCGATCTCTTACGGGTATCACGCACTGGAGGAAGAGGCCCATGGGTAGGTGTCGCTACGTCAGTAGTACCAGGCTGGGAATTTGAGGCGGCAGGAGGGGTGCTCGTATGGCCGAGGAAGTTGAAAACGATGAAGCCGGGTAGAGGAGGCACACATCTGCAAGGAAAAAACTAACAAATTAAAAATAAAAAGGCAATCAAGATGACCACTCGTGTGAAGGGAGAAATCAGGGTTCAAGTCCCCGCCTGGCACAAATTTTCACCCGTTACAATTGATAAATTGGAATGATTAACTGCGGCTAACGTCACTGAAAGCTTTGAACGATGTATTATAATGTTCTTGAGGATGCAGCATTTTTTTCCGGCAGTGTATATAACGATATAAGCAGCATCTTTTCGATTGATGGACGAAGTATCGTTGTTTCTGGGTACAGAAAGGGGCTATACAGCAATCGAATTTTTGTAATTTTTTATATTGATGTTACGTGAAGTTCTGATCTCAAATACACCTCTCCCAGAGAAGTTCGATATAACTCACAAAAATATTCGAGAAAATTGACTTTGAAGTTTCCCGACCGTCTTTAATATACTAAAAAAAGGTACTTTTTACTTGCTACAAGCCGTGTGGTACAGAACTTATCTGCCGTAAGGGTGTATTCGGTTCGAATCCAGGCAAAATAAAATTTTCAAACAAAGATGCATGTTCTATGAGCATTTACGTGAAGTGTAAAATACAAAAAGATATAAAGAATTTAATTAGTAATTTTATAAACCATGTAATCTTAACTAACAATCTGTTATAAGAAATTCGTAGTTAAACTTTTTTTTGCAGTATTGACTGTATTTCTGTGTGCAGTTATAAATAAGAGGACGTTCATTTTTCATAAAAATGACAATTACATGTGTTAATTAGCATATATTCGATGGATTTTATATTTAAATGATATAGGTATTCGAGCTGAACAGCCGGCCGGAGTGGCCGAGCGGTTCTAGGCGCTACAGTCTGGAACCGCACGACCGCTATGGTCGCAGGTTCGAATCCTGCCTTGGGCATGGATGTGTGTGCTGTCCTTAGGTTAGTTAGGTTTAAGTAGTTCTAAGTTCTAGGGGACTGATGACCTCAGAAGTTAAGTCCCGTAGTGCTCAGAGCCACTTGAACCATTTTTTGAGCTGAACGGAAAAAACGAAACAAATAATGATCGAAACGAGACTCGATCTAGCGATCACTAATCTCATGCGCTTTATGTATTCTACGATTCACGGAAATGCCTCTAGAACATGCAACTTTGCTTAAAAAATTGGTTCCACCTGTGATCGAACCCAGCCCCCCACGGAACGAGCGAGAACTCTATCACAGAGCCACGCTGATCGTTCAAAGATACGTCTCTTATTTTAGCATACTAAACACTGCCGGAAAATTTCAAAGGATTTTCTCGACAGTGTTTGAGAGTGGCATCGAACGGATTTGGGAGAGGTACATTTGAGCTCTGCGCTTCACCTACCATAAATATAAAAAATTACAGAAATCCGAATGCCGTGCTGTCCCCTTACCAGTGTATTTCTATCCAAGGGAAGTTTGTTTCGGAGTCTGAATACTTATTACATGCAAAGATGTACTGTTATAAATTGCTACGTATAGCCACGTGCGTAATGGAGGTAAGAGTAAACCTACATTCTCAGTGCAGTTCAGTAAAGGGTGCTGCTGTCTCTAATCGTGAACGGGACAATGTGACTTGGGTAAACTCTTCCGTCGGTTACATGCCGCTTAAGTGTCATTTCAACCTTAGGCCATAAGCTCACTGTTACTTTACGGTAAGGAGAGACGTTCGTTGGGGAAGTTGTCGCCGAATTGGCATACGCCACAACATAGTCATTCACACATGCAACCGTTATTGATCAATTTGGTCTCCAGGCGTCCATTGCGAACAACGGTGAAAACCCCTTACACCGTGGGGTGCGAGGACGGTGGTCAAGGAAACACCTGGAATAGAGCATGCACCTATGGCGTCAGGTTCTCTTCAGCGATTTGTCTGGCGATTAATGATCGTCGTGGAAGAGTGTAGAGGATGAGAGCTTCAAATATACCCCTCAGGCGTGCTGTCCCACATGTTCAGCAGAGAGGTGGGTGAGTTATGTTTTGTGCCACTAGCATGTACAGAGTAATTTAAGGCCTGTGCAGTATCTGGACAGGGTTCTCTAACCTATTTTAAGCCCTACAGTCAACACTGTGGCGATGGATTTGAGTTTTCAGATGATAATTGCGAGTACATCGCGTTCACCTTGCGAATAGCTCCCTCCCGGAGGCAGAAATCAAAAGAATACAATGTAATGCCGTATATGTTGACATGAACCCAACGGAACATGCATAAGACCTGTTGGAACTTCAAGTGTATCGCAGCAGGATCCATCCTCACTGGATGATCTCAGAAGGGCCACGGTTGACGACTGTGGCAGACGTGGGAAACAACGCCTAGACCGCCTTGTCGACCTCATATCAAGGAGGACCCAAAAACGCATGGAGTGGAGCAACACAATCCTGATTGCTGCCCAGGAGCAGATATTGAAAAGATTTGCATATTCTAACAAACTACATGTATTTCGCTAATTATTTTGCTTTTGTTTCACAACAAAGTTATATGCTTAGTTTAATAAGGCTTATTACTTCATTTCTTTCTCCTCTTGAATGTAAGTCAACGCACGACATATATGCAGGCCGTAGTAAATACTTTTAAACAGCTGTATTCAGTTCAGTGGCAATAACTTCGACCCCGTCGGGAATCGAACCCTTGCACGGGGTCCTGGGTTCGATTCCCGGCAGGGTCAAGGATTTTCTCTGCCTCGAGATGACTGGGTGTTGTGTGTCTTTCGTCATCATTTCATTCTCATTCACTCGCAAGTCGCCGTAGCGGCGTTAAAGAACTTGTGGAGCGGCGGCCGAACCGCCCCGCGAGGGGTCTCCCGGCCACCAATGTCATTCGCTCATTAATTAATTAATTAATTAATTAACCTCTAAGTGACTGAGTATGGAATGAGCCTCTGATAGTGGGGCATCTTCCCTTGCAAGGGGTATAGGGGTCTTTGCACGATATACGTCCATTTGTTCGTTAACAGGAAACTCTCGACAAAGTGTATGTTCAGCAAGAAAATGCACCACACCATCGCTCCTAAATTTTGCAAGTGGTTCAATTAACTCTGTAGGCATGATGGTATTTACGTGGTCACGGATGTAACCTAATTTCAATTATTTTAAACACGTAAATAACTGCAAAGTAACTAAATCTGCATGTTGTCGTATTAGTAAATCACAGCACTATTAGCGATAACGTACAACATTGCGAGGTGGTGCAACGGTTAAGGTATTGGAACACACTTGAGAAATTAGGTTCAACAACCTTCCTGACCCACTTGGGGCGCCTCTCACCAGCCCAGCACCTTGATCTTTTTTTTTTCTTCACTTACACATCAGGCGATTATTGGACTGTGTCCTTAGAAACAGCCTATGGTTTCTTAGAAATTCTGAATAGGACACACAATGAGCAAACAACTAATACGCGGTCAGAAAAACATAGCGCAGAGATTTAAAGTTCTCGTAGAGATGACATATACAACTGCCTGTTTCCCTAAGCTAGGGTGACACTGGGGAGAAAGGAAGGACCACCAAGCACATAAGTAACGCCAAGTCCAGCACCACATAGCGACTGGAATTAACACGTGCTTATTGCTACTCACAACAGTGCGTACCCGGATATATGCCAACTGCAGCCGGCAAGCTTCGGCCGTGGCCTTCGGCTGATGTCGTGACCTCCGGCTTGTGCTCCATTAAAAGTGCTGTAGCCTTGAACTAACAGGTTGTTTTGCTGCTCTCTCTCCCTCTCTCTCTGCTCCACAAGAATGAATTCGGCCAGATTATTAGTCACGCCATCCTCGTCACTTGCGAACAACCTTACGTCCTCGTACCATTATTTCACATTCTCCGTGCTGCAGTAGTAGTTTTATTCCGTTAGAGTGAGGAATGCTAAGAAACAAATCAGAACTATTTTTATAGAAATTAGGGATGTGCGAGAATTTCTTGAATTGCAGTTAAGTATCTAAACAATGTCACCAATAGATTTAGACATGTTTATTGCGGAGGAATGAGTAAAATAAATGTCACACGTTGTTGCAAGAGTCGTAGTGACCTATGCCTGTACGTACATTCTCTTCGTCGTTTACGTTTAACAGGTGCAGAACGTTCTGCAGAAGTCACGTTATCACTACAAAATCTCATGAGAAAATACCTGCATTCTGGTCCCAGTTAAAAAATTCGTAGCCTGCCGCATAAAGTCTCCGTGAATACCGTAAAATACCTACTCTGGTGTTATCAACAACGAACAAGCTTTGTAGTGTACTGTTGTATTGAATGGAAAACCATTGAATTATAATAGGTAAATACGTGGCCCATGTGTGGAACTTTGGAATGCACCACATATTACAGTTTCTCAGATCAATGCTTGGTCATTCCTGTTCCAACAGTGTAAGAGTTTTGCTGCAGAATTAAAAACTAATACTAATTTATACCGACGCATTAACGTAATAATCCCGCTAATTATGAGGCATTTTGCCATCGTCCACGCAGTAGACTCAAATTCGCCAACCAGAGTCAATGACAGCAGCAATGGCGGCAAATTTCTAGCAATAATTTCTACTACTTCCATTAATTATTCGTTCTCAGTGGCAAACTGTGGACTTAGTAAATAACAGTGATCACTGAAATACACTGAGCTGCCAAAACCCTATAGCCAAGTCTCTAAAGCGTGAATTGACAAGTCTAACACATGTGAGGACATGTGATGCAGTGGGAAAGGAATCATTTGGTTAGCACTGTGTGCACAGACTGCATGCAGGTTGTTTGTTACTTCATTTCAATTGTTATTTTACGATGTGCTGTTTTCTATGAGAACGACTACCCGGAACAGACTGAGTGAAACGTAAACAAACGAACGGTGTCCATATTATGCAAGAAGGGGATGGTGGGGTGGGGTGGGGGCGGGGCTGGCTTCATCTGTAATACACACATGGTGCAATCAGGGCTGTAGACTACGTCAGTGCTATTGAGAGTTCCTCGCTAAGAACGACATATCACGTGTCGAGGGAGCCGTTCTAGCTGTGTAGCAAGTGGATTCGTTCTTTACGTGCGTAATCAGACAGTTATGAAAACACTCCGGTTTGCGTGCAGCTTTTATCAGCCATCTAATCTGCGCTTTAGAGGTTTTTGTGTATTTCTCGTAGACAGTGCATTTTCAATGTGCCTTTACGAATGAGAGTGGAAGAATGGGTGGTAAATCACGTAAAAGCATGGGATGTCATTAAAAAATAACTATTTAATAATTCTCATCGGAAATTTGCACTGTTCAAACCTTTCGCTATAATAAACAAATTATTACGTCTTGACTTAGTATGTCTCACGGAGAATGTGTACGGAATCGATTTTGAGCGTTAATCAATAGTGATATTTCCAGATATGCGCCGTTATGTACTGCCACCTAGTGATTGAAGGAGTTCAAATCATGCTCCGTTGAAAGTAAATCTTCGTTAGATGGTAAATTACTCTGTACCCTCGATGTCGTAGACGAAATGATGAAAAACGGAACACACTATTGTACTGAAGAGGAATGGGACAAGGAATTGGCCATTATCCTTTCAAAGGAACGATATTGACATTAATCTCAGACGATTTAGAAAAGCCATGAAAAAATTAAATCTGAATAGCTGCTGTTGATTTCTACTCCGTCCATACTACATACCAGCCTAGTGTTGTAACCTCTACGCATTTACACTATTATCTACAGGTATTCTCCAGATTCTATACATTCGTTGCCCAAATTTGTCTACACGCTGTAACTTACGGCGTGCATCGTATGTCCATTTAAGGAATGAAGTTGGAATTATCATAAATATTTTCAAAATTAAGGAATGAGAATCCTCATTATTCGTCATATAAGCAAATAAACTTTATTATTTTTATATATAGAGGTTTTTTAATGCTGTAGCTCTTCTTTTTAATTCGTATCTAAAGTACCACACAAAACAATTATTGCATATAAAGAATATGAACAATAAAATTAAATATACATGAACAAACTAATCAATTGACCATTTATAAAAACAAATTAAAACAGAAGGATATAACGTTCTACACAGAACATAAATAGACATAATTAAATGTACTTATAGAAGTTGTAACCAGTATTTCGCAACAATGGCGGCATTGCTTTTAGCCAGTGCAATTTCCAACCCTGTGCACGAATCCGATCAAAGACGGCACTTCACTAGATGGCTAGAAATTTTCTCTTTACTTCACCATAGACTGTATTAGCTGTTGACCAGCCTGAATTATGTCTTCACTACTTGAGTTGTACTCAAAGATCAATAGATATTCGTTTGACATATCAGCTGAGCTGGTGTCTAAGCCCTGTATTTACTGAGATGTACAACCTCTTGGGATCGACTTATGAGAAATTCAGTAAAAGCATCGTATGCCTACGGGATAGTTTAGATGTCAGCTACCATGTCATCAAAGTATTTCATGAATTTCATACAGTCAGCTTCCCGGAAGTTGTATCGCCTATTAAATGAGTGAGACTATTGACGTACTGCTGAGATAACTTCGCACATGATGTGTCTAGTTTCACCAAGATAACAAGTGCTGTGGTTACATCTACATACTGTGATCAGGCAAAACATTATGACTCCTGCCCACCGTGATGTTGGATGGCACTGGCGGCGTTGAGGGCACGTGAGGCGGTAGCAAAAGTATGTAGATTGAGCAGACACAGACGGGGCATCACCCAATCGAAAGTATGGTGTGCAAATGGGGAAATCCATTGAGATAAGAGTATTTGACCAAAGACAGATTATTATTACGCAGAGCCTGTGAACGAGTATCTGGAAAACGCCGAAGCTGATCGAAAGTTCACGGGCTACTGTCATGAGCATCTATGCAAAGAGGTAGAAAGACAGTGGAACTACCAGTAGAAGCTAAATGGTTGGACGTCCAAGACTCTTCACAGAACGTGGGGTTCAGAGACTTGTCTGCTCTGTAAAGTAGGATAGATGGTGATCTGTGGCATCTCTGCCGAAAGAGCACAATGCTGAAGCGCGCACAAGTGTTTCGGAGCACATTGTTCATCACACATTGTTGAACATGGAGTTCTTCAGCAGACCACCCCCCTCCCCCCCCCCCCCCCCCCCCCACGTATTCACAGGTTGACTTAAAGACATCATCAGTTACGATTGCAGTGGGCACGGGACCATCGGGATTCGACCGTCGATCAATGGAAACGTGTCAGCTCTTCGGGTAAAACACATTTTCGCAACACTAGGTCGATGGTCGTTTCCATAAACGCCGTCATCGAGGTGAACAGCAGTTCGAAACGTGCAGTGCGCCACGGACGCAGGCTAGTGAAAGCAGTATAATACTATGGAAGACAATCTGCTGCGCTGGCATGGGACCCGTGCTAGTAATCGAAGACACGCTGACACCTGAGAACCACCTGCATCCCTTCATGCCTGACGTCTTTCCCAGCGGCGATGTCATCTTTGAGCAGTATAATTGTCCATGTCTCAAATCCAGAACCGTGCTACAGTCGTTTGACGAACTCTATAGTGAACTAACGTTGACGTCTCGGCCACCAAATTCGCATGATGTGAATCCTATGGAACCCATCTGGGTCTCTATCGGACGCCATCACAGCGTACGCAAATCAGCTGTCCGTTTTTTACGCGAATTACATGACCTGTGCGTAGACACCTGATGCCACATGCCTCCACAAACCTACCGGCAAAATGTCGGATTCCTGATACGCGCACCGGTCAGTGTGGCCGAGCGGTTCTAGGCGCTTCAGTCTGGAACCGCGCGACCGCTACGGTCGCAGGTTCGAATCCTGCCTCGGGCATGGATGTGTGTGATGTTCTTAGGTTAGTTAGGTTTAAGTAGTTCTAAGTTCTAGGGGACTGATGACCTCAGATGTTAAGTCCCATAGTGCTAAGAGCCATTTGAACCTGATACGCGATCACCGATGTATTTCGTTCCGCAGACGGAGAACTAGCTATTAAGCAGACGGTCATAATGTTTTGGCTCATCAGTGTATATACTTCACAATTCAGAGAACAGTGTGTAGTGTAGAACGCTTGGTAGCAATATTAACCACTGGGCTCATGTAATAATCTATGTAAAAATAACTGTCTGTATTTCTCCTAACGCTCCCTTAGTCTCTCTTATTCTCATGGTTCTTACGTGAGGCATAGATGGTGCAAGATACAGAGCCAAACATTTGCTCAAAGGCATAAAGAGTACGTAACACTACCGATAAAAATCAACATTTCCTCGAAAATAAGAGGAAAAATGTTGCATTTAAGAGCGGACTCAGTGACTACACGATCAAAGATGACGACGGTGAGTGGTGGATACCTCCCCCTGTCCACCTCCTTCAGTATGCTAATGACACTGCTTACCTAGCCCTCTATCGTACCTTCCAGAAGTCCCAAAGATGCCTCCAACTCCACCTCAACCAATTTACCTCCTGGTATAACGAATGGCTCTTCAAGATAAAACTCTCCAAAACCGAGACGATAGTTACAGGACACACCACTCGCACCTTCTGTCTCCATGACTTCTACCTCACCGTATACGACCGTCCTATCCAGCTCGCTAACACACTAAAATACCTTGGACTAATCTTCAACCAGCAACTAATGTGGAAATCTCACTTACTAACCATCCAACAGAAAGCCTACAATAGACTAAAAGATGGGGACTACACCCCTTTACTTTCCATCACGCATACAAATCATTGAATTGTCCCTCCTTTGCTACGCCATTGTGCCCCACACAATTTCTATAAGTCCCTCCATATCGTCGAACGCCATGCTTCCTGCCTCATTTTCCACATCCTCTCACCTTCCCCCACAAAGATCCACTACCAACTCATCACATTCCCGCCCCTCCTCACTCACATAGAACACCTCCGGATAATGTACACCACCTGCAGACTCCACTCCTGTAATCCTACCGTGTCCCCTCACCTCTTCAATCCTAGGGTGCTGCAGTGCCTCTACCTGCACATCCCACCAATTCTCAGCCTTCACACCCTACACATCCTCTTCTAAAGAAATTTCGACCCTCTCCCCCTTCCTAATCATGAACTCTTCCTCAAAATATACCCCTCCTACCAACTCTGGATCCACCTCACCCTTTCCATATCCCCAATAGGCTCCATCCCCATCCTCTTCCCCCTCCCACACCTCATCCTTTTCTCCCTCCCAGTCACTCCACACTCAATTTTCCTTTCAAATTGACAGATGCCATTACTAGCTACACCTTTCTCCCTGCCTGTCCCAGAACAGCCATCCCTGTCTCATTGTCATTGCCACCTGTTACTCGCCCTCAGTTCCCATTCCCATCACTTTTCTCTCTCCCCCTGTAAATACTTTTCCTGTCGTCTACCATCCCAGAGCAGGTCCTTTCGAGTTTTAGTGAAAGTGTGCAGTGCTCTGTTTTTAATGGTCAGAGTCTCTTCTGTGTTGTTCGGTGTTGTTCCAATGTTTTTAGTGTTCTTCATATATCTTTTAAACTCTGCTGTCTGACCATATTTTATCACTGTTTTTAAACTATTCAGCCAACCATATTACGTTACTCTTTCATAACCCTCGTATTTCACAACCATTTTAAAATCATTGTCATTATGTCTTCGTGTTTATATGTTAGCGCCGTGTACCGCTGCCAGCCCCCCCCCCCTCACCCACGTGTGGCGAGGGGGGATGAAATCACTACAAAGAAAAAAAAAAGAGAGGGGCTCAAATCATCCCTAGCCTAGCTGACTGGCTCATAAACACCTGCCGGAAGGTACGATTTTTATGCAGGATGGTGCTCCACCCCCTTTGCTATTTGCGTGAAAGATTTCTTGCGCACATCGGTTGGTGAGAATCGCATGCTGAGTCGCTAGGTCCGTCATGCTTTGACTCCCTTGACCTCAGATTTCAATACTTATGATTACTCGTTATGGGGCTACCTGAAGCTGCAAATCTACCGCCATCGTCCGATCTCATTAGAGATTCTAAAAGACAACATCCGGCGGTAATTTCTCACCATAACTACTGATATGCTATAAAGTGCTGTTCACAACATTGTCACTCGACTACAGGTATTGTTGATGAATGAAGGCAGACAGCCGCACGGGATTAGTCGAGCGGTCCAAGGTGCTGCAGTCATGAACTGTGCGGCTGGTCCCGGCGGCAATTTGTTTATGTTGGCTGAGCGTGGACACTGCAGCAGACGCTTCGCTATAAACAGAAAGAAATCACCTTGGCTCTGACTGCAGTGAGCGGATATCACTGCCTGCGTGTTCTTATAGCAACCAACGTGAGACTCTACTCATATGTGCCATGGAGCAAGTGCAACGGGTATCATGTCATTAGTCATCAGAATATTAACCAGTGACGAAATGTCCACTCTACTTGAATCCCAAGAAAATAGGAACCTTCTCACAAAGGAATGTGAGATGATATCAAAATTTATCCAACATACAAATATTAACTGCAGGGCTTTCATGTATGCAGTAGTAGCACACAAGGAAATATTATGTCTTGGAAGTGTATATTTCATTTCCTCTTCTCATATTAACGCCCTTGTTTTAGTATGAAGTGAGAAAATAAACACGGAAAACTCAAGTTCCTGAGAAGAATATCAGACATTTCCTCTTCTCATATCATAACTTTTATTTTAGTATGAAGCAAAAAAATAAACAGTTTAAGGTTGTGAAGCATAACATGAGCAGTGGGAATATTTGCAAATGTCTGTGTGGAAACGTCAAATTAACGTCGCTTTCCGAGTCGTATTCAATCCAGAATGAGGTGCTATTAAGATAGTTGAGCGTTCTAGCAATTACACTTTTGTAATTCACATATGAGTATTCCGATAGCCAAAAGAACTCGTCAGTGTGAAACTATCGGGAACTGCATTAATATCAAACTGCAAGAACTTGAGATAATACGTGGACTCTTCTCTTCGCTGGGTGACCTATTACTGTTATTTAGGATTCTCTCCGTCCTAGGCGTAATACAAATGGAACTTCAGAGGCGCTTTCCGCTATTCTTGACAAACATCAGCAACTTGTAATCACTGCGAGTTACAACTGCGTGATGATATGGCTCAGGTTGTCAGTAGTTGTGGTGGTGTTATGCTGTCAAACTGCTTACAGTAACGTTAATGGTGGCACACATAATTTAGCGCTGACTAGCTACTTAAGTAAAGATAGTGTTGTGGCGTCGTTGCTTCTCTTTATTTGGGTTCAGCATGAGTAATCCGATTTAACGAACATAGTACTCCATTCGCGGGCTGCTAATGATAACAGTATGGCGACAGAGATCATCGTGCGGGTATTACATTAATTTTGCAATGAATTGCTTAACAAATATTACCCTCAGCTATGCAGTTGGGATGACTCATTACACAGGTACTCTATGTTGCACTTGGTTAAGGGATCAGTTCGCTGCAATCATGCTTCTACTGTTCGTAAATACTTGTACACTTCATAAATGTTTCGAATGGTTCTGAGCACTATGGAACTTAACTTCTGAGGTCATCAGTCCACTAGAACTTAGAACTACATAAACCTAACTAACCTAATGACATCAGACACATCCATGCCCGAGAAAGGATTCGAACCTGCGACCGTAGCGGTCGCGCGGTTCCAGACTGTAGCGCCTAGAACCGCCCGGCCACCCCGGCCGACATACTTGTATACTGACCATTCGTTATTTGACTAAATATGAACTACTATCTGATTCGCTTATATATGACATGGGTTAGCGCCGGCACAAAGATATGACTAAGTCCCGTTACACTGATGGCAAGACAAATGTTCGCAAATCACCTCTATTGCCTCAAAAACAATTGCATCTTAAATATCGAAGGACCTACGCCCACACTGTCACAGCGCGTTGAAATACAGCTAAGACGGCAGATGAATATTTGTGACCGACTGGGCTTCGAAGCTGGACCTCCTGCTTACTAGACAGACATGCTGATCACTGCACTATTATTTTTTTTTAAAGTTTGAGAAGACTTTCAGCACCAGGTAGGCGGAGGCAAAGAGGGCAGGGGTCGAAGATCCGAGGCCTGGCCTCAATGCCTCCCCCATACCTGTCACTGAGCAGCTGCTTGGGTTGGGTTGTTTTGGGGAAGGAGACCAGACAGCGAGGTCATCGGTCTCACCAGATTAGGAAAGGATGGGGAAGGAAGTCGGCCATGCCCTTTCGGAGGAACCATCCCGGCATTTGCCTGGTGTGATTAAGGGAAATCACGGGAAACCTAAATCAGGATGACCGGACCCGGGATTGAACCGTCGTCCTCCCGAATGCGAGTCCAGTGTCTAACCATTGCGTCACCTCGCTCGGTCTGAGGAGCTGCATTATTACCATGTATTCCATGTTTGCACCCATATATGCCTTAAAATTGTGGAACAAAATTGAAGTAGTAATTAAGGTAAAATAAATTACAGATTGCCGCCTCCAATGGCGTGCGTTCCTTGCGGCACATAACTTATAACAGTGAAAAGGGTGACGGAAAAATACATAAGAAACATTCATTCAGAAATATATTCACAATTTAAGTTATTTTGCACTGGATGCATATGAGGTCTGTAAGGAAGCCATATATTTTTCAACAAATGAAAAAAATTTCGGAGCCGGAGGGTTTTTGCCAAATTAGAATAGTTCTGATTTTAGAACCAACGTAAAAGAATATTGCAGGAATAAAAAAAGTGAAAGAATAGTATTCTGCTTTTAATCAAAAAAACTGTCCACCTCTTCGTAGCCCACATAAAGCAACAGATAAAAAAAAATTGAAACCATCCCTTATATTTTTATTCTTCTTCAGCGTAAAATGTCCTTCTGCAATATAAAACATGTACTCTTCTAAGTTCTGTTAGTTACGACGTAAAACACAAACTGTCCCAGAAGCCACGAATAACTGTTATTCTTTGCGGACGGGTAACATTTCCAGTCAGGTTGTAAAGCTTCTGTTATCGGTATATGACTTTCTGCGTTTCTGTTGATAGTGCTAATTTCTTCCTAGTCCAGTTCCAAATTCTGATTCTATTTTCACATAAGAAGATGTGCGCCACAGTTTCTACAAGCCGACATTTGTCGCAGTATGGAGATGGTCTCAATTTGATTTTCCATAATCGTTCCGCTGAGGATATGGTTTCGTTTACAACGTCGCACCATACGGCACTGACGCTAGTTGGCAGAATATTATTTTTGAAATTTTTCCAGACGTTCCTCCAGTTTTTTGTAGGTTAATTTACCGGAATTGGTTTGTGAAGACGATGTCTGGTAATATAATCATAGACGGTTCTAGTGTTGTTTTGTGCTAGTGGAAGTCTTATACAGCTCCAATCGCCATAGTACTTTCGGAAGTAATCTAGGCTGGCGTGCTTCATTAACAGGAGCGTTCCTATCCCCAGGATCTAACGAGAGGAACAGAAGTTTCGTGATGCCTGTCTTAGTGGATGTATTAGTTTAAAAACACGTCTTTAATTCCAAGTCCTCCGTTTTGCCTCTGCAAAGTCGTCGTCTGGGGGGTACTTTGAAGATATTTTGTTTCCACGCATACCAAGAGGCTACAGCTAACATTTTATGTGCAGTGGCCTGCAGTATCGGTAAGACTGCTGCGACATGATATATTTTGCTAAGTATGTATGTATTTATAAAGTGAACTTTCTGCATTCGGTCTAACAATCGCATGTCATGGTCCTTCAACAAAGTTCCGATGACATTAAGCTTCCGCTCCCAATTGTTCGTGGCCTTGCGCTTGGGATTCGCCCTTAACCACAATCCGTGTTGGAGTCTCTCATCAGTTACATCTAACCAGTGCGCACCTGTTTGCACTATTGTAAGAACCGAGATGCAGGTTCATTTGGCTACAAGAATGCGTATGTTCCTCCAGCATGACGGGGCTCCTGCACATTCTAGTTGTCAGGTGACACATTATCCAAACCTAACATTTACTGGATGGTGGATCATTAGATATGGGCACTTTTCTTGGCCTTCAAGGTCCTCGGACCTTATCTTTTTGGATTTTTGCCAGCGGGGATGGTTAAAGGCGAAGTCTACAAATAAAAAGTAAACCCAAGAGCCGATTTGATCGTTCGGGTTATGAATAGTGCAGCCCTCATAAAAGAACGCAAAGACGACCTCTGTAGAGCTACACGTGGTGTTATCAAGAGAAGTCAAATGTGCATTGAAGTTGGTTGGTGAATTTTTGAAAATCAACTTTGAATGTCCTCATTTGCCTTTGCTTTGAGCTTATTAGCGTTACGTACCAACAGCTGTATCTCTGTACTCAATAAAAAGTGGACGCATTTATATGGAATTTTCTTCGTCTGTACTACCACCTGCTAAAATATCTACTATTTCTCCTGAAACACCCTGTATATGGATATATGTGTGGTGTCTGTTCTTTCGGACATGTCCGAAAGATAATGCTTCATGGCATTCTGCAATGACCTTCGATCTAGTTGCAGGGTCTGATATAGATTTTAGAGCTCCTTGGCTGTCTGAATAAAAGTAGATGCTACGATTTTTGTAGGGGTCTACTCTAATTTTTCCTCCGTGCACATGCTGACAGAAAAAAACGTGTAATACTGTGGCCATCTTCCCTAAAGAGATTCTAGGCAGTGCACCAGACCTGGTACTTTCATCTGTTTTCGACTGTCAGTAAACCACTATATTATGTCCCCTGCACGGCGCTGTGGTTCGTTTTTCCACTGCTCCCTGCTTCCAACTGTTACATGGCAAAGTTTATTGAAACAGCTAGAAGTTATTGTGTAGTTAGTCGGCATATCCCCAGCCATCGCCTTACAGATTTGGGATTCCGTATATTCTAACTATATCCAGTTATTTCCAATTTTTAGCCTTTATGTCCCTGCCGCTGCGTCCATTTTAAGCCACAGGTGTAAGGCGGGCATGTGTAGCATAATATCCATTCCAAGAGTGGATGTCCTGCTAATTCCATCTGTTTGTGAAAGCAGACCAGTCTCTGCTCTTCGCCAGACTCCCTAGCAGCCACCTGCTGTTCGACTTTGTTCGTATTATAGGCCAATAAATTATCATTGGTCTTTTTGCAGGGATGTATGTCCAGTACGTACTGGGTTTAGACCCCAGTTTACCCTACAGCAGCTTCTAGTGCTTATAAGATTATCATTCGCAGTGGAAAATATTCTTTATGTGAGGTGTTCATTATAGTTTTCCATCCAGGGCTACCTCTAGATACACTACGACCCTCTCTAAAGTTTCATCGAGAAACATAATTTTTCAGTATGTGTGCTGGACATGCTTCCCCATAAATACTACTACACCAATTTACGTGGGGCTCGTCTTTAAAATACTTTTTCACAATGTTCAGTGCACATAGGTTTAACAGTACTAGCAAATTTTCTAAGTCTTACTGTGGATAGATCATCTACTTATTCTTTTCAAGAGTAGTCTCCCGCATTCAGCTATGAGTTCATTCACCACTAGGTTCTTCATCTCTAACCATTTACTCGAAGGTCGTATTACTCGACATCCAGGAAGATACAGAGAGCATTCAGAAAGGGTAGTGCTTTTTCCACCTTCCCAACAGGTTGGTGAAGTGTTACTTCACATGATTTGCTTCGCAAGTATTATGAAAATGTGGCAGCCATAGATAAAATTATGTATTCACAACAACAAAAAATATTTCGGCAGAAAACAAAAACGTAGCATTATGAATTTGGCAGCGCCTCAAGGTTTTCGCTTTGACACTAAGGGTTACTAAAAGAAGGAATACGAATTTTGCTAGAGCGTTGTCTTTTTTTTCCGTTATTGATCGTTGTGTTTCGTCGTTGCGGACATCGCAAGACAGCCTGTTCAAGTTCGGTGGTTGGTCGTTCCACTCAGTTTTTTATTACAGAGGCCAACCGGCTCTCTGACCGAACACGCTGAGCTACCATGCCGGCTTTACCCAGGAGCTAGCGAATAGGCGTGGTGTCTTCCACTTACTTATTGACCCAGTAAGCGCTATGGCAGATAAACCGTAACATAAGAGGCGACAGTAGTTGTATTTCCCATGTGGAACGACTTTCGTGGACTCAAAAGGATTAACTGATATCCATATGTCACATCTCAAGCGAAAATCACTCACAAGGGAACCTCCCCATCGCACCCCCCTCAGATTTAGTTATAAATTGGCACAGTGGATAGGCCTTGTAAAACTGAATCCAGATCAATCGAGAAAACAGGAAGAAGTTGTGTGGAACTATAAAAAAAATAAGCAAAATATACAAACTGAGTAGTCAATGAGCAACATAGGCAACATCAAGGAGAACGTGAGCTCTAGAGCGCCGTGATCTCGTAGTTTGCGTGAGCGGCTGCGGAACGAGGGGTCCTTGGTTCAAATCGTTCATTGACTGAAAAGTTTAATTTTTTATTTTCAGACAATTATTATCTGTCCGTCCGTCCGATGCGAGGTAACTACGCCGTAGTATGGGGACACCAAACCTAAACAAACATCGAAACACACGTCAGTCGACTACAGCGCACTGAAGAGAGCGTGTTCCTGCTAACGAGGCCCCCTGGCTGGTAGTTGACTGTTCACTACTTTGGACGAGAGTGCATTAAATACGTGAGATGTATTCCGTGGGCAATATGAATTCAGCAAATATAGCTCGCGACTTCAATAACAATCGCACGGTTTTGGGGTGCGGTAGCAAAACACAGGCGCTAAACTTATCGCAGTGAACAGAGACGTCGGCGAACGAACGGACAGATCATAACTTTGCGAGAATAAAGAAGGTAAAATTTTCACTCGAGGGAAGACTTGAACCAAGGACCTCTAGCACCACAGCGGCTCACGCTAACCACGGGACCACGGCACTCTGACGCTCCCGTTGTCCTTGATGTTACTTATCTTGCACATGGACTACTCAGTTTCTATATTTTACTTACTTTTTTCACAGTTCCACACAACTTCTTCTTGTTTTCTCGATTGATCTGTGTTCAGTTTTTCAAGGCCTATCCACTGTGCCAACTTATAATTAAATCTGAAGGGGGTGCGATGGGGAGGGTCCCTTGTCAGTATTAAATTGAAACGACACGATAATATCAAGTGAATTTAGCAGGATAGTTCTGTGCCATCAAGGAAGTAACTCGTCGGTCACAGAGTTGCCAAACATATTCTGCACTGTTGCCAAGTTTCAGTTATACCGCCAGGAAGGGTACCAGCTGATGTGTTCTGTGAGTGACCTCGGAAGTGACTATAGCTTCGTTTCAAAGTTGCGGGTGGCAAGGCCCGCAAGATCCTCATTATATGTCAATGAGTCTTATACGCATTTCTGTAACTAGGTTTAGGGGCTAGAGTGCAATTTCTTGTAATACATCGATGCACTGAATGCAAACTAAATGTCATAAATTAATAACTGCGGCAATTATTTGTGTTTTACTGACTTAATCGGACCGAAACCTTGAAAGCGTATTCACCAGACGCGATTCACAGTTTTGGAGCTTCTCCAGTGGTTGAGTTGGCAACGTATATTTGCTGTACAATATTGTTATTGAGATCACTGTCATTGGCACATCCACCAGAAGACAGGGATGGCCTGGCTTATTGTTGTCAGCTTTCCTGACGGATATTCTGCCTTTGTTCGAAACGTTAAGACTTAGGGTGAATTCGAATATTCCATATGGCGAAAATATGATGTTTTTATTCTTCCAGATCTAACATTCAAATAACAGTTAACCACAGTATGAACTCAAGGGTTTCATAGGATACCTATACTTAATTTCGTTGTGATCGTTTTCAATGACAGTACGGGAGGAGCAAAACCATCTGACCTCAAACATACTTTTCCAGTGCGATTTCAATCTTTGGCTACAGTTGCAGTAGCACGTCCAGTGAGGTATCAAGAATGTGAGCAATCACTCATTGCTATAGTATAGGCTAGGACAGAGAGAAGCAGGTTTCCGACAAAATAAACGATGAGAGACACTGTCGCTGTCACTTGTTAAACAGGAATTGTTCAGAAAATTACAACTATATCCAGTGAAATGAGTAAGTTGATGCAGCTCCAGTCCGGCACTATCACTGAGTTGCCAAACATTTTCCGAATAGCATTTAAGATAAAAATGTGTGTGTGTGTGTGTGTGTGTGTGTGTGTGTGTGTGTGTGTGATCTTTCGGACATTTCCGAAAGAACAGACACAACGAATCGAAATAGACAGCCTTGTTAATCAATTAAAGATTGAAGGACAGATGTCCAGGCCGTCATGCGCATTAAAATAGAACAACGGCGTCAGATGAAAATTTGTGCCTGACAAGGTTCGAACCCGGATTCGTAGTGTCTTTTCTTTCGAACATTCCCGAAAGAACAGACACCACACATATATCCATATACAGGGGGTTATATGGCATTTTTTCTACAATTTGTCTATACCGCCACCTCCTACAATATTTACTATTCCTCCTCAAACATCATGTATAATTATTTGGGTCTCGACGGGTCATCGAAAGTTTTCAGTGCTAGACGCACAACATCGTCCGAACCATGGCGAGTGGAATAGTGATCGCGGGGGTGGGGCGGGGGGCGGGGGCTACTGCGCATGTTGTAAGCGGCAAAGATGGGAATTCGCGTCTGACGAGGAGCGTGTGTAGATAGGTGCTGAAGAGAGATTGGCTGCTGTGTCCCGACAGTGCCCACCGTCCAGGGGCGGATCCAAGAGAGGGGGGAGCAATGGGGGCAACTGCCCCCCCCCCCCCCCTCCTGGTGGTTGACCGATCTTTTTTTCTGACTGCTTTAGGGGCTGATTACGTCGGCCTATCTAGTATGTTTTACTTGAAGC
Source organism: Schistocerca piceifrons (assembly GCF_021461385.2). Taxonomy (NCBI): domain Eukaryota; kingdom Metazoa; phylum Arthropoda; class Insecta; order Orthoptera; family Acrididae; genus Schistocerca; species Schistocerca piceifrons. Next base: position 332,759,460 of record NC_060149.1, read on the forward strand.
CGAAGATGTAAACAATGGCACGCAGTTTGATGTAACAATTCAAAAAGAGACCTTGAAGCCTCTCCCATTTAGTGAATAAACTACAAAAGAAACAACTATACTTGCGAATAAAATGATAATATTCGCTGAGGCATGAGCGATGTGTGTCCCTTTTTAGCACTTTCCCTGCAGTGCGTATGTAAGATTTTGTTTCTAGTGGCAATTTGCAAAGAGATGGTGTTGATAATTAGGCAATGAGCACCGAAGGAATACTTGAAAATGTTCTCATTAGTTGCAAATAGTAAGAACCTTACGACAGTCCCTTTTATTCTGCAACTGCACGTTTCGATCTGGGTGAACGCGTCTCCCCCATTTTGGCTTTCTTCTCACTTTTGATGCGGAATGTGAACAAACATTAATTAGCCAAATGTAATAATGTACACGAAAATAACGTCTGTGGATTCATTCACAATCCATTCTCTCATTTTATTTTTTATTTTGTCCAGTAAGAATATACATGTTACGGTCAGCAGATTCGAACAGATACTGAAATCTAGAAAACTCAGGTTCATTTCTCTTTCTCCAGAGTGCAGAGGACAACTCTGCCAAAGACTGAGGAAAATGCGTTTTCCTCATCAATATAATTTATTCTGAGGTACTAAGCGTATGCTTCTGCCGCAATCTGAAAAAAGCATGAATTTCATAACAGTGTTAGAACTTAGAGCTGTGGCCAGAGTAGACGGAAGAATCTGCTCTCGAGCTTGCTAAACTGTCATAACTGTATTTAAAGAAAAAATGAGCTCCTGTTGCTAGTTCATGAATTTTTATTGTTTACGTCCTGTTTCTGGATCCTATAATGCCATCATTCCCCACCTGCTTTCCTCCCACATGATTTTATTGATAATATATATTTCGCCACCAGTTCATAAGTATTTCACAGGACTCGGAGAACCCAATGGTACTTGGTCGCTGTAGCGGAACAGCTTTAGGCGTTGTCAGTAGCCGCGCGTACGCGAAGACTGTGTTCGTGTCCCCCCTTGGGTATCGGTGTTAGTGATGTCTGTAGATTAAGCTACAATAAGTTAGCGCTAAGCTGTCTCAAATGACCACACTGTCCACAGGACGTAAAACAACAACGTGAAAAAAACCTAGGCTTCGCATTTTTTGCTTCTCAAATTCAGTGAAACACGATAGTGATAATGTAAGTCACCACTGTAGTAGGCCTAGAAGCGTGATTTCACAGAAAAAATATCATATATTAGAAACTACTGCGAACCACTGAACTCAAGAAGGTTGTGTTGAGGTGCGGTTTGACTGTTAAGAAACTGACAGCGTGCGAACACTTAAGGTGGCCACCGGCATCGAACTCTATATGCCTCGCATACCTCGCCACGGTCGACGCCAAGTTTATCGTGACAACCCTCAAACAAATTCGGCAGAAGAATATTACAGAGTAACAGTCTATGCTCCTCTACTGGACTTCATTATAACTGATTTACGAGAAAGATTCTCTGCTGAAACTTTGGATGTGTTCAACCTTTCTGTTTCCAGTCCAGAAAGTATTGTGAAGATCTCTGCAGGTGAAACTGAAAAAAATTGCAGAGTCCTTCACGAACCCCTTCGGTTCGTTGCTTGACGTGGACAAAGACATTGCTTACGGAATGAAATAATGATGTGGCGAGAGAAATGGAATCAAGAAAAGAAACGACAAAAATAGCTTCCAACCATCACCCTTGATATATTGGCTAGATGTGATAAGGATGCATATCCTATAATACGTAAGCTTTTATTGGTCCTGGCAACGCTTCCAGTGACAACTGCATCTGCTGAAAGATCGTTTTCGTCGTTGCGGCCCCTGAAAACTTATTTAAGAACATCGATGAATGAAAACTGCCTCCTTGGTCTTGCACTTATGCATATTCATTACCAGATTCCTGTAGATGTAGAAAAAGTAATTACAAGATTTTAAAAAAGTGGGCGTAGAAGGAGATTAGAATTTAATATTTAAGAGCAGTATTTTGAATATACATATTTAATATTAAATTTCATTTTATTTATACTTTCGCATTTTTATTTAATTGCTTATTTTTTTTTACAAGATGAAAGAAAGAAATTTCTTACTATTAATTTTTACATTCATGAGGAAAAACAGCTTATTACGAGCATAAAATGACGTAACTAACAATATAAGATGATTTCCTGAACACAGTCAAATATCCTATTATAACTTTTCGCAGTCGTATTGTCATTACTGCGTATAAACACAGGCGCGAATTCGATGGCGACATTCTGTCAAATGAAAGAAAGTGGTGAACTAATTTCGAAGATTTAAGAATGGAAACAAATGAACATTAGCATTTTTATAGATTATTTTACATTAGCAGACAAACACAGAGTTTTTCAAATGCACGTGTCGTATTTGAAGAATATTTTTTAGGTAATGCAGTAAGTTATTTCGTTGAACACACTTAACACATAGCGATACACAATTAAACTATATATATATATATATATATATATATATATATATATATATATATATATATATGTGTGTGTGTGTGTGTATGCGCGCTTATAGAGTATTAATGGTTTTATTTGGAATTAGTTTTTCGGAAGGCAGGTACCAAAAATTTGACCCCCCCTCATCGAGATCCTGGATCCGCCCCTGCCACCGTCGGAGGTTCGAGTCTTCCCTCCGGCATGGGTGTGTGTGTTGTCCATAGCGTAAGTTAGTTTAAGTAGTGTGTAAGCTTAGGGATCGATGACCTAAGCAGCTTGGTCACATAAGTTCTTACAACGAATTTACAGAATTTTAAATCCAAAATACTGCATCTCGGTTCTTGCAATAGTGCAATAGGTGCGCACTGGTTAGCTGTAACTGAAAAGAGACTCCAACTCGGATTGTGGTTAAGGGCATAATAACTTAAATTGTGAATATATTTCTGAATGAATGTTTGTTATGTATTTTTCCGTCATCCTTTTCACTGTTATGAGTCATGTTCCACAAGGAACACACGCCACTGGAGGCGGCAATCTGTAATTTATTTTACCTTATTTACTACTGCAATTTTGTTCCACCATTTTAAGGCATATATGGGTGCAAACATGGAATACATGGGAATAATGCAGCTGCTCAGTGACAGGTATGGGGGAGGCATTGAGGCCAGGCCTCGGATCATCGACCACTGCCCTCTTTGCCTCCTGCAGGCCGGTGTGGCCGTGCGGTTAAAGGCGCTTCAGTCTGGAACCGCGTGACCGCTACGGTCGCAGGTTCGAATTCTGAGTCGGGCATGGATGTGTGTGATGTCCTTAGGTTAGTTAGGTTTAATTAGTTCTAAGTTCTAGGCGACTGATGACCTCAGAAGTTAAGTCGCATAGTGCTCAGAGCCATTTGAACCTCTTTGCCTCCGCCCATCTGGTGCTGAAAGTCTTCTCAAACTTTTAAAAACAAATAATAGTGCAGTGATCAGCATGTATGTCTAGTAAGCAAGAGGTCCAGCTTCGAAGCCCAGTCGGTCACCAATATTCATTTGCCGTCTTAGCTGTATTTCAACGCGCTGTGACAGTGTGGACGTAGGTCCTTCGATATTTAAGATGCAATTGTTTTTGAGGCAATAGAGGTGATTTGCGAACATTTGTATTGCCATCAATGTAACGGGACTTAGTCATATCTTTGTGCCGGCGCTAACCCATGTCATATATAAGCGAATCAGATTGTAGTTCATATTTAGTCAAATAACGAATGGTCAGTATACAAGTATGTCGGCCGGGGTGGCCGGGCGGTTCTAGGCGCTACAGTCTGGAACCGCGCGACCGCTACGGTCGCAGGTTCGAATCCTTTCTCGGGCATGGATGTGTCTGATGTCATTAGGTTAGTTAGGTTTATGTAGTTCTAAGTTCTAGTGGACTGATGACCTCAGAAGTTAAGTTCCATAGTGCTCAGAACCATTCGAAACATTTATGAAGTGTACAAGTATTTACGAACAGTAGAAGCATGATTGCAGCGAACTGATCCCTTAACCAAGTGCAACATAGAGTACCTGTGTAATGAGTCATCCCAACTGCATAGCTGAGGGTAATATTTGTTAAGCAATTCATTGCAAAATTAATGTAATACCCGCACGATGATCTCTGTCGCCATACTGTTATCATTAGCAGCCCGCGAATGGAGTACTATGTTCGTTAAATCGGATTACTCATGCTGAACCCAAATAAAGAGAAGCAACGACGCCACAACACTATCTTTACTTAAGTAGCTAGTCAGCGCTAAATTAAGTGTGCCACCATTAACGTTACTGTAAGCAGTTTGGCAGCATAACACCACCACAACTACTGACAACCTGAGCCATATCATCACGCAGTTGTAACTCGCAGTGATTACAAGTTGCTGATGTTTGTCAAGAATAGCGGAAAGCGCCTCTGAAGTTCCATTTGTATTACGCCTAGGACGGAGAGAATCCTAAATAACAGTAATAGGTCACCCAGCGAAGAGAAGAGTCCACGTATTATCTCAAGTTCTTGCAGTTTGATATTAATGCAGTTCCCGATAGTTTCACACTGACGAGTTCTTTTGGCTATCGGAATACTCATATGTGAATTACAAAAGTGTAATTGCTAGAACGCTCAACTATCTTAATAGCACCTCATTCTGGATTGAATACGACTCGGAAAGCGACGTTAATTTGACGTTTCCACACAGACATTTGCAAATATCCCCACTGCTTTAGGGGAAATCGTCATTGTTGCATTTTTTTCCATACCGTAATTAGCACAATAACATAAGGCTTGTTGTGCAAAAGAACTTGATGGGCACAAGTCCTTAAATAAGAATCTCCTAGCGGGAGTAATGCATGAAAGGAGACAGGCTGTTGGACAAAAGAATGGACAGCTCTCTGCTTTTGGCGTTTCCGATAGCGCCTACGATACGAATCTGGTGTCGTGTTATGCTTCACAACCTTAAACTGTTTATTTTTTTGCTTCATACTAAAATAAAAGTTATGATATGAGAAGAGGAAATGTCTGATATTCTTCTCAGGAACTTGAGTTTTCCGTGTTTATTTTCTCACTTCATACTAAAACAAGGGCGTTAATATGAGAAGAGGAAATGAAATATACACTTCCAAGACATAATATTTCCTTGTGTGCTACTACTGCATACATGAAAGCCCTGCAGTTAATATTTGTATGTTGGATAAATTTTGATATCATCTCACATTCCTTTGTGAGAAGGTTCCTATTTTCTTGGGATTCAAGTAGAGTGGACATTTCGTCACTGGTTAATATTCTGATGACTAATGACATGATACCCGTTGCACTTGCTCCATGGCACATATGAGTAGAGTCTCACGTTGGTTGCTATAAGAACACGCAGGCAGTGATATCCGCTCACTGCAGTCAGAGCCAAGGTGATTTCTTTCTGTTTATAGCGAAGCGTCTGCTGCAGTGTCCACGCTCAGCCAACATAAACAAATCGCGGCGGCATTGGGCACTGCTAATCGCTGCACTTGTCGCGAGCCTCGACAACAAGAACGCACTGTCTCTGCTAACGATAGTATGGAGTAAATACATCTTACTTAACGTAATATGCAGGTCGTGGGTTACGTAAAAATTCAGTTTGTAACTTCCCATCGCATTAAAATACTTTACAGTCATATTTGATGCAATATTTATTGTTGGTTGTTTCTCTAATGTTACTAGTATTGATTCAGATTGTGCTTGAACGCGAAAACAAACAAACACACACACACACACACACACACACACACACACACACACACACAGAGAGAGAGAGAGAGAGAGAGAGAGAGAGAGAGAGAGAGATTTTTCAATTACCTCGCATTGCAAGAATTGTAAGGAGGAGACTGAAAGTAAATGGACTTGTATCTAAAGAGCTGCGACAAAGCAAAGCTTGGCCGACTATCAGATAATTGTCCACATGGGTTTTGTGGACGAGTATACTTTTAGTAACGAACCCAACCACGACCATTACGTAAGATTTCTCGAAGGCGTAGGGGCATTGATTTCATTAAGTCGTCGACAGTGTAGCGTGATGGTTTACTTCCCACCATACGTTTTCTATATTCGTCCAAAGGTCGCTTGCATTTGTAGGTCCACATGGCAATAGCCTTGTTACCTCTGCCCACATATTCTCTGTCTGGTTGATGTTCGGTGATCGTGGAACAAACGGCAACAGCTTTATCCTCTCTTGGCCCTGAAACCAATCTCGCACTGCTCTGCTATGATAGATGGGGCTCTGCTCCTGTAAATAAACTGTTGTCTCGTTCGTTCATATATTTATATTTAAATAACATATTAGTAATGACATTGTATTATTATTTTCCACAGTGTTTAAGAATTCAGGCCCTGTCATAAATAAGTGATCTAGATTCAACCGTCCGATTAAGTATGTGGTTCAAAAATGGTTCAAATGGCTCTGAGCACTATGGGACTAAACTGCTGAGGTCATCAGTCCCCTAGAACTTAGAACTACTTAAACCTAACTAACCTAAGGACATCACACACATCCATGCCCGAGGCAGGATTCGAACCTGCGACCGTAGCAATCGCGCGGTTCCAGACTGTAGCGCCTAGAACCGCTCGGCCACCCCGGCCGGCGATTAAGAATGTTGTTTACCCAGTCTATCAAATGATGAGAGTCGTATTCGGATATCCACATTAAGCCTGACTGGCTGAATCCGATTCGAACGATCTGGTATCGAAATGAAATTACAGAAATCGGATAATTTGAACGTCTGTATTGCAACAATGCTGCGCACATAAATTCCTATGATGGAGTAACAGGTAGCAACTGCCCAAGAAAAAGTGAGAAATATGTCTACTAGCAGCAATGTAATGAAATTATAGCCCATATTTATGTGATGGAAATACTGAATCGAACAATGCACATCTATTTCAGTGGTGGGAAGATGCACCATATCGGATTTGCTGATGACATAATGACAATAATAATAATAATAATAATAATAATCCCGTGGGGCCGATAGGGGAAACCCTCCCCCATATGGGTGGTACTAAGGAAATCAAATACTTGGGGCGAACCAAATACTAACACAATCCTGAACGGTTACTCAATCCGTTGAACCCAAAATCCACGCACGTCTGAGTAAAAATCACTGCTACTCTGGTCACCGTCTGTTAGCTCAATCAGCTCGGCTGAAAATATTTGCTTCCAAAGGCTTCAACACCCTCTGGTCCTGTCCGATCCTGGTATCACCCAAGCCAAACCAACGAAACACAAGCAAACATGAACTCTGCAAGCAAAGTCAAATTTACTCCAGGTGGTACACAACCCGGCTGTCGACAGGCGGCAGTTGGATTTTCGGATTCTGGGGAGTCCAGGTTAGCACGGCAGAGAATATCGAAGATCTCTGGTAAATTTGCCTACAATCAGAAAACATGCATTTGAAAACTAAACATCGATACATTGATCCAAGCACTCGAAAATACTATGAGCAGAATTCACCAAGATGATGTTAAAATACTAATGGGAGACTTCAACTCTCTATTTGGAACAGAAAAAACCTGTAGAAAAATCATTGGTACAAATTCAGCATACTGAAATGCTTAGACCAACGGCACATGTCTGACTGACATTTACCAACAATTCAACCACAAAAGGATGTCTTCCCACTGTAGGAAAAAACCAGTTCCCAGGTAACATGCTTGGCTACCAGGTGCAAGCTGCTTTCGTTCGCCTTTCGAGACTCGCTAAAAGCCAGAGTTTTAATTCTTTTGTAGCTGAGCTACGAACAGGCAAATACAAACTCAATAAGAGAACGCTCGAGCAAAATTCGTCTTGCTACTTACAGTAACCCCTTAGTGTCAGAGCGAAAACCTTACGGTACTGCCAATTTCATAATGCCACTTTTGTTGTTGTGAATACATAATTTTTTCTATGAAATGCACATTTTCATAATAATTGCGAATGATACAGGAAATGAAGTAAATACAGATCTTTTCGAAATCAAAAGTCGGTAATATCCTAATAATTCGTGTTAAAATAGGCTAAATCGTCTTACAGACACTTAATGCTTTATTAACATAGACTGCCGTCGTGATGTTTCTGTAGTAAGCTGAATTTAATTTGTTTTAGTACTGTGAATATTTTAATTGCATTTACATTAGTTTACTAATCGCAACAGTAATCATCAAAGAGAAATTAATCAGCAGCTGAATTTTCTTTCACGATATCTAAAACAATCTGACAATGCTGAAGTTGTTTGCAAATTCTACGCCTGTAGAAATCCACTGGTTCTAACGATGTCATTAAACCAGTGTAGTTTTAAGAGTATTTTCGTCTAGAAATGAATTGCCTTGTCGGTTCGTCGATCAAGAGCGGGAAAGGTAAAATTTTACGAATATATGACGAGAGGGACAAGTGCTTGAGAGAGTACTTCCCTATCAATACAAGCGCCTGAGAGACGACTTTCCTATCAATCTCCTGGATAGTTTTGTTTCTCAAATCAACAGAGTGAGTTATCAAGCAGTAGCATATGTGATGTAGTTTTGTTGCTCGATTTTCTTACACTGCGACTGGAAGGTGTCTCAGTTGCTGACAACAAATTCCAGCTGTGTTGCACACACCCCTTTGGGCAGAATTCGTAGCCCAAATCACACTTTTGGAGCTATCAGATGTAAAGTACTGCATAAGAATGCTCAACGAGCGACCTGATGACGTTCAGTAATAATCACTCCGCTGATTTTTGTTGTTCCGAGTAGAGCATGCAGTACTCCTACACCAAACTTCTGAACTTTGCCTGTTGAATGCAAATGTCGCATGATGGTAAAAAGGTAATCTGTCACATGTATCAGTAGTCGAGACTTCCTTAATGTGGAAAATCATTCATGCCAGAACGATCTTTGTTGAAACAAGAATATCTTTTTCTGGCGTATTTTTCCCAAAAGCACTCGCTCCACACACAGTTCAAATCTTTCTAGCTGCCTCCTCTACATTCACCCCTCTGTTATACCAAAAGTAAATGTTGTGTTGCAGATGTTACACCTTTTTCCACTTGCGACTCAATTTTACAATGCTTACGTTCAATCAGACTCATAACTTTAGACCGAAATGTGTTAAAAAAAAAGAAAAAAACACTTGCTCGCGATCATACGTCTCGAAGTTTACAATGCACGACGATTACCGCAAGACCACAGGCTCACTCCATCCACATCATCTCGAAAGTAGACAACACATCCTCGTAACACTTCCGCATCGCCGGCCGCGGTGGTCTAGCGGTTCTAGGCGCGCAGTCCGGAACCGCGCGGCTGCTACGGTCGCAGATTCGAATCCCGCCTCGGGCGTGGATGTGTGTGATGTCCTTAGGTTAGTTAGGTTGAAGTAGTTCTAAGTTCTAGGGCACTGATGACCACAGATGTTAAGTCCCATGGTGCTCAGAGCCATTTGAACCATTTTGAACTTCCGCATCTTACAGTGTTGCCAGATTGTGCAGATGGCCGGACTTATTTGAAGAGTTAGACAGAGCACTGAAATACCTAAGTCGAAACAGGGCCCCAGGAGTAGACAACATTCCATTAGAACTACTGACGGCCTTGGGAGAGCCAGTCCCGACAAAACTCTACCATCTGGTGAGCAAGATGTATGAGACAGGAGAAAAACCCTCAGAGTACAAGAAGAATATAATAATTGCAATCCCAAAGAAAGCAGGTGTTGACTGATGTGAAAATTACCGAACTATCAGTGTAATAAGCCACAGCTGCAAAATACTAACACCAATTCTTTACAGACGAATGGAAAAACTGGTAGAAGCCGTCCTCGGGGAACATCAGTTTAGATTCCGTAGAAATGTTGGAACACGTGAGGCAATACTGACCCTACCACTTATCTTAGAAAATAGATTAAGGAAAGGCAAACCTACGTTTCTAGCATTTTTAGGCTTAGAGAAAGCTTTTGACAATGTTGACTGGAATACTCTCTTTCAACTTCTGAAGGTGGCAGGGGTAAAATACAGGGATCGAAAGGCTATTTACAATTTTTACAGAAACCAGATGTCAGTTATAAGAGTCGAGGGACATGAAAGAGAAGCAGTGGTTGGGAAGGGAGTGAGACAGGGTTGTAGCCTATCCCCGGTGTTATTCAATCTGTATATTGAGCAAGCAGTAAAGAAAACAAAAGAAAAATTTGGAGTATGAATTAAATCTATGGAGAAGAAATAAAAACTTTGAGGTTCGCCGATGACATTGTAATTCTGTCAGAGACAGCAATGGACCTGGTGATCGTCGAGGGGACACTGAATAGTGCACGGTACATCCAAACCGTCATCGAACCCATCGTTCTACCATTCCTAGACCGGCAAGGGAACTTGCTGTTCCAACAGAACAATGCACGTCCGCATGTATCCCGTGCCACCCAACGTGCTCTAGAAGGTGTAAGTCAACTACCCTGGCCAGCAAGATCTCCGGATCTCTCCCCCATTGAGCATGTTTGGGACTGGATGAGGCGTCGTCTCACGCTGTCTGCACGTCCAGCACGAAGGCTGGTCCAACTGAGGCGCCAGGTGGAAATGGCATGGCAAGCCGTTCCACAGGACTACATCCAGCATCTCTACGATCGTCTCCATGGGAGAATAGCAGCCTGCATTGCTGCGAAAGGTGGATATACACTGTACTAGTGCCGACATTGTGCATGCTCTGTTGCCTGTGTCTATGTGCCTGTGGTTCTGTCAGTGTGATCATGTGATGTATCTGACCCCAGGAATGTGTCAATAAAGTTTCCCCTTCCTGGGACAATGAATTCACGGTGTTCTTATTTCAATTTTCAGGAGTGTAGTTTAGTCAAGAAGAGAGTAGAGGCTTTCTGAATGTGGTGCTACAGAAGAATTCTGAAGATTAGATGGGTAGATCACATAACTAATGAGAAGGTATTGAATAGAATTTGAGAGAGGAGAAATTTGTGGCACAACTTCACTAGAACAAGGGATCTGTTGGTAGTGCATATTCTGAGGCATCAAGGGGTCACCAATTTAGTATTGGAGGGCAACGTGGAGGGTAAAAATCGTAGAGGGAGACCAAGAGTTGAATACACTAAACAGATTCAGAAGGATGTAGGTTGCAGTAGTACTGGGAGAAGAAGAGGCTTGCGCACAGGATAGAGTAGCTTGGAGAACTGCATCAAGCCAGTCTCTGGACTGAAGACCACAAAAACTTTGAGGCAAGATGTAATATTTTATTTATGGTCTCGCAGGTTCCGCTGGTTGACTGCAAAGTATTGTGCAACAAAAACCCACTGTACTGTGTTACAAGAAAATGAGTATAAGCTTCCGAATTGCATCGTTACCAGTAAATGACTGACATTTTCTCTACTAAATAATGTCTGTAATCAGAAAAAGAAGGTACAAAAAGAGAAAAACACAGAATAAGAACAGCTTTTACTTGGATACAGAGAGGACACTAATTTTGTAACTTACAACGGATCGTATTTACCAAAAGTATTCGAGATTTGCAACGTTTGCTCGACTGTAACTCTTGAATCGCTCAATTATCCCTTCACGTCCATGTTCAACCGTGGCCGTGCAGTTAGGTACGTCATGTTGAACATTTCTCAGCCATTTTTGGGGTATTTCCCGACATTTACTACCCTATGTGTCTTACATTCAATTTCTTGTATCAGCGTCATCTACGTCGCTTCTGGGATTTTTAAACGTTAGTAAGAATCACCCTGTATGTTGTCTGCATCATACAAGTCACGGAAGGTCCACAGCTCGTGATCTAGTGGTTAGTGTTGCTGCCTCTGGATCACGGGGTCCCGGGTTCGATTCCCGGCCGGGTTGTGGATTTTCTCTGTACGGGAACTGGATGATTGTGTTGTCCTCATCATTTCATCATGATCATCATCATTCGTGACAGTGGCTGGACTGGACTATGTAAAAATTATGACTTTGTACGGGCGCTGATGACCGCGCACTCGAGCGCCCCACAAACTAGACATCATCATCAAGTCACGGAAGGGCATAGGAACAACACAGGTTTCATTAACGCCTATGTTGATGTATATAGACATACAATCGTTTTAGTTTTGAATGTGTTGGACAACGGAGCTACCTTCGGTGCTACGAAACGCATTATGCAGTATATTTTCAGTGTTTTGTGCAGTGCGTGTAGATGCGGATGTAAAATTGTTTTGATGGCAACTCTCAGTTTTTAAGCACTAGAAGAGAAGCAGCGGACGCGGGAGAGTAACTGTTTGGCGGCTACAGACAGCAGTGGGGAAGCAGCGGCTGGATCGGGTCGACGTCGCATCCACTCGGCCGGAGGCGGGGCAGCTGAAGGGCACGCCGACCCTGAACCGCCGACGCGCTGGCTTTCCCGGCGCCCTCTTCTTCCCATCAACCGGTCTGCAGCCGAGACGTGCACACTTCCCTCTTATTTTGTTTCTTTGTATTTCCAACATCGAATGTATCTCTCTACCGAAGAGAAACTCGACTAAAACCGCAAGTCCATTACTGCATTTAAAGCTGGGAATTGGTGCCAGCTCACTAGTTTTCCCCCTCATTAACTGACTGCACTTCTGTTATTAGTAACAGGTAGTTCTTTTTGCTATTTCAGCTTTGAGTGATCTGCATATTTCGAAGGAAGTTATCTTGTTGTTTAATATTCTTTTATTGTGGAGATCATTATGGACTTCTGGCTTTCTCTTGATCTAAAAGGAAGAGAGCCTAATTTATGAAATGATTACGTAAATAAACATAGCATCACTTATTTTCTGAGTGCAGGAAGCATACATACGCTACAAAATTGTGAAACCATGAAGAAAAAGTGACCAAATATAGTCACACAATAAAGAATCCCGGAACATTTGCATCATTTACTTACAGTCATAGAGTTATTAAGTGTATTGACGTTCCTGTACTTTCATAAATTTATTCAGTATGAATCCGATCACTGAACAGTAAAATCTTTTCACCTGAAATATCTAGCTGGTAGTCGACTACACCGGAGACCACTAGACAAACAGAAATTAGAGCCTCATCGTGGACTGTCATCCATAGACAAACAAGTAGCCGGCCGGTGTGGCCATGCGGTTCTAGGCGCTTCAGTCTGGAACCGCGTGACCGCTACGGTCGCAGGTTCGAATCCTGCCTCGGGCATGGATGTGTGTGATGTCCTTAGGTTAGTTAGGTTTAATTAGTTCTAAGTTCTAGGCGACTGATGACCTTAGAAGTTAAGTCGCATAGTGTTCAGAGCCATTTGAACCATTTGAACAAACAAGTAGTTATGAAGGGGAAGGAAGATTAGTGCTTCAAGCCCTGTCGACGTCAATGCATTACATGTGATACATTCAATCAGTTGTAGAAGGATGGTTGACAGCAGCGGCTTATGTGTTTCCTGGGAATTAGTCATCAAAACTTAGATAAAGCAGGTAACAGCCAAATTCTGATTCTGCTGATGATAATGATATTTAGAGCACTCCGTCTTCAGGCCACAAGTGACCCATCAGGACCATCCGACCGCCGTGTCATCCTAAGCTGAGGATGCGGGTAGGAGGGTCTCGTGGTCAGCACACCACTCTCCCGGTAGTTATGATGGTTTCCTAAGACCGGAGCCGCTACTATTCGATCGAGTAGCTTCTCTATTGGCATCACGAGGCTGAGTGCACCCCGAAAAATGGCAACAGAGCATAGCGGCTCGGATGGTCACCCATCCAAGTGCAGGCCACGCCTGACAGCCCTTATCTTCGGTGATCTGGCGGGAACCGTTGTATCCACTTTGGGAAGACCGTTGCTAATATTTAGGGCGCTCAGTTTTCAATCACTATGAATATAAAGGGATGAGAATACTCCCGAATACGGCTCTGCGGAATTAGAAGAATCGTCACCTTGCTCGATAAAAGCCAAAGAAAGAGATAAAGAGTGACTGATGTGGACAATATATTATTAATGAGTTACAGGATAAGTTACTTGCATTCTCAGACTCTCCAGAACGAATGTTTCACCCTGCAGCGCAGATTGAGCTTATCTGAATTTTGTGGCCGGTGACAACTGTTTACCTATAGTGCTGAACTTCTTCTTCGTTTCTAAGAGAGAAAGGGCGCTACACGCCATTGCTGGTAATTCATCTGCCATCTGCGAACGTTAAATCTCACATCAGCCTCGGCGCTCTTTGACACGATCGTGCCATCTGTTGATACCAAATTGAAGTCTCTCTCAACCTGTCATTCTTCACTCACCCATGATAATATCAGAATGACAAATGCTCGTCTCATAGCACAAGAAATGAGAATATGTCCTGGGCAGAATTAGGGACATAAAAAAAATAGAACTAGCTTTTCGACTTATCTGGCATCTTCGAAGATATGTAAATCAAGACATCTTAATATATTTGTGCTTTTTTGCTTATTAGTATTAGTACCCATGTCATGTAATAAAATGTATCGTGCCAAGTAAGGTAACATGATACATGATTGATGTTCTACTACATGACTTCATGTATCATATTGCTTTACTTGACACGGTGCATTATATTTTTGATTTACCTGGCAGCTTCAAAGACGTTTAAATCAAAACATCTTGACCTATTCGCGCTTTTTTACTTCTTATTATTAGTACCCACGTCATGTAATTTAATGCATCGAGTCAAGTAAAGTAACATGGTACATGATATCATGTTGTATATCAAGACACATGTTATCGTGTTGTGCAACATGGGATTTGGGATGCTATGTAATATGTTTGACACAACGTGTCATTTAAGTTCAGAATGCATGCATCCACACCCTGGGATACTTCCTATTATAGATGCAACCCCCTCTCGGGTACCTCCTATTGTAGAAGCATAGCACTCTCTAGACGCACATAAATTTGTGTCCATTTGTGCTTCACCATGCATATAACTTCAGGTGGGTCTAAGAGAGTTCGCCGGCCGGGGTGGCCGAGCGGTTCTAGGCGCTACAGTCTGGAACCGCGCGACTGCTGAGGTCGCAGGTTCGAATCCTGCCTCAGGCATGGGTGTGTGTGATGTCCTTAGGTTAGTTAGGTTTAAGTAGTTCTAAGTTCTAGGGGACTGATGACCTCAGAAGTTAAGTCCCATAGTCCTCAGAGCCATTTGAAACATTTTTTTAAAGAGAATTCACTGCGCTGGAAGTAGGGTTAACTGGTAAATAGCCCAAATATGTCAAGATGTTTTGATTCGAATATCTTTGAAGCTGTGAAATGGGTTGGAAAGCTAGTTCTCTTCTTTTACATCCCTAACTCAGCCCAGGACATATTCGCCTTTTTTTGTGGCGAGGTAGGAGCGTTTTTCATTCTGGTTCCCAACTTTTATTCTTCCATAATTTAGACATTAGACCGCTATTCTTGGCAACCAATGTAGATTTCTGTTGATTCGGGTGACGACTGATCCGGTATAGATCTTTTCATTGTCTTTCGAACCATTTTGCTCATATCGTGGCAACGGATAAAGCTTTCAAATGGTTCAAATGGCTCTGAGCACTGTTTGACTCAACATCTGAGGTCATCAGTCCCCTAGAACATAGAACTACTTAAACCTAACTGACCTAAGGACATCACACACATCCATGCCCGAGGCAGGATTCGAACCTGCGATCGTAGCAGTCACGCGGTTCCGCACTGAAGTGCCTAGAACCGCACGGCCACCGCGGCCAGCATAAAGCTTACACGAAAGCTCTCACGAAACATCAGGACGACTATTATTAGTTATACATGCAGTCCAAAGGAACATTGCATCGTAATTTGGATTAAGACAGGCAGTGCAATATTGTATTTATCCGCCGACAGCAGGCAAACGACTTTCAAGTAAAATGTGTCCTCTGTACGAGAATAGACATACTGGATGTACGAGTACAGGTTGTAGACACATGGTTGACGACATATGGAGGTTTTGGTCTGGCCCTGAGCTGTGATCGGATAGCCTAATGATAAGGCGACCGCTCGCGATAAGCGGGAAATCCGGGTTCGAGTCCCGGTCCGGCAGAAATTTTCATTGTCGTCAATCCATTACACGGTTGATGGTTGTCCATATTCGCAGTGTGAACACATTTCTTATATTCCACTGTCTGAACGTCCTCATCAATGGAAAACCGCCGTCTCCCCAGGTGTTCTTCAGCTTGTTGAAAATATAGGAACCATGTGGGGCTATATCTGGACTTCCCAATCAGTATCACCGACGTCTGTGCGGCCTTAGTCGAATTGTTGCCACCATTTCATTACGGCTCAACACGATATTGCATTTGGTCCATATACCACCAGAATTTCATGGTGAACCTGTGTGCAATTTAGACGTTTTGCTCACAGGAATCGTACTGTCCCGCATACTTCAACTTTGGAATACGTTTCCATTTGTCGCGCCATTTCAGTCGCACGCTGTGATGCACGTATCACCCGTGTCGCAGCAGAAATTTTTCTGCAGGAAATGCGGAATATTTACTCTCTGTGAGAATGTGCCTGTCCTGTTGCGCAATGGTCTTTGCGTGGGACAAGTATCTTCGTTTAAGGCAGCGCGGAATTCCCGACTTTTTCCTTTAAACTAATGACTAGAGAATTTAGCAATATATGTTGCTACATGTGTACAATTGTGTTTTATAGTAAAGAAAATAAATGATAATTGCGCATTGACTACGGCATACATACTGGGGTACTTGTACAAAAGGAACAGCATTACTTTCATAGTAGGAAGTCAGTGTTAGCTACACATAAATAGTTCTTCAACAGTAATATTTGGAAGAATTGTAAAGCTGATGAGATTATTGTTTTGAGGCAAATTTCATAGTATTTCAAATGATACAGAGTCGCGATCTTCTTACGTCCAGATGCCTCAGTGATAGTTAAGAATGAAACAGCTGGATCAACCACCATCCATCAACAACTTTGGCGTCAAAGGTCGTCTCCCGTGTTACAAGCGTTCCTTTGCCGCAGGAAAGCTGCTTGCTCGGATGTGCAGGTTTGTGCCAGCAGCATGACGGTGCAAGAAACTCGCTTAGTAGACCGGTGATCGGCGACCTGCGGACTGGCTAACGCTAACGTCATCGGGAATCTGACGGCAATGGAAATGCGGGATGTCGCACTCCACTGTACTCTTAACAGCTTCCCAGAAATCGAAAGTCTCAACTCGGCACGAATTTCCTTGCGTCACATCATCGAGACTGCGAAAAATTTCCCTCACGTTTTGCTGTCTCTGTATACGCTAGAACGCGATCAAATAATCAAAAACCATTCCGTGCCGCCTTCCTCCAACATACACATTTCTTCACCTTCGTCATAAATTAGATTTCGAACCTATAACTAATGTGATTATATCAATATTTCATCTCAAGCCAGAGACAGGCGTGCTTACTAATGCATCAGATTATCAAAAATGTACGTTGCATCTCACAACACAACGCGTAGGTGTTATTTGACTGTGGTGATCGATTTTAAATATCTCTGGTATAGATTAGCGACGAAAACAATAATTTAGTGAAAGTCTCCAAATAATGATCGAAGATGAACGGAATATTACAAATCAGACGGAGAACTAAGTAATACAGATCAATAATGAAGACCAGAAAAAGTTGGAAATAGTAGTCATGATGACAATACGTGTTTAATTATCGGAGTACAGGATTTTAAATACTGCAGGGCAACGCTGTCTGCAACCATACTCAGCAAGAGATCAAAGGTTTTTATTATTTGAAGTCGTTAATAAAAACACAAAAACCAAAACTTAATTATTAATTTCGTCATGTGGGGTGAAACGCTTGTTCTTTCAAACTGAAAACTTCTGCGAGTATAATAGATATGCACTGTAGTGGCGCAAATTCAATATCCAACCCAGTACAGTCATTAAATAAACTGTTGGCTGTAAGAAACGTATTCTTTCGTGAGTAAAATGAAAATAAAAACAAGTTACACATTTTGATAAGAAATTTATCCAGAATTTGCTCTCAAAATTGTTTTTGTTATAGTCTTCAGTCCTGACACTGGTTTGATGCAGCTCTCCATGCTACTCTATCCTGTGCAAGCTTCCTCATCTCCCAGTACCTACTGCAACCTACATGCTTCTGAGTCGGCTTGGTGTATTCATCTCTTGGTCTCCCTCTACGATTTTTACCCTCCACGCTGCCCTCCAATACTAAATTCGTGATCCCTTGATGCCTCAGAACATGTCCTACCAACCGATCCATTCTTCCAGCCAAGTTGCGCCACAAACTTCTCTTCTCCCCAATTCTATTCAATACCTCCTCATTAGTTATGTCATCTAGTCTTCAGCATTCTTCTGTAGCACCACATTTCGAAAGCTTCTGTTCTCTTCTTGTCTAAACTACTTATCGTCCATGTTTCACTTCCATACAAAGCTACACTCCATACAAATACTTTCAGAAACGACTTCCTAACACTTAAATCTATACTCGATGTTAACCGATTTCTCTTCTTCAGAAACGTTTTCCTTCCCATTGCCAGTCTACATTTTATATCCTCTCTACTTCGACCATCATCAGTTATTTTGCTCCCCAAATAGCAAAACTCCTTTACTACTTTAAGTGTCTCATTTCCTAATCTAATACCCTCAACATCACCCGACTTAATTCGACAACATTCCATTATCCTTGTTTTGCTTTTGTTGATGTTCATCTTATATCCTTCTTTCAAGACAGTATCCATTCCGTTCAACTGCTCTTCCAAGTCCTTTTCCGTCTCTGACAGAATTACAATGTCATCGGCGAACCTCAAAGTTTTTATTTCTTCTCCATGGATTTTAATACCTACTCCGAATTTTTCTCTTGTTTTCTTCACTGCTTGCTCAATATACAGATTGAATAACACCTAGGATAGGCTACAACCCTGTCTCACTCCCTTCCCAACCACTGCTTCTCTTTCATGTCCCTCGACTCTTATAACTGACATCTGGTTTCTGTAAAAATTGTAAACAGCCTTTCGATCCCTGTATTTTACCCCTTCCACCTTCAGAATTTGAAAGAGAGTATTCCAGTCAACATTGTCAAAAGCTTTCTCTTAGTCTACAAAAGCTAGAATCGTAGGTTTGCCTTTCCTTAATCTAGCTTCTAAGATAAGCCGTAGGGTCAGTATTGCCTCACGTGTTCCAATATTTCTACGGAATCTAAACTGATGTTCCCCAAGGTCGGCTTCTACTAGTTTTTCCATTCGTCTGTAAAGAATTCGCGTTAGTATTTTGCAGCCGTGACTTATTAAACTGATAGTTCGGTAATTTTCACATCTGTCAACACCTGCTTTCTTCGGGATTGGAATTATTATATTCTTCTTGAAGTCTGAGGGTATTTCGCCTGTCTTATACATCTTGCTCAACAGATGGTAGAGTTTTGTCAGGACTGGTACTCCCAAGGCCGTCAGTAGTTCTAATGGAATGTTGTCTACTCCCGGGGCCTTGTTTCGACTCAGGTCTTTCAGTTCTCTGTCAAACTCTTCACGTAGTATCATATCTCCCATTTCATCTTCATCTACATTCACTTCCATTTCCATAATATTGTCTTGTATAGACCCTCTATATACTCATTCCACCGTTCTGCTTTCCCTTCTTTGCTTAGAACTGGGTTTCCATCTGAGTTCTTGATATTCATACAAGTGGTTCTCTTTTATCCAAAGGTCTATTTAATTTTCCTGTAGGCAGTATCTATCTTACCCCTAGTGAGATAAGCCTCTACATCCTTACATTTATCCTCTAGCCATCCCTGCTTAGCCATTTTGCACTTCCTGTCGATCTCATTTTTGAGACGTTTGTATTCCTTTTTGCCTGCTTCATTTACTGCATTTTTATATTTTCTCCTTCCATCAATTAAATTCAATATTTCTTCTGTTACCCAAGGATTTCTACTAGCCCTAGTCTTTTTACCTACTTGATCCTCTGCTGCCTTCACTACTTCATCCCTCAAAGCTACCCATGCTTCTTCTACTGTACTTCTTTCCTCCATTCCTGCCATTTGTTCCCTTACGCTCTCCTGAAACTCTATACACCGTCTGGTTTAGTCAGTTTATACAGGTCCCATCTCCTTAAATTCCCAACTTTTTGCAATTTCTTCAGTTTTAATTTACAGTTCATAACCAATAGATTGTGGTCAGAGTCCACATCTGCCCCTGGAAATGTCTTACAATTTAAAACCTGGTTCCTAAATCTCTGTCTTACCATTATATAATCTATCTGAAATCTGTCAGTATCTCTAGGCTTCTTCCATGTATACAACCTTCTTTTATGATTCTTGAACCAAGTGTTAGCTATGATTAAGCTGTGCTCTGTGCAAAATTCTACCAGGCGGCTTCCTCTTTCATTTCTTATCCCCAATCCATATTCACCTACTACGTTTCCTTCTCTCCCTTTTCCAACTACCGAATTACAGTCACCCATGACTATTAAATTTTCGTCGCCCTTCACTATCTGAATAATTTCTTTTATTTCATCATACATTTCTTCAATTTCTTCGTCATCTGCAGAGCTAGTTGGCATATAAACTTGTACTACTGTAGTAGACGTGGGCTTCGTGTCTATCTTGGTCACAATAATGCGTTCACTATGCTGTTTGTAGTAGCTTACTCGCATTCCTATTTTTTTATTCATTATTAAACCTACTCCTGCATTACCCCTATTTGACTTTGTATTTATAATCCTGTGTGCGCCTGACCAAAAGTCTTGTTCCTCCTGCCACCGAACTTCACTAATTCCCACTATATCTAACTTTAACCTATCCATTTCCATTTTTAAATTTTCTAACTTACCTGCCCGATTGAGGGACCTGACATTCCACGCTCCGATCCGTAGAACGCCAGTTTTCTTTCTCCTGATAACGACGTCCTCTTGAGTAGCCCCCGTCCGGAAATCCGAATGGGGGACTATTTTACCTCCGGAATGTTTTACCCAAGAGGACGCCATCATCATTAACTATACAGTAAAGCTGCATGCCCTCGGGAAAAATTACGGCTGTAGTTTCCCCTTGCTTTCAACTGTTCGCAGTACCAGCACAGCAAGGCCGTTTTGGTTAGTGTTACAAGGCCAGATCAGTCAATCATCCAGACTGTTGCCCCTTCAACTACTGAAAAGGCTGCTGCCCCTCTTCAGGAACCACGCGTTTGTCTGGCCTCTCAACAGATACCCCACCGTTGTGGTTGTACCTACGGTACGGCTATCTGATCGCTGAGGCAAAATATTAACACCAAAATGAAGTCAATTAGTTAATTATCAACTATGTGTCTCTCATCACTCGATGAAAGAATTACATTCCTGGCCACTAAAATTGCTACACCACGAAGATGACGTGCTACAGACGCGAAATTTAACCGACAGGAAGAAGATGCTGTGATATGCAAATGATTAGGTTTTCAGAGCATTCACACAAGGCTGGCGCCGGTGGTGACACCTACGACGTGCTGACATGACGAAAGTTTCCAACCGATTTCTCATACACAAACAGCAGTTGACCGGCGTTGCCTGGTGAAACGTTGTTGTGATGCCTCGTGTAAGGAGGAGAAATGCGTACCATCACGTTTCCGACTTTGATAAAGGTCGGATTGTAGCCTGTCGCGATTGCGGTTTATCGTACCGCTACATTGCTGCTCGCGTTGGTCGAGATCGATTGACTGTTAGCAGAATACGGAATCGGTGGCTTCAGGAGGGTAATACGGAACACCGTGCTGGATCCCAACGGCCTCGTATCAGTAGCAGTCGAGATGACAGGCATCTTATCCGCATGGCTGTAACGGATCGTGCAGCCACGTCTCGATCCCTGAGTCAACAGATGGAGACGTTTGCATGACAACAACCATCTACACGAATAGTTCGACACCGTTTGTGGCAGCATGGACTATCAGCTCGGAGGCCATGGCTGCGGTTACCCTTGACGCTGCATCACAGACAGGAACGCCTGCGATGGTGTACTCGACGACGAACCTGGGTGCACGAATGGCAAAACGTCATTTTTTCGGATGAATCCAGGTTCTGTTTACAGCATCATGATGGTCGCATCCGTGTTTGGCGATATCGCGGTGAACGCACATTGGAAGCGTGTATTCGTCATCGCCATACTGGCATATCACCCGGCGTGATGGTATGGGCTGCCATTGGTTACACGTCTCGGTCACCTCTTGTTCGCACTGATGGCACTTTGAACAATGGACGTTACATTTCAGATGTGTTACGATCCGTGGCTCTACCCTTCATTCGATCCCTGGTTTTTGCAGGTCCTGTACAGGCCTTTCTGGATACAGAAAATGCCCAGGCGGATCAAGGCCGTTATTACGGCCAGAGGTGGTTGATCTGGGTACTGATTTCTCAGGATCTGTGTACCCAAAATGCGTGAAAATGTAATCACATGTCAATTCTAGTATAATATATTTGTCCAATGAATACCCGTTTATCATCTGCATTTCTTCTTGGTGCAGCATTTTTAATGGCCAGTAGTGTATTATCGACACCTCACTGCTGCTTTTGGGAAAAATTACACAGAACACGGGGACCTGAAATATGTAAATTATGACGCATTAACTAGTGTCTGTGAAAAGCTGAGTAGCAACAAATATAATCGATGAGGAGTGAGGTGCAAACATGAAATTACGTGTAATTTCATAAGTCCCTTTTATGAACATTTACTCTCTTTTTACAGACTAAATGAGAAAAGATCCAGCCCCGAGACTGAAAGAAATTTATGAACTACATAAATGCTGCTTGTACGGCTTTTAAGATAAATTCAACGCCTGAAGTAAGTTGAAACTTGCATAACATGATCAATATAGCTAAAGCTTGAGTTCTACACAACCTTCTATAATGACAAAGATGACGTTACGGTGCTAAGACTGAGATTTTTTTTTCATGTGGCTTACTAAAATGATTTGATAGATGCTTGAGCAACAGTCTAAACTGTGCTGTCAATGGAACTGAAAAGCCGTTATGGAGCACTTTGGTTTAGAAATGAGGTAAATTGGAAGATTTGGTCTAACGTCCCGTCGACAATGTGATCAACAACGATAGAGAACCTGCTCGGATTAGGGAACAATGTGGAAGGAAATAGGCCATCTTCTTTCCAGAGAAATCATCGTGGCATGTACCTTAAGCGATATAGGGGAACCACGAAAAACTGAAATCTTGATGGGCATTTAGCAGCCGTCTTTCCGAATGAGAATTCACTGTTTTCACTACTGCATTGTTAGCCCCGGGTAGCTGAGTGGTCAGCGCGACGGACTGTCATACCTAACGACCCGGGTTCGATTCCCAGCTGGGTCGGAGAGTTTCTCCGCTGAGGGTCTGGGTGTTGTCCTTATCATCATCATTTCATCCCCATCGACACGCAAGTCGCCGAAGTGGCGTCAACTCGAGAGACTTGCACCAGGCGAGCAGTCTACCCGACGGGAGGCCCAAGTCAAACGGCATTTACTCACTACTGCATTACTTCCCCGTAGATGTCCAGTATGACTTGTCTGTCATTTCCACCTATATACAGTGCGAATCATTATTAGTAGCGGGTGAAAATATAGGTTGACGGAAGCAAAAACATTACAGTAAGTATGGATCCACTACCGAGGCGTTTGCGAGGTAACCGGCGAGCCGCCACTGTCTTCAGTATGCCGTTTTACTCACTGCCCAAGGTTGGGCATGATGTCTGTCATGTTGCTGGTGATGTAAGACGACATCTAACGCGCCAGTATGATCCAAGATGAAGAGGTTGAGCAGAGCTTTTATCTTGGTTTCCAAGATCACATGACATCAATCCTCTGGACTTTCCTGTCTGAGATCATATCATAAGTGAAGGGCACAGCAGTGCCTATGATAGGGTTGAATAACTGGAGCAGCGTACAGTACAATCTTATCAAGCTTTACTAGGTGATCCAGGGGTGCCTGGAAGAATTCGTAGGCATAAAAACATTCGCCCAACGTTAAATGCGGTGAAATCTTAGGTTATTTTAATACCGGGTGATCAAAAAGTCAGTATAAATCTGAAAACGTAATAAACCACGGAATAATATAGATAGAGAGGTAAAAATTTACACACATGCTTGGAATGACATGGGGTTTTATTAGAACCAAAAAAAAACAAAGGTCACAAAATGTCCGACAGATGGTGCTGGACAGCAAAACTGCTACCGTGACGGGTGAGAGGTACGCCGATATGCTACAGAGTCCCATCATCCTCAGCCTGGCTGATAACCACCTGCTGGAACGTACAATGTTTATGCACGATGGCGCTCCACCCCGTATTGCTAGACGCGTGAAAGATCTCTTGCGCGCGTCATTTGGTGATGATCGTGTGCTCAGCCGCCACTTTCGTCATGCTTGGCCTCCCAGGTCCCCAGACCTCGGTCCGTGCGATTATTGGCTTTGGGGTTACATGAAGTCGCAAGTGTATCGTGATCGACCGACATCTCTAGGGATGCTGAAAGACAACATCCGACGCCAATGCCTCACCATAACTCCGGACATGCTTTACAGTGCTGTTCACAACATTATTCCTCGACTACAGTTATTTTTGAGGAATGATGGTGGACATATTGAGCATTTCCTGTAAATAACATCATCTTTGGTTTGTGTTACTTTGTTATGCTAATTATTGTTATTCTGATCAGATGAAGCTCCATCTGTCGGACATTTTTTGATCTTTTGTATTTTTTTGGTTCTAATAAAACCCCATGTCATTTCAAGCATGTGTGTCAATTTGTACCTCTCTATCTACATTATTCCGTGATTTATTCAGTTTTCAAATTTATACTGACTTTTTGATCACGCGGTATATTGCTCAGGAGATAGCATGCCTCTCGTCCTTCTGGCGATACTTCACTGCTTTGGAAAATAAAAGAGTCGCTGTAATCATAGCTCTAAACCGCAATTAGGAAGAAATTACTCTCACCACATGCAGATGAACATTTTCCTGTGTCTATAATCTACCAATATTTCGAAACATGTGTCTGTCAGCAGAGAGACTCGTAGAATCATTGGCTCTGTCGCATCATCGTCACCTGTATCACGTAGCCCAACGTGACATAAGCAGTGGCAACCTTCGACGACTCGTGCTGTCTATGAATGCTTGGCCTTGACATTCACATAATTGACGATATAAGTACCATATGGTAGGCTTAATTGTTATCGCCAGAGATATCATACTGCTCTCTGACAACGAATAAGTCTTTTATCCTGTCACAGTTCCAGATAGGTATGTCATAAAATAGTATTTTATGTAACAGGCTGGCTTCTGCACCATTAGGAAAGGTAGAAGTTTACTATTCCTCTAATAAAACTGATACATATCACGTGTTCCACGCTGACGTCACGACAGAAGCTGTAATTAAAGCATGATGAAGTTCCTGAGATTTTTTCTTTTATTCTTTTTTTTTATTAAATTCAGACGTACAGACAGACATACTGACGACTATGGCGAGTTTCAGTGTCACACTGTCGGGCATGGGGGTCTAGTGCTAACCTAAAAGTCGCGGGCTCGAATCCCCAAGAATGTATGTTGCATCTTACTATATAACGTGTAAGTGTTACTTGACTGTGGTGATCGATTTTAAATTTCTCTCGTTGCGATTGCTGACGTGAACGATAATTTAATAAAAGTCTCCAAATAATGATTAAAGATGAACAGAATATTACAAATTAGACGGAGAAATAAGTAATACAAATCAATAATGAAGAACAGAAAAAGTTGGAAATAACAGTAATGATTCCAGTAGGTGTTTAATTATTGGAATACAGGATTTTAAATACTGCAAGGCAGCGCAGTTTGCACCATTCTCAGCAAGAGATCCAGATTTTTTGTTATTTAAAGTCGTTAATAGAACCATAAAAACCTAAATTTAATTATTAATTTCTTCATGGCGGGAGGAAAATTGATTCTTTCAAATTGAAAACTTGTGCGACTGTATCAGGTATGCATTGCAGTGACAGAAAATTCAGCATCTAATTCAACGCAGTCATTAAATAAACTGTTGGTTATAAGAAACAAGTTCTTTGGTGAATAAAATGAAAATAAAAACACGTTGCACATTTTGATAAGAAATTTATCCAGAATTTTTTCTCAAAATATTAACTCCAAAATTAAGTGAGTTAGTTACTTATCAACTGTGTGCCTCTCATCACTCGGCAAAAGAATTACTATCGACATCTTATTGCTGCTTTTGGAAAAAATTACACAGAATACCGTACAGGGATATGAAATATGTAAATTATGATGCATTAGCTAATGGCTGTGAGAATCTGAGTAGAAACAAATATAATCAATGAGGAGTGAGGTGCAAGCATGAGGCCACGTGTAATTTCATAACTCCCTGTTATGAACAATTACTCCATTTTACAAAGTGAGAAAAGATCCAGCCCAGAGGCTCAAAGCAATTTATGAACTACATAAATGCTGCTCATAGGGCTTTTAAGATAAATTCAACACCTGAAGTATGTTGAAACTTGCGTAATATGGTCAACATGGCTAAAGCTTGAGTTAAACTCAACCTTCGATACCGCCAAATTTGACGTTATAGTGCTAAGAGCGACAGTTTTTTTCATGTGACTTACTGAAATGATTTGATAGCAAACTTACGTAGGTATTGGGCTATGCCAACTCCAACAGTAGGGTTGATAGTTTAAAAACGCTGTCTCGTGAAGCTAATACGCATTTTATGTTGAAATTGTATAGTACTTAGTATTAGACATTCTCTCTTTTGGCCTCTTCTTGTGATTCTGAAGTTGTCAGGAATTTTCCATCTTTGTCAAGACCATGGTATCTCAAGACAATATAAACGAGAGGGTACGCAATGCTAGAGAACTATGTGTATTGACATTATTGTCCGAATGATTTTCGAAATAAAACTCTGTCCTTAGGCTGTAATAAGTTTCTTAAAGACCGACAAATTCAGTGACATTGGATGAATAGTTTAGTGATGACGGCGCTAGGTAGAGAGAGGTCGCATGTAAGGACTAACGCGAAAGAACGAGACCGAACTGTAAATTTTTGTTCTGAGAAAACATATGGTCGCCGTCAAAGTAAGATCCAAAATTCATTTTTTTCACTGCTCAAAAATTTCCACATTTTGTTTACCGTATAACTGCGTAGGGGCTCCGCGATTTTTGCCTTTCGGCGGTGTACAAGAATACTTCTGCAATAATCTGCTCGTCCATGGCCGTTCAGATGCTCAATTTAAACGAAACTTGTCACAGATTAAGAACATGGTACGAGTCGAAAAATAGTCATGTAGTAATATGCTAGGAGTAATAGTTTGCCGAGCAAGATGGCCCAGTGCTTAGCACACTGGACTCGCATTTGGGAGGACGACGGTTCAAACTCTTGTCCGGCCATCCTGATTTAGGTTTTCCGTGAATTCCCTAAATCGTTTCAGGCAAATGCCGGGATGGTTCCTTTGAAAGGACACGGACGACTTCCTTCCCCACATTCCCTAACCCGATGAGACCGATGACCTCGCTGTTTGGTCCCCTGCGCCACACCAACCAATCAATAATAATTCGTTAGTAATGCACCAAACTCCATTCTACTGTCTTGCAGTGCTACAATTAACACTTAGATATATCGCGGGATTGACGTTAAGGAAAGTGGCTTACTGGAAAATCCTGACTTACGCTTCTTTGATCTACAGTAGTACGTACTGTATACAACGTGAAAAAAGTATGTGAGAGCACGCACATTTTTAATTATTTACCATACCTTCCATGAATGGAGCATAGGAGGGCTGATTGGTTTTTGCAAGTCGTTACACTGTGCAACACTATTTTTGACGTTTGCGTAATCTTCCCTGTTCCTGAACTACTTTACTACGCTAACGTCAGATCTGTTATTAGTTTTTTTCTGTCACATACAGTTTTTTAGCAAGTCAAGTAAACTCATTTTTCCTTTAACCCAAGTGCCAGAGAAAAAACTTTTAGTGCAAGTAAGAGGAATTTTATTTGAGTAAGATCGAGTAGTTGGCCACATTTGCGACACCCATCTGTCTGTTAGGGGGGATCTTTAGGTCATTGTTGATATGAGTTAAGTATAGTTCTGCAGCTTCTTAGAAATGAGTTCCCGCAAGTGTTTGAATATCTCAAACGTATTCTGTTATGTTTGCGATAGCTACGTAATTGCTATGCAAAGACAGGGCATACGTTGGTATAAGACTTGGTCATCAAGACGAAAGTTGGCACAGCACAAGACATGCCATGCCTGTGTTGAAGAAATGACATTGTGGAAAAATGGAAAGAGAAAACTAACGCGTTTTCAATTCCCGTGGTTTGGAGGAAGCCGCAAAACCGTGCATGTTACTGTTATTTTTATATAGATAAGGTTGAAGGTCATAAGACAAAAAATAAGTAGAATGTAATATATCTTAGCATTCCTTCGGCCTTACGACCATTTACCTATTCCAATTCCACCTACCATTCTCGAAGATTTCAAGCAAGGGAGAAGCTCAGAAAACGAATGCGATAATGATGATGATGATTACAAGCCGGAACCAAATTCTGCAGCAGAATTATGTAGTCAAAACGAGCTAAGTGATTTAACTCATAACTTGAATCGGACAAAGCATACCGCATGGGTCAAGACTGCTACTCAGAGTATAATTCTCTTGGTACAGGAACTGAGAAAAGGAATTCATAAAATTATTTAAAGAGAAAGACCACATCGTTTATTGAATTTCACTTACAATCGAAGTCGGTGGAAGTTTTTCATAGACTCTTGATAATCTAGCCTGAAAGGTGCACTTTTATGTATTGTAAATTTTTTTGGTTCAATAACCGTTGCCCATTCAGTACACCATAACGACATATATGAAAACCTCTAATCCGTTTTGAAATACGTGAACTATAAAAAAATTCTTGGAGAGTATGTCGTGATTTGAAAGTAATTGGCATTTCACGTGGTCAACAAACCCGGCTATACAAAAATGCCGTGTTTCATTCTTCAGTGAGACAGCCGAACCAAAGACAAACATTGAAAGGAAACCAACTGGCAAGAAAGAAAAACCCTCAATCCCAGTTCACAGAATATAGTAAATGAGCTAATCGTTCAACCAAGCAAGATATCGTACTATTACTTCCTCTTCACATCAATCTTGGAGTAATGAAACAGTCCACTAAAGCACTTCCTAAACATGCAGACTGCTTCTTGTACTTGGTAACAAGACTCACAAAAATATTATCTGAGAAACTTAAAGAAGGAATCTTTCTGGGACCGCAGATCAGAAATTTAATGAAACACAATTTGTTTGAATGAACAATGAATCCAGTGGAAAAAATTGTTCAGGTTTCGCTTAAAGGAGTAGCGGCCAATTTTTTGGGCAACAACAAACATTCAATTTATAAAAAATGGCGAAAACAGTGTTGAAAAATTCCATGAAATTAGGATGGAACGTGAGTGTGAAGCTGAGATGTCAGTGAATAAGAAGTTCCACCACGGCGGCAAGGAGATGGAAAAGAGATACGACGGAAGGAGAAACGTAAACACGGTGGCTGGCTACCGTTTTATGCAGAAGAGAGATGGCGCTGCTGAAAAGAAACTATCGAGGAAGAGAAGTTTCGTTCAGTGTCAGAGAGAGCTTGAAACCAGCGAAGTGTAGTTAAGTTGGCGTACATGTGTTGTATTTATCTACTAATTATTAGCAGTTTTAAGTGAAAATATGCCGTTGTCTACTTTAATGCAGTGTGTAGTGATTCTATACAAGGTAGAAAAATAATTAATTTTTAATGCAATTAAAAATTTCCGTCTTCCGAAAAAATGTGATTTGTACAAGAAACTGACGTGATACGGGAAAACCAAGATCAGATTTGAAATCACGTCGTTCAAAAAGTTTTAAAATGCAACACATTGTTATTAGTTCAATTTTGTCTTCACCATCTGTACGGAATAAATACATCGTAGGCTACAGAATATTAATAGTTTTTGTACTGAAAACTACACCACGCAATTAGATTCTACATCTGCATAACTACTCTGCAATTCACATTTAAGTTCTTGGCAGAGGGTTCATCGAACCACAATCATACTATCTCTCTACCATTCCACTCCCGAACAGCGCGCGGGAAAAACGAACACCTAAACCTTTCTGTTCGAGCTCCGATTTCTTTTATTTTATTTTGATGATCATTCCTACCTATGTAGGTTGGGCTCAACAAAATATTTTCGCATTCGGAAGAGAAAGTCGGTGACTAAAATTTCGTAAATAGATCTCGCCGCGACGAAAAACGTCTTTGCTTTAATGACTTCCATCCCAATTCGCGTATCATATCTGCCACACTCTCTCCCCTATTACGTGATAATACAAAACGAGCTGCCCTTTTTTGCACCCTTTCGATGTCCTCCGTCAATCCCACCTGGTAAGGATCCCACACCGCGCAGCAATATTCTAACAGAAGACGAACGAGTGTAGTGTAAGCTGTCTCTTTAGTGGACTTGTTGCATCTTCTAAGTGTCCTGCCAATGAAACGCAACCTTTGGCTCGCCTTCCCCACAATATTATCTATGTGGTCTTTCCAACTGAAGTTGTTCGTAATTTTAACACCCAGGTACTTAGCTGAATTGACAGCCTTGAGAATTGTACTATATATCGAGTAATCGAATTCCAACGGACTTCTCTTGGAACTCATGTGGTTCACCTCACACGTTTCGTTATTTAGCGTCAACTGCCACCTGCCACACCATACAGCAATCTTTTCTAAATCGCTTTTCAACTGATACTGGTCTTCGGATGACCTTACTAGACGGTAAATTACAGCATCATCTGCGAACAACCTAAGAGAACTGCTCAGATTCTCACCCAGGTCATTTATATAGATCAGGAACAGCAGAGGTCCCAGGACGCTTCCCTGGGGAACACCTGATATCACTTCAGTTTTACTCCATGATTTGCCGTGTATTATTACGAACTGCGACCTTCCTGACAGGAAATCACGAATCCAGTCGCACAACTGAGACGATATCCCATAGGCCCGCAGCTTGATTAGAAGTCGCTTGTGAGGAACGGTGTCAGAAGCCCTCCGGAAATCCAGAAACACGGAATCAACTTGAGATCCCCTGTCGATAGCGGCCATTACTTCGTGCGAATAAAGAGCTAGCTGCGTTGCACAAGAACGATGTTTTCTGAAACCATGCTGATTACGTATCAATAGATACGTATCAATAGATCGTTCCCTTCGAAGTGATTCATAATGTTTGAATACAGTATATGCTCCAAAACCCTACTGCAAACCGACGTAAATGACATAGGTCTGTAGTTCGATGGATTACTCCTACTACCCTTCCTAAACACTGGTGCGACCCGCGCAATTTTCCAATCTGTAGGTACAGATCTATAGGTGAGCGAGCGGTTGTATATGATTGCTAAGTAGGGAGCTATTGTATCAGCGTAATCTGAAAGGAACCTAATCGGTATACAATCTGGACCCGAAGACTTGCCCGTATCAAGCGATTTGCGTTGCTTCGCAACCCCTAAGGTATCTACTTCTAAGAAACTCATGCTAGCAGCTGTTCGTGTTTCAAATTCTGGAATATTCCATTCGTCTTCCCTGGTGAAGGAATTTCGGAAAACTGCGTTCAGTAACTCCGCTTTAGCGGCACAGTCGTCGGTAACAGTACCATCGGCACTGCGCAGCTAAGGTGTTGACTGCGTCTTGCCGCTTGTGTACTTTACATACAACCAGAATTTTTTCGGATTTTCTACCAAATTTCGAGATAATGTTTCGTTGTGGAACCTATTAAAGGCATCTCGCATTGAAGTCCGTGCCAAATTTCGCGCGTCTGTAAATTTTAGCCAATCTTCGGGAGTTCGCGTTCTTCTGAACTTCGCATGCTTTCTCCGTTGCCTCTGCAACAGCTTTCGGACCTGTTTTGTGTACCACGGGGGATCAGTTCCATCTCTTACCAATTTATGAGGTATGAATCTCTCAATTGCTGTTGCTACTATATCTTTGAATTTGAGCCACATCTTGTCTACATTTGGATAGTCAGTTCGGAAGGAATGGAGATTGTCTCTTAGGAAGGCCTCTAGTGACACTTTATCCGCTTTTTTAAATAAAATTAGTTTGCGTTTGTTTCTGGTGGATTTGGAAGAAACGGTATTGAGCCTAGCTACAACGACCTTGTGATCACTAATCCCTGTATCAGTCATGATGCTCTCTATCAGCCCAGGATTTTTTGTGGCTAAGAGGTCAAGTGTGTTTTCGCAACCATTTACAATTCGCGTGGGTTCGTGGACTAACTGCTCGAAATAATTTTCGGAGAAAGCACTTAGGACAATCTCGGAAGATGTTTTCTGCTTACCACCGGTTTTGAACAAGTATTTTTGCCAACATATCGAGGGAGGGTTGAAGTCCCCACCAACTATAACCGTATGAGTGGGGTATTTATTTGTTACGAGACTCAAATTTTCTCTGAACTGTTCAGCAACTATATCATCGGAGTCTGGGAGTCGGTAGAAGGAGCCAATTATTAACTTAAAGGATACTTTTTCGAAACCTCGTAATTGTTTACCATTTCGAGGCATAAGTTCGAAATTCAGGCGCTGGAGCAGCCCCGAGTGTGAAAGTGTGTCGATGTGTGTGACAGATAAATTTTTAACGTTCTCAACAAAGGTGTGTGGGTGGCACTGAGGGTGTTGCCAAACGGGGGCCTTGGAGGGACTCTTTACAGTCTTATTCACCCACAGCCTAATGTTGAACCCCCGCGTGATCACACCACAGGAGGGCGCGAAAAAGGAAGGATGAAAAAGTATAAAAACTCTTCTCTGCTTTGGACTACGGTCAGATTTCGTCGAATAGTTTTGAACTGTCAATAGCGGTTCTACCCTTCATCCAGGAGCAAAAATATCGGCTGCGCTGCAATCCAAAGGGGTCAGATCACGCTTAATGTGACTGCAACCCCACGATAGAGTAGGGCTGAAACACCCCTAGGTTGGTAGAAGTGTCGAATGTTGTCAAGAACGTCGTCCTGTTAGTCGTCGCACTGTGAGCTGTAGTTCCAGATCGCTTAATGAATGGATATCAACGCCACAAGGGCAGGTGGTCGCATTGACGTCCTTCATGTCACTGCCTTAAGCCTTTTCATGTCAATTCTGAGAGATGGTGTGTCTAAAATGTTGTCCTCGATCGCCCATAAGAAAACTGTGTGTGTGATTTCACCCTTAGTGTCGCGGTTCTGACCTCAATCACTGAGGCGTCAAAAGACGCATGCACTGTGGCGGTGGGCAGAATTGTAAAATTTGGTGTTAATGTGACATCATTAACCCACCTTACAGCTTACATGAACTTCTGAGCTGTGGATTTCTTTCCGCATGTGTCGACTTTCAGTCGCCGTGCCACTGAGTGACGTCGCAGGGCGCCACGCTTCACACCGTTACAGAGGAAGGTTGTTGGCACCTTTATGACAAATTTCAAACTTATGCGTCTTAATGGGAGACAATTATGGTATTTCGGTAAAGTGATTCTTAATTTTTTTGTGCATTGTAGTTTTCAGTATTTTCTAATTAGACTTTCGTGCGGTATGAAATGTCTTTCTTTACATATTTGTCGACTGAAACTTCCAGTTCTTTCCTCACACTTTCACTCCAGTTAGACAAGGCTGTTACCATTCGCGCTGTCCGTTTTTGAATACGTTCGACATTCCCAATTAGCCAATTTAGTAGGGATCTTGAGCAGTTTTCCAGTGCTGACCATGTAGGTCTTTTAAAAGATCCTTTTTCTAATACTATATTTTTCCAGAAACTTACCAAATTTTCTAAGACTGAAACTGCTTTACGTACGCTCGGACTTTGCAACTGTTCCTCTTCACATATCTACGTATTTTGCCTTCTACAACGTTGCATGACGAAAGTAACTCAGTTAATGAGAGTTAGCTTGTGTTAAGTTAATTTCTTTACGTTGGTAGCACGTTGCCAGTCTTTGAAAGAAACATAAAAGAGACTAGGGTTTAACCTAGCGTCAACCATGAGGTCATCAGACACAGATCACAGCCTCTAGTTGGAAAGGTATGGAAATATCGGCAGCGTCGTCTTCAAAGGAATCACGCCGGCATTTGCCTTAAGCGATTTAAGGAAACCAGGAGAAAACTAGATCTGGATAACTAAACGAATATTTGAAGCGTCATCCATCCGCATATGAGCTCTCCTCGCTCGGTGCTAGTCCTTGCATCAATCTCACATATTACCGAGATGTGACGGTATTAGCTTTTTTAAAATGTTACATATACGAAAAGTCTGACGTTTTAAGTAATACTAGCTGCAGGGTTTTAAGCATGTAACATGAACAGTACTGGTGGTGTGAGGCTTTCCCGTGACGAACCAGCTTCCAGTTGTTCAAGCGCCCTTCATGCAGAATAACGTGTTGCGTACAGCATATCGAGAAGTTTTTATTCAGTTGCAAACTTTGCTAGATATGTCATACTCACATATTTTCACCCAAAGCCTTAACTGTAGTTATATTAGTTTAGGAACAAGTTTACGGAAATGAGCATTCATTACGTTTGTTCAACGAACATTTCCTTTACCACTAGTTAATCAAATTCTATGGACAAAAACTCATGATAAAAGGGAAAAATAAATTGGCCTGCATCATTACACGAACACAAAAGAAATGGAGCATCTAAATCTTTTAAGTTTCAACCATGTTTACACAGTGTCTGGATTTCTCATTGAAGAAGACCTTCCGTCTTGTTAGGTCGCCGGATCCAAACAGAGCGCAAATTATTGTTGTGAGCTGCTAAGAAACATGTCTATTGATAAAACTAAGTCCCGTTCCTTAGAAAGTCTGAACTCTGTGACATAAGTGTGTCCGTGTCCAGCTTTAGACTTGATTTCGAAAAACAGTCAAGTGCAGAAAGAGCATTTTGCTCGAAATACATGTACTGTGAAGCAGAGCTCGATTACGATATCCTGACTGTTCCGAAAGAACAGTCGCCATTTTGATCCAGCAGCCATTATGAATTAAGACACAAAGGAATTGCAGACATTGGCTGCGAGCGGGCATCGATTGAAATCAAAGCTGAAAATTTGTGCATATATAGTTGCAATGGCCACTTTGTCCGATTAGCTTAGTGTTCTGCCGGCACGGTAACTCATTGTGTTTATTCAGAAGGCTGGTCTGCTGGCACGGTAACTCATTGTGTTCGTTCAGAGGGCTGGTGGCTCTGTAATGAAAAAATTGAGTACAGGAATCAACGATGAACTTGAAAGGTTGTCATGTGACGTCCGTCAAGACCGAACGCAACAAACAACGAACAAAATGGGAAAAAAGTGGAATGGTCAGAGCATCTGCCTAGTAAACGAAAGACCATAGTTCGAATACCGTTCCGGGACAAATATTCAACTTTCGCCATTGATCTCAGTCAATGCCCCCTCCTTGGTGTTTTAGTTGATTTGTACTGATGTGCGTAGGACTCGAATCAACACTGCATTCAGGTATGGATTTTGTGCCCTGGAGAGTTTACCATTGTGAATAAATGTGAAGTGACAGAACGTTATTTTCTAAATAGAGTTAAGTCAGTTATTCCGAAAAGAAAGATACGATACATCTCCATAATTAAAACGGAAGAAAACAACGGAAAAGTACCACTGAAACTATTGGCGTTTATGTAGCTGTTGAATCACTCAGTGCATATTTTAGAGATACCGAGTATACGATTTCTCCTAGTAGCAGACAGATATAGTACATTTGTACACTTAGTAATGTAAATTTTACGATGTATAATTGCAGTGATACAAAATACCCCAATTGCAAAGTCGGAAGTACGTTTGTAAAAAGTGATTTCCTTTCGAAACCGTAAATCGTTTCATCAGGAGTTATCTTGTGGCTAGTAGATGGAAATGTAAACGAAACTGCAAATATTTATGTAACATTTTCTTTCCCTCTTTACCTCATTACGTTTCATTGGTTTATTTATATGTTCTTATTCACAGGATGAGATATTTTCCCTTAAAAACGACAAATATGGAGGCTCGCATGTGAGTTCAGTGTTCTGAAAACGATTGGGTGTGTTGTTTCTGAGTTATTGGTGTTCGATCCTTGTTTCTACGGTATACGCTACTGTGTTCTCCATTTTCTTAGATGTACTCCATACAAAGTGTTTGAAGAAGAAACTGACACACATGAAGAGATGATGATATGGACTATTCTAAAGTGAAAACATAGCACAAACAATACCCTGTTTCTATGGATCCCGAGATACATCTATTTGAAACTTACAGAAATGCTGTTGATAGTTCACGTTAAGAAAGTTACTTTGTTTTATAGACACTATTTCTTTTAAGTTCAAATTCTAAAATATCACTTCCGATTCAACTTATTTTGCGCCTTGTGTTGAGCGACAATGTGTTCCTAATGGGAAATGGGACCGATAGCTCCCATTAGCAACACAGCAGCTATCTACACATTACATTTGCGACATTGTGCCTTTCATCTTTATTAATGAACGAACAAATATTTGTTCTTTGCCACATGGGTATAAAAAAATGATAGAAATATTTACCGCAAATATAGGCAACTGTTATGGCTTTGTTGGTTGAATTCTCACCTCTTCATTTTGACCACTAATAGGTAATGTCCCAGATATAATAGTGCATTATCAAAAGAAAAAGTTTTCAGTCTCCACATAAATCTCGTAACGAAATCAAACTACCTAATATTCCAGGCAGATAGATTCTCATATAAACTCCCACTCCAGATACAATGAAAGTGAATTTTAGTTTGGTTGCTCCTAACGTTATTAACTACCGTGAAACAAGAACAAAAACGAAAACGAACTGCTCAGCACAACAACCACCGAGTTTACAATACCTGATAATCACAGATATTTCCTTACAAGAGAGCTAGCTTGTACAAATTACTAAAATTTACATTACGCAGACTACAATAAAATGATGTCCCCACCCTGTTGCTAATCAAATGAAGAAAAAGGATCGTAAATTCCCTGCCTTCATTGGCGAAACGCTCTAAGGTTGCAAGTCTTCGTCCGTTTCACATTAAAGGTACCGAGTCACTTTTTGAACGTGAGCTATAAAGAGGAATTGGCATCAAAACACGAATATTAACGTCTATTAATTTACAATCAGCTATTGCTTTTCATTTTTTATAGTATCTAACAACTGCATCTCAGAAACAACTAAGATTTGAGGATGTATGTGTCCGACGTTTCCTTTTAAGATGATCAATAATATTCCTCTCGCGTCCCTACTAAAACTCTTAAATAAAATATGGAAAGTAATAAAATTGTCAAGGTGATAGTATGCATATGGCATATTTTACCTCAAATCTTTCTTTAGGACATTCGTTATTCATGCATTTGACCGCAATGACACATGTTATTTTGCTTTTGATTAAAAAGTACTTTAAAAGACGCTCAGATGGTTTGAACTAACGTCTATAAAACTTGATGCGCTTAGAACGAAAAAGTCACAGAGAAAGTGTAAGATGAGCTTTTTTTCCTTCAGATTTCTCTTATCGGTAATCCTCTGCTAGCGTGTAGGAATTCCCTTGCCCTGCAAATCAAGTGTAGCGCGGCCTGCGGCTCTGCAGAGGCAACTGACCGAGATTCCGTGTAAAAGGTGTGCGGGCCACTGGGAAGAACTGGTGTGACGTCAGCAGCAACGGCGCACGCTATATGTGCGGGCACAAGGACCGCTGCTGTCAGTTGGCGTTGCGAAGCTGCAGATGATGGTGAGTACCTCAGCGCTGCCTACAAATTCACTGTCACCGCACTCACCTCGCAGTCCTTTTCCGCAAGTGCTCAAGAACATTCGCCGCAACGTTCTATATACACCAGCTTTTGGACGATAGAGTTGACCTTCTTGTTAGTTATTTAAATATATGTCTCACATGTGGTCCACACTAAAAAACAGCGCACACCTGAGAGGAGAAACATGGACAGGTTGTGTTCTTAGCAAAATTTCGTTGTACCGCCTTCATTTACTAAACATAATACATCGAACCAAACAAAACTTCTACGATTCCATTCAACGACGTATCTTAGCACCGACATTTCAGATTAGGCTGCGAAACTACTCGTAGTTCGGCTGTTGAATAAGATCTCCGTTGTGAACATGTATTAGACTGTCAAAATCTCGATGAAAAATATTTATTTTCATACAGAAGTTACGTTATTCTTTAGCCGAATTAAGTTTAGAATTATTTAGAACAAGGAGGAAAAAATGTAACAGTCGTGAACTCAAAACCAGAATGAAAAATATCTGACCCATTCATTTCTTCATTTTTCCATCTTACACGTATTACTCCAGTGTACATCCTATGGAATAACGGATTGTAAACATTGTTCTAATAACAAATTGTCGTGTGCGTGTTGAAGAATGAAATACATATCACGTCTTTGACGTCAACGTACTGATCAAAGGACACAAATACACAGCTTCACGAGTTTTCATTGTCACGAGAGATAAAAATAGGGTCCCGAACTCATTATTTCTTTATACAGATTGTGACATGCGGAATCAATGTCAGTACATCTCATTTGACTTCGCAGGACGTACGTGAGCTAATTGTCGTTGTAGCCGATCTTTCTCATCGATATAATTACGTCAGTAAAAATGACAATAAAGTCTAGTCTGCAATCCGTCTTTGTACATTGATGCTTAACATTAGTGGTGGATAGGCTAGCATGACCTTACAGGACGAAAGCTACCAGTCACAGTTGTCAAAGCGAAGTGTTTGATGTTGGGCGAAAGCCTTGTAGGAGAATAGCGCCTACTTTGATAGATTTCTGAGGATAAGCAACCCAACACCACTAGAGCCGCCCACTGGGGCGAAGGAAACGCGGAAGTAGACTGGAGGCCGCGTATGACGCAGAACCAGCTAAGGCACAGCGCTATTTTGTACACTGTCACACAAAACACGTAGCTTATGAAAGCAATATCAGCTCTCGCTCACTGTACGTAAATCAATATGACATGCAACTATATTTCTCATGCTCATTTGTTTGCGATGATGTGTGTTTTTCTCTTTTTTTTAATTTTATGAAACTTAACTTCTTAAACTCATTGAGAAGCTGTAACAGTGTGCTGAACCAGGAACAACACCCGGATTTTTGTTTTTGTCCGCGCAAGACAAAGAATCGGATTTAGCTCCTGGTTCGGAACACAGTTAGAATGTCCAAGGCCGTTTCATAACGGTGCACTCTCCAATGCCGAATGAAAGATTTATTGTGAGATATATATAGTTGTCCCACACTGTAAACATACCCATGTTATTTTTGTAACTAGCATACAGAATGGTAATTCTGAATATTAGTGTCTGGTGGTTCTTTTAATGGTGGTCCCAGAACAATGAAGGTTACAAACTGACGCTGGATCATTTGCAGATCTGGTAATAAACACGTATAGTAAAAAAGTGGCTCATTAATCCGTATTAATTTGTAACTTCGTAGTTTTTGGGATATCATATTGCCTTTTAGTGCGACGGAAATAGGAAGCAGCCTTAATGTTAGGCTTGTATTTATTGCTGTCAGATAAGCAATCCCTTACATGCGTCCACCACGGGAAACAAAACTGAAAGAATGGCAGTCGCACAATATTATTTTTCTAGAAAACTGATTTTCAACTTCTTATACAAAAAGTCTTGTTTTAGTGGTTTCAAGTGAATATTGAGACTGACTTTGGTTAAAAGTGCAGATATTTGGGAAATGTGAACATATATTTCACATGGAATGAATAATGAATATTTGAAGCATTAGGTCCGCAAGAACCTCATTTTACTCTCGTCTGATAACTCTGTTCTACAATAAAGTTTCTGGAAATAATATGGCACATGAGTTAAATACTCGAAGCTGTGACTGCAACTTTTTCACATAAAAAACGCTGAACTGTTTGTGGCGTCGTATCGTGATCGTACTTGCTTTAAATGGACGCCATTAATATTTCGAAAAATGTTTGCTCAGCTGTTAACTAGGCCACATATTGTGTTGACTACACTGTATCTGTTCATTGATGTGTAATGCAAACTAGGAGTATTGAGGAATTTTTCTAGTTCGGTAAACACGCAAATCTGATTGAAGCCCCTGGGAAAAAATCATTGTTTAGGACTATGGATATATCTGGAGGCCGCGGTATCGACAGCTGGGCCTAGCAGTATGTTCGTGTGAAGCATCCTTGAGACAATTTAAATTCCTCCTAAAATTGTGATTAAGAGAACGATATGCTGAACTTCAGAGATCGCTTGTCCACCAATGGCAGGCCCCACTGCAAGCAATTTTAGACGATCTGCTCAATATCATGGACAACTGTGGCACATCCTATAGTGATAAGAGAGGGCATCACAATTCACATATTCTCTATGTCACTAGCGGAGCGACGTCACACACCGTAACTGTCACTTACAATACGTAACTGGTTTTTCTTACACCTTGTACTTGTATTACTGAGACACATATCAAAGATGTGACAAGGCAGCTTTTATACTGTGCTTGGATTATTTTGTGCCTCTTAAATATGCCTTAACTTAAATATGTAAGTACACTTTGATGTGCTACAAACCACACTGACAGTGCTCAGGACTTAATTCATCCACCTACGATTCTTTGCGCCCTGAATCTTACATCAACATGCTGCAAGCCGGCCGTAATGGCCGAGCGGTTCTAGGCGCTACAGGCTGGAACCGCGCGACCGCTACGGTCGCAGGTTCGAATCCTGCCTCGGGCATGGATGTGTGTGACGTCCTTAGGTTAGTTAGGGTCCTGGAAGCAAGTTATCTAAGGAGTGCCACAGGGGTCAGTCCTGGGCCCGCTATTGGTCTCCTTCATGTCAATGACATGTCGTCGGTTCCACGCGCCTGTAAATGTGATTGCAGTCCCGATGACCTCAATTGTTTCTTAAGCGTCAGACCTGAAAACATTTATACTTTCATCGTCCAGATGGCTCCCAAGTCATGTTCAGTTTGCCGCATAACTTGGGATTTAAATTCAAGGGGGAGAAGTCTGAAGAATTTTAATACGTCATCAGAAGTTATTTAGTCCTGTTTTTCGTGAATTATTATCCTCTATATCATATCAGAAAACTGTGAATAATTTAGATTAAACGTAACGTCAACTAGACATAAAATGCTGTCGTTAAGTGTGTACCTCTTTGCCCTCCAGAAGTTTCGGAATACATTTCCACAGAATGTGAAACAACTCGTGCAGTCACTCGTCCTACAGAACTTCCACTTTTGCGAAGCACTCCAAGACAACACCAGTAGTAAAATCTCTAGATTAATGTTTTGTAAGTGCCACGACCTGGTTACTGAGAAAACGGAGAGAGTTCGAAAGAACCGAGTGGTCGACGACAGAAACCGTAAACTCATTCGAAAGGACAAACTGACGGAGGGAGGAAGGTCATGTTTTTACGTCCAATCAACAGGAAAAACCGAGAGTAAACCAAAATGTTAAAGCCACAATAGGAAAACGAGGGAAAAACCAAGAGCAAGAATGTAATTGTGTACGACAGTAATGTTAGTGGTCCGAAAGCTTCGGGAACATCATCACAAATGAACGACACAGGCGGGCACACATCCGTCCCACCTTACGCCGCCAGGTTTCGCGAACTGACGCGAGCTCCTAGCCGCCTGCAATTCAACCGCGAAATGAAATAACTCTGGATGCTGGTGCATCTACACTACTGGCCATTAAAATGTCTGCACCAAGAAGAAATGCAGATGATAAACGGGTATTCATTGGACAAATATATTATACTAGAACTGATATGTGATTACATTTTCATGCAATTTGGGTGCATAGATCCTGAGAAATCAGCACCCAGAACAACCACCTGTGGCCGTAATAACGGCCTTGATACGCCTGGGCATTGAGTCAAACAGAGCTTGGATGGCGTGTACAGGTACAGCTGCCCATGCAGCTTCAACACGATACCACAGTTCATCAAAAGTAGTGACTGGCGTTTTGTGACGACCCATTTACTCGGCCACCATTGACCAGACGTTTTCAGTTGGTGAGAGATCTGGAGAATGCGCTGGCCAGGGCAGCAGTCGAACATTTTCTGTATCCAGAAAGGCCCGTACAGGACCTGCAACATGCGGTCGTGCATTATCCTACTGAAATGTAGGGTTTCGCAGGGATCGAATGAAGGGTAGAGCCACGGGTCGTAACACATCTGTAATGTAACGACCACTGTTCAAAGTGCCGTCAATGCGAACAAGGGGTGACCGAGACGTGTAACCAATGGCACCCCAAACCATCACGCCGGGTGATACGCCAGTCTGGCGATGACGAATACACGCTTCCAATGAGCGTTTACCGCGATGTCACCAAACACGGACGCGACCATCATGATGCTGTAAACAGAACCTGGATTCATCCGAAAAAATGACGTTTTGTCATTCGTGCACCCAGGTTCGTCGTTGAGTACACCATCGCAGGCGCTCCTGTCTGTGTCAAGGGTAACCGCAGCCATGGTCTCCGAGCTGATAGTCCATGCTGCTGCAAACATCGTCGAACTGTTCGTGCAGCTGGTTGTTGTCTTGCGAACGTCCCCATTTGTTGACTCAGGCATCCAGACGTGGCTGCACGTTCCGTTACAGCCATGCGGATAAGATGCCTGCCATCTCGACTGCAAGTGATACAAGGCCGTTGGGATCCATCACGGCGTTCCGTATTACCCTCCTGAAGCCACCGATTCCATATTCTGCTAACATGTCAATGGATCTCGACCAACGCGAGCAACAATGTAGCGGTACGATAAACCACAATCGCGATAGGCTACAATCCGACCTTTATCAAAGTCGGAAACGTGATGGTACGCATTTCTTCTCCTTACCCGAGTAATCACAACAACGTTTCACCGGGCAACGCCGGTCAACTGCTGTTTGTGTATGAGAAATCGGTTGGAAACTTTCGTCATGTCAGCACGTTGTAGGTGTCGCCACCGGCGCCAGCCTTGTGTGAATGCTCTGGAAAGTTAATCATTTGCATATCACAGCATCGTCTTCCTGTCGGTTAAATTTCGCGTCTGTAGCACGTCATCTTCGTGGTGTAGCAATTTTAATGGCCAGTAGTGTATCTCGTTCTCGATGTCCCAGTCTGTTTCAGATTCTAAAGAAAATTTGTGTACGTTGCATCTGTAACATTCGTGTGTCTTAGTTGTGATGAAAATGCTTGGTTTTATGAATGTGGTCCACGAAACTTTTCTTTCCTGATGTTTGTCGAGAGATGCATTGGAGCACCACCGTATACTCCAGGAGTTCACCAATAACTAAGACAACAGATGATGAAAAGCTTCATTGCATTTGTCTGTGTGACCGTTTATTTAATTGCTTCGTACGCAAAGCATGGATTACTGGGACCATATAAGCTACGTGACTACCATATGCTATGTACACTTCATCAGTATCTCAGTGAGCACGCACCACAGCATTTTACATGACAGATCAAAGGCCTGTCGCCTCATCATAATCCCAACATTAGGTCTGAGTTATTTTCTGTGGTCACCGATTGTCAGTCTTTTTCTCCATTTGCACAGTCGGCCCTGAGAGCAGTGCTAGTGCTGTCGCTGGTGGGAGCGGTGATGTCGCAGTACAAACCGTCGTACGCGGGCAGTGGGTGGTCGTACCCCGGCCCTCTGCCGCAGTTCACGACTGACGTCGGGCTCGACAACCGCGTCGGTCTGGAGTCCACCAGCAGCACACTCTCACCTGAAGAGGACGTTGCATCGCTCGTCTCTGCCTGGCCGGCT
Source organism: Schistocerca piceifrons (assembly GCF_021461385.2). Lineage (NCBI taxonomy): Eukaryota > Metazoa > Arthropoda > Insecta > Orthoptera > Acrididae > Schistocerca > Schistocerca piceifrons. The sequence goes on from NC_060149.1 coordinate 332,803,058, forward strand.
GACCGTCAGCCCTTCTGGTTCGTCAACAGGTATGTAGCTCCAACTCTCGGTTCATCTTACACTTGCTGGGCTGAGTACTGAGTACTGAGTACTGAAAAGTACTCCACTGCAGTGCTATATTTGCGACATAGTATGCTGCTCCTTCGTACGTCGGTAAGACAATGGCAGCTATAATGAACAACCTATTGTTACTGTGGAATTATTTTCTGTTTACAAACTACTCAGACAAGCTACTCAACCACCTAAAGTGATGGAATGAATCTGAAGTTAAAAAGAAACATAAAAGCAGATCAAGATGGTGAGACGGAAAAACTTGGTATTAACTACTGAAAAAAAAAGAGAGCAAGAATTCCTCTACAACCTTGACTGACTACAAAGTGGCAGTTATCTCTTCCTCCATCGGAAGTTCTTTCGTGACCAACGTTATAAGGTGGATGAAAACTACAAGGACCAAGTGAAAACATTTTTATGTGTAGAAAACTAGTTTATGGTGCATAGAAAGCAATGATAATTAACAGTGGGAAATATTTACTTTCTGTAACTTGGTTTCCCGAGATGTCTCATATATCGGTACACTATACACCCCATGATGCAAAGTATCAGGACATATGTATGTAATGCGGTATTAACAACTACACGTCACGAGAGGCGGACATACCAATATAACAGGAGGTGAGGATCGTTGTGCTGTCAGTAGAGAAACAGTAACAGCAGAATGAGTTGGTCGGGAGAGTTCAGTTGACTTCTAACGTGGACTGATCATTGAATGTCACCTGACTAACAAATCAGTCAGGAAAATTTCAACCATTATGAAGCTACCCAAGTCGACTGTTGGTGACGTGACTTTGAAGTGGAAACGTGAAGTAACTACCACAACTACACCAAGACCAGGTAGATCTCATGTATTGTTGGACAGGGACTGTCAAACATTGCAGAGGGTAGCTGTAAAAATCGCATGAAATCAGCGGTAGTAATCATTCAAGAGTTCCAAAGTGCTACCAGCAGTCCAGATAGCGCAATGACTGTGCTTGCTAAGTTCAAAGGAATACGGTACAGCGGTCGGACAGCTCATCATATACCATACATTTCTGTAGTCAGCGCTAAGCCAAGTTTAAGGTGGAGCAAACAGCGACGCCACTGGACAGTGGATGAATGGAAAAGAGTTTGGAAATTACTCTAAACCCTGCGGCAAGCCAGTGGAAGGGTTTGGATTCGACGAGAGCCTCTAGAAAGTTAGCTGCCATCATGTGTAATGCCAACAGTAAAGTACGGACGAGGTGGCGTTACGGTATGAGTCCTTTTTCCGCGGTTAAGGTGTGATCCACTTATTTCGATTAAGAAACACTAAATGCGGAAGGATACTAATACATTCTACAACATTGTGTACTAACTACAGCAGAGAATGATTTCAGAAACGATCATTTTTTTGTATCGACATGACTAAGCACTCTATAATAAAGAATTATCCATGGGACAACGGTTTTTAGAAAATAACTTTCCTGAAATGGACTGGCTTAATCAGAGTCCTAACTAGAACCCAACGAAACACATTCGGGATAACTTACACTTTCACTCCGTTCCAGACCCCAGCTTCCAACATATCTACCTTCTCTGGTTTCTGCTCTTGAGAAAGAATGGGCCACTATTCCTCAACAGACATTCAGACACCTCACTGGAAGTGTCCCCAGCAGCGTTCAAGACGTCATGAAGGCGAAAGGTGGACACAGGACGTATTAATGTCCAGTAACTGGTGTCCTGATACTTTTTGGCAGAAAGTTTATTTATTTATGATTTTATGATTTTTCATTTTTACTCATGAAAGCCAGTACTTTAGGAGTCACTCGCTCTGGGGTTTTTGGAGAGAGAGTAGGAACTAATTTTGAAGTTCGCCATTTCTTCTCTAAATACTTTCTTCGTATATCTTTATTGCTTTTCATTTGCGATTTTCATGTGTCCTCTTTTAGATATTCCGTATTTTAGCCCTTACTTCTCTCTCTTCTTGCACCAATACAAGACGTTGTAGCTCTCATTTTTTTTTTTGTCTTCCCAAAAATGTGCTGATGTGCTTTCCAGTTCCTTACTCTCATTTTTGCGCTGTCTGACATTTTTGAAGCACAACCAATATTCCAGCACTGTACCTTTCACAGGGTTCTCAATTTTTTCTCAAACATTGCACGGGCTATTTCCGTTGTCAAGAAAGAGACGTAGTGCAATGTCGGATTGGACAATGGTGGGGAAAGAAATCTGCTGCATTCTTTCTTTACAAAGAATCTCTCTCGATATTCACCTTAAGCAATTTTGGTTAACAATAAGAAACGTAAATTAATATGTCCAGAAGGGTAGTTACCGCCCGCTCCTTCTGAATGCGAATCCTGTGTCTCAGTCTTTAGGCCGTAAGGGTCGTCACTCACGTCTTGGTGGCTACTTAGATTGTGTCAAATGTAGTGTGTATACTCCTATTCTACTTTTGTATTTCTAATTCTTAACTTTTAGAGGTACTCTTTCAGTGTCATCTCTTGACAAATGTTCATTTCACTTCAAACTATTTTGGTTTATTATTTCACTGAGGACGCATACGTGTAGTTTGTTTTTAGTGGTCGATAATCCTGTATGCACTCGTACAACCTTTTGTTGCCTGTGTATTCCACTTATTTATTCGTAAGGACTTCACATTAGCTTTCATATAACATATTGTGACAACCAAATTCTTATGGAATTTCATTACCGTCCATGTTTTGTGCTTTGTTTTTGGAGTTTCTGCTAATGGTTCCGTAACAGAAATGAAATTTATATAATTTTTTTTTACCGTATTGCCTATAGGCGTTAGCTGTTGCACATGCCCTATACCGGAAACTTTTAGTTGATTTATTGTTTCATTTAACGGATAATCTTTGGCCCTTTTATTCAGGACTTATAAAAGCCATTTTTTTGTTCCGGCGATATTTTTTGATTATTATTTGCATTCTATCGTAAAGGTGCGAATATTTCAATAGTGACTGATTCCAGTGACAAAGGCCATTCTGGTTTTCAAGACAAACTGCGGGCACGATTCTTGAAATTTTCTTGGCTTAAGGAGTATTTCATGAAGTTTCAGGATTGCAGCCGGATGACAACCATTCATCCATCTTCAGGTGAGTGTTTGCACTGGAGATCGCTAGTTCAAATCGCTAACTTCATACAAAAAACTGGCCTGGAGAGACATGCTCAAAGGCAGCTGCTGCGTGAATGACGTCTGTCGGGTTTCGCGCCCTCTGTAATTCAGATGTTGAATTAATCATCTGAATTTAAGCTCGGCAGCCCTGATTTCGACAGAGAGCGCGTACGTAGTATCACTATTGCGCATGCACCTGCGTACCATTGAGGGAGCAATATTCGAAGAGGGCGCGAAACTCTAAAGAGGTCATTCATATACCGGCTGCCTTTGCGCACCAATTTTTTTGTAAAGTTAGCGATGTGAACTAGCAATCTCCAGTACAAAACACCCACCTGAAGATGGCTGAATGGTTGTCAGTCGAATTATCGTGGCAATCCCGAAACGTCGTGAAATAAACTGCGGGTAAATAGATGTTTTAGCTAACTTTGGGGACGCATGCTGTGCAGGGACCAGATCCAGCAGCACATCGGACGACCGCAGCCTCAGGCCGGATCTCAACCGCAGACGCAGCGTCCTCAGACGCAGACGCAGCAGCCCGAGCAGCCGCAGGCGCAGACGCAGACGCAGCAGTCTGTGCAGACACAGACGCAGAAGCCTGAGCAGACGCAGCCTCAGAGACGCACTTTCCCCCAGGCAGCTTCCAGTCGGCAGTAGCCTCTATTCTCACATATCATACATACTGCAAATGTGATGTTACTAGACATCTGATACTGATAAACAGTTTTATAATAAAACTGTAAAATTGTTTACTTGCTTCCTCTAAGGTGCCAAAACATGTAATCACATTTTATTTTTTACTAAAATAACGATTCGTTTCTCTTTAAGACTGACAATAAAACAGTTTAGTAATTTAATTCGTGTTACTTTTATTTTTGTGTTTAGATTATAAACAGAACAATGAAAATACTTTAACAAGACACGTACAAATTATTTCCGTTAACGACGGAACATCCTTAGGACAGATTTAGCGGAAATGTGTAGTTACATCGGTATTTTCTAGGGCTCCCTACCTCAGTCAGCAAAATCGGAACTCTCTTAGGAACACTTCGTTGTCCATCTGATTAATACCCCTTTTTCTCACGAGTGGGTAGAAAAATCTTGTCGAAATTCATGCCAAATTACACCCTTGGCGGTGTAAAAAATTTAATTTTTGAGTCAATGAAACCAAAATATACGGCCATTTACGTAACAAATTTTGATACTCGCAAACACACTCATCAAAAACTGTAGATGAACTAACTGTATACATAATTAAGTTTGTGCGAAACTCTCAGAGCGCGAGACCTGTTCACAAACGATTCAAATGGCTCTAAGCACTATGGCACTTAACATCTGAGGTCATCAGTCCCCTAGACTTAGAACTACCTAAACCTAACTAATTTAGGGACATCACACACAGCCATGCCCGAGGCAGGATTCAAACCTGCGACCGTAGCAGCAGCGCGGTTCCGGACTGAAGCGCCTAGAACCGCTCGGCCACAACGGCCGGCGACCTGTTCACACTTGTCCGATTTTCCTTTATTTTATTTTCACCATAGCATCACGAATACTTCTAAGATCTTTTATGGCGGTCTGAACCAGCTGTCGACTCCATCTACATAGTTACTCTGCAATTCACACCTAAGTGCTGGCTGTAGCTCATGCCATAGCAAAGCACCTATCTATTACATATCGAATAAGAAATCGACTTTACCCTCTTCACAGCCACATACATACATACATACATACATACATACATACATTAATCCTTGTTCCATAGATCATGAATACGACATTTCGTAATGATGTGGAACGTGTCATTTTAACATAAGTTTTCTTTACACAAAATAATTAATTAAATAATTCTTTTTTTTACAGTTACTACTTTATCTCTAAGAATTCATCTATTGAGTAGAAGGACTTGTCATTCGGAAATTCTTTTAATTTGTTTTTAAACGTTGGTTGGCTATCTGTCAGACTTTTAATACCATTTGGCAAATGACGAAAGATTTTTGTGGCAGCATAATTCACCCCTTTCTCTGCCAAAGTGATATTTAATCCAGAATAGTGAATATCATCCTTTCTTCTAGTGCTATACACAAAGTGGTCAAAAGCCGATGGCTGTCCATTATCATACATTCCACAGGTGCCAGCCATGCAACTTATTGTGTGTGACAGTTACTGTTGTTACTAGTATTGTGTTTAATCTCCGGTATTTTTACTACGTTTAGGTATGATAAAGTCGGAATTTCAATGCGGTTGATCTCAGATACCAGTGGGGATCAGAATGTGGCATTAAGCAGGTCATTTCAGAAATTCTATCTGACTTTCTTCGAGTTTCAATGTAAAGATCCTTGATTTGCGGTAGGACATTGACATCTTCGCACAGAAATAGTCTGATTCTAAAGGTTTTTCATAGCTTGAGAACGGAAGGTGGGGCCGCATTTTTGACAATTTAATTATAAATATAGCAACCTCCTCAACACCATTGACCCAAGTTACCGATTGAAGCCCGAACGGGGAGACATGGCTGCAAGTTCTCTCTATTAACTGACTTGGATGACTATTCCTTCGTACGCTATGCTTTAGAGTATGGCGGACACGGTCAATTACTTTCTTAGGCCAAGTAGAGCAATGACTGGAGTCAGTGCCTCTCTGGCGCTTCCAGTTCACAATAGCGTCCTTCGCAAAGGGTGTGGACACATGTAAAATCTCTCTGATACAGTACTCAGACTTAAAGATCTCTACAATTACAAAAAAAAAAAAAAGGTTCAAATGGCTCTGAGCACTATGGGACTCAACTGCTGAGGTCATAAGTCCCCTAGAACTTAGAACTACTTAAACCTAACTAACCTAAGGACAACACACACATCCATGCCCGAGGCAGGATTCGAACCTGCAACCGTAGCGGTCGCGCGGTTCCAGACTGAAGCGCCAGAACCGCTCGGCCACCAGCGGCCGGCTCTACAATTACACCTGGTTCAAATTACTGCAGTTTCTTGCGTTGACTATATTTTGACAGAAATTACATCTATGATATTGATGAAATACAGTGGTGAAAAAATATGGACAAAACTAAACTGTGCCTAATACGGTGTAAGAAAGCCTCTGGCGTATAAAAGTTTCCAGCCCTCTCTGAATGGATAAATAAGGCTTCTGCATGGATTCAAAATAATCTTATACCACTGTTACCCCCGAAATAGTGACTCTGTCCAAAGTAGACCACAAAAGGTAGATAATACTGAGATCTGGTTACTGTGGAGGCCAGGGGAGGGGCAACAATTCACCCTTGAGTTCACAAAGCTAGTCCTGAACGACGCGAGATGAATTAACAGGGGCCATGTCGTCTTGCAACACAGCAACACCATTAGGAAACAAACATTGTGGATGGGACAGACCTGATCACCAAAAATGGTCACTTACTTCTTGGCTGTAATGTGACCCTTCACAGTAACCATGGGGCCCATAGAATACTACTATATGGAAGCCAAAATCATCAACGAACACCGCTATGTTTCAGTCTTGGAATGGCAACTCGGTCAGAAGTTGGAAACAGTGTGAAACAGTACTTATCCGACTAGATGACTTTCTTCAGTTGCTCCATAGTCCAGGTTTTATGGCTTCGGCACAACGTTTTCCTATTACGAGCACTTGCATTACTGATGAATGGTTTTGGAATTCCAGCTCGCTCTGTAATTACCTGGTTGTGGAAGTCCATTCGTGCTTTTTTGGTGCTGACGAGTTTCGTGAGTTCGACATTCAGTTCTGCAGCGACTTTTGCAGTTGTCGTGCTCTTATTTTTTCGCCACAATCCTCTGCAATGACCGTTTGTCACTGTTACTCAACACACACTTTCGTCCGCTTTCTGAATTAGTGGATGATGTTTTCCCTCTTTCTCTGTACAGTATATAAATCTTCGAGATTGTGCCTCTTGAAACACTAACCACTTCGGCTACCTTGGTTACGAAAGTATTCACTGTACTAGCACCAATTATTTGCCCACGTTCGAATTTACTTATCTCCGACGTAACGCACTCACAACTACAGACAACACTGTTCTGATCACGGCTGACACTTGCAACGTATTGAGGACACTGCAAAAGTGTCGTTCATGCTCAAATACAACAGCGCAAACTGCAGTCTTAGTTCGCATCTACATTTATGTTCAAGCATGCTTTCCTCGCGGTGTTTTCCGGCCTCTGTGACCGAGCGGTTCTAGGCGCTTCAGTCTGGAGCCTCGCGACCGCTACGGTCGCAGGTTCGAATCCTGCCTCGGGTATGGATGTGTGTGATGTCCTTAGGTTAGTTAGGTTTAAGTAGTTCTAAGTTATAGGGGATTTATGGCCTCAGATGTTAAGTCCCATAGTGTTCAGAGCCATTTGAACCTCGCGGTGTTTCCATATTTTTGTCCAACCTCTGTATGTTTGCATTTATATACAAATCAAGTGAATAACCCTTTTTTCATACCTCACTCTCTAATGGTCTTCTTTTCGTCACATAGACTGCGTCCAGGACGGTGGCCACTAGTTTCCATGCTGCCAAATGTGCAACATAGGGAAATAATCTCGCGCTAGAGAGAGGGTTGGGTTTGGGTTGTTTGGGGAAGGAGACCAGACAGCGAGGTCATCGGTCTCATCGGATTAGGGAAGGATGGGGAAGGAAGTCGGCCGTGCCCTTTCAAAGGAACCATCCCGGCATTTGCCTGGAGCGATTTAGGGAAATCACGGAAAACCTAAATCAGGATGGCCGGACGCGGGATTGAACCGTCGTCCTCCCGAATGGGAGTCCAGTGTGCGCTAGAGAGAACAAGGTTCAATATTTTAGTTTCCTTGTAGTGCTCTCACGACTGTGAACAAGTACCTGTTCAAGCTACACCAAGAGAATCGTACTGAAGGACAGAGTTAGTCATGACTGACTTCCTGAAGTAGCGTGCTCTTAAAAGTCAGTGGACTTTTCGAATCATTTAAAAGTTAGATGTCTCTATCGACGTTTGTAGCTAATTTTCGAATATACCTATACAGGGTGTTTCCGTAAATGTGTGCAAAAATGTAACAAGACATATAGAATGCTCCAGTGAACAATTTGAGGTAGGGAACCTGGGATCGGAGAAGTCAGCTTGAGGAGATATGGAAGTAAGCTTGTCTACCACTTTGTCTAGCTTTACTGTTTTCCAGATTATTTACAAGTAACATACGTACAAGTTTATATGTTCTGTGCTATTTATTTACATGTACATTCTTTGCCGGCCGGGGTGACCGAACGGTTCTAGGTGCTACAGTCTGGAACCGCGCGACCGCTGTGGTCGCAGGTTCGAATCCTGCCTCGGGCATGGATGTGTGTGATGTCCTTAGGTTAGTAAGGTTTAAATAGTTCGAAGTTATAGGGGACTGATGTCCTCAGAAGTTAAGTCCCATAGTGCTCAGAGCCATTTTTTTGTACATTCTTTGCTTCCTACAAGGAAATGAGGAGGAAGCCTGATTACTAGGAAGTCATGCTGCAGGTTTTATTTACTTTACTTGTCCATATGGTGGCTCTGTTATATCGTGTTTATATTGCTCCTTGATAGAACGTACTATGAATCAACGACAGACCCACTCATTACTCAGTGCTATTCAGAGACGTAAAGTACAATACCATGGAGTACTAACGGTACAGTTTCGCAGAACTCACTGACGCGCACCTTGTGAATGGGGAAGTACGTTGCAATGATCTAGCTGCTGAAAGGCTGTACAGGGAACGATTTCCTAACAGGTATCATCCGTCACGAAAGGTGTTTTTTTCTTTCGACCCACGAATGCAGGAGACCGGTTCATTGGAAAGAAGAAGTTAGGAACGTGGCAACGTGAGGACCACTTGCACACCCGATTTGGCAGTGGAGGTGCTGGAACGTGTTGCAGCGGATCCCACCGCAAGTATTCGTCGTATTGCTCGTGAAATTGCCGCTGCACATACTAGCGTGCGGCGAGTACTCCACGAATAACGATTGCACCCACATCACCCACGAATCCATACAATGCTTGTGACTTTGCACCAAGGGTCGCATTATGTGTGGTTGATCCAACAACGGATTGATCGAGCAGATTTCCTCCAAATCATGCTGTTTACTGACAAGGCCTCATTTGATCGTGGTGGTATTTTGAACAGCAGGAATAGCCATGTGTGGGATGAGGAAAACCCTAAAGCTGTAGTAGAGTCACACCATCAAGTACGTTTTGCTGTGAATATCTGGGCCGGTATTTTAGGTGACAGTCTCAGTGGATCATATCTGTCATATCTTCTGCCTGGCCGTCTGAGGGACCACTTGTACTTGAGGTTCGTGCAAAGACTTCTACCTGGGTTGTTGGAGAACGTACCTTTAGCTGTTCGTGAGATGATGTGGATACAACGTGACGGTGCACCGCCTCACTTCAGTGTGGATGTTCGCAGCCATCTCAGTGCTGCATTTCCTGGCCGCTGGTTTGGAAGGGGAGGTCATATTCCACGGCCGGCGAGGGCACCTGACCTGAAACCCCTTAATTATTACCTATGGAGATATCTAAAGTCATTTGTGGATATGGAAATGGAATTGTTGCCAGAATTGTAGCTGCCTGTGATGTGAATCGAAACACACCAGGTATATTTGTCGGGGTGCGTCAAAATCTTGTTTGCCGATGTCATTCTTTATTGAGGCTGATGGCTATCAGTTTTAGCACATTTTGTGAGATGCAGTACAAATGGTAGGTTCATTGTGTCACTGGTGGTATTTGCAGTCAACTGTGACTAATGTAAGTAAAACAGTGCACAGTAATATGATTTTATTCCTATTATCTACTTAAGCAGGCTTCTTTCACCCCAGGTTCCCTACTTCAAATTGTTCAGTGGAGCATTCTCTATGTCCTGTTAAATTTTTGCACGCTCTTACGAAAGCAGCCTGTAGATGAATTACGTTTCACAACCGTATGCCTTCCCCTTCTACATACAGCTCCAGCACAGTCACCTCCTGCTTCTGTAACACCGTGACTGCAGCTATGATTAAATGTTTCATTCAGTATTAGGTTCAACATAGAGGGAATAAGTGGATGCTATGATACCAATTAATGCGACACAGTTCCAACGAAATTTTCACTGTGTTCGTATGTAGTCCCTTCTCACGCCTGTATTGTTCACATGCTGCTTTTACACACGAATCTTAGCCAGTTTCATGTCTGCTGATCGTCTATTTGCGAGCACAATTACGATGTTACTGGTTTCGTCCACGTGGCGCGGCAGATGTACCTGGATGTGAGTTTATATCAACGCACGATTTGGCTTAACTTCTACATTGAACGCACCGTCGGCGTCATTACGCAACACACACGAGTAAACCCACCATCAAAAATTAATTTTAACACGAAATTCAACCTTTCTGGCATCGCATTGCGCTCCTTGGTTCTGACCAGCGAGACAGCCAATTACGGTCTCAGTGAAGCGCTAACCACCACGGCTTGAGCTCCAAAATAAATGCAGCGCTAACAGCGCTAACACGACTGTCGATACCAACGATAAAATATATAGCTTGCAATACTTTGCGTACATTCATATACAATTCGAATGGAATCTGTATAAGCAGTTCAATGACTTGGCTACTTCATTCTTCATAGTGCACTCTTGCCACAAAATTTCATGAATCACTTTGAAAAATCCACTGACTTTTAAAGCTAGGCTCCTTTAGAAACTCATTGTTGCCTAATTACGTCTTGTAATTCGAGTCTCCCAGCTGTATCTAGCATAGATAAGTAGTGAGAGCATTAAAAGAAGCCTTAATGTAAGTATTATATACTGCTTCAACTATGCAGATTATATATTGTCTATTTGGATTAAAGTGACAAGACATTTAAACACATTGTTTGATCACTTCAACAGTCAACAACGAAACATTGTTTCGTACTATATGTTATGGGCCATTGTTCAGTACCTACAAATAAAAACATCAGCCATTTGGACTGCGAGTAGTACCACGTTTCTTCAGGATACAGTTACTGTAAGAAATAACTCTATCAAGCAAGCAACTGTGTAGTCTAAGTGGGTTACAGGAAGATATGCCACTTAGCAAGTAACCAGTTAGGGAGTTACCAGAGGAGATATCACCAATCTGATAACTCCGTCAAAGATGCGTAATGGATCCCTAACATTGAGGCGTAGTCCAAGGCCTAGGTCTGCGACTCGCTGTCCGCCGAGGGAAGAATTCGTCACATATTTACAGGTCAGTTCTGGTCAGGAGCCTGCAGATGAGGGACCCCATAGTGGTCAACACAATTGCCTGGCGTAACTCCTGGCGATGTCTGGCTTCTCGGAGTCCGTGCGCTGGCCTAATTACTGCTAAGGTGGAGGTATACAGAGTGGATTAATTTCAGGCATGTGACTTACGAAGAGAAATAGTCCCGCACTGACTGTGCCTCCCGTCGTCGGTTGGAACAGCGCCATGGCGACATAAGCGCCTCCAGCGCCTCTAGCTTACAACTTGGAAACTGCTGTGGCCGTGACTGGCCTGCAAGCGCCAGTGCATGAAGTGGACGACGCCTTAGGCTAAGTCATTCACGGGACGCGGATGTGCCTGCAGTACGGTCGAAGTGCAGGCGTGAATATTGCAGCCATCTTGCTCATAGTCGAAGATACAGCATTCCTTCCCCCTTGGGAAAAGAGACAATGAATCCGTCGAGTCACTGCTGCAGAGACTGTACTTCCTTCCCATGGGGAGAGAAAGACGGCAGCACCTACCCAATGCCAGAGAGTGCAGCGGTATCCGCATGGGTGCTGTGCTTAGCCTGGTAGACGTGGCGTGTCCGTTTATTCCTAGGCAGCCTTAGGCGGCTGCAGCTCACATCCTGGAACCGGTTTGCGAGGATGAGAGGCGTCGTGGTGTGAAACGGTCCTTTCGCGACGGCGAACATCAAAGTGGGCGAGAACGGGCACGACTGAATAAGAAAAAGATTATGAATAGGACGTCATGGAAGAGCTAATGGCACAAAGCCAGGAAATGTGCAGTAAGGAAGGCAAACAGAAGCAAAGGGCAGAGCACTGGAGGCGTACATTGAGCGAAAAACCATTGGAAGATCCGACATGGAGGAACACGGTAGGAAAAGGGTGGAGCACTGGAAAGATTGGTTCATTGAGCACCCACTACCAGTGTATGTGTGTAGGAGCAGGGACAAGAAGAAGGCGGACTGTCAGAGGAAGTGGTCCGCTGAGCACTTGTTGCTGCACTGTGTGTGAAAGGGAGGATCGCCGAAAGAATTGGACCGTTGAAAGCTCACCGCCGCAGCGTGCACAGGAACACAGAATGAGAAACTGAGGTGGGCCTTGGGAGAGGGATGATGAATGGAGGGCCCAGTAGAAAGCTGAGAAGGATACTGGAGCCTGGGAGGCCAGCAGAAAGAAGGCAGTGCACCAGAGGTATCCATTGAGGGTGAAACTGCCACAAGCCGGCGGAGGCGTCGACCTGCAGGGGGGTGATCTTCTCATCCCAAAAGATTGTTGACCCTTGTAGCTCTGGAGATGGCAGACTCTGGAGGACATCCTCATCACTGCCCTGGTGTGGCAGACGTGGCCTTGAGAGGTAGTCGAATCTTTATCCGCATCGAGAATCTGTTATGGAGTGGGTTCAGTACATACAGATGAAACAGGAGTCAAGTAGACTAGAAGTAACAACATGTTTATTCTGAATACAGCTAGAGGAAGAAAAAACACTATCAATCAACTGTATAGTCTAAGACATACCACTTACAGGTAACCACCTAGGGTGTTACTAGAGGAGATTGGACTTGGTCAGGAATTACTCGGAATGAGGAACCGCAAAGCGGTCGATGCTGTTGCTTGGCGTATCTCCCGACAATGACTGGTTTCTCGGAGGCCGTGCGCTGGTCTGAGTACTGCTGAAGTGGATGTATACAGTGCAGACTACTTTCAATCACGTGACTTGTGGAGATAAATAATCTCTCACTGGCTGCGTTGTCACTAGACGGCGACAGTAGCGCCTGCAGTGGTGGCGTGCTGAGTTCCCGGCGATAAAAAGCCATATTGTTGTGCTAGCTCGATCCCCGGAAACTGTTGCGGTTGTAGTTGGCCTGTAGACACCACTGTAGGAAGTGGACGGCAGCTGAGACTGGGTCATCCGCGGGACGTGGGTGTGCATACAGCTGTTGTACACTCGTAATGTCGGTGTGTATCCTGTGCTATGAATGCTGTTGAGAAATTAATAAACCTTACTCACATTGAAATCAGTAGAAATACACATTGTTTCAAAATATGCTGAAAAAGTACTTGAGACATTGTAGTACTTTATTGTCTGTCCTCCGCACTCAATGCTTAATAAACTATAGCTTTAAACTACATAATGAATCATCTCTCATCTGTTCCCACATAATAAAGAGAGTTGAACATCACAAGATTTGTTATCTCCAGAAACGGATATAACTCTCTACTGATTGACTGCATTATAAATAACAGACAAAAACTGAAGATTGTCTTCCTATTGTGTACACCATCTGCAGTTATGTCCATTGGTTGTATGAAGTGATGCGTTATCCAATACTTAGCACAAATTTCCCATTATATGACAAAAACTATGAAACACAGCATTTATAAAACACTTACAGTATATGTTTCCATGGTCTTACTATTCGTGTATTGGAGTGTATCTGTAGGATTTTTTCCATTTTTAATGCAGCTGCCTTTGTGAAGTTACTCTGTATCCTGGCCGTCAGGCAACCACATGATCCTCAGTCTAGGATTTTTGATCCGGAGCTATGTTAAAACATTAGATCTTATTTTCCTGACTTTAATGAGTATCCACACTTGTGCGTGATTTGGAATTGTTGCACCGGTACTGAATTTATCGAAAGTTTACTATGTTATTGCACTCAGCCAACCACATAGTTCTCAGACCAAAATCATCCATCCGTGGCTACGTTAAAACGTGGGATCTCCTTCTACTGAGTTTAGTAAGTGCCCATAAACATGTGTAATTCTGACATATTCCGCGTTTTCTGAATTTATCGAAGACAGACTGCAGTTTGACCATCAATCAACCACATGATCTGATTACGGACATTAACGTAGTGCAACATGAGTAGTCCCTTGTACTTATTCCAGAGAATATAAGATGGTAACGTATATTTTTGGAAACTTCCTTCCAGGGTTAATGGTTTTTGTCTTTGGGCCCTTATAGGTGTTGGTCATCGACTCCTCCATTCCATCTAAACTTGCCCCCCGCCCAATACTCACCAGTGCATTCTAGGATTCTAGGTTTTGGTATTTACACATTTAGATTAGAACTGATGAGATCCTGCACGCAGAAATATATAAGTGACTCGAACGTGCAGCACCCCTTCTGGTTCGTACTTGATCCTCCGATTCCCACATAGTGGACTGTATTTGATTATTTCACATTATATATTTCGATTTTTTAGATGAATCTTGTTCATGAGGGATCGTTTCCAATGGAATGTGTTACGTGACTTTCACAATTCTTAGTGCGAAATTGTACCCTGTAAGGATATTAATTTTGATTCATACGAATAAGCCAGTAGATTTTAAGGTGACTAATTATAGCCCCACAGTTTATAATCGCCTTCTCATCTAGTCACTTCCAACTCCCCTCTCCCAGCAATTTTAAACTGAATAAAATGTTTTGAGTATACCTGGCACTGGAAGGAAACTGGCCTCTGTGTAAGTTAAATTACTGAAATCACAGAGAGCATTCAACTGCTCGCGACGTTATGTTCCCCATCTCCTCTATGGACACCGAGTAATCAGTGTATCGTTGTAATCACATGACTTTTGTCATCTCAGTGCTAGTTGTGTCATAAATTTCTTTTACCCCCAAAATTCAATTCAATATCTCCTTATTAGTTACACTCTCTACCCATCTAATGTTCAGCATTCTTCGGTAGTACCACATTTCAAAAGCTTCTATTCCCTTCTTGTCCACTTTTAGCTTCCATACAGGACTACACTCCAGACAAATACCTTCAAAAAAGACTTCCTAACTCTTAAATTTATATTCGATATTGACAGTTTTCTGTTTTTGAGAAATATTTTTCTTATTATTGCCAGTCTACATTTTCGATCCTTTCTGCTTCGACCATCGTCTGTAATTTTGCTGACCAAACAACACACCTTATCTACCACTTTCAGTGTCCCATTTACTAATCTAAATTCCTCAGCATCGTTTGACTTAATTTGATTAGTTCCATTATCTTTGTTCTACTTTTGGTGATATTAATGTTATCACCTCGTTCCAAGACTATACATTCCGTTAAACTGATATTCCGAGCCTTTTGCAATCTCTGACAGAATTGCAGTGTCACTGACAAACATTAAAATTTTTATTTATTCTCCCTTAACTTAATTCCTTTTCTACAGTTTTCCTGCTTCTTTCACAGCTAACTCTGTAGAGATTAAATAACGTTGGGGATAGGCTACAACCCTCTGGACGTGGTGGTATAGTGGGTAAAGAACTGGACTCCAGCCATTGAGATACTGTGTGGGTTCCATCCCGGATAAAGGGGGAGATTTATCTTCATTTCAGTTCCTCCAGACGCACCAAGATCCACTCAGATTGCTATTAAATTAGTACCAGATATCTGGCGCCTAACTCGCCACCCACTGCCTCCTAGTGCCGTGGTGAAGAAAGGCTTAACTTTACCTGCAATCAGGCCAACAGCCCATTCACAGGCTTGCGCCACCTTTACATTACAGGCTACCATCCTGTCTCATTTTCTTCTCATCTACTGCTACCATTCCTTATCTTTTGACTCGTGATTGCACTCTAGTTCCCGTAAAAGTTGTAGATGACGTTCAGTTCTTGTTATTTTATTCCTGCTACCTTCAGAATTTTAAAGAGTGTATTGAAGTTAACATTATCAAACTTTCTAATACATCTACAAATGCGGTAAACGTACGTTTTGTCTTTCTTCAGTCTCTCCTCTATGACATGTCATTGGGTATTGCCTCTCAGGTTCCTACGTTTCTCAGTAATCCATATAGATCTTCACCAAGGCAGATTTGTACCAGTTTTTCCAATGTTCTGTAAATAATTCGTCTCACTATTTGTAATCATGACGCATTGAACTGATAATTCGGTAATATTCACACCTGTCAGTAGTTATCATCTTTGAAACTGTCTTCTGGAGACTTAGGCCTTCCAGTGCTTCGTCAAATTCTGTCTCACAGTAGCATATTTCTTGTCTATTCTTTAACTACATTCTCTTTCCTTTCATGTAATTATCTAGTCCTGTTACACTGCATGCGTCTTGGGTTGTAGTGTCGTTAGTTCAGTAGCGACCTGGGCTGTTCAAAGCCATTACGGGTCTGGGGGCTGTGCGGTGATACGGGCGTACTCGGGTGCTACACCCGGAGGCGTCAGTAGCACAGTGATATGTGGAATAACAAAAAAATGGTTCAAATGGCTCTGACTATGGGACTTAACATCTATGGTCATCAGTCCCCTAGAACTTAGAACCACTTAAAGCTAACTAACCTAAGGACATCACTCACATCCATGCCCGAGACAGGATGCTACCGTAGCAGTCACGCGGTTCCAGACTGAAGCCCCTAGAACCGCACGGCCACACCGGCCGGCGTGGAATGACATTTTATTGTCATGATGATTATACAGAGTAATGCAGCCGCTTCGTAGGGGCGTGCAGCTTGTGGGTCTCATGGGAATGCAGGGAAGAACTGCTGGCACGTCTCATCAGCGAGTAGTGATGCGCGTGCCGCAGGCCCGAGAGCGGCGGTTGTCTCAATGGCGTGTGAGCTGCAGCGAGAAAGACGAGTAGGCGTTGACCATTACCGGACGTTTCGCACCTCAAGACGGCTATACACGTCAGCACTCTCATGGTCGGGTGAGCATGCACTTGAGTGAGTGTAGCTGACTGCGGGACCCAAGACGGCGGTTGTTCTGAAGGACAGGCCCCGGTCTAACATCACGGGATGACCAAACTGCAGCATATGTAACGGAATGGCCAGGGGGCTGCTTGAAAGTGCCACACCCAGACAGTGTGGGAATGACAACTTCCACAAAAAAAAAAGGTTCAAATGGCTCTAAGCACTATGGGACTTAACATCTGAGGTCATCAGCCCCCTAGACTTAGAACTACTTAAATCTAACTAACCTTGGACATCACACACATCCATGCCCGAGGCAGGATTCGAACCTGCGACCGTAGCAGCAGCGCGGTTCCAGACTGAAGCGCCTAGAACCGCTCGGCCACACCGGCTGGCTCATGTTATCATTAGAGGCTGTAAAAAGACGCGTTTTTTTGGCGGTAGTCTCTGCTGGAGAGAGTCCTCATGATTGGGCCGCAATGGTTTGTAATTTTGCAATTGGCGACTGGAACCTTTAGTGAGCGCCGCAAAAGAAGCACTTGCCAGTAGGACGCGGAAGTGTCCGGTTCGACTTGCCTGTAGTTCAGGCAGTCCGAGTGGCCGAGCGGTTCTGTGCGCTACAGTCTGGAACCGCGCGACCGCTACTGTCGCAGGTTCGAGTCCTGCCTCGGGCATGGATGTGTGTGATGTCATTAGGTTAGTTAGGTTTAAGTAGTTCTAAGTTCTAAGGGACTGATGACCTTAGAAGTTAAGTCCCATAGAGCTCAGAGCCATTTGAACCATTTTTGGAGTTCAGGGAAATGTTAAGTTTGACTCGGTGGTAGGACGTGAAAGGTGTCCGTACGTCTCGGTGGTAGCAAGCATGTAGCAGGCAGAGCAGTTTCGATAGCAGGCAGACCATCATCGACCAACTTCTTGTGATTTCACTGCAACTCATTAGGCCGTTATTCTCTCTGGTTTTGGTGACCGGGCAGAACAATGGAATGACTGAATGTGTCTGGGAGGTCCGGAAGCCTGGTTATGTAAACAGCAGAGCTCGGGTCTATGATACTGTGGGCTTAGGTGGATGTCAGAATTTGCCCTGGGTTATTGCACTCGTCAGTGTTCCTTGCCTCTATTCTTGGTTGTCGATGTCTGGTCATGATGCAACGTTTGACTTTTACAGTGGCGCTCTGGTATTCTGAGTTACAGAGCGTTGCTTCATACTGCCCCGTTACGATGTCTTTCGATGTTTGCTCATTTGCTTCCATCCCTCGGAGGTTGTGTGGCAACGCTCGACTAGTGCCTTGCTGTCTCCTAGATGGGCGATACGCCCATACTGACATACCGACTGACACACCGGTTCCGAGCTAGCGTGCTTTGCTCTGAGCTTGCCAAGTAAAAACTTCAAAAACTTAAACTGACCCCCTACGGCTCTTGGCGCCTCCCAGTGTGTGACGGTTGGAATTTTCCCTACAACTGGGTCTGCTATATGCGAAGGTGTACCTATGATTAAAGGAATGTGGCTTCAGCTGTGGACGAATCATCTGCTCAGGTTGTAGGAGGATTCACGACCCACAACCTTGACAATGCTCTTGGAATAATGTTTTCTGACAAATCTGATAATGAGCTGTATTGTTGAGTGGTACTTAAGATAGGTAAATAAATTAGTGAAATCAATTTGAAGTGAAGTAGGAATTAGAAAATAAATGAAAAACTTAGTTTAGTTTACACACTGGCAAACAGCGGGCATAGCAGCAGTGGCAACGGCCGGCGCTTGCAAGTCAGCACGTTCAAGAGAAGCCATCGTCCTCCCCACACAAGTGGAAGCTGTCGATTCAGCCGTCAGGGCATCGCCCGACCGGCTCACGTGTTTCTCAATTGTCACATGTGATCAAAGGACCTCGCCTACATTCCAAGAGCCAATGACCGACGTTAAGAAGATTCTTCAAGAAGCTTTTCAACGTGACAGAAGAGGCAATGACCGCGAAGTCGTTCACCTCCAGTGACCTGAAGTAAATAAATACGCGAGACGCAGTGGGTCCGACAGTAGTTTTCAGTTCAGTTTCGGTTCGAGTTCAGTTCCAGTACAGTTCAGTCGGTGCTGAAGACCGTCATGCAGGAAGAGACTACATCGTACACAGAAGAACCAAGTCCACCGCTGTAATGGAATAGCAAGCAGCAGCCTCGCCACCAGAAGACAGAAATTAGAAGGTATTTGAAGACTGATTTTTACGTACCCGGGTGACTCGTGAGGACGGGAAGGAGACGGCCTCACATCAGCAGTCACCTGTGAGCTGGTGATGAAGATCTGACAGCCAAAGACTGGCAAGCTGGAGTCCGTTGTTCGAGTCCGGTACACTGGCCTTCCTCCACCGCACCGCTCCGCTGGCCGACGCACAAGACTGACACACACGGCCCATAGAAAAGAGAAACACTGGGACGCCACATCCGAGATATCACCATCCGATTCACGACTTCGTTCTCAATAAATAAACGGGCCACCTCACGATGCGTGTCTCCAGTCAACTGGGTGAAACAGCGATACGAGATACACACTGCCAGGTGTAATCAGGCGCCACCGCTGCCGCAGCAGAAGGCTTCGCAAACGACACAGCTGCCGCTCTCCCAGCCAGAACAATCCAGTAAGGAAACCATTGTACAAATCTTTCAATAAAAGTTATCTTATGGAAAAATGCTGTTTCATTCTACCTCATACCCGAGCCAAGGAATAACCCACCCTGCCCACATGTTGTTAAGAGAGAGCCGTGCGGTTAAAGGCGCTGCAGTCTGGAACCGCAAGACCGCTACGGTCGCAGGTTCGAATCCTGCCTCGGTCATGGATGTTTGTGATGTCCTTAGGTTAGTTAGGTTTAACTAGTTCTAAGTTCTAGGGGACTAATGACCACAGCAGTTGAGTCCCATAGTGCTCAGAGCCATTTGAACCATTTTTTTTGTTAAGAGAGAAAAAGTAATTTATTTAGTGTTTTTCACCCTGACATAATGCTTTAGAATCAAATGCCCTTTGCAGTAATGCTCCTCCTGACAATTGACTAGCATCAAAAAAGGTTACCCAGTTACAGTATTCCACAGACATTTTCCTACTATGAATAACGCACTGTGTTCCAAGTGCGTTATTACACTACTTTCTGACTGGATGATCCGCTTAGAGCAGTCCTCCAAAAGTCGTCATACCAGCTATTACATGCCCGTTTCACAGGAATATTATTTTAATTTGTTTTATTGTGTCAGATCTTAGTCCATTGTAAATACTCGTTGCTCACTATGAAGTAATGACGTCTTGCCCTATCTAGTGAAAGTGTATCACTATTACACAGCCTTGTTGAAGTCATGACAAGCTGCTGATAACCACTTTACTCATTAGGTGCAAGTGGAAGCTTTTGACACCTACACCATCTCGTATTCGCTCTAAATTTCGTACTATTTTACAAGGATTACTTACATGAGTTTCTATGAACCCTTGTGTAAGACAGATTTCGTATTCGCCTTGCAGCTCTCCTGTTGTAGCTCCTAACCCGGTCACCTAACTGTGTGCAGTTGATAGGGTGATATGGTTAGTGCGGTAGGTTATCCTGTCTAAAGTGTGGCTTAGATGGTCGAAGATGATTGTAATATCGTAACGTGTTCTTATATGAGTTCTAGGAGCTGCTGATAATCGCTCACGGCTGCACAGTAGCAGGTGTTTTTTCAATCTTGTACTTCATCTAACATCTTTTCCATATCTCCCGTGAAATTTAATACTCCAAACGTTCTTGTAGGATTTGGATTTTTATGTATGTGGGTGTAGTGAGTTCCATTTATGCCAGTTTACGGGTACTTGCAGAATGACATGCAGTGGCTATAAATGTAGGTAAGACCCCTTTTGCTTAAATATATTTATGGCTACTTGTACTATGGTCTGCGTTTATTCCTCCAATTATTGGTAGTCTCCTAAAGAGGTAGATTACAAATCCAGCTAATCAACTAGAGAGAAACTGTACAGGAGTTAGGACACTGGACAAGCATTCAAGAGAAGGAGTGATGGAATCCCTTTCCAGCTAGTCAGCTATAGGTTTCCTGTGTTTCCCTTAAGTTACTTAAGGTGAATGCCCAGAAGGTTCCTTTCAAAAGGACATGGTCGACATTCCTCGATATCGTTATCCAATCTGAACTTGCGCTATATCTCTAATGATATCGTTTTCCACGGTACAATGAATTCTAATCATTCTTCCTCTATTTTACAAGTAGTTCGACTAGTTTGTCCACTCCCCACATTGGCCTAACACAGTCCTGCTGTAGTAGCAGATCTTGCTATACGGTCTGTGTGTGTTTGTGTGTGTGTGTGTGTGTGTGTGTGTGTGTGTGTGTTTTGAACCGGGAACCTAGAAACGACGGAGAGGCTTCGTCCCGCCGTAGCCCTCAGTGGTTCACAACCCCACAACAGGTCACAGCAGTCCACTCACCCCACCGCCGCCTCACAGCGAACCTAGGGTTATTGTGCGGTTGGGCCCCCAGTGGACTCCCGCCAGGAACGTCTCATAACAGAAGAGTGTAATACCAAATGTTTGCGTGGTAGAGAAATTACAGTGTACGATTACGTGGAGACATAGTGTAACTGTGGGGGAATACAGGGAACCAGCCCGCATTCCCGAAGCAGATGGAAAACTGCCTTAAAAACCATCCAGAGGCTGGCCGGCACACCAGACCGCGACACTAATCCGCCGGGCGGATTCGTGCCGGCGACCGGCCCATCTTCCCGTTCGGGAAGCAGCGCGTAAGACCGCGCGGCTAGTCGGGCGGACTTGCTATATGGTAGTCCGCTGGAGGGTATGTTTTGCTTTCTAGCAGTTGGTATTAACAGTAATTTTTGTGTTAGGTTTGCCAGATGCCGAGATCACATCTTTCTTTATGCTCCACGAGCCATATTACGGGGCATGGAGAAGGATAATATTCGCTCATTTAGTGTGTATTATGGATGTTTTTACCATTGGCTATCTGACTTTAGAATACTATCTTCCCAGATATTTTTGTCATTTAGTAGAACTATTGCGCCTGACAGTGAAATTTTATGGTTCAAGACGCGGTCGTAAAAGCCTTCGTTTCAAATATCAAACTCTGATTGTATCTACTTCTGAACTGATGCAACTGTTGCCGTCGAGCCTTCAGCTCCAGAAAATAAACTTCTGAATTCTATCGTAGTATTTCTCGATGTTCAGTTTATACTTTTGGTGTTATACGTTCGTTACCAATTTACCCATAAAATAACTCATAAGGAGGATGCTTTGTTGCATTTCGTGACTTGGTGTGCTATTTAAAAGTGTCGTATGGCCCACAGAAGTTCCTGATCTTTCTCGACACATGGTCGTAACTACTCTGTTCAGGTGCTGTGTGTCTTTTCTAAGGAACCATTTGTCTGCAGCCAGTGAATACTTTTCTGGATGTTGTCAATCTAGAGGAGTTTATCCACCCCGTCGTGATCAGCACACTAATTGCCGAGGATATTAGTATGTATTCCATAGCACAGTATTATCCGATGACAGTCTGCATCTTGCTGTCGTATTTCATCAGAGCATCCTAGAATATAAGAATTTAGCGATTTAACCATTCACTATCGAGAATGGTTTTACGATATCGATATTCCATCGTCAAAGATGTGTTTCGGTATCTTGGTGAGTTCGAGTAGCATCTTTATGCTAGTAGTTTGTTCAATTGGTTTACTGGAAAAGGAAGGAACATTAGTGTGTAAACGTCCCATCGACAATGGGGATATTAGAAATGAATTACAAGCTCTGATTAGGAAAGGATGGTGAAGGATATCGGCTGTGCCCTTAAGCTTAAGCTTAAATCTGGATGGCCGGATGGGGAATAAACCGTCGTCCGCCCGAGTGAGGGTCTAGTGTGCTAATCACTGTTATTCACTGGTGATGACCTATCTGGTCTCAAGATACATCTTTTTAATGTCGATGTTTCTGATGCTGACTGAGCGATTTGTCTAGACGCTTACGACGAAAAATCTAGATGACCAAGCTCCTTCGACACTCTTACTCTGTTGCGCTACTCAATTCCTGCACAATGAGTCAGCTACTTTCAGTATGCGAGTTGATACTTGTACTTTTTCTGTTTAAATGTGTTTCATAAGCCAGAACGAATGATTAATAACGTTATGGAGCCACTAAAGGGACTCTTGGTCAGTTCTCATCACGAACTTCCATACGAATACGAAAAATTCTAAGTACTTAGTGGCGCAGTGAGTTGTAACTCTCTTCTGTGTAATTACACGGTACATTCACATTAACGTGACCACCACGTATGTTCGACGTCAACGTGCAGTAACCACCACAGACGGCAGGCAGCAGCACTAGCAGTGAAGGGTATATAAAGCACGTCGGCTGGCGGGGGTAGTGGTGGGGCGGGGGGCGGGGGGGGGGGGGGGGTGAGGGGGAGGACGCTGAACACAGTGCTGTCGCTGTTGTAATGCGAAAACGGAGCGATTTATCTGACGTCCAAAAGGGCATGATCATTGGCTTTCGGGTCAAGGGAGATTCCCGGAACGGCTAAGTTTATAAATTGCCGGTCTCGGAAACTGACATACGGCCAGGAGAGCAGTGTGCTGACCACATGCCCCTCCATATCTGCATCCAGTGACGCCTCTGGGTTGCGGATGACACAGCGGCCGGTCGGTACCGTTGGGCTTTCATGACCTGTTCGGGAGGGGTTTTTCTAAGTTTGTAAATTGTTTGCGTGCTGTTGTGGTTGAAGTATACCGTGCATGGCGAAATGGCGCCATCCACAACCGTCGCCGAGGCAAGTGTTTGCACCACGAGGCATAGATGACAGGGCTGAAAGCCGGTAGCGGGGATGTGTACGGACGAATAGACATGGAACTGTTGAGCAACTGACCACCCAGATGAGTCAAGGAACTACTAACAGAATCTGCTCGACGGCCGTTCAGCGAACTTTGCTGCGTATGGGTCTCCGCAGGAGGCGTCTGGTTCATGCACCCATGCTGACTGCTGTTCATCGGTGACGTAGGCTGGAATTTGCACGCCAGTACCGTAACTGGACGTCCATTGACTGGCAACAGGTGGCTTTTTCAAATGACATGTGAACTTTGGCGTGTTCGGCGTGAAACGTTTCAAAGCAAACAATCGCCGGAAAGGTCCAGGCCGGAGGAAGGAGCGTTATGGTGTGGGGAATGATTTCGTGGAATTCCCTGGTTGATCTCGGCATTCTGGAAGGCATAGTGGATCAGCACAAGTATGTATCTATGCTTGGAAACCCTGTCCGACTCTACATGCAGTTTGTTTTTCTTTCGGCATGATAGCATCCACCAGCAGGACAATACAACGTGTCGACAACATGGCGGATAACGCAGTGCGCCTGTGTAAAATACGTGACAAAAAGTGTTTGTGCTGTTACAAAAAATAAGAAAGGCCAAGAAAAAACAAGGAGAGGAGAATGCCAGCTGCAGCATCCAAACTACTGTCGATATTTTACCACTGTAGAAACTGAAGATACGTGTAATTTGCCAGCTGAATGTGGATGCAAACCCGAAATGCATATTGACATAAATAAAACGCATTAAAAAAAGTGGCTGGTCACTGCATTTTTATAATAAAATATCACTAATAGATCAGTTACCGAATGATCAAATGAAACAGTTTTCAGTAGATGACATTTCACATTAATGGTCAGGACAGTGAAAAAGGAGCCTGCCGTGCATCACAAAAAGGATCGAAAATTTTCATTGTACTTTCAAATAATGGTGCTTCGTAAATTAATACAGCTAGACTGTTGGTATTATCAAATAAGACCGTCAGCGACACCAACAGTGATATTCACATTGTTATCCAATTGGCTCATACCTTCCCATGAATGATGAGACAAGTGTAAAAGTGCTCAAGACACTGAACTTGTGTTTGAGAGGAGCCAGGCTATTCTCCGTTAGTGTCAACACGGTTCCCCTAACAGTAATGGTTCCCTCAGGAAGGCTACAACCGATTTTCTGTCACATCCTGTTCTAATTTAACTACTGCTGCGTCGCTAGTAACCTCGCCGTCAATGGGACTTTAGATCATTATATTCCAACTTTCCTCTAAAATTTATTCTTTCTGCGCCTGAAGACGATCAGTGAGGCATACTGTGGAATCCACCACAATATATTTTAATATTCTTGTGACTATTTTATAGTTCTTCAGAAACAACAAAAGTATTACAAATCTTATACCGTCGTCTATTTAGGGAAATCCTTGGCATGGTTTAAAATGAGACTATGTACCATGCACTCTTCACCATACGGTGCACTGTGACTTCAGATGTATAAATACAGATGAGGATGATATATAGGATGATTCAGATAAACTGTTAACCTCGGATATTTGATGAACCGTTTAAGATATCGAAATTCTGTTTTCACCCAAACGAATTGCAAAACAGTCCTCCATAAATGTACAGTCTCTTTTCATAGCTGTTTTAATTACAGAGATGTAGGACTAAACTTTGGTTTTTCCACTGCTAGTGTTGTAGTTCTAAAGAAGACGAATTTAAAGGCATTTCACTCTTTTGAATCTGATTACTAGTTTCGGATTAATTACAATATTTAGAACTTAGAATTTATCCGTTTATGATCTTGAAACCGATTGCTGCAGAAAGTTCGTGATTTCATATCCAAATAAGAATATATTTGTAAGTCATGTCGAATAAAGAGGAAACAGAGCATTGCACCGCCACGGTACCGGTACGAATGAGTTGCGGTACAGAAGAATTGTAGCCTTAATCTAAAATTGTTTTCATTTCGAAATAAATTCGTTTTCTGGAATTTCCGTTTATAGCCTTAACCACTTCGGCTATCTGAAAACGCCTCCACGACCGATCCAGACTTCCATATGTCATGCAATCACAACCGCTACATTCGCACAAACCGTGATTCCCGCACATTGAGACAAACATTATATTGTCATTTTGGCCTATCAAGGCATGTCTACATCGCTGAAGGTTATTGTGTCTATTGCGCAGATATAGACATTGTATAAACATAGACACTGCAACCATCAATAAACTGGTTATGTTGATAATAAACTTGTGAAAGTGGTGTATCATTGGTATGATACTACCTGACTGTCAAGGAAGTGTAATACGAGCGCATGCTGAAAAGTGATGCCTCAGAATTTTTTATATCAAAACTCTTAAATATTTTTAAATAAATCAAACGTTATTAACGTTGTACATCTTTATTCCTCACGTCTGCCTGTTTGCAACACTCTGCCGCTAGAGAACTACGAATTGTAGCACGTAACTGGACGGTGTGTAACGTAATGTCAGTGTGTCAGAGACAGCGTGCTCTAATCGTGTTTCGAATTCGAAGAGTTCGCAAATGGAGCAGCCGCTCCTCCAACATGAGAATGCCTCACCACAGACGAGCGCTGCGACATCTGCAACAATTCGACCCCTTGAGTTCACTATCAGCGATCATCCTACATGCCTACGACTCTGCCTCATCCGATACTCATATGTTTCCAAAACTTACAAATCACCTTCGTGGACTTCACTTTGATAGTAATGAAGCAGAGAAAGCGTAAGTGAGGTTGTGGCTCCGTCAAAAAAAATCAAAGATTCTACGATGACGGCACCAACAAACTGGCCTCTCATTGGGAGAAATGTGTTCGTCGCCAGGGTGACTATGTTGAGAAACATGTAGGCATCAGGAATAATGATGTAGAATGTTAATAGTTTTTACCCAAAAATTCGGAGGCAATACTTTTCAGCACGCCCTCCTACTTAAGGTACTTGGCTCGTAATCCGAAGAACGGTGTTCAAACCACAGTTCGACTCGGTCTCAAGTCTCTTGTAATCTCAGAGTCTACAGGACAATAAACTTTGACATCTTTTCAGGTTGAATGGTTCAAATGGCTCTGAGCACTATGGAACTTAACTTCTGAGGTCATCAGTCGCCTAGAACTTAGAACTACTTAAACCAAACTAATCTAAGGACATCACACACATCCATTCCCGAGGCAGGATTCGAACCTGCGACCGTAGCGGTCGCGCGGTTCCAGACTGTAGCGCCTAGAACCGCTCGGCCACCCCGGCCGGCTTTCATGTTGAATACTAGTACTTCCTACAGACCGTGATCAGGACAATATATATTTTATATGCGAATTCCATTGTCCACTGTACGTTCCTGTGAAACTGGAGGCAGTAAATATAACAATGGAATCATAATAGAGTTAAGCGTTTGTAGGATTTCCACTTACGGTAAACGGAACCACATCCGGGAAATAAATTGATGATTTCACGACTCATCCGCCAGAGGGAGTAACATTATCGGGTGTGCGTTGTAAGCTATCTCGATTCTGCTGAACACGCCCGCAACAGTCCCGGGAAGAGTGGTCGTGACGTCAACCGCGTGCCGCTATATCTGCAGTGGGGATAGCCCTGTCTGCACAGTCTGCGTGTCGGCGTGCTACTGCCATGGTGAGTCGCTGCAACCGCAGCCACTAACTTCCTTCGTCTGACTTTGTCTTATTCGCAAGACTGTATACTTCTGAATGCATTCTTTTAGAGTGGAGCGTTGTTTGCTGATCTGTCGATAGTGTATATCTCTTTCATTTAATTTTTACAATGGGACTTCGTAGAACTAAATTCACCTTTGTGAGGAGTAATTGCCAAACTGTCCCATTAATAGGAAATGGATTGGAGACGTCAATGGTCTTTGAATTTAGGATACAATACCGTGTGTCATTTTATGTATTGCTTGTATAAACAGCTAAATAATCGATTTTATAACTAAGAGTGTCCAGTAGTAGATAGAAAAGTGTGCAAGAATACAAGGCAAAGATTGGCAAGGTTACCTCTGTAAGCACTGGTATACAATCTTTTCCTTAGCTTTGTTGCTAGAGGTGTGGACGCTGCATCAAATATGTCAGTCTAAGCCGCTACTGTGACATACTGAAATTGCTTATCTAAGCGTTGTGCTGTGTCTGGAAAGAACTTTCGTGTCAAATAAAACTGTTTGGGGCTTACACATCACTAGTTATCAAGAACAGGTGTTTTCTTTTGGAAAGATAATTGTGTTTCAGTGCCAGTCCATCATGTCGGTATAGCTTGTCATTGTTGTTGGATCCAGGAACTGAACCACTACCGTTTAATAAACAATTTTCTCGAAATATTCCCAAATTATGGCTAAGTTATTATCTATGATTTCCGTCAAGGATAGACGGTTTGCATACCGAGCCACAGAATCTCTGTGAACGATGAAGAAGAAGATGAGAAGAGCTGAAATTTGAAGCTTGGATCATGGTTCAACACGTAGCTTAATTTGTGTTTCATATGGTAGGACATTATTACAGTGACTCAGCACCAGTACCGATATAAAACCCACGAAAGTAGTTCCCTTTCTGTATGAGTACAGTACGCCGTGCAAACAAAGGGATGCAAAAATATGTACAAGAAGACATTTCGAAACTCCCAGGAGTGAATAGTTTGCTGCAGAAAGACAGAGCAACCTGTGCCTTCTAATATTACAGTTCCACAATGATTATTGTTTTGGTCTGAAATACCGCAAGGCAGACTTAAACATTTGTTAACAAAATATGTTTATTTTCAAGGCCATATTCTTTCTTTCGTTTAGTGTCAGTGCTTCCTTTCTTCAGCTGTCTAACAACCTACCAAAACAGTACAATATAAAATAACAACATCAAATTTTAAATTTCATGGGCAAATTCTGTTATGAGACGTTGTAGTGTTATCGCTGATCTCTGTAGGTCATAGGGTTATCTTGTGCTGTGCCAATAGCACTTGCAGTTCGTCGTTTCAGCGTACCTTTGTTACAAATATGATATTCCATCATTTACCTAGAATGCTGTTTCTTGTAAGAATGAGTCAAACCTCTACATCGGTTTCTGCGAATGCTGAAAAGACGATGTTCTCCGCATCTATTTATAAAATACTTATTGTAGTTTGATATCTGCTGATTTGAGCTAACATGCCATTTTGAAGTGAGTATGTCGTAGCATGTTACTGCGTCTTATATGGCTATCTTAGATCTTATATGGTACAGGCTCTACCAGTCTATTGTCTCCAGT
Organism: Schistocerca piceifrons; assembly: GCF_021461385.2. Taxonomy (NCBI): domain Eukaryota; kingdom Metazoa; phylum Arthropoda; class Insecta; order Orthoptera; family Acrididae; genus Schistocerca; species Schistocerca piceifrons. Next base: position 332,832,101 of record NC_060149.1, read on the forward strand.
TAAACGTCCAAGGCCATAATACAGTCAAACTGCACAGTCGCAAATGTTCATTTGCAGACAGTATTCTGCCACCTGTGAGACTGCTTGCAGGCATTATTACTGATATGGTTTAGACTACGTATTGTCTGCCATACGCATGACCATAAACAATACGTCAACACATTACAAACTGCTCAGTTGAAAACTACATGTTAATCGAAATCGGTTAATCGCACACTGTAATAAACATTTTACAGCCCTAAATCTTCTTTTAAGCAATTAGGAGGGCTACGGAACTAAATCTCGAGAAATAGTTTTTATTTTTATGAGTTCCCAATGAGAATTTTACTTCATGATGATAGCTTCCAAGTCAATGACCAGACACTGTACGTTCGTTTCTCAGTTCGCCGTCAGATTTGTAAGTGGAGTCAGTTACTTTGAGATTGCCTTTCTTAGAAACTTCAATACCTCGAATATTACAAAAGAGATTAATAAATATTGCTAATAATTACCTGGAAACGTTGAATGACGCCAGAAATGGATGAAGAAGAGTACTTGACGTTAAATTTAGCGGAGCTATACGATAAACATCGCAACAGTGCTGTGGCGTGTAATTGAAGGCGAAGTAGGATGTGCTCTCAGGCGAGAAATGACGCAGCACCTTGCCCTTTGTGTGCGATAGCCAGAAGGAGACGTGCTTCCTGAAAGCGAGCCCGGTTCTCTGCAGCCAGTTTCAGTCTACAAAACACTGCAATGTATAGGTGCTAATGAAACTGTGGTACAAAACTCTAACGACAAAATACACAGCCTTGAATCATTCGTGCGTAACAAGTTGGTGACACAGAATTTATGTGATAATTATATGTTATATGTTTATGGTATTATATCATCTGTAGAAATACTCTTACGTTATTTTCTTGTTTATCATTAATGGTCCGCCTCCGTAGCTGAGTGGTGTTCGTTGATAGCCATACGGAGGACCAAGGTTCGAATCCTTGTACTGCCGGACGCTTCTCCTTGGTGGGAGGACTGGGAAGGGGTGCCATTTGTAGAATTACTTGACCGAGAAGTAATTGGACCAGGTCTGCTAACTCGTCAACAACTGGGAGAGCGGTGTGGTGACTCCCATCCGTCTATACCGTATCCACATGACGCCATTCATTGATGGATGGCACGGCAGTCGGTCGCGCCCTGTTACCCTGTCTGTGGCCAGAACGGTGGCCAGAACGGCAGTGCTACTCTACTACTTAGTAGAAGATTATTTGTGCCAACGGCCTCGCTGAAGTCGTAATACCGGTTCCCGTCAGACCACTGAAGTTAATCGCTGTTCGGCGTGGCTAGCACATGGATGGGTGACCGTCCGGTCTTTCGAGCACTGTTGGCAAGCGGGGTCTACTCAGCCCTTGTGGGTCAAATTGAGGAGCTTCTTGATGGAGTAGTGGCGACTCCGGTCACGAAAACTGACAACGACAGGGAGAGCGGTGTGCTGACCACATGCCCCTCCATATCGGCATCCAGGACGCCAGTGGTTGAGGATGGCACGGCGGCCGGTCAGTACCGTTGGGCTTTCCGAGGCCTGTTCGGACGGAGTAGATTATTTGATTCTTTTAACATCCTCAGTAAATGGAAATTACCGAAATGCTCCGTAGAAAGTGTGTTCAGAACGGTACTACACAGGTCTAAAGAATATCTGGGAGACTATAGTTAAATGCCAGTCACTCTTATGAAATGTGGAGTATTTGGTGTAGATGGGGCGAATTTGCTGCTATTGGGCATGATATCCATTAGTGGAGATGTGCTCTGTGTGTGTGTGTGTGTGTGTGTGTGTGTGTGTGTGGCCGGCCGCGGTGGTCTCGCGGTTCTAGGCGCTCAGTCCGGAGCCGCGCGACTGCTACGGTCGCAGGTTCGAATCCTGCCTCGGGCATGGATGTGTGTGATGTCCTTAGGTTAGTTAGGTTTAAGTAGTTCTAAGTTCTAGGGGACTGATGACCACAGATGTTAAGTCCCATAGTGCTCAGAGCCATTTGTGTGTGTGTGTGTGTGTGTGTGTGTGTATGACTTTGTGTGGTAGAGGAAGGGGGGGAGAGGAGGCCCGTTGTTTTGCCTATACTATTATCCAAAGGTTTTTCTCAGTTGTCTTAGTCCTTATTCATAATTCTACACCAAACAACTTTGAAACGACTCCACAAATTAAGAAAGTTGTTTAATTTAAGGTTATAAGATCATGTATTATTTCAGACACAAAGCGGAACATAACCCTAAACACGTCGTTTGTTTGCAAGCAAAATCGTGACTGTCAGTGCCTTATTACTGAGAAATCTATCATTACTAATATTATGTAGTCATGGAATGAAATTAGTCAACATCGTCGCAATCAGAGTGTATTTAAAAAAAGGAAAATGAGGAAACCGATAAACAAGTCGACTATGAACGCCCCAAACAGCGGTACAAGATTGACATCGGATATGAACCAACTCCACTTATGTCTCTATCCGTTGTTCTCAGAGAGAATACTGGAAGTCTTGTAGTGTCCAAGGAAGGGACGTACGGCCGTCCATGCTTGGACCGTTATCATGTGTGACACGGTTATGCGTGGAGATCTTTTTGCCTTCTCACATCTTCGGGTGGAGTAGTGTTCTATATGTTACAAGTGATCTGTTTAGTCTGGCAGTGCTATCTCGAAAACTGATTCCTACAGTCGGTATTGTAGTAATCCTCAAACATTATTGTTTATGATTTCCTCCCTATGTCTGTTTGCAGTTACTGTATCACAGGTGAGTGTATTGCACAGTCAGCACCTTGAACTACTAAATCTTAAACTTGATATCAGAAGCTTTCATTATTTTGGTTGGATTATAACGTGTCTAGGTCCCAATCTGGTCAGGCCGTGTTGAAAACCCGTGCAATATGAAGAAAAGAAATGGCTTTCGTCTGTGAAGCGGATCGTTGTAAATCCCGCCTAATGTGATTCAGGTGACTAGTCTCTATCTACTGATGACTTGCACATAAAGTGGTTTCAAAAAGTAAATTAAGAACCACATTTGCCTATAGTGGTCATCAAAATGACAACCAAAACGGTTTTCAGAATTCGGTTTGCTAGACTACATCGATTGCTTTAGGACCAATTCACGAACAATAGTCATCAAAAGTGGGTCTTACCTCCCTCATCCTCTATTGCAAATTCTCGAATCGTCCCTCATCAACTGAAGCATCTTCTGCAGATTGTTACCGTAAGTGAACTATGTAACCAATAGGCACATATACCAACACAAATCATCGATCCAATATTGTCCAGTACTAATTACGACTGATTTCACTCACCTGTTCACTACAAAGTCTAACTAAAGCGTAGAGTAATTACGCTGTACCGTCTACAGATTCTTGCTTGCTTTCGTTAACCAGAACTTAAATCTAGGCATTGGCGTCTAATAGAGGACTGTGTGTTGATCGGCACAACAGTACAGTTGTGCTCTCTGCCGAAAAATTATGACGTTTAAATGTGGGAAAATAAGATGATCTTCATTCTAATGGTCAGTGGTAATCATATGGTAGAGTAAAAGTGATTTTCCTAGCATACAATGCAAGAACTCTCTCCCCACTACCCCCTCTCCCGTCTCTCTCGCCCTGCCTCTCACCCCCCCCCCCCACCTCTCTCTCTCTCTCTCTCTCTCTCTCTCTCTCTCTCTCTCTCTTCCCCCCATATATGAAGACCCCTTAGAAAGCGGACCAGTTGAGAGAAAAATGTCAAAGATTGTCAAGGTTGGATGGCATGTTTATTGATTTGTCTCCACTGTAAATGGAATAGTGACTTTTACAGCACTGTGAGCGAACTGTACTGTTGGGTCTTGCTAGACCTGTTTCATATGTCTCTGATTTTTCGCAGTTGAAACTGAAAGCGGTGCTATTGCTGACGCTGGTGGGAGTGGCAATGTCGCAGTACCAGTCGTTCTACGCAGGGAACGGCTGGCCACCCCAGCCGGCGGCCTCTGACGACGGCATCGGCAACCGTGTTGGTGAAGCTCCCGGAAAAGCTCAATCGCCCGACGATCTGATAGCGTCTCGAGTTGGCGCATGGCCAGAGGAGCGACAGCCATTTTGGAAACTTAACTGGTAAGCGTCACTTTCCTCATTCTACATTAGCATCACTTCGCTGCAACAGTTATCTAAATTTCTTCATATACATAGACATCATTATTCCGGTGTTGGCGTGGGGCATTTACTGCTACTCAAATATAACAGAATAATTTTCCTGTAGTATTTACGAAAAGTAAGCGCGAAGAAAGATCGTCGACATACTTTCGTACATACCGGAATGTCTGCAATTTCAACCTCGAGATCAATACGTGAAATATGGGTTGGAGAAGGTGGTATTGAAAATATGCGCTTTTGGGATTTTGGAGTTAAGCTGTAGACAATGCACATCGCTTTTCTAATAATGTCTAACAGTGGTTTTTCTGAGCATTTGTGTCATACGCACGCACTGACCAAACCAGTGACCAATGGCACAATTAATCTCTCAATTTTCTCTATCTGCTCCAGTAATCCAATAGTGAACAGTAAGTCTTATCATATGTCCTTAAAGTATTCTAGACGCTGATATTGCTTCCTCATTAGGAACAACATTATGAGCTCTATCAGCTAGGAGGAATTTGTTCAATTACCAACTGATATGTGTAGGGAGATTAATACGTTCGGTCTACGTTAATATCCTGTCATATTCTCCATTTTATGACGAGAAATGCCATCATCAAATTGCCGTCAGAGGTCGTGCACTGGGTATGAGGTCAAAGCCAATTTTCAGTTAGTGGAAAGTTCCACAAATGAACCAAACACGGCGCCATTATATGCATGCTTTATACATTGCTGAAATAAACTTATTACGTCTACTCTGTAATACTCGCACCTTCCGACAGTTTGTTTACACTGCTATATAGTACATTGAGTGAATTTACCTGAGTACGACAAAAGAGAGATGTTGCGTTGTGTTGCAGCCCTAACAAAGGCACTAAGTCAGTCCTTCTGTATTAATATCTCATAGGGACTCATGTACGCCCTGTTGCCTTATGAGACGCAGGAGCAATAGTTCCAGCATTAAATGTAATGGTCACTATATCTTTTCAGTTGCTTTCGATACTCGTTGCTAGTTGTCACTGTTTGCGGACAAAGATTTTGTGTACCATTATAACGCTTTCAACTGTGAATTCTAATATTTTCAATCCATTATTTTCCACTCAGACGAGGCACCATGGATCAGTGTATGTTGAGCGTCAGCACAGCTTTGGAAGCAGAATGCTTTATCCGCTTACCACCAACCATTGCACAGAAACCATATTAAGTTTGGACTGGGACAGCATAGTGACGAGTAACTGCATTATAGATAGCTCCTATGTTGGAACGAGAGCCCTCTGTCACTATGGTGACTGGAAGAGTTGGTCGAGTCATACGACTGGGATGTCATCATATCTAGTTGTTGCTCGACATTGGCGCATTCTCTTGCGACCAGGTTGCATGTACCCCACCCTTGAGGTCGTGCAGAGACTGGGATTTCACGTGCCACTGCTGAGTACTGCCACAGCCAGTTTGCTGCTGTGGGTTACATCTTGTCTAATTGTAACAGCTATAGTGCAGAAAATCGCTCGACGGTTCATTGCAGGAATCAGTGTCATTACAGTCCATATTTATGCATCCATCCAGTATGTAACCTTCCTAAATCATGATCTTTGGCCAACCTGAGCCTGTCACCTGTCTCTACTGACCACATCGTAGACGGAACATTAAATTCCAGTTTTACTTTTTCGAGACATATTTCGCAAAAGTTAAGCATGCTAAATCATAGTTTCATTCCATCCTTTCTTCCTTCCTTTCTGCCCTGCATCCTACATGAAGAGAAACTGCTTCATTCAGAAAGGCTGTTGCGTTTCCAATTTCATTAATCTTGTTGAGATTCTTCTACTGTTGTTAGCTGTTACATTAACGTGCATGTGTTTGCATGTTTCAGTGCATGAAATAAAACTCGCAATCGAACAATGGACTCTTGTAAGACAGAAAAATGCGTGAAGAGAAACTGTTGCATTTTTAGTTCCACAAATCTTGTTGAGATATGTACATCCACTCTTGTTACCTATTGCATAAACGTGTATACGTTTGCATGTAAACTTATAACACACAGTCCTGCTGAGAACGCTACCAGGCAGTTGATCGACTTGGAACTTATATTGACACGTACTAAGTTATTTAGTTTCCGTATTAACGTTTTTAACTTTGCTGGAAAGGCGCAACATCAGACAAACATATAAAGTCTCCACGAAAACTAATTTTGTATCTCATGTCTTAACGAAGTAGCTTATTTCTGAAATAATTTTAAGTTAATTTTTGTTGTCTGAAACAATTAATGTTGTAGAGAATTCAAATCTCCGGTAGGCTTTTCAACCAAACGCAAGAAACGTTTACTCAGACATGCAGTGGTTGATTCTCATCGCTCTTCCTTGTGCATATCAGCTCTTAATCTGTCTCTAATGACATGTATGTTGAACGGTCATTACACATTAAAACTCGTCCTTCCTATTTTGTTTGCAGCTGCATTAAAATCATTGCACATTATACAATGGTCCAAGATAGTTGCTGCTTCACCCATCTATCTTGGACGATATTGACGTTAGATGTCGTCTTACATCAGCGATACGCCATCATGCATATATCACATTCCCCAGCCATGGACAATAGATAAATTCTGAGGCCAATTAGATGGGGACACAGTTGTATTAACTTTCTAACTATTTCCTTCTAACTGAGCTGTGTCCCCTAACCACACATTCGAAATTACCTTCCAAACTGCTTGTTTTCGGACCCCTGTTTACTGGAACGTTTTTTCTTCTATTCTTGTATACTTTTCAGCTTTTCAGTTTTCTCTTTCAATTATGACATCCCCCTGTGTATTTGTTGGTAATTCTGCAGCCTTGCCCAAGTCAAGGACTGTCTGGATCACAAAATCCTACTTAGAAAACTAAACTGTTATGGCATTAATGGCATCACTCCTGCACAGATGGAAACTTATCCCATAACAGGAAGGAGAGAGTCTCTTTAACAAGCTGTTTCTTAGGCCTGAAATAACCACATAATGGGAAAACGTAACATGTGCAGTGCCATAGGTATCGGCACTGGGCCCACTCTTCTTTCTAATCTACATAAATGATCCTCTGCGGACATTAAAGGTCAGTTAAAAACTATGATGACACAAGCATACGAATCGAGGATACAAATTCAAACCTAAGAGACACAGCTCAAATGATAACTGAACAAACCTATATCTTTTTCACAGCTAATAGTATGTCTTAATCTCACAAAGACTTGTGCAATTTCAAACAAGCAATAAGGACCTTTAAGCAACGGAAGAAGACATTAATGGCTATACACTGAAGGACCAGAGTGTGAAAAAATCCTTGGGTCCAGCTGGATAACAAGTTAAAATGGAGTCAATACATGGATAAATTAGTCAAGAGTTCCTAAGAGTTCCTCAGTTTCATCTGAACTATGATATACACAGTTACAACGCAAAAGTAAAAAATAATTTTGATGCAGGCTTTGTCTTCTTGTACACGGTTCAGAATAGATTTATTTAATCTAGTGATAAAATAATCAACACGCTTCCGTCTAACGTAAAGCAAGACGTTGGAAATCCATACCATTTCGGAAGAAAGTTGAAAAAATACGTCATTAGCCATTCTTTTCCACAAATTATCCGGATACCTACATTCAGGAATTGAAAAGTTCTGTTGTTATAAATCCGATATGTACTATAGACAGGTCTTAGTATCTGTAGATGAAACAAAGTATTTTATTTGAAAAATAACACTGTAATCAAGTAAATATCATGCTACTAATAGCAGATAAACAGCGGCTATATAGTAAAATTGAGCAGACAGCAGCTTTTATCAAAGTCATTATGAATAAATCCGCTCCAGCTGTAATTGATAAATCCTATATTTGGATAAAATCATACATACGACCCGGGTTTCAGGTTGTAAACCCCATCTTCAGGTGCTACAAATAAGCAAGGGAATCTAAGTGGGACACTAAATAAAATTAATTAATATTAAAAGGGTCCATGCAAATGTGAACATCAGGCAGCCGTGTTGTTTCCTATGATTTCTTCAGTTGTCCCTCCCGCCCTCGGAATTAGCTCTGGCGGTGGCCACTGTATGAGGTGTATGTGAACTGAAGCGTCTCATTGCGGTTCACACAGCTGTTTGTTGACCAGCCTTGCTGGGCGTCCACGACTTGTGGCGGGCTTGCAACTTGTTTAGTAAACTACTTTAGAAGTTCAAAAATTGGCATCCTACGGCATTTATGCCTTCGTTTTACTTACGGGGGGTACGACGTCAAACGGGTCGACTTAGAGCAGGAGAGGCATCACAGGACATTTTAATTTCCAGTGTCCATACTTCTACACATAAATTCATAAAACTTCGTCAGCATCTTCAGGAAGGATTCACGATTCACACTCATTGCAGTGGAAGTTCGAAAACATAACAAAATAAATTTTTTTACGTGTGAAATTTCATCTTTTTTTCACATACTAATGGCTGCATTTGTTGCTATAGGTACACTTTTCTTCATAAGTTAGAGAGATTCTTCGATGAATTTTGCACAGCATACATACCATACTCACAGGTGTATGAAAATCTAGAATTTATTTAATTTATGAAAAAAACTTTTTCTTACTTTTTGAACTTCATGTTTAGAAAATACACAAATTTTTTAGCTAATTATCTCAATTTTTACCACAGGTTTTAATAGATTAGGAAAATTGTAGAGTTTCATACACCTTTGAGTGTGGTTTGTATGCTGTGCGAAATTCATCGAAGAATCTCTCTTTCTTATGAAAAGTGTACCTATAGCAACAAAGTGAAAAAAATGATGAAATTTCACATGTAAAAAAAAATTATGTCGTTATGTCTTAGAACTTCCACTGCTATGGGGGTGAATTCTGAATCCTTCCTGGCCATACTGACAAAGTTTTATGAATTTATTTGTAAAAGTATAGACAGTGGAAACTAAAATGTTCTGTGGTGCCTCTCCCGCTCCAAGTCGGCCCGTTTGACGTCCTACCTCCCTTAAGCCCATGCCACATGTCTAGCCGTTCGCAGTTGATTCGTACGTTACATTCGTTTGGGAGGTTTATTTATTGATTCACTCCTGTTTTCCCGATTACGCCCCGTTTACCCGATGTGGTACTGCTTGACTCTGGTCTCCTCATGTCTCACACGCACGGGGTCTCGCATGCTACTTGATAAATTTGCTGGATTTTTTACATGACTGACACGATTTTCTCATACGCAACCAGGGCATGACCTAATGTTTACATCTGAATGAACTCTTTTAACTTTAATTAATTTTATACGGTATCCGTCTTAGTTTCCCCTGTTTTTATAGCACCTGAAGATGGGATTCACATCCTAAAAACTGGGCCGTGTGTACGATTTTATGCAAATAAAGGCTTTATCAATTACAACTGAAATGATTTCGTTCATCACGAAAAATTATACCATTAGTTGTGGATGTATTTTCTCAAAATGGCAGCTGTCTTACTGTCGTTGTTGTTGTTGTTGTGGTCTTCAGTCCTGACACTGGTTTGATGCAGTTCTCCATGCTACTCTATCTTGTGCAAGCTGCTTCACCTCCCAGTACGTACTGCAGCCTACAGCCTTCTGAATCTGCTTAGTGTATTCATCTCTTGGTATCCCTCTACGATTTTTACCCTCCACGCTGCCCTCCAATGCTAAATTTGTGATCCCTTGATGCCTCAGAACACATCCTACCAACCGGTTCCTTCTTCTTGTCAAGTTGTGCCACGAACTCCTCTTCTCCCCAATTCTATTCAATACCTCCTCATTAGTTATGTGATCTACCCATCTAATCTTCAGCATTCTTCTGTAGCACAACATTTCGAAAGCTTCCATTCTCTTCTTGTCCAAACTATTTATCGTCCATGTTTCACTTCCATACATGGCTACACTCCATACAAATACTTTCAGAAACGACTTCCTGACACTTAAATCTATACTCCATGTTAACAAATTTCTCTTCTTCAGAAACGCTTTCCTTGCCATTGCCAGTCTACATTTTATATCCTCTCTACTTCGGCCATCATCAGTTATTTTGCTCCCCAAATAGCAAAACTCCTTTACTACTTTAAGTGTCTCATTTCCTAATCTAATTCCCTCAGCATCACCCGACTTAATTCGACTACATTCCATTATCCTCGTTTTGCTTTTGTTGATGTTCATCTTCTATCCTCCTTTCAAGACACTCTCTATTCCGTTCAACTGCTCTTCCAAGTCCTTTGCTGTCTCTGACAGAATTACAACGTCATCGGCGAACCTTAAAGTATTTATTTCTTTTCCATGGATTTTAATACCTACTCCGAATTCTTGTTTTGTTTCCTTTATTGCTTGCTCAATATACAGATTGAATAACGTCGGGGAGAGGCTACAACCCTGTCTCACTCCGTTCCCAACCACTGCTTCCCTTTCATGTCCCTCGACTCTTATAACTGCCATCTGGTTTCTGTACAAATTGTAAATAGCCTTTCGCTCCCTGTATTTTACCCCTGCCACCTTCAGAATTTGAAAGAGGGTATTCCAGTCAACACTGTCAAAAGCTTTCTCGAAGTCTACAAATGCTAGAAATGTAGGTTTGCCTTTTCTTAATCTAGCTTCTGAGATAAGTTGTAGGGGCTGTCTTACTAATTTACTAGATTAAATTTAGGTGGAATAAGTGTGAACAGCGTTAAGCAGCACTGCATAATGATAGTTTATTGTTAATACAGAATACAGATTGTTTCTACGATGTATTTGTCTTATGTTAAGGTATACCTTTATTCATTCCACATCGCTGAAGCTCTCCCTTCTTAATGGAGTCTACGGATCACGCTGAATAAATGAGTGAATGAGATATACAAGCATTATTAACTCTTTGAGAATATAACAGATTTTTGTGATATTAATAGTTAACCTGTTTGAGAGTAAACGATATATGTGCCTGCTTAACTGTATTTGGGTTTCTTGTTCAGGCTTTTGGCACTAGGTGAAGGGAAGAAGGTTTCACATATAAAAGAAATCTGTTGTGAACGCCTATGAGTTTAATGTTTTAATTTTACTTTTTTCATGTGTTGTCGCAGGGATCAGATCCAGAAGCACATCGGGCGACCGCAGCCAGAGCCGCAGCGCAAGTCCGCGGCTCCGGCGCAGCAGCAGGTCGGCCGTCCCTGAGTCCTCACTCGGCAGTAGCACTCAGCATTCCACAGCATGCGCCCATTTCCGATACCGAATAAACGGCGTCGGGCTCTAACAATCTTATTCATCCATATAAACTGTTTACCAAAGTTTAACTGAATCACTTCATGCAAATGTCAGGTTGGCACCATTATATACGCCAGGGCCAACATTCTTCAACTTTTTTGTATCTAACTTGCGTTGTGATCCATCTCTAAAGACTTCCCTGTCGACGAGACATTAAATTGTCATCTCTCCTCATTAACTCGTTCCCCATTATACATTATTTACACGCAGTATTATATTTGCAATGTAGAGCTCGTTTGCTTTACACCAGGTTGTGCTTAAAATGTTTTGTTATTTCATGGAGAATGTCAATAAAAGTGGTGTTGTAATTTGTCTATTACTTTCATTGTACGATTACCTCGGTGTTGATATCCTGCAGCTGATTGCTGAATTGCGAGATAAAATGCGTTGTGGGAGGCTCATGCCTCGTTCTCTCGCATTCCACAAAATTAAGTACATGCTGCGAAAAGGAGAAGAGAAGCAATGTACACACTTAGCTACATATTACATTCCAGTCTGTAAATGAGAAACATTTACCTTAGAGACAGCCGGCCGTTGTGGCCGAGCGGTTCTAGGCGCTTCAGTCTGGAACCGCGCGACCGCTACGGTCGCAGGTTCGAATCCTGCCTCGGGCATGGATGTGTGTGATGTCCTTAGGTTAGTTAGGTTTAAGTAGTTCTAAGTTCTAGGGGACTGATGACCTCAGATATTAAGTCCCATAGTGCTCAGAGCCATTTGAACCATTTTACTTTAGAGATACATAAATTCTTTTAATTCATGACACTTAATGAAGCTGTCACGATATTTCTACTGGCTGTCGTTAGAGATTACACATATTATCAATTTAAACAGCTTTAATAATTTCTGTATTTGTCAACAAACAAAAGAATTTAATGTACTCTTAGGTTCTGCACATTCTCTTTACGCTCTATTAAAACAATCATTACCCATTCCAATCACACTACAATCTTCCATGTTCAGTGTCACTTTTACTTAGGTTTAAAAATAAAATCCTAAGCTTTATAACGATTGCTTTTGTCAGTCACTGTAACTTCGAAGAAAGAGCCACGCTACGATGGGACATACACAGTGGCTCATGGAAGTACTGAAACCATGCAACAAAAAGGGAAGAGAAGAAGAAACATATACTCAGTTAAGACATCTATAAAAACGTGTCGTAATAAAGCTCGTCTTCTCAATAAAAAAATCTTTACAAAAAAATATAGTTTTAATTAACTTTCGAATGTTCCTTTGCTACCTGTCAGACACTAGATGTACATAAGCAGACAAAAATTTCAGTAGGAACATGGTTAATCAATTTTTTAGCTAAACACCTTTTGTGAAAAATATGAAAGTTTGTGTATTTATGAACTTTATTGTTTGCTTCAAGCTGATTTCAAGTACTAATAACGAAGTCATTGAATTCGTCAGTGCCTTGTAAAGGTGATGTAATGCGTAACTACCATACAGAGATACTTGCAAATAATGTTGAATGGACCAAAATTATAATTCTTCCCATGTCAACAGATTATTCTATCGCTACATAGGGAAGAAATTTAATACCCGACGCCGAAAATTACAATTTGTAAATGTTCTGCTTGTATTTTATTTATTCTGTTTACCGGTTTTCGGTTATCGAAATCTTTAGCTCTCTTGCTGTCTGTTACGCTGACATTTATTTGCGACTACATTAGTCAGAAATTTGCGTGGTTCCCATTTCCCTACATTTGAATCCATGCCACTGTATTTTATCTGCTATTTAATATTTAGTTACCACGACAGTATTCATCCTTATGTTCTACCTACAAAGTCTGATACCATATAGAATGTTGTGTGAATGCGTAATCAATTCCTTAATAGTTTATTGTGTTAAACATTTGTATGGCCAGTTTATAGTTATTTAAGTCTTTTTTGATACAACATGTCATTCTATTTTCAGGAGCAATGCATGAGCCTCCTGTCTACGAGTATCGTTTAGTTCGGAAAAGTGGTGAGAAAGGAAAACATATTAGGAACACAAAAATCAATCAACACAAAAGCAGAGTATGTTGTTAGAATAGTAGTATTGTACAAAACACCACACACTGGTCTACAATCTTCTTGCTTCATCTTAATATAGGAAATTGAGCCGTAACTTATCTCTGAAACGATTAGTGTGTCGGCTCTTTCTCGTGCCCGCGCTTTGCCGCGGTACAGTTGCCCGCGATCGCCTATTTAGGCGCGCGGAACGATTCAAACAGGTCAGTTTCCAGCAGGATTGGAGAGAGTTACGAGCTCGTCCGGGAGAGGGCAATACTCTCCTGTACCGAGGTACTGTGGTTATCTAAAGAGATAATCCAAAATCTGAGTAGCCATAATCAATTTTCACCTCTTTGTCTGAAAGTTGTTCTATGTGGATCACGATACGAGCTGTGTGGTATTTACCGAAATAATTTATTCTTCTGATAGGTTAATTCAGTGTTTGCTATCTTAAATTAGTGCTGCGTAAAAGGCTCACGGCTTCACAAGAGTCAAAACGCGTGGCTGTAATTTTATTGGTTTTTCCATTCGTTGTATGGTGCAGCTTGTCTGTGTTCTGTTCGAGGCTGCCTTAGGTACTGCCGCAGTCAGTGAGGCCTACTCTCCCTCAAGGGTGCTGTGGTACAATAACACACTATTGATGTGAAAGTGTTCTCTTAAAAAAACTGTTTTTAGTTGCAAGAGGAAGTAGCGGTTACTGATTCTACCGGGCCCTTCATGTTGCAGAATAGATAAGCTAAAATTGCTGTTTGAAGAAATTTTTCTATTTTCTTCTAAAATAAGTATGTTTAAATGCTGTACAATTATGTATTGCTCAAAGTCCCCTTTACAAGGGATTGGTTGCATCCTTGAGAGGATTAATTTTTTATAGAGTTGCGATATTTGAAACTGAAGTTTAAATTTAGTTGAGATATAATTTTACCAGCTGTGCCTAGAATTGATTTTGTTTCACATTGAGGCATTCATAGACAAACATTCTATTTTTTGTTAATAGTTTACGTTTTTACTTATGGTGTGCGTTATATTTCGGGCACTAATCGCCGATGGCTCCAATATATAAATTCAATATATTGTCAGTTTTATTTTTTCATCTTATTGTTACTTTTTATCTAAATAAAGTTTCCCGGCAAAGAACCGGTTACTGTAGTCTGAATATCTATGCTGATACCAGTCTGCCGTGGTATTACATTGTGGTAAATAAACTTTGTCGCTGAGAATAGTCTATGGGCTTAGTCCTTTCACTCTCGGCAGGCTTGAGATCTACTAACAAAATATCAGAAACATCTACTTCTTTGACAACGGAAAAGAACTTCGTGTTGTGAAACATTTGGAATAACCAATGTGGTCACATGTCGTCGAAGCATCATTTACGGAACGAACGAACTGCGATTGAGAGTAATTGACGAACTGAAGTAAACCATACTCATACAGATGTGGCCAGGTGACGGTGTGGCCGTGCGGTTCTAGGCGCTTCAGTCTGGAACCGCGTGACCGCTACGGTCGCAGGTTCGAATCCTGCCTCGGGCATGGATGTGTGTGATGCCCTTAGGTTAGTTAGGTTTAAATAGTTCTAAGTTCTAGGGGACTGATGACCACAGATGTCAAGTCCCATAGTGCTCAGAGCCATTTGAACCATTTTGTGGCCAGGTGATTGAATGTTTGTTCTTATGTTGTTCATTTACTGTGACAACAATTCCCCCGTCACGTTTCGCATTTAGAGTGCTCATCCAAAGACAACGAAGGGTTAAAACGCGCGCTAATGACTGAAATTGGCTATAATGACTCGAAGGAAATGATCCGTGACCCTTCCCCAGTGATGGCCTTCCACTACCGCAGCCACTGAACCGCTAATGCGATCGAGGATTGCGGGAAAGGCTTCTTGAAGATGGTATTTCGACCAACTACGGGTTAATGGTTGTGAGAAGAAGCAGTGTTTGGAGCGAACATGCCAACATGTACACTCAACTGCGAATTAATGGACGAGCGTTTTCTTCATTGACGGGTACCAGATTCACTTGCCAAATAACATCAGTGGTTCTGAACTTTGCGTGGAAGTTTTAACGACATACTGCCTATCACAATTCGGTGAGAGGAAAGTCTTCGAAGGAGACAATATCTCTGTGTCAGCTGATATATCGTTTAAAAGGTGCGCCGACGTACAGGGGTTGAACAAAAACACGGTAACACCGTGAGAAATGCATTATTTAACAAGAAAACATTATGTCAAGTGCTGCACATATAATTTCACAAGTTTTCACATAGCATGTAAACCTCACCTGAATTATGTAAAATGACGCCATGTTCATAAAAGATATTGCCTGTAGTACATTATTTAAAAACATACGTAGGCTTCATCCCAGTTGGATAAACGCGCTATTCGAAACACACACACACACACACACAACTGCGGCGCGTGTGTTCTCACAGGCACGCAAACATGCATACGCAAACATGCATACGCAAACCCCTATATTTAATCTTTGCTTTCATACTCTCTCTCCCTCTATTATACTTCACCAGAAACTGTTTATGTCAAATTACAACTCTCTCTCTCTCTCTTTCTCTTTAATGTTTGCTTGCATGAAGCGTAAACAATATAATATGTCACAGAAGACATGGGAAAACGAAACAAACATAGACTAGATATAAATTTTATTATAAAAGGATAACATTTCAAAGATAAGTTAGATGCACACTTGGTTGAATGCGTCAAGCTTAAGCCAGTCATGATCTGGCACATGTATGTACAATCTAGCTAACACGGGGAATATTTAGTGTTTGAACTGTACGATGCTTTTTAATTTCCACACATGTAGTAAATTCAGATACAAATCACATTCAATGTCCTTATGTTTTACAGTTTTACACACTCACACACACACACACACACACACACACACACACACACACAAACACAATAAAATCAGTCTCATTTCAGGTGGTAGTAACATCAGCTACGAATCAAATTCAATGTCAATGTTTTTTACATTTTCACACATGAGCAATAAAATCGAGCACTTCCATAGCCGAATGGTGTGTTTCGCTGTCTCTGGTTCGTTTCGTGATATGTTCTCAGATTTTTCTGGGGTACAGAGGTCGTTAATGGGGTAGTGGCCCCAAGCAGTCTTTATAAACCTATGCTGATAAACCTAACTTGTGTTGTTTAACATACATGTGCATACATCATGTCAGAAAGTGTTTTAATGGAATGAAAAGACACTGTAACATGTAAATTTGTTTTTATGTTAAGGTAGGCTACTGCTAAATCAACTGTTGCACTCACAGCAATGACCCCACGCAACAGTGCTCACTTTATCATTTAGTATGACGTGATTATCATATATAGCCAAACTAACTTACATACATTGTTATATAGTCAAAAGCTTGTGCAACTTAGATCGAATTGTACACAACAATTTTTTCAATAATGTTTAACACATACTACTGGTAAATACCGGTTCTTAGTCTTTTTTGCTGATGACCGTTTCACACTTTTCGCTCTACGCATTATGCGTTGTGTGTTTGTTTCAAGAGCTTACATTTTTGCTCTCAGTCTTATGAATTCTGTAATTATCTCTCCCGATAATTCATCTTCCATTGAACCCACAGTCTTTTTATTGACTCATGGGACATTATAAATATTATTATCAGGATAAGCGGATATCTTAAATTATGTATGCATATCACTTTTAATATAAGTATTTGAGGTGGTTACATGATATAGTAGGCTCCCTGTGTCTGTGTAACACATTTTAACATGTTTTGGCTCAGATTTCTTCAATACATATATATAATAATAATAATCCACAAGCAGAATCTTAGAAATATGTAAAAGAGGCGTTCTTACAGCTACAGATTAATCAGAAACTATCTTAAGTCTACTCGACTCAATTGAAACCAAATTTTCATTAAATACCACACTGTGATTGAAATTCGGTCTTGCAATGAGAGCAACAGATCTATATCTATCTTTCCAACTCATTACTAGTTTCACATCACTTACTTTTCGTACATTTTCCATAGATTTGCCAAAAACACTATTCAAAATCGTTTTATGCATTCATTTTCCTCAGCATTGATATTAATATACCGTTTCATTCAGAACGCCTGATGAAATGACGATATCCAGCGAAATTTTCTTGGAATAAGATTTTACAAAATTCCTCAGTGAGTGTTTTAATCTGTAAGGTGAATCACATATTTTTAATCGTATAATGTAGAAATCAGTTCCTTTATACTTCTGGCTTTTTGATCCTAGGTGGTGTACAATTTTCTCTCGACAGAAAGGTAGATCAGACTGATGTTCAAGAAAAGTTTATGAATATTCAAGATCCATATTTAAAATGTAGACTATGTCTGAATTTTCAGGTATATTCATTAGATCAAAACCATACACAGACCTCAATGCAAAATCAGATAGTGTTCGGTACTGCAACACTGTCCAGTTTGTTGACACTGTAGGAAAAAAAAATATATATATATATATATATATATATATATATATATATATATATATATATATATAATTCATCCTGATTTTCATTATAATCACTCATGAACTTATTGTTTGTAACTACATGTCTATGTGGAAACAAATTGTAATTGTTCTATGTCTGTAATAAGTAGCAGTTTTAGATTAGTAATTTTCAGTAGTGCATCCCGCGCCAAGCGAGTTGAAGCTACATAAGAGGATGTATATTTTTCGTATGTTTCAAGACAGAGTGCGTGGAAATATTGAAAAACGTCAACCAAGAGCAAAACATTTCTTTTAAAATTTTTGTTGGAACAGTCTCCTTATATCTTGCATTCATATAAGCTCTGCACTTCGTACACTATGCGATAATCCAATTCTTTGATTGTTGTTTCACCAGTTAGCAAGCTTTTTAACAATTCTGTCAGCACTGATTTGTCAGTTACATGCTCATACAGGAACATACATAGCTTACTGATCAAATTAAACTGCTCACTGTCAAGAATATACCCCTGTTATTTGCAACTCATTAGGTTTCAAATTTGAGGCATATGTTTCTAGAGAGCATGCGAGAAAGTTGAAGAAATCTATAAAACGAAATTATGTGTTGGTTACGATAGTCCACTGCAATAGATTTCGTGGACGTTTCAAATTTTTCCATGTTTGTCGTAATTACGCAAACATGGCCTGTATTTATTTTAGTCTTTTCTACCACTCATTTGCATAGGTTCATAATTATAAAATGTGCATTGTGAATAACTGTGAAACACAAGACGCAGATTAAAATTACGTCCATAATTTAAATTACACCTATCATATGCAGCACCACGAAATCTGCCTGTAAAATGACGGTAATTTCTGCGTTTCACGTAAGTCCGCTTGAAGTGCTCATTGCGAATGTGGCGAATTTCTGCTGTTCAAAACACTTCTTGTTCTTCTCACTAATAACCCCCGTTTTGCAACAGGCAAATTTTTATGTGCTGTGCCATCCATGTACTCAGCATATCCGCAAATTTGAAACTATGAATAGTCGCCATTATAACTGCACTGTGCATAGAATGAAATACTGTGTGGTTTGTGCACAAGAATTTTGTTACAAAGGCTCAGTTGCAACGAACATTCGATGACAAATGGTATCTTTAATTGTTATAGGAATTAAGTGTGTTCAACTGTATCTCTACTTTGGATAGGATACTAGCGACTGGTTTGTAGTGCAAACAATCTACTAAATGTGCAGCCATGTTCTCTAAAAACGAAAGCAGTATAAACAGCGTTCAATATTTCATTTAAAGTTGATCATCATTAATGCAATTACTTGCTAGACTCAAAAGGTTTTTATGTAACAGAGACGAAAAATTTATGTGTATATGACAGGTAGTACTAACAGATTCGCATATTTCTCACGATTATGATGTTTTGAGGCATATAATGGAACCACCTGAAACTTTACTATCTCCTGTCTCTTCTACAATCATCCACTGATACTCAAAGTACTGAATACCATTCACATTAACAGACATATTTAAACAGTTTTTCTAAAATATTTCCATATTGTTCACTTAGTTCAATGCATTTGATAAAGGAAGGTAACTTGGCATGTGGTTCACATTGTTGCTAGGTGGAAACCAGCTATAACTGACCACATGAAGCAATAACTGTCATTTTTGAATCAACATCTATCACAGCACTTTTATTTACAATAACTTTTGGAATTTTACTGTGCATTTCCACGTAAAATCCTTTGTTTATATTAATGTTTATCGAATGTTTCAAAATTTCTTTTAATGTCCAACTAGAAACACGACTTGGAACGTTTCTGGTCAGTTTAAACCTGGATCTGTGATATTGGCTGAATACCATTCATGACGTCTTCAAACAGCAGCAGAGGCACGTTGTTGGTATTATATACACTTCATTAATCTCACTTGGGCAATAGCAATTTGCAGACAAGTGAGACATAAATATTAACTGGCGGATTCAGCTTCCGTACTTTGTTACTGAAATCCGGGAGACATACAGCAAGAAATTATTTGGGATCTTTGAAGCCATCATGACTGGCTATTTCACATACATATTCGATTTTTAAAAGCCGCATTCACACAAACCAATTCTAGACAACCGTCACTGATTATAACACTCTTTGCAGATGACTCACCCATTCTTCATAATCATATGAAGCACTATTTTGTTAGTCTTAAAGTCGACAACGTTCATAATCTTCAGCCTCCCGGGGGACTCTGAAGAAGCGTTAGATGAGAGCTATTCCACGACGCAGGCACAGAACGACAGCAGGTGCACTTTCTACAACACTAAAAGAGAAAAGGATCACTGGGCTACAGTAAGTAATGAATAGGTGAAAGATGTAAGATTGTTTTCTTTTTTCTGTCTTACACACACAGTGCTGTAGGAGAAAATTAAGAAGCAGATCTCCTCTATTGTCATCGTATATGTCAGTACAAGAAATTAAGATCCGAAAAGTTAGTAATATATCAAATAAATTTACATGAACCTTATGCAGATTACAAGCTGCTCAGTATATATCACCATAATCAACAATATAACATAGGAATCTGATTAACTTTTTCGCAGAAATCCCCCAATAGAATAGAAACAGTGAGCCATGAGGAAATCCTTTTCTTTAGACTTGAAAGTGCGAGGATTACTGCTAAGATTTTTTAATTCTTATCATAGCTTACTGAAAATGGATGCATCAGAATGCTGCACTCCTTTTTGCGCAATAGTCAAGGTGCTGGGATCCGAGTCTAGACGGATTTCCACCTAGTATTAAGTGAGAGATAGCTGCAAATTCTTGTGAATAAGCTTATATTGTTAGCAAAAAATGACATTAAAGAACGTTAATACTGAGAGGCCAATACCAGAAGTCCCACACACGAGAACGGGAGTCGACAAGAGATTCACTAACTTACACCACATTTTGCTGGAACTGCCCATTTCTGAGTCACAAATACTCTTTGCGAATGGGAAGATTTACCCCAGAAAAGTATGTCTTAGACTATAAGGCAAGCAAATGAAAATGAGCAAACTAGAATAATTTTCGAGTTGGACTATTACTTATTGCAGATACTATTCTAATGGTAAATGTGGTGGTATTCAGTTTTAAAACAAGATCCTGTACGTGGGCTTTTCAAAACAGTTTACCATTATCTAGACATCTAGGAATTTTGACTGATAAGGCCTACTAATCATGCAACCATTTTGTTTAATAAAATGTCAATGTTAGTTTAATTGTGTGTCAGAAACTATAAAAACTGTGTGTGCTGTGATTTAGCATCAGTTGTTTTCCACAAGTCATGGAATTCTCTCTCTCTCTCTCTCTCTGTCACTGAGAAGTCAGTGCTGGGACTGCTACTTTTTATTGTATATGGTCCCACTTTTGCGGAAATATTTTATGATAAACACAATCAAGTGCTTTAGTTAAATCAAAGAAGACATCCAGTATTTGCAAGCTTTCCCTTAATCCGTCCATTGTCTCACAGAGAAAAGAGAATATAGCATTTTCATTTGTTAAATCAATTCTGAAACTTTACTGTACGTTTGACTGTAAATTATTTGAACTGATCTAATGAATTATCCTTATACATACTGTCTTTTCTGTTAATTTTGCAAACATCGATGGGATATAGAAATTGGGCATTATCCCTTTTTCCTTTCCTATAAAGTAGTTGCGTTACTGAGTACTTTAACTGTTCAGAAAACTGACCATTCCTAAAGGAAAAATTAGAAATGAGGCCGAGAACTCAGATAACTTATGCAGCACAGTGCTTTAATGTCCTCCTAGCTACCCCATCATATCCTTCAGAGTCTTTAGTCTTAAGCGATTTAATTACTGACTCAATCTCTTCCCTGTCAGCTACCTACGAAAGTGATATTATTCCCCACAGGAACTAGTTTTTTATTTAATTCATGCGCTATATTCAGAAAGTGATTGTTAACTACTATGTACTTATATATATATGAAGACTGGTTGTAAACAATGATAAGAGACAACTTCGTTAATTTGAGAAATTACACAGTGAAATCTCATGAACAGGATATTGCAAGTACTTCCACGGTAATTTTTTTAAATTAAGGTAAGTCATTGTTTTCAAACATTTCTATGATAACGATATATTTTTACAATTGTAGATTCTATTCCAAATTTTATTCTTAAAAATATGTCAGTGGGTACTTCACACTCTTGACTTGCAATCTGATTGTACTTAACGTGAGTTACTTCAGACTTATCACTGTTTACTTTCTGAGCGAATTAACGATGCATTACTGTGAAACCTTTCGAAAATAGAAATTTAAAAGCTGCTAATTGTTGCAGTTTACAATGTTAAGGTTTTTATCACCAAGCCTTGAAATAATGAAATGTAACAATCTCAAATATCAATCTATGATTCAGCACAACAAAATTAATTTAATGTTACGTTACTACAGCACATAAAGTTAAGGGTGACCCTTAAAATTTCTGACATCAAGCTGTCACGTAAATTCACCAAAAAAATGGTAAAGGACACAACACTATTTACTTGCTTAGAGAATTATCGATATTTACTTGTATAGCAAAAACTTCTAAAACGAATTTACGTTTTTCAGGAACGTATTTAGGATCTTTATCTTAGTCGTAGTGATCAACACCGTACTTGGATTTGTACAGATCGTCCCTGAAGAGCATTTTCAGAGCACGAAGCGGCTCACGTTATTATTGCTAACAGCTATATTTTTGGCACTAGCCACTGTCAACATGCGCACGTCCTGACACACTTGCCATTAGTAAGAATTTGAAATTAAAGAGACAGAGAGCTGTCATTTCTAGGTTTATCGCGTAACTGTCAACTAATGTGAATAAAAGACATTGCATATTACGTTTTACATCCAATAACTACGCTGACGAAACAGTAATTACAACACCAAACAATAATGTAGTGCAATGAAATTTCGGGAATACATTTGTCTAGGTAACATATTTAAGTGATGAACATTGCAAAATCACAGATTATTGTAAGCAGGAGATAAATCATTGCAATATCCAGTGTAATCGACAGAATGTTGAATGCAAGCATACAAACGTGTATGCATTGTGTTGTACAGGTGCCGGATGTCAGTTTGTGGGATGCAGTTCCATGCCTGTTGCACTTGGTCGGTCAATATAAGGACGGTTAACGCTGTTTGTGGATGACGATGGAGTTATCGTCCGATAATGTCCCGTATGTACTCGTTTGGAGACAGTTCAGGTGCCGGCCAGAGTGGCCGAGCGGTTCTAGGCGCTACAGTCTGGAACCGCGCGACTGCTACGGTCGCAGGTTCGAATCCTGCTTCGGGCATGGATGTGTGTGATGTCCTTAGGTTAGTTAGGTTTAAGTAGTTCTAAGTTCTAGGGGACTGATGACCTCAGAAGTTAAGTCCCATAGTGCTCAGAGCCATTTGAACCATTTGAACAGATCTGGTGGTCGAGCAGGCCAAAGAAACATGTCGACGGTCTGAAAGCGTGCTGGGTTACAACAGCGGTATGTGGGCAAGCGTTATCCTGTTGGAAAACATCCCCTAGAATGCCGTTCATGAATGGCAGCACAACAGGTCGAATCACCAGATTGTCGGTTGTCGGACAAAATTTGCAGTCAGTGTGCGTGGAATAACCACGAGAATGGTTCTGCTGTCATACTAAATCGTACCCCAGATCAAAACTCCAGGTGTACGTCCAGTGTGTCTAGTACGCTGACAGATTATTTGCAGGCCCTCAACTGGTCTCCTAACCAACACCCAGCCATCATATGCACCAAGATAGAACCATCTTTCATCACGAAACACAACAGACCTTCACCTGCCCTCCAATGAGCTCTCGCTTGACACCACTGAAGTCGCAAATGACGGTGGTTTGCGGTCAGTGGAATGCATGCTATAGGGAACATGGCGCGGAGATGTCCTTGAAGTAACCAATTTGTAACAGTTCATTGTGTCTCTGTGATGGCAACTGCTGCTGACATTACTGTTGTAGATGCGGTACGATGCGCCAGTCATATGCCGAAGACGATGGTCCTCCCTCTCGGTAGTGCCATGTGGTCGTCCGGAGCCCGGTCTTCCTGCGACCGTACATTCTCGTTACCAGCGCTGCCGTCAGTCATGAACATTGCCTACCTTCCCACCATGCCTTTCAGCAGTACTGCAGCAGGAACATCCAGCTTCTCGTAGCCCTATTACACGACCTCGTTCAAACTCAGTGAGGTATTGATAATGCCTTCTCTTTCGCCTTAAAGGCATTTTTGACTGATATCAACTTTCCATATCAAGTCTTAAAGATAACTAACGCTTCGACCGTCCTCATAGTGGCGCTACTGTCGCCACTCTTACGGGACTGGCGCAAAATTTGAATAGACTTCTTTCAGATGTAGAAACACGCCCACCAACCTTTTTTTCCCATAAGTGTATTTCTCATCGACTGTCACTTACCATTGATTAGAGCTGAGGTATTTACTTCTAATTTGTCAGTAACAAACAATTTTAATACATAATGACGTCATATTCTTGACCTTGTGCTGAGGGCCGGACACTTCTTTCACAAATAAGCGCATGGTTTTAATTTTATCATGAGAATTAGCCATTCTGTTTGCATAATTCATGCCTTTTGCCATCCTAATCACATTTTAAACACCTTGAAGTGCTATTTGTTATGGACTACCCGATATCGATTGTGACTATTTTTAAATTTGTGTTGTAATTCCACTTTGTTCTCCTTGATATCCTTATACCATTAGTCGTCCCCAGATTTTGCTCGTTAGTGACAGTGATAGTACCTTGTTTTAAACGTTCTAATTGAAAACAAATTTCAAAGACCGCTAGGACTGGATTGAGAAAAGCATTATATTTATCGTCTTTTCTCAGCAACATCCTGCCACTCTTGTACTTTAACGAGGTTTAAAAATGTCTGTTTCCACTAGATTAACATTTCATAATAGTTTCGTTATTTTATTTCACATGGGTATGCGCACAAAGCCTCTTAAGCGTTAAAATTTTGGCATCGTGGTCTGAGAGACCATTTGTCCTTTTACTAACGGAATGCCTTCGGTAACGAAGAATGAACAAAAATGTTGTCTTTAGTTGAGATATTGTTACCCTGCACTCTGGTTGGAAAGAATACAGTCTGCATCAGACGATATGCATTTAGGAGATCTAGCAGCAACCTTCTTCTTGAAAATCACTTTTAAAATTAATATTAAAGTCATCACATACAACAAATTTTTGGCATTTTCTGTATAGTGAACTAAGTACTCTCTCTAGCTTGAAGGAAGCTTAGAGCTCGACTGGAAGTTTCGATTGAAAGGGTATACGAAGAGAGAATCAAGGCTATAATGTGAGTGAGGGCGAACAAATTACGCTAAGCGAAGCAATAAAGTTACAACTCTCTGAAGGATCGGCAAATGTATAACAAAGGAAAAAGAACTCAGGCTACATAAGGCGAGGTACGCAAAGTCCGAGCGTAACAAGGGAGTCAGGGCATGCTGCGAAAGACTGCCAAAGAACCAACAGATGCGCGAAGTTTGGCAGAGGTAACCACAGCACACGAGACTGTAGACGTGAGAAACGGGTACGCACGATCGCTTCAATACCACCCCACAAACGTTCTCAGAGGCAATATAAAGAAACGTTCAAGTGAACAGTTGTCTTCGGAGCAGAAAAAAAATTCAAAAGGTTGTGAGAATAAAAATAAATTTATTGAGTTAGAGTGTCCACAAACTAATACAAAAAGATTGCGTTTTCTCAGAGACAGTGGACCACAAAATAGCCTTATGCACAAGTAATGCTTGAAGGATCAGTTGCGACACAAACCAAAAGGGACTACCTGAGCTGAAAGCATAGCACGTCAAGTGATGGCCACTTACGGAACAGTGCATTTAAAGTTAAAAATTGGTGGTGGTCTATAACTGAGTCACGAATTTCACGTCGTGACGGAACAGCTACATCTCCCATGCTGTGGATTAATAGGCAGAGAGTTCTTTAAGAAACACAAAACTGTTCTTAACTACGCAAATGAGAGTCTGTGGACCAAAAACAGATGTTTCAAGTTAAATACTAAAGTACAGCCGAAATTGGAAACCCAGCGAGAAAAGACAAACAGGTTGCCGAGAGGAAAACAGTTAATGAGCAAAATAATCAAGGGTTGGATTCAAGTGGAATCAAATAAGATTTAGCAACGGAACCTCTGGGACGCAGTGGAGAGAGACGAAGAAGGTATGGACAAGAAGCTGGTGAGTTTCAGAACAATGACAAAAGGATGTATTTCTTCCAGAGGCACGGTACATCTGCAACCACAGTATTAGACACGAGCACTCAATAGGTCGTAATAAAATGTTTAACAATTAGGGTGGAAACAGCAGCAAGGGAAATTGTGCACAAGAAATGGTGTATTCAAAAGATAAAGAAAAAAGTGAGGGTTCAATATCTGACTTCCAAGGAAAATCAGTCGGTCATAGAATTGAGCGCCGCTTACAGCAACGCATTTCATTTAATGGGATATCATTTAACCCATACAAATAGCATCGACCATGAGATAAAGTTATTACCGGACTGACGTGTAATCTATTCTCGTCCGCACAGGATACCGCAAGCACAGAATCAAGCGTTGCAGCAAGAGACAGAAAAAAATTTCGAAGGCGATGTAATAGTTCCAAGTACTAGCGAATGGAACTTCCCTCTTATAATGATCCCTATGAAAATGGACGAGAGTGGTAAGAGGAAATGACAGATAGCAGCTGTTTATCGCCGCTTAAATGATTGCTGTGTCAACACTGTTTTCCTTCTTCCACTCACAGATGAAATTCTAGATAGCTTGAGGAAGATAAAGTGTTTCTCGACATTAGATTTGGCGAAAGAAGACAACCAAATCTTACTCGACGAGAAGGACCCACAAAAACCAGCTTTCAGTACACCTTACAAGCATTATGAGTACAACCAAAAGACTACACCCAGTACGCTTAAAAATGGATGAGTCACGATGGTTTGCAAAGTTGATAAATTGTTTAGACGATGTAGTCTTTTCGGATGGTACCTACAGGAGCATAATTCCACTCTGACGCAAGCATTTGAAAGATATAGGCTGCATAGTTTGAAATTACAGATTGAAGAATGCGATTTTTACGCAAGGAAGTCACTTATTTGTAACATTTGTTGTCTGTAGATGGTTCAATGCCAGACCTGCTAAAGATTAATGCTGTAAAAGAGTACCAATGCTCACGTGGCCCAAAATGGTTGAAATTCTTTCCTGAGTTAATAATATATTAAACAAATATTTATAATTATTTATAAATGATTTCATCAGGAGAATTAGACCACTGCATGAAACCTTAAAGGATGGAGAAAAATTTAAGTCTGGCAACAAACAGGAGAAAACATTATGGTCGTTAAAAGAAACGATAACACATCCATACATACTGCAGTATCCGTATCTTACGGAGCGGTTCATTACAACCACCAACGCAAGCCAATTCACAGCTAAACTGTCATCTTACAACGTAACCTAGACCTGGAGCTAAGCTACAGATCAGTTAGACAGCACAACCATCTTTTTTGCTTTCACATTCGTTCTCTCTGCCAACTAACAACAAAACTGTGAATATTCACACCAACAGGTGACGTCAGACAGCCATTAAAATTATGTCAGCGGTCAAAGAAGACCACTTGTATCGGATGTTCTTCTTGATACAAATTGTATATATGTCGCAGTACGACTGGCTGTTGCGCAGGATTGCAAGCTCTGACACATAAAGAGACTTCTCATGCTGTTTGCACACACGCTGTTTTATTCACCAAAAAGCACTGGCATCAAAAACATGAGCCCTGTCCTTCAGGAAGTTCTTAAATCAAGGACTGAAGTGATCAACTTGATCGACAATTGGCCACTGAATTCGAGATGTTTTCAACAAATGTGTGTCGAAAGTTCCTAGCAGATTAAAACTGCGTGCCGGACCGTGACTCGAGCCCGGGTCGTGAATCGTTCTTGTGTAGTTCAACAGGCGTGTGTGTGATTTCAGTAATGAACTTTGCTTTTAACTCGTCCAAAAAAAAAAAATTTTTTTTGAGGTCCGAGAAGTTCGTGGACAGTGACTGTTTTGAAGCTGGCGTATATTTGAAAAACTAAGTTCATCGAAAGTGTCACTTCATTGTAGTAAGATCAAAATTCTGCAGCTGCCAGTCTAAATTTCAGCCTTCAGAAAGAAACTGCTATTGCGGAAGAAAACTTTGGCTGCTAAAGATATACGAGGGCCATGTTTCTTTCAAAGTCAGATCGCTCACGAAATGCAAACTACGAAGAAAATTTTAAAAAAAAATGTGTTACTTGCAGCATTTAGCTACACCTTCCAGCTATTTGTCTACATAATCGCTGTTCAGACTTTGACATTTGTCGAAATGTTGCACCAACTTTCCAATACCCTCGTCACAAAAAGCGATTTCTGCCTATTCTCTATGCTGGCCTGCAGCTCGTTGTTTGTGCCAAAATGCTGCTCCATAGCCCTTCATGAGAGCAAAGAGATGAAAATCAGAGGAATCTAAAAGCGGGCTCCTTGGTGGGGGATCAAAAACCTCCCATCGAAAACGCTGCAGGAGCGCCTTGTTACAGCTGCAGTGTGCCTCCGAGCATTGCCATGACGGTGGAAAATGCCTGATGACATCATTCCTCTTCGCTTATTCTGAATTGCACTTCGTAGACTGCTTTCTCAAATTGTCAGTCACTCAACAAGATCATCGACTGGCACTCGCTTCCTTCCCTAACCGCCTGCATCAAGAACATCTGTACGTTTCGCTTTAAAGTTCCTCCACCATTTCCTCACTTTGCTGTCACGCAAGACAGAAACGTTATGTGGGCAGCATGGAAATCAAGCGAGAAACATCAACGTGAAGAAATTGAATGACAGCAAGCATTTCACATTTGGCATGGGACTCTATTGTTCCAAGCATCTGTAGATGCTCGCTGTACCCTCAGAACGACGTGACGTGACGTGGTCTACTAGAGACACTGCGCAACACATCTGCACAAAGCTTTATTGGATTTTCCCTGTGGTTTTACTCTGATGAGCCAAAACATTACGACCACCTACTTAATAGCTTGTTTGTCCGTCTTTGGAATGAAATATATCACTGATTCTGCGTATCAGGGATCCGAAAGTTTGTTGGTAGGTTTATGGAGGTACGTGGCATTAAATGTCTACGCACAGGTCATCCAATTTGTGTAAATGACGGGCCGCTGATTTGAGTACGCTGTGATGGCGCCAGATAACGACCCTGATGGGTTCAATAGAATTTATACCAGGTGAATTTGATCGACGAGACATCAATGTTAGTTCGCTATAATGCTCCTCAAACCGCTGTAGCACGTTTCTGGCTCTGAGACACGGACCATTATACGCTGAAAGATGACATCATCGGCGAGGAAGATATGGAGCATGAAAGGATACAGGTGATTCGCAGCTGTCAACATGTTTTCGATTACTACCACAGGTCCCATGCAAGCGCACGAGATTGTATCCCATGACATAATACTGCTCCCATCAGTATGCGTTCATGGCGCGCTCCACGTTTCGAACCGCCGTTCACCTTGATGATGGCGTTCGTGAAGACGAACATCGACCTAGTGTAGCCAACATGTGATTCACTCGAAGAGCCAACACGTTTCCATTGATCGACGGTCGAATCCTGATGGTCCCGAGCTCACTGCAGTCGTAATGGATTATGTCGTTGGGTGAACATGTGATCACGTAAGGGTGGTCTGTTGCGGAGCGCCATGTTCAACAATGAGCGATGAACCGTGCGTTCCGAAATACTTGTGCGTCCACCAGCATTGTGCTCTTTCGGCAGAGATGCCACAGATCACTATCTATCCTACTTTACAGAGCAGACAAGCCTTCGAACCCCACGACCTGTGAATGGTCGTGGACGTCCAACTATTTTGCGCCTATTGTTAGTTTTACTGTCCTTCTACCCCTTTCTGTAGATGCTGTCGAGAGTAGGGCGTGAACATTCGACCAGATTCGCCGTTTTAGAGATACTCGTTCACAGGCTCTGCTTAATAATAATCCGCCCTTTGTCAAAGTCGGTTATCTCAATGGATTACCGAGCGAGGAGGCGCAGTGGCTAGCACACTGGACTCGCATTCGGGAGGACGACGGTTCAACCCCGCGTCCGGCCATCCTGATTTAGATTTTCCGTGATTTCCCTAAATCGCTCCAGGCAAACACCGGGATGGTTCCTTTGAGACGGCACGGCCTACTTCTTTCCCCGTCCTTCCCTAATCCGATGAGACCGATGACCTCGCTGTCTGATCTCCTCCCCCAAACAGCCCCCTCCCCTCTCAATTGATTTCCCGATTTGCATCCCATATCTTCACTAGGGTGATCAATCGTCCGCGTCTGCTCCGATTACATACTTTTGTTACCACCTCACGTGCCCACAACCCCACCAGGCGGCAGCCAACGTCGCAGTGGGTAGTGCTCATAATGTTTCGGTTTGTCAGTGTAAATTCACGATTTTCTCTGCTCTTCACACAGCTTCAGAAGACAATTTAAGCGTCTCCACATTAGCCCCTTCATAATGTTTCAATAAAATTTTACGTCATTTCAAATGCCCTTTAGCACATTCTTTCCGTGCATTCAAGAATCAACAACTGAGTATGCTCCAGTCAGCCACAACTGCATACATTCGCTGGATTCATATTTGGTTTTTGTATTTTATATCCATGTATTGTTTTATTACGTATCTGTACTTCATATACCTTCCCCACACTTAATTATGTATTTCTATTATACCTTCTTTCCCATTTCTACCATCTTAGAATGACAGACTGACGTATGTATATCTAGTATGTATATTTAATTTTCATAACGTCTGGTCGCGGGTAAATTTCTCGCTGCTACTGTACCTGCCATATTAGGAAAATTATTCAGTATCTCCCATGCGTTTTCTACTTGCACCTGAAGGACACAGATCTTATGCTCCTGCTCCTCTATTAACTTATTAACTTATTTATGCAATATAAGCGCCCTAGGACGCCCGCTGGCTCCTCCTCCCCCCTCCCAGCCCCCCCCCCCCCCAGGGGAAATTTACTCATAAACCTGTGGAAAATCCCACACTTCTCACTCATGGTAAAGGTTTTACAATTATCGAAGAAACTATATGTCTGTTACCTAAGTTAGAGTGCTACAATAAATTTGTTTCATTAACTAACTACAATGATTTCAAATTTCCCTTTAGAAAGAATGTAAACACTACTATTAAGATTACTACTCCATTATTAACACTACGACCACAAATACTTCACATGATTACTTGACGAAAAATAAAAATTTCATGTGTCCACCAGTACACCAGAAAACTGCTTTAATTTTTAAGTGACTACAATATTAGTAATCTTGCATTATTTTTGAGGCGTGCGCGCATGTCCGAAGACTCCGAATTTCGTCACAATCAGGTATTAGACAACTGCTGCTGCTGTTGCTATTGCTCTCTCTCTCTCTCTCTCTCTCTCTCTCTCTCTCTCTCTCCCAACTGCTTGCAGATTCTGCAACACTGAATGAGAAGAAAAACAAAGTGCCTGAATGGTAGCAAATGAGTTGCACCGAGTACATGGACATATACATCTACATGATTAATATGCCATCGACAATTAAGGGCCTAGCAGTGAGTTCATCGAACTACCTTCAAGCTATTTCTCTATCGTTCCATTCTCTAACAGCGCGCAAGAAAGACGAACACTTCAATATTTCCGTGCGAACTCTGATTTCCCTTATCTTGTTATGATGATCATTTCTCCGTCTGTAGGTGGGCGTAAAAAATTTTTTTCACGTTCTGAGGAGAAAGTTGGTGATAGTGATTTCATGAGAAGGTACAGCTGCAACGAAAAAGCCTTTGTTTTAATGATTGCCACTCCAATTCGTAGTCGGCTACTGTGACCGAGCGGTTCTAGGCCTTTCAGTCCTGAACCGCGATGCTGCACGGGTCGCAGGTTCGAATCCTGCCTCGGGCATGGATGTGTGTGATGTCCTTAGGTTAGTTAGGTTTAAGTAGTTCTAAGTCTAGGGGACTGATGACCTCAGTTGTTAAGTCCCATAGTATTTAGAGCCATTTGAACCATCTGAACTCCAATTCGTGTATCATATCCGTGGCACAATCTGCCCTATTTCGCGATAGTACAAAACGAACTGCCCTTTTTTGAACTTTTTCCATGTCCTCCGTCAATCGTATATAATGTGGATACCACACCGCACAGCAGTACTCCAGAAGAGGGCGAACAAGCGCAGTGTAAGTAGTCTCTTTAACAGACCTGTTGCATTTTCTACGTTTTCTGCCAACAAATCACAGTTTTTGATTTGGTTTCCCCACAACATTATGTGGTCTATCCAATTTAAGTTATTCGTAACCGTAATTCCTAAGTATTTAGTTGAATAAAATACCTTTAGATTTGTGTGATTTATCTTGTAACTGAAATTTAGCGGATTCCTTTTATTGATATTCATTCCATTTCTGATCTGTGTGACTGAAATGCATTATCGAACTTTCTGACATTCCAATGTATTATGTTTCTTGACGGTCTATGGGAATGGATACATTGTGGAATTTTTTGACGTTCCACTCCACCCCGTTTCGTTTCTAATGATCTGTGTGAATGAAATTCTATTACATTCAGTTTTTTGACAGACTAATGACCATCATTGCCCCAGGGATATTGGTGGTGACCCTGTAAATTGATCATCATTGCCCTATGTTTAATGGCAATCACCTTATAAAGTGACTATCTTTGGACACAAGGATAATGCTGATCACCCTGTAAACTGACCATCTTTGTCCGCAGGTGTAGTGGTGGTCACCCTGTGGCTAATGATAGTCACTATATAAAGTGGCTAGCATTGCCCACAACGGATAACTGCAGTCACTGTGTTAGTTGACTGTCATTGCCCAACGGGTAGTGGCAGTCAACGCATAAATTGACCATCATTGCCACAGAAGTAATGGTACTCACCCAGTAAATTCAGCATCAATTTTCCGCATGGGTAATTGCGGTCGTCCTGTGAGTAATGGTGGCCTTTCTGCAAAATTATAATAATTGTCCCAAGGGTAATGGTAAGTCACGCCCTAAATTGACCATCATTGCCCCAGAGGTAATAACAAGCACCCTGTAAATTGACCATTACTGCCCTTGGAGTAATGGTGATCACCTTATAAACTGACCATCTTTCTCACACAGACCAACAGCTTTCTAAATTTAAGACGCATAGTGCGTCCATACTGGCAGTTGTTTTTTTATACTAAGCTAAATGGACTGCAGAAGATTTGTAGAAAGCAAAACGAACTGTTGCCAAAAGTTTATCAATTAGAAAGGGTACAGAAAATTTTA
Organism: Schistocerca piceifrons; assembly: GCF_021461385.2. Classification (NCBI taxonomy): domain Eukaryota; kingdom Metazoa; phylum Arthropoda; class Insecta; order Orthoptera; family Acrididae; genus Schistocerca; species Schistocerca piceifrons. Next base: position 332,865,294 of record NC_060149.1, read on the forward strand.
GAATTTCTCTCAGCACACTACAAATCAGATTAAAGAGTCAAACTGAATCATATCTGAGCTATGGAAGGAAACGTGAATACAAGGTTAAAACACCATAGCTACAGTGTGTCTCCCATGAGATTCAAGAAGCATGCGCTTCATCTTCCCATCAGACGCGCTTCTTATCTGCTACAGAGATTGCTTCAAGGAGGACAGCTATTCTGAAAGGAGAAGAAGACAGAAGACAGACCAAGATGAAGAAGATAAAGTCAAAGAAAACCTAATGTGTGAAAGGAGGAGACAGACAAGAAGAAGAAGAAGATGATGATGATGTATAATATGATGAGAAAATGATGATGATGTTAAAGAAGAATCATGAAAGAAAATTGCAGCAGAGACAGGAGATAGATGTCAGCATCATATTCTAGTGAACAAAAAGACAAAATACGTAATACTGTAAAAGGCAACAATGGTTCAGATGGCTCTGAGCACTATGGGACTCAACTGCTGTGGTCATCAGTCCCCTAGAACATAGAACTACTTAAACCTAACTAACCTAAGGACATCACACACATCCATGCCCGAGGCAGGACTCGAACCCGCGACCGTAGCAGCAGCGCGGTTCCGGACTGGAGCGCCCAGAACCGCACGGCCACCGCGGCCGGCTAAAAGGCAACAAATGTGAAACACAATCAGGGATGTGGATGATTGATAATTCACAGGTAGATGTTGGTAAATATGATTTAATAAATCATAATGTAAGATACCTGAGAATGAAAGAATTATGCATGGTGTAATGGGTGTAAGTCCAGATATTTTTATACGTGTATCAGTTTATTCGTAGCTTTTTCTTTGTGTCGAACAGTCTTTCAATAAACACGTCACAAAGTTTACTACCTGATGTTTTCTTCGTGGCCATAGCTGAAACACTAGTTGGACTACGCCTGTCAGTCGAGACTAACCGTTCTGTGTCCACGTGTCCACACTTCAACACCTGACATGCTGCCCAGGGGAAAATAAACATTAATGCCTTGCTCTTAGCACATGCACTTGGATATACTAACCAGATATACTAACCAACCTAAAAACAAAATATTCCTAATAACTATAGTTATTAGTCTGTAAATAAAGTAAATACTGATGTAATGTTGTTCAGTACACGATCCTCAGCCACCAATAAATATATCAGATTTTATACCTGTCGTATCATGTATAATGTGTTGTTTAAAATTAAACATCAAAAGAGTTTCACAACACAAGATCTTCAAAACTGTAGTAAAATTCTAGAGACTGCCAAGTCTCCAAAGTAAAACTATCTCTCCTACAGAGCATTAGATCTATACACAGCCTATAAATATACGCATATTGTTACATTTGCATTATATAAAGGTTGTGAATCATTATTGAGAAATAATGACATGCATATCAGTATAGGGAGAATGAAAATGCGCTCGGCAGTTGTGATTGGGAGACAGTCTCCAAAGAATGATCAGCGCATGTGTATACTATTCAATGGAATAATCTGAATGAATTGGTGGAATGATTAGTTTTCCTAATAGCTTCGAAAACGGCCGGCAGTAATTCACATATAATGAAATAATACCTGTTGATGAGGAATTTCCCAAAACATTGATTATTGCTTGAAGTTAACTATGGATGTCGAAAATTATAAGGTGAAAGACATAATAGCAGAATGAGAAGTTGCAAATGAGAACGTTCTATCAGTTGAAAGACACCCACAAAGGGCACATGTCGCAGGTTTGGAAACATTACAGGTTATTACTGAGTCGGATTTCGCATATCGAATAGCACACGCTGGGTGCTTCGAACAGGCAGCAAGGAACCATATTCAGTTTCAGAGGAGAACTGAATATACGGGCCGAATTATGTCACGGATATAAGCAAAGATAATGAAGAAAGACCGAAACTGTAATCTGGTGGCTTTATTAAAGCATCCAACAACAAAAATCGACACCCGTCAAAATTTTTTAAAGTCTTTGCTTCATATAATTCCAAGCGAAAGTTTATTAGCACAAAAACTCGAAAACTGCACTCCAACACCAAGCCTATGGACATATTGTAAAATTGAACCCTTATATCAAATTCCTTGCTCATAACTTTAACCCCCAAGCTATTGCTTGTAAGAGCATAGAATTTTGGCTTTGAGGGTATTTTTCCATCGCGGATATGACTTCTTAATCAAAATGGTGGGTCATCATAGTATGTAATTTTTCAGCACTAAGGCTGATGCATTCTTTCTCTCTGCAAAGCCGTGGCAGACCCTATAGCGGGAGGCATGCCTTATCATGAGTTGCATCCGTAGCGGGAGCATGAAACCATACGTTCCACTACTGAGCTGACCAGGTCGCTCGCTTTCCCAGAGATGTCGGTTAGCTGTACCACTGGACTTCTCTCTTGGTCATCCAGCCAGTAGCTGGAAATATTGGCATTATGTGTTTCTGAGATGTATGTGTTAGATGTGTGAGCGTTTGTGTGTGGTTGTGTGGTGTGTGTGTGTGTGTGTGTGTGTGTGTGAGAGAGAGAGAGAGAGAGAGAGAGAGAGAGAGAGAGAGAGAGAGAGGGAGAGAGAGAGAGGGAGAGTGTGTGAGAGAGAGGGAGAGAGAGAGAGAGAGAGAGAGAGAGAGAGAGATTTTGGAAATACTGTAATATTCACAAAATTTTTTTGAAGATGACGCCAATTTTGCACAGATTAGGTGACACTTGTGCTTGTGATGTGTGTGTAAATGTAATATAAGTACAGCAACTGATAAAAACCTTTTTGTTAGATAATACAGAGGTTGAAGTACTGTATTGTCACTCATTTTGGAATCTGACACAAAAATTCAGATTCTTCTGAATAATTTGTTAACCTGCTGCATAACATTCTCATACTTTTCAACATACCAACCACAGTGTGACTAGATGTTTCATTTCATAGTCTGCTAAAGCACTAGGCTGTGTATTTCTGTTTCGTTTTAATGGTAGGTAAATTACCACGCTCTCGTGGGAGGAGAGGGCAGAACAGTGAGGTAAGGGAGTGGGGAGGGGGGAGATAGGAGAATTTGGACCTTGCCTAAGAAGTGAGCGTGGATTACCGCCATCTTGCATTGTGACATCACGTACAAAGAAGGGCAACACACATTTCACACGCAGCGACTGTTTTTGATACAGAATCTACATTTTATTCTTACTAATGCAGCTAAACGATAGTAGTTTTCCGGCTGTTTGTTTGTACAGAGAGACATTTGCCAGTCGTTACAATGAGCGTGAATCCTCTGCAAGAGTTCTTACACTTTGCAACAATTTTTTCTTCACCTTTATATGTGAACCACTCATTCCTAAAATTCTCCCAATAAACCAAAGTCGACCATTTGCCTTCCCTACCACAGTTCTCACATGCTCGTTCCACCTCACATCGCTTTGCAACGCTATGCCCAGATATTTAAAGCAGGACACTAGTAATACTGTATCCGATCATTACAAGTTTGATCTTCCTACTCATCCGCATGAACTTAGATTTTTCTACATTTAGGGCTAGCCGCCATTCATCACACCTACTGGAAATTTTGTCTTGTACCTTTCTATAGTCACTCAATTTCGACATCTTACCGTACACCATGACATCATCAGCAAACAGTCGCTGATTGCTGCCCAGTTTGTCTGCCAAGTAATTTATGTATATAGAGAACAACAGCGGTCCTATCACACATCTCTGGGGCACTCCTGACGATACCCTTGTCTCTGATGAACACTCGCCGTCGAGGACAACAGACTGGGTTCTATTATTTAAGATGTCTTCGAGCCACTCACATATCTATGAACTTATTTCATATGCTCATACCTTCGTCAACAGACTGCAATGGGGCACCGTGTACTTAAACAATGCTATAACACCTATCTTAGGCATGCGAAAAGCTGCATTTCCATCTTACTAATTCCTGGGTTGAGAATTATGTCCAAAGTTTTACTTGCTAGTACGTCTTGTATTCAAGCACAAAGCTGGTCTGATATACAGTAAGCTTGTACTTTTGCACTAGGTGACAGTATGCCACTGTATGTAAAGCATTCTGAAAATCAAAGAACACAGCATCAACCTGGGTACGACAAACAAGTTACTGTGACACAAGTGCCTCCTACACTTGGTAGTTCTTCCATCACGCCTAATACTTGAGGGGTATTGGCTCTAATGAGAGCCACACTCTTTTCCATGCTGTAAGACCTGATTTTGATTATATAAATACTCACGTGACTACTAATTGATATTATTTTTAATTTATTAGTTACTTACATTTTCTCGTTGGGGGACAAACAGACAGTAGCCATTTTGCCGCTGGCCCTACCTGAACCCAATGGAGCACCTTTGGGATGAGTCGACTTCGCCCCATACCCAACCATCCAACATCACTAGCTTCTCCAGATTTGGTTCTTGAGAAAGAATGGGCTGCTGTTCTTCCACAGACAGGAGATGTGGTCTCCGAGTAAGTGTTATATCACGAAACGTATAAGGTAAAAAAAAAAAAAAAACAAGCCGCATTCTGATTGGGAGAAGCTGCTTCTTTTGCGTCACAGGTCACTCAAAATGGCCCTCATACAAGGTATGTTTTTTTCGCTGCCGAACTGAACAAGAAAAGTTCCACCGTTCCGGTCTCAGACCGCCCAGTCTTGACCGACCGACAGACCGCCGTATCATCTTCATCCAGTGGTGTCATTTGAAAGCGGTATGGAGCGGCACGCCACCCTCCCGTGGTATAGGTAGCAAGAACGACGTGAGGCAGTCGAAAGCCTCACAACTAAGAAGAAACACAGCTTAATGTAGGCAAAACAGTGTAAGGCTATTAGCCCTTCGAATCATGAAACATAAAAACCAAACCTGCAACATGGTTCTCAAGCCTAATGCGAACGACAATGACGACGACGGCGACAACCGTCTGTTGTCAGCTTTGTAGACCTAGGAGCCGCTAACTCTCATTGACGTAGCTCATCAGTTGGCATCACGAAGCTGAGTGGATCCATTTCCATTCCTCTCACTAAGGAAAAATCCCTGTTGATATCGGTAACTGAAAACGGTTCCTCTACATCGTAATCAGCAACAGTGACCGCTCAGTTACGGAGGCGGACCTAACCAGTCTATACTATTTGATCGGTCTCACTGAAAGCATTCTCGGTATACTGCCGTGTCATCTTAAAAAATACTTAAAATACTGAAGTACCACAAATAGTCAACCATATAACCATTCCTCCTCTCTTTATACCCACCGATGTTACTTTAGGGCCAATAGAATCTAATAAATGTTACGTAAGTGGTCTAGTAACAGAGTCAGGAAAGCGATATATTAATGCAACCACACCTCAGATAACATCTCTTTGCACTAAGGGAGGCAGCTGATGCTCGGCCAAAACGTCGCTACATTTTAATATTTAAATTTTTATCTTAGATGGCGCATCAACATAACCAGAATGCCTTTGATGAGATTCACACCGGCCGCGGAAGCCTACGCATTTGTGTAACTGATCGATTTAAGTCCATGACGTGTAGTTTAATGCGTATAGTATAGACGATGATCCCATGATGGTGTTACAAACTTTCAGGGATGAAGGATAAATGTATCGATTTGAGCTAAGGGATCCTGGTTCGGAAACGACTGAGTCGAAAGTTATAATCGGATATCGTTCTCATACCTCTGACGGTGGATTACGTGTACTGGTACTGCTTTTGCCTAGAGTGCTAATACAGCTTTCAGAGGTGGTAGTGTGGACGTAAACAAGGATAAAGATTCCTAGTAAACATGAGCTCTAAAATACTAAGCGTAAGAGCTCGATTACTTGTTCATCTTCAATACTGTGAGAGACATCTCTCCAACTGCAAGTTCTTTCAGTTATATATTTTTTGAGGAGATAGTATCAACTACAACAAGAAAAATACGTCCAATAGAAATGGGCTCTAAAATGCATGCTCTAAGAGATATGAGTACTTGTTCACCTTCGCCTCTGTGAAAAACATCTCTTCTACTGGACAAGTGCCCACATCTCTTAAGGTACGCATTTTGGACCCCATATTTACTGGACATATTTTCTTGTTTTGGTCGATATTACTTCCTGCAAAAATGTGAAAACCAAAGAACTTCCAGCTGAAGAGATGCGTCTTACAGTATTGAAGATGAACAAGTGCTCACAGCTCTTAAGACAAGCATTTTAGAGTCCATATTTATTAGAAATATTTTTTCTTGTTTACGTCCACACTACCACCTCTGAAAGCTGCCTACTCTACAGCCTTGGCAACAACAGTACCGGGACATGTATTCCACTGTCAGGGGTATCAGAACGGTTTTCGATTATAACTTTTTACTCGGTCGCTTCCGGATCGGTATCCTTTATCTCAAATTGATACATTTACCCTTCTCCATCGTCGCTGAAAGTCGGCAACATCATCACGGAATCACCCTGCATTGTTTTAGGAGGGTGACAGCAGAAATGTATCATATCGAAAGGTACAATATCTACTGGTGTGTAAGTCTACCTATGGACTGACAACAGCGTTATTTTTTATATCTCTAGTTACTCACTCTATTAAAGATCAGGTCGTTGGTCTGGCAATGACAACTGCTTTTCGCGTTGCATAACCAGGAAAAACTGTTCGCGGCAGAGGTCACCCGGCGGAGGCAACCAGCGCAGTAGAAGATCAGGATTTTCGGGCGCCGTCCCTTTCTCCGCAGGAAGCCGCAACCGCTGATTCGCCGGGAAGTACCGCTATGACGTCAGTAGGCTGTGCTGGAAGCTATATGCGCGGAACCAGTGCTCCTGTCTTCAGTTCAGTCTGTGACGCCGCTGTCGAAATGGTAAGCTGCCCAGCCTTGCTTATTATATTTGGTATGGACTTACTTCGTGTTTATGCATTGACAGAGATTCTTCCAACGTCTAACTCCACAATCTCCAAGCCTGGCTACTACGACTATCGTATTAAAAATGGATCACATTGACTTCCAGCCTCGTCATTTCAGACTTCATGGCAGATCAGTCTTAATACACTCCTTAGACGTCATGAGTTGACTTTTTCTTAAGAAGTGTGGAAATGGAAGGAGCAAACGACTTTTCGCAATCCAAAATAAACAAGAGGATGATCATCTGAAATTCAAATTGAATAGGCTGTCGGAGGAAGGGAGGGACGGATGGTATGAGGCATGGCCTACTTGTAAATAGGTGCCATTATTAGTCAGAGTCAAGTGGGTGGGACTGGGGACATACACGTTTAGATTCCCCTTGTGTTGGGGAAGACAATTAGATATTTATATCAGTGAACTTGACTAAGAAGTATCTGCTTATGTCAAGTGAACTTAATCAAAAAATCACGCAGTGGTTAAAAATAAGTACCTTACATAATACTGCAGATATTTTAGCAAAATAAATGGCGACATCATCTTCAGAGCGAAGAAATAGTGTGACTCTCCTTGTACGATACACTGTATCCAATTACCTATCCAGCTGTTCTGTATGGTTGGAAGGTCCTGCCATTTATGCCGAAGATAACCTTCTATTCGCACAGGTTGCTGGGTGGTAATGTTTCGATTTACAGGTACACATTTCAAAAATTTAGTTATTTGCAGATTGTCCAGTGCCAAGGTTGCATACACCCGTGTGCAAGTGTGGTCGCCCCCTCCCCTCCCCCCCCCCCCCCTCTTCACACTAGTTCGCATGCAATGAGAAAAACGTAGTGTAATCAGGTGCTTTTCTTTCAAGAAAACGATTAAAAGTCATTATTACACAAGTCTGTAACAGTGCCGTAAAAGGATCTTTTTTATGGCTGCTTACAAGTCACCTCTGTCTTTCAAAATATAAAATATTAAAAATACACCATACCCTAATTCGAGGGTGAGAGCCCTTTTCCAGTGCTAACTTAAGGATTTTTCTAAGCAAACTGGAGACTGTTTTAACTTTTATACAATGTAAACACTAGTTTCATACTACATAAGAACTTCAGTGCTGAACTTATAGACAATATGGAAGTAGAATGTCTCGTACTATACTTTCGACTCTGACTTTTGCAGTAAGAACACAGGAAAACTAATATACAGCAGTATATAGCATTTTAATTAATGTCACCATATTAAATAGTTCAAGTGTGTAAATGTTTAGTAATGAGATCTCAGGCAATGAAGCTGTATTACGAAACAACTGAGGAGCACACAGATATGCAAGAAATTTAGAGCCATCAACATACTTGCCATACAATAACTTATTCAGTTGTTGAAGCACTGTCGGTGGCAGGAAGTGTATAATGTAAACACTTAGAATAATAAACACAATGCATTCATATTGACTCTTCTTAAATTTACGAAAGCTACTTACCACTAAAGTACAAAATACAAAACCCCAGTTGTGGCAAGTAGTGGCAAGCAGACAGTTTGGAAAATACAGACCATCAGGATCTCTTGTATAAATAAGCAGTAAGTCTATCAGAGTTAGTGGCACAATTAATATCTACTTGCAGTAGCTGGTTACATGAAATCCTGCAAGATATCAAGAAATTTTGCAAGAGAGCCTATGATTATATGTTTCACAAGGAGGATACGTAAATCTCAGCATAAAATTAAAAAAGAAAAATATGGAGTGTAGTGACGTCAGTGCCAAAGACGCAGGCGAAAGTTTCAGCTGTCAGTGTGGTGAAATGGGAGAATAAAGACGTTGTTGGCATTACTGAGTTCTTGAAGGATCATTTATTATCTATTTTGGGTAAACTGATTCAAAACTTTTTGCTCAACACAAGTCACATAGATGTGTTACAGATTGCTTTTTCGAGAGAACAACAAGAGATGAGGCAGCTAGACCTTAATACAAGGCGAACTGAGTCAATAATTAAGCCGATGAAGTGTTATATTCAAGTGGGTACAGTCATATACCAAGTAGGATATTGAAGATTTGTGCACTACACTTTGGCAATGTCCTTAGTCACTCATGCATCACGTCTTTCCATGTTAGTATTTTCCCAGAGGGGATTCTACATAGTAAAAGGGAAAGGATACTGTTGACAACTATAGGCCTATATCATTGTCACATGTATCGTCACAAACTGAGTGAAAGGTATTTTGCAATAGAGCAGTCGCATATTTCTCGGGCCACATATAGACAGATACACCGTTCGATCTGTGTTGGCTGCTTAGTTTGCAGGCAGCTACATTCCTTCTTGCAGTACACAGACAACCATATTGAATAAAAACTGTCGTCATTGGATATATGCTTTTACTCCACAATAACACTGAATGTCCCAATAATGATAGTAACAACTTTATTGACACTGTGGACCAAAACTGCGAAACTACGGTATTTATAAGGCTTGAATCTCAGTCTAAGCAATAGGAAGCAGAAGTTTGCATTACTGGGTTTCTTCTGTTGTACAGATAACTGTCAGTTTTTTTTCTTTTTCTTTTTTTGCGACTAATATAAACATAGTTGTTACAGATGCGATGAAGAACTCATTAATAAAACAAAATCATGACTTAAAGAGACACAACTTTCGTTTCACACTCTTAACTGCAATAAAATACATTTTATTCAATTTCTAACATACAATCCTGTTCGTGCTGATTTTCAACTCTTCCGTGGGAAAGAGAGGCACCAGTTTTCGAGGTTTGAACAAATTATAAGGTTTAGTGGAAGACACCTATGCGGGATCTTCCATAGAAGCTACATGCAACTACCTTTACTTTATGGTCTATAGTCCACTACCAGTACCACTGATTCAGTGAGACACGTTTACTTCACACATTTCCATTCCTTGAGTTCATATGTGATAATATTTTGGGGACAGTCCGTCCAGGCAGAAAGAATACGTTTTAGCCAAAAAGCGAGCGACCTGGATCATATATTGAAATAATCAACGGCGTTTAAGTAGGTCTCTATGTGATAAGCTGAGGATTATTACGCAATTGAACTTGTTTAAAAGTGATAGCAGCATTCCAGACACAATAATGATCTTTATGTGCGAGTAAATCCTTGACTACTGTTCGTACACAGGTGTTGCACTTTTCAATAGGCTTCCACAAAAACTGAAGACCATGAGTGACACACCACACGTTTTCACAATCAAGCTGAAGGATTTTCTCCGTCGAACGTTTCCTTTTTCTTGGAGTATTAACCTAAGTCCATTTCTTTTCAAGAAATGTAATTTGGCTTGATTAATGGGTTATTACAATTGTAAGTCATTAAAATGCAGTAGAAAGTTCGAACACAGGTCACTTAATGAAGATAAACTTTTTCGATCCGATACAGCCATCCTTATTTGGACTTTCCTTGATTTCGCCCAGTCGATACAAGAGAGAGTATCATGCCTAGTTGAATAAAAAGTGAATAAATTAATTACATAGATACATAAAATTCAGTCACTTCGCTACCTTAGCCACATAATCGGAGTAGCTCTACCGTCTGGGAATCCAGATTTAGGCTTTCTAAATTGTTCCAGGGCTGTGCTGGGATGGTTCCTTTGAAAAGGGCACGCTCGATTTCCTTTCCCATCCCTTCATAACAGAAGCCAGTCTTCCGTCTCTAAGGCGCCTTGCCACGGTCCTTGCGGCTCCACCCGTCGGAAGTTCGAGTCCTCCCTCGGGTTTGGGTGTGTGTCTTGTCCTTAGCGTAAATTAGTTTAAGGTAGATTAAGTAGTGTGTAAGCTTAGGGACCGATGACCTCAGCAGTTTGGTCCCATAAGACCTTACCACAAATTTCCAAATTTTTTTCCGTCTGTAATGACCTCGCTGTCAACGGGACGTTAAACTCTAATCTTCCTTCCTTCCTTCATTGCTTCCTTCTGAGTAGCCGAAGAGGCTTTAGCCAACAAAACGTATGTATTTCCGACACGTTCCTTTCTCCGTGGAATTTTCAGTGGCAATGTTCTCGATAGAAGTATCTTAATAATTATATTCCACTTACAGTAATAACACCACGAGTTCTTTGTTTTATAATTTCTGAGGAGATCATATCCTGAAACAGAGGTTTGGGCAGGATATGTTTCTCACGAAGAAGAAAAAGCATCGTCACGTTCCAATACTGCAGTACCACATTAGTTCATAAAACCGTTTGTAATGCAACTGATTAGATCCAACAGAGTTATATGAATGCTAAGTACTTAACTCCTTATTCACTACAAATATTACATGCTGTGTCATCATAACCACTGTTTATGTAGTTTAAAATAAGTCAGTTACTAGTTTTTAAAAGGCATCAAACTTTATGAGTAGGAGCCTTAAATCCTCAAGAAAAAATTTCTAAGTTGAAGAAATACATTTTTTATTTCATCTATTTGCCTTTGGTATACGAGAGGGAGAGCGGTGTGCTGACCACATGCTCCTCCATATCCGCATCCAGTGACGCCTATGGGTTGAGGATGACACGGCGAGCGGTCGGTACCGTTGGGCCTTCATGGCCTGTTCTGGAGGAGTTTAGTTTTATTTGCCTTTGGTACCCATATATAAGTGTATACTGCTGCAGTGAGATACCAACAGAACCAAATGCTTGCGAGAAAGGTTAAATGTAATTTCACAACTGTAGATCTGCCAACACTCTGACAGCGGATAGTGACTCGTGTTTGAATAGTTCAGTCGGTAGCACATTTGCCCACGAAAGGCACAGGTTCCAGATTCGAGTCCCGGTCCGGTACACAGATTTATTCTGCTAGGAAGTTGCAAATCAGCGTACACTCCAATGCAGAGGGGAAACTCATTCTGGGAAGATTACATGTAGTTGTGACGCGGCCATCAGAGGTCAGTGCCCAGACACGTCATCTCGAACGCCTATAGCAATGAAATTACTGAGACTAGGTTCAAATACTTCCACTTTATCGTTGGTCACTGGTGAATAAAAAATCTGATTTCGTCCATCACTAGTTTCATAAACCGTTATTTGCACTTTTGCGTAGTATGATTATCATATGAATAAAAATATTTTCCGATACTGATATTATTTTTAATTCATAAGTGCTAAAACATACAACGACCAAGTGCCTGATATCTGCGTCTGACACAGGAAATATTCACAGACAAAATTGACAAAAGTCTTCAAATATCTGAAACTACCTTTATACTTTTGTCTCGAAAAGTGATTGTAACGTTTAAAAAGATACCTTGCTTTGAGTCTACTACCCATATCTTATACGGAATTGAAGAAAACCTAACATCGGTTAGGAAAATCATTTCACCGACGACAAAGAACATATAATATAGGCGAAGAGAATTTCCAACACTAATAGTGAAACGCTAGAACTAGCTCAGACGGAAATTTCAAGACTGATATGTACTATCTTTCGCCTCTTTCAATGAACAGAATGGCGAGAAAAGTGAACTAGACGACGAAAATAATTTAGGGTAGAGAAGTAAAGGTAACAGATTCTGATCATTATCTATGCTAGGCTCGAAACTTATGGTACTCCAGCTGTAGTTCCTTGTGACAGTCTTTGCTGCACTTCCACTTCTGTTTGTAACAAATATACGTTTAATCTGAAAGCAATAAATTATTCGAACGCATGCTGCTATCAAATACTTTTTTTAACTCATTGCATTTTAAGGAGAACTCGCTGTTAATCAGAAGTAATAATGAAATTCAGCTTATAACAGGATCTACAACACGACTGTCTATTTTTAAAGCGCGAACATTTACTTATATTTAGTTATCATTCTTTAGCGAATACATCTGTTATTATGTTAAAATTTGAACTAACAGTGGAGCTAATTATGTATATGCACGTCGGGGTCATTAGAGATGAACCGTTACATCATTTGAAAAATGAATCCGATATGCCCAAATTAATAAATCATACCAAACTCCCACTAGCTAAGGCCCAAGTAGCCCAAATTAGGACAATATGTCGGATATTTGAGCATAACTCCTCTCGAATACCACACCAGTGTTTAAATTACTATGCTATCTCTCGCTGATCTTTCAAGAATACTACGCTGAATTCACAGCTGGCACTGTTGCTGAATTTCCATGGCAGAATTAAGCAGCTTCTAAAAAGCACTTAGGCAACTTCCTCTAGCATGAAATAAGGGCTGTCGAACCAGCTCACCTCGTCCTTTTGGAAGGACCTCAGCGGAAGATATTGTCCCCCGTGATGGCAATGCCTTTCAGTACCCGTGTTTATAGAAACTAAGATGGTGATTAGAATAATGAATGGATGTTATGCCACATCTGTGTCGTACATAAAAGTTTGTGTCAATACGTTGAGGCGAACGTACCGTACCAATATTTACATCTGGCAGGAATTGAGATTTTCTTTGTTTAATTCTTCCCAAGTGACACAAATTAAGGAGGAACAGGAAATACAGGGAGAATCTGAAGATCATAGAAAAAATTTAGGAGTTCGTTTCTAGATAGTTTCTGACTCTTTTCGTGTAATGGACCTATTGTCTCCAGTGTCTCGATATAGATTAGTCGCATGTCATCTGATATTTTATTTCTTACCCCCATTTATATTTTTATCTGGATTGCACTGAAAAATCTGAACAACAGTGCAAGTGCCCTGTGTGTCGTGCTCGGAAACGAACTTGTTCCATTCACCGACAGTACTTGTTGACAACTGTAATGCCCACTTATTCTTCGCCGTCAGCCTTGCACTGATTACAGCTCGGTTCTGTCTCAGATTTTTTTCCCGGCGGTGTTAGTTGTAGGTTAAGAGTGATATACAGCATTAGCATTTGAACCACTGAATAGCTGGTCGATATGCACGTGTGCATTGGGTCACTGAATGCATTCGAGAAGCGACTTAACGATCCTATTCTCAACTGTTCGGCTACGACGGCAGTCACATCACAGTACATTCGAATCTCTAAGGAGTTGTTGGGTTACTCTGTCTTTTACGTTCTGGTGATTGCATACTACAGGCTTTTTCACTGTTGTTAGGGTGTTTTCACAGAAACAAAAGTAAATTGGGTAACAAACCGAATAAATCATAATTTCATTATTACGCATTAAAGGGTCACTGCAGGCCACGTGTTCCTTGTACCAAAATATTCTTCAGCATCCTCCGAAACTTTGTCCTTAGAATTCAGGTCCACCCTGTATATCACGAGGTGAAAGTGACAAAAATTTCGAATAAAAACTTTCACACTGTAACATGTCCTATTTTCTGTTACGGCCCTCGTCTAAACGCATGAAGCAAACCATACAGGATAGTCAAGGGGAAAGGTACATGCTTTAAGAGGTGTTAATATTAGTGATTCTGACATAAAAAGTTATACGAACGTATGTCCTGCTTTAAGAGTTTCGAGGAAACTAATGAACAAATGGGGAACAGTACAAATCCAGATAATAGTAAGTGAAATATTGTGATCTAATGTTTTGTTTTATTGTGTACATTTCTTCAAAAAGATGTTTAAAACGTCCGCCGTCAACTGCAATGCATTTTGCAGCTCTTGTGGACAGCTGCTGTGTTCCTGATCTGATCTCACTCCTACGATCGTTTACTTGAGAACAAGCATGTAAAATACGAAATGGAAGTTCCTCCTTTGTGTCCACTCTGTGCGTCTAGACTTCGCTCTTACGCCAACCACACAAACAGTAATCTAATGGAGGAAGACAGGGTGACCTCGACGGCTAAGAAATGACTACACGTCGACTGACCGAACGCCCAGCATATATTTTAGTGAGGTGCTGTGTCACCGTACGCAGAGTGAAGACGGAGGAGAAGAAAGAAAAAGGAAGGGAACAGTGGTGCTAGCTGCAGCGGGACATTATGCGGAATCATTGGCGACAAGCGGAAATGTGTACCAGACCGGTATTCGAACCTGGACCCTCCTAGTTACTAGGCAGGTTCGTTAACCACTGAACTACCTCGAACACATTTTCAAGGAAATCAAGACAATGTACCCCATTAACATGGTTATCGAAAACTACTGGACGGATGAGCTGGTGGTCAATAATGCTGAACTACACTTTCACTGGATAACGTCAAATGGCTCTGAGCACTATGGGACTTAACATCAATGGTCATCAGTCCCCTAGAACTTAGAACTACTTAAACCTAACTAACCTGAGGACATCACACACATCCATGCCCTTGATAACGTCGTTGAAAATTTGTTTCAACAGTGACGTGCATATTTTCATCTGCCCACACGTGAGAGTTGCGTGTGTTATTGATGCCATTGCTGGTAGATGTTGACTCGTTAGTGAACAGAATTAGTGGAATACAGCGTTCATTGGCAATGATCCATTGACAGAATTCCTTTTGTTTGGCATAATCTCCTGCACGCAGGTGTTGCACACTGCCGATGATACGGATGCAGGTAGCCGGTAGTTGGACTGCGTTCTACCACTTCAAGAATGTTCTCAACTTTAGTGATATCTCATGTTGGACGGAACGTTCAGATACATGTACGCTGGGAAGCGTACCACGCTCACGCAATCTGTCAAACACCCCGTTAAATATCCGTATCCAGAACTCCGTGATTAGGAAATGGCCTTTCGTATTCGCGAACAGCGGCTCTGGAATTACTATTGCAAAACCCGTAGACAATGATCATGTCACCATACTCTGCCTCTGTGAAGACCTGTGGCATTTTCACTACAGTGACTCGTACTGCTTTGATTGTACCAGTGTAGTACACTGGTGTAACCACTGCGAGGTAAATAACGTGTAAACTCACAGGACTCGTCACCCCACCATGTGCAAGTGAAGTGTGTATTAGAATGGTCAGTTAAGACTATACTATGTAGCGTAATGTCGCTTTGGTTGTATCCACGTGCGAGTGCTGGTGAAGACGGACATGCGACTGACGCCTGTTATTTCCAAACAGCTGTATGTTGGATACAGTTAAGAAATTGCTAATTTTCATTTGAAGTTTTTGTTCAAAATCACCAATACTATCACCCCTCAAAGCATGTGCCTTTATTCCTGACTCGCCCTGTATAAACATGTTTTAAGATTCATGGATTGATTAGTGATACATTAAATGATTACGAACAACAGAATAATTTCGAGAATTTAAATACTAAAACTTAAATCAGCAGTACGAATGCACGTTAAGGCATTTTTCACAAGAGTAAGTGCAAATACTTTTGTCCAAAAAAAAAAAAAAAAAAAGAAATTAATGTGTGTGAAATCTTATGGGACTTAACTGTGAAGGTCATCAGTCCCTAAGCTTACACACTACTTAACCTAAATTATCCTAAGGACAAACACACACACCAATGCCCGAGGGAGGAGTCGAACCTCCGCCGGGACCAGCCGCACAGTCCATGACTGCAGCGCCTAAGACCGCTCGGCTAATCCCGCGCGGCGAATATTTTTGTGTTTTGTTTACATTTCTTTGGAAAGCAGTAATGATCACAATATGAAAGAACATTTCGTCTCACATTTTTATTTCCGTGATGCTTATTTTTAAATTCTACACAGAGATAACCGATATTTTGCGTCTTATTTTCTTTTATCAGAAATATCTTTCTCTAAATTCTTCTGATAACCAGTAATTACTGTTAGAGCCTGCATTCGGGAGGACGACGGGTCAATCCCACGCCCGGTCATTCTGATTTGGGTTGACCGTGATTTCCCTAAATCGCTCCAGGCAAATGCCGGGATAGTTCCTTTGAAAGGGCTCGGCCAACTTCCTTCCCCGTCCTTCCCTAATCCGATGAGACCGATGACCTCGCTGTTTGGTCTCCTCCCCAAAAACAACCCAACAACTGTTAGAGCCATCTGAGTGACTGAGGTAAAAGTAAGCCCTTATTTTCAGTGCAGCGCAGATTCAGTATACTGTTCCGTCTGTCAATATCCCTCCAAAGGATCAAATCAAGGTTAGACTGCGAGAGCACTGTCACTTCACGACAAGGAGAGTGACAGCATAAGCCATAGCCTGCCGAACTGGCATATGTCGTTCAAGCATTCCACCGCTATCGTGAGAAAAAGAACTGAAGATCAACCTCCTTGAGGTCGCTTGCCTGGCATCACCATCTGATGATCGCTACCAGAACTCATTTCGCGTAGGCATCACAAGTTGAATGCTACAGCACGATGCGCTGCCGTTTTGGAGGCAATTGGGAGGGCTGTGTCAAAGCAGACAGTACCTAACCATCTCCACACAATACGTTTGGCCTCTAGGTCTCCATTACGAACAATAGTACGAACCCCTTGCTCCTCCGTGGGCGAACACAGTGGACAAGAAAACATCTGAAGTGGAATCTGGATATAAGTCGTTGTATTCTCTTCATCGTCGAGTGTAGGATTTGCCTGACGCCTGGTGATCGTAGTGGGAGAGTGTGAAGACGGTCAGATATTAAATCAGGTTTCTGTTAGACTTAATTAAGATAAAGTTTTACCCCAGCATAAGAGTGATGGGCACAAAACAGGACCAGTGAGTGACGCATTACGCTATCATCGTTCTGCGTCAAATAATTTGCCGATCTGTTCAAATGGTTCAAATGGGTCTGGGCACTATGGGACTCAACTGCTGTGGTCATAAGTCCCCTAGAACTTAGAACTACTTAAACCTAACTAACCTAAGGACATCACACACATCCATGCCCGAGGCAGGATTCGAACCTGCGACCGTAGCGGTCGTGCGGTTCCAGACTGTAGCGCCTTTAACCGCTCGGCCACTCCGGCCGGCTGCCGATCTGTGATTCCACGTAAAGACATACCACTCCACGCGCAATCACTCCGTTTGGAAGGAATTACTTTCACAGTTAAGAGTTGGATGATGTAGTATTTCGGCTTCTGGACAACTTAAAGCACGTATTCCCTGGCAGCACTTGAGTAAAAATTTTGGATACTAAAATTATGGTTCGAAATTAATGGTGTACTTTCGATGAAATCAGCAATTCGACTGGAACCCGAAAGCACATCATTAATAAATCACACCGAGGCAGTTGAGCCACTGATTTATATGCTGCTTCTTTGTGCAGTACTACTGTTAAAATAACATATATGTTTCGTATTGACTGCTTTATGTTTTTCTGAGTTATTGTTGTATCTGTAATTTTTTGTTAATTCGTAGAATAAACTTGAGTATAACACACTAAAAAGATGCATATCCACTGATGAACAAAACATTATGACCACCTGTTTAATAGCTTGTTTGACCTTCTTTGGAACGAAAGACATCATTGATTCTGGGTATCAGGAATCCTACAGTTTGTTGGTAGGTGTGTGGAGGTATGTGGCATTAGATGCCTACGCACAGGTCATGTAATTCCCGTAAATAACGGGCCGCTGATATGCGTACGCGGTGATGGCGTGCGATAGCAACGCAGGTGGTTCAAATGGCTCTGAGCACTATGGGACTCAACTGCTGTGGTCATAAGTCCCCTAGAACTTAGAACTACTTAAACCTAACTAACCTAAGGACATCACACACATCCATGCCCGAGGCAGGATTCGAACCTGCGACCGTAGCGGTCGTGCGGTTCCAGACTGTAGCGCCTTTAACCGCTCGGCCAATCCGGCCGGCCAACGCAGGTGGGTTACATAGGATTTTCATCAGGTGAATTTGGTCGCCGAGACGTCAACATGAGTTCTCTATAATGCTTCACAAACCACTGTAGCACTGTTCTGGTTCCGAGACAGGGACAATTACACTGCTGGAAGATAACATCACCGTTGGAGAAGACATCAAGCAGAAGGGATCCAGGTGATTCGCAGCTGTCAGAGTGTTTTAGATTGCTACCACAGGTCCCATGCAAGCGCAGGAGAACGTCTCTCGAAGTACGAGTATAATACTGCTCCCACCAGCCTGCGTCCGTGGCGGGCTGGACGTTTCGAGCCACCGTTCACCTCGATTACGGCGTTTGCGGAGACGACCATCGACAAAAATTTGGTTCACCCGAAGAACCGACACGTTTCCATTGATCGACGATCGAATCCCTATTGTCCCGCGCCCACTGCAATCTTAATTGACAATGTCGTTGAGTCAATGTGTGAACACATAGGGGTGGTCTGTTGCGGAGTTCCATGTTCAACAATGTACGATGAATGATGTGCTCCGAAACACTTGTGCGTGCACCATCATTGTGATCTTTCGGCAGATGTGCCCCAGATCACCATTTGCTCTAATTTACAGAGCAAACAAGCCTCCGAACCCCATGTTCTATGAGGAGCCTTCAACGTCCAACCATTTAGTGTCTAGTGGTAATTGCACTGTTTTTCTACCTCTTTCCGTAGATACGACAGTAGCATGTGAACATTCGACCAGTTTCGCCGTTTTCTTGATCTTATTCACACGTTGTGTGTAGTAAGAATTTCCCCTTTGTCAAAGTCGCTTAGCTCAATGGATTTCGCCGTTTGCAGCCCATAATTTTTGTTAGGGTGATCCCACGTCCGTGTCTGCTCCTCTTACATCCTTTTGTTACAGCGTCACGTGCCCGCGTAGACACCAGGTGACATCCAACGTCGCGGTGGGCAGTGGTCATAATGTTTTGGCTTATCGGTGTATTTTGCTCAGATTCTCAAATGGAGTCTACGAAACAGTACCTGAAGGAAAAATCAGAATTATGGTTTAACGCCCAGTCGATAACAAGGGCTTTATGGATGGAGTACACGCTGAATGGGGAACGACGGGGAAAGAAATCTGCTGTCCTTTTTCAAGGAAACTTCTAGGTATCTACCTTAAGAGAATCAGGGAAACCATAGTAAACCTAAACCTGTGTGGACAGACCGGGATTTGCACCGTCATCCTCCCGAATGCAAGCTCAGTGTCTTTACACAGCGCCTCCTCACTCAGTAAAAATGTCCTGCTTAACGCCAGGAAGTTTCACACGTATTACTTTTTCACGAAGAGGAATTAGTAAGCAAGATAGTTTCTTTTATAAACTATACTGCGTGTCAAAAAAAAGTGAAGAACTCACAAGGGGAAGAGGAAACGAAATTAAAGTTCACCATTTAAGAAGGCATATGATATTATGTCGTTTCGGAGATTACAAACTTGAGCCAAATTTACAAAGAATTTGACAATATGAGCCCACTTATAATTATGACGTTGCACACCTTCTCACCTCAATGTACACACTGATTCAGTTGGGAGTGTTGTCATAAAGTCGTTGTATCCTCTTCTAACGCAAGGTGACGTACAACTGTTGTAACTGATCGCTGAAACCCAGGATGCTGGATGGAGATATCGTGGAGCTGCTCCCACACGTTTTCTATCGGGAGTGATTTGGCGATCTTGCTAGTCACCGGAGTACCTCATCAAGTAGACAGTTCGCAGACACAAATGGTTCAAATGTCTCTGAGCACTATGCGACTTAACTTCTGAGGTCATCAGTCGCCTAGAACTTAGAACTAATTAAACCTAACTAACCTAAGGACATCACACACATCCATGCCCGAGGCAGGATTCGAACCTGCGACCGTAGCGGTCGCTCGGTTCCAGACTGTAGCGCCTAGAACCGCACGGCCACTCCGGCCGGCTCGCAGACACACACGTGCCATGAGTGAACGAGTATTGTTCTGTTGAAAAATGGCACTGCTGTACTGTCGCATGAGAGAGAACGCATGAGCACACAGGATGTCCATGAGGTACCGTTGTGCTTTCAGAGTTCCATCCATCTCCACCAACCATAACGTGAAGGCATACCTGATGGCTCTCCGCCTCATGACGTCAGGAGCAGTCGCGCTCTGCCTCTCCAAAAGTGTCTCCTCAAGTTCCAATCATAGTCGCCGAAGACGGTCATGCAGGAAACCACGATTCATCGCTGAACGCAATGCGGTGTCATTCATCAGCAATCTATACTCCACGGTCGAGTCACCATGCCAAACACAGCTGTTAGGAGGTGTTAACGGCAATCTGCATGTGGTACTGTAGTTATTCTGGAGTTCGGCTGCCGCTGGGTATGGTCGACCGGAACTTTGACGACGAGTATACCTGTCTTCACGCTCCCATGCAGTCCAATTCGACCCACTGTCGCGTCTGAATGCCTCATAATGCTGGATATTGCACGATTCGACCAGCCATCCTAATGAAAACCCGCAATGAGGCTCCTTTCAAACTCCGTTAGGTGCTGATAACGCTGTCTCCGTGTCCGCAGCGATCACTCAACATCTGATGTTGTTCACCCCCGTTGTTTAACCTACCAAGCACTCTGGTGGCCGTTCTATCTGTCACAGAGAACCGCACCTCTGATCATTTACATATGCGACGATGGTGTGTACATGTACGTAATTACACTGACATTAGACCATGTCTCTTGGGTGCTTCATGTTTTTGTGAGGCAATGTATACAAGATGGCGCCAACTGCACTAATGCCCTATAGCCTCAGCAACATGTATTTATCGGGAGGGCCTCAGGAATATTTATTAGCCGCAAAAACCTCGGCCTCACAAATTATAAGTTTCCGGAAATTCCTGACGCAGATTCCGTGTAGAGGCTGCAGGAACGACAGAAATTTTAATAGATACCCAAGTCCGGAGGTCTATTGTACCTACGATATAGCATCAAACACATGGAACAGAGCCGGCCGAAGTGGCCGTGCGGTTAAAGGCGCTGCAGTCTGGAACCGCAAGACCGCTACGGTCGCAGGTTCGAATCCTGCCTCGGGCATGGATGTTTGTGATGTCCTTAGGTTAGTTAAGTTTAACTAGTTCTAAGTTCTAGGGGACTAATGACCTCAGCAGTTGAGTCCCATAGTGCTCAGAGCCATTCGAACCATTTTTGAACATGGAACAGACTGTTTCTCTTTCCTCGTCTACAGTGGGAAAAAGAGAAAAATAATTTACAGTGAATCTGCTAATTACCACATAGGCAACTGACTAGCAAACCGCTATCGCATTCATGTAAGAGAATGAGGACTAGGACAAAAAACGTAACGAGTGAATAATATGAAACCTGAACGCTGTACACTTTGTTGCACTCCATGGCAATGAGCATTGTAACCGCTTTAGTTAGCTGGTTACAAAAGCAGTAACTTGCAGATTTACAGCAAATTCTTGTCGCTTTTTTGAACATCAGACGCTTATTTCCGAATCACGACGTCTCTGGACATGGATTCATGTTCAAACAATTACCCATCCAGTTTTCTCTGCATACCCAGGGAGACATTATGCGGATTTTCCAAATATCCCGTTCACTTCATACTGTATGTGCCTGGAAGGTTTTGTAGTGGCAGTTTCATATCAATTAAAATAACCATGTGATTGATAGTAGCAGGAAGCGGGTAATGTGGAACAGCTATCATGTTATTCATCATTCATCTTAAACGCCACTGGTTTGCTGCCTTTCCTAATCCACAGAAACGTGCGTGACTTTCAGATCGTAACAGCTTTTTCTCCTGCACGTACCTGCACAGTCCTATTTCTCAAGGTTTTTTAAATAAATTTATGAAATATGCAACAACAGAAACAAATACCCAACTTCTCGACGAATGTCGGTGCAACACAGTCGGATTCCGCATTAAAGGCAAGGATCAACAATAATCCCGTCTACAAGCAGAGTAACAGATATAACCCACAAAACTATTGTGCAAACTCATTCACATCCATCTATCGCAGAATGTTAGAATATATTCTGAGATCAAATTTCAAGAACTATCTTGAACACAATGACCTCCTCCTTGCGAGAAAGCACGGATTTAGAAAACAGCTGTCATGCGAAATCCAACATGCACTGAAAGCCAGGGCAGTCAGGTCTGACTCAGTACCTCACACTTGTTAACGGAAGTATGATCATATACGATATCAAATAAAATTTCGACTATATTGATGATTTCTTGGTACGGATTTACATTGGAAGCATTGATTGAGAGTGATTAGATAATGGAGAGTCATCAACAGGTGTAGAAGTAACTTCTGGCAAGCCCAAGGGACGTGTGTTGTAACCCCTGCTGCTCATGTTGTATGTCAATAACATGATAGTTACAATTAATAGTGACCTCAGAATTCAGAAATTTTACGGGTGATGCAGTTATCTGTAATGAAGTATTATCTGAAAAAATCTGCACAAATATGATTAGGCCCTTTGGTAGGATATTGAGGAAATGCTTTTAGTCTACAGAGAAGGCTACTTACAAATCATCAGTGCGACTCATCCCATAACATTGTTAAGATGTGTGGGGCCAGTATCAAACACATATAACGGAGAATATTGAACTTATACTAAGAGGGCAATACGATTAGTCACAGGGCTGTATGACACCCCGGAAAGTGTCACAAATATGTTGACAAATCTGAACTGACAGACTCTTTAAGAGAGATACCAGCAAAAGGCTATTTCAGATACTCTAACAACCAACATTAAATGAGAAATCTAGGAATATATTAAAACCCCATGCGCATCACTTCTACCGGGTCAAGATAAGATTAGACTACCTTGAACAATCGGGTCCTCTGCCGGTTGTTCGCGTCGTTCTAGAACGATATTTCGACGTCGTGTCTCACTGTCTTCTTCAGGTGGCTAGGGGACCACCTGAAGAATACAGCGAATCACTCTGTCAAAATATAGTGCAAGAACGACGCGAACATCCGGCAGAAGATCTGATTATTCAACATGTCAACATATCGCCTGGAAAAACTGAAGAATTACATAAGATAGACTAATTAGCACGCACACGAAGGCATTTAAGTAGTCACAGCTACTGCGTTATATGCGTGGATGGATAAGAAAGAAACTTAATACGTGGTATTATGGGGAGTATCCTCTATCATACACACCGAGCGAGGTGACGCAGTGGTTAGCACACTGAACTCGCATTCAGGGGACCGACGTTTCAGATCTGACCAGCCATACAGATTTAGGTTTTATTTATATTTCCCGTGATTTCTCTGAGTCGTCCCAGATATGCCTTCCCCATCCCTGAAAAAGTCCGAGCTTGTCCTCCATCTCTAATGACCTCGATGTTGACGGGACGTTTTCCTGACGTAGAATTCATCATAGATTAAACTCGGCATCAGAAGTGGACGACACATCTTACGTATCGATTTGCAGTAATTTTTTGCCTAACAGCTGGGGATGAAAGCGGCGTTGGTGGCGGTGCTGACGCTCGTGGGAACGGCGATGTCGCAGTACCAATCGTTCTACGCAGGCGGTGGCTGGTCGTACCCGGGCCCGCTGCCGCAGTTCGCCGCGGCCAACTCTGAGGAAGGCCTTGAAAACCGTGTTGGTGCTACGACTACTACCACGCAGTCGCCTGAACAGTTCATCTCTTCGCAAGTCGGTGCCTGGCCAGAGGACCGTCAACCATTCTGGTTCGTCAACAGGTACGCAGATACTGCCACAGCACCACTAATGTTTGTTCGCAATGTGTCCCTGTGTCACTGTATCACTGTGGAGCTGTTGATACTTCTTCATCAATGATTCCAGCTTTGAACGAAGTCTGCGCGTGTTTTATCTTCCTACAGTACAATATCTAGTAGGAAGGAACATCCATTGGGAAAGTAGAGACACTGGACATTTAAGACAATGTGATATTACACTACCGGTCATTAAAGTTGCTACACCAAGAAGAAATGCAGATGACAAACGGGTATTCATTCGACAAATATATTATACTAGAACTGACATGTGATTACATTTTCACGCAATCTGGATGCATAGATCCTGAGAAATCAGTATCCAGAACAACCACCTCTGGCCGTAATGACGGCCTTGATACGCCTGGGCATTGAGTCACACAGAGCTTGGATGGCGTGTGCAGGTACAGCTGCCCATACAGCTTCAACACGATACCACAGTTCATCAAGCGTAGAGATTGGCGTATTGTAAGGAGCCAGTTGCTCGGCCACCATTGACCAGACGTTTTCAGTTGGTGAGCGATCTGGAGAATGTGCTGGCCAGGGCAGCAGTCGAACATTTTCCGTATCCAGAAAGACCCGTACAGGACCTGCAACATGCGGTCGTGCAGTATCCTGCTGAAATATACGGTTTCGCAGGAATCGAATAAAGGGTAGAGCCACGGGTCGTAAGACATCTGAAATGTAACGTCCACTGTTCAAAGTGCCGTCAGTGTGAACAAGAGGTGACCGGGACATGTAACCAATGGCACCCCATACCACCACGCCGAGTGATACGCCAGTATGGCGATGACGAATACATGCTTCCAATGTGCGTTCACCGCGATGTCGTAAAACACGGATGCGACCTTCATGATGCTGTAAACAGAACCTGGATTCATCCGAAAAAATGACGTTTTGCCATTGGTGCACCCAGGTTCCTCGTGAGTACACCATCGCAGGTGCTCCTGTCTGTGATGCAGCATCAAGGGTAACCGCAACCATGGTCTCCGAGCTGATAGTCCATGCTGCTCCCAACGTCGTCGAACTGTTCGTGCACATGGTTGTTGTCTTGCAAACGTCCCCATCTGTTGATTCAGGGATCGAGACGTGGCTGCACGATCCGTTACAGCCATGCGGATAAGATGCCTGCCATCTCGACTGCAAGTGATACAAGGCCGTTGAGATGCAGCATGGCGTTCCGCATTACCCTCCTGAACCCACCGATTCCATATTCTGCTAACAGTCATTGGATCTCGACCAACGCGAGCAGCAGTGTCGCGATACGATAAAACGCAATCGCAATAGGTTACAATCCGACCTTTATCAAAGTCGGAAACGTGATGGTACGCATTTCTCCTCCTTACCCGAGTCATCACAACAACGTTTTACCAGGCAACGCCGGTCGACTGCTGTTTGTGTATGAGAAATCGGTTGGAAACTTTCCTCATGTCAGCACGTTGTAGGTGTCGCCACCGGCGCCAGCCTTGTGTGAATGCTCTGAAAAGCTAATCATTTGCATATCACAGCATCTTCTTCCTGTCGGTTAAATTTCGCGTCTGTAGCACGTCATCTTTGTGATGTAGCAATTTTAATGGCCAGTAGTGTACCTTATTACTAGCGAAACTTTGAGATTTTCCCCTCTTATAAATTTTCCAACAAATTTCGAGAATGAAGTCGTCTGACGTCTTCGACAATCGCCGACATTACGGCAGTTGCACATCTCATCATTTTCAAGGCGTAAATGCAACGAGAGAGCGCTTTGGAAGAAAATTTAGAAGTTCTGTATGGAGGGCATGTGCCGAAAGACAACACACACACACACACACACACACACACACACACACACTCACACAGTAAACATAAGTGTCACCACACAACCAAAGATAGTCTACATCAGATGTTATCGATACAAACACACACACACACACACACCTTTCGAACAGGCCTTGAAGGCCGAACGGTACCGACCGGCCACTGTGTCATCCTCAGCCCCTAGGCGTCACTGGATGTGAATACAGAGGGGCAGCGGTCAGCACACCGCTCTCCTGACTGTTGTCAGTTTGGGTGGCGGGTGCCGCTACTTCTCAGTCAAGTAGCCCCTCAGTTGGCCTCAAGGCCTGAATGCACCCCGCTTGCAAACAGCATTCGGCAGACCCGGACGGTGAACCATCCAAGTGCTAGCCAAGCCTGACAGTTCTTAACGTCCATGATCTGACGGGAACCGATGTTACCACTGCGGCAAGGCCGTTGGCGCCAGATGTTATCAGTAGTGAATATTAAGTACCAGCAACTGAGTTAACGTTAAGCCTGGCCCTCTACTGTTTGACTAGGGAGAGAGCAAGATTCCAAACAGAATTTAAACAAAAACCTCCACTCTTCTTTGCAATATCGCACGCTAATTTAATCTCAGCTGCTTCCTTAATAACACCATCCCAATAGCTGAAATAGCTGGAATAGCTGGAAGTGCGTGCCAGAATCTCCGTGTGTTTATATTCCATAGGATGAACGGTACCGAGGAAATGTTATCCAACAGTTGATTTTCTCAGGTGTTTTAAGCGTGTGGGCCACTTACACTCAGTACACGAGTTCTCTACAGTCCAGATGGTCTGACAAGTGTAACATGCGACAGCTGCAAGAGATATGGTAGACACCCGCCTTACGTAAACCAAGATCATTCTTAACAGACCCTCCAGGTCCCTAATCTTAGATCAGGGCCGGCTATGGCGTGCCAAAGTTCATGCGTACAGCGTGTGCGGTCCACTGGCGAGCCGAGACCCGGCCTGGTACGCGGCTTTGCTCGCTCCTTCTCGGAAGAGCCTGGAACAGCGCTACATTTCATTTAACATTGCGGTGCAGCATTTCGCGATCGTCACAGTTCTCTGAGTTTGGCGGAATCGTGGTGTCAGCTCTGTTTACCTTTGCTATTTGTCCGCGGTATGAAGGACGTTCACAGGTCCAATGGCTGATTGCACAAAAGAGGCAGTCTAGCGATCTATCGTCACAATCCTTTAAAATGGAAGGGAATTACAGATCAGAGGGATGAGAATTCTCAATTCACATAAGAGACGGGTCTTGCTTATTTGCTATGAAACGACATTTAGTACCATCCCGAAAGAATTTAAACCTTTACATGACAATGAAAGAAAACAAAATTTCAAAGATCAATGGATGGGATTCATTGTTCTGTACATCAAGAAGCACTTTGCAAGCGTGGAGCGCTTGAAGAAATTGGTAATACGAATAGTAAAATTTCTGAAGTTGCACCCGTTATTCCAATTCAGTTGCAATAGTTTTCAATGGAAATGAACGAAGAGTATGGAAACTTCATGTATCACTTTGGCTAAGTCAAGGGGCATGATTAGAACGATTTTTCGATTAAAATATCTCTATTGTTGAATTTATGAAGGAAAATGGAATGCAGGAATGAAAATTAGAACGTCCAGAATGGACTGCAAACTTCGTATTTTAAGTTGACTACACGCTGCTCAAAGTAAGGCATTGCAAGGTATCTTCTCTGTGGTTTATGCGGATTCATTTAAAAAGGAAATCGCGTTGTAGAAGGGACACATTCTGACGAAGACAATCCAGTTTCCTAAGCTCACATGCGTTAAAGAAAGCCCGAGGTTTGAAGAATTTATTGTGGCCTTGCAAGAACTACAACGTTAGTTTTATAAAAGTTTTGAGGACAGTGTTAATCTTAGTCCGAAGCTCGTGGTCGTGCGGTGGCGTTCTCACTTCCCACGCCGGGTTCCCGGGTTCGATTCCCGGCGGCGTCAGGGATTTTCTCTGCTTCGTGATGACTGGGTGTTGTGTGCTGTCCTTAGGTTAGTTAGGTTTAAGTAGTTCTGAGCTCTAGGGGACTGATGACCATAGATGTTAAGTCCCATAGTGCTCAGAGCCATTTTTGTTAATCTTACATCTGTTTTCGAGTCTGTTTGCCGTTTCTGTTGAATGCGCCCCTGTGCATGTGCAGATGTAACTGATTGACTTCAAGGTAATTCCAGTTTCAATTACAAATCTTTTAACGTGAAAACTGTCCAGGACGTCTACATTGTTTTTCTCAGTTAGATTTTCCAAGTCTCCATAATAAGGCCGCAAAAGTGCTATAATATTTCGATCGACATACTGATGTGAAAGACCTTTTTTCGAATATGAAACTACGTAAGTCACGTTTATGTGGCAACTTGAGAGCGAAACTCTCCGAAATTGTCAGCCTCTGTCCGTATGCCGACAGTTTGTACCTGATAGAAATTACATTGTATTTTCAGCACGACAAATATAATTAATTAATACTGAAAGCTTGTTTTGTTTGTGATGTATGTTGTTGAGAAATGTGAAATACAAAACCAGGTCATACGCGGTACGACTGCACTGCCATTTAAATTCGGCGCGTTCGCTGTTTTATCCTCTTCTCCCTACACGCGCTCAGACAGCGCGACGTGCTGGAGGCGGAAATACGAAGCGAGGCTGAGCACGTCAGCACTCGATCCCGGGCATGGCCCGCGTGCCGAAATCTTGGCCATCCCTGTCTTAGATGACGGTCGAAAGAAATTTCACATCTCGTTTTCGCAGAAAATGATGAAACCTGTTAGTGCCACCTCCATATTATCATCACTCACTCGGTCCACGGCTGGTTGATAATGCGATGTGTGTCTCACCTGTATTTCACTAGAACCATTCTGGTTAAAGGTGACTGCGAGATGGACTAACTCAGCGTATAGGCTATCAGAGTCTGAGGTGAAGTAGGACCTATGAACCAAGGTACGAATTACCCCTTCATGCTGAGCCCAATGGTGATGGCGACCTGTCTGAAGATACAAGGGTTTCCTGTTTGCGTATTGTCAGTAACACTGGTACTCTGACATACCGTGTAGCGAAACCTCATGTTACTCTGCTGATGCCTCCAGTAGAGCGGTGTGTGCATTACATTAAGAGCTCGAATGAATTCTTATATCGGTTAGAGGGACTGAGTTTGAATGCCACTGATATTTTAGTAAGTTTCGATATGGTCTCTTTCTTCACTCGCATTCCACTGTCTCGTTCGTTATGTTTAACTGAGGTTAGCTTTGTTGTTGAATTAACAAACCTATTTCGAATGTGTTGTCTTACTTTTTATTCGATGACCATTTTTAAGCACAGACAGGAAGAGTAGTGATGGGGATGTTTTGTCACCTATTGTTGCCAGTCTAAAACGTTTTCGATTATGTTGAGTCACAGTAATGCAGTACTGTTTAAAAAAGTAAACCATCATTTGACTATGTATTACTATATTTATCATTTGTAGTATCTAGATTTCGGCTTTTATGCCCTTCTAAAATACAATGCTAAAAGTTATTGGACCATTATTATGTCATATCTATTAAGGCAGTCCAAAGTAGACTTGTTTATCTGCTTTGGACTGCTTTAACAGATATGACATAATAATGGTCCAACAACTTTTAGCACTGTACATGAGAATGGCATAAAAACCGAAATCTAGATAGTACAAAAGATAGTAATGCACAGTCAAATTGCGATTTACTCTTCTAAACAGTATTTTCAGTCTGTTAATGGAAGATTTCCAGGAATGTGCCTTAGAGCCGGCGGCACTGAAACCTGCGTCTTTTTCAGATACGTAGGCGATAATTTTGTTGTTTGGCCTCATACAAATAAAAATTTAAATAACTTTTTTGAATATCTGAATTCAATTCACCCGTATATTCGCTTCATGATGGAGGCAGGAAAGGATGGCTGCCTTCCCTTCCTTGGTATATTGGTCGGGAGGAAGGTTAATGGTACGTTCGGACATGCCGTTTATTGTCACCACCCGGCTCAAAATGACGGGGAATTGACTATCTTGGGTTCTAGTACCCACGCCATCTCAGAACCTGAAAATTTGTCAGCTGAGTTATCTCACTTCACAGTCTCATTTTGTCTGAATGGTTAAAGTGAAAGGCAGATGAGACACACGTGAATTGGCTGAGTGTTAAAAATAACAAGGTGGCATGAAAGTCTATGGTGTTTTTACGTTACGCATATAGTATTTCCAACAGTATTGGTCATATTTTACGAAAACATGACCACCATTTAAGATTGGGATCTTTTTAGTGTCCGTAAACTATAATCTCGGTTTGCGTAAGGCTGAGCCGGCCGCTGTAGCCGAGCGGCTCTAGGCGCTTGAGTCCGGAACCGTGCTGATGCTACGGTCGCAGGTTCGAATCCTGCCTCGGGCATGGATGTGTGTGATGTCCTGTGTTAGGGATGTGTTAGTTAGGTTTAAGTAGTTCTAAGTTTAGGGGACTGATGACCTCAGATGTTAAGTCCCATAGTGCTCAGAGCCATTTGAACCCATTTTTTGCGTAAGGCTGGTGTGTGCCACATACCTTGCATTTGTGGCACGTTGTACATTGGTCAGACCATCAGGACCGTGAAGGACTGGTATATTGAGCATGAGTTGAAACACGACAGTAGTCTGCAACAGATGTGTTAGAATGAGAATGGCATGCGAACGTGTATTTTATCTCGTCGCTTATGCGCTTTGCCCTGTAATGAACATTTCTGACCGCGAGAATGTTAATTGTCAATAACTTTAAACCTAACCAAAACTGCATGAATTTACGTAGCACAAAAACTGAATCTGATGCAACGCTATTGATTGGGAATGGCCCCGGTAATAAAACAAAACTTGATCAGTTTGAAAATAATGTTCCCTGTGCTTAATGAATGATATCCGTGAAATAATAAAATTTTTTACCTTTATCTGCGCAATGGTAACGCTCTTCCCACTGTTCTCTGTTAGTATATTAAATTGTATAGTTTGCATACAGCTATTGTGTAACGCTGTTGCTTATCATACATTTTAATTAAATCGAATATGGCTGAGACAATAACTTCTTGAGCAAAATAGTTTATCAAAAATGACATGGGTATGGTAACTGGTATTGTTTTGTGGTAAGTAACAATATGGCAATAACTTTAAAACTTGAATTTTGACTCTGAAAATTAATAACGCTCACAATTAACACACAATAAACTGATTATACAGTAACAGTTAGCTTTAGAGAGTCACTGGATGTGAGTGCCATACATTGTCTCAGTAATCACTTACGATTACGTGCATTGCATTGGTAACAGAACAACTTTCTTTACCTTAATTATTTCCAGTATGGTATCTTGGAAATAAAAAATCATCGTTTATATCCAGCACACATCAGCTACAACTAGCCTTTACGCTTGAGAGGCCTCCATACATCTCGCTATGTAAAGTTACTCTACACATTACCCATAACACCTTGAACCAGCGATCGCTGTTGAACAGCGACGCCACTATACAATCGATACTACATTTGACCATCTCTGGTTCAATATAAAGTTTTCGTGTAAAATTTTATCCTGTGTATATACCTTTCAAAGTGTCACGCACGATTATAACAGCTCAGCAAATCTACTGCTGCAAAAAATTGTCTTGGTACCGGTCATCCTATGGAAAATGGCAACGCAGAGAGTCTGGCATGCACTTCCAGCTATTGGTACAATGTAATCAAAGATTTAAATTCTGCTTGGAATCTTGCTTTCTTCCTGTTCAAATAACAGAGGGACAGAGTTAACGCTACCTCACCTGTTGGTAATTAATATTCACTTTCGATAACATCTGCCGATGGTCATCTTTGGTTGTGCTACGGCACCAGTGTTTACGGTGTGTGTATGTGTGTGTGTGTGTGTGTGTGTGTGTGTGTGTGTGTGTGTGTGTTCTCTTTCGGCATATGCCCCATGTACCGAGATTTTAAATTTGCTTGCACACGGCTCTCATATTGCATTTGTGCCTTGAAAATGACGGGTTGTGCACCTGCCGAAATGTCGATGGTTGTCGAAGCTACTATCCTAGGCTAAATCCTCGTGAAGGTGGTTTATCGTTGCATTCCTCAGACCTGTTATGAAGTGGAGTGTCAAGTGGGTATCTGTATCGTGTAGATGGATAGAGTGAGTACTTGAGTATGGAGTAGGTGGCTGTCGCGAGTACTTGTGCAATGTAATATTGCTTGAATGTGGAGTGAAAGGAAGGGAGAGAATGAAACTCGGAGCAGGCATATGCTACAGAAGAGATGATACATATCTCGAATAACACCAAGTATACCGATGAAGTCATCGTCTCATTTCGACACATGGATCATTCACTCAGCCACATAATCCAACTCACAGGAGACTGCGAACGCGTTTTTAAGTACTTTGGCGCACTGACGCAGATTTAAACGCTGACCCTCTCCTCATCTTCCCAAACAAAGTCCGATAATGGACATTTATTCTGTCACACCAGCTAATTTTGGGTCGTCCATCACCACTCTAGAATGTGTTTGCCATATCGACACTACAATCGGCTTCTACACAACAATAAAACAAATAATTGCTCTGTAAACTGCTCTGTATTTGAAATATGAAACTCTCATCTACATTAGGGTTCCAGATGCCCCAATGATCGTCAAATGACTGTTCTTCATAGTGGAGATTAGAATCAAACACCGCTTTCAGTCACAATTATATTTTTCAAAGTTTTTATGTACAATGAATCGACATGCCATTAACTGCAACTACAGGTACCACACCAGTTACGTGCTGCGATTGCACTGATTATACATTGATGACTAATGTCGAGTACGCCGACTGTATTCTCAATTTCACCATTTAACATTTGAAACTGGCACTCTATTTCATCTGTGATCTTTCATGAGTACAATGGATGCATAAAACTTTAAGTTGGTTTGAAAATAACATTGTTATGGAATTCATATAAGTATAGGCGCCTTCAATCCGGGGGTTGTTGGGAGCATTATAGTGCTGTACCAGATGTACCTCTGTTGGTGGTGATACGATTTGCCTCCCTGCGATCTTCGAAGAGACTTGTCTAACCAGTTAAACGAACACTTAAAGTTTAACGCGAGTATCAAAGCACGGTGCAAGTCAGTGTTTCTCACACAAAAATCACTTCATGAGATGACAAAAGGATAAACGACCAAAAAAAAAAAAAATCCTAGGACTGACAAGTCACTGAATAACAGACTTTTGAATAGATAGTCGAACTAGGTAGGCACACGGAACACAGTTATCTACTAGAAATAGCATGTATTTCTTGCCCAAAGAATCAGCCATTAGTGAGACACCAACAATAATTTAACGTGGAACATGAACACCGGCACGACTTCGCTTATTCACATTCATAGAGCATTTTCGAAGGTGAAACCCGTGTTTAAAGCCAGCTGGAACATGAACTGAAACTTTAATCTGTGAGTTTTACATGTGGATTCTAAGTACAAGTAGGAACAGCCAGACATTGTTTATTAAACTGACACCGTTACTGTATACAAAGTGTTAGGTCCATCTTCAGACGGTTGTTAATATTTAACTCGATCCATTTAAATAGTTCTGACCATATAACGTCTATTTTCAGTTGTGGTGAAATTGTGTTAGGTTAGTGATGCCCTACAGCAATACAAGATATTGTAAGAGGACTATTTTATTTTCATTTCCACATAATTAGCTTTGTAACTGCTACTTGCGGCCGGCCGTTGTGGCCGAGCGGTTCTAGGCGCTTCAATCTGGAACCGCGCGATCGCTACGGTCGCAGGTTCGAACCCTGCCTCGGGCATGGATGTGTGTGATGTCCTTAGGTTAGTTAGATTTAAGTAGTTCTAAGTGCTAGGGGACTGATGACCTCAGATGTTAAGTCCCATAGTGCTTAGAGCCACTTTTTTTGCTACGCGCATAAAAAATCCTGCTTTGTTTTTGTGGACCCGATGTTTGCTGTTGGTGAGCTTCACATAACGCGGAAAAATAAGCTCATTTCATATTTGAGACTTCCATTCAATGTAAAGCACCGCACACACACACACACACACCTCAATTCTGATGAAATTTGACAGACAGAAAATAGTGCCATAGAATACGTATATTTGAGATGTTACAACATCGATATAATTTTTATAGAAATTTGTTGTCCGTGACAGGATTTACAATAAAATAAAATAAGTAATTCCTGGATCGCTGAAGAAACTTACTGCGACTATGCTGCAACTCGTGAATTGACATAAGTATCGCCACAAGGAGTTGTTGTTATATAAACCTTCTTTAAGCAATTTGCGTTGAAGTAACTTTTCTTGATAATACAAATATTTGACAGTGTTTGATTGTTGGTATTAATAAAAGTAACAATTAACCTGTATTTTCCACAGCTATGGCCCCATTATGTCAGTTTTGGACAAAATAATCTTTGAAGTCTTAATCTGGTACAACCACTTCATTACCGAGCCTCACGGTCTGTACGATATCTGATCAAGTTATATGTATACAACGCTAGAAAGACGTTGCAGGCGCGATGATGTTGCACGCATAGCGTTCTCTCTCGCAAGCTAGCAGGAGAGAAAAGCTCAGGGGTCTGCAACACGATCAGGTGAGGTATACTAAGCACAAAAAGTCAACCTGGAGGACTACAGATCGCCAAAGCGTCACTGGTTAATTTCTGGAATCTAATAGTGTAGTAGAGGCGCTCACAACCAATAAGTGAGAACTGAACATGTTAAGTTTCAAAAACTGTAGGCAGAAGGGTAGGGTGGAGGAAATCGATCCGCGAAGCCAGCAGCCACCATACGGTACTCTCACCGTGATTTCCTTATTGTGGCAATAACTCCACTGAAGACCTTGACGGTTCGTTGCGAAGTACGGTAACCTGGTTTTCGTGCTGGCATTTTGTCAGTCACACATCACACAGACATTGTAATGGTCAAATTGCATCTTTTTCCAGATCGTGTTCCTTGTCACTTCCATACTACTGCAATCCAAAAGTTCTGAAAACTGTATGTGAGCCATACATTTTTGGAAATACAGTGTCGAATACAAAATGAAACACCCTTAAAGACAAGGTCATTTTATTGACAAGTTATGTGACAGAAAGCTCATCATTGTAGGAGTAGTATATGATAACAAACTCCGACCGAATGAAACACTCATGTCACAGTAAGGGGAGCTCGAACTGTCGCATCAGTACACAGATATCCCACTCAGGCGGCAATGCAGACGTACATTCTCACAATGACAAAGGTGTCGAATAGCATCTTGTGGTAGATTGTCCGAAGTTTTTTGCACCTTTAGTTCCATTTATGCAGTGGTTCCTGTAGGCTACGGTGAACGAATAAGTTCCAGCTTCACCTATACGTGTTCAATAGTAGAGAGATCTGGTTATCTTGCTGGCTAGGCAGTAGTTGTGTAGTACGAAAAGCATATAGCGTCACAGCATCCGTATTTGGACGTGCGTTGTCCAGCTGAAAAAGCGCAGCACCATCACATCGAAGAAAAGGCAGGAGCAAGGTGATAACCTGTGCAGTGTAATGGTCCCGCAGAAACATCGATTGTTACCACGCGTTCTAAATGATAGCCCCCATAACATGAAGCCCAGGGCGAGACCTGTCTGTCGTGGGTGAATGCATTCTGAAATAGACCGCTCACGAGGTTTACGTCGTACTCGTGTACGTCCATCATCCGCATACAGACAAAACTTACTCTCATCACTCTAGTCGACAGAGCGCCATTCCACACTCTAGTCGACTCTTTGACGACACCAGAGTAGGTATGCTTGGCAGTGTCGTGATGTCAGTTGTTGCCTGGCCAGAAGCACGCGTGCCGGCCGGAGTGGCCGAGCGGTTCTAGGCGCTACAGTCTGGAACCGCGCGACCGCTGCGGACGCAGATTCGAATCCTGCCTCGGGCATGGGTGTTTGTGATGCCCTTAGGTTAGTTAGGTTTAAGTAGTTCCAAGTTCTAGGGGACTGATGACCACAGCAGTTAAGTCCCATAGTGCTCAGAGCCATTTGAACCAGAAGCACGCGTGATCTTAGTCTTGGTGCCAGCACACCATCTCCGATGGTGATATCGGAGATCGTGTGCTGGCACCAAGACTAAGATCATGCGTGCTTCTGGCCAGGCAACAACTGACATCACGACACTGCCAAGCATGACACAGCAGGTACAACATGTGCCCAGATTCCATCACGTGACGTTAAACTGTACCTTAGGGTTTCATAACTTACTTATCACGACTAGTACCTGTGAAAAAATGTATTATATATGTGAAAAAAAGTTCCACTGTCGCTTTCACTGTGAACAATACCGGCGTTATTTATACTACTGGCCATTAAAATTGCTACACCACGAAGATGACGTGCTACAGACGCGAAATTTAACAGACAAGAAGAAGATGCTATGATATGCAAACGATTAACTTTTCAGAGCATTCACACAAGGTTGGCGCTGTTGGCGACACCTACAACGTGCTGACATGAGGAAAGTTTCCAACCGATTTCTCATACACGAACGGCAGTTGACCGATGTTGCGTGGTGAAACATTGTTGTGATGCCTCGTGTAAGGAGCAGAAATGCGTACCATCACGTTTCCGACTTTGACAAAGGTCGGATTGTAGCCTGTCGCGATTACGGTTTATCGTATGGCGACATTGCTGCTCGCGTCGGCCGAAATTCGGTGACTGTTAGCAGAATACGGAATCGGTGGGTCCAGGAGGGTAAAACGGAACGCTGTGCTGGATCCCAACAGCCTCGTATCATTAGCAGTCGAGATGACAGGCATCATATCCGCATGGCTGTAACGGATCGTGCAGCTACGTCTCGTTCCCTGAGTCAACAGATGGGGACGTTTGCAAGACAACAACTATGTGCACGAACAATTAGACGACGATTGCAGCATCACGGACCATCAGCTCGGAGACGGTGATTGCGGTTACCCTTGACGCTGCATCACAGACAGGACCGCCTGCGATGGTGTACTCGACGACGAACCTGGATGCACGAATGGCAAAACGTCATTTTTTCGGATGAATCCAGGTTCTGTTTACAGCATCATGATGGTCGCATCCGTGTTTGGCGACATCGTGGTGAACGCACATTGGAAGCGTGTATTCGTCATCGCCATACTGGCGTATCACTCGGCGTGGTGGTATGGGGTGGCATTGGTTACACGTCTCAGTCACCTCTTGTTCGCACTGATGGCACTATGAGCAGTGGACGTTACATTTCAAATGTCTTACGACCCGTGGCTCTACCCTTCATTCGATCCTTGCGAAACCCTACATTTCAGCAGGATAATGCACGACCGCATGTTGCAGGTCCTGTACGGGCCTTTCTGGATACAGAAAAGTTTCGACTGCTGCCTTGGCCAGCACATTCTCCAGATCTCTCACCAATTAAAAACGTCTGGTCAATGGTGGCCGAGCAACTGGCTCATCGCAATACGCCAGTCACTACTCTTGATGAACTGTGGTATCGTGTTGAAGCTGCATGGGCAGCTGTACCTGTACACGCCATCCAAACTCTGTTTGACTCAATGCCCAGGCGTATCAAGGCTGTTATTACGGCCAGAGGTTGTTGTTCTGGGTACTGATTTCTCAGGATCTATGCACCCAAATTGCGTGAAAATGTAGTCGCATGTCAGTTCTAGTATAATATATTTGTCCAATGAATACCCGTTTATAATCTGCATTTCTTCTTGGTGTAGCAATTTTAATGACCAGTAGTGTAGTTTGTTATAATGCTTGATTCAAAATTAAAAAACCTCATTGAATGACTTGAAGTTATTGCATTTCCAGTCCTCGATGTACTGTCGGAGGAATGATTTAATACAGAAATAAAATGGACATGAGGAAAGAGCAATTCACGATGAGAAAATGCGTGGAAACACATGTGGGTAAAAATCAAGGGGTCTGGTGTGTAATAAAAGCCATCGGCCATATTTTGTTATACAATATTAACTCCATAAAAACACCCATTATTTTCTTTCAGGGAGCACATTCAGCAGCACCTCGGACGTCCACAGCCTCAAGGATTTCCACAGGGGCAAGGGACACAGCGGCAGCCACAGAATCAGCCGAATACGCAGACACAAAGGCCAGATGCTCAGCGTCAACCACAGAACCAGCCGGATTCACAAACGCAGCCTCAGTCGCAACCTCAAGATCTGCCGAACGCACGTTCGCGGACACCAGTCACCCAGACCGAAATCCGAAAACAACCTGAAGTAGGGTCACAGGCAGAAGACAATCAGTCGCAAGTGCAGAACCAGCTGGAAGCTGATCGGCAGTACCAGTTGTGGCTACAGAACCAGTTCTTCGCTCGACGTCCGCAGCAGTGGTCGGCACAGAATCAGCCCGGCATACAGACACAAATTGCTCAGGAGCCACTCCGGTGGCGGGGTCGCCCTGGTACCAAGACCATTTACAGGCGACAATAGGGACTGGCACTACCCACTTTCCTCATTTTATTCCACATTATTGAAACACAAGTCCTACCGGAACGAGTAAGAATCTTGACAGCAGTATAAAATGCTTTATTTACTTTCCGTGCCAAAAACGCGCCATTATTGTGAAAATGTTGACAATTCACCTTAATATAGTTGGTAATAAAGATACTAATAGAATTAGATTGGTGTTTACAGTTTCCCTAAATTACTTGATGTGAACTTGAGTATGGTTACTTAAGTATGACATCCCCACCCTTGGTCAATGTGAGTTTGTGCTGTAACACGTGTAATAAATATGTCAACGGTATATGAAACTCCATTCTTTCTCCTCACTCTTACACTGACCTCGTCAGTAAGCTTATGATGGACAGATCATTAAACAGTCACCATAACTGTACACGATTGAATCTGAGAGAGTGTTACAGACCTGATTTTTATACCTCTAAAGTATCTTGGCCTTTCTTCTTTGGTCGTCCTCCTGCGACTGTCGGATTTGCTGGACAGCTGTTAAATAACACACACAAATCTACACACATTGTCTATCTCCTCATATTATTTGTCAGCTGGTAAAATTTTGATGTTCAGCTTGTATTCAGGGATTTTTAACAGTAAGTGTATCACAGGTCACTACTTCAAACCATCTAAAAACGGATTAAAAGATTTTTTTTTCACTTTAACTACCGACAACTGACTGATAACACAGTGGGTATGCTTAACGTATGGTCTGCATTGATTGAATGTTTGTCACTGACTGACTTAGTAGCTTTACATTATGATAGCTGAATACCATTTGACTAATAACATAATGACTATACTGTCTGACTAGCAAACTGCATCATGTTCACTCCCGGGCACTGACTGATTATGGCTCGGCAACACTTATTTACAGGCGCACGTACTACAGAAAATTATGGACTGTCAAAATACTGGACTATTACGTTTTAGTTATTGACATAAAACACGTATAACTAGCAAAAAAATGGCTCTAAGCACTATTGGACTTAACGTCTGAGGTCAGTTCCCTAGACTTAGAACTATATAAACCTAACTAACCTAAAGAGATCACACACATCCATGCCCGAGGCAGGATTCGAACCTGCGAGCGTAGGAGCCGCGTGGTTCCGGACTGAAGCGCCTAGAACCGCTCGGCCACCGCGGCCGGCTATAAGTAGCAAATGACAAAATTATCATCACTGGAGTATTACGTTTTAGGTACTAACATAAAACACGTATAACTAGCAAATAACAAAATTATCAGTACCATTTTATGGTACAGCCATTTAATGTGGAGGGCGCCTCCCAAAATTCACAAGTCCTACCTCAACCCTACAAGTCCGCACAGAAACTCCAGTTTTGGAGTAAACTTTGAATATGTTTGATGAAACCACAATCTTTTGTTATACTGTAGATCGTCTGTGACAGTCCACAGTGATTGACAAATTCGAAAGCAGCTGTCAGGCCTATAAAAGCTACTCCTCTAATTTTCCGTCTTTCAAAGTGATCCTCAATAAGTTACGTGAGATTGAGGACCTGAAACGTACTGCATTTTCCCGGTCTGAAGCATGTTTGTTCTTGTATTAGAACTGGCTCTACAACATGAATCAAGCGATTTAGCACCATTCACTTGTGGGGCAGCGGGTGGAATAATTGTTAATGTTCCTATTATTTATTTAATGCTGTTGTTTGCCGTTCTCAACACTGGTTCTCTAACTACAATATTGGCAACCAGAAAGTGATTAGCAAAACGTGAAGCCGGTAATTAGAATTCCTAGTGCCCACTTCATCTGAGAAATACATTTATAGCTACAGCTTATAGCTCTGAGGAATTAGGAGATTGTCTGGGATTCATAATCAAAAACCATTCTCTCTAAAATGTTCACTATATTCTGAAACTCACAGACCAAAAAGAATCCACACAATCCAACTGCCAGAGCAGTTCAGAGTCTAATGCGCTGATGCAACTATAACTGTTCAAATTAAATGTTTAAGTGAATGCTCGCCATAATTTGATGATAATATTCATCAAACGCCATGCTAATAATGGTAGAATGTCTGTCCTGCGGCGGCACGTGAAAATACGACATACGCAAACTAAAGATAGATCATTAATGTCATCCCAAAATTAACAATTCACTCGAAAACGATTTCATGGTTACGCGTATCCCGAGTAACTTATTACTGCATCCGAGGCTCTTTATATCAATGATACCGACGCGACGTGACTCCCGGCACAGGTGGTGCGCTAATCAGCATCTGGAGAGAACTGGGGCCTTCTTTCTTTTCACGCAGCTTTCTTACGTATAAAGCCGTATAAAGCCGCGGTGCGGACGGCTAAGGGAACGCCTGATCAAATCTGCTCTCCCGACTAGCCGCTGGGCTAGTAATGCACCACTTTAAGTTATCGAATAAATCATTGCTTCCTTTGCTGATGGTCGATGAAGCTCTCAATTTAAATGTGCAATTAGCACACAGGTAAGTAATCATAATAAAAGTCTGACGTGGCTAAGTCAAATATTTTGGGCGAGATAATTAATTTAATTACACTACACAGTAGACGAGCTCTGAACTTGCCCTTTGGAGATACGCTATCGCTATAGTTTTATAGTTATTCAGTTGAAACTTCTCACATTTTTATGATAATAGCGGATCTTCCTTCTACTTAAACATCCTAGCTTTATTTATTCGCCTACTTAATCTATCTTGTTTCCTTAATTTCTAAGACAAAAACCAGAAAATCATGAGTTTCAAATAAAATTTTAATTTTTAAGATCCAGAATACTGTTTCTACTAAATTATTATGCAAAGGGAATCTAAATATAAATTTTTAAGTTTCTAGCTCTTTTCTGTTGCGCCAATGATTTTTACAGAAAAACATCCAAATTTCGAAAATGGTTAAAGTTATTGAACTGATATCCAACACATATTGATTTTGTATTACTCCTGACATGCTAGAAACGTTTCAGGTTATTTACTTCATTTTAAAGTATTGTGCAATATTTATGACGTCAGAGCTAGTTACAGCGGACTAGGCTGGCACACAATGGAAAGACTGATGTGAATTTTATAAGGCGTGAGTATGCTGCTTCCCTACACTCTCAAAGATACTGAGCAGATGGCACAAGAAGGATGTTGGCCTGTAGGTTTATGGCTCAGATGACAGTTTTCGGAGATTTAAGGTACGGATTACACAAGATTCTCTCCAGATTTTGGGGAAATTATAGGCTTTTATACAGTTGTTGAAAAGTGCAAAAATCCACTCTCTCGCTTGACCACCAAATTGTTTGATCTGCTCCATTCTGATGCCATATACCTCTACTGATTTGCCGGCTTTACAGCTGTTTCTGGCTGCATTTAATTCTACTATGCAAAAAGGCTGTAAAAGTTTGCTAGTCTACTTCTTCTGCCGGTACAAGTTTGCAATCTGACTTACGTATTCGATACTCCATTTTACCGCTGTTTGCAGATTGGCGAGCAATTTGTTTAGCTGATCCATTTGCATGTTCCTTTGTAATTGTTGAGTCACAGCTCAGACCTTTAAGAAGCCTGCAGGCTTTGTTACTACTCTTGCTCAGATATATGTCCTCCATCAATGTATATCAAGCATTTTTTTTGTTCTTGGACATTGCTGTTAATAACTCCCCTCCGGCCTGCAAGGTGTCGTCTCTAAAAGGACCATTACTGAAGAGATCAAGATAGTTTTCCAAACTTTGCTGAGTTTCTGAAGGAGTGAAGCTGATTGCTGCACATGATACCGCTACATAGGTTCCTAGTTTAGAAATTCAGTTACTGACCCGAACATCAGCACTCCAGAATAAAGTCTATTATCTAGCAGTTAAGCTACCCTTTAAGTCATCAAATACTGAAATCTGTAGCAGGTCGCTTCAGCTCTTTTAGAAAAAAAACCACTCGTAGTGGTCACTCAGACAGAATTTGGCAACGTAAATAAAGAGACGGTCAATCGTATAGTCTCCTGGTTGAAAATCTCGAGAAACTTAGGTGACGTTGCTACTTTCACTGTAAAAATTATGATTCCAAACATTACATCAAAATCATCAAATCGTCACGTCATAGTGCGCTTAATCAAAATGTGTGTGTGAATTCCTAAGGGACCAAACTGCTAAGGTAATCGGTCCCTAGTCTTACACGCTACTTAAACTAACTTATGCTAAGAACAACACACTCACCCAGGCCCGGGGGAGAACTCGAACCTCCGGCCGGAGGGGCCACGCAGTTCGTGACATGGCGCCTCAAATCGCGCGGCCACTCCGCGCGGCTGCTCTTAATCCCACATCATAAGTACACATGCAAACTAAAAAGTTGCCAAATATTTCTTTGGTTCGAGCGCGATCGTTTCGGAACAATACGAGAATTGATAAGAACCTCAGAAGTCATCTTGCGAAGAATTTGAGGTATCACGAGGCAGCACGTCGACTGCTCTTTAAAAGTGATGGATGAACTGAAATTGGCTGTGAACAAGCAACGGGTTACTACTATGTGTTTTTTATACTTCAGCAAAGCTTTCGACTTTGTCAGCTATGGCATTCTACTTGCGAAACTCACAAGTTAAAAATTTTATTCAGATACACTACAATGTTTCTGCTCGTACCTTACATCCCACCATCAAAGTGTAATAATCGGAGGAACAGGGTGACAATGGAAGGATGAAGTATGAGGGGTCCAGCGTGGGTCAGTGCAGGGTCCATTACTTTTCTCATGGTGTGTTGCTGATGTATCAACTCCTCTCTCCCACTGAAAATATCACTTCTATGCTGATGACCTCTTGTCACAGCATGTGCAAGTCCAGGTAAACACTGACTTGATTTATCACAGTGGGAATAGATTATAGGTTTGAAACTTAATGCACCTAAAACGTGAGCAATTTTAGTCGCTCACAAAAGGCTTACTACCTTTCAGTTCGGAGAATTACTTCCACACCTAGTCCTAAACGGTACAGAAATA
This sequence comes from Schistocerca piceifrons, assembly GCF_021461385.2. Lineage (NCBI taxonomy): Eukaryota > Metazoa > Arthropoda > Insecta > Orthoptera > Acrididae > Schistocerca > Schistocerca piceifrons. The sequence goes on from NC_060149.1 coordinate 332,908,680, forward strand.
ACATTTCTTCCTCTTCAAAGAGCTTGGAGATAATACTGCACTATTACTTACATTGAGATTTTTGGACCATATCACTCCTGTCTACGAATAAACAACATTGTTTCGTGCAGATAATCGTAGAGACCATCAAATCCTCTGTTGGCTCTACCGTTTTCTCAACAATTGCATTTCCGATTACTCTTCTACGACTATAACACTTCTAACAAAACAAAATTTCAGAAATACTGGTTCTCAACAGGATAAAATTCTCTTCATACCACTACGTCAGTCATGTCGTGAAAATCATTTTCTGTAATAGGATCACAACTTTGGAACGATTTTCACCAAAATCTCAGAGAAACTACAATCATTTCCAGCATCAAAAGACGGTTAACGTCTTCTATTACAATAGTTACCTCTTCCACATACTGGTCTGCAGCTCACTTCAGATCAGCAACCCACCCTCACCTGCCCTCCCCCTTGTGTCAGTATTGAAAGAGTCAGCTTTATCATAACTTTTGCTATAACTGACATTTCAATATTCTCCGTTGCAATATCGCTCCTGTTTCTAATGGTAGTCAACACGGCTTCAGAAGTGCTAAGCTAATCAATAGAACCCCTAAATTCGACGGTGATCTAATTTTGTCTACCGAACTAAATTTTCACTGCCCGAGCGCCGCTACAAAATCAAACGTAGACAGGAAGGACCGAGCCTAGCGACCCAGAATTATTACTGAAATTACCACAGCGAGACAAGGAGCCCTGACGGATCTGGTAAATGAGGACAAATGCGCTCACACATCCAGATGCACTACGTCATCTGTTAAATAGAGAGGCTTTTGGCTCTGAGCACTAAGCGACTTAACTTCTGAGGTCATCAGTCCCCTAGAACTTAGAACTAATTAGACCTAACTAACCTAAGGACATCACACACATCCATGCCCGAGTCAGGATTCGAACCTGCGACCGGAGCGGTCGCTCGGCTCCAGACTGTAGCGCCTAGAACCGCACGGCCACTCCGGCAGGCCAGAGAGGCTTTTGCAGCTCAAGAACATATTCCGTCGTTCTTTCATTCTGCCTGCGTCGCTAGAACCAGAGAGAATGACAGTCAACTAAGATTCAGTGAAACTGATCGACAGTGGCCAACCTGCTACTTGCTTGCTGACTCCAATAGGATGCATACCATTGCCATGGTCTACCACTACCGCCTACTGGGTCGTCATGGATGAGAAGACTGGTGAGCAGCCATCCCTCTACCACTACTGGGTCATCGCAGATGATCTGCATGCTGCCATCTTCGCGCAGCCCGGGCAATGCGCCTGTATGCAGTCTCCTGGCCGACTCGTGAGCATTTGCTGCAGCCTTGGTCGATCCATGGTGGTTGACCTTGGTCTAGTCTTCACGACAACCAGCATCCTGAACCATAGTCGGCTGTGTCCATCTTAGTACACGACGGCGTATCTTAGAGAGTGCTGTGGTGGTAGCCGTATTCGGTCGTTGCAAAACGTCTTGGCACGCAATGCCGTCCTAGGCTTGCCTCCGTCGGCAGCGTAGCACGTGGCTGTGGCAGTAATCTGATGCAACATCACAACTCGCTGACGTGCTGCAGCGACGTCTCAACTCTCTGGCGAGGCGTCAGCACTCCGTGGCACGTGCGTTCACACCCTGCTGCCGACCGCAGCTCTGACGACATTTACACCTTTATAAACTTTGCTCAAGCAATAAATGTTATTACGGATAACGCTGTATCACTGACGCATACGTGCTTGCACTGGACCACATCCATTCACTCTACACTCGACGGCCTCAGCGCTCTGACGACGCAACGTTGGTGCCAGAGAGTGGCTGGGTCCCAGCAGCAAAGTGACTGGCGCCACTGAGGTTGGAATGTACGCAACATATAAACGAAGAAAGTAAACAAATATTAAAATCTGCTCTGCAGTGTTCTCGCTATATATAAACTTAAGTGTTTCAACTAAAGAACACACAGAAAATTAACATTTGTGGCTTTCTATTGGAGTCTCTGCCAACTCACATACGAGATGATTCCCTTCGATGTGCTACTGCAGGGACGCAAGCTACCATTCAACTGAAGGATCTGCCAACTGTAGCTCGCTCTTCAAACAAAAACAAACGCCTCTCATGATTCAAACTACGGTACTATAGTAGCGGAAATCAGTATAAAGGCAGGGTTCCTACGAAAGGAATATACAATGTCTGAAGCATACATGTATCTAATTTATTATGAAAGTAGTAGATACATATAAAACATAAAGAAACATGACGGAATAACATAGTTTTTTCATAACACGAGTAACAAAATATGGCTTTTGCATTTCCCTGATGGAGGCACTCACTGTCCTGTTGTGTTATTGTAATGTTAGTACTTCGACCAACCTCCTTTCTTTCTAATTACCTCAAAATCCTCCTCAGCGTTGATTTTGTTAGGGTTTGTACCTCTTGCAATGAAGTTGTCACCCGCTCTTCTCGTATCACTCGTTTCAGCTCATATATGGCCTCAAATTGCCTTCCATTGTGATAAACACGCCTTGCAGGTATTCAAATGGCTCTAAGCACTATGGGACTTAACATCTGAGGTCATCAGTCCCATAGGCTTAGAACTACTTAAACCTAACTAACCTAAGGACATCAAATACATCCATGTCCGAGGCAGGATTCGAATCTGCGACCGTAGCAGCAGCGCAGTTCCAGACTGAAGCGCCTAGAACCGCTCGGTCACAGCGGACGGCCTTGCAGGTATTCCCCAAAAGGTTCAAATCCGGGTTATTTGTAGTCCAGAGAAAGACATCGATATCTTTATCTTCAGACCACTATTTGGTTGTAGCAGAAACATGCACAATATTGAAACATTAGACGTTCGTCACATAGTTCCTCATACATTGTAATCAATTCTGTCTCTAGCATCTCAGTGCACATGTTAGAGTTCACTTTGTTGTTCGGCCAAACACTGCGTGATTTATCTTTAGTGCAGAAAATTGCCCAAATCATAATACTTCCACCATAGAAATTTCTACTCATTCTGACCTGTGCTCTGTTCTCAGATCATGCCAAGATTGTTGAAATCCGTCTAAGGTAAATCCGTTCTAAGGTAAAATTCTTCTCATCGCTGAAGATCACTTTATGCCATTCTGAAGTCCATGATATAGGTTTTTCAGCAAATTCTAATCTAGTCTGTTTACGTTTGGGTGTTAGGGCAGATCTCTGCAGCCGTTTCTTGCGTGCAACAAGTTTGTCCTTTGAAAAAATCCGTCGCACACGTCTGACATTTACTGGCAACCGTAAATCAGCAATAAGTTGAGAAGAATAGCGGTTTGTGGCGTTTGCTTTACGCAAAATAAACCATTTCATTGCTTCAGATAATTTTCACATATTTTCCATACTGTCCATATTTTGTGTCCAAACCAACTAAATTATCAATCACTGCACTTGAACAGTTTAATTTCTTGGCGATTTGACGTCTGGAGAGTCCCATTTCCTTGTACGCACCTATTTTTGCTGTTTCATCATATGATAACTGTTTGCCGCGTGGCATTGGCACAATCGTGCTTTATGTACGAGTACACAACACGCACTGTCACTAATGATGTCTGTTTCCTATCTGCAACAAAGACACTTACGTACACACTAACGTCCCACAGAGTCGACTATCCTCATTCCGAGTTCCACCCTCTATCACCTTAATCGTTAATGTCATGTTATATACTTTACTACCGACATCGAAACGATACCGTTTGACTGTATCTGTTGATATACTGCAAACCATAGTATTGTATTCCCGGGTTCGATTCCCGGCGGGGTCAGGGATTTTCTCTGCCTCGTGATGGCTGGGTGTTGTGTGCTGTCCTTAGGTTAGTTAGGTTTAAGTAGTTCTAAGTTCTAGGGGACTTATGACCACAGCAGTTGAGTCCCATAGTGATCAGAGCCATTTGAACCATAGTATTGTATATACACTGTGCAGAACTATTCCAACCGACAATGTCAATTTTCCTACAAATATCCATGCCTTTATATTTATTTCCACTATTGTATGCACTACACAGGTATTAAAACGGGCAGCTGTCCTGGCAAAAGCTCATACACGCTAGAAATGTAAAGCATTTAACCTAAAGAGCACCCAGGAAGTTAAAACTAGTCGTTTCCTGTTAGAAACTGCCTCAACACACAAACGAAACAGTAGGCTTCGATGCACTGCTGCAGGGAGGGAAGCTACCACACGACTATCTCCAGCGATGGTAATGACGTCACACTATATTTTCGTCTGAGCATAGATTCTTATGGGAAATTTGTTTTGTGTTAAAGGTTTTGATGATTGCATATTAAGGCATTTTTCGCTCTTGTGACGGCATTTCCACAGAAAAAAGATGACTAGAGTAACAAACTAAACAAATAATAATTACATTATTATTCTGCAAGATACACCGGATACATGGATCTCTTTTGCCAAAATACTAAGAAAATATTCCTCAAAGACCTCCGAATATTAATGGTGGAGTTCAGTTCCAACAGCTGTAACAGAATCGTACATTGAACTTCTGGGTGGTTTTAATTAAAGTGCAGCTTCTCACAAAGGTGCAGTGTGGGTAGTAATTATTGTATGGCAGCGAAATGCGTTAATGCCGAACCGATATACACTGAAACAAAAATTAGTTCCGATTTTGGCCAGCTAGTGCAAATCTGACGCTGTGAATCTACATCTACATCTACATATATACTCCGCTAGCCACCAAGCGGTGTGTGGCGGAGGGCATAACTCGCGCCAAAGTCATATTTCCCCCCCCTCTGTTCCATTCGCGGATCGCTCGAGGGAAAAACGACTGTCTGAACGCCTCAGTATGAGCTCTAATTTCCCTTATCTTTGAATGGTGATCATTGCGCGATGTGAAAGTTGGTAGTAATAATATATGCTCTACATCCTCGGTGAAGATCGGATTTCGGAATTTAGTGAGCAGCCCCTTCCGTTTGGCGCTCCGTCCATCTGCAGGTGTGTCCCACTTCAAACTTTCTATCAGATTTGTAACACTCTCGCGATGGCTCGTGGCAGAAAGGGTCAAACAAGCGAGAAACGCATAATGTTTACTTTATTATTAACCGCCGCTTACACAGTTTGTTCAGTAAGAGCACCGTAGACGTCGACGAGATGTGGCATCCGTAAAACGACGTGATCAACAGTTGCTTGTAGCAGTTCCCATGGAATCTGAGCTACGCGTTCCTGGCCTTCAGATGAGGTAGATATGGAACGTGTTCTTTTAGACATCCCCAAAGCCAAAAGACACATGGATTCAGATCAGGTGATCTTGCAGGCCATGCATCTGGATAACTTCTGGAGATAACAATTTCCTGAAAGGTTGCATTGAATTGATCTTTCATTGGGCGAGCGACATGACGTGTTGCCCCATCTTGTAAGAAAACAGTGGTATCCATACACTTACGTTCTTGTCTAGGTGTATTCTCTTCAATGACGAACAGACCGAAAATAAAGGTGCTTGTGAACCCACACCACCGGTCTCTGTGTCCGAGCGGTTCTAGGCGCTACAGTCCGGAACCACGCGGCTGCTATGGTCGCAGGTTCGATCCTGTCTCGGGCATGGATGTGTGTGATTGTGATGTCCTTAGGTTAGTTAGGTTTAAGTAGTTCTAAGTCTAGGGGACTGATGACCTCATATGTTAAGTCGCATAATGCTTAGAGCCATTTGAACCATTTTTTTGAATCCACACCACACAGTCACATACGCCGAGTGCAGTGGCTCCTCGTGCACAATACGCAGTGCAACAGTACTCCAAATTCGGCAATTCTGTATATTCACTGCACACTGTAGTGTAAAATGTACCTCGTCATTCCACAGAATACTTCCCGGCCACATGTCATCAACTTCGATTCATACCAGAAACCGAGGAGCAAATTCAGAACGTTGCTGATGATCATGTGGTTTCAGTTGCTGCACCGACTGGATCTTTTAGGGGTACGAGAGCAAAACAGAAAACACACGTTTCCGTACTGTTGACGATGGGATGCACAATTCCCGTGACATTGCACGAGGACTAGCACTACCCGAGGCACGTGATGAATCGTCAGTCACAGCAACAGCAGACTCGTCAATAGCTTCCACCGATATAGGACACCTTCCTCTTCCGGATGCCACATCAAGCTCACCCGTGTTTTCGAATTTCATTGTTACCTTATTTAAACCATTTAATGACACCGGGCCTCTCCTCAGACCTTTCAGATGGCGATACTCTCTCAATGCAGCGATATAATTGCTAACGTTAACAGGAAACAGTTTCACTAACAACGCATGGTCTCTCTTCTCGAGCACACTGGACTCGCATTCGGGAAGACGACGGTTCAATCCCGCGTCGGCCATCCTGATTTCGGTTTTCCGTGATTTCCCTAAATCGCTCCACGCAAATGCCCGGATAGTTCCTTTGAAAGGGCACGGCCGACTTCCTTCCCCGTCCTTCCCTAATCCGATGAGACCGATGACCTCGTAGTTTGGTCTCTTCCTCCAAACAACCCAACCCAACTATCTCTTCTCGATAGTCATAGTGTTCACACGCGTCATGTAAAATGACAGCGTGGGTGTCATACTGTCATACAAACAGTGTACAGCAACAGGTTTGCACCTGGTGGCCAAAACTGGAACTATTTTTTCCAGCGTAAATCAGTTTCACATTAATCCAAGTTTCACTGCCATACGACAATTACAGCCGACACTGGGCGTCCGTGAGTTGCTGCACTTTAATTATAACCACCCAGTATTAAGTGGTTCGTCATGGATAAGCAAGTCGTGCGTCACATGCCTGCACATTTGCACATGCTGTCCTGTTGGTAATCCTAAGCGCAGCATCTATGGTGTGGGTGGGTAGTGGGCTCACCCCATTCCTACTCAGTGTGGTTGTCTGCATTCACTGTTCCTGTTAACACTCGATGTGTTGTAAACTCGAAGAAAAACAAATGGTAACTAAGTGTCCACTTCCAGATAACATTTTGGACATTGACAATGTAATTTCCATTTGTAAAGGTTTACATACGTACAAATATGTGCTGGCCACCACAACAGTACAAGGTTCGCAGTTAATTTTTTTTTCTTCCTTTCTTTCTCAAACGATCAAATAAATAACTTCCATTTCTTCTTTGACGGCAAACATGTGGTGTTTCTGAAATAGTTTTAAGTCTTCTGCCTGTTTTAGCCTCCCAATCACGTCTACACTTCCTTTTTCTTTCTTGACCATGCATTTTCACCTTTAATTTTCCTTTTCTGGTATTTTGGTTTTGTTTTATTGGTTTTGGCATAATTTTCTTTGATTTTCTGGGCAATTTACTCTTCTTCAATGGGGCTTTCTCCTCTATTAGATGCCGTTTCAAATTGCTATATCTAATATGATCTATATTTTGTTCCCTCATCCCATGGCTTTCTTTTTTACCATAGCGCAATATGTCTTTCTAAAAGCCGCAGTATCCTCTACACCCTACTGCTATTTAGACATAACCATTTGCTCTCTTTCACCGTTCCCTATCATCACAGCGTTTACGCAAAAATTAACCTCTACTTTATGTTCTGTGGTCTTGTCTGCTCCTAGTATGCCATGCACACACAAATTATTACTAAAGTATCCATGATACAAACGTATTCCACTACTTTGGTTACACTTCTGTATCAGTTTTTCCTTTTGCACGATCATTCTGTTCTAAATCTGTAGGCATACAGATTTTTTCATTCATATCTTGAACTGCCCATTTGTTTTTGAAGCTATGTGTTCAGTTCGGAAGGTCGTACTTGATTTTCAGTTTCTTAACCTTCAAATCCAGCTTTTTATTTTCTGTCTTGTGTAAAATTTGCTCAAAAATTTTAAATGTTTCCCACCATAGTACTTTCTTTCTCCTGTTTTTCCCACGTCGGATCCACATTTATAACAATACACTTCTACAAATTCTGAACAGTCGTTTTAAAACAGTCGATCCATGTATACGGATATTCAAGGTCGGTGAACGTCACATATAATTTCAAGAGAGCCTACCAAATGCTTTTAGTGAAATACTTATGGTATGTTAAGACGATGACCGTAATCTACGAACTTACAACAAAACAGACTGTGTGATAGTAAACACGCCATCTATGATAGAAGTGTTGTTGATTAATTAATCAGCAATAATCTGTGTATAGTATTTCACATTCTCGGTGTAATTATTACGCACGTGGAACAACGCGCCGCAAATTATACACTGAAGCGCCAAAGAAACTGGTACAGGCATGCGAATTCAAATACAGAGATATGTAAACCTGCACAACACGGCACTGCGGTCGGCAACGCATATATAAGACAAGTATCTTGCGCAGTTGTTAGATCGGTTACTACTGCTAAATGACAGGTTATCAAGATTTAAGTGAGTTTGCACATGGCGTGATAGTCGGCGCAAGAACAATGGGACACAGCATCTCCGAGGAAGCGATGAAGTCGGGATTTTGCCGTACGACCACTTCACGAGTGTACAGTGAATATCAGGAATTCGGTAAAACACCAAATCTCCGACATCTCTGTGGTCGGAAAAAGATCCTGCATGAACGGGACCAACGACAACTCAGGAAAAACGTTCAACGTGACAGAAACGAAGCCCTTCCGAAAATTGCTGCAGATTTCAATGCTGGGCCATCAACAAGCGTCAGCGTGGGAACTATTCAACGAAACATCATCCATATGGGCTTTCGAAGTCGAAGACCCACTCGTGTACCCTTGATGACTGCATGACACAAAGCTTTACGCCTCGCCAGAGCCCGTCAAACACCGACATCGGACTGTTGTTGACTGGAAACAAGTTGCCTGGTTGGACGAGTCTCGTTTCAAGTTGTATCGAGCGGATGGACGTGTACGCCTATGGAGACAACCTCATGAATCTATGGACCCTACATGTCAGCAGGGGGCTCTTCAAACCGGTGGAGGCTCTGTAATGATTTGGGGCGTATACAGTTGGAGTGATATGGGATCCCTGAAACCTCTAGATATGACCTCGACAGGTGACACGTACGTAAGCATCCTGTCTGATCACCTGCATCCATTCTTGTCCATTGTGCACTCTAACGGTTCAAAAGGGTCTGAGCACTATGGAACTTAACATCTGAGGACATCAGTCCCCTAGGACTTAGAACTACTTAAACCTAACTAACCTAAGGACATCACACACATCCATGCCCGAAGCACGATTCGAACCTGCGACCGTAGCAGTCGCGCGGTTCCGGACTGAAGCGCCTAGAACTGCTCGGTCACCGCGGCCGGAATTCCGAAGGACTTTGGCAATTCCAGCAGGACACTGTGACACCCCACACGTCTAGAATTGCTACAGAGTGGCTCCAGGAACACTCTTCTGAGGTTAAACTCTTCCGCTGGCCACAAACTCCCCAGACATGAACATTATTGAGCATACCTGTGATGCTTTGGAACGTGCTGTTCAGAAGAGAACTCCACCCCTTCGTACTCTCACGGATTTATGGACAGTCCTGCAGGATTATAGGTGCCAATTCCCTCCAGCACTACTTCAGACATTAGTCGAGTCCATGCCACGTCGTGTTGCCTCACTTCTGTGTGCACGCGGGGGCCCTACACGATATTAGGCAGGTGTACCAGTTTCTTTGGCTCTTCAGTGTATATGATCTCAAAAGGCAGAGAGCTTAAGCAAGGCAGCAATCGAGCATAGTATTTCCGAAATTTTTTGCTGAAAAATTTTGCGTACTGAACTTAAGATGTCTCCTAGAACATAAGTATTAACGCATTAAGAAAGAATGAGATAAACTTGGTGTAAATCAGAAGACAATGATGAAAGATTATGTTTTTCCACTTTCTTAGATGAATGCTACAACTCGGAGAATAACACCACTCTTTGTTTCCTACCTTATCTGCAGTGAGTGCTGTGTGCTCCCTAGCGGGCAATGGTGCATGGAATCACAAAAAACAATGAATCTGAGAAAAATGACAAGGAACTACTACATGAAGATAAATAGTATAATCACATTAAGGAAGTACAACTTGACGAGTGATGCTTATAAACTACCAAAAAAAGGTTTGCGGTGAAACATTTCTTCATCTCGTCCTCGGAGAGGTTGTGGTGTTGCGACAAATCTCATTTGCAAGCAACTTGGTAATCTACGCGGTTTTAGCGCTCGAGACAAATTGCTCAACACATTGCTCCGAATACTAACTACGAAACGTTCACTGTCGGACCTCTATAAATTTCTGCACTGCTAAAGTTGCAAAAAGTTTTAATAAACGTAGTCAGCCTCCTTTTAACTCGCTAGGCAGGATTAACCTTGTCTGTGCTCCGAAACTAATTACTGATGCATGGTAGCTATGTGCATTCAGGAAGAATCCGAGATAGACCACTTAAATGGAAAAAGTACAACACTAAACAGTCAATACTCCGCCTTCAGCTGGCTCCTGGCAACTTGTACCGATTCCCTCCTCAAAGACAAAACATATTGAGATGACAAAAGTCAGTGGATACCGCCCAATATCGTGTCGGACCTCCTTCTGCCCGGTGCAGTGTAGCAAGTCGACGTGGCATGAACTCAACAAATCGTTGGAATTCGCCTGCATATTGAGCCATGCTGCCTCTATAGCCGGTCATAACTGCGAAAATGTTGCCGGTGCAAGATTTTGCCGGCCACTGTGGCCGATCGGTTCTAGGCGTTTCAGTCCGGAACCGCGCTGCTGCTACGGTTGCAGATTCGAATCCTGCCTCGGGCATGGATGTGTGTGATGTCCTTAGGTTAGTTAGGTTCAAATGGCTCTGAGCACTATGAGACTTAACTTCTGAGGTCATCAGTCCCCTAGAACTTAGAACTACTTAAACCTAACTAACCTAAGGACATCACACACACCCATACCCGAGGCAGGATTCGAACCTGCTACCTTAGCGGTCTCGCGGTTCCAGACTGTAGCGCCTAGAACCGCTCGGCCACTGCGGCCGGCGGTTAGTTAGGTTTAAGTAGTTCTAAGTCTAGGGGACTGATGACCTCAGATGTTATGTCGCATAGTGCTTAGAGCCATTTGAACCATTTTTGCAAGATTTTGTGCATGAACTGACCTCTCGATTACGTCCCATAAGTACTCCATGGGATTCATGTCGGTCGATCTCGGTGGCCAAATCAACGCTCGAATTGTCCAGAATGTTCTTGAAACCAATCGCAAACAACTGTGGCCCTTTGAGATGACGCAGTGTCGTCCATAAAAGTTCCATCGTTATTTAGGAACATAAAGCCCATGAATGGCTGCAAACGGTCTCCAAGTAGCCGAACATAACCATTTGCAGTCAGTGATCGATTCAGTTGGACCAGAGTACCTAGTCCATTTCATCCAAACACATAACACACCATTATGGAGCCCCTACCAACTTACACAGTAACTTGCTAACAACTTGCGTCCATGGCTTCGTGGGGTCTGTGGCACACTCCAACCCTATAGTCATCTCTTATCAACCTCAGTCTGGACTCATCTGAACAGGCTACGTTTTATCAGTAGTCTAGGGTCCAATCGATATGGTCATGAGCCCAGGAGAGGCGATGCAGGCGTTGTCGTGCTGATAGGGAAGGGACTCTCGTTGTTCGTCTGCTGCCATAGCCTATTAACGCTGAACTTCACCGGACTGTCCCAACGGATACGTTCGTCGTACGTCCCACATTGATCTCTGCTGTTATTTCACGCAATATTGCTTGTCTGTTAGCACTGACAACTCTACACAAACGCCGCTGCTCTCAGTCGTTTAAGTGAACGCCGTAGGCTACTGCGTTGTCCGTGGTGAGAGGTAATTCCCGAAATCAGGTATTCTCGACACACTCTTGACACTGTGGATCTCGGAATAGTTAATTCCCCAACGATTTCCGAAATGGAATGCCCAATGCATCTACCTCCAACTACCATTCCGCGTTGAAAAATCTGTTAATTACCGTCGTGCGGTCATAAACACCTTGGAAATCTTTTCCATGCATAACCTGAAAAAAAATGGCAGCACAGCCAATGCACTGCCCTTTTACAGTTTGTGTACGCTATGCTACCGCAATCTGTACATGTGCACATCGCTATCCCTTGACTTATGTCACCTCATTGTACAATAATAGTCCAATGTCAGCAGTTCAAAGTCACACAAAGACACCATACTACAGTTTCCATCGGAATATTTGTACTTTATTGACTTCAGATAGACCTCGCTAAGCCCGTCTCTTTCAATGAAGACCACCTCCAACTAGCAGATGGTTCCACGCTCTGTTACAGCACCGCTGCCTACCAGGCACGTCTGCATTCACTGAACTGCAACTCTACCCAAGTAAACTGGAAAATCATGTTATATTATAGCTGATTTTTAGGTTACAACCGTCTGTATGCAACAGAATAAAGGCAATATTTATCTTCCACAAGCGTTTCGTCTCATTTCGTTAAGGCATCATCAGTGGATGTGGGTGCTGATAGTGGTCTACATATGTTCTTACTATACTGCTTGTGAAGCTGTTTTCTGCTTGCAGCACTAAACACAGTTTTCAGCACAGGATACAATCTGCATGCACACTCTTCCACCATGTTAATTCCATAGCCGTGCACGGATATACACTTTCGAATTTTTGCATACTTTTCATATTGAAAAAATAACTTTAGTGGCCTCAAAAAGGATCACTATATACTGACCTCAGAAATGTTTAACACTTTCAAATATCACCTCCGTCCCAAACGGCACTTATCTTGCGCCTTTCAAGCTGGAGGGCTGTCAGCAATTTCTAGATACTGCAAGCTCCCAGCACAAAATTGTTTGCAACATTCAGGCCTTTGTTCCAGTCATCCTCAGAATACAGGCAGTTCCATTGGTCATTACATGCTCCAGCTAACAGCTCTCTCTGGAAAGTGCTGCTCCCTTACAGGAACTTCTGCATGTTGATTTCACCCGTCATATTAGCCGAGCACATAGAGCATGCTGGTTCGTTTTATGTTTTTGTCACGGCGCTTCAGCTGTGGTAAATGTTCTGACGACAGTGATCACCCAGGTGATGGACTGCGTGACGCAATATGTTGTGAAAAAAAGAAAGCTTGTTAACGCGCCGCTTTCGGGACGAGGGGGTGCGAGCCTGACCTAACGACGAGGGCTGGTGAGCTGCCAAGCCTGGATATCAGTTTTATACGGTTTCCCACATCCCACTAGGTGAATATTGGGCTGGTAATCACATCCCGCCTCAAACACACGCTGCAGAAAACATGTAGGAAACGTCCTCACACTTGCACACGTGAGATTAACTCTAGACGCAAACAGATGAGGTACACTGACTCGGTGGAATGGGAGGAGACTGATGCCATTAGGTGTTTAGTCTTCTTGCACCTATAACCAGCAGCAACGCCTGCATCAATTGTATTTCAAAAAGGAGCTGGAAAAACTCTTGCTTTCATGAGGAAGTTACTAGCCCTTAGTCTTGTTTGGTAAGCTCTGATTGCAGATCGCCTAAAGCAGATTATGGGAAGACCAACTGTAGTGTTCACCAAATGCACTTGACGTCAAACACAGGAAAAGTGGAAACAGAAAACATTCTTACTGCCAAATCTGCCATTTGTCTGGAGAATGAAAAAAACAATGTAAGTAACTCGTATCCAAAAAACTGAGAGTGATTCGATATAACAGAACTATGCTGCTCACCGTATTATGGCAAAAAATAACGAGAAAAATTAGAAAACAAATACTCTATTAAGAACGTCTTAAGTGCCATACTAGGAAACTGATTGGTTCTAAGTACCAATAAGGAAGTTTTCATAAGCTCATTCTTGAAAAGAGGAAAACAGCAACCAGTCACTGTTAATAATAATATTTAGTAACCCAAATAGCGCCGTTAGGCGCTCCGAACAGTCAAGTTTATCTTCAGATGGCTGTTCACGTTTATGTTACATTTGTTAGTTGTTGGCTGTTTTTCCAACAACTGATGTAAACAACAAGAAATGTAATATAAAGGTGAACAGCCGTCTGTAGATGAACCTTTCGACTGGAGACTGGTAACGCCGCTTTTTGTGTAAATAATTAGCATTATTGGCAGTGGCTGGTTTCTGTTTCCATCTTTGCCAAAATCACCTTGTATTTTGTCACAGGCGGTCTCAGAAATGCCATTTTTCGACAAAATAGCAGGATTAAAGTTTTTGTTCCAAAAGTGCCATTATTATTGAGCCTACGTTTTATTTGTAATTATACAAATGCAGAATTATGTTTGTAACTACTAGAACTGTAGTCAGCAAAACCACTCGTTACATCATTTAATATTTGGATCTCCAGAGGGAAGCACTGCTTGATACCTGCATACAGTCTACGGACGTGCAACAAAGTATTGAGACCACAACCGCATCGAAAATGCCTTTTGTAAATAAAAAAAAAAAAAAACACAGAACTTCTCCCATTTCCACTCACCATTATAAATATGGCAAGAATAGAATCCCCTCCACAGAAAGCATCTGCTGCTACGAAGTGCCTTGCTTGCACGCATAATCCTTAGTCTCGTCACGGGTCAAATAGGATGAAGTAACAGCAATGCAAAAATGGATGCCAACACAGATTAAGAACAATTTACAATGATATATTAATTGAAGTTCTTGCAATACTTAACTGGAGTACGAATATTGTGTGTTGTAATATACGAGGGTTGCCCAGAAAGTAAGTTCCTGTCGGTCGCAAAATGGAAATGACAGTGAAACCAGAAATGCATTATTTTCAACAGTTGACTACATCTTCTGGGTACTTCTCTACGCAGTCATCGCTTCGACTTAGACATTCTTCGTTGTGTTGTACCAGATTTCCAATATCGTCTTCATAGACGGCAGCCATCTGTGTTTTCCGCCAGTTCTCTAAGCTGGTCTGCAGTTCGTTGACTGTGCCAAAATATTGTCTTCATAGCCGGCGGTTCATGTGAGAAGAGGCGAAAATCAGAGGGAGCTACGTCTGGGTGCGTAATCATACATTTCCCATCCAAAACGCTGCAGGAACGTCTTCATTGCCCCTGTAGTTTACGGCCGAGAACTGTTACGAATAAGGAAATGCATGGCAGTTACGTTATGTAGTATTGCATGAAATTAAGCTAAATCCCTCGCTAGGTACCCATACTTCGCGGGACGCACTATTTTCTAGGCTTCTTTAAGTGCTCAGCGTGCGCTCAGAACTGCAAAGTGCAACGTGACACGATTGACGGACATACTAATCACTGCCCAGTACATTTGTGCAAAGCTTCTTCGGATTTTCACTATGGTTTCCATTTCGTGACTGATCGGAACTTACTTTCTGGACGCCCCTCGGAGACCAATGTTCACTTGTACTGATCTGTGTTTAAGCACTGTTATAGATATAGATTCAGTGAACGACCACTAACATCACTTGTATAAAGTCCAACTTGAGTCTTCTTGGCGTCGACTGTACATTAGTGCTGACATTCCCCGAAACCAGGTCCCGTGGTGAGGTACTATTCTGTGGTACTGCCTAACTCTTGAGTGGAGAAGTGGACTTTCTTTTATCAACATCTGGCGGATGGATGTCCACTTTGGAACTATCTGTGTGACAGATGGAGGATGCCTAACGCTGTTCATGTCGTATGGAGTGAAGAGGAAGGGAGCCCTGACCGGAGGAACTGGGGTGGGTTCTGTTTAGATCTATTAGGACAGGTATATATCAGGGAGGATTTCATGTTCGGGTAAGAAAAGCGATTAAAATTTCCTTGGGAGAGGATGTGGAGATTGTGGAGATGTAGCGTTGGGCGAATGTGGTGGTAAAGGGGTGGCGGAGTGCCAGGAGCAGTGAACAGAGGGGAAACTAGAGGGTGGGTAGTCTCGAGTTTATGGGTAATGTAGTATATTTAGAGGAGTTCAAGATGAAAGAGGCGAGATGAGAATTTTATAAGCTAGTGGAGGATGTGTCTGGGGAAGGGCAGGCGGATTCGAAAGGTTAGGCAGAGTGCATGGAATCTGAGGATCTGTAGGCGTGATAAAAGGAGGGAGGAGCTGAAGTCCATTCCATAATGGCATAGGAGAGGATGGGTCTGACAGAGATTTATAGGTGTGGAGGGCTGTGCAAGGGTACAGTCCCCATGTTCAACCGGTTAGTAGTCTTATAGTTTTAGTCTAATGTGTGCTTTCTGTTGAGTATTTAGTAGATGGGACTTCCATGTTAGTCGCCAATCAAGTGTTAGTCCGAGGTACTTTAGTGTGCTCGTTAACTGGATAAGACGGTCGTAAATGGTAAGGCAAAAGTCGTGGGAACAGAAGCTGTGGGAGGTTAGGTCTATAATTATTGCTGGGTTTTTATACACTCCTGGAAATGGAAAAAAGAACACATTGACACCGGTGTGTCAGACCCACCATACTTGCTCTGGACACTGCGAGAGGGCTGTACAAGCAAATGATCACACGCACGGCACAGCGGACACACCAGGAACCGCGGTGTTGGCCGTCGAATGGCGCTAGCTGCGCAGCATTTGAGCACCGCCGCCGTCAGTGTCAGCCAGTTTGCCGTGGCATACGGAGCTCCATCGCAGTCTTTAACACTGGTAGCATGCCGCGACAGCGTGGACGTGAACCGTATGTGCAGTTGACGGACTTTGAGCGAGGGCGTATAGTGGGCATGCGGGAGGCCGGGTGGACGTACCGCCGAATTGCTCAACACGTGGGGCGTGAGGTCTCCACAGTACATCGATGTTGTCGCCAGTGGTCGGCGGTAGGTGCACGTGCCCGTCAACCTGGGACCGGACCGCAGCGACGCACGGATGCACGCCAAGACCGTAGGATCCTACGCAGTGCCGTAGGGGACCGCACCGCCACTTCCCAGCAAATTAGGGACACTGTTGCTCCTGGGGTATCGGCGAGGACCATTCGCAACCGTCTCCATGAAGCTGGGTTACGGTCCCGCACACCGTTAGGCCGTCTTCCGCTCACGCCCCAACATCGTGCAGCCCGCCTCCAGTGGTGTCGCGACAGGCGTGAATGGAGGGACGAATGGAGACGTGTCGTCTTCAGCGATGAGAGTCGCTTCTGCCTTGGTGCCAATGATGGTCGTATGCGTGTTTGGCGCCGTGCAGGTGAGCGCCACAATCAGGACTGCATACAACCGAGGCACACAGGGCCGAAAATAGTGCACGGTACATCCAAACCGTCATCGAACCCATCGTTCTACCATTCCTAGACCGGCAAGGGAACTTGCTGTTCCAACAGGACAATGCACGTCCGCATGTATCCCGTGCCACCCAATGTGCTCTAGAAGGTGTAAGTCAACTACCCTGGCCAGCAAGATCTCCGGATCTGTCCCCCATTGAGCATGTTTGGGACTGGATGAAGCGTCGTCTCACGCGGTCTGCACGTCCAGCACGAACGCTTGTCCAACTGAGGCGCCAGGTGGAAATGGCATGGCAAGCCGTTCCACAGGACTACATCCAGCATCTCTACGATCGTCTCCATGGGAGAATAGCAGCCTGCATTGCTGCGAAAGGTGGATATACACTGTACTAGTGCCGACATTGTGCATGCTCTGTTGCCTGTGTCTATGTGCCTGTGGTTCTGTCAGTGTGATCATGTGATGTATCTGACCCCAGGAATGTGTCAATAAAGTTTCCCCTTCCTGGGACAATGAATTCACGGTGTTCTTATTTCAATTTCCAGGAGTGTAGATTTTGAGGAGCCAATGGTTGCAACCCGAGGTGAACGATTGAGATGGAGCTGCATTGATCGTTGGGGTTTATGAATGGTAGGGTAGAGGGCAAGGAACACTGTGTCATCAGCATACTGGAGGAGATGAATAGGGGGAGGGTGCTTTGGCATATCAGTAGTGTACCTCTACCACATACAGGAGAGGAGAGAGGCCGGGATCTTGGGGAACACCTGCTGTGGGGCGGCAGATATGGGAGTTGGTACTGTTGACGGTGACAGAAGACAGGTGATTAGAGAGAAAGTATGCAATAAGAAGGATATAATTTACGGTAAGTAGATGGATCTGCAGCTTAAAGAACCATAGGTTGCCATGACAAAAATGGTGGCTTTTCGGTTGTCGATTTGGTAGGAGGAGGCGTCAGTGGCAGGTTTATTAGGTTTGAGGAAGAGAAGGATTCGAGAGGTTTTTCACGGCTCAGGATAGAAACCCTTGTGATGGATTATATTATAAAGGGTGGCTCGGATTTCTAGGAAGGAGTGGTGGCATTCTTTCAGGTGTCAGTAGGTTATGAAGTCGTACCTGTTGAAGGTCTTGTGTCGTTACTGGAGTATTGATTTCTGTCTGTGGGATGTTGTAGAGATAGAAGGGAGTGGTGGGAGAGAGGTGTTGATATGCACATGTACTGTCAGCAATAAGGAGTAATCGAAGTAGATTCGTCTGGGAAGGTATAGGTGTCAAAGAGGTAGGATGCAAAGTGGTTGGCTTTGTTTAGGTTGTCAGAGAGAGGATTATTAACATGCAGGAGAGCACAGGGTTATTGCCAGTAAGACGTGAACTGCCTGCCAGTACCTGGAAGAGTTTATGGGCAGTGTGATGTTGAGGTCCTTGTATGTTTGGCGCCAAACGCGGCGTTTCTTGGCATTCAGCAGATTTCGGATGTATCATTGTCGTTGCCAGGGGCGTGTAAGTGTGCACAGGTCTGCAGGAAAGATCGGTAAAGAGGACTGTATTCATGGAGGAACAGGAGAGTACGTTGAGGGAGTGTGGAACAGTTTGGGTAGGTAGGTTTCGTTGGAATGTGGTGAGTTATGGCATCTGACCAGGTCTGCTGTAGGAAGGTGGAAGCATGGTGGACGTTAATGACATGTTGAAAGGTAAGGGATAGCTTCCGAGTTGGGTGGCAATGAATTCCCTGTAGGTATTCTAGGTAGTACAGGATTAGTCCTGTATGTGTTTGAGAGAGGCAGAAGGAGTAGGTGGATGGGCAGGGCGTGTGATGTAGGGGATGGTGAGCAGGACAGGGAGATGGTAGCTTCCAGTGGCGTCAAGGACAGCTGCAGTAATGCGCCCAAGGGGGTTAGGAGAGGTGAGGATAACATCAAGAGTGAAATTGGTTTCAGAGCGGGTATGTACACTGGAGTCCAAAATTAAAGCAACAAGCGGAAATAGTGTTTATTTTGCCACGAAACAGTATAAACAGGTGATAGTAAAGTAGAAACGATGTAAGAAATGCAGAACATAAATAATTGTTATATGCACAACGGTAGACAAAAATGTTCTGCGTTTTTTCCAACTTAAATGATTTGCACACACTCTGATTAATGTGCGATCACCTCTGGCAGCAGTACAGGACCGACAACGATGGGGCACGCTGTAAATGATGACATCAATATCATGCTGATTCAATAACGACCACTCTTCCGGCAGAGCTGCTCGCAAGTGTTGGAGAGCGGTTGGTGGATGCCGACGTGATGCAACCTGTCTCCCTAATGCATCCCAGACATGCTCTATGGGATTGAAATCGGGAGAGCGCGCAGGCCACGCCATGCTTACAACATTTTCCGTTTCCGAGAAAACACCAACCACTCGTTCTCTATGAGGTCGAGAATTTCGTCCATCAGTACGAAGTCTGGGTCCACACTACCTCATAACGACTGCACATGAGGCCCCAAGATCTCGTTACAACACCTGACAGCAGTTAAACTTTGCTGATTCACCCATGCAAGTTCACGAAGGGGTGTTCGAGGGTCCACATAATCCCAGGCCACACCATTAGGGATCCTCCTCGATATCAGTCTCTTTCCACAATGCTTGGGTCCCGAAAGCGTGCTCCATGTGCTTCCAGATGCGAATGTTTGGAGAATCACTCTCCAGACCAAATCGGGTCTCATATGTGAAAAGAACATTCGTCCACTGTTCGACGCCACGGTGGTATATTGATGACTCCACCCTAGACGTTCCCGTCTGTGAAGACGCATCAGAGGTATGCAGAGAGCAGGTCTCCGACAAAAAAGGCCACTCTGTTGAAGCTTTCTGTCACCGTTTGTCTCGATACAACACGTCCAGCGAATAATGCGAGGTCAAATGCCAGTTGTCGTGCAGCACCAAGGCGGTACCGTCGGCCTTTACAGCCAAATAACACTCCTCTCTTTCTGATATCACACATAGTCAGTCCTGCTCTGGTCTACAGAATACTGTTTCGGTCTCCATAAATTGTCGCCACATCCGAGAAACAACAGAATGATTCACAATAAGCCATCAGGTCACATCGATTTGCGACTGTCCTGCTTCCATTCTTCTTACGGCCCTACACCGCACAGAGTATGGTAGGCGTCTTCTTTGTTCCATACCGCCCCATTTGTGATTGTGTATATAGCAATTGTGGATGTGGGGCTACCCGGCACACACTATCCCATTTGATAGGTGTCCTGACGTCAGCGTTGGTGTAGTTGTCCATTGACCGGAATGCCAATTTCCGTGCAGAGCTTGATTGTACGGACATCTGTTGACTGTTTATATGATTATACTGTGAATTAGACACAAGACGGGGAAATAGCAATTCGTTGCTCTAATTTTTGACTCCAGTATAGTAGGAGAAGGACTACATCGTCATGACTGAGCGAGGTGGCGCAGTGGTTAGCACACTGGACTCGCATTCGGGAGGACGACGGTTCAATCCCGCGTCCGGCCATCCTGATTTAGGTTTTCCGTGATTTCCCTAGATCACTCCAGGCAAATGCCGCGATGGTTCCTTTGAAAGGGCACGGCCGACTTCCATTCCCATCCTTCCCTAATCCGAGCTTGTGCTCCGTCTCTAATGACCTCGTTGTCGACGGGACGTTAAACACCAATATCCACCTCCTCTTACATCGTTATGGGGGGTGTCAGTAAACCGTTGCCACCGCTGGAGTTCAGAATGAGAACGGCTGTGGATTTTAAGGTCAGTAGCAATAACATAGGTGAAAAGATACGGTTTATGTGGATGAGGAAGTCGCATGAAATGGGATATTGTGGTCAGATATAGATAGTGGCACAGGTAACAGTTATGGTTTTGAGGAAGAGAGTGAGAATAAGGTGTTTGGTAGGAGTGTTGTAGAGGGTTTGTGGTTGAAGAGGGAGATTCTTGTGATGGCCAACAACAAATCCATCTCGGGCTATGGGTAGCGGGTTGTCTGTTCGGCGGAGGATGTGGGGTGAAAGCAGATGGTATGATGAGGAAGGCTGAAGGATGGTTTCATTTAGGACGAAAACATCGACGTGGTGTTGCGAGATGGTGCCCATGAAGAGGTGTTTGTTGGCTGAAAATGACGGGATATTATGGAAGAGGATATTATATTGCTGCCGCGCGATGATTTAGGGGGAGAAGGGTTGGTGAAGATGGATGGCTGGGGTGGATTTTGACAGATTGTGAAGACGAGTGAAAAGAAAGTGGACCTGGTTGTGAGAATAGGTGACTTATATGTTGAGGTGGAAGGCAGAGCAGGCAGCAAGGGAAATTTGGTGTAGGGTGTGTGGCCTTTGGAAACGGTGGATGTTTTGAAGAACTATGGCTATTTTGATGGCTCAATGGTGTGTCGTTGTTTGTAGATCAGGTCCTGTTGATGGAGAGGACAGTCGATTGTGGAAGGGGGTTCAGTGAAGATGTGGACTTTGAAGGTTGGGCCAGAATATTCGAAGCTATGGAGTGCTTTTCGAACTGCAAGGTCAAGATGAGACTTGATCTCAGACTCCACCACCTCTTTCGTGGTTTCAGGGTCGATCCCTTTGATCATGGCAGTGAGGGTGGGGAGTGTTGTGGTTGCTTGGTCCTGGTGGTTGTGGGAATGAGTGCAAGGTTTGCGTAGGGACCGAAAGTGACATGGGGAATCTTATGGAGGAGTTTGGTGTAGAATTCGGGATCAGGGGATTTGATGTGGATGGAGTCTTTTCTAGGGATGATCTGAGTGACGGGGAAGGAAGAGATATATTTTCAGATCTCGAGGAGGAGGGTTGTGGATCTGAGGAAGCTCAAGTCAGGACAGGAGAGAAGGAAGCCATGCAGGTCTGTAGTCTTAGTTGCAGAAGGGATGGCATGGCAGTCCATGACGTCTGGGCTTTCCGTTTGTTTGGGTGTTTTTGGGTATCGGAGATGACGGGGGAGGGGGGGGGGGGGGTCCGCATCAGTGCTGAGGCGTTTGGCGGTCTTCCTGATTGGTGAAGGTAAGGAGGGAGTGGTGGGTACAACTGGGGGTAACAATAACAAGTGACAGGATTCGTTGGAAGGGAATTTGGCTGAAAAGGGTCCCACAGTCCAGGAACCCATTGAAGTGTGTGTGTTTTTGCCGATTGGTATTGTCTGGAGGATGTAGCTCCTGCATGCTGGGATTCTGTAATTAAAGAGGCTGTAAAAATAAAGGTGTGTGAAAAGAACTTCAACTGTAACAACGGATATACGAATATCGCTAAATTGTGGTTGCCACGAGGCACGAAAGCATATGATGTACACCACGAAATTCTTACAAGGAACACCTTGAGTGCGAGGTCGTCAATGATGTTCACGGCATTCGACGCCCCACATATTGTCTGCCATGCAATCACAAATTGGGTGCTAATGGCAACATGGGGCGCAACTGGAGGTATCCAATGGCAAGCACAGCATGAGGCTACGTAAAGTAGTTGAACTGCTTAGTCGATGAGTAAATCACAACAGTGCTACAGAGAAAGTGGTGTTGATACAAACCAGAACTATGGCAACGATAAACAAAGCAAATATTGCATTATATCTACAACAACTGCCGAAGTTGACATCTCGTTAGTAAGGACCGCATGGAAATTTCACAGAAATGAAATGTTAGCGTTTTCGCAAGATGAGTCAGTGGAATGTGTGGTGTCGTACACGCTCCACTGTGTGGACAATGTACATGAGGAGTACAATAATGACAATATGTGCTAAACAAGTGAAAGTGGTGTTGAAACACCTGTCGAACCATGTAGTTCATCATCCTTGTCGGACAGTGAGTCACAAATCCCGTCTCCAGTGAAACGTAGCAAAGGACAATCGTTGTCCAAGGAGCATAATTTGTACATTTGTATATGGAAGATGATCGGCAGCATACTAAGGAATGATTATGAACAAATTTCGAATAAGTTCTCAGTGATATGGCTGTTCAGTGCATAAGAAAAACTATAGATATTCAAGGGCGGACAATGCGCACTTGTTACAAGAACTGATGTTTGCACGTTTCAAGATTATCCGATCAGTTTTCAGACTGTGAATCATAGTGACCTATTACATTATGCACATCAAATTGAGCGTGAGGTAGATTATAGTGATTTCAAGGGAAGCTGTGGATGGTTGCATAACGCCAAATAGTGCTGCAGAATTGGAAGAAGTAAGATAACGAAATTTCAAACAAAGCGTCACCTTGACGTTGCAGAGCAAAGTACGGAGTCGGCACGAAAATTTTTAGACGATATGAACAAACTTATCCCGGCGATCAGTAAGGCATTTGTTTTCATCTCTGACCAATCGGAATTTGAAGAGGAAATGCAGATGGAAGGAACCCTAGTAAATTAGAGGTACCAAGAGACTTATATCAAGATCAGCTAACATCAACGCCTTAATGCATCCGTATGCAATTATGCACACTGTTAATCTGGTTGGTAAATTGGCCATAAAGTTATTTAATGTGTTGCGCGAAGTTGTAGGTGCTCTGCCCCTTACGATTCTGTCTCGTGTGCGTGATCTTGCAAGGGCGGGAGGGAGTCTTTACGTCACAGCAACCAAGAGTGGGAAAATGGGCGTAAGGGAACTACAGCTATGAGCACTGCTTCTGGTCAACAGCTGGTCAAAATAACTTGGTTTTGCTTGTTTCCTGGTCTGAGTACAAAAATCATACTCCTTTAAAGCAAACTATCGCTCCTGAAAAGTATATTACATTGTAGTTCATATTACCTGGAACCACTGATCACATTCTGCTTCTGGATATTTGTTTTTTTTTTTCGTGCCCATAAAACATATTAGTACACTATCTGCAGCTAAACACTGAAGGGTAGCCAGTTTCACGATAAGCTCCGTAACAGATTGTTTCGCATTCGGTTGCATGCCATCACATTCCATCAGTTCTCGTCACCACGTTATACCAATATAATTCTATATGTATTCTTTGAGAGTGAATACCTAGTGAAACGTCCTGCACAGTTTGTAATTCCCAAGGAGTTCACTTAGCAGCTGATATTTTTCCTGTAATAATTGTTAACACAACCCTTTCAAATGAGCCTTACTGAAGACTGAACTTGCGATCTCGCACTCATGTGGTTCCTTGTTTGTAAGATCTCGACGTTTGATGAGCTGGCTAACGGTCTCGTCCAGCGATATCGTAAGCAGAGCAGAGAACGGTTTTTCAGAGAGAAACTCAGAGGACTGTGACATAGACAAGGCGAGTCTATGGAGCAAAAAATCAAATGGCTCCCAAGCACTATGGGACTTAACATCTGAGGTCATCAGACCACTAGAACTTAGAACTACTTAAACCTAAGTACCCTAAGGACATCACACACATCCATGCCCGAGGCAGGATTCGAACCCGCGACCGTAGCTGCAGCGTGGTTCAGGACTGAAGCGCCTAGAACCGCTCGGTCACAACGGCCGGCTATATGGAGCGATTCTCCGAATTAGGAAAGTGAATGCACAAATGTACAGGCCAACACACAACGCATAGGTCGACCGAGTTATCCTCCGTGAGGCAGAGAATAGGGCTCTGGATGTATTTGCAAGGGTATTTCTGCTGACATGCCAAGGAGGGTCCTGCGAGTGGCTTTTGAGATCACTGACCCAGACAGCAGAAGCTGGAATATTGAACCCGTAAAGGTACAGTAAGTCGTTAATTTTGTAACAGCTGTCAATTAATTTAATATTACGCCGTAAAAAAGATGATTATGGCCTATTCCAACTTATCTACTGAAAATTTCCGTTTGTCAAAAGTATTTTTTGAGAAAAGAAAACATTTCTTAATTGCCTGTTGTCGCATGTTCCGTTTGCGTAAGTATTGAGTGCAGAATAGTTTGTTTTCGTTTCACATATATGTAGTAGATCCTATCTACTCTGGGAATGAAAGGTTTAAAGTTCTATCACTTATTTCTTTTAAAAAAAGATGAAATCCCTACCGTGCTTACGCGGTTTTAGGCCTAGTTTTTCGGGTGTATAAGTTTAACGTTTTAACGTGAATTTAAGTGCATTACATTACTATATTAATAGCGTATACGGATGTTAGTTTTCTACATAACTTCAGTGTCTTCTGTGATCTGTAGTTAACAGAATATTATTGTTATTATTTAGCTAAATTTCGTAAATAAATGTTAGTCACTCATGAGTGCGAAGTGTTTGAGCTGCTGGAGAAAAGTTAGTTTTTGGGTTCTACCCAGCTGTTGTTACAGATAGTTTCATTGGGGGTAAATGTAGTGGCATGGGAATTGGGGAAGTAGATGAGACTCTTTCATGATATTGCAAAGTACGTTCATGGGACTGGAAAATAGCTAGACAGGAATGGAAGCTTAGAGCCCTGATTGCTGAACTGGATAGTAGTGAGAGGGGACTGATGAGGTTAAGGAGGTAGAAGGGTAAAGACAAGTGGGAAGTGGTAGCAGAGTACAGGGGCCACAGACAGAGAACAATGTCTCATAGTTGCATCATTGGCACAAGAAACAGATTTACCTTGCTGCCTTAGTTAAGTAATGAAGAGGCTCAAGTACACGTAGGTGTAGTTAATACCTAACAGACTTTCATTAGGAAACCAATTGTTTCAAAAAAAAGGAGAAATTAGGAGAATGTATTCTAGGAAGTGGTGTGGCTCAGATTTTGGATAAAAAGTTAGGTGACAGGTATCAGGCGACAAACTTTTTCATGCCCAGTGCGTGTCGTACCCAAGCTTTACAGGATGTAGGATCTTTGTGATAGTGGGTGGAGCAGGAAACAGTATTAACAGGGATCAGGGCTACAACATTGTGACGTAATACAAATAACTTCTGAAATGAACCCTACTAATGTAGGATTGGTGCTTGCTTTAATGCGGTATGATCGGCCCCAGCTGAACATCTCTGTAAGAAGGGTCAAAATGGAGTTAGATCAGCTGCTTTAGATGACTACTGGATGAGACGTGGGTTTGGTTCTTGTTAATGCTATTGGAAGGTGGGGTTTCACTAGATGCGGCTGGTATCTCAGAAGGTAAAAGAAGGGTAAATTGGATGTGTTGAGAGCAAAATCCTTAAGGAGGAGGGACGCTGAAACTCATGGGAGTACCTTCTTTTTAGGGTAATATCAGTGTCCTGTGCCTCAACATTGAAAGGGATTAAGTTTAATAAGAAGCTCAGATAGGCAAGTACTAAAGATGTTAAAATATCACAAGACATTTATCAAATTACAGTGACAAATATTGTGGGTATACTGCATCAGAATGTTGGGGGATTAAAAAACAAAGTAGATAAGCTTCAACTTGGAATATGTAGTAACTGAATATGTAGTAGATATGTTACCGGCCAAACCTGATTTAGGATGAACTAGTTTCGCCTAGGTCAAACTCGTTCATCCTGTTATCCACAGGGTAAAACAGTTTAGTCTAGGTCAAATCGGTTTATCCTACTTAGAATTAACATGCTTTAGGATAAACTGGTACGTCCTAGTCTGAACTAACTTTGACTAGTCTGAACGCATGTCGCTGCTTGAACGAATGGGGAATCCCCGAATCATCTCTGTCTCGTCCCTCGCCCCTCTCAACCGCTCTTCGCTCGCACTGTTCTTTGTTTTGAACGGTATTTAGCATTGACGATTGCACGTGTTAAGTTGTTAGGTGCGTTTAAAAGATTTTATTATAATCCTAGTATAATTATTGTGAGGCGTTTCATCATGAATGAGCCTTCGTGTAGTAGACAAGCCAATCAAAAACTGTGGATAGAAATGTTTCTGGTGGAAATTTTGCAGTGTGAAAAGAAGAAGTCCTCGAATTATAATGTGTTATCAGTAGACGAATATGCGAATTTGGACAAGTAGAAGACGTGGAAAAGTTGGTAAAAAGAACATCATTACAAAAAAGAAGACTGAAACGATTTGCTGTTTTGAAAATTGGCGATGTGAAAAAATTCATGGCACAGTGTGAAAGGAATATATAATACTTTGTTCCAGCTGATGAACTTTATGATGTGATTGACGCAGCTCATCGTCGCGATAGGACGTTAGCCGAGACATCAAAAAAATATGCCAATATCACAGAGGAAATGATATCCCTCTATTTATTAATAGGTGATGTTTGTCAGCAAAAGAAGACAGAAAAGAACAGAGGGCTAGAGTTTCAAAGCCAATTCTCCATTCGGAAATGAGTAGCAGATGCCAAGTCGATCTGATTGATTTCCGAACACAATTAGACGGAAATTTAAAATTCATTCTAGTTTACCAAGAGCATCCCACAAAAATTTTTGGGGCTGAAGAATTGGCCTATCATTTGAATGACATATTCCTAACTGTAGGGTCGCCGTGCATTCTTCAATCTGATAATGGCAGAGAATTTGTCAATAACTCTATAATTGAGCTTGCAAATCTTTGGGCAGAACTGATATTTGTGCATGGAAAACCAAGGCACAGCCAAAGTCAGGGTTCTGTTGAACGTGCCAACGAAGATATTGAAAATATATAAGTTCTTGGTTAAAGGACAACAATTCGACGAAGTGGTTGGAAGGATTAAGGTACATCCAATTCATGAAAAATCGAGCTTACCACTCTGGCATAAAACAATGACCTTGCAAAGCATTATTCGAAATCGAGCCTAAAGTAGGACTTTCCACTTCCTCGTTGCCTCAAGAAATCATAAATGATATGCAGGCTGAAGATGACCTAAAGAAGGCAATCGAAGATGACAGCAATACTGAACAGTAGGAAGACAGTGATGATGATAACATTGTGAAAATTGACACAAACGACATTCAAAATGCTAGAAAAATTGAGACAGAAAATTTAAAAAAACAAGCTGAAAGAATGAAAGCTTCCTCTGACAAATCCCATCCACCAGCTCACATTGGAGACAACGTAACCATACCTATTCCAGATGTAGATAAAGGCAGAGGTGACCTTCGAAACATAATTGGAGTAATACTTCAAAAGACTGATAGTGGCCTCTACAAAGTTGGCACCAAACATGGCGTACTTCAAAAACATTATTGCACGTACAATTTTATTAATTTTTCCATAATTTTTTTGTAATAAAATATTAAAAAATATTTGTTTTAACTTCTTTTTTATTTTTTTAGAACTGATTCCGACGTCTCGCATTATAATGTGTTATCAGTAGACGAATATGCGAATTTGGACAAGTAGAAGACGTGGAAAAGTTGGTAAAAAGAACATCATTACAAAAAAGAAGACTGAAACGATTTGCTGTTTTGAAAATTGGTGATGTGAAAAAATTCATTGCACAGTTTTTAGATGTGGGAGAAATTAACCACGATATTGAAAAACATTCTGCTGGATCAGGTCAAGGCTTCGTGAAACGCAGTTGCATGAAAAACTACATAACAAACAAACGCAATTGTGAGAAAAACAAAGTACTCTGCAATTGTAAGTGCCACCACAGTCAACCTTGCAAACATAAGTAAATAAGCAAATTGCAGATAAGGTAATCTCTGTGGATGGATATATGTAAATTTATCTAGTGATTCCTTTATTCAGTTTACTTTGAAAAGCTTATAGAAGATACAAACTAGGTGAAATTAGTTCAGACTAGGACGAACCAGTTTATCCTAAAGTATGTATATTCTAACTAGGATAAACCGATTCGACCTAGGCTGAACTGTTTTGTCCTATCGGTAACAGTATGAACGAGTTTGATCTAGATATACTATGACTGTCTGATCTTAATACAGTCACAGGTATGGAAAAGGTAAGTGTAAGCAGATATAAAGCTTTCAGCATATGTAAGTACAAACAATAAGGAGGAAGCAGAGTTGCCATATATGTCAAAAGTTATCATAGTGCAAAAAACTTAGAAGGTAAAAAATTTTTTGTAGAGCAATATACAGAAGCATGTGCCTGTGGACTTAAACTAAACACTGGTACTTTAGCCTTAACTATATGAAGATGGTATCTGTTCTTTCGGACATGTCCGACATCTCTGAAAGAACAGATACCATCTTCATACAGTTAAGGCTAACCGGCCATTGACCTTCTTCTGTGCTGGATGCACACGCTTTGCCCGAACTCTTATGGGACTCGGTAAGATTGTCTGCCGCGAGTAATGTGTGTAATGGACAGGGGCACTACGAATGTAGTGTGCGGACATTAAGTTGGGAATGTGGGTCTCAAGAGGAGCGTGCAAAGGATAAATCCCTACAGTCCCACTATTCTCTGTGCCTCGATAACTCAGATGGATTGAGCGTCTGCCATGTAAGCAGGAGATCACGGATTCGAGTCCCAGTCGGGGCACACATTTTCAACTGTCTCTGTTGATGTACATCAACGCCTGTCGACAGCGTAGGGTCTTGATTTAATTATCATTTCACGAGAAAATTCTAGTCATACGTAAAATCACCAAGCGGGTCGAAGGCTTCTATCCAGTCACTCGTCGATCCGTCTGGTGTGGCAATAAAAGACAGCAAAACGAAAGCCGAAGTTTTAAATTTCACGTTTAATAAATCATTCACGCAGGAGATTCGTACAAAATACCGTCGTTTGACTGTCGTACGTACTGTTGCATGGAGGGCACACTAATAGGCAACTGTGGCGTAGAGAAGCAACTGAAAAAGTTGAAAACAAATAAGTCTTGCCGGCCGCGGTGGCCGTGCGGTTCTAGGCGCTCAGTCCGGAACAGCGTGACTGCTACGGCCGCAGGTTCGAATCCTGCTTTGGGCATGGATGTGTGTGATGTCCTTAGGTTAGTTAGGTTTAAGTAGTTCTATGTTCTAGGGAGGGGACTGATGACCACAGATGTTAAGTTCCATAGTGCTCAGAGCCATCTGAACCAAATAAGTCTTCATGTCCAAATGGAATCCCAGTTCGCTTTTACAGAGAATACTCTGCGGCATTGGCCCCTTACTTAGTTTGCATTTATCGCGAATCATTCACCCAGCACAAATTCCCAAGCGATTGGTAAAGAAGCACAGGTGACTCCTATATATAAGAAAGATGAAAGAACGGACCCACAGAATTACAGACCATTATCTTGCAAAATTCTTGAACATATTTTTCAGTACGCATAAAATAAACTCCTTGGGACAGAAACTCTTGAGTTCATATATCAGCAAGGATTTAGAAAGCATCGCTCGTGCAAAACTCAGTGCACTTTTCCCACATAATATCCTACAAACCATTGATGGAGAACAACAGGCTAGTTCCAAAAAGCGTTTGGCACGGTGCTTCACTATAAACCCTTGACGATAGAGAATGCGGTTTACATTGCCAGATACTTGAGTGGCTCGAAGACTTTTAAAATAATAGAACCAGTACGTTGTCCTCGAAGGCGTGTGTTTATGAAAGGCAAGGTTCAAATGGCTCTGAGAACTATGGGACTTAACTTCTAAGGTCATCAGTCCCCTAGAACGTAGAACTACTTAAACCTAACTAACCTAAGGACATCACACACATCCATGCCCGAGGCAGGATTCGAACCTGCGACCGTAGCGGTCGCGCGGTTTCAGACTGTAGCGCCTAGAACCGCTCGGCCACCCAGAGACAAGGATATTATCAGAAGTGTGATAATACCACTCTTATTCTTTATATACACAAATGATCCGATGGACAGGGTGAGCAGCAATTTTGTGAACTTAAGATTTCTAGTTGGTGTGATGAATCGCAGCTTGCTCTAATAGCAAAAACGATGCAAGTTGCTGTAGATGAGTGGGAAATACAATCGTATAACGTTCGAATACAGCATTGATAGAATGCTGCTTCACTCAGTAATATCTATTAAATATCTAGGCGCAACGTTGCAGAGCGACATGAAATGAAATGAGCACACCTAATTGGCAGTAGAAAAGGCGAATACTCGACTTCGTTTTATTGGGAGGATTCACCACATTGGATTAAATAAAGACGCCTTCTACAAGGAAATTTGCAGTTTTTGGAGAATCAGTGCAGACTGTTGTTCATCGATTACCATTTGTCGAGTTCGGGAACTTCCCCAAGAGATCGATTCCAATTCCGTAGAACGGTACTGTTGCAGGCGGGTTTGATACTAGGTACCCAGGAAGCAGCTGCAGCTCGTGCTTCCGTCATTGACACTCCTTACAGTGACTCAAATAGTGTCTAACTGATCGATAGAGACTTGGCCAATAATACTTGGAGTATATTAAGTCTTCACGGGTTGTCAGCCGAGTAGCATCGTCGTCTCGTAGCAACGTATCGATGGAATGGGTCTCCATCTCCCTGCAGTAGTTCTTGCAAGGGCCGTGCCTCGGTACAAAGGTACTGTATGAATCGCCAGTAGAACGAACACATTCCGAAGAAACTTCTGACATCAAGAATGTTCCGAGGAGTCAGATAATGTGTGACTGCCCTTACTGTCTCTGGATCGGGATGACTCCATCACCACTCACCAGGTGTCTCAAGGTATTTACTTCTTGGACAACGAACGGACAGTTTTTTGGATTCAGGTGGAGACCTGCAGTCTGAACACACTTCAACACGGTTGTCAGGTGACTTAGATGTTCTTCAAATGACTTCCAAAAGATGACAATGTCATCCTGGTAGCAAAGACATGTCGTCCATTTAAACTGTCGAATCTGCCTGGAGCTTTACGTAGTCCAAAGGGCAGAACTTTGAACTCATAGAAACAGTCAGGTGTTATGAAGGCATCCTTTCCTGGTTAGCCTCGTCAACCTCGATTTGCCAGTAACCTGCGTGCATATCAGTAGCTGACAAATACTTTGCTCCTTTCAAGTAGTGAAGGGTGTCATCAACGCACAACAGTTGATAGGCATCTTTCTTCGTGATTTTGCTCAGTCGTCGGCAGTCGAAACAGAAACGCCATGTACCGTCTTTATTATTCACAAGGACCGCAGAAGAGGACCAACGACTCTCTGAAGGTTCAATAATGTCTTCTTGCAGTATCTTCTCCACTTCCTCCCGTATTATTCGTCGTCCTACCAGTGAAACACTCTATGAGGGCCAGTTAATGGTGAATAATCCTCCCTGTCGATATTGTATTTTACAATGGACTGTTTGGTCTATCATTTCTCGACTCCGGATCTGAAATCATCCGGAAATTGAAGCATAACGGCTACCACTCATCGATGCTGTTGCTCGGTCAGGCCACGTCCTATTGGCAGTTCAACAGTAGCTTCCTCCTCTGCTTTGTCTGTAGTGGTAACGGAGCACTATTCTTAGTCAATGTCACTAATTTTCCCTCCCTGGACTGCCGGCCGAGGTGGCCTTGCGGTTCTAGGCACTTCAGTCTGGAACCGCGTGACTGCTACGGTCGCAGGTTCGAATCCTGCCTCGGGCATGGATGTGTGTGATGTCCTTAGGTTAGTTAGGTTTAAGTAGTTCTAAGTTATAGGGGACTGATGACCTCAGATGTTGAGTCACATAGTGCTCAGAGCCATTTGAACCATTTGAACCTTCCTGGACTGGTTCAGCCGGCCCTACGCGCATACCTTTAGGGATAAGTTGCGGCTGCTCGTAACACTGATCCAAATTTCTTCTCGACCAGGTACAGTCATAACGATCGTCGCTGGGATGTAGATTACTTTTGTGAGTCTGAACAGAAGCTTGACAGTTAAACTGAGGATTTCTATTGACAACTAGAACTCGTCTCGTTGATGATGGTGGTATAACGACTTCTGCAACGGCTAACTACCACCCAGAGCAATCTTTGTTTGGTGAGCATGTTGGAATACCTTCCTCTGTAACTGTGATCTTTCGCAGTCTATAACTGCTTGATATGCCTGCAAAAAGTTCCATCAGAAAATTACAGTATGACTACCATCCGTTAAAACGACAAATTCGAAGGGCTGTGTTCTGTCATTAACAGTTATTTTTTATAAACATGTTCCTGTCGGCTGGACGTATTTCATATTTGCCGCCTTCAGCACAATCACTTTTGTATCACAGAACACAGTCTCCTTTAGCTGGCGACCAGAAGCATTCGACATTACTGAAAAAGATCGCGCTGAGTCGATTAGCTCCCGGCCTGGTTGGCCATCGATGAGGACGGTGATGAGATTTCCTTTCGTCTTGGTAACTGTTTTCCATGGAGTACTTTCGTTTGTGGCGGCCTCATTTTCACAGGTGGTCGTCTCGCTTAGTTTTCCTGAATTCGGCGGCTAGGTGAGCGGCTTGTGCCTCTACTTAGTGATAGGGAGCGGTTACGGCGTGTTGGGGAGCGACTTTGCCCAGTCTACGGCAATGAGCTTCGGCCCACATGTCGACTATAATTGTCTGCAGATGACTGGCGGGGATGGGAGTGTTGTGATGATTGACGTCTGGAAGCGTAGTAGTCTTTGAAACCACGCCTTCTAACTCTGATCTTCCGTACAATGTATTCAGGGCATCCACTACGGAAACACACCACCGTGTTGCCCTCTGTCCCCCAAACACCTGTTCTTCTGCGGTGCTTTATACTTGGCGGAGAAACTGGTTGTACATGGGTTGACTGGACGCTGGATTGTCGTTTGATGGTTGCGGAATAAGTCTGAATTGGCTGAGTCCATTCTTCCTGGCGTGTTCCACTAGCGTCAAAGATTGATGCTAAGGATCAACAGACTTCTTCAATATTCTCTATTCGTCCTGACGTATGGGGTCGACGTTCATGGCCGCCATCTCTTGTGCAATCCGTCCGACAGCTCTGGTGCCATACAGTTCTCTTCTCTTACAACCTGGCGTATGAGAGACAAGCGAGGTCATGGTGGAATTCCACATTTGACACAGGGAGTATATTCGGGAGTCGATCATACATCGTTCGTCCGGCTCTTTTCTGTTGCGCTTCGTCTATGATCTGGCATCACTTAATGATTTTTTTAGTTGTTGTGACATCTTTTACCAGACGAGCTTGGTACATGTCTTCTGCGACTCCCTTCATCGAATGTGATATTTTGTCGGCTTCTGTCATATTCAGATTCACAATGTTGCAAAGGGCAAAACTTTAAGTATTTATGACTGTGTCGTTTCACCATGACGTTGGGTCCTGCTCTTCAAACGCTCTTCTTCTGAGCGAAATTGCTGTTAATTGTATCCGACTGTTTTCTTCACTTCGGCCTGGAATTTGTCCCAGCTATTGAGTTTCTCTTCGTTGGTCTCAAACTACTGCTGTGCTGTGCCATCCAATGAAAGTATACATTTGCCAAACACATCGTGTCATTCCACCTGTTGTATTTGGCGACACGGTATAATTCTTTCAATCATTTCGTTGGGTCGGAACCAGTGTCTTCGGAATGCGCTGATGAATGTCTGATGAACAGCTGTCTTACTGGTGTTTTGGAATCCATCTGTCTCCTGAATATACGGATCTTAGGAAAGACATACTGCTTGTATTTCGGTTAGTGTTCATTTAGGTTAACTGGAGGCAGCACAATCAAATCCAAACCCGAAGGCAGGGTCGTCAATGAAGAACAAAACTTAAAAACGAAAGCACGTTTATTACTGACACCAATGTACAGTCAGAATGTTACAGACTGCTGTTATTTATACAAACATCGAATATTTCAGTAAATATAAACGTTAGAAAGATAATATATTTCAAGAACCTTCCAGAACTGGTAACAACCAAGTATCAAATAACTGCTGGTAGTGGTTGGTTTGGAACTGACGACTTGCAGTACTCCAGCTTCTGGCGGTACCCACCACACTACACTGTCTGAACAATTATTGGCGGCAATACATTATATCTTCTATACTGTATACACACGGTAGGCGAAACTGTTTTTACTGTTCCTCCTGTTGGTACAAATTTAATGGACAGCTGTGAACAATTGAAAAGCAGACGAGCTCACCTTGGTCATAAATGATTGGTTTGCAGCAATAGAATCACAGATGTTTTGAACATGAACTCATCTAACTTCAAATACGTCGTTTTCCTATGACAAGAAGGAGATATACGTCTTTACAGAGCTACGCAAACAAGAGTGTGACATTAGAGAGATTAGTGAAAATGTGTAACTGAGGCTATGAACATGTGATTAACTAAGATATACGAAAAAAGTCTATGAATGACTCCCAACAATGTTGTGGAAAAAGAAGTTGAAGTTTTCAGGGTTATGTGTATGACAGTTTTGTAGATGACTTGGCAAATTATTACTTTATGAAGTTAATTCTACTATCTGCATTTGACTTTGCTTCTATATTAACGCAGACCA
Source organism: Schistocerca piceifrons (assembly GCF_021461385.2). Taxonomy (NCBI): domain Eukaryota; kingdom Metazoa; phylum Arthropoda; class Insecta; order Orthoptera; family Acrididae; genus Schistocerca; species Schistocerca piceifrons. The sequence goes on from NC_060149.1 coordinate 332,943,901, forward strand.
TGAATGGAAAATGCTTGTAATTTGTACACTACTTCAGTTCTGTGCCTTTGTTCTGCATCGGCGTGCGGTCGGCATGGTTAGTTTAAGGGGTGGCCGGATACCCTTCCTGTCCCCACCCCTTCGGTTCCTAAGATGGAATATGTGCACCCCAACTGTCTGCCTGTAGTGTTATTCATATGACAGTGAGCAAAAGTTCTCTAAATGTTTGCGAATTGTGTAACGGAAGAGGGAACTGGGTACCAGCCCTTAGTGAGGTACGGGGTAACCCACAGAAACTATATCTAGGCTTCCCAGCACAGCGAGCCTCATCGTTAATCCGCGTGACGGATTCGATCCGGGGACAGCACACCTCCCGCCCTGGAGGCAGTTCTTTAAGGGTGTGTACACAGTTTTTTAACTCATTTGTTCGTTTTGTTCGTCGCATTTGTTCGGAGCTGACGTCCAACGTCACCCGTTCAAGTTCATTGTTGATCCGTTCACTCATATTTTTATTACAACGAGCAGCTAACCCTTTGACTGAACACACTAAACTACCGTGCTGGCATCAGGCCAACGAAGACCAACGAATAACAGAGACTGGATTCGACTGAAAGTTATTCGCCAACGCATTGGCTGAAACAAGCTGAAGATGCTGTTGAGTTTTCCGGCAGAGGGCAGCTCCCTTCATCCCACATGGTAACACGTCATCAATGGATGCCCGGCAACAATACAACCAAAAGTGACCATTTCCCCACGAAATATGAGGGTTATTCGGAAAGTAAGGAACGATCGGTCGCGAAATGGAAACCACAGTGAAAATCAGATGAAGTTTTGCACAGGTGTGTTGGGCAGTGTCTCTATTATGCCCGTCGATTGCATTACGCCGTTCTTTTTAGTCCTGAGCACACAGGGAGCACATAAAGATACCTAGAATAATAGTGTATCCCCCCCCATGTACGATGGCCTGGTGAGAAATTTCGCCTGAAGCTATGCAGCCAAACTTACATGACTGTCGTGCGTTTTCTTCTTCAAGACAATTCTCAGCCGCATTCTGCAGGGGCAATGAAGATGCTCCTGCATTGTTTTCAGTTGGGAATATTTCATTACCGACAATTCAGCCGTAAGTGTCTCGCTCTGAGTTTCATCTCTGCTCACGTGAACCGCTGGCTATGAAGACAACATTTTGCCACAGACAACGAGCTATGGACCAACGTAGAGAATTGGCGGAAAGCGCTGGCGGCTGTCTTCGATAACGAGGGTATTGGAAAGTTGGTACAACGCTACGACAAACGTCTAAGTCGGATCGGCGACTATGGAGATAAATAGCTCGAAGTTGTAGCTAACTGTTGCAAATAAAACAGTTTTGATTTTCACTGTGGTTTCCATTTTGCGACCTATCGTTCCTTACTTCCCGAATAGCCCTCGCAGTTAGGATGAGTGTGGGAGGAGTTTTGGGTTTTCTCTCAGGGAACAATGGGACCATTTTCAGACATTCCCGCAAATATTTAAATTTCCCATCGTTTTCATATAGTACAAATGGGCTATTTTCCCAGCTAAATTTGAATTTCTTGTTATTCTTACATAACCACGAAGACATCGCAAAATGTAAGCAACGGTAATGTCATGAATGGAAATACGGTAATACTGCAGGTGGAAGCGATATCATTAGGTACGTGAGGTGTTAGTGGAAATTTGTCAACACTTCACACATTGACCCATAACGTTCATGACAATATTACTCACAGAAACTTCCCACATGCACTCCTTTGCTTTAGCCCCATCTCATATAGGGAGTTCAGGGAGTTCACTACGTGTGCTGTATCATCTGACACAGCAGGCATGCAGTAGATGGGAAAATATCTCATGAGACGTCTACCTGGAAGCTATGCGGTTAGACAGTAACAAAAATCAAAACATTATGACCAGACGACGGCCCTAATAGAAACGAGGCGAGTATAATAAAATAAAGCAAATATAAACTTTGACAGAAATGTTCGCATATTCTGTTGCTCTCATATAACATGACGTGTAGAGCATGATCTTTTGGGACAGGAAGATCAACAACAGCAGCATTGATCCTACGTGAGTGGTCTAGTACACCAACCGTTTTGGGTTTGGTGTTAGGTGATTTTCCAAATCCGTTAGGTGATTGACAGGCTGTTTCCCCATCTTAATTTCAGAAATGTAACATATGAACAGCTAACCAAGAGATTTCAAGAGAGTTTCCATGATTCGCATACCGCCGCTGCATACAGCCTTCCTTTTATTAGACTAAGCCTTCTGTTAGATTAAGAAAACATTGTGGCACCAGGAAAGGAGCTCAGCCGTAGAAATAGTGACAGATCTGTGACCAGCAAAGACTAGTCGACTGCGAACGCTGTTAAACGTGATAAAGTTGGGAAGAAAAAAATGATTTAATACAAGCACACAGCCAGTGATGTCACCACTGCTGCATCACAGTTGTTACGAGAACAAACACAGCCACTGTGAGGTGCGACAACGCACGGTTAAGCATCTCTGGGCTTAACAATAATTTTTACATTTGATCGTTTTCGAGCGCTCTCCAGAACGGTGACAGTGGCTAATGTGGAATCTTCAGATGTGGTCGGTCGCTAATACTTGACCGGAGGAAGTATTTGAAAGATAGCCGAGTAGGTATTCAATTTTACGGTCGCGTGTCGGAAGAATATAGAACAGTAATTCATAATTAGAGAATGTCGTCCAAATTTGAAGTACTCATGAAAGTTGAAGTTTTATTCGAATCTCGTGGCATAATTTCGTTACTGTAATTCAATAATAACTTTTGACAGAGGATATAATAAACTAATCGTCGTATCTCAATCAATTTTGCTAAATGAACTCTACTCAACCGATTAGCAATTATAACTGATGATGAAATAATCCATTGTCGACAAGGAGAGGAGTTATTATCAATGAAATGAGCCAACGAGGAGGAACCTCACAACTGACGACGAGTGTGTCGAACGGTGACTTCATCGCAATCTCCGGAGACGGCCAATGCAGCGAGTGGGAGCACGACATTCCAGCATAGGGGCTTCTCGGTTTGTTAAAAACAACGCCGGAAAGAGGTGATAATTTATGATCTGTAAACCGTGAATAGGTGTGACTTCTAGAAAGAATAGGCCACTTACTAACCTTAACAACGAATGTTAACAGTGGAGATACTACTGTACGTGTAGGAGGTATTATTACGCACGACAATTAAACCGTAAACGTTGATTCTGAAAACGATTTAGCAATTTTGTTAAAATAGTAGTAGTACCGAACTTGAGGAATCGGCGTTCAGCGCACCAACGGTTAGCCATGAACCAGTAACGATTGGTTCACAGGATGAATTGCTTAACGAATGAATGACGGAACAACCCAAGCTCAAATCAGAAGCTGAAGCATTAAAATCTAAGTAAGACGAAGATCGCATGCGCAATAAAACCACACTCGATCAGATGGAAGAAAAAAATCAATGAATACAGCGCAGAGATCGAGATAGTAAAGAGCGATTGTTCACAGCACACAGTCACTTAGAAATAGGCCTATTCGAAGGAAAGTCAAGTAGCGCACTGACTTTTACCTTCACATGTAGGGATAAAATTAAACAGTAGCTCTCAAGTAGGGTATGTCGTCCAAGATTCAAGCATTCATGAAGGTCAAAGTTTTATTCGAATCCTGTGGCATGATTTCGTTACTGCAGTTCAATAATACTTTTCGACAAAGAATATAACAAACTAATAATGACACCTCAATCCCTTGTTTTTAATGAACTCGACCCTTCGGACTCCATATAATGCTAAAGACAAAACAATCCATCATTGACAAGGAGAGCGGTGATTACCAACGAAGAGAACCAGTGAGGAGGAACCTCACAAGGTTTTATTCCACAATTGCATTTATCAAGCGAGCTGGACTCTTTATGCTGTCACAGTCCTAGATGCAATAGCTCTAGACACCTTTGGTAGCACTGTGGATGATGACGTCAATGATGCCTACGGTTATAAGTCGCTAAAGTGCTTGGGCACAGTATCCTAGTAGATTTGGGATAATAGTAACGGATTTACTAAACGGATACAGTCACCTTTCCCTCATTGGAAGTCAGAAAGGTCCACTATGACAGTAGATCCACATAACTCTCGCAGATAAACTAACAACTCAAAGCTCGTGTGTGTGTGTGTGTGTGTGTGTGTGTGTGTGTGTGTGTGTGTGTGTGTGTGTATGTGTGCGCGCGCGTGAGTGTGTGCGTGTGCGTGTGTCCGTGGGCGCATGTGTGTATTTAGTGCACTCGACTCACAATTCTCTATTATTCCAATCTCGTACAGCGCGCGGAAAGAATGAACACCTATATCTTTCCGTACGAGCTCTGATTTCCCCTATTTTATCTTTGTGATCGTTCCTCCCTATGTAAGTCGATGTCAACAAAATATTTTCGCATTCGGAGGAGAAAGTTGGAGATTGGAATTTCTTGAGAAGATTCCGTCGCAATGAAAACGCCTTTCTTTTAATGATGTCCATCCCAGATCCTGTATCATTTCTGTGACACTCTCTCCCATATTTCGCGATAATACAAAACATGCAGCCTTTCTTTGAACTTTTTCGATGTACTCAGTCAGTCCTATCTGGTAAGGATCCCACACCGCGCAACAGTATTCTAAAAGAGGACGAACAATCGTAGTGTAGGCAGTCTCCTTAGTAGGTCTGTTACATTTTCTAAGTGTCCTGCCAATGAAACGCAGTCTTTGGTTAGCCTTCCCCACAATATTTTCTATGTGTACCTACCAATTTAAATTGTTCGTAATTGTAATACCTAGGTATTTAGTTGAATTTACGGCTTTTAGATTAGACTGGTTTATCGTGTAACCGAAGTTTAACGCGTTTCTTTTAGCACTCAAGTGGCTGACCTCACCCTTTTCGTTATTTAGGGTCAACATCCACTTTTCGCACCATTCCGATATTTGAGGCAAAGATCCGGAACGCATGAACCCGAAATTTGAGACGTGCCTATTTATCGAGCTGACAGGACTTACATGTTTGCACTTTACGGGAAGGAACCTGTAATCTGGATGGTGGTAATGTTTTAAACTTACATCGATAATCTAAAATCTCTGTTAGAAACAACTTTCCGTGACCTTGTCTAAAGAGATTTTTCCACAGGTGCAGTGTACACCGATGTCGCAATGTGTTGGGTATGAGAACGAACAGGAAAAGAAAAGCAAGACCTTGGCCACTGCGGCGAGTTACGGTGTGTATGAAAGCACGCCGGGGCTTCCCGGAGCCGTGACCGCAAACCTTATTACTCCACGCCGCTCTGCTGTGGTCAACGATACGCAGAAGTGTTCCTTGGTGGCCTCTCATCGGTTCTTCATCAATCCCGCATCTTTTAGCGGCGCAGATGGCACTGTTGTTTGCGAAAATTCCAACACCTTGAAGTAATGGTGACACAAGGAAAGGAAATAAACGAATTATTAATGACAGTGTATTTTTAATTTTATTTCATCACTAGTCAGCAAATTTGCATTCAAAAAGTTAATACCGCTTAATTTTGCTGTCAGCAGAACTGCTGTACAGCCCAGAATCAGTGAGATCCGACGACTGCACTCCACCCGCTGGCATTAATTATCTGTGCTATTCAGTAAGTTAATTAGTTATGTCATGTTCCATAGATCACATCCAAGATATGTATTGTAACGATGAGGAAAGAGTCAGTTTACAGGCTAAGAATAGATTATTCATTTGTATACATGCCCACAGGCTGGCAACTTACAGGGTGACAATTACTGAACTATGTGAAATAAAATCGTCATAACTTCTGAACGGATGAGGTTAGGGCATTCAAACTGTACTGTTGGCGGCGGGGCATGATGGGAATTAGTACGCGGTATGTGGTTTGGTTTAGCGACGAAGCCCACTTTCATTTGGATGGGTTCGTCAATAAGAAAAATTGGCGCATTTGGGGGACTGAGAATCCGCACTTCTCGATAGAAAATTCTCTTCCCTCTCAACGGGTGACTGTGTGACGTGCAATGTCCAGTCACGGAGTAATCGGTGCGATTTTCCTTGTCTACCGAACTGTACGTTCAGGTTTTGGAAGATGATTTCGTCCCCATTATCCAAAGTGACCCTGGTTTCCACAAGATGTGGTTCATGCAAGATGGGGCTCGAACCCATCGAAGCAGGAGAGTGTTTGATGCCTTGGAGAAGCGCTTTGGGGATCGCATTCTGGCTTTGGGGTATCCAGAGGCCACTGGCATGGGTCTTGATTGGCTGCCATATTCTCCGGATCTGAACACGTGTGACTCCTTTTTGTGGGGCTATATTAAAGACAAGGTGTACAGCAACAACCCCAAAACTGCTGCTGAGTTGAAAACAGCCATTCAGGAGATCATCGACAGCATCGATATTCCGACGCTTCAGTGGGTCATGCAGAATTTCGCTATTCGTCTGCGCCACATCAAAATGGTTCAGATTGCTCTGAGCACTATGGGACTTAACTTCTGAGGTCATCAATCTTCTAGAACTTAGAACTACTTAAACCTAACTAACCCAAGGACATCACACAAGCCGGCTAGAGTGGCCGAGCGGTTCTAGGCGCTACAGTCTGGAACCGCGCGACCGCTACGGCCGAAGGTTCGAATCCTGCCTCGGGCATGGATTTGTTAGGTTTAAGTTCTAAGTTCTAGGGGACTGATGACCACAGCAGTTAAGTCCCATAGTGCTCAGAGCCATTTGAACCATTTTTTTGACATCACACACATCCATGCCCGAGGTAGGATTCGAACCTGCGACCGCAGCGGTAGCGCGGTTCCAGACTGTAGCGCCTAGAACCGGTCGGCCACTCTGACCGGCCTGCGCCAGATCCGCGCTAATGATGGCTGTCATATCGAACAGGTCATAACCTAAATCCGAATATCTGTAGTGACCTTTACATGTTGAATAAAGTATGTGCACGCCGTAGTTTGTAACTAATTTACGTTTTTTTTCATATAGTTCAATAATTGTCACCATGTATATCTACATCTACATCTACGTACGAGGGTAAAAATACGGAAACACTAAAAACGCAACATATTAGCATGTTAATACGGTGTAGGAAAGCCGTTGACGTCTTCCAGTCGCCTCGAAATGAATAAATACAGGTTGTCTACGATTTTCAAGGGAATCTTGTACCATTCTTTCTGCAAAAAATGGCAAGTTCAGGTAACAGTGATGGAGATGGATAGCAATTACGCACCCTTCTCTCCAAAGTAGTTCACAAAGGCTTGTTAATATTGAGATCTGGTGACTATGGTGGCCAGGGGAGAAGCGACAATCCGTCCTCGTGCTTGCGAAACAGTCCTGGACGATGCAAGATGTGTCAACAGGGGTCGAGTCGTTTTGGAACGCAGCATCACCGTTCTACATCAATATCGACATGATTACTAGCCAGTTAACAATCAAGTGCCTGACACTGGGTTCATCGAACCACCTTCAAGCCACAGCTCCACTCTCGAACAGAGCACAAACGAACGCTTAAATCTTCCCGTGCGAGCTCTGATTTCTCTTGTTTCATTATGATGATCATTTCTTCCTGTAGGTGCTCACCAACAAAATATTTTCGCATTCGGAGGAGAAAGTTGGTTATTGAAATTTCATGAGGAGAACCTGCAGCAACGAAAAACGCTTTTATTTTAATGATTACCACCCCAATTTCGAATCGTATCCGTGGCACCTTCTCCCCTATTTTACTATAATACAAAACGAGCTGCCCTTCTTTGAACTTTCCCGATGTCCTCCTGTCCTCCGTCAGTCTTATCTGATACGGATCCCACAACGTGCAGCAATAATCCAGAAGAGGACGGACAAGCGTAATGCCTCCACCTTCGTAACTCTTCAACAGTTTGCAGCACTCCTATGCGGCAGGTACTGGCTTGTTCCATAGCCTCTTCTCTACAGCTCTAGTTGGTGGGAGGCCTTAGCATTGAACGGTTGTGTTGTTACAGTGCAAAGTATAGAGCCCTGCGCAGACGGTCGGTCAATGCGATTTAAGCAACGTGCAGTCATTGAATTCTTGACAGCAGAAGGCGTCACCTCAAAGGAGATTCAACCGAGAATGAAAGCAGTTTATGGTGATTGTGTTGATGTGAATACTATGCGTCGTTGGGGGAGTAAGTTTAAAGGTGTTGAGGCGGGAACATCTGACCTGCCTGACAAACAAGGAGTTGGACGTCCTGTGACAGCAACCACCGAGTTTCACAAGAAAAATATTGACAGACTGATTCAGGGCGATCGTCGTATCACTCAGAGAGAAACTGCAAGCACAATCGGCATTTCACAAGAACGTATGGGCCACATTATTGCTTTGCTTGGCTATCGGAAGATGACAATACCAAACCACACACTTCGCGTGCTACCACAGCAGAACTTCAGAGACTGAACCTCACCACCATCCTCCATACAGCCCAGATTTAGCACCGTCTGATTTCCATCTGTTCCCGATAATGAAAGACGATCTTCGGGGACATCATTATGCTTCTGATGAAGACGTTGAGAGAACTGTGAGACTGTGGTTGTGGAAACAGAGTGTCGACTTCTCCTGTGACGGCTTCAGAAAACTTCTTCATCGTTGGCAGAAATATATCCCATTGGCTGCTGATTATGTGGAAAAGTGAATATTGGTAATTAAAGATCACATTCTAAGGATTATTCTTGCGTTTAATTTATTAAAATATTCCCATTCAAACCCAATTAACGAAGGTGGAGGCATTACTTTTCATTCAACCCTCGTATTTTCTATGTGTTGTGCCAATAAATCGCAGTCTTTGGTTTGCTTTCTCCACAACATTATCTACGTGATCGTTCCAATTTAAGTTACCAGCAATTGTAATCCATAAGTACTTGAATGCACAGCCTTTATTTTGGTGTGATCTATCGCGTAACCAAAATTTAGCGATTTCATTTTAATACTCAAGTGGATGACTTCACACTTTTCGCTATTTACAGTCAATTGTCACTTTTCGCACCATAAAGATATCTTATCTAAACCATTTTGCCATTGATTCTGATCATATGATGACTTAACAAGACGGTAAATGATAGCTTCATCTGCAAACATGCTAAGAGGGCTGCTCAGAATGTCTCCTAAATCGTTTGTATAGATCAGGAACAGCAAAGGGCCTATAATACTTCCTTGGGGAACGCCAGATATTATTTGTACTTTACTTGATGACTTTCAGCCAATTACTACGAACTGTGACATTTGTGATAAGAAACAGCCCACGTTACCACCGAACCCCGACCATGTTTCACTCTTGGCAGCAAGCAGTCTGCATCTTAGGCTTGGAACGGCGTACTCCGGACGTAAACTCTGTCGTAAGTTGGAAACAGTGTGAAATAAGACTCACCCGACCAAATGACAACCTTCCATTGCTCCACTGTCCGGGATTCAAGATTACAGTAGCACGTTTTCATGTTACGGGCATTTGCGGCACTGATGAGTGGTTTTGAAACTCCAGCTCGCCCTGCAATTCCCAGCTTATGGAGCTCCCTTCGTGTTGTTTTGGTGCTGACAGGGTAAGCGATTTGCGACATTCATTTCTGCAGTGTCTTTTGCAGCTGTCGTCCTCTTCTTTTTCGTCGCAGTCCATTTCAACTGACCGCCTGTCACGATCACTCAACACACACTTCGTCCGCGTTGTGACTTAGCAGATTATGTTTCCCCGCTTTACCTATATGAGGTATAAACCTTGGATACGCTGCCCCTTGAAACATCAAACACTCCGGCTGCCTTGATTACGGAAGCATCCAACATACGAGCACCAACAATTTTTCCACGTTCAATTCAGTTTGCTCCGACATGATGCACTCGCAACTACACAGAACACTATTCTGACCACTACTAATACTTGCAACTATATTGAGAGTATTGCACAGGTGCTGTTCGTGGTCAGATACAATAAAGTTACCTGCAGGCTTGGATACAATTTGCATTCATGTTCAAGTATGCGTTTCTCGCTGTACTTCCCTATTTCTTGTCGAACCCCTGTACATACTTCGCAAGCCGCCATACGACGCAGAGCGAAGGGTTTCTTGTTCTAGTCATTTCCGTTCCTATTACACTCGCAAACTGAGCGAAGAAAAGACGATCTTCTAGATTCTTAGGTATGAGCCCTGATTTCTCTTACCTCGTCTTTGCCATCCTTACGTGAGATGTATGTTGATGGCAGTAGGATGATTCTGCAGTCTCTCGCAAATGACGGTTCTCTAAACTTTCTCGATAGTCAGAAAAATTTCATCACTGACTCAACGTATTTTCCCAGACGAGTTAAAATATGCCGTTGTGAAGCCTCTCTACAATAAAGGGGACACCACAGATGCCAATAATTACCGGTCAGTATTTTTGCTTACAGTATTTTCAAAAATCGTCGAGAGAGTAATGTACTCAAGAGTGGTTAGCGATCTTAACAGAAGTGGGATGGTTAGTAAATCACAGTTCGGATTTAAAAAATGCTGTTCCACTGAGAGAGCAATATACAATTTCACTGTCCGCATATTAGAGTCTTTAAATAGTAAAATGTCAACAAGAGGAATTTTCTGTGAGTTATGCAAAGCATTTGATTGTGTGAACCATGACATTATGTTACAGAAATTACAATTCTCTAGTATAAAAATGAAATGATCGTACGGAATTTATTGGCCGGCATATCCCCTTCGGGATTCGGTCGCCGTATAGTTCACGCCACCAGCGACTTGCGCGTCGATTATGATGCCCAGTCCCCTGCCAGGAATCAAACCCGTGGCCAATTGCGTGGTAGGAGGTAACTCTACCACTGCGCTACGGAGGCGGATTGTCCAGTATAAATGGAACAGCATGTGAGTGATTTAAGTTATATCTATAGAACAGGAAGCAAAAAGTTTCTTTATATAGTTTAAGTGATTTAAGGAAGTTTTCCACGTTATCAGACTGGGGTGAAATTACATTAGGTGATCCACAGAGTTCGATCATAGGTTCCCTTCTGTTCTTGATATATGTGAATGACCTCCATTCTTATCTGAAACAAGAAGCTAAACTGACACTGTTTGCTGATCATACAATCATCATTATTAATCCACCAAAAGAGACTCCAGTAGAAAATGATACAAATAATGTCTTTGGAAAAGTTATTGATTAGTTTTCTGCGAATAGGCTTGCTCTGAACTTTGAAAAAACACAGTACATCCAATTTTCTACTGCAAGTAGTACAGTTCCTTCAATTAATATAACACACAAACAGAAGTCAGTAGTCAGGGTAGAGCATACAAAGTTTTTGAGTGTACATGTAGAGGAGAATCTTAATCAGAAAGTTTATATCTCGGATCTCCTAAAGCGACTAGGTTCAGCAACTTTTGCAAACAGAATAATTGCCAATTTTGAGGATACAGAAATTAGCAAGCTAACATACTTTGCATACTTTCACTGTCTGATGTCATACGGGATAATACGAGGTATTTTGGGGTAACTCAACACTCAGGCAAAAAGTATTCACTGCTCAAAAGAAAGTGCTTAGAATAAAGTGTGTGGCTCATGGTCGCACATTTTGTAGGCATCTGTTTAAAAGGTTAGGAATTCTTACAACAGTCACACAGTACATTTTCTCAGTAATGAAATTTGTTCTCAACAACATGGACCAGTTTAAAACCAACAGTGACATTCACGATTATAATACCAGAAGAAAGAAAGACTTAAACTATCCTCCACTTAGCCTCTCTTTGGCACAGAAAAGGTAAAATATGCTGCAATAAAACTTTTCGATAAATTACCAGATGAAATAAAATACCTTATAGACAGCAGTAATGGTTTCAAAAATAAATTTAAATCACATCTCCGTAACAACTCCTTCTATACCATAGATGAATTCTTGAATAGGGATAAATAAATCTATAGAAATAATATATGTATTTTATGCCATTTAAGGGAATGTGGTAGGTAATAAAAACTTTAAGCTTTTTTTTAAAAAAAAAGAAACCTTAATTCATGTGATCACTTCTTATGCACTTGACACGTTCCATATCATAACGATTACCGTGAGATTGATCAGTGGAACACGTAATTAACTAACTAAAAACCCGTCAAGTTGGACTGAAGTTTGGGATTACTAACTGATGACTAGTTTCGGAACTTTTCAATCCATTTTCAAACCATCCACATCAGTCATACAACAACATCTCTTACCTGCGAACGCTGGCCACATAGCGTGTGTGTATGTGTGTGTGTGTGTGGGTGGGTGAGTGCAATATATTATTTACAAACTATCTTACTGTGATGCATCTATGTTTCGCGGAAAAAACGTGTTCTTCTTTCCAGGGATACCCATTCGAGTTCACGGAGTATTTACATAATGCTCGTGTGTTGATCGAACCTACCGACAACAAATATCGCAGCACGGTCCTGAACTGCTTCGATGGCCTACTCTAATCAGACTCTGTAGAATCCCAAACGCTCGAACAGTACACAAGAATGGGTGTACTTAGGTGGTTATTCCATTTCACGTCACTTTTCAGTGTTACGCCCAGATACTTAATTCACGTGACTAGGTCAAGAAGCACATCGCTAATACAGTATTCTAATATTTTTTCCCTATTTATCTGCACTAACTTACATTTTGCCACATTCAGAGCAAGCTTTGGTCTAGAAGGTCTTGTATACAAGTTCAGTTTCAAAATTTTCCTTTTCACTAGCGAGATATTTTATGTTGTTGACTAAATGATAAAGTACATTTATGGTCGCAAAAGCTAGTCCTTTCTGTTTCACTGATAGCTGGTAAAAATACTTTAAGGTAATTTTTTGCCTAGTATTGTATCTGTGTGTATTACTATTCTGTTGACACATCGATTTTTGTGACAAATTATAGTATTTAAGGATTGAGAAAAGTGTGTGTAAAATGCTACGCTCCTCGTAGAGGCCCAGAAATACCTAAGTTGCAAAATCCGTCAACAGTAGACGAAAACGGACGGTGCCCGTAAAGCAGTGTGACGTCCGCAGTAGAGCACTCGAGATATCGGCGAGGAAACACCAACAGTCAGCGCCAGTAAGCTTTTTGCTCAGTCTCCGAACCCAGAACAAAAGAGTTTCAGTGTTAACAAATTTTCAGGATCAGCTGTTGGGTATGTGAGATTACACTCCCTTTGCTAGTGCTTGAACACCCACTACATCTACATATGTGCCTCGCAAGTAACTGTACAGTGCTTGGCGGAGGTTTTCTAATTGTTGGTAGACATGTCTGCAACCAACGGCAAACACACTCTATTGTGACTACTGCGTCTGGTCAAGTTTTATAACAGGATGTTCACTATGAAAGACAGCTCCTGTACCTGACGACGACGCCAGTCTGTTCGAACCGTAGGCTCTGCACCCGCCGGCATTTATTGTCTGTGAGCGTCAGGTTTTCTGAGTTCACCAAGGGTTGCTTGTGTATGACCCAAGCGTCTGTACTTCATATTCTCGTATGTCCAGTGTATAATAAACTGCAGCTAGAAATTATGCTGCTGACCCACTCACAAACTCCATCAGGACGCTACTCAAGAACCACTTCGACTCGGGATGTATGAAGTCTGTGGGGTAAAATAACATGGCACATTGCTACAGTCTGATATCCCATCAGTACCTTACTACAATGACTAAAAAGTACTCTGGATCTTCTTCAGTGACTGCTAGGTATTTTCTTTACAAATTCGCAGTTATTTGGTTGGCATGAATTGAAGGCTAAGTAGTATTCACTCTACCCTTTGCTCGGTGTGAATGGTTGTTGACAATATTTGAGCGCATCGAATGGACATGTAATCGATGACATAGTACAACCCACCTGAGGATCAAGACGGAACTTTGAATAGAGTAGTTCAACAAATACACCTGATCTGAGACCTGAATTTCTCAAATAATATACGGGAATGCAGCCGGCTGACGTCGTCGACAACCCACGTCACTCAGATACATTCCTGTAACTTATTTGAACAATGCAGCTGATATTCTTCGAACTCTCGAGCAATGACCCTTTCTTAACTTTTAAGCAGAATGAAATAATACACTGCAAATCTCCCACAACACGGTCCTTGGACGATTAGACGAAAACCGCAACACGTTATCGCTTTTAGCTAAAGTACTATTGTAATTAAAAACAAGAATGATGAAAATTCCTGACAACCACAGGGTAGTTTTTCTGCATAAGCCGTGTATAAAGTAAGAGAGTATTGAAGGATTTCACCGTATAGTTAAATATTGAAGCCACTTAAGGTATTACTTAGTCAGTCATCTGGTAATATCTTAGGCTCCTTCCTTCTCCGAATCCGAGAAATACATTTCAGTTCTGGAAGTGTCACCTGCTACGTTGATAATGAGCCTATCAACAACAGAACCCACGAAACAAACCAGGCGCAGCATTTTCTCTTCTTCTTTTATGACGAACCGTTCTATATCCCGCCAGCGTTCGGCAGAGACGTGTGAAAAAGCTGCATGCGTTAGTTGCAGTATGTCTGGCAGAGTCTTGTTACATCTTGGGCCAAATCCCGCCGCTTGGCTCCAGATCAGTTCTGTTGGGTTCATATGCAATGGTACAGTAGCAAATGTAAAAATGCAACATTTGTATGAGGTGCTCGATGCTGTGAAATGATTCTTTTCCGTGTTTCTTCGATATTTACCTACCTCTGTGGTATAAAACGATGGACATAGTCCAAATAAAGACGATTTGATTTCTCATTTTTCCCTTAAAAGTTAAATTGTTATGTTTTCTTAATTTAAACAACTTTTATGAACAGTCTTTCATAAAACATCGATGATTAAGCATTTGTATTTGAAATGGAAACAGGAATGTCGCGTCCAATATGTAACTAGAAACAAGGAGACATGCATTATTCATAAAAAATGATTATGAGTTATATAACAACGAGATGTAGGTATTTCTAATTGAACGAGAAAAAAAGGTACTTCGAAGACTTGAACCAACGGACAAATTACCGCACGTAGTTCAAAGTCCATTTTTTATTTTACTCATTTTGTTCGATACAGTTAGCTGCGTTTGGTCTGGGCGGACGTCACAAGACATCCGTTCAATGCTGATCGTTGATTCCTTGACTCAGTTCTTGTCATACAGAGAGCACACGCTCCGTTGACTGAACACGCTGAGCTACCGTGTCGGCAACCCATTTACCTACCAATTGCACTACACACGTTTAAATCGAGCTACTTTATCAACACTATTATATACAAATACGGGAAATCTTAAAGGCCGATTATCTCCGTAAATTTATAAAATACATTAAGAACAGCCTATTTCTCGGCACTTTTTAACCGTGTTCCACGCGCGTGTTTCACTACGGAACGGAAAGCAGCTTCAGCCATTTTTATTCTGTGCATTAACAGCGCGACAATCAGAGCACAACGCTGCAGAGGCTGTGACTGTACACAATTTTTGAAATAAAAACTACGTAGCTAAAGCGTGATTAAAAAAATGTTTTGGCTGTTAATACATTTGAATATCTTAAAGTTTCATTTAACGTAACTCAGTAATAAGATATCTAATAGATAAATAGAACCTACTTCCAAGAGCGTAAAAACACCAGTGTACGTGCGCTACGGCTTCTGACCAATAATCGCTTTTGTGCTTGTTTACATCAGGTTTATTCTTATTATGAACGAATTATAGTGACACATGAGCTCATATCACATGTAACCGTGACGTATAAAGCATATTCAGTGGAAAGGGGTAGGAGGTAGGAGGAGGGGGTGGCAGGGGAGGGGGGTTAGTGACAAGTGACATATGAAGCATAAGTCTCTGGACTGACAGATTCAACACAGATTCAATCTGTGGCATGTCATGTTGTCTGTCGTCTGGCGAATTAATCGTCTAATGAGGCGATGGTATCCGAATTCATGAAAGATCACTTGAAAAACTTTCGCGACATTTGGTTGGCTCTTATCATGTTAGAATATTGTGGCTTACAGCGTATCAGTGAGAGTACTACCAGTGCCGGCATACAGTTCTTGATGAATAGGTGAGCAGTGAGAGTTCGTTGAGCATCTCATAACTAAACGTGCCGCACTTTGTCCGATATCTTGTCCCTCTTCTATCAGTGCTACCTGGTAAGGATCCCAGATAGATGAACAATACTCAAGAATCGGTAGAACAAGCATCTTGTATGCCACTTCCTTCGTGAATGAGGTACATTTCCTTAAGATTCTTGCCATGAATCTGCATCTGCTTTGCCTGCTATTTGGTTTATGTGGTTATTTTGCTTAAGGCCGCTCTGGATAGTTACTCCTAAACATTTTATGGTAGATACTGTTTCCAGCAATTTGACATCTATAGTGTAGTTGTGCAGTAGTGGATGTGTCTGTGCATAGTGCCGCTGGAATGCATACCAAGATACAGAGTATTAGGTCAGTATGATACGCCCTTAAGGTGTAACTCACTATTACGACGATGGAACATCGTAGCTTGACCAGCCCCTATTTGCGATTCACTGCAGTTGGAAGCGTCTTTCGTCGATGGTCAGTAGCAGTTGCAATAAAAGACAAAAGCAGACAATCCTGTTCACAGGAAAGCGTTAGCTGCGACAGTACGAGGGCTCGAACGGCCGCCTTTATGAAAACACTTTCTTCATTCAGGCTCAATGGTACTATTTTTGACAATGTGTGTCGTTTGTGGAAAGTTCCTATGTACGTGACTATCGCGAGTGGGTGTACTGTACTCCTCTCGAATATCACCGAGGGCAGGCTACTCCGACACTTGTCGGTGACGCGCGGTAACTAGAAAAAGCTCGCAGATCACGTGCCTACCATGTTCTCTGATAGACTGAACATCAGCAACTTGACCATGTCATCGTGCACTTTACGAATTGTAAAAACGCCATGGTGTCAGCTCCGCCAGCACTAAGCTTTTCACAAGACGTGAAAGCAGCAATGCTGACAGCACTTACCATTACGCGTTATCATGGTTTATAAAACGAAACGAAACTATTTGGCACACCATTTACAGATACATCATATACCAAACACTCGAAATACAATTTAAGATGATTAGGTAGAACAATTTCCGATGCTATAGCCTACAGAAATGCGGCTAGATCATCTTTTTTAATTTGTCAAATTCTGCCTCCCATAAAAATGAAAGAATAAAATATTCAGAAAGGTTCCAGATTGAATGCTCAATATCCAATAGGGTTTAGTGCCGTGTGGTGGCACTTCTAAATAAAATCAAGTATCACCTTCACCAATTTAATAAAATGCTTGTTTTGCCTTATTTTAAGTGATTTCTGTTAAACACCAAGTGTTACAATCACATTTCCTTAGTTATAGTCTGTTCAATATCCGACAGCTGCAGTGTTGTGCTCGGAGGCCACCCACTAGTTCTGTCAGGCTGTAGCCAACCTCAGTCCCATACCAACAGTGGAAGAGCCTTAGCGATAGGATCATCGACCATGGCGTCGCCATATTGTGGACAGAATATCCCTCACCCACGAGACGATGTGGCTCGAATCCTCCAGACGGAAGAAAATTCCCTCTAAACGATGCATCCCAGCAACTGCCATCGTCCTAATCACTGCAGATAAATGCTGGCTTGTAAAGGACAATGGTGTCGCTAGCTGACTTTCGACCGTTTCCATTGTCACTATCGAGGTGTCGCGCTTTCACATTCATCATCCTCGTCGGCCACGTCAACTGTCGCCTGCTCATCATCTTCATTTCTCTGGTTATCGTCATGATCTTCTCTTCCAGTTTGTTGACATCCAGCCTATTACGCAAATTAGAAATCAGTGTTGATACGGATGTACGCAGGTATATTGATCATCACCCACACGTGCTATTCCTCTGCCTCAGCCACCATAACCTTGTCCCCCCACCGAATATTTTCTATCCCCTTTCTTCACTACTTCCACATTGAACCGCGTAACCGGGCAGGATTCGGATGGTTTCGTGCTGGCGAAGAAAACGTTTCGCCAGCCGAAGCTTCCTCCAGCCAGGGGAGTGGAACCCACCCCGAACAGATTTCAGGCGGTTGCTGATGAGCCAGAGACAACAGAAAACACAACACAAACACAGAACCAAGTCGCCCACCACCTCCCCCCGATTGTCGCAGAGTTTCCTCAAAACTACGAGGAGCTCTTCGAGTTGCTCAAGGCAGAAATCGGGGGAGGCAGTTTCCAGGCAAAACCCGCCGGTGGAGACAAAATAAAAGAGACAATACACACACTCGAACACTACAACACAGTCAAAACACTATTCAACACAAAAAACATACCTCACTACACGTTCCCCACAACTAAGACAAGAAACAGGAACATAGTTATAAGAGACCTCCCAAGGCGTGTGTCCCCCCAGGCAATCAAAACAGATTTGACTGCCCAGGGATACGTCGTCAAGGCGGTCCAACAGATGGGCAACATCAACAGTAAATGGCCACTATACCAGGCCACACTCCCGGACATCCCTCAGAACAAAAGGGAGATAAGAATGGTTTTGGCTGTGCCTGTCACCACTGAACCGCTGCGCCGTAAGAACAAAACGGTGCAGTGCTTCAGGTGTCAGGGCCTGAATCACATCGCCGCCTACTGCACCATGCCAGTAAGGTGCAGAAAGTGCGCCGAGGCCCACGACACAAGAACATGTACACTTCTACACACGGACCCACAAATAAGGTGCGCACTGTGTGGCAAAAACCACACAGCGGGTTACCAAGGTTGTGAGGTCCACAAACGAACACAACAGGCAAAGGGCGCCCCCCACACACACAAACAAGACACCATAAACCCACCCAGACACACAAGAAAACAAAACATGACAACACACACGGACAAGGCCTGGGTAAAACCAAGGCCGGACACACCAAGGGCGACTTATGCGGAAGTGGTTTCTCCTCCGAGGAACCATGAAAGTGTGGCCCAATCACCACAACACCAGACACTATCACGAGAACAACACCGGGAAACACAAAGCAACAAAGACCAGGTCCACCATGACGGAGGAAGATCTAGGGAACCCCATACACACTCCCCCCCCCATGGATCAGTTGTTAGGCATAATGGTGCAGACCATGAACCTCGTCATGGAAATGATGAAGGAATTCAGGGAAGCCCAGAAGCAGAACACACAGATCCTCGTCGCCCTTTGGGCAACAGTCCAGCAGTCGCTCCCCTCTGCGACTTCCTCAGTAGTATCAAAACCCCATCATGAATAGACGACCGAATATTCAAGGCCTGACAATGTGCGTCTTTAACGCAGATGGCATTGTTAATCAAGAGGTCGAGTTCCGAGAACTCATGAAGGAGTTCTCCATCGACATATGCATGATGGCGGAAACCCATCTAAAACCAGGAATAAAAGCGACAGTTCCCAACCACGTTAGCTACCGTAAAGACAGGCCAACCCAAGGCGGAGGAGTGGCCATATATGTAAAAAGAGGGATCCCCCACCACCAGGTATTCTTACCAGCTACCAACAAAATCGAAGCAGTGGCGGTGGAAGTAACCACTGCCACTGGACCCCTAACAATTGTTGCAGTCTACCGACCCCCACATGACCAGATAGATGAGGGAGACATAGCTGCTCTAGGGCAAATTGAAGGCAAACTCATAATAGGGGGAGACTTCAATGCCAAACATCCTGATTGGAATTCTAGAGTAACCTCCAGAGCAGGCGCCAAACTGCAACAACTAGCGCGCACCCACCACTTCGAAACATGGGGTCCAGTCGAGCCCACACATTTTCCAAAAAATGGAGGCAGGCCCGACGTGATAGATATAGCTCTCACTAGGAGGATCGCAGGGTTTATGGCCGCAAGGACAATCAACAGAAAGTCCTCCGACCACAACCCAGTGATCCTGGAGGTCGATGTGGGAGAATGGGTAGCACTCCCACGGTACCATACGTCGTACAAACGTACAGACTGGGTGCGATACCAAGAAACTGTCGCCTCTGATATCGCTCGCGCTCCGCCACCTACTGCCGAAACAGTAGAACAAGCGCTACAAGACCTAACAGGCACCATCTTGCAGGCAGCGGAAGAAGCCACCCCTCCACAAAGGGATGGCCCACCGCCGCAAATACAGCTCCCGGAACACTTGCTAGCTCAAATTCTACATAAAAACAGAGTGGCAAAAGAGTGGAAGATCACCAGAAATCAGGCCACCAGGAGGCTGCTCAATCGTCTACAGAGAGAACTGAAGGTAGCGCTCAATGAGCACAGAAACCAGCAATGGCAAAACCGCCTCACAGCTCTCAAAGTAGACGATCATACACTATGGCAAGCGACAAAACAGTTTACAAAACGACGCGCTAGGATGCCGCCACTGCATGGCGAGCGGGGACTGGTCTACAGCCATGCTGGAAAGGCCAACGCCCTCGCCGACTCCTTCGAGAAGCAGTTCCAAGCGGCAGAACCCCAGGATGAAGAGCATGAAGAGGTAGTTAGTCGTCAACTGACTGTCTTCCTCAATGCCGAGGAGGACCCAGAGGACGAACCCATACTTTTTGCCCCCGAGGACGTGGCAAGAGTAATCAGGTCCCTCCCTACAAAAAAGGCACCAGGGCACGACAGTGTCACTAATCAGTTAGTCAAAAATCTCCCACCCACAGCAATCACACACCTCGCGAACGTCCTCAACGAGATTACTCGATCCCGTGTTTTCCCAGCTTGCTGGAAACATGCGGAAGTGGTCGCGATACACAAACCAGGGAAAGACCCTCTATTCCCGCAGCACTACAGGCCGATTAGCCTCTTGCCAACTCTCAGCAAGATCTATGAGCGCCTCCTGCTAAAACCCATACAAGAACATATTACCAGAGAGCAAATTCTGCCGGATTTCCAATTTGGCTTCCGACAGAACCACTCTGCCCCACAACAGGTCATGAGAATGGTTGAAGCAGCCAAAGCCTTTGATTTAGTATGGCATAGAGGGCTACTCTACAAGTTGTACACACAAGGGTTTCCCGGGAGCATAGTTCAGCTGATAAAGAGCTCACGAATAGGACTTTCTCCGTCAAAGTAGAAACTGCCACCTCCACCCGAAGGCGTATTCGTGCTGGGGTGCCACAGGGATTGGTCCTGGGGCCCGTATTGTACAGTTTGTACACTGCGGACACTCCAACGGCCCCCCTGGTGCACACCACACAGTACGCTGACGATACAGCCTTCTACACGAGAAACGCGAACAAGGACCTGGTCATCCGTAGGCTACAAAAGGTTTTAGATGACACAGAAACTTGGGCCCGTCGCTGGCGCATCACCATCAACTCTGAGAAGACGCAGGCAATGCTGATTACCCGCAGGCTCGGAAGGCGCGAACCTCCTCAACGTCCCCCCCTCCACCTTCACCTAAATGGAACCCAACTCCCCTGGCGCAGAACCGCCAAGTACCTTGGCGTAACCTTGGACTCTCGTCTTACGTGGAAACCCCACATAGACGAGGTCCACAGGAAGGCCTGCGCCATAATGTCAATCCTATATCCTATCCTGAACACAACCAGCTCCCTTCCCTGCCCAGTAGCAGTAAATGTGTACCAGGCCCTGATCCGGCCAGTAATGGAGTATGCGTGCCCTGTCTGGGGATACGCGGCAAAGCAGCACCTGGACAAACTCCAGAGGCTGCAGAACCGCGCCCTCAGAAGGGCACTGCACCTACCTCTTGGATTCCCCACAGACGACTTGCACGCCGCAGCCGAAATCCCACTCCTGAGAGAGCGTTTCCAGGATCTGGCAAGGGCCTTCTATGAGGGTTCTTCCAGATCCGGAAACGCACTCATCCACTCCCTAGGTCGGTATGACATGTCCCGCGATAAGCCCAAGCGCCCTATGACGATCTTCGACGTCTAAGTCGAAGAGAATATCCCAACACCCAATCCATCATCCTGTTCCTTCCCATATAACACCAAACTTCTCGCCTACCTCAGGCAAGTACCAGACACACACACAACAACATCACAAATCACAGACACCAAATATTATAGAAAAATCACACACACACGTTCACAGGGGAGTAAAAGCCGAAAGGCTACAGACTCCCCCTCACACTTCCCCAAAGAGGGGAAAGTAACAGATGAGAGCAGCAGCAGCACTTCCACATTGCACCCCAGCATTTTGCCTTCAGTGGAGCATCCGCCTCAGCACGACCACCACCACCATCAGTAACACAACAGAAGCCACTCGCCATCCCTCTAGCGTCTTCAGCATCGCCACCAGTAGTATCTGCAGCAACACATCCAGAAATGTCTTCATCATTGTAAGCTCAACAGAATGTGGTTGCTCTCATTAAGTCATCTCATTATCTTCCTTTAACTGTCCCACAAACTAACTTACATCCGACTTCACCGAGAAAAATTAATGAAAGACTAAAAATGGATGAAAAGTCTATCGTAGGAGTGTATGAGCAAAAGACAGATCTGATAGTAGGTGTAAACAGATTCTACCCACAACCCTTCTTAAAATCTCCCTCCAATGATCCGTTGTTTTGTCCTCTACTTCCCAGATACAACGTTTACATTTGTAAGTGTCTAGGCTTTGAGATTTAAAAGCTCTTACCCAATCTAAAAATATCGCAGGTGATTCCTACTAAAGACTTCATCATCATAAAAATAAAGAATATTGGTTTCTGAATGATCCTCCTATACTAAATTCCAGGCAGTTATTTTGGAATATATGCATCACTTACCTGTCCTCGATTTATTCTGGTCAAAGCAACCTCAAGCTACCTATCACGTGCCAACTTCCACCGTGGTGATCTGATGTGTTGATCTGAGATCACAGTGGAGCAAGTAGAGTGGGAATTAAATTCACAGTTACATCTACATCTACATACATACTCCGCAAGCCATCTTATGGTGTGTGGCGTTCCGCTTCCACTCGCAGATAGACTGAGGGATAAACGACTGCCTATATGCTTCCATGTAAGCCATAATTTCTCGTATCTTATCTTCGTCGTCCTTACGCGAAATGTATGTTGGCGGCAGTAAGATCGTTCTGAAGTCAGCTTCAAAGGCCAGTTGATAATGATTCCAGCACAACCATCCTCATGAGTGCTTTTACTGAACCGACCTCTACCAAAAATCACCAATCACGGGGCGTTCATCTGCTGTTGCTAACATCGTGTGGAACGATCAAAACACCAAGCACAAGCCTACAGAAGTCTAAAATGTCTCCACTGTAGCGACCACTCCAGCTAGGATTTTAAAACTCCTGTGACCTCTTCCCATTCGAAACCCATGCAAACACCTCCACGATACTGCGGTACCTGTAATCAGTCACATCCCAAATATACTCATCAGTGGAAAGCAAAACCACTATTTAATAAACCTGAACGATTTTCCCCAGTAATGGGACAAAGAGTGTATCAGCACAATTTTTAGTGCGAGTTGATTACATTCAGGGGTAAGCATAAATTTGGGGGCAAACCTATTGTCCTCTTTAGATTTATAGGTCCTTAATCTATTGTTTTGCTAAGTGGATTTTGACCCTGTGGGTACAATCCATCCTTTTGATTACATGTCCTTTTAGGTGTCACAGTATCATAAGCCAAAAATAGTTCCAAACAATGACAGCAAGAATTTGTTTTATCATGTGGGGCCCCAAGAGTCACCACTATGATCCAAGGTGCCCACTTTGGCAATAGGTGGTGTCCATCACTATTAGTAGACATGGATCTCATGGCCCTACTTGCATCCATGGCGTGATGTGGCCACAAGTAGTCTTGGCCGTATCCTTCTACTGTGGCTGTATTTAGGAAGTCACAAGGCCGCAGCTGAGTCAGCAGAAGCAAATGCACCATCTTGGGTCATCACCTCTGGAGCCCTCACGAACTATGAGCATTCCACCACAGGTGATGCTCCGTGACCTTGGCCTCACAGACTCCAGCACCAGGATTCGGTATTCAGCGGTCTTAGACTTTTCTGTGAGTATAAATCCTGGAGAGCTGTCTGAACAGTGGTCCTTCACAATACAGAACTTACTTTTAGGTTCGCCATTATAGTGTTTCTCTAAGAACCTTTAATATTCAGACTTATCAGTGATTACTCAAATACAAACAGTTTGACATAGCTAGATGATAGGTGACTCCCATGGTTATAATTAAACAGCTTGAGTGGGCAGTTTTCATTTGTGTTCAAAGCAGTTATGAATGCTCAATATAATATAGATGTTTATTTCATTCTGTGTCTACTCCATTACAGATGTGGCCGACGCCTACTGCAATTACCATCAGAAGTAGAATCAACAAGTTTTATGTAATCAACATGTCTTTTGTGCTATATCAATACAATAGATTACCTTCTGGAGTTTCAAGTGCTCCTGAAACATTTTAAAATTGGTTACAGTGGATTATACATGGGGTGTCAGAAGCTGTGAATCACGTAATTGACATTATGGTCTGGAAGTACCTTGGAGTAACACCTAAACAATTTGAAACAACTGTTTAATAAACTTAGAGCTAGAGGCTGCAAATGTAAATTATAAGTGGTGATCAAAAAGTCTCAATTTGAAGGTTGTACATTCCAGAATCAGTATGACAATCAGGCAGAATCACCATGAGCAATCGTCCCACCAATGCACCAAGTTGCAGACATTCATTTGGTAAAGCACTATGTCCTGCTGCATTAAGAAATCTGTTACCACCTTCTGCATATCCTCATCCGATTGGAATTGTTGAGTCTTCAAGGCCTTTTTTAAGGGACCAAAGGCATCATAATCACATAGGGAGAGGTTAGGACTATAGGGTGGGTGCTTGAGTTGGCATTAACTTATATGTTATAACATTTGCAACATGGAGATGTTGCATTGGTTTTTGACAGACATGCTGTCCCATACAGATTCTTCATTCTCCTATGGATGTCTGCTGGTGCTTGTCCTTCAGTGGCCAAGAAAAGATTAACAGCATGTTGGTCCTGTTTGGATGCATTTGGTAATAACATCACTATAGTTAACATTTCCACATTTACTGCATGCACATTGGAAAGACATGAATGCCACAATAGTCCCATAGCCACCTGTTAGTGCTTACATACCCACATTGGAGTCATGCTACATTGCATATATGCTGCAGCAACATGCTCAGATTGAAACTTTTTTCCTTGCTCCTCATAAATGGCAATAATTCCTTCCAGGTGAGTTTCAGTACCTGAGCCATACACTGAGAAAAGATGGTCTCAGGCCCAGATCAACCTATGCCAAAGTGATTAATTATCCCTCTGAGCCCAAACATTTCAAGGAGATCAAGTCCTTCTTGGGCATGACAGATTACAGGTATTATGGAAAACTTATACTCAATACAGTGCATATATCACACCCCTCAGCCAGCTCCTAAAAATGGAGTCAAATTTCAATTATTCATAACCTGTCAGGCAGTGTTCTTGAAGGTTGAAAAGCCTTTGACATCTGCTCCCTGCCTAGCCATATTTACAGTAGGAAAACATTTAGAGCTTCTGAGAGATTTTTGACAATTCAGGATAGGTGCTGTGATGTTTACATAAGACCCCCAACAGCATACAACAACCAAATGCATATTCATCTACAACACTGACTACAGTACAGATTAATTATGATGTATTTTTTGCACTATAAAAATAGGCCACAAGACACTAGTTCACTCACTGTCCCCTGAGAAAATCTACCAGGTAAGATATCACATTGATTACAGCAGTGGAAGCTGCTTCTAAGCAACTACCACTATAAGGTAACGAACAGCCTACTGCTCAGCATAGTGCCACTGCCCCATCATGTCTCTGAAGTGATCTTTGATCATGAGTTTCATAAGCAAGGAGCACTCTTTTTTCAGCTTAATGAAAACTTGAGGCACGCACTGCACACTGGTCAAATTACCCATTTGACCCCAGAAGGTAGCTTAACTCACTGATCAGGACCCAATGCTCCACAAAATACCATATTATGCACATCAAAATGTACACTCCTTGTTGCATATTTCACCATCAACTTGGTATCAATCTTGGATTCCACATACTATGTGGTTCATTGGTTCATGGCAGTGATTGCCTAATTTTTGCCAGTCTACACAAAAATAGGCAGCAGACATCAAAGTGCCAAAGGTAATTGTATAGGCACACATATGCAAATACAGAGATATGTAAACAGGCATAATAAGGCACTATGGTCAGCAATGCCTACATTAGAAAACAAGTTTCTGGTGCAGTTATTAGATCAGTTACTGCTACTACAATGGCAGGTTATCAAGATTAAGTGAGTTTGAACAAGGTATTATAGTTGGCACACGAGCAATGGGACACAGCGTCTCCAAGGTAGCGATGAATTGGGGACTTTCGCATATGACCATTTCACAAGTGTACCGTGAATATCAGGAATCCAAAAACATCAAATTTCTGACACTGCTGCAGCCAGAAAAAGATCCTGCAAGAATGGGACCAATGATGACTGGAGAGAATCATTCAGTGTGACTGAAGTGCAACCCTTCCACAAATTGCTGCAGATTTCAATGCTGGGCCATCAACAAGTGTCAGCATACGAACCATTCAATGAAACATCACCACCACGGGCTTTTGGAGTCATAGCCCCACTCATGTACCCTTGATGACTGCACAACACAAAGCTTTAAGCTAAGGGGTTGTTGGGTTGGGTTGTTTGGGGAAGGAGACCAGACAGCGAGGTCATCTGTTAAGGTAAGCCTGGGCCAGTCAACACTGACGTTGGACTGTGGATGACTGGAAACACGTTGTGTGGTCAGACTAGTCTTGTTTCAAATTGTATCAAGCAGATGGACATGTATGGGTATGGAGACAACCTCATGAATCCATGGACGGCCGGCCGCGGTGGTCTAGTGGTTCAGGCGCTCAGTCAGGAACCGCGCGACTACTACGGTCGCAGGTTCGAATCCTGCCTCGGGCATGGATGTGTGTGATGTCCTTAGGTTAGTTAGGTTTAAGTAGTTCTAAGTTCTAGGGGACTGATGACCACAGATGTTAAGTCCCATAGTGCTCAGAACCATTTGAACCATTTTTTGAACCATGGACCCTACATGTCATCAGAGGACTGTTCAAGCTGGTGGAGGCTCTGTAATGGTGTGGGGCATATCCAGCTGGAATAACATGGGACCCCTGATACATCTAGATATGACTCTGACAGGTGACACATACATAAGCATCCTGTCTGCATCCATTCAAATCCATTGTGCATTCCGATGGACTTGGGCAGTTCCAGCTGGATAATGTGACATCCCACACATCGAGAATTGTTATAGAGTGGCTCCAGGAACACTCTTCCAAGTTTAAACCCTTCTGCTGGCCACCAAACTCCCCAGACATGAATATTATTGAGCATATCTGTGATGCCTTGCAACAATCTGTTCAGAAGAGATCTCCACCCTCTCATACTCTTATGGATTTATGGACAACCCAGTGGGATTTGTGGTGTCACTACCGTTCAGCATTACTTCAGACATTAGTCAAGTCCATGCCACGTCATGTTGCGTCACTTCTGCATGCTCGCGGGGGCCATGTATGATATTATGCAAGTGTACCAGTTTCTTTGGCTCTTCAGTGTATTTACATAGTTGGTGATGGAGCTACTTAAACTTTTGGCTGTGCAGCCTTTACATAAGTTTATCATTCTGTTCTGTTTTCATGTACATATTTTTAAGCATGTGCTTATACCTCATGTTTTGTAATAAGGCATGTCAAGAATATTCTAGAAACAAAAATATTATATTGAAGATATCCCACTAACTAAAATGTTACCTCAGTAATGCAATAAACTTTTAGATACTGAAAATAGGGATACATAAGCATAATCATGCATCCTTCACAGATTTATAGACTAAAATTTGAACAACTTGTGTTTCTTATGAGAACAACTTTTTTTAATAATAATATTTCCTAAACCACAGAACTGTGAAAAAAATCGAAATGATATCTACATGAAAGAAACACAAGGCTTTAAAATGAGTTATGTCTATGTTTAAACTAATATATATTAATGGGGTCAAATTTTTAAGTACACGTGGCTGTTACTGAATCTTAAATGTGGAATATTTCCTCAAGAATAATATTTTTGTACAAGATAATGTGGTTAGCACTGAATAGGGGATCATGGAGGAACTGTATAAGGGGGGCTATGCTCCAGACTGAACGCTGAAAGGCATAATCAGTCTTAAATGATGATGATGATGATGACAAGATAATTACATCATTGCTATTAATCAATCTGTGTTACACACTGAATAATAAGGATTATCAAAATACAACTTGTAAAGTATATTTCATGCACATATTGTAGATGGATAGGCAAGAAATAGAAAGGAAAAAATCTGTAATTATGAGAGGAGAGGTATCAGAACAAATGGAGCCATTCCAGCTTCCCATGTTTCAACATAATGTCATATCTCTTATCTGAAGCATGAGTTTTGCTCCATGTATAGGCTCTTAATTATGTTCTTTTGTTCCATTCCAC
The DNA here is from genome assembly GCF_021461385.2 of Schistocerca piceifrons. Lineage (NCBI taxonomy): Eukaryota > Metazoa > Arthropoda > Insecta > Orthoptera > Acrididae > Schistocerca > Schistocerca piceifrons. Next base: position 332,972,298 of record NC_060149.1, read on the forward strand.
TACCCTGTGTCTTAAAATTAGTAAAACGCTGTTGCAATTTACTTTGTTAACTGAGTCTTCTATTGATTCTTGGTAGAACAACATAATAATAAATGAAAATCAATATATTGCATATGTTCTACAACAGTAATGTATTGCATAAACCAATTTTCCTTTTCCGTTTGGCAAAGACAGCATATACTTCAATGTTCATCTCTGTTCACCTCACATCCATTGTTGTCAATAACAACCCACTTGTACCTCTATCTTCTTTTATTCCTTGAAACCATATTGTTATTCATAAATAAAGCTGTTTATTTTTGAGTGTGCTCTTTTGTTAAATAGTCTCACTAACTCCTCTGGTACACGCAGTAGGCCCTATTAGTCTGATGATCCCAAATTCTTCAAATCACTCTTTATCCCCCCTGCTACCCCCTCTCTCTCTCTATGTTTCATAAGTTTTGTTTCATAAGTGGGTTATCCCCATGAATTGACTACTTCCAAGACTCTTAAGTACTTTTACAGGTAGCTCATCTACACCCACTTCGCTTGTTTTTCAACCATTCATTTCACTTAGAGACTTTATTATCTCCTCTTTCACGATGCACTATCCTTTCTCATCTTCATCCACCTTTTGTTCTTCATCAATAGCAATGCTCCTTACTCTTGATTGTATCTCATAAAGTTCTTTAATGCAATTCTGTAAAAACAGTATCAAAACTGGGACTTACAAATATGGAATTAGTATCTGTTCTGAGGCACCTTGAGCAAACTGACTGAGCTCTTTGGTGAAAAGAGTTTGCTTGGTATTGGGATTGATTGCTAATGTTGTGGACAGAGTAACATGTTGGCACAGTTCCCATTAATTCTATAAGTATTTGGGATTACACAAATCATAGCCTACTCTTCAATAATGGTCTGGGATTGTAGCAAAGAACTGGGCAGTCCTGAATGTTAAGATACCAGTGGCTGCAGGCTTCAATGGAGCACTTTCTAATGGCAGAAAGAAAGCAATTTTTAAGAGAGGTTAGATACAACCAAACTTTAAGTTTGGTAAATTAGGTAAAAATTATAATATATGTCATTGATACAACAGCTATTAGTTAAACATTTTCAGCAATTATTAGAAATGTTTTTACATGTAAATATAACTCATTCACTGCCCCACCACACAGAGATATATCAGTTTCTTATCCGTTTGAAGAAAGGTGGAACAATATAGCAATTGTACTCAGATTTATATTTATCCTGAAATCTCAAAATTCCTTCATTATTCACCATGAAACTAGTATGATGTGCAGCTCAAGTAATTTATTCAGTGCTGAAAAGCTGCTGTGCAAATAGGATACATGTAATCCAGCAATGTACTGATCATGTTCATTATAGTATGTGTGTGAATATATACTATGTATTTGGTGCATGGTTCTAAGAGCCAGAACAAAATTTTCAGCTTATGACAGTACACAAATGGGTAAGTTATGTAGCACATCTATTTTTTTTTTTACCTACGAAGTTAAATAATGTAGCAACTATGTTTTTTAGTTGAATGATATATGTTTTTAATGGCATTTGAAATCTCTTGGAAATAGAAATTCAGTGACAGACATCAAGATGCTGCCCCACCTCCACTGTAGGTGTTAACATTTTACTGGCATTTACAATCATTTAAAAAATGATTACATTATGACTATCAAGTGTATTTGTTATAGATTTCATATTGGACACAGTCTTCGTGTGAATAGATTAGGCAAAAAATATAATAGCTAAACCTATAACCAATATTGTATCACAAAAACAAAGTGCATCTACTTCTAAGAAACTGACTGTAAATTGCTGATAATCAGCTATCCTGGAATCAAGGTTGAGTCATCAACAGCTAGATTTATCAGTTGAAATGGTAGCAACAATAGCAGCATCTGCAACAGCAACAGCAGATAGCAACACAAAAAGCGGTAGCACCAGTAGCACCATCAGGAACACTAGCAGCAAAAAATAGTAGTAGTGACAAAAATAGAAGACCCACCAATAAAAATAGCAACAGCAGCAGCAAACCCAGTAATAACAACTCTACCAACAATGGCAGCACAAACAGAACCAACAACAGTAGAGTCATCACCATACTGAGTGAGGTGCCACAGTGGTCAGCACACTGGATTTGCATTTGGGAAGACAACGGTTAAAACCCGTATCCGGCCATTATGATTTAGGTTTTCCATGATTTCCCAAAATCTCTTCGGGCAAATGCCAGGATGGTTCCTTTGAAATGTCATGACTGACTTCCTTCCCCATCCTTCCCTAGTCTGATGGGACCGATGACCTTGGTGTTTGGTTACGTCCCCCCAATCAACCAACCAACCAACCAATCATCACTATAAACTGTAGCAGTACCAATATCACTATCAAAAACAGTAGTAGCATTAGAACTAACAGCAGTGGCAGATGCAGCATCAGCAACAGCAGCTCTAAGGACAATATCAACAGAATCAGTAAAAACTGCTTTTTTTCTGAAGACTGGCTTCATATAGCTCTCCACACCATTTGATCCCATGTAAGCTTTTTCATCCACACACACACACACACACACACACACACACACACACACACACACATATCTACACTCTTCCCTCCACTATTGAATTAGCTACTCCTGGATGCCTCAGAGTTTTTATCAGCCTTCTTTTAGATAAGTTGTGCTGGAAACATGTTCTCTCCCCAATTTGTTTGAGTAGCTCTTCATTGGTTTGTCCATCTGCCCATATAATCTTCAGCATTCTTTTATAATACCATATTTGAAAAGCTTCTATTCTCTTCATATCTGCATTATTTGTCAACATTTCACTTCCATATGATACTACACTCCAGAAAAAAATATTTTCAGAAACGGCTTCCTAACATTTAAATGTATATTAGATGTTAGTATACTTACCTTTCTGAGATTTTGTTTTTCTTGCTATCGCCAGTTTTCACTTCATATCATCATTACATCTCCCACTGTCAGTTGTTTTGAAGCTCAAATAGCAAAACTCATTGTATACATTCAGTGTTCTATTTGCTATTACAATTCCTTCAGCATCACCTCAGTTTATCTGACTACACTCTATGAACCTTGTTTTACTATTATATATTCCTTTTATAACCTTTTTCCAGTGCAGTATTCACACAGTGTAACTAATCTTTCAAGTAATTTGCTGTGTCACTGCCAAAACTTAAAGTTTTGATTTTTCTTCTTGAACTTAAATGCCTTTTCCAGATTTCTCCTTGGTTTCATTCACTGCCTGCTCTGGATAGGACATGAATAAGACTGCACATAGACTATAGCTCTGTGTCACTTCCTTCAAAACTACTGACTGTCTCTGCTATCATTCCATGTAACTGCAGTCTGGTTCCTGATCTTTAATTCCTTTTCAAAATTTTTCCTTGGTTTCTTTGCTCTGTTTACATGTTGAATAAAATGATGGAAGGGCTACAACCCTGCCTTACTCCCATCACAACTACTGCCTCCATTTCACATCCCTTCGCTCTTGTTACTGCAGTCTGGTCTTTTTACAAGATGCAGATAACCTTTGATCCCATGTATTTTGTTCTTGGTGCCTTCATAATTTCAAAGAGTGAATTCCTGTCAACATTGTCAAAAGCTCTCTCTAAATCTACAGGTGGTATAAACATAGGTTTGCCTTTCTTGAGTCTATCTTCTAAGATAAGCTGAAGCGGCTGTATTGTCTCACAGGTTCCTTCATTTCTCAGAAAACCATACCATTCTTCCCCCAATTTAGTTTCCATCAGTCTTGCCACTGTTCTGTATATAATTCATTTAAGTAGCTTGCAACCACAAATTATTAAATGGCTGGTTAAATGACATCAACATGTCAGCACCTGCCTTCTTTAGAATTTTGATTTTTATGTTCTTCTTGAAATCTGATGGTATTCTGCCAGTGTCATATATCTTGCACCCCAGCTGGAACTTTCTTTTTTTTTTTTTTTGTTCTCTCAAGAAACTTAATAATTCTGATGATAGGTTATGTTATCTACTGTAGATGCTTTGTTTCTGCTTAGATCTTTCAGTGCTATGTCAAATTCTTCTTATTCATCCACATTCTCTTCCCTTTGCATGATATTATCTGTAAGTTTATTTGCATTTTTATATATATATATATATATATATTTTCCATCTTTCAACCTTCCCTTCTTTGCTTGGTTCTGTCCTACCACTTAAGCTCCTGATTGTCATACAGCTCTAAATAAAGGGATAACATTTTACAACTGAAACCTATCCAACACAGAGAATGTAGAGAAGCTGATGTACCTTCACTTGTGATACACATAATTTCAGAGATCAGGTGCCCATACAGTTCACAGGCCTGCTTATAGAGGCCATCTGGATTGGCCTCCTGGTGCACTGTGGTGAGCCGCCAAAGAAACAGTGTTATTTCAGCAATTGCCAACGACTGCTCTGCCTGTTCTGTAACCTACATTACTGTTGTCCAGTCAATGCATTCAGTGCAATGTATTACCTGTACTTCATTGTATCTTATGTATTTCTGTATAAAGTATTGTGTTCTATAATTCATGCTTTTTCTTGCTGTAACAAACTTGGTGACGAGCTAGGGTTATGTTTCCTCCACATGTTAGTGTCGGTGTTAAGTCTCCCAAGAAACCTCTTGAAGGAAGAAATACACCAATGTCTCATTGCCCAGCAGCTAGTTTCTGCTGAACAACAGCAGGCTCTCACCACTGTTCTCATTCATGTAGCATCTGCGTGTTTGTGGCAGGCTACTCTCCCATCAGTGCAACCATTGCCCTTTCTGACATATGATGAATTGGCTGAAGATTGGGACTCCTATGAGACACGGTTATGCAAACATCTCCAGGTTTTTCACAGGGGCAATGCAAACCTGTGAAGGCCTTTCTTTCTTTCCTGGCTTTCACTGTGCATTTATCAGTTGTTGCGCCAACTTGTGCCTTTGCAAGAATTGGCCAGCTTATCATTTGAGGAAATGTGCAAGGTTGTCTCAACCTATTACTGTGACAGAATGCATGTCATTGTAATGCATGAGGAATTTTACCATTGTCAGAAACACCCATACCAATCTTACAAAGTGTGGGCTGTTGTATTACATGGGTTGAGCTGTCACTGTAAATTTATCACTAGTACCCATCATGAATCCTATTCTGATCACATGGTGTGTGATATTATTCATCTGAAACTGGATAGGAAAGTCCATGAAAAAGCACTTCATTGTGGGAATTTGATGCTTACAGATGTACTCAGTATAGCACAGTCCTTTGAAGTGTTATGGGCCACAGGCAATCAAATTGCCCAACATCATTTTTTTCAGGTGCGGCTGGTGCCTGTCACATTGAATTACTCTGTCAAGGCTGAATTAGATCATTTGACATTACTCAATCTCATTCTGCCTATTTCTTCCAGTGAATGGGCTACACCACTGGTCATCATTAAGAAGCTGATGGGTAAGCTTCACATCTGCAGTGACTTGATTGTCACAATTAATGCACAGTCCATGATAGATACATACCCTTTGCCCTGCCCTGTTAAGTTTCTCGCAAAATTACCAGGAAACCATTAGTTTTCCAAGACTGATTTGTCAGAAGTGTAGCTCCAGCTCCTCTTGGATGAGGCTATTGGTTGCCCCCTCATTGTCAATATACCTTCCAGCCAAAACCAATATCAGCACTTGCCTTTTGATATCACTAGTGTGCCAGCAATTTTTCAGCATCTTTTAGAACAACTGACAGCCTCTATGCCTGGCTACATCAATTAAATTGACAATATGATTGTTTTGGGTTCTTCAACCAAAGGCCACCTTAGCAATCTCTGATCATTGTTTTCTGTTTTGTAGTCTTCAGGTCTTAAGTGCAGCCTTTCCAAATCTCAATTTTTTCAGCCATTAGTTGAGTACCTACGTTTTGAGTTCCTCACACAGGGGTCAAGGCATTCTGTCACCATGTTGATGCAATTGCGACTTTGCTGTGGCCAGCCTCCGTTATGGGCCTGCAGGTATTTCTCGATGAAGTTGCATACTACCATAAGTTTTTACAGATCCTTCCACTATTGCTCAATCCTTTCATACACTTTTGAGTAAAAATGTGCCTTTATTGTGGTTCCCAACTTGTGACCAACCATTCACTTTTCTTAAATCTAAGCTTCAATCTGTCCCATGTCAGTGGTGTTAACATCTCGTGCTGGATACAGATGCTCTCAGCACAGTCTTAGTGCTGTGTTGATGTACAAATGCACAGTTGGGTCTGAACAACTCATTGCTTATATTTCTAAGATTTTAACTCCCACTCAGCATTGTGTATGCAATCAAGAAATTTCACATCTTCTTGTATCGTTCAATGTTCAGTTTAATAATGGATCACAAGCCACTGGTTGCTCACTCTAACCCTTTGCCTTCTGTGCCTGACAAAGAGCAAATTGTTTGCAGTGGTGGGCTCTCTTCCTCTCCTGTTGTCATTATCAGATCCATTACCAGCCAATGGTGAAACACACCAATACAATGCCTTATCTTGCCTTCCGATCAGGCTAGACCTGGCATTAGATCAAGATGAGTTGCTTTCTTTCCATTTAGATATTGAGAACCTGTATGCGGCTGATGGCTTTCCTATTGGATTGGATTGTTTTGGGGGAAGAGACCAAACAGCAAGGTCATCAGTCTCATTGGATTAGGGAAGGAAGTCGGCCGTGCCCTTTCAAAGGAACCATCCCACCATTTGCCTTGAGCGATTTAGGGACATCACGGAAAACCTAAATCAGGATGGCCGGACACAGGATTGAACTGTCGTCCTCCCGAATGCGAGTCCAGTGTGCTACCACTGCGCCACCTCACTCGGTGGCTTTCCTATCACTAGTCTCATTATAGCATCAGCTGTCAGCGCGGATCCTGTACTTAGTTTGTTCCTCTCTTTTGTGCAGCACAGTTGGCTAGAAAACCCCCTAGGCTGTGCCTCGGATCCCTTGCATAATTATTTCTCCCTCCAGCACTGCCTTTCTGTGTCTGATGCTGCCTCGGATCCCTTGCATAATTATTTCTCCCTCCAGCACTGCCTTTCTGTGTCTGATGCTATTCTGTTGTTAGCTATGGAGGACACTGTCCCTGGCTCATTATTCCTGCTTCCTTATGCCATAATGTACTGTGGCTGGCTTCTGCATGTTGGTCGTTGGGGGACCTCTCGCCCCAAAAGTTTGGACCACAGGCATATATATTGGCTGGGTATAGATGGGAACATGATGTGGGTTATTGCTGCTTGCACTCACTGTGTTCAGCAACAGGTGGCCCTGCGGATGTCTTTTTCCCCCTGGTTGATGCCATAGTGTCTGTGGGAGTGTCTACATGTCAGTTTTGCTGGGCCCTACCTAAATCAGTATTGGCTCACTGTAGCAGACACCTATTCCAATTTTCCTATGTGGTGCATAGTCTGTCCACACCTGTGGCAGCCACTATTTGAGCCTTGTCTAAGATTTTTGCAATTGAGGGACTTCTGTATCCAATGGTTACCACTAACAGTCCCCAGTTTGTTTCTTGAGAATTAGGAACTTTTTGTCAGGCTAGTAGTGTTCACCATCTCACAACTCCCCCATTTCATCCACACTCTAATGGTTTGCATGTTTGAAACTCAGATGTAGAAGTGTGTATCCAGCAGGTCCCCTGAAGCTGCCTTAGACTTTTTTTTTCCACTGCATTGGGGGACAAGAGCCTGGCAGGGCTGCTGCATGGACACCAACCATGGACCCTCCTTTACCTGCTGCATCCAACGCCCTGTCTGCAGATGTTGCTGGCTCTGTGATGGTTCCAGCTGGGGACCCCTGTCTGGGCTCATGGTTTTAGCAAGGACGACACTATGGGGAAGCCATCCCCAAGCCTGCCCTACAGCCTCTCACAATATGGGAGACAGCGCATCAACCTAGACCCTCATCACTTCCACCCCTACTTGTTGGTGCCTGCCCTCCACATGGTGCAGCAGCCACCATAGTTGGATGATGAATTGGATGTCAGTACCATGATTTGTGCTTGCCTTGTGAGATCAGTGCTTTTTTTCATGGTGCCAATACTTTTTTTTGGTACCAACACTCTTTCGCACCAGTGCTTTTTTCATACCAGTGCCTATTTAGTATCATGCAATTTTTCTGTATTATATATTTTCTTGTGCGTAGTGCTTTTATGTATGTATGTGGTTTTCCCTTCCCCTAGAAGAGAGGAGTGATTTACCTTCACTCATGATGTGCACAATTTCAGACATTGCATGTCCAAACAGTTCACAGGCCCACTTAGAGGCCATCTGGGTCAGCCCCCTGGTGCGCTCTGGTGAGCCACCAAAGAAACAGTGTTATCTAAGCGATTGCCAACAAGTGCTTGGCCTATTCTGTAACCTGTGTTACTGTTGTCCAGTCAGTGTGTTCACTGTTAGCACAACCTGTACTTCATTGTATCTTTATGTATTGCTCTATAATGTACTGTGTTCATTAATAGCATTTGTTCTTGTTACAACAGAAGATACAATTTTTAAATGTGAATCACAAAATCTTCCTTGATACTGGTATAATGTGAAGGAATACATACAAATTAAAGGACCATGACCAGAAAAACAGAGAAATTACAACTCATATGAAGGCAGTCACTCAATAGTTATTCTTACCTTGCACCATTTGCAAATGGGACAGAGAAGAAGAGCAAATGGTAGTAGCATCAGAAGTACCATTCATCAGACTCCATTAGATGTCTTGTGGGGTATAGATGTAGTTGGAGAATTCACAGAGTAACTAAAATTTAAAAATGGCTAATCTGTGTGATGTAAATTGTGCACTTCCTATTTGGGAGTTTTGTGGAATCTACTTAAAACTGTAATAGGATATTTTAAATTTAAGACATCCATCCCCCAATAAACTGTGCATAAAATATCTGTAACTTAAGTTATTTATATTTCTGTGTAATCAGTCTGGTGTGTACTTTGGTGAACATGCATAATCTGTTTCAATTTAAGATGTCTGTGCTGCACCATTCTCCTCTAGTATTCATCCAGACAGTGGATGTACTCTAGATGTTATGTATTGTATGACTTACAGATCCAGGAACATTAATGACTGTGATCAGAAGAATGCAAAGTAGATAAATAAATTTCATGCAAGGAGGCAAAATACCATTTTTGACATAAGGCAGAGCCATGTTGAGTGATATACCTGTTTGCAGTGGAGGAGAGGTAGCATCTCACTGGCTGCCTTGGAACTTTTATTTAGAAAGTTTATCCAGCCATTTTCACAAATATTTAAGCATAATTCGTAACAAAAGAAACTTTATAGAACTCACACCAACAACTTTCAGATGATATTAACAAAATATTTTGCTCCATTTAAGAACCAGCCATACTTTTAGTTCTTGATACATGAAAGGTCCACAGGTGTTATCACTACAGCAAATTACTAGCCCCTTGGCATGTTATCACATGTTGGAAACTTTGCTTCAGTATCTAGAAATGTTTATGATATATTTGGGCTATCTCTTCTTGCATCCTATATGGGGGAAAGAACTGGTGATAGAGACAGTAATATTTACTCCAAAGTTTCTATCTAATAACAAAGTATGAGTATATAATATCTTTTTGACCAATATTACAGAGTTTAATTTCCAGGAAAAAATATTCACTAAGGTCTCATGAGCGGATGGTAGAATTTCTTTCTAACATTTGTGAAGCATTGTAAATAGTTACTGCTGAGTTTACAAGAGAAATTTCTCTTGGATGTAATTGACAGTCTATTTCATCCTAAAGATGTTGAATAACTATCAAGACCTTGGTTTTGATAAGGTCAATCTAGCAATTCCTGTAATTTAATCCAAATTTCAATGCATTGGTACTTATTCTATGTAAGAGAGCAATTTCAAGCCGAGATGGAAAAGCTCTAATTCTAAACTGCTCCTACAGTGTGGAAAACTTGCAGTTATCTCAAATGTCTTCATAAAGACCCATATTCAATATGGCGTCTCACAAACCAGATTAAGAGGCAGTAATATTGTATCTCAATAAGGAACCTGAAATGCAGATTATCTGAGACTCAGGTTTAGAAAAATAGTTGAACACACACTTGATGAATGTGTGCCTTGTAGAGCAGTTCATGATAGCAGGAATCCTCATGATGTACTGTCACTGTAAAGAAAGTCCTAAAGAAGAAGAAACTACCACATAATAGGTGTAAAACAAAGAATGGGACTATAGATAGGGAGATGCTGAATGAAACATGTTTGGCTGTCAAGAGAACAATGTGTGAAGCCTTCAATGACTACCATAGCAGAATATTGTCAAATGATGTTTCACAACCCCCCCCCCCCCACCCCCAAAAAGAAAAAAAAATTGTCATGTGTAAATGCTGTTAGAGGTATTTATGTCCAGACAGTCATGGATCAGACAATGACTGAAACTGAGAGCAGCAAAGCAAAAGTAGAAATGCTGAAATTTGTTTTCAAATGTTCCTTTACAAATGAAAATCCAGGGGTATTGGCTCAGTTTAACTCACAGGCCACTGAAAAGGTGAATGATAAAGATATTAATGTCAATATTGTTGAGAAACAGCTGAAGAGTTGTCAAACATTCATTATAGATTAGATTTCGTTAGATCTTTATATGTCCAGGTAATCAGGTAGTACACAAATGGTACATTCTGATGAATGATAAGACACTGTATGACAAAATATAATATTACATAATTTAAATTTAGATTAATTACACTATTTTTACATGAAACATGCATTATGTCATTCTATACAGAGCATATAAAGGTGGTAAGTAAAGTCCCATTACAGATATTGTGGACTTGTAGTGGGGACCAAGAGGGATAAGTTTAAGATAGGAACTCATGTACAGATACATAGCCATTTTCCCGCAATATATAAAATACAACACACATTAAAATCTCCCCATTTTTGATGCTACTGACTAGGGTATTACATACATCATTCACCAATCACCTGTTGTCCCATACCTGTTACAGGTTCATTTACATTCCAATCAACTGAGTTTGTGATCTGCCCACAGATTTGTACCTGATGTTCTACTTGTGATCTTTGTTCCTACTGTATTACTATTCAGTAGTAATCATTAACTACAATACAGATGCAAGCTGTATGTACATTTCATTTTTCATGTGTTCCTGTTGACCACGGCAAACTAAACATTGTGGAATGCATTGACATGGTATTATTGTATGGTGAAGATCTGTGCAGTGGGAGTGTTGCTCATCATTTGTATGCAAAGCATTTTCCACACTACCAGATATCTTCGAACCTCATCTTTGCAATCGTGTACCAGCAGGCCTTGGAGACAGGTATGAGTGTTGGAACTTAAATAGTGGCAACTATTTGTACACACTCAGTGCAAAAGAGTTACATGTCTGCACCTGTTACTGTCCTTCAGAGTAGTCACCAGCATTGTGTAGAACCCATTGCCAGTGATGTGGAAGGCATAGTGTACCATTAGCAGAGCCTGTTTGATAGTGGTGCGAATGGAGCAGTCTACTGCCTGTCGCATCTCTGGAACAGTTCTGAAGCGAATGCCATGAAGTGGTTCCTCCATCTTTGGAATCAAATCAAAGTCTCAAGGACTTAAGTCCAGAGAGTATGGTGGATGGTACAGTACTTCTCAGTCCCACTGAGCGAACAGAGCAGCAACAGCTTGTGCTGTATGCACCCATGCATTGTCATGCAAAATGATGGGTGGGTTGCGCAGAAAGTGTCGCTGCTTATTTCGCAAAGCTGGTTGCAGGTGATGCTACAAAAATGAACAGTAATACTGTGCATTGACAGTCTGCTGTGGAGGAACATAATGTGTTAGGGTAACACCATCACAGTCGTACATGAGAATCACCATAACTTTCACCACACTGGGGCTGTGAGACACTTTCAACTTTCACAGTGACCCATAATGATGCCATTTGTTGGATTGGTGTTTCAGTTTTGGCTCGTACGATATGGCCCATGTCTTATCCAGTGTTACAATATGGCGTAAGAAAGCCTCTCCTTCACGCTCAAAGCGCTCCAAGTGCATATGAGCAGCATCGTAACGCATCCATTTCTGCATTTCTGACAAGTCATGTGGAAGCCATCGTGATGCAATTTTTCGCATGCAAAGCACAGTCAGTCGTATGCACTAATCCAGTTTTGTGGATGAGCTCACAAATTGTATGGTGTTGATCACTGTCCACTAATGTGGCAACAGCATGCCCTTCTTCTTCAGAGACACTAGGACGACCTGCCTGATGCATGTCTGTCACAGTTTTCTGACCTTCCTTGAAGGCTTTTACCCAACGTGCCACTGTTCTGTACAGCAATGTCGATTCCCCACATGCCTCTTGAAGACCTTGATGACACTGTTGTGCACATTCAATCTTGATCCAACTCCATTGTTTCTGTTTCAAAAACATAGTGACACCGTTATGTTAGACCCCTCACTCACAAGTGACTGTGTTTCCCTCAATTGTGCACACACTGTTGACGTGGGATGGGCGAGTCCATTTGCTCGGAGGTAAGGTAGATATGTCAACAACATGTGCTATCAGTGACAATAGTAAATTTCATTGCACAGTGTCTCCACAGCAGTGTTGCCACTATTTAAGTTCGAACCTATGTATATTCACTGCCAGAATTGACTGTGGTACTCCAAGGCAGCACCACAGATCTGAGTTTTAAAAGGATTTACTCCATGCAGTGGAAGTGGATGTGAAAATGAGCACCAGAAACAAAGCAGGTAGACTGAATGTGGATTACCAAACTGTCTGGTGTGTTCTGCACGAACAGCAGCTACTCCCGTACCACCTCCAGAAAGTAAAGGCAATGCCACCACAGGATTTTGCATCATGAGCCCAGTTCTGCAGGTGGTTCTTGCACCAATGTGTGGATCAACCTGTCTTCCCACAGTGAATCCTTTTCATAGATGAAGTCAGTTTCACATGTGAAGGTGTTCTCATTTCCCACAGGAGTCATGTGTGGGCTAATGAAAACCAACATGCTGTACACAATCCTGGATTTCAGGCATGATACGGCCTGAATATTTGGGCAGGGATCCAAGATGGACAAGTGACTGGGCCATACCTTCTTCCACCATGTCTCATAGATACTGCATACTTGCGTTTCCTTGATGATGTACTGCATGGCCTCTTGGAAGATGTGCCACTGCATGTGCATTAAAACATGTGGCGCACCACCTCATTTTTCATGTGCGGTCTAAGATCATCTGCACCAACAATTTGGGCAACTTTCAATAGGTCATAGTGGCAAGATTGCTTAGTCTGCACATTCTCTTAATTTGAACCTGCTAGACTACTACCTGAGGGATAACATGAAATCCTAAATTTACGAGACCCCTGTGGCACGACCTACTGGTATGCGTTATGGGTGCAGTGGATGCTGGAGGACCACAGACTGGTGATCTTGTGTACCAGAACATGGTGTGGAGGTTGCATACCTGTGCTGATGTTGGTGATCATCATGGCAAGCCCTGCTTGTAAGTGGACCCAGGCAGCAAGCAGCGGCAGTCAGGGAGCAACATGTATTGTGTTATTTTGTGTGTAGGAGGAAAATAGTACATTTCTGCTAAACTTAACTGCATAGGTCCCCACTAAAAGTCCTCAAAGTCTGTAAAGGGAAATTAGTTTTACCTTGAATTGTACAAGTAGAAAGAGAATGTGTTGTAAGTGAAAAGAGCAGATTGATATTTATATTACAGTAACATTTACAAAGTAGGTCATTAAGGCTAGTAACATTTATATAACACATCACAAAGATACAGATACAAATTTATAGTGTACACCCTGAAGGAACTTATGCAGGCTATTAAAAGCAGTGATGGGTCAAATATGCCTTGGCAGCTGACTTGAAATTTAACTTGTCATTTATTGATATAATATCTGACAGAAGCTAGTTGTAAGTAACTCTTCCATAATGCAGGGTTCCTTTCTTATTTTGGCTGGCTTTCGCTGGCTCTATACCAAAGTTTCCACGTTGCCTAGTTTTACAGAAATGAATATTTTCAGTTTCTTTGGAAGAGAGTGGGACTTTCTAGTGCATGTTTTTTCACAAAAACAGTTATCTCATATACATGGAAGTGGAAAGATTTCTAGCTTCATCTTGGCCTAATCCTTTGTTTAGTCTAGAGAGCTTTTGCCTGAGGGAATATTTAGCCCAGAAAATAATTCCACATTTCAGTTGTGAATATATATAGGAAACGTATACAGTTTCTCTGCATCTTTTTAGTGTTCTCATTAAGTATCTAACAGTGCTTAGTTTCTTACAGAGTTTTTCTATATGTGTTCCCCATTTAAGATTATTTTGGAGCCATAAACCTAAAAACTTCAGCTTGTCTATACTCTGCAGGTTCTTATCAGATACCAGAATCTGAAGAATTTGCTCACATTTTTTCATACACATAAATTTAGTACCAACGTCTTACTTGGATTTTTAACCAACTTATTGTGATAGGACCAGTTTTCAATAGTGTCCAGTGTCTTTTTGTAGACTTCTGAAGTATTTCCATTTTTTCCCATTAACTAGAATACTAGTGTCGTTAGTAAACTAAATGGTGTTCTCAGAGAATTTGGTCAGGTCATTCATTTAATATAGAAATAGAAGGGGTCCTAATACTGAGTACTGAGAATTGTTGCACTCCATATTTAATGGATTCATAGCTTGAATAATGTTGAGTTAATTTGTTGAAACTTTGATGTTGCATTTCAAGCACTTGCTTTTTTCCACTTAGGTATGACTTTATCCAGTTCTTGGATATTTCTCTAATCACCATATTTTTAAGATTAAACAATAGTCCAGTGTGATATGCGATTTTGAAAGCTTTAGAGAGATCTAGACATATTCCAGTGACACTTTCACTCTTATCTAATTTCTGAAGTACTTCACTTAAAAGTTCAAAAATTGCTATGTATTTAATTGTGCTATAGACAGTACTGATATCACTGATATTAGACATTATTTTGAGCTTTAATGATCTTTTTTGAAAAAAATTTATGTAATTTTTGGGAATACAGATAGTAGAGAAATGGGCATGAAGTTGGCCACTTTGTCCTTTTTCCCATTTTTGAATACCTTTTTGAGCCTGGAGCTTTTAAGGTGTGATGGAAAAATTCCAGTGTGAAAATAACTGTTACAAAGGTGTGTTAATGCTTCAGAAATGAGATGTCCACATTTTTAATAAGACTGTCTGGGATGCTATCTAATCCAGTGGAGTGGTTCATTTTTGAAGTCCTGGTAACTGACCAGACTTCTTTCTGGGTGTTAGAAGACAAAGAGAGAAGTATGACTTGTATTGGTATTTTCAGATGATAACAGACAATTTTAGTGCAACATCTGAGTTCAGTGACTAACTGCTCACTTATACTGCTAAAATAAGTGTTGAACACATTTATTACTTCTTCAGGGCCAGTAATTTCTTTGCTATTAGTGTTCCATTTGATACTGCTGTTTTGGGTAGTACCAGTATGTATTTATATGCTTTAAATTAATATGTTGCCTTTGTTTCAGGTGTTCCTTCTAACATGACGAGGAAGTATAGAATAGTTACAGTGAAGGTCACAAGAAAAATTATTCACACAAACACAATGTGTGTGTGAATTGAGTTAGTGTGTGTGTGTGTGTGTGTGTGTGTGTGTGTGTGTGTGTGTGTGTATTGTTGATGAAGGCCTTAATGGCCGAAAGCTTTAATTGTGAGAAATCTTCTTCTCATAATATTGAGATAATACTGACATGTTCAAAATGCCAACATTAGTTCTGGTATCAACTACTTCTGTTGAGGAAAAGTAATGTGAGAGGAGGGTGTTCCTTTACAAAGTCTATACTGAAAGTAGTTGCCTGGAGGATACTACTATATGGAAGTGATAAACAGTAGAAACAACAATAGAATAAAATTATTTTGAATGTCGTATTATGAAAGAATGTTAAAGCTTATATGGGTAGATGAAAGAATTAATGATGAGATGCTGAAAAATTTTGAAGAAAAGGTATTTATGGAGGAATTTCACTAAAAGAAGAGACAGGTTGACGTGACACATCTTGAGACATTGCCATTAATTTGGTAATGGAGGTAAGTGTGGTGGGTAAAAATTAATTGTTTTAGTCCTCTACATATTCACACTTCAAATGTTCACACTTTTCCCAACACTGATTGAATCTGAGGAGGCCTTGGTTGCAGAAATCTGCATTTTGTCTCCTCAGGACATTTTCCGTGTCAAAAATCACCTTGCCAACATGCTGAAAATGTCTGCCATGCAGTGGTTGCTTCTTCTGAAGAAAGAATAAGAATTCATTAGATGCTATCTCAGGAGAATTTGAGGGTGAGGCAAAATTTGATAGTCGAAAGAAGCAGTATGTATGACAGTGGTGCAAATGCACCACATTGGACTGCTTCTGGTGACATTTTGTCTTAACAGCCTCTTTAACTTTATCAGAAGATTTTGGTAGTATTCTCCTGTGACAGTGTGCCCCTTACAAGCATAACCTCATAAAAATCCCATAAACACTTAGCATCACCTAGGTGCTGTTTGGATCCTCGTCTTTTTCATCCATGGTGAATCTACTGTTTCTGCTGTCTGTGTTGCACTTTTATCTTAACTCCATACTACTTAAGTATCTTAAGAAATATTTTTGGATTGGTCTGATAGAGCAGCAACATTTCTGCTGCTATCATGGCTTGTCAGTCAATTTTTTTTGAATCGGTAAGAACAGACGCAGAGCCCAGCAAGTGGGGACATTTCTTATGTTCAAACTGTCATGTAAGATATCCAAAACTGATCCACGAATGATTTTCAGTTTTTCTACTATTGCCTCAGCTGCGATAGCTAGTCTTGAGTACAAGAGCCTCCTCTTCTTTTATGACTCCCAGTTCTTCACATAGAGACTTGTATGACACTTTTTGAGTTGGCATGACAAATACTTCCATCCATGGTCTAGTTGTTTTCAGTGAGTGCAACAGATATACTTGCCCACAGCATTCAGTGGCTTGTAGCAGATGAGAATGGTGTGTTTCAGGCTGGCAGGTAGTAGGAGGAAATTGTAGGTTTGGGTGCAGCTTTTTAAAGTAAGATCAGATTTTTATGAGATAAAAAATTCTTTGATTTTTATCATGTAAAGAATGAGGTTATTTTTTAAAAATTTATCCCTAATCTACAATTTCCTCCCACTATCCAAATTTTCGTTTCTAACTCATTTTTTTTCATATACAGATTATAAGGAAATTGAAATTTTATCATAAAATACATATAAAATTAAGAGAAAAGAAATGAGCTGAATGTTTTTTGTTACATTCCCTTTTTCAGAAAAAAATCGTGTTTAAGAAAACAAGAGAAACAGATAATCATTATATTCACATATATTCTACACCTTTACATATTTCTTTGAATATTATGAACTGTTGTGTTTACATGTAGCCTTAATTTTATGGAAAAAGATACTTATATTACAACATCCATCTTTCTCATACTTGAGTACAAGAGCCTCCTCTTCTTTTATGACTCCCAGTTCTTCACATAGAGACTTGTATGACACTTTTTGAGTTGGCATGACAAATACTTCCATCCATGGTCTAGTTGTTTTCAGTGAGTGCAACAGATATACAGTCGTCAAGAAGGGTCGTCGAGCATATGCGCAAAACTATAGACCTATATCTCTGACGTCGATCTGTTGTAGAATTTTAGAACATGTTTTTTGCTCGAGTATCATGTCATTTCTGGAAACCCAGAATCTACCATGCAGGAATCAACATGGATTCCGGAAACACAGATCGTGTGAGACCCAACTCGCTTTATTTGTTCATGAGACCCAGAAAATATTAGATACAGGCTCCCAGGTGGATGCTGTTTTCCTTGACTTCCGGAAGTCGTTCGATACAGTTCCGCACTGTCGCCTGATAAACAAAGTAAGAGCCTACGGAATATCAGACCAGCTGTGTGGCTGGATTGAAGAGTTTTTAGCAAACAGAACACAGCATGTTGTTATCAATGGATAGACGTCTACAGACGTTAAAGTAACCTCTGGCATGCCACAGGGGAGTGTTATGGGACCATTGCTTTTCACAATATATATAAATGACTTAGTAGATACTGTCGAAAGTTCCATGCGGGTTTTCACGGATGATGCTGTTGTATACAAAGAAGTTGCAGCATTAGAAAATTGTAGTGAAATGCAGGAAGATCTGCAGCAGATAGGCGCTTGGTGCAGGGAGTGGCAACTGACCCTTAACATAGACAAATGTAATGTATTGCGAATACATAGAAAGAAGGATCCTTTATTGTATGATTATATGATAGCGGAACAAACACTGGTAACAGTTACTTCTGTAAAATATCTGGGAGTATGCGTGTGGAACGATTTGAAGTGGAATGATCATATAAAATTAATTGTTGGTAACGCGGGTACCAGGTTGAGATTCATTGGGAGAGTCCTTAGAAAATGTAGTCCATCAACAAAGGAGGTGGCTTACAAAACACTCGTTCGACCTATACTTGAGTATTGCTCATCAGTGTGGGATCCATACCAGATCGGGTTGACGGAGGAGATAGAGAAGATCCAAAGAAGAGTGGCACGTTTCGTCACAGGGTTATTTGGTAACAGTGATAGCGTTACGGAGATGTTTAACAAACTCAAGTGGCAGACTCTGCAGGAGAGGCGCTCTGCATCGCGGTGTAGCTTGCTCGCCAGGTTTCGAGAGGGTGTGTTTCTGGATGAGGTATCAAATATATTGCTTCCCCCTACTTATACCTCCCGAGGAGATCACGAATGTAAAATTAGAGAGATTAGAGCGTGCACGGAGGCTTTCAGACAGTCGTTCTTCCCGCGAACCATACGCGACTGGAACAGGAAAGGGAGGTAATGACAGTGGCACATAAAGTGTCCTCCGCCACACACCGTTGGGTGGCTTGCGGAGTATAAATGTAGATGTTGATGTAGATCTTTATGAAACTCTTGAATACTGTTTGAGGAAAAAATAAGTTTCTAACTAGGAACATACTCTGTTAATTTTTAGATGAAAATTAACTTCTCAAAAGAGAGTTTTTTTTTTCAGCAAAACTCATGTCTTGTTTGGAGAAACCCTGGGCCACACTAGCCAGGATTTTTTAAAAATGCTCACTGTTCTGCAAAAGTAACAAACATTTCATGATTCGGATCCACTCACCTGGTGCACTGAGCTGCCGATGCCAGGCGGTATACAGCATTTTAATTGTATATCTCATTCAGCGTGAGCCAGGTGCTTCACATTATCTCTTGACAGCTATTTAGTCTGTGCACTGTGAGCCACAGCGTTATCTTTATCTCATGACCTTTGGAAACCATTGTTGCTGGCCTACCACTCATTCACACCTACTCAGTTGGTGACAGTATTCCAAATAAATCAATTTTCATTAAATTCTCAGTCAAATATTAACTGATTTTAAAAATTCAAAGTGCTACCATAATCTGCACAAAAAGAGCTATCCATGAAAATAATAAAGAATAAAATCTGATATATAAAATTTTTCAGTTAAAAATTTTCTATTAGTATTCTGTGTTGTGCATCATTTATTAAGTTCCTTTACCATACATGATTAAAAATGCTAGAGTATCTGCACAAACTTTTTCTTTTAAAGTTTCAGCTAATATCATTCTTGTTTTCTGATGTGTAGCAACATTTTTTCTGCTAGTCATATTAATCACATAAATTGGATACTTTGTTATGAAATTATATAGACTAACATCTACATTTGCTTTCAGCAGGGTAACTCTTTTAAAATCAAGAAATACATCACATGCTTTCAAAAAATTATTTCATTGTTTAATATTCTACATCTCCTGAGGGAAAACTTCATTTCTTCCATTTTTAAGGTACATATTCTGTAGCTTAACCAGACTGAATACTGAAGAGTTAAGCAACCAATTATTTTTTCGATTTGTTTGATAAGGAACGAATACAAAATATAGCATAACAAACTCTACTGAATTACACAATGAAGTGCCTAAGATACTGGTATTGGTATGTGTATTCAAATGCAGAGATATGTATACAGGCAGAATACGGTGCTGTGGTCGCCAACACCTATAGAAGACAACAAGTGTCTGGCGCAGTTGTTAGATTAGTTGTTGCTGCTACAATGGCAGGTTATCAAGATTTTAGTGAGTCTGAATGTGGTATTACAGTAAGTGCACGAGTGATGGGACACAGCATCTCTGAGATAGCGATGAAATGGGGATTTTCCCATGTGATCATTTCATGAGTGTACCTTGAATATCAGGAATGCGGTAAA
This sequence comes from Schistocerca piceifrons, assembly GCF_021461385.2. Lineage (NCBI taxonomy): Eukaryota > Metazoa > Arthropoda > Insecta > Orthoptera > Acrididae > Schistocerca > Schistocerca piceifrons. The sequence goes on from NC_060149.1 coordinate 332,992,561, forward strand.
ATATCAAATCTCCAACATTGCTGCGGCTGGGAAAAGATCCTGCAAGAACAGAACCAACAACGAATGAAGAGAATTATTCAACATGACAGAAGTGCAACTCTTCCACAAATTGCTTCAGATTACAATGCTGGGCCATCAACAAATGTCAGCGTCCAAACCGTTTAACGAAACGTCATCGATATGGGCATTCGGAGCCGAAGGCCTATTTGTGTACCCTTGGTGACTGCACAACACAAAGCTTTATGCCTCGCCTGGGCCTATCAACTTCAACATAGGACTGTTGATGACTGGAAACATGTGCCTGGTCAGACAAGTCTCATTTCAAATTGTATCAAGTGGATGGACATATATGGGTATGGAGACAACCTCGTGAATCCATGGACCCTGCATATCAGCAGTGGACTGTTCAAGCTGGTGGACACACTGTTATGGTGTGGAGTGTGTGCAGTTGGTGATATGGGACCCATGATACGTCTAGGTAAGACTCTGACAGGTGACATGTCCATTAGCATCCTGTCTGATCATGTGCATACTTTCATGTCCATTGCACATTCCGACGGACTATGGCAATTCCAGCAGGACAATGCCACGCACCGCACGTCTGGAATTGCTACAGAATGGCTCCAGAAACACTCTTCTGAGTTTAAACACTTCCGCTAGCCACCAAACTCCCCACACATGAACATTGTTGAATATATATGGGATGCCTTGCAAAATGCTGTTCAGAAGAGACCTCCAACTCCTCATACTCTTAAGGATTTAAGGACAGCCCAGCAGGATTAATGGTGTCAGTTCCCTGCAGCACCACTTCAGACATTAGTAGAGTCCATGCCACATCGTGTTGCGGCACTTCTGTGTGCTCACAGGGGCCCTACATGATATTAGGCAGGTATACCAGTTTCTTTCATTCTAAATTCATAAAAAGGTGTAGGAACTTTTGGATTTTCAGTAAACTTTCTCACTGTTAAAGCTCAAACGTTTCTTGGGCTATTTCAGTTAAAGATAAAACTGGTAAAAATGTAGCTGATGCTTTTGAGAATACATTTGAACTGTGAACTGTGAATTTACCAACAGATAATGGTAAAGAATTCTACAATGAAGATTTTCAAGAAGTTATGAAAAAATATAATACTAACCATAACTGAACTTTTACAGAATTAAAAGCTCCTGTAGTGAAAGATTTAACAAAACAGTGGAGGAAAAAATATGAAAGAGATGTGGCATTCAAGGAAATTATGAATTGGTTAATTTAATTAAAAATCTAGTTGATTAATACAACAACACAAAAGATTCAACAATAAAAACGAAAAATTGAAAATTATAATCTAACTGCCACCATATCTAATGAAAAAGCAAAATATAAACCAGGAGATAAAGTTAGAATTAGTAAACTTAAAGGAATTTATTAACAATACACAGCCAACTGGTCAATAGAAATTTTTGAAATTAAAGATATAATTCTTTCTAATTCATTTACATATAAATTGAAAGATATCAATGAAAATTTTTATGAGCAAGAACTACAAAAAAAATTCCAGATATATATTTAGATGAAAATGAATTGAGGAAGAAAGAAGATAATGATTATCTTAAATCATTAGGATTTCGTAATTCGCAAAACAGTTGGCTAAATGAAAATAAAATAGTTTTCCAAAAGATTTTGGCATGTCATAAAAGTTGTTGCTCAGTATACCCATTAGTTAACTAAAAGTAATTTCTGAAAAAGTAGTATTCTGATTCAATTCCTCTTTCATTTTATTGTGCAAGTGTATTGAATTAGGAATCTACCCTATTCTTATTATTTTTTCACAATTTAGATGTCTGTCTACAAGAACATATAATAATGTTTGAAGCTCCATTCTTTGGTATCTAATCACTTAGTGATCATACTCAGATTTATCATCAAATAATTTTAAAATAACAAACACAAATCTTAAATTAATATCTTCAGTTGGTGCAATTACATGCAGTTAAAATTTATTTATTCATCCTAGAGGCACTATCTCTTGTTTCTTTAAGTTTATCATTTCCTCTCTCCTTCTATTCATCACACACATAGCCACTTCTTTATCAATTTCTAAATCTTCAATTTGTTCTCGTAAATTTTGTTGTTGCTTGTTGATTATATTGAGCATTTCGATTTGAAGATAAAACTTCTTCAGTTACCCATTTAGTAAATTTTTCAGCAAAAGGCGTATTTGATCCAAATATTAACTTCTAGAGCCCAGATTCATTGATAAATATTGTTTGAGGATGTAAATTTTGAAAGGACCCCAATCATGGACTTTTTAAAAATCAGAAAAACACACCTCATTTTTATCATATAAATATGTTCGTATAGCATTTTGAGGTTTCTCATATTCTAATAATTCAGTAATATCTGTAACTTGTAACCATGTATTATCATTATCAATGATCACAAGGATTTCTTTCTTATTATAAATAATCATGTTGTTACTGTGAAATAAATTTACAGAAGTGGATGTGCTTGGAATAGCCTCCATTAATGCAAAACAATTTTTATTAGTTTTTTATTTTTATTAATATAAATTCTATGTATATGGATATAATTCATTACTGAAAATGTGATCTTGTTTAGAATTAATTACAATATTAATTACACCAAGTACATTATTAACTCTCTAGTACTGGGTCTGAAGTGCTGCAGAGACTACAGTTTACTCTCTTTCTGCTTAATACTTGCTGTGGAACATCTGTTAACGCCTCCCTAACGATCTCAGGTGGTGTTCATGTGAATCGGTGTTGAATGCAAAACGCACCAAGATAGGTTCGTCATCCAACGGCTGCTATGGTAACCATGTCACTCCAGGTAACATCGTTGCATTCATTGTCTTCATATTACTGCAGTTTTTTAGAATATTTTAATATATTATTTTATGTTGCCATTCCGCAAACAGTAAATATTGTTTGAGAATGGAATAACTATTCTATAGCATGCTCTAATACGGGTTGAAAATACATGTTACAAATATGTTCAGCAATATGAGAGATACAGTTGTAGATGAATCCCAAATTATTTCATTTCATGAAGCAATGGAACTCATGATAAAATTAAAGATACAATGATTCTTTATGGGTTTTGTAGCTATCCATTGAACATATATTTTCAGTTCTGGACTATTCTGATGCCAGTGACACAGAAGATTTGTACTCAGATGATGCTGATGATGACTCTGACGAAACAATTGTAGGTATGACAAGAGATTCGCCAGGATCTGAACAAGTATCCACTAATATTCTTCTTCTGCTGAAAATGACGTTGAAGGCTGTATAGCTGAAGAAGATGAAGAGTCCATGCAGGGGGATGACAATGTTGCAGAAAAGTTTGATCGACTACTGTTGAAGAAGGCAGATTTTGCTCCAGTCATTGAGCCATTTTTCATCTACTTCCTACTGGACTAGCGACTCCTCTGGAATTTTTCAGAACTCAGGTTGTGGACTACATACTTCACAACATGGTAGACAAAGCAAACTAGTACAGTGCAAAAAAGACCGGAAGAACAAGAAACACAAGCAAGTCGGAACTGGAACAAACTTTAGGCATGTATCTGATAATGGGACTTGTTCAAATGCCTAGCAGTCGATGCTACTGGGAGACCCAAATGGCCCACCCATTGGTTTGTAACTTTAGATATGGCACGAAATACATTTGAAAAACTGTTGAGCGTCCTCCATTTCGAAAATAATTTACTAGTAACTGGTGAAACTAAAACTAATCGTAAGGCATGAAAAATTTGACCATGGCTGAATCAACTCAGAAAACATTGTTTGAAAGAAGTTCCAGAATAACACCACAGTGTCGATGAAGTAATAACTGATTTTAAAGGAAAAGCACTATGAAACAATTATCCAGAAACACACTTATAAGGCGGGAATTCAAAATGTGGGGCTGGGCAGGAGCTTCTGGTTCCTTATATGGCTGACATTTATCAGCGTGTAGCAGTAAAAAATGTAAAAAGGGAGAGAAAAGCAGGAAAAGGGCTTGCATATGGAGTGGTCATAAAATTAGCAGACACATTACTGATAAGTCTTTTGCAAGCATTGTTCTTGTTTAGTACCTGTTGAATAGAGGTATCTATTCCATTGGAACAGTCAGAGTAAATAGGCTGAAAGATTGCGACCTCCCCAACAAAAAGGACATGAAGGCTGAAGGACAAGGAGCAATAGCAAGTCTAGTACACCACGCAAGGCGATTCATTGTAGTGAGATGGTATCACAACAAACTTGTTACTCTGCTGTCTTCTTTCTTTGGCACTGAGCCCCAGGATAAGGCAAATAGGAAGGAAAAATCACTGACGCGCGGGATTAGTCGAGCGGTCTCAGGCGCTGCAGTCATGGACCGTGCGGCCGGTACCGGCAAGATCTCACACACATTTGAACTTTAAAAAAAAAACACTAAGAGAATATGTGCAAGTACAAAGACTACGCCAGCCAGGATGGCCGAGCGGTTCTAGGCGCTACAGTCTGGAACCGTGTGACCACTACGGTTGCAGGTTCGAATCCTGCCTTGGGCATGGATGTTTGTGATGTCCTTAGGTTAGTTAGGTTTAAGCAGTTCTAAGTTCTAGGGGAGTGATGACCTCAGAAGTTAAGGCCCATAATGCTCAGAGCCATTTGAACAATTTTGAACCAAAGACTAAATGCTATCCCAGCTTACAGCACCTGTACGGATGGTATTGATCTACTGGAGTATCACTATGCACATAAAACCAAGTATGTGGTATTTATACATCTTGTAGCACACAGTTACAGTTTCAGGACTCAACAGTTGGCTCAAATTCCATGAAGATTGCAAGTTTCTTCAAGAACGACATGTTCCACTGTGCAAATTCCAAGCAGAAATTGTGGGTGGAATAGCAATGGAAGGGAAAGACAAATCAAATCGAGAATGCCCAAGTAAAGATTACATGCCAAAAAAAGAAAAGCTCTGTGACAACAATTCTGCCAGTTGTAGATTACCAAAACTACAACTATGATAATTGGCCTGTATGGAAGGAAACAAGAGGATGATGCGAGATACATACCAAGATGGTATCATATGCATAGTGTGAAAAATGTGAAGTATTTTTGTGCTTAAATAAAGATAGAAATTGTTTTGCAAGGTTTCATACATAAAAACAGAAAAATGAAGCTGGCTAATAATTTCAGTTGCTTTTTCCTATTTTATTGTGAAAACGAATTAACAGTTTTGCATGATGTACTCTTATGTGAATCAGCTGCTGTTTTATGGCTTATAACAACCTGGCTGTGGATAGGTGAGTTTTATGGTGACATGCTGCTGTATGATAATAATCAGTTATTTACTTAACACTATGTGTAATAACTATAAGTAAATGCATTTCAAAGCAATCTGGTATAGATATATTCAGTTTTCAAGACAGAATATTCCATAAAAATGAAAGTAAAAGGGATTTTGGAACGAGAGCCTTTAAATTAAATCATAATCTTAACGACATGTTCTGCCATTCAGTATTTTATGCTGTCTATTGCTGTGACAAATACATCACATTAAAATTTGGGGTGGAAAACTCAAAAGAGCTATAACTGCACATGAAATACTCAAAGAAGCAATAATAAGAGGTTTTGGTGAAATAAGAATTTTTGGGAATATGAGGAATGGTGTGGGGCATTATAGGGATAAAGGAGATAAAGTATATATTGATATTAAAATAAAATAATTACATCAGATCAAAATTATTAGAGAAACTTTAAATTACAGTTGATTGAAGCAGATGTATTTAGCACATTTAGTTTATTAGATCTATTTAATTAAGAGGAAGGTAATTAGACTTTAACTTTTATTGAGAAATGATCTAATTTTCAATCTGATGAAGATGCATTAGTTCATTAACCAACTTTTGTTGTGTGTAGTAATCAAAACTATTGAAATAATAGTAACAGTAAACAATCCTCAAATTTTCTTTCATACTGCGGTACAAGTTCATTGAATTAGTATCGTAATTAAACCTTAATACTTCACTATCTGAACCTCTATTTAGAACAATAAGCAATTGTTTTTGAAAATTTATTCTTTGTATCGTAATGACATCATATACAACAAGAGCATCAAATAATTTCAAAAGAACAAACGTATGTCTCCAATTAATATCTTCAGTTGGCACAAACACATGTGGATGCATTTCTCCAATTATTTCATATTTCTCATAAGGCTACTCTACAAACACTTCCTCTCATCTTTTCAAGTCTTTATTACAAATTTGGAAATCTTTAATTCGTTCTTTTATGTTTCCAATTGTTGCTTGTAGTTTATTTGGCCATGTTTTTAATTGAAGGTAAAACTTCTTCAGTTACACAGTATTGCAACTGTGCCATTTTTAGTTCATAAATGATTAATATAAATCTGATTAATTAATATATATTGTATTTGGTTGCATACTTGAAGAGGTGACAAAATCAGTCCCCCTATATCAATACATATTTTTCTGTTTTTCTCAAATATAATTTCAGATAGCACTTTGTGGGTTTTCATCTTGCAGTATTTCTGCAACATCCTTAGTTTTAAACCAGGGATTATTCCTTTTGTCAATTATCACAAGAACCTCTTTATATTTATAAACAATCCTTCTGGAATTTGGAAATAAATTAATCAAAGTGGATGTACTTCAGATTGCCTCCATTTCCCAGAAAACAATTTTTATTAGATTTTTTAATTTTTATTAATCACAATATTATGTGGCTGAATATCTGAAGGGGTGGGTAAATCGCCCAATGCCATATTATTGCATATTTGTCTTAGATTTCATAATGGTTCATTAATACATGTAATGTGCATCTGCATGGTTGAAGAGGGTAGCGATTTGCTACTCGCTACATCTTTATAACCTTTTCTATATTTTTCTCTTATGTGATATAAAATTACTTCTGTAGTGTTTTTATGTTCTTAAATTACAGCAACATATTTAGCTTTAAACCAAGATTTATTCTCTTTATCAATTATAAGCAATTCTGTTGTTATTTTGAAGTGGATGTGGTTGGATTTGGTCCCATATATATATATCGTTCAATAGGAAGGAGAAAATTAACACTTTCATTATATATATATATATATATATATATATATATATATATATATATATATATATATATATATATATACAAAAATGAGGAAATTAACACATTCTAATTTTCTATCCATATGTTATCCTGATGACGATGTATCCATATTTAATGAATTAAATGATGAAAATGTGCATTATTTACACAATGTACATTGAGAAAAGTTGTGTATCACTTATGTATACAATAGAAAATAGACAACTAACAGCTAAAATTTGTATTCCACTGACTGATGACCTTAGATGTTAAGTCCCATAGTGCTCAGAGCCATTTTGTATTCCACTCTATTCCCAATATATTTATTTAGTAAAATTAAACATTGTTTTCAAAGTGTTTTTCAAAATTCATTCTCTTTATTTTATTTGTATTAGGAAAATACTTTGAACTAAGTGATTCAGGGTGATACATTTAAAAATATTCTTCTATCCCTTCTTTTCTTTCTTATTCAGTAAGAATGCCTATCACAATTTTATTATGTAATATGTTGCTTGCTTTAATTGTGAGTTCTTGAGACATGAAAACAAGACAATTATATTCTGCAAATGTTAGAATATTTCATATAACTTAATTTTAGTTTCATCATTATTTACATTATGTTTGTGTAGTAATGAATTATTTTCTTAATCAACAAAAAATATCTAACTAATATTTTATATCAACAAATTTCATGTTGTATAGTTCTTTACCTTCTTCAGTCCTGAAGCACCTAAAAGCAGATTTAAGTCTGCATCAGTTACTTTGTAGATGATAAATTCTTTGGTGTACACATAATAAAGTTTATCATCTTGGTGCTCTGCTGTACTCTATGTAGCTAATCTACATTAGATTAACTTGATTGTTATACCAACAACTTTAAAGAAATCAGTGGTGATCATGTAGATAATATCGTTCAATTCTGTTTCAGATACTTTGTATTTTATCTGTCTTAATTTTTTAATTTTAGCTTTCTCTCCTCCTAGGTGTATAACGAGCTGTTGTTTTTGTTCTTCTTCTATTTTTACTTTTTTTCTGGATCTACAGCATATTCTTCAACGGTTTTTGAGATTGCATGGTTTTATAATCTGCTGTACATTTCAGATAATCAAAGAATGTGATTTCTATGAGTAGATAACATTTTTTTACTTTTTTACCTCGGTTTGTGTTAAGACACATAACTGTTTCTTTAAAGTCACCATCTGTTAAAAAATCCATTTCTTTTGAACTAGATTATTTGGTTTTAAGTTTTTCATTTCATTTTGTGTATATTCATTTCATAAACTTAACATGGTTTTTTTAATGTTCTGAATTCTTCAGAGGATAAGACATTATCCAGTAGAGTATGATATAGAAATATTAAAATATCGTTGGTTATTAATAAGGTTTTCCTTTCCAATAGACCATTCCAAATAATTTTAAACCAAGTACCTAAATTTAGCTGATAGTTGTTCTGAATAAATTCAAATACATTAATTAAATATATTTCTGAATTCCAAACAGCATCAGATGCACTCAGAATTGGTTCCATTTAAGGAAAATAATTTTTATTAGGAAGAGATATTGTTTAATATAGTCACTCTCTGAAGCTAATGCATTATTATATTTTATATCACTATATTTTAGACGATTTTTAAGGGTTTATCAAATTAAATTTAATTCATTTAATTTTTCTGTGGCTGAAGTCATAGCCTGTGAAATTTCAGACTTAATAAAACAAAATATTATTAGCAATCAATGCATTCTTTTGCCCCCAAATAGTAAACAGACAATTTTATATTTTTCTAATAAAAAATAAATCTTATAAATGGAGACTGTATGAGCTATAAAAGCTAGATAAAAAGTACTAGGATATACAGGATATTCTAAAATGAATAGACAGCAGCTTACTGATCTTTACTGTGATGGCTACACTGATGACAATTATTTGAGAAATTATGCTGTACAAAAACTAAAATATAAAGCAAAAGAACTAGAAACAGATCGATATTCTAAACTGAGAAAACAACAACAATTAAAACAATAATATTAACAATAACAGTGATTAGAATAAACTAACCACTCAGTAACACTAACTTATTCAAAAGATTCATCTCATGTGAAATAATTTTAATATTGGACAAGTATGTGAATTTCATTAAAAAAATTAAAAATATGGAACTGTAGTAGTTGACAACATTAAAAAGAAAGATACATTTACTGAATTTGATTGGACATATATATCAAAGAAACAAAAATTATTTGAAGAATTTACGAGTGAGTTTAAAGATTAATTAGAATGGAATAATATATCAAAGGAACAAAAATTATCTGAATTTTTTATAAGGGAATTTAAAGATCAACTAGATTGGACTAATATCTGAACATATCAAAAATTTTCTGAAGACTTTATAAAAGAATTTCATGATAATGTTCATTGGCAACATGTATCAAGATGTCAAAAACCGCAAGAAGATGATGTTTTCAGATGCCAGGTTGGCAAGAATTGTCTGAAAATTACAAGACAAATATATATATATATTTGAAAATATATATTTGGCATAAAGGAAATACATGTAAAACTACTACTGAAAACATTGGATTATTGGAAAAATTAACACACAGAGTAAATGCTTGGAAACAATTTAAAACACAATAAAACATTTGTCCCTGAAAATTATACTTCGATACAAGCCTAGAGCAACCAGTCTCACTCACTGTTTATCAGTACAGGGTTATCTGCTAGAATTACATACCTGTCAACGCAAATTGCCTTATACCTGAAATTCTGAGAGATCAGTTCCAAATGTATTGCTTGAATTACTGTTAACACATTAACAACTAAACAGCAAAAATTAGAAGACAAAAAACACATGTGAGCAATAATAACGTATGCATTGCCAAGTTTTGTCATACAAAGCAGAGAACTGTTAGGCAGGATTGGTATGTTACAAATATAAAAATTGGGAGATGAAGAAGCTTGCACAGGATAGAGTTGCATGGAGAGCTGCATCAAACCAGTCTCAGGACTGAAGACCACAACAACAACAACAAGTATAAAAATCTTAGTTTCAGGTTTGTTCATACAGTCGAGTACATTGTAGTCAATAAATGATGTACTGCAAATAAAGTGATGCCAAAGTAGCTACAAGCCAGATTCAATAGCAAGTTTAGGAATGAAAAAAGTGCTAAAGTGTAAACAAAAATGTGAGGTTTCATTATGAGAAGTGAAATTAGAGAGTATTAATCAAAAGAGAAACATTAATTACGAGTTGTATAGCTTACATTTAGAGTGAGCAGAGCTTATAATTTCTTTAATGTTTAATTTTTTGTTTTGTGTTGGAAGGGACATTGTTCACAAAGTATCTAATGAGACAAGGCTAAGACATGATAGTAAAATTAACTTTAAAGTTGATGGGCCAATCTGTGGGTCTTAATACAAGTAGTGAATGGAAGTTTAGTTTTCATCTGAGAGTGGTAAATTTGACAAACATTAGCTTTAATGAACAGGAGAATGTAATATTAAGCAAAGGCCTGAAATATAATGTGAATACTAAGAATGATGGCAGGGCAATTAAAGATACTGTTGTGAATGCGAAGCACGCTACTGACACTATAAACTTCAAAGACTGAACAAAGTAGGACTTTATTAGCTGTAAACATAATTATTAATAATGAACTTAATAGGTCTCCAATGATAATACTAATAACAATAATAATGAAAAAGTAATTGTGGGTAGGATTAATAACAAACTTAATGATGAAGACGCCATTATTACGAAGACAAACAAATGAAACTCAGTGGGGTTAGTGGCGATAGCTGAATATGACTAAGACTAACAAACGTTTCGATGAAACTAATATTAAAAGATCTATAGGGGTCTAAATTCTGAAACACAGAAAGAAAACTGAATGAAAAGATGTAGAATGGTATTTTCATGTAGAAAAATACGGTAGCTTAAGATCATGAATCCTACACACCTACACTCAATGTATAGCTTAAGGTCCACAAGGAAAATGTGCCAATGAGACTAACTGTTCACGAGAGGTAGCCCTTTCAGTACAGTTTCCAGAAAACTCACATTGTTTTAAAGAAACATTTTCACCACATAATAAACTTATGCACTAGTATACCACTAACAGCCTCAATGAAATTATTAGAAAGAACCTAAACGATCGGTACAGGCTTTCTATATACGAAATTGACGAGTTTCTTAGATCTCTTGTCGCTAATGTGAAGTATAAGTACCTTAAATATAATATTAAAGTCCTCCAAAACGACGGAATTAGCATGGAAAGTTCTGTTCCTGGCTTGCTGGCCAATATCTTTATTAACTACCTTATAAACAGGTTTTTCATTGAATAGGTGTGGCTGGTGCTTCTGCTTCTGGACTGAGAAGCAGTGATGTCAGAAATGGCAGTGGAGCGGCAGTAAGGGCTGATGATGATGATGGCCGGTGCAGTTCTAACGTCGGTTGTAGTAGCAGCGGTCGCAGTGGAGGTAAAGTGCATGCTGAAGTAATGTCATCAGCAAATGAGGGGTCAGTTAAGCCTGAGGATCCAGTGTGTGTAAATGGGAACCCGTATAGGGCCACCCAAGTAGTGGGGAAGGTGGGAAAGGTGCGGAAAAATTTGAAATTTGTGGTAAGGTGTTATGGGATCAAACTGCTGAGGTCATTGGTTCCTAAGCTTAAGCACTACTTACCTAACTTAAACTAACTTACGCTAAGGACAACCCACACACCCATGCCCGAGGGAGGATACGAACCTCCGACAGAGGGAGCTGCGCGGACCGTGACAAGACGCCTGAGACCGCGCGGCTACAACGCACGGCAAAGGTGCGAAAAGTAGGAAGGGACAGTGAGCTGGGGGCAAAGGAGTAAGTGGACATTAGAGTGGAGTACAGGTGCGAGTAAATGACTGTGGACGTTGTAGTTGTGGCTTGATACTGCGTAGAATGTGGACAATAGCGACGGTGGTTAGCAGGTGATGAAACGGTGGTGACTAGCTGATGGAGAAGACTGGCAACAAAGGTGCGGGCTGGCGATCACTGGCGATAACCAATGGTGAGGACGAGGTCTGGCTGCAATAGTTATAACTGACAGCGAGGACTGGCAACAAAGGCAATGACCAACAGCGATGACTGTCAGCAAGGGCGATATCTGGCGGTGAAAGCGATGACGGACAGTGGTGACCAGCAGCAAAGGCAATGACAGCCAGAAACGGTGATGACGTACATAACAACAGCTGGAAACTTTCGTTACCGAGATCCCAACCCTGAGAGCAGCCCAGGCAGTTGCTTGTGGGAGAAATATTCCTGACAAATGACCTGATCATCATACTGAACTGGAGCTGCTATATTGAACGATGTCATTGTGAGGTTTCAGTCATATCGATTTAAGAAACTTGTCATTCTCACGTGTTATTATGTTCTGCTTCCGCTGCGAATTGGTGTTCTGATGGCTGTGGGCATCGCATTTATACTTTATATCCATGCTGGTGCATAAGATGAAGACATACTATAATTTACTCATCCTGAAAATAGACTAGCTTCCCGTTCTGATCTATGATATTCTACTTGAGATGGTCTAATGTCCGAACGGGCGCTGGAAGGTAGATTGGATTGCTAGGTACCTCAACAATTTTGTGACCTAGATCTACCATACAACAAAAATCCGTTGATTATATGACTTAATCTATAGTTAAGGTAGGAATTCTTTGTCATATTACACTCAGTAGGGTCATACTAACAGGTGGAATATCCAGTTGTTGATTCGCTTCATGAACTGACTATCGAGCTTAAAGTCTACTGTCTCTTCCATTGTTTGTATCTCGGTTTTAGGCGCATTAAAGTTTGTACGTTACTCAGACCTTTGTAAAAATCGTTTTATGTAAGCATGCAAATCTTCACTATCATATGAGCCAGTAGGTATTTCTACAAATATACCGCTTGCTAGATGTAGTTTATTGTTCACTTCAGTGATGGTAGGTATACTATTGTATGTTTTCCGACCAATCAATGCGATTATCCACTCTTCCTTGCTTTGATCTATTGGGGGAAAGTACTTCGCTCTTAATACTGATGAATATTCTTTCAAATCAAGAATGTCAAACTGGTAGTGTCGCCGTAAGTTTTTTTATTATTATTGTTTTATTAACAATGCCAGCCCTTTCCTGTGCGATTTTTAATACAATCCTTTACTGATAGCGATGGCCTACAATACCGTATTATGTCTACGGATTTTTTCTTCTTCTTTTGTAGTGTACAATGAGCTGCATACATAATTTGCTTGGAATTTATTTCAGCGTCAAATTTAAGTATGGCACGCATTGATTTATCAAGTACAGACGTTGCAATACATTGTCTTATGTCTATGTCCTTTCTTCCACATATTTGCTTGATTTTTTTAGCTAACATTTGATCTCCAAAGTGACTGTATTTGCAACATAAGAAATATCATGCTCCCTGCAAGCGTAGTCTAGTATATTAATTCCTTTATTGCCACAAGCCAAATGAATTTTAAGCATCATTCCTGCTCCACGGTAGTTGTATTCAGGGATACGCAGTTCAGCTAATAACTTATCGAGAATACCACGACCTCCACGTCTGACTCGCTTCCTAATGCTCATCTCATGCAGAAGCATGGTCAGACGTTTACGTATTCTGTTTACATAACAAACCTTTCACATTCATCCAGCTGTTGTGCTCTAATGAAAAGCCAGGCCACTTGACTTAAGCTTGCTCCCTTGACATTTTATGACACGCTCTATAAGAAACACGTGTGGTTAAGAGCTTTTCTGTAATTCCTCTGTGTAAAAACATATGAAAATTCCTTCATCTTAGGTGTCCTTTAAGATGTAAGTTCAGGGGTTTGTGCATTCCACTTTGCAAATAGTGAATATCTCATTTGACCAGTTCGGCAGGTAAGACTTCTCAAACGCAGTTTTGCATTTCGAAATAAATACCACCTCACTTACATTTAGTATCTGCTTGCATGTATTCACCATCATAAAACTACTGTGTGCTGTATTTAGAAGTCCATTGTCACATACACCAGTAGATCTCATTTTAATCGCATCATGTCTAGTTCGATTATACTGCTCATTTATTTGTGGTAAAACGTCGTCATATGTATGACTCGCAAAGATTAAATCGCATTCACACTCAGTTTTTTATCGTCCTGTTCAAATGTTACGAAATACGTGCTTTCATGTGCGAGAATGTTGAATAGTGCTTCATTCCGTGTCGTTCCATTACCTATTTGAAATGTCTATTGTAAAATACATATCAACAGTCGGTTTGAAGGTTGTCAGAACACTGACTCATCGCCATCTCCAACAGATATTCAGACACTTGCACAACTTTCTTCATCGGCTGGGGCCAGGCGAATTTGAAATATGTATCATGACCATTAAAATATTTTAAGCATTTATTGAAATGTGAACACCGTCTCATATCTACGAGATTGGCCTGCCATAAATCATCTAAATCTCATATATGATGCAGCTATGCAGGAATGTTTTGTGTGCATGTTTGTGAAGCTCATGAATAACTGTCTCCATAATTACTCGATGATATGTCATTCCTGAAGCTCTAAAATGACTGATATGATTTGATCCACGTGAGCTGTATTCCCTGCTACGGCCAGTACTGTGAGCACTCATAACTGTTCTATGATTTAGTTTAGGTCATTGTATTATATATATCCCCCCATGAACCATGGACCTTGCCGTTGGTGGGGAGGCTTGCGTGCCTCAACGATACAGATGGCCGTACCGTAGGTGCAACCACAACGGAGGGGTATCTGTTGAGAAGCCAGACAAACATGTGGTTCCTGAAGAGGGGCAGCAGCCTTTTCAGTAGTTGCAGGGGCAACAGTCTGGATGATTGACTGATCTGGCCTTGTAACATTAACCAAAACGGCCTTGCTGTGCTGGTACTGCGAACGGCTGAAAGCAAGGGGAAACTACAGCCGTAATTTTTCCCGAGGACATGCAGCTTTACTGTATGATTAAATGATGATGGCGTCCTCTTGGGTAAAATATTCCGGAGGTAAAATAGTCCCCCATTCGGATCTCCGGGCGGGGACTACTCAAGAGGACGTCGTTATCAGGAGAAAGGAAACTGGCGTTCTACGGATCGGAGCGTGGAATGTCAGATCCCTTAATCGGGCAGGTAGGTTAGAAAATTTAAAAAGGGAAATGGATAGGTTAAAGTTAGATATAGTGGGAATTAGTGAAGTTCGGTGGCAGGAGGAACAAGACTTCTGGTCAGGTGATTACAGGGTTATAAATACAAAATCAAATAGGGGTAATGCAGGAGTAGGTTTAATAATGAATAAAAAAATAGGAGTGCGGGTTAGCTACTACAAACAGCATAGTGAACGCATTATTGTGGCCAAGATAGACACAAAGCCCATGCCTACTACAGTAGTACAAGTTTATATGCCAACTAGCTCTGCAGATGATGAAGAAATAGATGAAATGTATGACGAGATAAAAGAAATTATTCAGGTAGTGAAGGGAGACGAAAATTTAATAGTCATGCGTGACTGGAATTCGTAAGTAGGAAAAGGGAGAGAAGGAAACATAGTAGGTGAATATGGATTGGGGGGAAGAAATGAAAGAGGAAGCCGCCTTGTAGAATTTTGCACAGAGCATAACTTAATCATAGCTAACACTTGGTTCAAGAATCATAAAAGAAGGTTGTATACCTGGAAGAATCCTGGAGATACTAGTAGGCATCCTTCCCTAATCCGACCTTGTGCTCCGTCTCTAATGATTCTAAAAGGTTTCAGATAGATTATATAATGGTAAGACAGAGATTTCGGAACCAGGTTTTAAATTGTAAGACATTTCCAGGGGCAGATGTGGACTCTGACCACAATCTACTGGTTATGAACTGCAGATTGAAACTGAAGAAACTGCAAAAAGGTGGGAATCTAAGGAGATGGGACCTGGATAAACTGAAAGAACCAGAGGTTGTACAGAGTTTCAGGGAGAGCATAAGGGAACAATTGACAGGAATGGGGGAAAGAAATACAGTAGAAGAAGAATGGGTAGCTCTGAGAGATGAAGTAGTGAAGGCAGCAGACGATCAAGTAGGTAAAAAGGCGAGGGCTAATAGAAATCCTTGGGTAACAGAAGAGATACTGAATTTAATTGATGAAAGGAGAAAATATAAAAATGCAGTAAATGAAGCAGGCAAAAAGGAATACAAACGTCTCAAAAATGAGATCGACAGGAAGTGCAAAATGGCTAAGCAGGGATGGCTAGAGGACAAATGTAAGGATGTAGAGGCTTGTCTCACTAGGGGTAAGATAGATACTGCCTACAGGAAAATTAAAGAGACCTCTGGAGAGAAGAGAACCACTTGTATGAATATCAAGAGCTCAGATGGCAACCCAGTTCTAAGCAAAGAAGGGAAAGCAGAAAGGTGGAAGGAGTATATAGAGGGTTTATACAAGGGCGATGTATTTGAGGACAATATTATGGAAATGGAAGAGTGTAACCTCCCCCTCACTTACCGACCTTAATGACAGTGAAAAATGAAACCGCGTGTACCTAATGGGAGTTTTGGAAAAGCAATCGTCACCGAAGTTAACCTGTCGGTAAAGAGGGAGGAAAGGGTTACATCTAAATGAAAGGAAATGTGCTAATGAAATTGGTGGAAATTAATTTTGAAAAGGGGTAAAGTTAATAAAGAAGGTAAATGTGCAGCCGTTACGTTAACAATTAAGTAGCGGTAATTAGGTATTTGAGATTTGGGGGAAATCACGGTCGCCAGTCCTAAGGACAATTACTATAGTAACTGAAAAAGAAAGGTTATTACACATATAATTAGCACTAGAAGCGTGGCAACTGAAGGTTGACACGTGTAGTGTGAAAACTGAAAGTTTGTCAGAAGTAATAAATTTCGCTACACCCTGACTTAATTTAGCAAAAGAAATAATAACCGGAAAATCGAAAGTTAATTTAGTGACTGAAGTTAATAGTGAGCTTTCTTTCTGAAGCACATCGAAATTCAGTAAAATACGGTTAGTCTTGGACTACCTCAACAATCATTTCAAAAACTACTTTAATCTACGCAATTTAGAAATAAGAGATTTAACTTTGAACTTGAATTAAATGATTCTGAACAATTAACAATAGTAAAATTTAGTACGTACCAAGCTGAGCTGCAGTCACAGGTAAGCTAAAATACGGTAACAAAGCTCGCACTCTTAATTCGTGCTTGTGTAATCTGAATATTGTAGCCAGCTATTAATGCCATAATTGAACTTTGAAATTAAAGCAGCGAAATAGAATATTACTTTAATGCTGGCGTTTGAATTTCAATGACACTCGGGTTCATTTCGGAAAAGGAAGGGACTCTGCTTGGTAATGCAATTGGGACAATGAGCAACAAACGTTCATGCTAAGTTGCTGTAATTATAGTTACGAAAATGGAACAAGATTAAAAGCTGAGGTCTGCCATACAGCTCTAAAACTTTACGTGCGTCCAGTCTTCCTTGTCGCTTGATTGAAGGTTTGAAGCCGTCAGTCGAGGAGGTGGCGACAGTCACTCATTGTCGGCCGTCGCTGTTGCAGAAGCTGGATGTTGGCGCGCCTTCTTCTCGACACGGTCACCAGGCGAAACGGGCTCTTGATGTGCGCCAGCTAATGCTTCCCGTCCGCGACACCATGTCAGAAACTATCATCGCGAGTCGAGCGCAATTACATGCTGCCAAACCCCGAAAGCGCGGCAACTCGCGGGAGCGTCACAACACACCTGCTCCACTCGCTACCCCCGCCAGACTCCTTCAGCCCGCGCTCCACGCGGCAGAGTTCACACTACCAAAGATCCTACACACTTTGATTCTTCACACGACCTATCGATGTAATCGTTCGATAGCAGTTTTTCCTAGGCAAGACCCAGCGTAAAAATACAAATAATATTTACGAAACAAACCAATTATACATCGACATAAGTGCATAAATATATATATATCCAAACAGTAAAGCAATTACAATATATAAAGAGACAGAAATGTCATATCTTGAGGTAACAAAACAAGGGAAAAAAATAATAGTACAATAGATGGAAATAGGAGGATATGCATTTCCGGCGTTACAAGAGGATGTAGATGAAGATGAAATGGGAGATAAGATACTGCGTGAAGAGTTTACAGAGCACTGAAGGACCTGAGTCGAAACAAGGCCCCCGGAGTAGACAACATTCCATTGGAACTACTGACGGCCTTGGGAGAGCCAGTCCTGACAAAACTCTACCATCTGGTGAGCAAGATGTATGAAACAGGCGAAATACCCTCAGACTTCAAGAAGAATATAATAATTCCAATCCCAAAGAAAGCAGGTGTTGACAGATGTGAAAATTACCGAACAATCAGTTTAATAAGCCGCAGCTGCAAAGTACTAACACGAATTCTTTACAGACGAATGGAAAAACTAGTAGAAGCCGACCTCGGGGAAGATCAGTTTGGATTCCGTAGAAATGTTGGAACACGTGAGGCAATACTAACCTTACGACTTATCTTAGAAGAAAGATTAAGAAAAGGCAAACCTACGTTTCTAGCATTTGTAGACTTAGAGAAAGCTTTTGACAATGTTAACTGGAATACTCTCAAATTCTGAAGGTGGCAGGTATAAAATACAGGGAGCGAAAGGCTATTTACAATTTGTACAGAAATCAGATGGCAGTTATAAGAGTCGAGGGGCATGAAAGGGAAGCAGTGGTTGGGAAAGGAGTGAGACAGGGTTGTAGCCTCTCCCCGATGTTATTCAATCTGTATATTGAGCAAGCAGTAAAGGAAACAAAAGAAAAATTCGGAGTAGGTATTAAAATTCATGGAGAAGAAGTAAAAACTTTGAGGTTCGCCGATGACATCGTAATTCTGTCAGAGACAGCAAAGGACTTGGAACAGCAGCTGAACGGAATGGACAGTGTCTTGAAAGGAGCGTATAAGATGAACATCAACAAAAGCAAAACGAGGATAATGGAATGTAGTCAAATTAAATCGGGTGATGCTGAGGGAATTAGATTAGGAAATGAGACACTTAAAGTAGTAAAGGAGTTTTGCTATTTAGGGAGTAAAACAACTGATGATGGTCGAAGTAGAGAGGATATAAAATGTAGACTGGCAATGGCAAGGAAATCGTTTCTGAAGAAGAGAAATTTGTTAACATCGAATATAGATTTAAGTGTCAGGAAGTCGTTTCTGAAAGTATTTGTATGGAGTGTAGCCATGTATGGAAGTGAAACATGGACGATAACTAGTTTGGACAAGAAGAGAATAGAAGCTTTCGAAATGTGGTGCTACAGAAGAATGCTGAAGATAAGGTGGGTAGATCACGTAACTAATGAGGAGGTATTGAATAGGATTGGGGAGAAGTGAAGTTTGTGGCACAGTTTGACTAGAAGAAGGGATCGGTTGGTAGGACATGTTTTGAGGCATCAAGGGCTCACAAATTTAGCATTGGAGGGCAGCATGGAGGGTAAAAATCGTAGAGGGAGACCAAGAGATGAATACACTAAGCAGATTCAGAAGGATGTAGGTTGCAGTAGGTACTGGGAGATGAAGAAGCTTGCACAGGATAGAGTAGCATGGAGAGCTGCATCAAACCAGTCTCAGGACTGAAGACCACAACAACAACAACATTATATATAATCTAGAGGTAGAGTGTTCAGTCTTTCATGATACGCATTCATCCCTTTGCCCGTGCTGTATGTACCTTTTAAAGCAGGTTCAATAAAATTATTGTATTTCTTACTTTTAGAGCGGTTTGTTCGTCCATTTGGGGTTGCCGTTCCTTTGTACTTTTGTTATACATAATATTTAGGGCTTGAAAGTTTGAAAATATTAACTTTAATAAACCTGGTGTTCCCTCAGATTTCTTATTCCCGACATGTACCGCATCCCTGATTAAACTTACAGGGTGCCTGCCCGGCATATATGGCTCATCGTTGCTGACACCGTGTACGGCGGCGTCTAACTCAATACCACTACTACCGTTAATGTAATCGGTAGTAGTGTTCACTTCTTATTTATCCTCGTTTTCTTCTGTCTCCACGTGCAGTTTCTCAGAACCTTTTCAGATTTTCAGTTACTTGTTTAAACATTTCTGAGAGACGCTGATCTCACTGCAGCTGTCCTAATTTTAGCAGTCGTAATTTCCGTCGAATAGCTTTCTCCTCTTCTGTAACTTTACGATTTTTCGTTGACATGCTATTGTATACTAGACTAATTCTGAGATAGCATACAACTTAAATATACTCTGGGATTACTTCATTTCTATTTCCCTGGTAAAACTAAACGTATCCCTTAGTATTTGGTTGATTTCTTCAATTGTGTCATTCAACATCGAACGGTGAATAGGTACTGCCTTGGGAAGGCTTCCCAGTTCCGTTAATTTTGCGTTGATTGCGTTAATTTTTCTATCAGCGGATAGATGTATGTTTGGTCTGTGCTTCGCACGAGTGTCTGCGGCATGTACAAATTTGTCCGTAGTCTACAGCAAACTGATATAGTTGCGTACTGATACACTACCTTTTAAGCAGAAATTCCTCGGAGTTTCGTCTGTATGAGAGGTGGAAAACCTTTTTGCAGGCAGGCCAAATTTGGGAAAGGGGATTTCCCCATGGGCCACAACACTAATTTTTATTTCGTTAACCAAAACAAGTAATAAATATCAAAAAAATTTCAATAAAATAAAAAAAATCTGAGGAAAAAATTATTTATTAGATAATTTAATGAAATACAATGTTAGTGGTACGCCTGGCTTTATTTAGATGAGCTAAGTGAATCAATGTTGATGAGGATTGAAGTTTTAGGTACAAGCAGTGTTTTCCAGATTAACATCTACATCTACATACATAGTCCGCAATCCACCATACGGTGCGTGGTGGAGGGTACCTCATACCACAACTAGCATCTTCTCTCCCTGTTCCACTCCCAAACAGAATGAGGGAAAAATGACTGCCTATAAGCCTCTGTACGAGCCCTAATCTCTCTTATCTTACCTTTGTGACCTTTCCGCGAAATGTAAGTTGGCGGCAGTAAAATTGTACTGCAGTCAGCCTCAAATGCTGGTTCTCTAAATTTCCTCAGTAGCGATTCACGAAACGAACACCTCCTTTCCTCTAGAGCAGGCTCGTCCAAACTGTGCCCCTGGGGCGTTAGTGCGCGCGATCGCCCGCGGCCAGCGCCCCAGGCGAATTCGTATGTTGTCGCAGTGGCCGAGCCGTGTCGCTTAGCTGGCCGTGCAGACCGCCCGCCGAGCCTCGCTATGCCGCTGTACGCAAATATTGCAATAGATAAAAATTTATTTTGCGACCACACATCGCAGTCCTTTTCAGCGGAACTGGGGAAAACTCATCTAAAACCAATCTTTTTTGTTAGTTTTTTAGTTGAGTTTCAATGAATGAAACAATTAATTGTTAAAGTGATAAAAGTGTTTTAAAAACAGGACTGTAATTGTATGTTCTTTTTTGGCGTGGTACGAGCAGGAAACAGGTGGGCAAAGTTTGTGCGCAAGTTACAAATGATCGCTGAGAATTGGGAAAGCAGGGAAACCCTTTGCTGCTGGGCTCAAATGGCTCTGAGCACTATGGGACTCAACGTCTGAGGTTATTAGTCCCTTAGAACTTAGAGCTAGTTAAACCTAACTAACCTAAGGACATCACACACATCCATGCCCGAGGCAGGATTCGAACCTGCGACCGTAGCGGTCTCGCGGTTCCAGACTGCTGCGCCTACAACCGCACTTCGGCCGGCTTTGCTGCTGGGAATCTCATCAAGGATTGCCTGGTCGACTCGGCGGCTTGTATTTGTCCACCAGACCTCACGGAAAAATTTGAACAAATAGCTCTTTCGCCTTAAACTGTTGCTGACAGAGTCGAAGATATGGTCTCAGATAGAAATCAGCAATTAATGGAGAGAGCGGCAAACTTCATTTTACTTTCTATCGCTCTTGACGAGTCCGCGGACGTTGCGGACATATCTCAGCTCGTCATATTCATTCGAGGTGTCGACGACAATCTGCGTGTCACCGAAGAGTTTCTCGACCTTATACCATTAA
This sequence comes from Schistocerca piceifrons, assembly GCF_021461385.2. Taxonomy (NCBI): domain Eukaryota; kingdom Metazoa; phylum Arthropoda; class Insecta; order Orthoptera; family Acrididae; genus Schistocerca; species Schistocerca piceifrons. The sequence continues at coordinate 333,014,689 of NC_060149.1, forward strand.
AAGACACAACCACGGGTTTGGATATTTTTCTAGCCGTGGAAAACGTGTTAGAGTCAATGGGTTTAAAATGGGAACGCCTGACCAGTGTAAACAAGAGATGGAGCCCCTGCGCTACGAGGGATACGCACTGGATTTCTGAGTTACGTGAGGTGAAAAATGGCTGAAGTCGGCTGTTCCTTATTCGCGACAGTCCATTGTCTGATACACCAGGAGGCACTTTGCGCGAAGATTGTCAACATAAAAAATGTTATGGACACAGTTCTTCGAACGGTTAATTACCTACGCTCGCATGGACTCACACATCGCCAATTTAAAGAATTTCTGTCTGATATCGAAGCAGAATACCCGGACATGCCCTACCACACGGAAGTAAGATGGCTGAGCAGAGAAAAGGTGCTTCATCGATTTTTCTCCTTGAGGGGCGAAATAAATACCTTTTTGGAAATGAAAGGACGTCCAGAAGAATTACTTTGTGATCCTAAGTGGGTGGCTAATTTGGCTTTTCTGAGTGACCTGGCTAATTTGGCTTTTGTGAGTGACCTTACTGGTCATTTAAATACTTTGAACATTTCACTCCAACGCGAAAATCACTGTGTCGTTGATTTAGTGCAGACGATTTAAAAAAAAAAAAAAAAAAAAAAAACCTACTTTGTGGGAAAAACAGTTACGTGAGAAGAATTGTGGACGCTTTCCTGCACTAGACAGCGATAAAGAAGATGTGGATTTTTCAGATTATGTTGCAGTCATTTGCGAATTACAAGAACGGTTTGAAAACAGATATTTGGAGATAATTGAGCTTCAATCGGCCTTAGATATATTTGTTCGCCCGCATTCCCTTCGGCATAGGACGTCTCACAAGTGCTTCAACTAGAGCTGATTGACCTGTAGTGCCATATCCGCCTGAATGACCGCTTTCTCATGTGTAAAACTTTCGATGACTTTTACAGCTGTCTTCCACGAGAGAAATATCCTCTTTTGCACAAGCACGCGCCCTAAGTTCTCTCAATGCTTGGTTCCACGCATATCTGTGAGCGCTTTTTCTCTCTTTTAAAGCTTGCTAAAACTAAGAACCGTTCATTACTTGGCGATAAAAATTTGACTAATTCTGTGAGGTTATCAGTCTCAGGGAATATTGTACCTAACACTGACAAAACTGTTTCCTCGAAAAAGAAAAAAGTGTAAAATATTAACTGTCTTCTTCAACGATGTTGACTGTAAAAAATTTTTAATAAGTTTTCAAACTTTGTCGGTTAAAATTATTACGTACAAAACAGCAAAATAGGGACCCGATTTCTACACTCTGAAAAGGGATGCAAAGAGATGTAGCCCAAAGTATAACAAAAAATATTTACTTGTAACTGCTAACAGTAAGAATGAGACTCTATATCCCTTACATAAAGTTGTTTCTAAAATAGAATATTTATGACTCTAGTTCATTTAATAAACTGATATATTTTTCAGAAGACGCCTATTGTACATGTGACGAGTGTGCATGTGCAGTACTAATAGAATGAACCTGTGGGTCAGAAAACAACTAAGATGTTCTTCGATTCTTGTTTTGGATATTGTTGTCTAAAGCTTTGCATAGTAATTCTGCCACACGAACACTAGTTGTTACCTAAACGGTAAATGGTTTGCTTGTTTTACCGCTCATCGGCCTCTTTTACAGGGGTGCGCTTCCTCTGTTATTTTGTTTGCGTTGGATCTGACTGCGCGACAGTCTACCGCAGAGCAGTGTTGTGCGGTCTCACTCGTTCCTCTCTCTCTCTCGCTCCTATGCCGACACTAGCGACACACGGTCGCGGCCGGGGCTCCGAACTACACTGCCTGGCGCCCGCGCCGGCCGCAATTCTTGGATGAGCCTGCTCTAGAGACTCTCAGCCGAGTTCCTGAAGCATTTCCGTAACACTCGCGTGATGATCAAACCTACCAGTAACAAATCTAGCAGCCCGCCTCTGAATTGCTTCTACACTCCTGGAAATTGAAATAAGAACACCGTGAATTCATTGTCCCAGGAAGGGGAAACTTTATTGGCACATTCCTGGGGTCAGATACATCACATGATCACACTGACAGAACCACAGGCACATAGACACAGGCAACAGAGCATGCACAATGTCGGCACTAGTACAGTGTATATCCACCTTTCGCAGCAATGCAGGCTGCTATTCTCCCATGGAGACGATCGTAGAGATGCTGGATGTAGTCCTGTGGAACGGCTTGCCATGCCATTTCCACCTGGCGCCTCAGTTGGACCAGCGTTCGTGCTGGACGTGCAGACCGCGTGAGACGACGCTTCATCCAGTCCCAAACATGCTCAATGGGGGACAGATCCGGAGATCTTGCTGGCCAGGGTAGTTGACTTACACCTTCTAGAGCACGTTGGGTGGCACGGGATACATGCGGACGTGCATTGTCCTGTTGGAATAGCAAGTTCCCTTGCCGGTCTAGGAATGGTAGAACGATGGGTTCGATGACGGTTTGGATGTACCGTGCACTATTCAGTGTCCCATCGACGATCACCAGTGGTGTACGGCCAGTGTAGGAGATCGCTCCCCACACCATGATGCCGAGTGTTGGTCCTGTGTGCCTCGGTCGTATGCAGTCCTGATTGTGGCGCTCACCTGCACGGCGCCAAACACGCATACGACCATCATTGGCACCAAGGCAGAAGCGACTCTCATCGCTGAAGACGACACGTCTCCATTCGTCCCTCCATTCACGCCTGTCGCGACACCACTGGAGGCGGGCTGCACGATGTTGGGGCGTGAGCGGAAGACGGCCTAACGGTGTGCGGGACCGTAGCCCAGCTTCATGGAGACGGTTGCGAATGGTCCTCGCCGATACCCCAGGAGCAACAGTGTCCCTAATTTGCTGGGAAGTGGCGCTGCGGTCCCCTACGGCACTGCGTAGGATCCTACGGTCTTGGCGTGCATCCGTGCGTCGCTGCGGTCCGGTCCCAGGTCGACGGGCACGTGCACCTTCCGCCGACCACTGGCGACAACATCGATGTACTGTGGAGACCTCACGCCCCACGTGTTGAGCAATTCGGCGGTACGTCCACCCGGCCTCCCGCATGCCCACTATACGCCCTCGCTCAAAGTCCGTCAACTGCACATACGGTTCACGTCCACGCTGTCGCGGCATGCTACCAGTGTTAAAGACTGCGATGGAGCTCCGTATGCCACGGCAAACTGGCTGACACTGACGGCGGCGGTGCACAAATGCTGCGCAGCTAGCGCCATTCGACGGCCAACACCGCGGTTCCTGGTGTGTCCGCTGTGCCGTGCGTGTGATCATTGCTTGTACAGCCCTCTCGCAGTGTCCGGAGCTAGTATGGTGGGTCTGACACACCGGTGTCAATGTGTTCTTTTTTCCATTTCCAGGAGTGTATATCCTCCCTCAATCCGACCTGACAGGGATCCCAAACGCTCGAGCAGTACTCAAGAATAGGTCGTATTAGTGTTTTATAAGCGGTCTCCTTTACAGATGAACCTCATCTTCCCAAAATTCTACCAATGAATCGAAGACGACTATCCGCCTTCCCCACAACTGCAATTACGTGCTTGTCCCACTTCATATCGCTCTGCAATGTTACGCCGAAATATTTAATCGACGTGACTGTGTCAAGCGCTACACTACTAATGGAGTATTCAAACATTACAGGATTCTTTTTCCTATTTATCTGCATTAATTTACATTTATCTATATTTAGAATTAGCTGCCATTCTTTACACCAATCACAAATCCTGTCCAAGTCATCTTGTATTCTCCTACAGTCACTCAATGACGACACCTTCCCGCACACCGCAGCATCATCAGCAAACAGCCGCACATCGCTATCCACCATATCCAAAAGATCATTTATGTAGATAGAAAACAACAGCGGACCTACCACACTTCCCTGGGGCACTCCAGATGGTACCCTCACCTCCGATGAACACTCACCATCGAGGACAACGTACTGGGTTCTATTACCTAAGCAGTCTTAGAGCCACTCACATACTTGGGAACCAATCCCATATGCTCGTACCTTAGTTAGGAGTCTGCAGTGGGGCACCGAGTCAAACGCTTTCCGGAAGTCAAGGAATATGGCATCCGTCTGATACCCTTCATCCATGGTTCGCAAGATATCATGTGAAAAAAGGGCGAGTTGCGTTTCGCAGGAGCGATGTTTTCTAAAGCCGTGCTGATGCAAGGACAGCAACTTCTCTGTCTCAAGGAAATTCATTATATTCGAACTCAGAATATGTTCGAGAATCCTGGAACAAACCGATGTTAAGGATATTGGTCTGTAATTTTGAGGATCTGTCCTCAGTATTTCATGTGCTCATTTTTTATCTGACGTAATTTATCCGACTAAAAAGCTGTTCACATTTGTTTTCAGATAATGAAATCATCAATAAAGCAGGAAAGAAGCAGGAAATTTCTTCTTGGCCAAACATGTTTTATAGAATTCTTTCAAATCACCCTGATTAAATTTATCCTTTAACTGCGCGTCACACTACATTTTACAGTATTCCGTTTGTAAATGTTAGTAAATGCAGAAAAAAGTACATATGTTTGTTAAAATCTTGAAATCAGTTTTAGAATTCGAATTTCAAGCCAGGTTACACAGAAGAGTATTCAATAGCTACCACCTGTGTGACGTCCGATTGCTTTGACAGTGAAGGAAAATGAGTTACGTTTATTGTTCGTAATTCTTGTCCCCAAAGCCAAAGATTCATTTGGATTGCGGAAATAATATCAGACATGAAACTGATCAGTTTTTCTTTTCCTTGTAGTCCAGTATTAAGGTGATTTAGGTGGCTGTTTATATCGACCAAGAACGCAACGACGAAACGCCACTCATTATCTTTAAACTCTGGGATACTCTTTGACTTGCTACAAGGAATGAGTGTATTTCTTGCTTCAAATCACTCCAACTTATTCAATATTTTGGCACGGGCCAGCCGTCTTACTTCTCTATAAAATGTGACACTATCATGCTCCGAATCCAAAGACTTGAGAAACTCGTGGAACTGATCGTTATTCAATCATTTCAACTTAATAACGCTAACTATCTTGACGACTGCCTTCATGATATGGTCCATTTTGAGGGACCTGGTACATAAATTCTTTTGGTGGATAATGCATCGAAAATTTAGTATCGATGTATTGCCAACTCTTCGAGTATTTGTGTAATCAGTTGAACTAAACCTTCATGTTTCCCAACCATTGCTGGAGTACCATCAATTGTTAGCCTCGATAGGCTGTTCAGTTTTAACGAAAAGCGATTTAATGTCGATGCACCTGCTTCCAACAGATCTCATGACTTCGTGGTATCCTTAAGTGGATGCAGTGCTGCTAATTTTCTGTTTTATTAAAATATCCATCAACATCCCTGATATAAATCCCCATTTTGGCTTTCCCCGCCATATCTGTGCATTCGTTCGATGCAAGAGAGTTCAGATGCACTATTTTTTTTTAAGAAAAAGTTATCTTCAACTTGTTTTCGAATCTCATCCACACGTCTAGTAATAGTTTGACAAGACAGGCTTATTTTTGAGAACTCCTTTTCTTTGCTGGACACACAATTTTAATGACGCTCTCCAAGCATCCTATAACCATTTCGCCATCTGAATATGGCTTTCTTTTTTTTGCCTCTTATCATACGTACTGCATCATTCGCTTTTACATAGTATGTTAACTCTTAATTCCCTCTTGTAAATATCGTATCTGTTGTTGAGTAGAAAGTTTTCTTCTTAAGTCGTTTATCTCGTCTCGTCGGAATTATCTTTAGTACCTATCAAATAAAATTGCATGTTTAGTCTCGTAATGCCGTTTGATGTTACACTCTTTTGAAACCAAGACAGATTCATTGCATATAAAGCATATGGGTTTTGTTTTAAATCGCACAAAAAATAGTTTGTAGTTCATTTGTCTCGATATCTTCTCAACTCTTCTGTAACTTTCCTCTTCAGTCCAATGTCTTTCTTAGTTGACCCTATTCTAAGTTTTCGTCTTGAAACGTTGCAGATACCTTCTTTTTTACCGTGAGTCCGAAACAAAGACATAAAAAAAATGGAAAACTATTTTAGAATGTGCAAATGAAACCCTTTCATACGATGTTTCACTTGATCGAGCAACCTTACTTAAAATTTCGCCCCCTATTTTGGCGTCTTTGGCTATGAATGTTTTTGAAAACTTGTAAATTTCAAGTCGATAGCATTATTAGTTGCTGAATGCAAGAAAGAGAGAGAGAGAGAGAGAGAGAGAGAGAGAGAGATGGACGAAGCTACTAGGACTCATTTTCTACCATTTGAAGGCAGAACCCTTAAACATCACTAGTGAAATATATTTTTAAAATTGAGTACTAATTTACTTTGTGCTAAAAAATTTAAAAGTAAGTACTCAGATAAAAACCAACGCTATTGTCAGTTAGTACACCAGCACACCATACTTGAATACACAAAATAAAGGCAAGCCTACTGAAGTTAATCAAGCGTCACAGATTAATTGAAAAAATGAATGCTAGCTTTACTGATAGTAGGTCTATTACAATCTAATGCGCATCACGTATACATGTAAAGTGACGTAAGTTTAAGACCGATAGCCTTGCGGGTTTGTACTACAATGGACTACGGAATATATTGGCTGTGTCTGAAGCTTGTCTCACTTGCGCAGTATGACAGACGTAGCTGTTTCACAGTTTACGCTCTTACTGTTTGTTGGCTGACAGGCTGTATATCTACACGAGAGATTTACAAAATAAACTCAGAATTTTGACTTATTTTCAGAAACGATTATACAATAAAATGTAACGATAGTTGTGTTAATGAGCTGAGATATTCATAGTATAATGGGATATGATACGAACGACGCTTGATGGAATGCTCTTTTGCGGGTCGCATGCAGCTCACGGGCCGCGGGTGCTACCCCTGGTCTGTGTCAACCGCCATACAATTTCCTCGTTTTATCAATAACGGGAAAGCCATACTGCCTATGATTCCACCAATCCTCGCATATGCTAACAAATTAATTGCACATCATCTCGGTTCCTACATGCACTTGCTCGACATATTTTAGACCCGTATTGTCCTGTTTGATTGTGACAATAAGGTTTGCATTATCCCTTGTGGTATTCTGGGGAAGACATTGAGATTACAGGAAAGCTGACGCCGAAAAGCGTTGAAGTCAGCGAGTTCCTTGCTAGAACTCGTAGTGATACTTACATTCATACCGTTACCTGAATCTGCATGTTTGTCAAACACGAGTTGATAACGTTCATGCTGAAACTCTTCGTCTTGCTGTACCTACTACTGCCATGACTGGTGCTAATTCTGCAGAGGCTCTTGTGGATCTTCCTGTTCCTGTAGCGGAAAATTCTTATTATTATTTGCTGCTGATGCTGCTGCCGCTATTGCTGGAGATCTCTGCCGTCCTCATACTCCATTTGGTGATGCTGTTCAGGATGACGACACCGCCAACTATGATTATGCATGATTAAGAGCAAGCACCGATGGTTGTTGTACCGCTCTCTTATATAGGTGCTCGTTCTGTAATGAAATACGAGTAGAACGGCTAGTGTTTCGATCTTTCCAGAGACTTCTGTAGGATAAACTTCTGATACCTCCAGAGAAGGCATTAATTGCAGCCACTACGATTTATCCAGTGACGATTGAGAGATGACGCTATTTTCAGTTAAATACCTCACGCTCTGTAATTGATGGTATTAATATTATAAACTAAAAAGCTTTAAATGTGCTTCGGTTGGACTGCTTAAACTCTCTCTCGGACAAGAAGGTAAGAAACAAACAACCTCTCTATCGTTGCTCACTCGTAATTGATCGCAATTGTGTCTCTGACTTAGCAAATCCGCCACAGAAGCCCGAGCATCCCTAGCCTTTGGAGTGTACCTGTAACTGCAGTATCTTTTTGTGTAATTGCTAATAGAATGACAAGAGATCAAATTTCAGGTGGATGCTAGAGCACTGGTCTCACTTATAAAGCTTCCTGCTTTCCATGGCTTAGGTTCTTCGCAGTTGTTACCGCCAGCAATAAACGCTGAGGTAGTCGCTTGAGCGGTCAGACCACATACATGTATTGTGAGGGTCTAGTATCCATCGTCCTTTTAGCACCACGACAAGGCCCGTGGGCAGTCTACATGACTTTTACACCGTACGTTGTCTGTGCACTATCCAGTTCATTTTATTTTAGGGGTTGGGGGGAGGTGGCGCAGTGTTAAGATACAGGGCTAGTATTCAGAAGGACATGGCTCAAACAAATTCCTGCCCTGCCATCCAGTTTTAGGTTTACTGTGAGTTCTCTAAACCGCTTTATGTGAGTACTGCGAGGCTCTTATGAAACATCAAGACCGTTTTCCTTCCCATCTTTTCGCAACCTAAGCTTGTGCTCAGTACGTAATGGTCTCGTCGATGAGACGTTATATCCTAATCTTTTTGTTCATAATAGAGTACACCGGTAGCAAATACGTGCGGTAGATGTAAAGTATAGGAGAACATGATGACTAATTGTCTAACGTGATGAGAGCCTTCCCACCAACGTCAGTCCTCTAAAACAACCCGACATAAGAAACACTGTGAGCAAGAACGGGACTCGAACCACGAACTTTGCCTTAGACAGGCAATGCTCTTGCAGAGAGATATATCCAGGCTAGGGCTGTGGGTAAGCCATTTCTTTTCTTTCGAGAGTGCTCATCCCGCAAGGTGTGCAGCAAAATGTTTGTGAAATTTGGACGTAGAAGAGAGGTACTGGCGGAAGTAAAGTTGAGAGGTCGGGTCCTGAGTCGTGCCTAACGGCTCAGTTGGTAAGAGTTTTGCCAGTGAAAAGCAAGTTTTTTTGTTCGAATCCTAGTCTGGTACACAGTATTAAACTACGAGGAAATTTCAAAACTGAGCACACTCCGCTACAGAGTGAAACGAGAACTCTTGTAAAAGTACCATGGGTTTTATGGGAACTGCCTGAGAAACTGGAGTGAGATGGACTCGACAGCGAATACACTGTCTGATCAACAGTATCCAGACACCTGTTGTTGGATACCCCTCTCGCCTTTATGACGGCATGAATTCTTCCGAGGCACTATCACTGAGGTGTCTGAATGTCTGTGGAGGAATGGCAGCCATTCTTCCTCAAGAGCCGAAACCAGAGAAGGTAGTGATCTTGGACGCTGCGGCCTGGTGCGAATTCGACGTTCTAACACATGCCAGAGGTGTTTCGTTGAGTTCAGATCGGGACTCTCGTTAGGTCAGTCCATGTCAGAAATATTATTGGCCATAAACCTTTGCCTCACAGATGCTGTTGTATGACATGCTGATACAATCATCGTCTCCAATCTGTACCTCTACTGTACGCAGTGTACAATGCTGTAAAGTGTGTTCGTATCCTACCGCATTTGGCGTTTCTTAAGCGCAATAAGAGGGCCATATCCTGACAACGAAAACCACCACCATAATGTAACACAACTCCTCTTTACTTCCCTGTTGGCACTACACATGGTGGCATCTAATGTTCCACAGGCATTGACCAAAATCGAATCCTTACTTCATATTGCCACAGGGTATGTCGTGATTCATCACTCATAATCACTCGTACCTAGTCATCCACTGTACAATGGTGTCGCTCTTTACACCACCTCAAGCGTCACTTAGGATTGATTACAGAGATGTTTGGCTTATGAGGAACTGCAGCACCATTGTTCCCCATTCTTTTTAACTCTCCACACACAGTCATTCTGCTAGCTGGACTACTGGTGGCAGTTTGGAGCTCAAAAGTGAGTCCTTCCACTGCTTTCCTGTGATTTTTTACAACCACCACCCGCAGTACTCGATGGTCCTATCCGTCAATGCATGAGGTCTGCCTTGTCTTGATGGCTGTGGTTATACTTTCACGTTTTCATTCAGAATCACGTTACCGACACTACAGCTGGGCAGCTTTAGAGGGGTTGAAATGTCCCTGATGGATTTGTTACTCATCTGACTTCCAATGACTCGTCCACATTCTAAGTCACTGAACTCTCATAACCGACCCATTCTGCTGTTACTGTTTCTCTACTGAGAATAAAATACTTCCCGTCTCCTTTTACACTAGCGGGTCGGCCTCTCGTGACATCTAATGGTGAATTCCGCATTACATAGGGGTGTCCGCATGCGTTTGATCAGACAGTGTAAATCTGACCAGCTCGAATCCTGGCTCCGCATTTGGTCTACGGATGCTCTGGCGGCGGCGCCTTCGTGTGGTTCTTGTGAACACGGGTCAGTGGTTTTTACTGATGGTAAGTAGCTTAAGCAATTAGTTAAAACGATTCCTTTTTTTTGGTCATTGGTTTCAACAGCCCACTGACTGAAAACATTTTTGGTCTCGGTGCATTCACTCTTTTTCATAAAGCCATTCATGAAGTGGTCCATATTTTAAAGTACGATAATGCCACGGTAACATGCGAAAGACACTGAGGAGCCAAAGAAACTGGCATACCTGCATAATATCGTTTGGGGTTCCGCAAGCACCCAGCAGTTCCGCGGCACGATGTGGCATGGACTCGACTAATGGTTGAAGTAGTGCTGGGGGGAATTGACACCATGAATCCTGCAGTGCTGTCCATAAATCCGTACCAATACGAGGGGGTGGAGGTCTCTCCTGAACAGCACGTTGCAAGGCATTCTAGATATGCTCAATAATGTTCATGTCTGGGGAGTCTGGCGGCCAGTGGAAGTGCTTAAACTCAGAAGAGTGTTCCTGGGGTCACTCTGTAACAATTCTGGACGGCTGGGGTATCGCATTGTCCTGCTGGAATCGCCCAACTCCGTCGGAATGTACAATGGACATGAATGGATGTAGGTGATCAGACAGGGTGCTTACGTACGTGTCACCTGCCAGAGTCGTATCTAGGAGTATCACGGGTCCCATGTCACTCCAATTGCCCATGCCCCACACCATTACAGAGCCTCCATCATCTTGAACAGTCCCCTGCTGACATGCACGGTCCATGGATTCATGAGGTTGTCTCCATACCCGTACACGTCCATCCGCTCAATAAAATTTGAAACGAGACTCGTTCGACCACATAATGTGTTTCCAGTCATCAACAGTCCATTACTAGTGTTGACGGGCTCAGGCGAGGTGTAAAGTTTTGTGTCGTGCAGTCATGAAGGGTACACGAGTGGGCGTTCGGCTCCGAAAACCCATATCAATGATGTTGAGTCGAATCGTTCTCACGCTGACACTTGTTGATGGCCCAGCATTGAAATCTGCAGCAATTTGCGGAGGGGTTGCACTTCCGTCACACTGAACGATTCTCTTCAGTAGTCGTTGGTCTGGTTCTTGCAGGATCTTTTTCCGGCAACAGCGTTGTCGGAGATCGATATTTTAGCAGATTCCTGATATTCACGGCACACTCGTGAAATGGTCGTACGGGAAAATCCCCACTTCATCGCTACGTCGGAGATGCTGTGCCTCATCGCTCATGCGCTGACTACAACACCACGTTCAAACTCACTGAAATCTTGATAACCTGCCATTGTAGCAGCAGTAACCGATCTAACAACTGCTCCAGACACCTGTCTTTTATAGGTGTTGCCGACCGCAGTACCATATTCTGCCTGTTTACATGTCTCTGTAGAATATGCTCGTCTATATCAATTTCTGTGGCACTTCAGTGTAAATGTTGCAGTGTGATGCATGTTCGAACAGTGAAATGAATTCTGAGATGCCAATGCAGTTCCTCAACTCTCAGTTATGACACATTGAGCAGTAGCGAAATCATGTGTTGTGAACAGAGTTGCAGAACTACCGTAGACTATCATAAGTAAGGGTAGAATACCATAGTTTTCCTAATAGTCAGTAAAGAATGTAACTGCGTTACTTGTATGTTACGTGTGTTGCATATTTATGGGGCGTTACGTCTTTTTGAGTGATTTTTGTTCCACATGTGATCAGTGACTTACTATATTGCGCTAGAAAATGACTGCGGCGAATTATATAAAAACTGAGTGAGGATATACAAAGTGCCATGTAACCTACCAAACATTTTTGTTCTACATAGTTATCTTATTGTCTGTTGCTTTATAGCCAAATCCAAATTGTCAATATTTAATTCAGCTTTTATATGAAAATTGTTAATTTGTAACGTGAAATAGACGGATGTCGTAATAAAAAATTAAAAAATACAGATTTTTACAGATAGCACTAGAAAAAGCAATTTCATCAAGAGGAGGTAAAATAAAAAAAGCAAAACGAAAACATATTAAGCATCGCTTCAGTACTTCGTCGAGCTTATATAAAACATGTTTCTGTTATTCATGAACACCTTTGCACCTATCAGTAACGTCATTAAACTCTTGCCTTTGATCATGATGAAGAACTATTGATTACAAAATAACAACAATAATTATATAGATTTCTTTATATTCGTGCATGTACATTGCATTTGCATCAAAAGTATCTGATTTAGTGACATAAAAGAGCAGAAGTTACTTTATCAACTAATTTTTATACTTATAAAATGCGTTTTATATTTTGTAAGGATATAAAATACACATTGGACTAACACTCGACGATGTGCAAAACATACAAACAAAAAACAAAAAGAAGTCGTCGGCTCCCAGTTTCCCTCTCATACACTCATTCATGTTTCTTACCTTCCCAATGCTGCCGATACTACCTTTTACTACGTCATTTATGTACTGTATCAAAGCTACCGAAGTGGTCCCTCTTCTGTGAGTTACCGTATTAGGAGGGAGGGCGAGATCACTCACAGATACGACAGGAATGTGCCGCCGTTGAGCCATTTAAATGCAGCAAAAACGAAGTGGAATGCTGGGCGCCGTTGGCTGTGCAATAACCGGATTATCTCGCCTCTGGCATGCGGGCTTACAAGAGAAGCAGCTGCAGATGCGCTGCACTGCATTCTCCGCACGTATCAGGCCATGGCAGCAGTCTGAGCAATGCCCACGATGTATCCAGTAAGTCCAAGAGGTAGCTTCCAAGTTAGAAAAAAAAAAGTTCTAACAAGGGTCTTACTTCTGTTCTACGCTGTCCATTATCTATACTACTTTATAAAAACAAGTCTTTGTTTAATGTTATTACCATAAATCTCGAAGAGTTCTTGACGGTTTCCTTCCAATTTTTGCATGACACTCCAATAAATCTTTGGACGGTCATAGGTAATACATTTTTAATATGTATTGTATATAAATATGTGTTTATACTACATGAAGAGGAAAGGTTATTAGAAAAATCTTGAAAAAATCCCGACCACTTTACTTCAAAGTTTTACACATTACTCTAATAAAGGTTTGCACAGGTACAGGCTACACACACACAATATACTACTGTGTAGAGACTTTTTTACCGTCGTTACCAAAAATCTCGAAAAATTCTTGATCGATTTACTTCAAATATTTACACGATGTTCTAATGAACGTTCAGACGGGCATAAGCTGTATGTTTTTTTTAGTAAATGTGATATATAAATGTATATTGCTAGTGTATAAAGGGGAAAAAGTTGTAAGAAAATATTTCGAAAAGTTCTTGGCTATTTATTTGAAATTTTTATCGTCGGAATCTTTGTAATCCCACCCCTTTGCAGGTTAAAACTAGGCGAAATTCTGTCATTGAGGCTGCTATCCTCGCAGATCCGGTAGCAGGAGAGGTTTTTGATACCCTGTATAACAATAAATAAGGTTCAAAATCAGAGACAGAGGGGTAAGAGAAGATGGGCGGAAAGGGGGAGGGAGGAAATTGATATAGAGAGGGGGAAGGAGTAGATGACGAGAGAGAGGTAGTAGGAGGTGCTGGAAAGAGGTAGGAGAATGAGAAGATGGACAGAGTGAGGAGAAAGGAGGTGATGGACAGAGAAAGGGGACAGAGAAGATGAAAAAAGAGAGGGGAGATAGGAAATGGACAAGGAGAGGAGGAGGAGATTGCTATTAGGTTATATATCCAATTCCCATACATATTTAGCAATTTCGAAGCATTTGCAGGATCGCTAGTACACTAGAATGTAACAATCCAGGCGGCCATTTTCCAAGTACTGGGGAGATTCTCTGCCAAGATTCTGATTTCACTGGTATGCATTCTTTCCAACCAGTAATAGACGCCCTTACTGAATCTTCTAGCTCTCTGTTTGCTCTTTACGTCACCCATCGCCCTTTTGTCTCGTTATTACAGCCAGCTTGACTCATGTAGCTACTACTTACATCCTTAATCCCGTGGACAATAGTACACACTTAGATCTATCTATGTTTATTTTTTGGCACTTAATCGAGTCCTCAATGTTAGATACCCCGTGAATATGCATTCTTAGTTGTCATTTCGTCCAGGGTTATTGGTCCACGGCTTAATATGATGTCTGAAGTATAGTCAGGTTTGGATAATAAAGAAAATATTTACGAAATGTTTCTTTATTCTTAATTTTCAGCACACAGAAAACACAGAGCTATCTAAAGTGATGCTCAGCTGTAAGTGTCACTCTCGCTACTCTGCTTCACTGTTTCCGACTTCACCTGAGGCAGATTCTATGGAACGGTGGTTTGCGATGTCATTATTACGGCGTCGATCGAGCCATACATCATATTACAAAACGTCTTTTGAATCAAATTATCTATTCTTTAATTTAAATTTAAGCAGACGGCTGGTTTTGTGGGACGTTCAGTGCATCAAAATAAAAATCGGCTACTGTCATAGTTCGTTAGTTCTGTTCGCAAGCAAATTACACTGACGGAAAATAATCGCTATACCAAGTGAAGTTGTGCGACAAAACCGAAAATTGGCAGGCGTATTTCTACGTTTTACAAGTGATGTCCCTTCAAATTTCGCGCCTGACGTATAAGAGTGGCGATAGTAGCGCCACTATGAGGATGTAACTAAGGTCTGATTTAAATACATGCTTGAACGGCCGTGAGCATTAGTTACCTTTGAGATTCAAATTGGTGAGTTGATGTTAGTCAAGCATGCATTTAAGGCAACAAAGGCGCCATTATCGACACCACACTGAGTCTGAACGAGGTTATGTAACAGGGCTATAAGAAGCTGAATGTTCCTGCTGCAATATTGCAGAAAGACTTGGCAGGAATGTAGCCACTGTACATGATTGCTGGCAGCGGGGGTCATGAGAACGTACAGCCGCAAGAATACCGGCTCCGGGCGGTCACTTGGCACTACCAATAGGGAAGACCATCGTGTTCGGCGTATGGCTCTGGCGCATCGTACTGCATCTGCAGCAGCAACCTGAGCAGCAGTTGCCCGTAAAAGGAAAACGTGGTGCCGAAGCTTTTAACCTGAACTATGGAGTAATGGAAGAAAGTCATTTACTCCGATGAGACGTGCGTCACACTGTTTCCAACTTGTGGGCGATTTTACGTTGCAAGAGTGAAATGTGGCAGGGGTTCGGTTATGATTTTGGCAGCCATATAATGGTATTCCAGGGGCTCCATGGTTACTCTGCAACGCTGCATTACTGCCAAGGATTATGTGACCATTTTGGATGATTAGGTGCATCCCATGGTACAATGTTTGTTGCACAATGGTGATGCTGTGTTCCAAGGCGATAGGGCTCCCGTTCACACAGCTCTCATCGTCCAGGGCTGGTTTTGTGAGCACGAAGATGATTTAGCGCATCTCTTCTGGCCACCAGTCACCATATCTCAATATTATTGAGCCTTTGTGGTCTACTTTGCAGAGGAGGGTGCGTGATCGCTATTCACTTCAGCATCGTTAACTGAACTTGCCCCTATTTTGCAGGGAAAAATATATGATGGTTCAAATGGCTCTGAGCACTATGGGACTTAACATCTATGGTCATCAGTCCCCTAGAACTTAGAACTACTTAAACCTAACATCACACAACACCCAGCCATCACGAGGCAGAGAAAATCCCTGACCCCGCCGGGAATCGAACCCGGGAACCCGGGCGCGGGAAGCGAGAACGCTACCGCACGACCACGAGCTGCGGGCTAAAATATAAGATTCACTTCAGAGCTATACCGGACCCGTATTTATCGATTCCGAGGTAACTGCAAGCTGTTCTGAATGCTAACGGTTTTCCTACACCGTATTAGAAATGGTAACGTGTGGCTTTTGGTGTTTCTATATTTTTGTCTACCCCTTGTATATTTTCCTTCACGAAGGCTGTGGAAATTACTTCTAGGAAAGTATTACATGAAAACAGAATGCTGTCACAGGATTCTGTCGAGTGCGGCCTATCTCTTTTACATTACGAGCAGCTGTCAAACCGAATTACATAAATTACAAAGTCAACATACTGTAGAACCAGTGACAACCAAGACATTGTCGATGCCGCTAGTGATGATATGAAAATCAAAAGCTCACTCTAATTGTGGAAGAATTGCAAATCAGTCATGAATGTTCAGTTACTAATTGACACAGACCCTATTCCACGCCTGGAAGAACATCTTACCAAGTTTGAAGGCTGAGAATATTTCTTAAAATAACTTTGGCTGACGTTTACTTACAGTAGCTTTTAAATTAAGCTCGTCAGCAATTCTTCCTCTGATTTATATAGCTAAAATCTGTTGTCACTTGCCGTCGCTAACTCCATCACTACACATCAAAGATTACTAAAGCAACAAAATCCTGCGTCTGTAAAGTATGTGGATGATATAATGGTCACAGGTGCACCCTATCTGGAACATCTGCAAATGTGGTCTACATTATTTACAGTTACTAACTGAAGCACTAAATTGCTCATCGATCAGGTTAAATTGGTTCAAAATCTTTTGAACTATTTAGGGTACATTTTCAGTATAGATAGTTCTGTATACACTGGTTTTCTTCCTGTGTACCAATATGCTGAACTTTTATTAATTCATAGCTAAAAACACAGAACAAAATCAAAGTTCACAAAACCTGAACTTGTGGAGTCGGTGTGAGTGGGAAGACTTGATCGTGGAAGAATAACACTGAACCAGAAAGTCGGCAAGTCCTTTTGAAGTCAATTTATAATCTGTATAGCAATCCACAGTCTAATCCAGTACCGAGCAGCCAGGTCCACTACTGCATCACGAGGAGTATGTCGAACAGCCTTCACTGGTGAATGATCTGTCTGTTGATCTCCCAGCCACTCTTTATAAAGGAGTTCTGGCCTCTAGGTAGCGGAACGAGGTGAGGTACCAAAAGTGCCGCCTATCCTGACTTGCCGTACCCTGCAACCAATTGGATTTCATATCATCGATATCTTCTGTGGAAGATCACTCTCATTGTCCCAGCGAGATACAAGAACCGCCTTCCCAGAGTCGGTCAGTACGGCAAAAAATGTCTAGGATGGTGATGGACACGACGAACTGGACAAGGGTTAGTGCAGATGGATATTTCGGCATACGTTTCCTCCAGAGGAGGCTGCGTCTCGTCCATTGCTAGCAACGGAGGTGCCTTGTTCATCTCCGTCGTTCATTTCCACCTCCAGAGGTGGTGGGATTGCCATAAAGTCGGACACCTGAGTGGTTCAAGAAGTGGTCAATCCAGCGAACGCCATACCATCGCGTACATCAATGGTGTCATTCTCGTAGGTGGCCGACAGGAATGGTGGGATGGGAAGGTCACTGGGAATGCTACTGGGCTGTGTTTGGTAGTAGAGGAGACAGCTGCTCCTGGGTCAGAGCTGATTTGCGTGCCGCACTAGGCACGCCCCATTTGCTTCTACGTCGAATAGCATGCGGCCCTGTATGTGGAAGCCGTCCTGGGACTAAGCCATATGCGTGGGCACAGACAGTGGTGCCCACTGCTTATTGGGGGCGGCTGCGGATGTCAGATGTAGTGGTGTCTATCGTATGAGGTCCAACAGCTTGCGTCGCCAATGATCATGCAAGATTTCAGCTGGTGATCGGCCCTGGACCGGGTCCTTCCCGTAAGCTGATAAAAAGACGTACAGCGCAATTTCCTTATTGTAACAATAACAGCTTTCACTATTTACGTTTTGAATGTGTACACGAAGCGCTCAACTTCGCCGTTATAGGCATGATGAAAAGGGGTAGAAAACATGTGTTGGATGCCGTTGGTTCTGAAAAAGTCCAGTAATTGAACGGACTGAAATTGCGGTCTGTTGTCCAAGACCAAGACGTGAGGAGCGCCCTCTACGGCGAATTTCCTTTTTATATCACGGATAGTGGTGGCTAAGGATGCTGTACTTGAACAAGCTACATAGGGAAATTTGAAGACAATACCGACGACCGCCTCCTCCCCCCCCCCCCCCCCCCCCCCCCCCCCATGAACCATGGACCTTGCCGTTGGTGGGGAGGCTTGCGTGCCTCAGCGATACAGATAGCCGCACCGTAGGTACAACCACAACGGAGGGGTATCTGTTGAGAGGCCAGACAAACGTGTGGTTCCTGAAGAGGGGCAGCAGCCTTTTCAGTAGTTGCAAGGGCAACAGTCTGGATGATTGACTGATCCGGCCTTGTAACAATAACCAAAACGGCTTTGCTGTGCTGGTACTGCGAACGGCTGAAAGCAAGGGGAAACTACGGCCGTAATTTTTCCCGTGGGCATGCAGCTTTACTGTATGATTAAATGATGATGGCGTCCTCTTGGGTAAAATATTCCGGAGGTAAAATAGTCCCCCATTCGGATCTCCGGGCGGGGACTACTCAAGAGGATGTCGTTATCAGGAGAAAGAAAACTGGCGTTCTACGGATCGGAGCGTGGAATGTCAGATCCCTTAATCGGGCAGGTAGGTTAGAAAATTTAAAAAGGGAAATGGATAGGTTAAAGTTAGATATAGTGGGAATTAGTGAAGTTCGGTGGCAGGAGGAACAAGACTTCTGGTCAGGTGACTACAGGGTTATAAACACAAAGTCCAATAGGGGTAATGCAGGAGTAGGTTTAATAATGAATAAGAAAATAGGAATGCGGGTAAGCTACTACAAACAGCATAGTGAACGCATTATTGTGGCCAAGATAGATACGAGGCCAACACCTACTACAGTAGTACAAGTTTATATGCCAACTAGCTCTGCAGATGACGAAGAAATTGAAGAAATGTATGATGAAATAAAATAAATTATTCAGATAGTGAAGAGAGACGAAAATTTAATAGTCATGGGTGACTGGAATTCGAGTGTAGGAAAAGGGAGAGAAGGAAACGTAGTAGGTGAATATGGATTGGGGCTAAGAAATGAAAGAGGAAGCCGCCTGATAGAATTTTGCACAGAGCACAACTTAATCATAGCTAACACTTGGTTTAAGAATCATGATAGAAGGTTGTATACATGGAAGAACCCTGGAGATACTAAAAGGTATCAGATAGATTATATAATGCTAAGACAGAGATTTAGGAACCAGGTTTTAAATTGTAAGACGTTTCCAGGGCAGATGTGGACTCTGACCACAATCTATTGGTTATGACCTGTAGATTAAAACTGAAGAAACTGCAAAAAGGTGGGAATTTAAGGAGATGGGACTTGGATAAACTGAAAGAACCAGAGGTTGTACAGAGTTTCAGGGAGAGCATAAGGGAACAATTGATAGGAATGGGGGAAAGAAATACAGTAGAAGAAGAATGGGTAGCTCTGAGGGATGAAGTAGTGAAGGCAGCAGACGATCAAGTAGGTAAAAAGAAGAGGGTTAGTAGAAATCCTTGGGTAACAGAAGAAATACTGAATTTAATTGATGAAAGGAGAAAATATAAAAATGGAGTAAATGAAGCAGGCAAAAAGGAATACAAACGTCTCAAAAACGAGATCGACAGGAAGTGCAAAATGGCTAAGCAGGGATGGCTAGAGGACAAATGTAAGGATGTAGAGGCTTATCTCACTAGGGGTAAGATAGATACTGCGTACAGGAAAATTAAAGAGACCTTTGGAGATAAGAGAACCACATGTATGAACATCAAGAGCTCAGATGGAAACCCAGTTCTAAGCAAAGAAGGGAAAGCAGAAAGGTGGAAGGAGTATATAGAGGGTCTATACAAGGGCGATGCACTTGAGGACAATATTATGGAAATGGAAGAGGATGTAGATGAAGATGAAATAGGAGATACGATACTGCGTGAAGAGTTTGACAGAGCACTGAAGGACCTGAGTCGAAACAAGGCCCCCGGAGTAGACAACATTCCATTGGAACTACTGACGGCCTTGGGAGAGCCAGTCCTGACAAAACTCTACCATCTGGTGAGCAAGATGTATGAAACAGGCGAAATACCCTCAGACTTCAAGAAGAATATAATAATTCCAATCCCAAAGAAAGCAGGTGTTGACAGATGTGAAAACTACCGAACAAACAGTTTAATAAGCCACAGCTGCAAAGTACTAACACCAATTCTTTACAGACGAATGGAAAAACTAGTAGAAGCCGACCTCGGGGAAGATCAGTTTGGATTCCGTAGAAATACTGGAACACGTGAGGCAATACTGACCTTACGACTTATCTTAGAAGAAAGATTAAGGAAAGGCAAACCTACGTTTCTAGCATTTGTAGACTTAGAGAAAGCTTTTGACAATGTTGACTGGAATACTCTCTTTCAAATTCTAAAGGTGGCAGGGGTAAAATACAGGGAGCGAAAGGCTATTTACAATTTGTACAGAAACCAGATGGCAGTTATAAGAGTTGAGGGACATGAAAGGGAAGCAGTGGTTGGGAAGGGAGTAAGACAGGGTTGTAGCCTCTCCCCGATGTTATTCAATCTCTATATTGAGCAAGCAGTAAAGGAAACAAAAGAAAAATTCGGAGTAGGTATTAAAATCCATGGA
This sequence comes from Schistocerca piceifrons, assembly GCF_021461385.2. Taxonomy (NCBI): domain Eukaryota; kingdom Metazoa; phylum Arthropoda; class Insecta; order Orthoptera; family Acrididae; genus Schistocerca; species Schistocerca piceifrons. The sequence goes on from NC_060149.1 coordinate 333,035,388, forward strand.
GAAGAAATAAAAACTTTGAGGTTCGCTGATGACATTGTAATTCTGGCAGGGACAGCAAAGGACTTGGAAGAGCAGTTGAACGGAATGGATGGTGTCTTGAAGGGAGGATATAAGATGAACATCAACAAAAGCAAAACGAGGATAATGGAATGTAGTCGAGTTAAGTCGTGTGATGCTGAGGGTATTAGATTAGGAAATGAGACACTTAAAGTAGTAAAGGAGTTTTGCTATTTAGGGAGCAAAATAACTGATGATGGACGAAGTAGAGAGGATATAAAATGTAGACTGGCAATGGCAAGGAAAGCGTTTCTGAAGAAGAGAAATTTGTTAACATCGAGTATAGATTTAAGTGTCAGGAAGTTATTTCTGAAAGTATTTGTATGGAGTGTAGCCATGTATGGAAGTGAAACATGGACGGTAAATAGTTTGGACAAGAAGAGTATAGAAGCTTTTGAAATGTGGTGCTACAGAAGAATGTTGAAGATTAGATGGGTAGATCACATAACTAATGAGGAAGTATTGAATAGAATTGGGGAGAAGAGAAGTTTGTGGCACAACTTGACCAGAAGAAGGGATCGGTTGGTAGGACATGTTCTGAGGCATCAAGGGATCACCAATTTAGTATTGGAGGGCAGCGTGGAGGGTAAAAATCATAGGGGGAGACCCAGAGATGAATACACTAAGCAGATTCAGATGGATGTAGGTTGCAGTAGGTACTGGGAGATGAAGAAGTTTGCACAGGATAGAGTAGTATGGAGAGCTGCATCAAACCAGTCTCAGGACTGAAGACCACAACAACAACAACAACACCGACGACCGCTAGCCACATTTCACCGAGAAAGGGACCAGCAAAGTCGTTGTAGACGCGCACTGATGGTTGCTGCAGAATCAGCCGGGGTGAAAGGTGCTAGGTAGTGACACAAGTGGCACAACTATGAACAATATGTCGTATGTCCCAGGACACACACGTGCAGTAGACATGCTGCCTGGCGAGCATCCTGGTGTGCGTGATTCCCTAGTGGTCCTCACGCAGAAGCAGCATGACGTGGGGACGGAGTCACATAGCAATGATGATCCAACACTCATCCTCAGCCATGAATGGAGAAGGCCACCTCTGATGGCTGTAGAGAGTGCAGGATTAGAATCTCGGCAATGATTTTGGTGGTTAGGTGTTTGGACCAGCCCTTGGTGTTTAAGGATTGGATTCTTTGCTGTGGCGTGAATAATCTCTTGTGCACTGATGGAGAATCCGTCAAGAGCATCCTGTATCTCTTCATCAATAGCAGAACACTTTTGTTCCTGTTTGTTGAAGTGTGAATCAGGATCCATGGGGAGCTGACAGGGGGAATCCACATTGCCATGCTGAGAGGTGGATCTATAGTGAATTTGGCATTGCAACTTGCTTAGGAATAGGGCACATTTTTTTTAAATTTGTGAGCTGTTTTCTGCAGTGTATGGCTGTGAGGGTTGAAGAGAGCGACCAGAGGTTTATAGCCAGTAATCAGGAGGAATTTCACACCGTAGAGGAAATTATAGAAATTTTAAATACCAAAAATGATTGATACTTGTTCTTTTTCTTCTTGGCTATGGCTGAGTTGAGCGGAATTTAATGTTTTTGTGGTATATAAAATGGGATGTTATGTACCATCAGGATTTTTATGTGAGAACACTTACCAGTGCCATGTTGGGAGGTATCGGTGGCCAGGACCAATGGTTTACTATCGATGACCATGGATAGGTGTGGCGAAGACTATGCTTTAAGCAATCAAAAACCTGTTGGTAAGCAGTGATCCACTGAAATTTGACGTCTTTTTTCCTGGAAGGTTCAGAGGTTTGGATAATTTTGATGCTTGGGGAATAAATTTATCCTAATAATTGACTTTGCCTAGGAGGAACTGTGTTTCTTTAAGGTTAGTTAACACTGGGAGACTGATGATGGCTTTGAGCTTTTTATTCTTCTGACATTTTAAGGATGTGTCCCAGGTAATCGATCTCTGGTTTCCTGAACTTTTGAGTTTTTATTCTTCTGACATTTTAAGGATGTGTCCCAGGTAATCGATCTCTGGTTTCCTGAACTTACATTTCTTTAAGTTACAGTGCAGAGCAATACACTGTCAGGTTTTGAAAACAAGGAAAAGATTACGTAGATGTTCTTCTCCCATTTTGTCAGTAACGGGTATGTAATCCTGGTAGTTACCACAGTACAGGACATCATGGATAATCTCTTTGAAATAAAAGTGAAAGACTGCAGAGGCACTAGCAATGCCGAAAGGGAGGCAATCCTAGCGATAGAGGCTGAAGGGTGGGTTGATGACAATGAAGTGCTAGGAAGACTCGTCCAATGGTATATGGAGATATACCTCTGCTAGATCAGATTTGGAAAAATATTTTTCTCTTAATAGCTCTGATGTAAGTTCCTAGGAGTGTGGAATGGTGCAAGACCCGACAACTGATTGATCATTGACATTTGTTTTAAAATCTCCGCAGACACGAATTCTGCCATCAAACTTCCCGAGAAAAACCAACGGAGTAGCCTATAGACTTGTAGTAATGGGCATCAATGTGCGAAACACATCGAGAAGATCCGTTTCGGCTTTGAAGGTGTTGGGAAGTGTGATTGTAGTTCGACGGGTGCAAAACAAACGTGGAGTGGCCGATGGTTTCGGTTCAATGCGCACCACGTAATCAGTGGCACAACCGAGCCTGCGGTCGAAGAGAGAAAAGAACTCTTTACATAACCTGTCAACATTATCGAAAGGCACCACAGGGTGATTCATATTAACTGAATTGTCAAGCTAGAAACCATATGAATGAAAAGGGTTGAGACCAAACACATTTTGACCACAGCCTGAAGCAAAGATGTAAAATGTAAGTTTTCTATCGACTTATGTCGATGTGCTGTCAGCTGTACTTCATTGGATTCTGATGGTGTCGAAATAGTTGAGGTGATCCATCTGAGTGCAGGTGTCCTCGTTTATGACTGATACGGAAGCTCGTGTGTCCGCTTGAAACAAAACCTGATGACCGAAAATGACGAAGATGAACCACATTTTCTGCGGTTGAACTGTAAAACGATCTAACCGAGGCAAGATTACGTGAACTTGGTTATGCCCGCCCTGTTTCATAGGAGGAAATTTGCTGCAGCCACAGATGGTAGTGACGTAGCAGAACTTATGACATTCCGAGCAGTGTGTGTGTTTATAAGAACACTGCTGTCAGAGGTACGTACGACAACCCTGTGGGCACCCGAGCAGAGGACAACCGCAGGGGCTGTCTGAATCTAAACTGTACACAAAAGACTGGTGTTCCGAATGTGCTCTACGGGCTGCAAAACGGCGAGCTTGGTTAGCGCAGTCGCTACTAAGACATATGTGATTCGAATCCCGGTTTATTTTAACGACACAGTACTATCATTATTAGAAGTTTAGCAGTCTGAGTCCCAGTTCCGCAGTTTTCTGTGATAACGGGATGTGCTTTCGGTAGAAGACATATTATTCCTCGAACGAGAATTGTGCCTGTTTGAGAGCCTTTTCTGTAGTTGATCTATCCAACTTTAGTGCTTGTAAACGCACGTTCTGGTCTTGAGCAAACCGAAAGATTACGTCTCATACAACAAAATCTGGGTACATTCTCTTAGGTTTTCTCGGCGTGATTGGTTAATATTTGTGGAAAAATTTTTGCAACAATGGAAACAGCAATTCCGCTGTATATCCGGAAGCACACCATTAGAATCTGCATACTTCCATCTCGAGTTAGTACACGTATCACGCTGAAAGCACACGTATGACGGGAAAGACCTTGACGTTCAGCTGTGTGTGATTTTTTCTGGAAAGTACAAAGCTTCTCAGTCTACTAAAGGCTTCAGTTTGAGAAGCAAATTCAACGATTTAGTATTAGTAAACAGAAGACATGTGCGTTGCAACGCCGTATCAGAAATGTTGCATGCCTGGACGCGTGGGGAAAGGTGCCGGACCGAGCGAGGTGGCGTAGTGGTTAAACACTGGACTCGCATTCGGGAGGACGACGGTTCAATCCCGCGTCCGGCCATCCTGTTTTAGGTTTTCCGTGATTTCCCTAAATCGCTCCAGGCAAATGCCGGGATGGTTCCTTTGAAAGGGCACGGCCGACTTCCTTCCCAGTCCTTCCCTAATCCGATGAGACCGATGACCTCGCTGTCTGGTCTCCTTCCCAAACAACCCAACCTCCAAAGGTGCCGGTTATAGTCGTCCCATTCCTCAGCATCTGCCTGAAAATGTAGAAACGGCGACGGCTGTTATACCACCTCCACTGCAAGAGTTGCTGCGTCAGCTTGACTTGCGACTAGATATAAATTACACGTTCATCTATTTGGTTCAATGGGACAGGTAACATTAATTTCTTTAGTTGGTTGGATTCCCATTTGGTTGATTAAAAAAGTCAACAGTTACAGCTTTATGTCTTATTTCTTATTTTACGTAATTATTAAAACCATAGCAAACCTATGTATCAACATGCAAACAGTGAGGACCTTTCTAGACTTCCTATTAGCCCCGACCAGGCATTCGACATCCAGACACATCAGCAACACGCAACGCTGTCTTTTTCTGTAATGCCACATCGTATAGCAAAAGCAATCAACGAAGACGACACTCTTCAAAACATTGAACGTGATGTCAAATGCTCCGCCTCCCATCCGCCTCCTGCCGAAAAAATATATGCCTGCATTATATCGCTCGACAGAGTTCTATTGTTGCGAACCGAAAATAGTGAACACTGGACGTCATTCTGAACAATATGAGACCCCTGGTGATCAACCCTGCACCTATCGTCCTCCAGAGAATGACGTGCGTAAAGGTGCTACCACGGCATCACAAATAGTGTTCAGCTATGAGGAAATTAGAAAAATGCACCTGCTGCACACAGCTATCACTGGTATCGTCTCCAAACACAATTAGCACAAAAATTACACCCTATGCCTCCCAGTCATTGTGTTACAACACTTTAGGCATATAATTCTTTTTTTTCTCGGTGTTCCAGATGCGACCCTCCTCCTTCCCCCTCACACCCATTGCCGCCAACCCCCCCCCCCCCCCAACCTCGTGACGGAATATGCGAAGCTTTTACCCCAGCAGCCTGCGTATACTGTTGTGCCAAGCGCAAGTGTGAGAACTTTTTCGAAATGTTTGCGAATCGTGTATCTGAGGTGAGACGTGGATACTAACCCAGTACTCCCCTAGTCGGATGTGGGAAACCGCCTACAACCCACATCAGGCTCGCCAGCACACCGGCCCCCGTCGTTAATCGCTGAGCGGATTCGATCCGGGACCAGCCCGCCTCCCCAAATCCCGGAAACGCACGCCGTTATCGGGGCGGGTTTTGGGCAGATAATTATCTTGGCAAGTTCATAACTTTCAGATAACGCATCGTCCAGTATTTCCTCATGACTAACAGGTAAATGAGATACAGCTAATGGTTACACCAAACACTTCATCTTATCACAAACATTTTCATTGATACGAGCCGTGTGATAATGATGGCCATTGACGTCATCCATTTTCTTTGTTGTGTAGAAGCTACTTTTTGCGATACAGTTTCTGTCCCCGAATTCCTTCCTTAACACCTGCGACACTAGAGCGACACTAGTCTGCACGTGTACGTAGAATCCAATAAATTTTGAATATGTTTAGTATTCGGAGGCCTGTTGGATTTTCAGTACTCATGCAAGTTGAGTTCTACCTTAAGTTATTTGTGTAATCAGTCTCTAATCGGCAGAACATTTCCAGACTGGCTAAAATATGCTGAAGTTAAGCCTCTTTACAAGAAGGTGTATAACGAGACGGCATCAAACTATCAACCAGTTTCACATTTGCCGGCTTTCTCAAAAATATTTGAAAAGGTTGTGTACAAACGTCTCCTTAAGCATCCAACTGCACATAATATATTGACCAAGTCACCGTTGGAGTTTCTTAAGGGTTCTGATATAGAGAAAGCTACTTACATTCACAGTGAGAATGTACTTAATTCATTACATAATAAATTAGAGGCTACTGGCATTTTCTGTGCCCTGTCAAAATTCCTTTGACTGTGTGAATCGCAGCACTCTCTTACGTAAATTACAATATTAAGGTGTCACTGGCAATGCTGCGAAATGGTTTGAGTCTTATCTAACTAACAGGAAGTGAAGGGTGTCGTTGCGAAATACCTGTGCAGTAGTCAGTCAGTCTTCATCTGATTGGGAATTAATTACATGTGATGTTCCTCAAGGTTCTATCTTGGTTCATTAACTTTTTCATGCGTACCTTAATGACCTCTCGTCCGTTACATTGCCAGATGCTAAGTTTGTTTTGCTTGTAGATGATACAAAGATTGCTATAAGTAGCAAGTTAAGTAAAGATTTAGAAATAGCTGGTAATCATATTTTTACTGACATTAATAAATGGTTTAAAGCTAATTCACTGTCATTAATATTTGAAAAGACTCACTATATGCAGTTCAGAACCTGTAAGAGATTTCCTTACGAGAACATCACGTAGAAACCTGTTCAAGGTACTCTGTATTCTAACCACTGCTTCTCATTACATTTACGCGTTAATTAAATTTGTTGCCAGTAGTATATCTCTATTTCCAACCAATAGCTCAATACATACTATCAATACCAGGAACAGGAACAATCTACATAAAGACCTAAGATCACTTATCTTGGTCCATTAAAAACTTGGTTTCAAATAAAGCACGGTTTAAACATAGTTTGAAATATTTTTTGATAGGCAACTGCTTCTACTCTATAGATGAATGTCTTGACAGGGACTGTTAGACAAGCCTAAGTAAAAATGTTTGTTAGTTTTCAGTTTTGACAGCACTTGATCACAACAATCAAGATAAGTATTTTGTGTATGATAAATTTATTAAAATTGGATAACTATGTATCATTCTGACAATGTATTAATTCTGTAAATATTAGCAGTTCCAGTTTACTGTAATGTGTTCACCTATTTCGAGAGTTTCCTGATAAATGATCAGGGAAGTAAGTATTATATTCAAATGTTTTATTTTTTATGTTATACTTTCTGACATGCTCCACACCCACGAGAATCATCTTATTTTTAGGTCTATGGAACGAAAACTGAATCTAATCTAATCTAATCAGTTTTATCAATTTCATACCAACAAATACGTTCACATTCTAGTATAATTCAACTGCCTCTCATAACCTTTGAGGAGAGACACCCTAATCTAAATAGACTGCTCTGTAAAACTTTAGGGACGAAATAGATGAAGTACCACGACATACTAACTACTCCGTGGAAATGAAGTCTCCCAGCCGGGCACTGAAAACTGGACGTCACATGGTGTGAGCCCAGCGTGACTATAGCGCCAAACGGTGCTGACCCCGTAACACAAGGCAGTCGAAGCAACGGGAAAAGACAGTGTGTGTCAATCGGCGAACAGTCACGGCGCACTATAGTGGTGTTCTTCATTACGAAATGCAACGTAGGCAACTTCATAGGGGGAAGAATCATTAGAAAACGAAGAAAGACGACAGCTGCCCGAAGGAGAGGAGGTGGTCGGCCGCGAACAGCTACAGCGGCAGATGATTGCTAAACTGTGCAACGGGCAAGCTAGTGCAATTGCAGCCGCATTTGACAGGATTGCAATACACGCAGTCTCACTCTCCACAGTGGAACGGTGACTGGTCTTTTTGCTCGACGACCAGTACGTTGTGATCCACTGACAACTCCACATCGACGGCAACTTTTGCGATGGTGCCAAGAAGAGTGGAGTCATGTGCTCTTCTCGGATGAGAGCAGATTCAGTCTTAGTAATCATTCTGGTCATTCTCTCCAGTGGCGAGAGGTGGGAACATGTAATGCACCTAGGAACATTGTCAAACGTGATCGTTTAGTTTAGATTCTCCAGTCATTATCATGTGGGAGGGTATAAAGCTACGTGGGCGTACTGACAGTCAAATCTTTGGAAGCAGTACATTCGCTGGTGAACATTATTGTGGCGCTGTGCTCCTTCGCCGTGTGCGTCTTTTCGGTGGTGCATTCGGCTGTTTACGGATGATAATGCCCAACAGCAACGAACAGCGCAGGTGGAGGAACTCTTGGAATGAGAGGATATGCGGCAAATCGACTGGCATGCCTGTTCCCCCGATTTAAATACCATAGAAACCTGTCTGATGCGTTGGAGAGACGTATTGCAGCATGTCCACATACACCAACGACCATACAGCAGTCGTCAACTGCCGTGGTGGAGGAATGGAATGCTCTGCCAAAGGAACTCACTAACAACCTTGTGGCCAGAATGGGTGCAGATTACAGACTATGCATTGCTGTCCGTGGTGATAACGCATTCTATTAAGAACTATATCCAGCCATTTGTTATATACAGGAGACCGTCGCAAATCGAGGTGTAATCATTGTCTTAGAATAAAAGTGTCATTACTGCTCGTCTCATTGCTTATTTCTTTCAGTTACCTTCTGTACTGAACTGTAGCAGTTCTACGTATGGTTCAAATCTCATCGAGATATGTTATTTGGCAGTGACACATTTCGTAAAAGTTACTTGCGTCTTATATGTTTTGCACACCAATGTATAAACTTCTCAAGCCAGCTTATGGTGTATGGTGGAGGGTACATGGTGCACTACTGCCACTGTCCCGATAACTTACTCTCACCCAATTTCCCAAAAACTCTTCCTGTTCCATACTCGAAAGTTCCGTGGAAAAAATGACTGTTGGTAAGACTCCGAGTGTGCTTTAATTTCTCTAAGTTTATCATCATGGTGGTCATTTAGACACACTGAAAGCCGTCACTTGCTTTACTCATAAATATATGTCTGAGTGAAGTTAAATGTTATTACCTTTACATACAGAAAAATATTATCTTGGCAATAACCTTCAAACCGTTTGCTACATCCTTAACTTTTATATATGAATTAGTGAATTTTCTCACGGCACTTTTGTTACCCTAAGAATGTAATCACTTTCAGAACTCAAATTTATAATCAAATTTAATAAGACTGAGCCTTAAATTGCTGGTGTACACATGTAATGTCACAATAGACATTGAATAACAGCTGGAGTCAAAATGATAAAAGTGGCGCATTTAACTTTACAAAACAATAGCAAGTTTTATTAAACCTTTAGTAACTACAGCTTTCTGTAGAACCAGCTAATAAATCTTGCACAAAACTGACAAACACAAATCAGCTAAGTAATGGTGTTTGATAGGCAAAGCATACATTGGGTTTCAAATGGAATCAACTGCAATCAGGTATACCACAAACAATGGTTCGCCTGAGAACAGGGAGCTGCGAATATCATTTAACAACCAACCGCCGGTGCAGCATTATTTTACCGTTTCAGCTTGATTCAGGAGGCAGCACAAAACGGCGCGCTGTGGGCGAGGAGCCGTGCGCTGCGGCAGCTGTATGTTCTGACGTGTCCACAAAGTATGCGCACTACGCTGCTTGGCGTTCTGATTATCAGAACGTGGAAAACTTCCCTATCAGAGGCATAAAATCCTGGCAGATCTCAGTGTGAAGTGCACCCGTTCGCTGGTCGGAGCAGACCAAATTGACTCACTGGCACGATGGTGTGTGCTGGCATTGTCAAACCACAGACGGCCAACTCGGGACCAATAAGTTCTCCTTCATGACACATGATACACCCGAGATGATGACACATGATACATCCGAGATGATGACACATGATACATCCGAGATGATATGCAATTACACTGTCGTTACAGTTGGAAATTGCCACTGGCTCTTAGTCCACCACAAGATACAGACCAGAAATCTCACCCACTAGAGAAAGACGTGATGTTCTCCACCAGAGGAGGACCAGAAGACGAAGAAACCAAAGAATCACAAACACTTTCCAACAAGCCTCGGTACGGGAGCCGAATTAGCAAAAACGAAACCGCCTCCACATGGCACTGACCAATCGAACTATCGTCTATTCATTGAATCTTCCCTCTTGACTCGTTCTGTTGGTCTGGTAGCCAATCCAGACACAGCACCAGGGTTCCCATACTGGGGCAGCATGCCTCTACTTTGCACATCCTGAGAGGAGCCAATCGGCGACTCCAAATCTCACTTGTTTCAAAAAAGAAAATTTTTGATTAAGGAGGGGTCGTTTTCACAATAAACATAACCATGTTTTACCAAAAACCATCTACCTAGATGGGACCACAGTCCCTCATTTACGAAGTGATCTCATCTTTTCCGGCCGATCACTTCCAATTTCTGGAAGAACAGACTGTTGTCCAATACAGCTTTAAGCTGCCCTTGGCCACCGGCGAGAAGACTTCAGAATCTTGCCCTTGTCTGTGGTGGCGTTCAGACACTTCTGGCGAAAATTATGGCACCTCTGGTGCCTTTAGCGTCGCCTCGGATCCCTGATGTCGCAGCCTTACCTGACGGTAGAGTTGTGCTCTACCAAAACTACGGTTTTGTAGTTTTGGTACACTACATAAATGACTTAGTAAACAATAAGATTGCGAGTATTATCCGTAACACTGATAGGGAAAGAAACATAAAGGAATGTGTAAGCGAGAAACTGGAAGCCGACGATTTCTCTTCGTTTTTTTGTCTGGTTGTTTTGCACATAATTAGAACCGTACATCATTCAGTGTTAGTCTATTGTGTATTTTATATCGTTACAGAATATAAATTGCATTTTATAAGTAATGAAAAGTAGTTGATCGCCTAACTTCTACTCTTTTATGCAACTAAAGCGATTGCTTTCGATGCAAATACAATTTACATGCACAAACATAAAAAATACATGTAATTATTGGCGTTATTTTGTACTCAGCAAAACGTTTTCATCATCAGCAAAAGTAAGAGTTTCCTATTACTGTAGATAAATGCGAAAGTTGTTCATAAATAACAGAAACAAATTTCATATAAGTTCGACGAAATATTGAAGCAATATTTGATATATTTTGTTTAGTGTTTTTTTTTCTTTTTATACCTTTTTCGTGAGCAAATTGCGTTTTGTAGCGCTATCGTTTCCTTTATTTTTACTACAACATCCCTCTGTTTGACGTTACAAATCATCAACTATCGCCTTAAACCTGAATTAAATATTCACAAATTCAGTTTTGCTATAAATATATCCTCACTCAGTTTGTACGCAGTTTACTGCTTGCACTTTTTAGGGGAATCTATGAAGACAAGATCACATACGTAAAGAAAGTGAGATAACGCCCGATAGGTATGCAACATACCCAATGTAATGATAACGTGGGTACGATCTTAACTGACCAAAGGTGCTAGGAAAACTTCCGCAGTTCGTGCTTACTTATGATAATCTACTGCAGCCTACGGTAGTTTTACAACTCTGCATGATGGTGAACGACGAACAGTGGCGGGGTCGTTAATCTCTGAGCGAAAGGCGGGAGTGTGTACTTGCCACAACGCTGTCACTTACGCCACAAAAACAGATTTTAGGTCTTGCACGTTGTTGAGATTACATTTAGTCATGTGGGACACATTGTATGTTAGGACTGGGCCGATCTTCCTGAAAGTTTTGTGGAACCAAAGAGGGTTGGTAGTTTGGCCACAGAAAGTTCCAACGTTAGGGGGATGAAGGAACACCGCAGGGAATTAGCAGACAGATCGGGACGTTTGTAGAGTTTATCGCCCGAGAAGAGGAACAGGCTCTGGAGGTGGCTACTGAACACACTGAGTGCAATCCGTTACAAATCCTGGCTCATGTAGGCTACAGTAGACTATCATAAGTAAGCGTGAACTGCGTGTAGTTTATGTAGTAGCTTTGGTCAGTTAAGGTCGTACACACGTTACCATTACATTGAGTGTGTTGCATACGTGCCTACAGTCAAATGCCATCCTTCGTTTGAATCACGTAGGCGGCTGGCTGGATTGGTGCCGAAAATGAAGCTGAGCTAATGTTTCGTAGCATCGTTCCCATAAAAGTTCGCTGTCCTTTGGTCTGTCGTTGGGTGGAGGACTTAAAACATGAGGCTCGTACGGTTCTGTAACTATCCTGACTGCGGAATTTTCAACCTTTGCTAGTTTGTAACGAATAACAAAATACACCTTAATAGATCAGGCTGTGAAATTCCCTCCACAGATGCAATAAAGAATTGCATACTGGTTTTGAAAATGGGAAAATGCCAGTTTCATTAATTAGAGTATTTCTCATTTCAGATCAGAGTTAGAAACTCTTAATATTGTATTCGTTAACTGAAAGCACGTTCATGGTATGGTTCCAGAACTAGTCTCGATTGTAATTTTTTGCACAGCAGGTTAGTAATTAAGTGTAAGGACAAAATTTTGTTAGAATCAGCTGGGACGACGCTAAGTGGAAAACCTCCGTCGGGTACGCAACGGTGGTGTAACCACTGTCAGCACTTTGAAAAGCTGAAGTGCAAACAGACAGGGAGCGAACTGCCTCATAGTGTGAGAGGGAGGGCACCAGTAACCCCTGATTCAGCACTTAGACAACTGTGAAGAGCAGGCAAAACGCTTTTCTGTAAAGAGGCTACATGTAGTATCTCCATCTAGGGAAGAGACAAGAATGCCTTTCAGGCCGCAAACACTGGTTAAAGAAACTCTCTGAAGCCCTGAAGTTAAACATTACGCCAGCCGAGAGAGCTGACAGGCTCAGAAAACGAGAGTATATTTGGTCACCTTTACGGGGGGAATCACGTCATCCACTGCTATAAACCCTCGATTTCCTTCCACTCGTTCTGAGAGCTAGGCCATTCCATCTACACCACGGATCCGATGGAACGTTACCTCTACTAGATGCAGGATGCCCTGCTGAATAAAACGAAGTACCTACAGCTGCCACCTTATTTGAGTTCACTGCTACGAGTCGAGAGGCGTTTGATTGTGGAGGTAACTTGGGCTCTGTGAGCTGCACTCCTGCCGGTCACAACGGTGTGTGAAATCTTATGGGACTTAACTGCTAAGGTCATCAGTGCCTAAGCTTACACACTACTTAACCTAAATTATCCTAAGGACAAACAGACACACACCCATGCCCGAGGGAGGACTCGAACCTCCGCCGGGACCAGCCGCTCAGCCCATGACTGCAGCGCCTTAGACCGCTCGGCTAATCCCTCGCGGCTGCAGAGCGCCTGTGCCGCCACTCCTGCACAGTACGAGTACCGCCTTACCCACTGTATGCCGGGAGTGCCTCTCAGGATTTCCTTCGTGTCGGTGTTGGGTCTTCTGCCTTCACGCCATCTTGACAACTGACAACACAGGCATGCACATTTCTGTCGTCGAGCCTAAGCACAGTTTCACTCAACGAGAGCGCCGACACACATCCACCGGCACGCCTGGTTACAGCTGGGCCCCAGACCTCCCTACGACGGGGCCGCAGCACTGACCCCCGACAACGCCAGAGCCTGCACCTGTAAATTCCTCGTCGGGAGCTGAAGTGCTACTTTTCACCTTTGTGTATCATGTTCTCAGCACTGCCGCTGCTAGGCAGCGCCAGGAAGAAACCAGACATTGTAAAACCCTTGCTAGTAAGTGAGTGTTAACTGAATGATGTCTCATTAGCACCCCTGAGCTCCACAGAACTCCACTACCGCACTTCTGCTCCTCTATCCTACAGTCACTTCCTACAAATTGGTAATAACGTATAGAAAGCTGGAAGAAGCTAGAAGTGGATAGCAACAGAAATTTTTAGCCCTGAATGGGTGGTAAACCTCAAAAATAGATTCGAAACTAATGGTTTACAACTGTAAAAAAATTGATAACATCTAATGATGTTAGTACAGATTGGACATATGAAATAAACTATGTAAAGAGTTAAAGGTGGATCAAGCATAATCATTTGGTGCTCCAGCCTCAAGAGATGAGGTACCAAAATATCTATAGAACAATAAATATATAAATGTATTGAGAAGTGAGTATAAGTGCTCCAAGATTTTCGAAGAAAGAAGAAATGTTATAGTTTAATATTTTTTAGGCCATGAGGTTAATAGAGATGGAGTAATTGTTCAGTTAGAGTACGCGCTGTAAGAGAATACGCCATGAGCTCTTTGAAGTATTCTTGGTGATTGGAACGGGTTTCAACAAAGATTCTACTGAATACAAGTTCATTATACTAGACACCGAGACAGTATTGTAATATGTACAAGCAAATGCATTATTCTTATAGTTTATTCTGTACTATGAAACAATGACGGAAAAAAATCCAGCCCCAATGAATAGTTTACGTAGAGTAACGAAATTTCGGGAATTCATTTGTCTAGGTTTTATACTGAAGTGATTAACATCGCAAGATCACAGGTTAATGAAAGTGCGAGAAAAGTCATTGGAAATGTGAAATGGTGGTACATTAAAAACCCTTCAGATGTTGAATGCAAGCATTCAAACGTGCATGCACTGTGTTGTACAGATACCGGATGTCAGTTTGTGGGATGTAGTTCCATGCCTGTTGCGGTAGGTTGGTCAATACAGAAACGGTTAATGCTGTTCGTGGATGATGCTAGAGTTGTCGTTCGATGATGTCCCATATGTGCTCCGCTGAAGACAGATTTGACAGTCAAGCAGGTCAAGGCAACATGTCGACACTCTGTAGAGCATGATCGGTTACAACAGCGGTATGTGGGCGAGCGTTATCCTGTTGGAAAACACCCCCTGGAATTCTGTTCATGAAAGGCAGCATAACACGTCGAATCATCAGATTAACGTACAAATTTGCATTCAGTCTGCGTGGGATAACCACGAGAGTGTTTCTGCTTTCATACCAAATCACATGCCAGATTAGGACTCCAGGTGTAGACCTGGTGTGTCCAGCATGCAGACAGGTTGGTTGCAGGCCTTTGAGTGGCCCTCTAACCAGCGTACGTCTATCACTGGCAACGAGACAGATCGAGTTTCATCAAAAAACGCAACAGGCCTCCACCATGCCCTCCAATGGACTCTCGCTTGACACCACTGAAATCACAAATGGCGGTGGTTTAGGGACAGTGGAATGCACGCTACAGGGCGTCTGGCTCGGAGCTGTCCTTCAAGTAACCGATTTGTGACAGTTCGTTGTGTCGCTGTGTTGCTCCTATTACTGCTGCAGATGCAGTACCATGCACCAGAGTCACACGCAGAACACGGTGGTCTTCCCTCTCGGTAGTCTCACATGGCCGTCCGGGGCCAGTCTTCTTGTGACCCTACATACTCATAACCACTGATGCCGGAAGTCATGTACGGTGGATACATTCCTGCCAAGTCTTCTGCAGTATCACTGAAGGCACGTCCAGCTTCTCGAAGCTGTATTACACGATCTCGTTCAAACTCAGTGAGCTGTTGATAATGGCGTCTTTGTCGCTTTAAGGGGAGCCGGAACGACGAAAATGACAAAACTAAAGTTTTTTGGTTTTTTCGTTATAAAATTATTTGGAGTTTTCCGAATAAAACAAATCAAGTTTCACCCATCTAAGTGAATTCTAAATGTGTTTTTTATCGCTGCAAAGTTGACGCGCCGCGTAAACGGTTGTAGCGACTTGGTGTGTCATCTCTGACGGCGCCGCTCGCTGGCTGCAAGCAGGGTATATTTGCGGGATTAGACAGTGTTTTGTTTTCCAACGTTGCATTGCTTTATTTCTGTGACAAGCGACTGTTCATATTGGTAAACATAAAATCTATACCGTGTGTGTTGAATTGTGGAGTTTTCTTTGTGTTGTTTAGCTGTTCAATTTTGCGTATTTGACGAATTTTGCACGTGCCTGTTTTACGTCTTTGGTTTGTGGATATCAATATGCCCCGTTTCAGCAGTCGAGTGTTTAAGAAAAGGGACAGTGAGTGGAAGAAGAAATCTTTTGTTGTTTCGAATGGAGATGCTGCTCATACTGCTTCACCGACTACTCCAAATGAATGTGATAGAACTTCTTCCAGCAAGAAACTTTGTGACAGCAAAGAAAAATTTGAAAACTATGAAAGTGACAGTAATGATGTGAATGAAATAATTAACATTTCCTTGATGTCTAATATTCTGAAACATAGCGTATTATGCCAAGTTTGCAAAGAAAGAGGACTGGAATTGAAAATAACTTCACACATTGGTTTTGCATGTAAAATGTTATTGAAGAGTAAAAAATGTGGTGCAGAAGTTTCGTTTCTTAGTTGTAACAGTATTCCTCGTAGTGGTGATAGTGGAAAGAATGTGTATGATATAAGTGTTAGGCTAGCCGCTAGTGTATGGCTTGCGCTGCATTGACAAGGGCAGTGCTGCAGGGACAATGCTATGTGGAATTATGAACTTGCCAAATGGAGTTGTGACAGCTACCAGTGGAGACAGTTGCAAAGTAATTGATGTTGCTATTATCTCAAAACATTGTAGATGTAAGGGCAATACCAAGGACGAACATAGTGAAAGTTATGAAGCAAATTTTCACAGCACGAGTGGAGTGATGGAAGTAGAGGGGGTGAAAGCAATTTTTTCCAGATCGCACGAGTGGTATACTGTACGATACACTAACTATCTAGGAGACGGTGATTCTAAGGGATATAGAGCTGTAGAGGAACTCAAACCTTATGGCAATGAAATTCACATTAAAAGACAGTAGTGCATTGGACATGTGCAGAAGCACATGGGGGCCCACTTGCGCAAACTAAAGCAGACATTAGGATCCCAGAAGCTTAGCGATGGTAAGGCCCTTGGAGGAAGACGAAGATTGACATATGAAGCAATTGATAGATTGCAGAGGTATTATGGGTGTACAATTAGGCAAAATACAAGAATTATTGAGCATATGAGGAGAGCAGTATGAGCATTATTTTTTCATACTGCATCAACAAATGAGCACCCACAACATGCACTGTGCCCCACAGGTGACGACTCATGGTGTAATTCCCAATCAGGAAAAGAATATACCCATAAAAACACATTACCAAATGCTGTAATTGATGTAATTAACCCCATATTCAGAGATTTATCACAGCCAAGTTTATTGGAAAAGTGTTTACATGGAAAAACACAAAATCCAAATCAAAGTGTAAATAATTTAATTTGGATTAGGATTCCCAAAAGAGTGTACAGATAAAAACATTGCATTTTGGAGTGTATGATGCAGTGGCAACATACAATAAAGGAAACATTATCAAATGTGATGTGCTGAAACGTTTAGGTTTCCAACCAGGACACAACACCATTTCCACAATGCGCGTAATTGATGAAGAAAGACTAAGAGGTGCAGGAAGAAGAGACAAAAGCCTACAACATGCAGCAAAAGGGAAGAAAAGACCAGTGAAAAGGAAACTAACACCGAAAAAAGAAGAGGATGCTGATAATCCATCATATGGGGCAGGAATGAATTAAAAAACTTTGGAAGCCATTTCCCATAACTTTAAAATTTCCATCTTTGAGGAACATTTTCTCAAAAACTGCTAACAGTATATCAATGAAATTTATACATAATATTGTTTACTTCTTTTCCTTCATTTTTATAACAAATTGTTAAAAAATATTGTATAATTTAAGAGTTATAGAAGAAAAAGTACAAAATTTTGGAGAAAAAAATAAGCATCTGTTTGGAAAACTTGTTAAACAAAAACCAATAAATATTTCTTAACATGGCATTATAACTTTGTAGAGAAATATTCACTGAATATGTAGTCCAAATTTCAGAGCAATATGTTTAATGTTTTTAGAAAAAATGTTCCTTCCATTTGCTAAAATTAACATGGAGGAGATGGATTGTTCTGGCTCCCCTTAAAGACATTCTTGACTAACAGTATCAACTCCCATGACTAATCTCAAACGTAACTAACGCTCATGACCGGTAGAGGAGCGAAAGTTGAATAAACATCATCTTTCAGATGCAGAAACACAGCTACCAACTTTCGTTCACGTCGTATAACTCCTTGTTGGTGCTGCGATTTTTTCTGTCGGTGTATAAAACTGAGGTACTCTACAATTTAATTCTGTATAATAATATGGTACTAGAGAGAGCTGTAATGGGTAAAAACTATTAGAGATTGGCAGAGATTGGAATACATCCAACAAATGATTGTGGACGAGGGGTGCAAGTGCTGCACTGAGATGGAGAGACGGGCACAAGAGTGGAATTTGTGGTCGGCCGCATGAAACCAGTCACAAGACTGATGAGCCAAACAAAAATATGTATGAAATGAAGATATAGGATATGAGCCTGACATGCTTTTGTAGTGGTCACCACAATACTTCTAAGTATAAATGGGGTCTAATTAGTTGAAGTCGGCGACTAGATCAATTTATGTGTTGTCCTAACTCTATAATAGTTTATCTTCGTCGGCACTCAAGAAATATTACATGTAAGATGTCATTCAGCAACGACCATTAATGCATATTCCTGGAATCGATAGACCACTTTTATTTAATCCTCATGACATGAGATTTTTTGTAAGTATAATTGTTTCCTGGGATCCAGCTATAAATTTTATAACATAAAAACTAAATCCTCTCTGTATGCGGAAATGCCAAAACAGACATGGAATTGATCACAAAAAGTATAAGAAAGCTGAAGTGAGAAGAAACAATAGAATCTGAAAATTATCCGGAAAACAAAATCCACATATATTTTTGCACGTTAAAGGGACAAGAAGATAACATACAGTGAGCCAATAAGAGAAACTGTCTATAACATCTACCAAACTTGCGTTGCTAATTTAAGTAACTTAGAGTAGCATGGAGAGCTGCATCAAACCAGTCTCTGTACTGAAGACCGCAACAACAACAACAATTATAACATTCACAAAAATGTATGTAAGTGAAAACACAGAGCAAATTGTACACATTTTTAAAGATATGAAAACACCTACGGCTAGTTTCCTATTCTGCAAACCACTGTGAAGTGTGTAGCAAAGGATACTTCCTATTGTATCAATTATTAGTGCTTCTTCCTCTTCCATTCACGAATGAAATGCGAGAAGAAAAACTGTTTAAAAGCCATTGTGTGCTCTCTAATTAATCTTATTTTCTGGATCCCTACAGGAGCCATATGAAGGAGGTTGCAGTATATTCGTTGATTTGTAGTTTAAAGCTGGTAGTAGAAACTTTGTAAGTAGGCTTTCTCCGAATAGTTTGTCTGCCAGTTCAGTTTTGTTTTGTGAGCATATCTTCCACGGGTTACACAAACATGTGGCAATTCGTGCTGTCTTTCTCTGTATATATTCAATATCCCTTGTTAGTCTGTTTGAAACGGGTCCCACACACTTGAGCAGTATTCTAGGATGTGTCTCACGACGTTTTATGAGCAGTCTACTTTGTAGACAAATTGCATTCGCTTAGTGTTCTGTCTGTCACCTTCTTTACCTACTTCTTAGTCGAAGCGATCATTCCTGTTCATATTCCTACAATTTGTTACACGCAGTTATTTGTAGGAGGAAACCGTCTCCAATTGTGAGTTATTGATATTTCAGTCTTCATAAATTACGTTTTTCATTTTGTGAAGTGCAAAATTGTGCATTTCTGAGCACGTTCCCAATCTTAGTACCACTTTGAAATCTTAAGAAGATCAGATTGAATATTTGTGCAGCTTCTACCAGACAGTATTTCGTAACAAGTAACCGCAGCATCCGCGAAAATTCTGATGTTACTATTAATACTGACTGCAGGATTATTAATATATAACATGAACAGCAAGCGCCTCACCGCACTGGGGCACATTACTTCTACGTTTGTCAATGATTCTCCATCCAAGATAACATGCTGCATCCGCCCTGCCCTGTAAGCTTCAATACGCCACTTGATACTCCACGCGATTGTACTTTCGACGATAAGTGTGGATATGGTACTGAGTCAAGTGCTTTTCGGAAATCATGAAATACTGCATCTACTTGACTGAATTGATCCATGGCTTTCAGAACGTCATGTGAGAAAAATGCCAGCTGGGTTTCATACGACCGACGTTTTTGCAATCCATGTTTGTTGGCTTTCGGAGGTCCTTCTGTTCGAGATAACTCATTATGTTTCAGGTCTGAATATCCAGAATGAGAATTTCACTCTGCAGCGGAGTGTGCGCTGATATGAAACTTCCTGGCAGATTAAAACTGTGTGCCCGACCGAGACTCGAACTCGGGACCTTTACCTTTCGCGGGCAAGTGCTCTACCATCACAGTCACAGTCACAGATAAGGCAAGTTGTTGAGGATAGTGTTCAGTTCGAGGAAAGAGTAAATTATGAATTAGATAAAGTTTACGAACAGATTCAGAATGTAGAAAAAATGCTGTGAAGATAGTCACATTGTCATAGAAAGTAAAATTAAGGAAGGAAATGATGTGTGTACGAAGATTGGTGGGCAAATTTCTAGTAAAATTACTAATACTGAAACTAACATTAGTCAGTACTGAGGTAAATGAGCAGCTATGTTACCATGAAGGTAAACTAAGAATGGTTGAACAGAAAGCTGACAACAATAATGTGTGTGTAATGTCTAATGGTGTTGTGGAATCTACTGAAATTACCTCTTTGACGCATGGCCAATTTTTGAAATTTAACCCCAATAAGAATGTTCATCCAAAAGAGTTTTTGAGTGATTTCAAAGATGTGTTGCCTAAAGTGTGGAACGATAAGCAAAAGATTGGTTTCATTACGTCAAATTTAATGGAGGAAGCTAGAATATGGGGGAATTTAGCTACTGATAAGTATGACAGTTTAAGGGATTTCAAAC
Organism: Schistocerca piceifrons; assembly: GCF_021461385.2. Classification (NCBI taxonomy): domain Eukaryota; kingdom Metazoa; phylum Arthropoda; class Insecta; order Orthoptera; family Acrididae; genus Schistocerca; species Schistocerca piceifrons. The sequence continues at coordinate 333,056,006 of NC_060149.1, forward strand.
AGGCTTTTTTCGAAGAATCCTTGGGAATGAGAAAGCTGATGGAAGTTTTAAACAAGTTTTGGTCGGGGGAAAAGTATGAGCCAAAGAAAGACTGCATCAAAAGGTTTGTACAACGTCATATTTAAATGCAAAAGTAGAAATAGAGCAGATCATTATGGCTATAGTGAATAAGTTGCCGTTATATTGGCGGAATAAGATCATTTCGGCTCATCGAGATGAGATTGATAGGTTTATCCATTATTTAGAAAGAGTAGATAACATTTTGAAAAAGAAGGTAAATAATAGGAGAGAATATAGGCCTCCCGCGAGCCCCAATGACAATAGGACGGAAGTCAATGTAAATAGAATAGGCGTACAAAGAGGTAATGGTTACTGGGGTAGGTAGAGAGGGAGAGGAGGTACTGCTAGAAGTAGGTTCAACGACAGAGTACAGTATTTTGATTGCAATCAGCTGCGAGTCGATGACGTAATGGATGAGCGTCACCTATCAGGTAATAGAAACGTCAGAGGCAACGACATCGCATGGCAGGGAAACGCGTAGCGGTCTGTGATGACGCTAGCGTTTGCAGACTGCACCGTATAGACAAACGCTAGCAGCGCCCTTTGTAAAGAAGGCACCTGCTAAACAATGTATTGAATGTAATGTTAATGAAATCAGAAGGGCAGATGAGAGGGACACTGAGAAGCAGTTTATATCTTTAGAAAAGGAAGTAGCGTTTCGTGGAAAGGAAAGTTCTAGTAAAGATCGCAGGAACCATGCTAAGAAGGAACTTAATAAAGAAAGTAAAGACTCAATTCATGAGGTGGGGGTGAATCAGCACCACGAAACCAATGTGAGACTACCTGTAGACGGTGGAAGTGACACTATGGGAATACAGGAGGATGTTGTAAATAGACTGAATTAAGTAATTTCGGAGAGTGAGGATGAAGGGACGGAAGAGGAAGAAGAAGCAAATGATTTAGATAGTTCCGACGACACCTTGGATAGGGTTGCAGAAACAAAGATTATTCTGGAGGGTGAGAAGTTAGAGAAATGTTTTGATTTGTCTATGGTGGAACGGATAGTAAAAGCCGCCACTAATAATGAAGTGAAAGGGGAGGCAGTTAAGTTAAATGTATTTTCCACACAAGGGGTAGGCTTTGACAGACGCGAAGTAGTGCAAGATTTGTTGGAAGAACCTAAGTCTGTAATTAGAAGTGAAAACGTGGGACAACCTATAGTAGTAACTGTATTTGAAGAAAAGGTTCCTTGCTTGATAGATACCGGATAAGAAATTTCGCAGTGTCACAGAATTTTATGAATGCTCTTCCAAAAATTAAACAAATAGTGATAATGCCTGTGAGTGGGTTAAAAATTGTGGTAGCCACGGGTAAAAGCAAGAAAGTAGTAAAGCAAGAACTATTGTTACCAATCACTATAGGTGGGATACAGATAGGATTGAATTTTTTGATTGTCAATGGACTCAGTGTGCAAATGTTAGTAGATGCCATCTTCTTGAATAAATGTCAAGGGTGGGTTAATTTTGGAACCAATGATGCAATGATTAGGGTAAATGGAAAACTGGTAACTATACCGTTCATAGGTAAAAGACATAGTGTGAATAATGAAGTAAGTGATACTCCAATCCGAAACTGTACGACCGCTGAGGGGATTGAAGGTTATAATGAATACTGCGAAAGCAAGGAAGTAGGTCCTTCTTAGCTAGAGAATGTCAGAATCAGGATCAATGAAGAATTAGAGGAACTAACTGATCTGACGAATGCACAAAAACAAGATCTGAGGCAAATTTTAAATAGGCATTGCGAAGTATTTTCGGATCAGCCCGGATTAGTCGGAACTATGAGTGCCATTTAACTGTGAAAGAAGATGCACATTTTTTTCCGAAAAAGCTTCACTGTTTCAGAAGTGCATAAGGAAGCTGTTCGCGATTTGATACAGAACATGCTTGAATGGGGGATAATTGAAAAAGTAATTAGTGTCTACAATAACCCCGAGGGCATGCAGCTTTACTGTATGATTAAATGATGATGGCGTCTTCTTGGGTAAAATAGTCCCAAGAGGACATCGTTATCAGGAGAAAGAAAACTGGCATTCTACGGATCGGAGCGTGGAATGTCAGATCCCTTAATCGGGCAGGTAGGTTAGAAAATTTAAAAAGGGAAATGGATAGGATGAAGTTAGATATAGTGGGAATTAGTGAAGTTCCGTGGCAGGAGGAGCATAGACTTCAGGTCAGGTGAATACAGGGTTATAAATACAAAATCAAATAGGGGTAATGCAGGAGTAGGTTTACTAATGAATAAAAAAAATAGGGGTGCGGGTAAGCTACTACAAACAGCATAGTGAAAGCATTATTGTGGCCCATATAGACACGAAGCCCACGTCTACTGCAGTAGTACAAGTTTATATGACAACTAGCTCTTCAGATGATGAAGAAGTTGATGAAATGTATGACATGATAAAAGAAATTATTCAGGTAGTGAAGGGAGATGAAAATTTAATAGTCATGGGTGACTGGAATTCGACAGTAGGAAAAGGAAGAGAAGGAAACATAGTAAGTGAATATGGATTGGGGCTAAGAAATGCAAGAGGAAGCCGTCTGGTAGAATTTTACACAGAGCATAACTTAATCATAGCTAACACTTGGTTCAAGAATCATAATAGAAGGTTGTATACATGGAAGAATCCTGGAGATACTGAAAGGTATCAGCGTGCGGCCATCCTGATTTAGGAGTTCCGTGATTTCCCTAAATTGCTTCAGGCAAATGCCGGGATGGTTCCTTAGAAAGGGCACGGCCGATATCCTTCCCCATTCTTCCCTAATCCGACCTTGTGCTCCGTCTCTAATGATTCTAAAAGGTTTCAGATAGATTATATAATGGTAAGACAGAGATTTAGGAACCAGGTTTTAAATTGAAAGACATTTCCAGGGGCAGATGTGGACTCTGACCACAATCTATTGGTTATGAACTGTAGATTAAAACTGAAGAAATTGCAAAAAGGTGGGAATTTAAGGAGATGGAGCCTGGATAAACTGACCAAACCAAAGGTTGTACAGAGTTTCAGGGAGAGCATAAGGGAACAATTGACAGGAATGGGGGAAAGAAATACAGTAGAAGAAGAATGGGTAGCTCTGAGGGATGAAGTAGTGAAGGCAGCAGAGGATCAAGTAGGTAAAAAGACGAGGGCTAGTAGAAATCCTTGGGTAACAGAAGAGATACTGAATTTAATTTATGAAAGGGGAAAATAAAAAAATGCAGCAAGTGAAGCAGGCAAAAAGGAATACAAACGTCTCAAAAATGAGATCGACAGGAAGTGCAGAATGGCTAAGCAGGGATGGCTAGAGGACAAATGTAAGGACGTAGAGGCTTATCTCATGAGGGGTAAGATAGATACTGCCTACAGGAAAATTAAAGAGACCTTTGGAGAAAAGAGAACCACTTGCATGAATATCAAGAGCTCAGATGGAAACCGAGTTCTAAGCAAAGAAGGGAAAGCAGAAAGGTGGAAGGAGTGTATAGAGGGTCTATACAGGGGTGATGTTCTTGAAGACAATATTATGGAAATGGAAGAGGAGCTAGATGAAGATCAAATAGGAGATACGATACTGCGTGGAGAGTTTGACAGAGCACTGAAAGACCTCAGTCGAAACAAGGCCCCGGGAGTAGACAACATTCTATTAGAACTGCTGACAGCCTTGGGAGAGCCAGTCCTGACAAAACTCTACCATCTGGTGGGCAAGATGTATGAGGCAGGTGAAATTCCCTCAGACTTCAAGAAGAATATAATAATTCCAATCCCAAAGAAAGCAGGTGTTGACAGATGTGAAAATTATCGAACTATCAGTTTAATAAGTCACAGCTGCAAAATACTAACGCGAATTCTTTACAGACGAATGGAGAAACTAGTAGAAGCCGAGCTCGGGGGAAAATCAGTTTGGATTCCGTAGAAATGTTGGAACACGTGAGGCAATACTGATCCTACACTTATCTTAGAAGAAAGATTAAGGAAAGGCAAACCTACGTTTCTAGCATTTGTAGACTTAGAGGAACCTTTTGACAATGTTGACTGGAATACTCTCTTTCAAATTCTGAAGGCGGCAGGGGTAAAATACAGGGAGCGAAAGGCTATTTACAATTTGTACAGAAACCAGATGGCAGTTATAAGAGTTGAGGGACATGAAAGAGAAGCAGTGGTTGGGAAGGGAGTGAGACAGGGTTGTAGTCTCTCCCCGATGCTATTCAATCTGCATATTGAGCAAGCAGTAAAGAAAACGAAAGAAAAGTTCGGAGTAGGTACTAAAATCCAGGGAGAAGAAATAAAAACTTTGAGGTTCGCCGATGACATTGTAATTCTGTCAGAGACAGCAAAGGACTTGGAAGAGCAGTTGAACGGAATGGACTGTGTCTTGAAAGGAGCGTATAAGATGAACATCAATAAAACCAAAACAAGGATAATGGAATGTAGTCGAATTAAGTCGGGTGATGCTGCGGGAATTAGATTAGGAAATGAGACACTTAAAGTAGAAAAGGAGTTTTACTATTTGGGGAGCAAAATAACTGATGATGCTCGAAGTAGAGAGGATATAAAATGTAGACTGGCAATGGCAAGCAAAGCGTTTCTGAAGAAGAGAAATTTGTTAACATCGGGTATTGATTTAAGTGTCAGGAAGTCGTTTCTGAAAGTATTTCTATGGAGTGTAGCCATGTATGGAAGTGAAACATGGACGATAAATAGTTTAGACAAGAAGAGAATAGAAGCTTTCAAAATGTGGTGCTACAGAAGAATGCTGAATATTAGACGGGTAGATCACATAACTAATGAATAGGTATTGAATAGAATTGGGGAGAAGAGGAGTTTGTGGCACAACTTGACTAGAAGAAGAGATCGGTTGGTAGGACATGTTCTGAGGCATCTAGGGATCACCAATTTAGTACTGGAGGGCAGCATGGAGGGTAAAAATCGTAGAGCCAGACCATGAGATGAATACACTAAGCAGATTCAGAAGGATGTAGGCTTCAGTAGGTGCTGGGAGATGAAGAGGCTTGCACAGGATAGAGGAGCATGGAGAGCTGCATCAAACCAGTCTCAGAACTGAAGACCAAAACAACAACAACAATAACCCATTGGTTGTAGTCGGCCTACCCAAGAAGGATGGCTCAATTAGGCTAGTTTTGGATGCCAGGGCATTAAATAAAATTATCTTACCGGAAAATGATAGACCTGAAGACATAAAAGAATTGTTACAAAAATTTAAAGATGCAATTTTTTTTACTTTTATGGATGTAACTTGTGGTTACTGGAATTTACCTTTGGCTAAAGAATCCAGAAAGTACACTGCATTCGTGTCTGAAGGACAATGCTACCAGTATGAGGTAGTGCCCTTTGGGTTGAACATCAGTGTGTGTGCTTTTGTTAGGGCAATGTCTCAGGTCTTAGGTGATCAGTTATTAAGGCGGATAACTGTTCACGTTGATGATGTATTAGTTTCGACTCCCACTTGGGAAGGGCATTGCATATTGTTAGACAAGGTATTAGAGGCAATTAAAATGGGGGGAATGAAACTGAAATTAGACAGAACCGAATTTGTGAAGAAAGAAATTAAATTTTTGGGACATGTTGTGAGTGTTGAAGGAATTACTCCCGATCCAGGAAAGATAGTAGCCATTAGAGATTACGCAGTCCCAACTACACGTAAAGAGCTGAAGGGTGTGTTTTGCCTTCTAGTATTTTACCGAAAATTTATACGGGGTCAGTTATTTAATGAACCTTGCTTGAGGGAACCTTTGAAGAAGGACATGCCTTATAAGTGGACCCAGGAATGTCAAACAGCTTTCGAAAAACTTTAAGAAGCACTGGTGAACAGTCACATTTTGAACCATCCTGACTTTTCAAAACCTTTTTGTTTAGGATCAGATGCTTGTGGTTACGGACTGGGGGTGGAATTGTTCCAAATCTAAACGGTTGGTGAAGAATCAGTCCACAAAACGATCTCCTCTGCAAGTCGGTCGTTGCAACAAGCAGAGAAAAATTATAGCATTTCCGAATTGGAATCATTAGCCGTTATTTTCGGATTGCAGAAATTTGAGCAATACCTTTTAGGACATAAAGTTATGATTTTTACGGATCATAATGCTCTAACATATTTAGATACTTGTCAGCTTAAGCATGGCAGACTGAGGAGGTGGTCTATGTACTTACATCAATTTAACTACGAGATGAAGTATATAAAGGGTTCTGAAAACATCGTGGCAGATGCATTATGTAGAAGTGTAATGGAAAAGGAGCAGGGGGTGGATCCATTAAGAAACAGGAATTGTGATGAAATTTTGCTGGCGGTTATTCAACTGCAAGAAGAGGGAGTGATTAAGCATATCTCCAAGAATCATAAACGGAAGCAAAACCAGGATGATAATTTGAAATTAGTAAAAAGCAGTATACGTCACCCCGACTTTCCAAAATTAGCCGAATATTACTAGGTGCACAAAGATGTACTTTTCAGAAGGAGAAGGAACACTGATGAGAACTAGCGCATTTGCTTCCCTGAACAACATGTAGATTTGTTAATTGATTTTATACACGGGAAGTGTGCGCATTACGGAGCCCATGAATGTATTGCTAAATTGAACGAAGTGGTGATTTTTGATAACATGTGGCGTCGAGTGCAAAAGAGGCTAGAATACTGTGACCGATGTCAAAAGGTAAGAGCAAACAACAGAACTGTGCAGGGAGAGATGTACTCTGTGGAACCACAAAACGAATGAGATATAGTAGCAGTTGGTTTTTTTCGCCCTTTTTTGCCGGTCTCAAGAGGAGGTTGTGAGTAAATGTTCGTACTGGTAGATGGTTTTGCTAAGTATGTGAAATTTTATCCGATTAAAAAGGCCAATGCTAAGGTAATAGCGAGTAAATTGGAAAAGGACTATTTTGTAAACACTGGGGTTCCAAAAGCAATTTTGTCAGATATTGGGCCTCAATTTATTTCTAAGCGTTTTGAGGAATGTTTAAAGAAGAAAAACGTGGAACGCATTAAAATTTCGGCCTATTTTCCACAGGGTAACATGTGTGAAAGAATCATGAAAGAACTTAATTGTCTCTGTAGAACATACTGTCATAAGAAACACTCTACCTGGGCTAGCTACTTGGAATATTTTGAGGAGGTAATTAACAATTTGAAACACCAGTAACAATTTCCACCAGTAGAATTAATGGGGGGAATTAAACCTAATAATCTCCTTTTTGATTTAGTGGAATTCCCTAATCTCACAGAAGTAGCGATGGAAGAAAAGGAGAAGATAACACGTGCCAATATTACAAGAAAGGCTTTGGAAAGGAAAAGAAGGCATGATGCGAGGGCGAGTCCTACGAGTTTTCAGATTGGTGACCTGGTGCTGGTGAAAACTAAAGAAAAGTGTAAAAAACTTACGTCTGAAACTAATATGTGGGAAACTGAATATGTGGGACCTTTTAGGATTATACCCAAACCCCATGCTAATGCCTACTGATTAGAATATGTTAAGTCACATAGGTTATTTGGCTTGAGAAATATAATTGATTTAAAGAAATTCATACTGAAGGAACCATTAAATAGCAGTAACTAAGAAACCTCAAGGGACATGCATTCTTTGCATTGTCAGGTGGCTGATGATCACCAGGCGTCCCGAGTTGTTGACAATACTACTTCTCTTTCTTTTCGTGTTGTCAACCTCCCTCTTCATTATTCAGAACTTTTTGCTGTTGTCTTTCCTACTTCCCTGTTATTGTATATAGTGAACATAATGATAGAATAGAGTTTGTAGAGTGGGTTTAGTAGAGGCAAAAGGAAGACAGTTTTTGAGAGCGGTTGGAGTAAATAACATGACTAAGAAGTGACTAATCGAGAGAGAAAGGAATAAAAGAATACTTTAAGGTGACTATAAGTAATGTGAAGAGTTGTCAGAAGCTTTTGTGGCTATAAAGATGTTGTAAGAGATAGATATATCTATTATATGTGTCAAATATTTGTTTTTTCATGTATGTTACATGTAACCAAATTCTGTAAGACAGTGGCTTGTTCAAATGAGTAAAAAAGAATTTCTGTATTTGACGTCTGTTGAAAGCCACAGTGGGTGGCTTATTTCAGTAGTGTAATTTTATTGAATATAGGGCATGAGATGTATTTGGGAGCCACACAAGGGGGCATGAGTCAGGTGTAGTAATCCTCTATAAGGACTTTAAGCATTTACTGTCTATATAATATGTAATTTGGATAATGAGATGATGAAGAGCTACAGTAATTGACTGGTATTAGAGGTGTTTTGAGAGCCACAGGAGTTGGCTGGAGTTAGTTTCAATCATGTGTAACGAAGAGTCACACTAATTGACTAGGAGGTTCAGTACTTTTCTATAAGGATCTTTTGTATTTTTCTGGAATAGTGTGTACAAGATGCACAGAGACATAGAGGTGGCATGCGTTATGTTCAATGTCTTCTATGAAAACTTTTGATATTCACTGCCAATAATAAAGTATATTCCTTATATAATGTATGTCTAATGTGTTTTGATAGAGCCACAGAATCTGGCAAGGATAATTTGTAGAAAATGTATAAGGACTTTCTATAGAATAGGTATTCTTTGTACATAGTAGTCGATAAGATGTGCCTCTGAGCTATTGAAGTGGACATAAGTAAATTTCAGTGATTTTATAAAATTGTTTTCTCTTTTGTTCGATGTATATAGGAGGTGCGTATATAGGGGGTTTGTAACGTCGTGAGTCAAACAACAATAGCATTTTATTGCAGTGAGCTACCTTACAGTACAGGTGACAGCCGCTTGTATCGTTTGTATCTCGTCGTGATTCACTCGCACCTGTCGCTAGCACGACCGTGGGAAGCGCTACTTGTGTCAGTTACAGCGACAGAATATTCAAGCCCTTAATAATCTAAATAAACGATACTAAATATTATTCAATTTTGATAAAACTTAATATGTAGCCTTTTGTTATTAAAAAGAAGCTGGTTGCAAAATCTCAGCTTTCTGGCTGGGGTATTTTCAAAATTAGAGAAAATTACCTAAAATACCAGAAACTGACACTAGTAAGATTAAAGTCAGTGCGGATGCATAACAGTTTGTCTTCTACTATCATTTATAATCATTACTGAAGTTTACAAAATGTTAGGTCAGTATGTTTGAATTTTTACACGTAAATAACGTTCACTACTTTTCGTTTTCATAATAGAGAATTCAGTAAGAATTAATATTCATTTAATAACTATTTTTTTGTCGTGTAAATGACCGAAAGCTGTGATTCCCCTTACTTGCTGATGATGTAGGTCCAAGTGTGCTTGTTTTTGTAAGAAGGCAGCCACAATAATTATTTGTAGAGTAATATTTTTCTAAAGTTTTCGTTTGGTTTGGTTTGGTGGAACATTTTATTAATATTTGCAGCATAAAATGAAGTAAATGCATCTGTGAATGTTGATTGGAGTAAAACAGTTTAGGTGTAAATATGATCTTGAAAGATTGATCCGATCGGCTGTTCATTTGATCAACCAATTAAAGTGAAGTCTTTCTCACGCTCTATCAAGTAGTGCGTGCGCTGTCAGCAACAGCATTGAGGCAGTCGTAGTCTCGCTGTCGGACGCGCAGGTCATGTTGAATGTGTCCGAAAAAGTTACATGTAAAATGAAGAAGGTACTGTTATTTCGAGTTCGGTTTATATCACCATGAAAGCAGATGCATTTACAGACAGATTGTGAACATTTGAGCTTTGTGAAAGAATTAGTTGGAGAGATAAACGCGTGTGAATCTCGGCCTTTGTGAAGAATTCTGCATGGCATATTTCGTTATCGTTTACGGAATAGTTGGAGAGAAACATTTTTTAAAGAAACCCACTGAAAAGGACCGCATGTAAAACTCATTTTGTAGCTGAGTGTAAACTGTAAAAGTCGCGTAACAATTCGGGTTGAACTTTGGTACATATCTGGCTGTCTTGCGTGTATACTATTGTAGATGGTATGAGCTGTGAAATGAGGACAGTGATATTAGCTGTTAGTTCTAAATGCTGGCTGATGGCACCTAAGCAAAATATAGAACTGTTTGCCGGATTTTGACATTTTTCTAAGAGATAAACAATCGCTCTCCACCCGAAAATTCTTATAAGGTATTTACATGACATTTAGCTACAGAGTTAATGCGGACTGTGCTAACGTAAGTACTGACGATGTTTTTCTGCAACACTGGTTTTAACATCGTCAGAACAGTATTTACGTTACAGAGAAGCGGGTTGATGACCAGACGCCGTACTGAGGTAGGTGGAACTTTTGTGGTTGACAGTACGACGAAAGAAGCAGTAAGCAGTTACGCGAATTTTAACCAAGCAATTCCGCACGTTGTGTTGCGGCACTTCTGCGTGCTAGCGGGGGCCCTACACGATATTAGGTAGGTGCACCAGCTTCTTTGGCTCTGCAGTGGATATCTACATCAATACAAAATAGCTTTTGTCTAAATTGTTTTGTGCAAATTATTTCTTAAAAAAGAAGGAGATAATTAAAAATTGATGGTCAATACTAGAACTACCGAAAGGCCAATAAATTTACTAGATATTTTCAAGGTAGTATTTATCTCAAATGTGAATGGTTACTTAATGAAGTCAGTTATCGAGCATGGACAGTCTTTTAATCGTCTAATATCGTCTCTAGCTATAGCTGCTTTTAGGGAAAATTGAATAGCAACTGCGTTTGAGGACCAGCTTCAAAACAAAATATCTCTACGCAATCAAAATGGAAAGCGCAACAGGGAAATCCGTAAAAGGCATATTAATGCAGTGTGTTTTCTGGGAAAATAAGAGTTGACCTTTCGATGACACCATGAAACAACAGATTCTATTAATCACAGAAATTATGTGGAATACTTGAAGTAAAGTGCAGAGTATCGTCCTTTTTTGACAGAGCACATAGAGACCTCTATTGCGTTTGAAGAATTCTGATAGGATTCAACATTATCTAATGCAAGCCATAGGTTCGACCGTTTTATCTGCAATAAAGCAGGAAATTGTAGATGTTCGTTTAGGAGCCATCATAGTTGACGAAATCTCAGATGTGGCAAATAAAGCACAATTTTCTGTTGCCCTGCGTTATGTGCGTGAAGGAAAGATAAACAGTAGGTTCTTGGGGTTATGTGATGTAAATAGTGACACACATGTCCAGGCTGTTGCATAAGTATCCGGCACTTCGTATCAAAATTCGGATGTAACGAAAAACTAATTGCACAAACGTTTGACTGGACAGTGACTATTGCGGGTAATCTGAATGAGGCCCAAGAATCAATCAAAGTCAGTTATCGTGCAGCCATATTTTTCACATGTACTAAACTTAATTTTATCTCAAAACACCTGCCAAACACTGGAGTCTAAAATAATTACTAATTCGGTTGAAGGACTTGCAGTTTTTTCGGTATCTTCTGAAGGTATTGTTTTTCTCTTGAACAGATTCGACAAAAAATTTACCTTCATTGATAAGCTGTACAACGTCCTCCAGACCCAAGGTAGTGATATTTTGTACTGTGAATATAAAATCCAAGAAACTCGCCGCATATCAACTACACTCTTAGACAAGGGAAACGACGCACGGCGAAGGATTCACGCAAATTGGCTAAAAATCGATATCCATACAGGTTTTGACACAAAATGTACAACTGTGAACTTTAGAGGCCAATGGATGAATGTGTGAAGCTGCCCTTGTACTCCATTGGACGGTACCTACGCCTCGCAGACAGATGCGTGAACAGCACATGTAGAAGTCACCATTTGAGAGAAGTCGTGTAGCTGGGCTCGAATATGCTGGTTGGAGTTATCGGCAAATCGCTCGACATTTGAATAGGAGCGATGCCACTATTCGACTTGTTGGTAGTAACGGATGAACCACGACCGAACACAGCATCAAGAACGAAGCAGTCAACTAGAGACGACTTAACGTGAGGATCAGAAAAGAGCTCAGAGCCCCAGGTTCATCATTATCATTGATCCGAAGTGCAAATGGTACTTAAGTGAGCACAAGGACTATTAACAGGCGGCTCACGGAAAGGAGGCTGAGCTCACGGCACCGTTTGCACTGACTACCATTGACCTCTGTACACCTGCAAGCCCGTTTGCAGTGGTGTCGGCCATGGTCGGTCTGTAATCTCATTGAAGAATGTCTTCAATGATGAGTCCCACTTCGAACTGAGCCCTGATGACCAGCGAAGACGTGTATGCAGATGTCCCAGTCAGCAGTGGGATACCGACCAAAATGCCACAAGATGGCCACCGAATGAGATCATAGGTATTTTCTTCGTCCGCAAAAAGAACTTATTTAAGATGAAATAGTGTCAAGTTTAAATTTTCTTTGTTTTGTATACTTGCTGTAGTGTCCGTTCTTGTCGCACAACTGAACATTAGCGTCCCAGCAAAGCTTGTTCTTGAAAAAACTTGTTCTTTAGCTGAAGTCCCGATAATCTCGACATAACCCCAAACTTTGCATGACATAAACACAAAAGATTCTATTCAAGTTTTCTTGAGAGTGCAAAATTCGTTTAAAAAAGACAGCAACTAGTTTCATCAGTGTCTATCGTCGTAATAAAGGTGTAATTAAACGTCTCTAAGTCGTATTTAACTAACACATTTCGTATTGTTTAGTAGTTCGATAGACGCGATCTAGGCCCAAATTTTCCGAGTTATGAACGTTTAAAAACGTCACCAAACACGCCTGATAACGTAAATTCTCTAAAAGCAAAGTAATTACAAATTCATTCTTCTGTCATTGTGTCTCTAAATAATTACAAAAACAACAACCACCGCACATAAGACCTTTGTATCGTTTTTTGCTTACACACAGCCAATATCGCGTCCTTGACAAATTAAAAACATTCTTTGAACTTAATTATTGTTTAGAAACTTACCATGAGTGAGAAATGTGGGAGCTGTTATAGGGTAGTGAGTAGAGGGATTTGTTGCCAATCTTGTACGAAATACTTTCACTGGGGGGGGGGGGGGGGAGGGGATGCAGTGAGGAGAGTGTTGGGAGAACAGAAGAGGCTCTCTCCTGGAACTGCAGAATATGCAGTAGGAACAATTTGATGGGGGAACAGGAAAGGAAAATCTGTGCCCTTCAGGCGCTGTTAGAGGAAGCAAGGAAGGAACTGATAAGGATCAAGGGATATAGGGGGGGAGGAGGGTGGCTGGGAACTGGCAGCTGGTAGGAGGATAGGAGAAAAGGGAACGCGATCTGACAGTTTTATCATCAACACCAAAAACAGGTATCTACCACTGCCAGAGTTAAGTGGAGCAGAGCCTCACGTACATCAAGGAGCAGGAAATGTACATCACACTTCAACCAAGGCCAAGAAGCCTAGGAATGTGCAAAGTGTTAGGAAGAAGAAAGTGCTGCCGCTAGGTAGTATTCATGGGCGAGTGTAGGCCCTAAGTTACAGGAAAGTTTAGGGGCAGCGTACCAGGCCACCAGTATCTTCACGACAAATGCAGGGCTAAGTCATGTGAAGGAGGACCTAGAGTCTTTATGTAAGGACTTTACAAAAGAGGACCATGTAGTGATAATTGGTGGGGTGGGAAACAGTTTGGACAGGGAGGGGGCATATGACATAGGTGGTGACCTGGACAAGATAGCTTCCCTGACTCATGGCACCAATGTACACTTGGTTGAGCTGTTCCAGTGTCATGATCGACCACACCTTGATGGAGCTGTGAGGCGAATCAGTGTGGGGTTAGGGATGGCTCTATGAACAGCTTACTTTGCTCATGTTTCTCTGGTGCCCGACGGGACTATCAACAGATGGGGTTTCAGTAGGCATGGCCTACACCTAAACAGGACTGGGGAGGGAAGATTGGTACCGCTGATTCATGAAAGTATGGGGGGGGGGGTGGATCTCGGTCCACACATGATCAAATAACTGTTGTCTTAGGTAGGAAAAGCAGATCTTTTTTAGGATAAATCCAGACAACAGGTTCCCCTGCCTAAAGAGAATCTCAAGCAGTTTAAAAAATACTGAAACAATCACATCAAATACCACTCATACCAGATGTCACAAAAAAAACCATTGGAAAGAGTAATGTGGGGCATTTCACACACTTAACAATCAAAACATGCAATCAATGAAAAATAAAATACAACTATTAGAAGCTGAGCTCCAATCTTTGAACTGCACAGTAGTTTGTATTACTGAGCACTGGCGTAGAGACACAGAAACCAAACATCTAGTATTATCACTGTATGATAGGGCAAACTCTTACTGCAGGACTACTTCAAGGGGTGGAGGATCATACATTTATATCAGATAAGGAACACAGTTCAAATTAAGACATGACCTCAGTACAGTAAGTGAAGACAAACACTTTGAAATATCAGCTATTGAATTAACAGGGCTTGATATCACCAAGAAATTAATCATTATGTATGTGTATAGATCTCCCAGTGGCAGTGTGGAAACTTAATTCAATAAATTAACAGAAGTCCTAGATAAAGTCTCAAGTACAAAGGTAAACATAATTCTGTGTGGGGACATTAACATCAACACTAATATCAGGAATGAATCCAGCAGCACCTTCATAAACATCCTTCAAAGTTTTAGCATGTCCCTGTTGGTCAATAGTGCAACAAGGGTTACTACAATGACTGCTTCAGTAATTGACCATGTGGCCACAAATATGGACAGGGAAAAATGTGATGTACCTGTAAAAGATCTCAGGCTATCAGACCATCTCCGTCAAATAACAACAGTAAAATCAGGCATCAAATCATTCCCTAAACTACAAGCCTACAAACGACATATATCAGAAATCAAATTAAAGATTTTCCAAATGGACTAGAAAAACAAAGCTGGGATGAAGTGAATAAGGAAACCAATGTGAATATGAAATTCTCTAAGTTATCCACATTGCTTAAATTGTACTTTGAAAAGGCTTCAAATGGTTCAAATGGCTCTGAGCACTATGGGACTTAACGTCTGGGGTTATGAGTCCCCTAGAACTTAGAACTACTTAAACCTAACTAACCTAAGGACATCACACACATCCATGCCCGAGGCAGGATTCGAACCGGCGACTGTAGCAGTTGCGCAGTTCCGGACTGAAGCGCCTAGAACCGCTCGGCCACCGCTGCTGGCGGTTTGAAAAGGGATTTCCAAAAGTATGCATGTCTGTATCAACATCTCACAAAAACAGATCGTTAACAGCAGGTATTAAGAAGTCCCCCAAACACTCAAACATCTCAGTTCCATGAAAAAGAATCGCAGTGATCCAGAATTCTTAAATTTCCATCACAGATACAAAAAGATCTATAGGAAGGTGCTGATTGCTGCAAAAAATTTATTTAATGACAAAATTATATATAATGCAGAGAATAAAAGCAAAGCAGTCTGGGATGTTATCAAAAAGGAAATGGGGAGAGACAAACAAACGCAGAGTAACATACTACTAAGGATAAGGTAATAAATGATCTACAACACTTAGCAAACTATGTAAACGAGCATTTTTCAACTATTGAAGAGACGTTACACCAAAAATTCCCCTAAACAAATATAATACCTGTAAAAAATGTTGCACTAAATACAATGATGTTACTTCCAACCACAGAGAATGAAGTCAATAAAACTGTTCAAAAACTAAAAAATAAAAAGTCAGTAGGCTTAGATGAAGTACCAATTTGTGTACTGAAACAATGCATCGGGATTTTACAAGGTCCCTTAACAAATGTAATAAATGAATCCTTCACATCAGGGACATTTCCAGAGCAGCTAAAACAGGCAAGAGTTGTACCTTTGCTTAAGAAAGGTAATGCAGAAGACATAGAAAATTACCGCCCCATTTCCCTGCCATCAGCATTCTCAAAAATAATAGAAGCAATTATGAAAGACAGATTAATGAATTATCTGAATAAATACAATGTTTTAAGCGAATCACAGTTTGGTTTTCGAAGTGGCAAAAATACAGAGTCAGCATAGTAGAATTCACAAAAGTTGTACCTGATGCTCTTGATAAAGATGAGTGTGCCACAGGCATATTTTTATATCTTTCTAAGGCGTTTGATACAGTTGACCACAAGATTCTATTAAATAAATTAGAAGCGTTAGGAATAAGAGGGGTAGCTAATGACTAGTTTCGATCATATCTAGCAGTTAGGGTGCAAAAAGTAGAGATTACACATACTTCAAATAGATCTAAATATTTAGTAAAACGCTTATCAGAAGCAAAATACATTAATATACGGGTTCTGCAAGGTAGTATATTAGGACCAATACTATTCCTGATATACATCAATGACTTTCCCAGTAGTGTTACTCATCGGGAAAAAATTCTCTTCTCTGATGTCAGAAATATTATAGCTGCTGAGAAAACAAGAGAACTTCTTGCCAAGAAAGCAAATGAAACTCTCAAGGAAGTTTACAATTGGTCAATAAGCAATAAAGTGACACTGAACATAAAGAAAACTAATGCCATGAATTTCAGTTTAAGAGGAAAAATGACAATGTTAAATTAAATGTAGATGGCACCTCTATAGACTGTGTAACAAATACAAAATTTCTAGGAATCTACATCTACATCTACATGACTAGTCTGCAATTCACATTTAAGTGCTTGGCAGAGGGTTCATCGAACCACAATCATACTATCTCTCTACCATTCCACTCCCGAACAGCGCGCGGGAAAAACGAACACCTAAACCTTTCTGTTCGAGCTCTGATTTCTCTTACTTTATTTTGATGATCATTCCTACATATGTAGGTTGGGCTCAACAAAATATTTTCGCATTCGGAAGAGAAAGTTGGTGACTGCCCTTTTTTGCACCCTTTCGATGTCCTCCGTCAATCCCACCTGGTAAGGATCCCACACCGCGCAGCAATATTCTAACAGAGGACGAACGAGTGTAGTGTAAGCTGTCTCTTTAGTGGACTTGTTGCATCTTCCAAGTGTCCTGCCAATGAAACGCAACCTTTGCCTCGCCTTCCCCATAATATTATCTATGTGGTCTTTCCAACTGAAGTTGTTCGTAATTTTAACACCCAGGTACTTAATTGAATTGACAGCCTTGAGAATTGTACTATTTATCGAGTAATCGAATTCCAACGGATTTCTTTTGGAGCTCATGTGGATCACCTCACACTTTTCGTTATTTAGCGTCAACTGCCACCTGCCACACCATACAGCAATCTTTTCTAAATCGCTTTGCAGCTGATACTGGTCTTCAGATAACCTTACTAGACGGTAAATTACAGCATCATCTGCGAACAACCTAAGAGAACTGCTCAGATTGTCACCCAGGTCATTTATATAGATCAGGAACAGCAGAGGTCCCAGGACGCTTCCCTGGGGAACACCTGATATCACTTCAGTTTTACTCGATGATTAGCCGTCTATTACTATACGAACTACGACCTTCCTGACAGGAAATCACGAATCCAGTCGCACAACTGAGACGATACCCCATAGGCCCTCAGCTTGATTGGAAGTCGCTTGTGAGGAACGGTGTCAAAAGCTTTCCGGAAATCCAGAAACACGGAATCAACCTGAGATCCCCTGTCGATAGTGGCCATTACTTCGTGCGAATAAAGAGCTAGCTGCGTTGCACAAGAACGATGTTTTCTGAAACCATACTGGTTATGTATCAATAGATCGTCCCTTCGAGGTGATTCATAATGTCTGAATACAGTATATGCTCCAAAACCCTACTGCAAACCGACGTCAATGATATAGGTCTGTAGTTCGATGGATTAGTCCTACTACCCTTTTTAAACACTGGTGCGACCTGCGCAATTTTCCAATCTGTAGGTACAGATATGTCGGTGAGCGAGCGGTTGTATATGATTGCTAAGTAGGGAGCTATTGTATCAGCGTAATCTGAAAGGAACCTAATCGGTATACAATCTGGACCTGAAGACTTGCCCGTATCAAGCGATTTGAGTTGCTTCGCAACCCCTAAGGTATCTACTTCTAAGGAACTCATACTAGCAGCTGTTCGTGTTTCAAGTTCTGGAATATTCCATTCGTCTTCCCTGGTGAAGGAATTTCGGAAAACTGCGTTCAATAACTCCGCTTTAGCGGCACAGTCGTCGGTAACAGTACCATCGGCACTGCGCAGTGAAGGTATTGACTGCGTCTTGTCGCTTGTGTACTTTACATACGACCAGAATTTCCTGGGATTTTCTACAAAATTTCGAGACAATGTTTCGTTGTGGAACCTATTAAAGGCATCTCGCATTGAAGTCCGTGCCAAATTTCGCGCGTCTAAATTTTAGCCAATCTTCGGGATTTCGCGTTCTTCTGAACTTCGCATGCTTTTTCCGTTGCCTCTGCAACAGCGTTCGGACCTGTTTTGTGTACCATGGGGGATGAGTTCCATCTCTTACCAATTTATGAGGTATGAATCTCTCAATAGCTGTTGCTACTATATCTTTGAATTTGAGCCACATCTCGTCTACATTTGCATAGTCAGTTCGGAAGGAATGGAGATTGTCTCTTAGGAAGGCTTCTAGTGACACTTTATCCGCTTTTTTAAATAAAATTAGTTTGCCTTTGTTTCTGGTGGATTTGGAAGAAACGGTATTGAACCTAGCTACAACGACCTTGTGATCACTAATCCCTGTATCAGTCATGATGCTCTCTATTAGCTCTAGATTGTTTGTGGCTAAGCGGTCAAGTGTGTTTTCGCAACCATTTACAATTCGCGTGGATTCGTGGACTAACTGCTCGAAATAATTTTCGGAGAAAGCATTTAGGACAATCTCGGAAGTGTTTTCTGCCTACCACCGGTTTTGAACAAGTATTTTTGCCAACATATCGAGGAAAGGTTGAAGTCCTCACCAACTATAACCGTATGAGTGGGGTATTTATTTGTTACAAGACTCAGATTTTCTCTGAACTGTTCAGCAACTATATCATCGGAGTCTGGGGGTCGGTAGAAGAGCCAATTATTAACTTAGTTCGGCTGTTAAGTATAACGCCCACCCAAACCAATTCGCTCGGAGTATCTACACGGACTTCACTACAAGATAAACCACTACTGACAGACACAAACACTCCACCACCAATTCTGCCTAATCTATCTTTCCTGAACACCGTCTGAGACTTCGTAAAAATTTCTGCAGAACTTATTTCAGGCTTTAGCCAGCTTTCTGTACCTATAACGATTTCAGCTTCTGTGCTTTCTATTAGCACTTGAAGCTCAGGGACTTTCCCAGCACAACTACAACAATTTATAACTACAATTCCGACTGTTCCTTGATCCAAGCACGTCCTGTATTTGCCATGCACCCTTTGAGATTGCAGCCCACCCCGTACTTTTCCGAGGCCTTCTAACCTAAAAAACCGCCCAGTCCACGCCACACAGCCTGCGCTATCCGTGTAGCCGCGAATGAATATTGATTCTCCGTTGAAGTGGTGTGAACACACAGAGGTGCTTGGAAACATGTCATCAGCATCTGATGCACTTAGAATCCTATCATCAGTGTGTATTATGCAGTGTCTGTTAGTTACATATTATTCATATGTACACTCAATTCTTAGCTATGGCATTCTTTTTTGGGGAACAAACGAGCAAAATATGAACACAATTTTCAAACTCCAGAAAAGAGCCATAAGAACAATAATCAAAAATACAAGTCAAGCTCATTGTAAAGATCTATTCAATACACTGAGGATTTTAACTGTTCCATGTGAATACATTTACCAGTCAGTTGTACACATCAAAAATAACATTCGTAATTACTACACAAACAGTTATGTCCATGACCATGCAACAAAAGATAGACTCAACTTACATTTACCAAGAAAAAATAAACATAAAACTCAAAACGGCACATTTTTCCAAGGAATAAAACTGTACAATAAATTACCAAAAGAGATTAAAGAAATTGCAGAAATAGACTTATTTAAAAAGGCAGCTAAGAAGTACCTGTTGTGCAATACATTTTACACATTGAAGGATTACTTAGGTAAAACAAAGTAGGGGTTTGATAAAAAAAAAGTTATACAAATAAATAATAAAAATAATGATTATAAAACATTCAACATTCCACACAAAACCTTCACTTTATGTTTTTCCCTTCTTTTTTCTCTTCTGGAAACACTCTCCCTTCAAGCTATACATGATAGCACAATACTAACACCTCTTCCTCTTTCTGAGCTCAACATCTCACTCATTATGGAGGGATGCTGACTCAGTTTTTCAGGATGGCAAATGGGAATTTGCGGTACAGAAAATGGTCCAGAGATCACCAGTGTGTGTGTTTGTGTGTGTAGTGAGTGAAGTGCTATGAAACAATTTGTGTGTAGTGTGTGCACTGACTGGTAGTGAGATACGAGTGAACGGTGTTGCATTACACTATTTAATAATTTATTTGTAAAAAAAGTATTGTATACGAGGAGTAAAATATAATGATTGTCTCTAACTAGAAGTCTTTAAATATATGTGTAAACGAATTAGCTTATTTTAAATTGGTCTAAACTTGTAAATACTTTGACATGTCCTATATCCTTGTAAAAAGAGATCTGCAGATGAATAAAGCTACTACTACTACTACTACTACAACCGGACTGTCGCCTGCCATATAGAGGTGGGTAGTTCGCGAACTAACAGGTCCAAAGGAACGGTTCACCAAGATGAACGAAAGGACCGAGGAACGAATTCCAAGGAACGATCGGTTCGTAGTTCACTTAGGTCGCGGCGGTCTACTTATAGTTCCTGGGAACGAGGAACGATCGGTTCATAGTTCACTTCGGTCGCGGCGGTCTACTTATAGATCCCGAGAACGAGGACCGATCGGGGCATAGTTCACTAGTTCACTTAGGTCGCGGCGGTCAATTCGGCAGTTGTCGTTCCAGCCTCGGTCGCGTGCTCGTCTCAGTCTGGGTCTCCCTCGGCAGCAGTCGTCGTTTTTCGCATGACCACCTGTCTCAGTTCCACTGCCGACTGCTCCTACTTAGTTCAGTATCCAGTTGTTCGTTACGTTCACTGGGCTCGCCTATTTTACATGTGTTCCAAACTGTTCTTGCGCTTGGTTCTGGCTATTCAGCGTCACGACCGGTAATCAAAAAGTATTTTATAGTTACGTAAATTACATAAAAATTACGTTGTATGTAATAGGTACGTCTTTTCAGGTACCAAAAGGGCATATCAGCTCACTTTATTATATCGATTAACAGCAGAAGACATACTTATAACAAGGCAAGTTTTTTTTGTTATTCATATATTTTTTGGTTTCGTCGACTTGATTTAGCAGCTAACTTTCAATAATTTGCTTAATTTTTAGTGTAAGAAAATTAATATAAAACGATTTTCGTGTGTCTTTCATATACAAAACATTACATTTAGGAAGGTTCTAATTATCTCTAAGTTTGGTTGTTTCCAATTTGCATTACTTGCTAGTTTGGTTTCTTGGAAAAAAAAGAAATGTGGGTTGTGGGCCATTTTGACTCAGTAGGAAAATCGGTGCCTCTCCATTTGAAAAGACATAAATTGCCATAAAATCGTATTTACTTATTATCTCAAAAACATTTGTTCAGAAGGAGCTTTCAAACCAAAAACTTTGTCACTGTGATCTTAATTATTATTATTATTATTATTGCTGCATTAACTTTAATAATACAACATAAAAACCTAATTTTTACTAAGCGTGTGAGGCAAGTATGAGAAAACCACATTTTATTTTATGCTTCCATAAAGTCTCTATTTCCCCTACGAACTCAGCTTTGGCAGATAAGGCGGCGGGCCCGTGCACGCAGACGTTTGAAGGTAATGAGGTGTTCAATGCAGGGATGTCGCTTGTGACGCTGTAGCGCCCGCCGGCGATCTTTAATCGCTGCAGCGATCTCAGGCGACCACCAAGGCACAGTCCGCCGCCGAGGGGACCCAGAGGAACGGGGAATGTCAGATTCGGCGGCAGTAACGCTGCCGGTGGTGACCGATTGAACCACCGCATCAATTTCATCATTAGAGAGAGGCTCAATAGCGGCAGTGGAGGAGAACAAATCCCAGTCAGCCTTATTCATAGCCCACTTGCTAGGGCGCCCAGAAGAGTGACGCTGTGGTAGTGACAGAAAGATCGGAAAGTGGTCACTACCACACAGGTCGTCATGCACACTCCATTGGACAGACGGTAAGAGGCTAGGGCTACAGATCAAAAGGTCAATGGCGGAGTATGTGCCATGCGCCACACTGAAGTGTGTGAAGGCACCATCATTTAAAATCGAGGGATCAAGCTGCGACAATAAATGCTCAACGGTGGCGCCTCGACCTGTTACCACGGACCCACCCCACAGAGGGTTATGGGCGTTGAAGTCGCCCAGTAGCAAGAAAGGTGGCGGCAATTGGGCTATCAGCGCAGCCAGGACATGCTGCGAGACATCACCATCCGGTGGAAGGTAAAGACTGCGGCGTCCACACCCGAACAGCGACAGCCTCTAAGGGTGTTTGGAGAGGGACAGACTCGCTGTGCAGAGTGTGAAGGACATAGAGGCAGACGCCACCAGACACCCTTTCATAAGCAGCCCGGTTCTTATAATAACCCCGATAGCCATGGAGGGCGGAAGTTCGCATTGCTGGAAACCAAGTTTCCTGAAGAGCAATGCAGAAGAAAGGGTGAAGGCTAATAAGTTGTCGCTCAGCTAGATGGTGGAAGAAACTGCCGTAGTTCCACTGGAGGATGGTATTGGCCATGTCTGAGAAAGGCGTGACGGGACTTGGAAGGCAGATTACGCCGCTGGGTCACCTGCTGCCTCCAATTGAGCACCAGTGCTAGCGCTATCCATGGCGTCTGAGGGACTGGCGAGATCGAGGTCCTCAGTGGACGCCAGAATCTCCACCTCGTCCTCAGACGCAGAGCTCGTAGGAAGCGGTGGGATGGGTGCCACCTCAACATCGTTAGCCTTGGGGACTTTCTTCTTCTTCTGTTTCTCTCGCTGTGCCTTCGGTGGTTCAGGCTGGGAGGGCTTCACTGGGTCAGTCTCAGGGACAGACGATGACCGTGAGGCCCTACGACCAGGGACCGGTGGTTGTTTGAGCCACTTGCGGCTGTCTGCTTTTGTACCGGTCGGAACTTGCGAAGGGAGGTCCCCAAGGGACCCCTTCCTGGCGAGAGGAGCTGAAGAAGACTTACACTTCTCTGGCTGGGAAGGGGGAACTGATGTCCCCGAGTGTTGGGGGGGTGTGTTGCTCTTGAAGTAGATGGAGCAGGAGCAAGAGGTTGTGAAGTGCCCCCCACAAGCAAGGGGGCTGGTGGTTTCTGACCGATCTTAGAGCCGATTCGGGACGATGGGAGAACCATCGTGGCAGCAGCGGCGTAAGTTGACGTCATTGCCATATAATGGAGCCACTCATATTTCCGCCTAGGCTCGGGGTAGGTCAGGCGGTACAAGGTCTTATATTCCATTATCTTCCTTTCTTTCTGGAATATCCTACAGTCCGGCGAGCAGGGGGAATGCTGTTCTCCGCAGTTAACACAGATAGGAGGCGGAGCACATGGAGTATTGGGATGCGAAGGACGTCCACAATCCCGACACGTGATGCTGGAAGTACAGCGAGATGACATGTGTCTGAACTTCCAGCATTTAAAACACTGCATTGGAGGAAGGATATATGGCTTGACATCACAACGGTAAACCATCACCCTAACCTTTTCGGGTAAGACATCACCCTCAAAGGCCAAGATGAAGGCACCGGTGGCTACCTGATTGTCCCTCGGACCCCGATGGATGCGCCAGACGAAGTGAACACCTCGTCGTTCTAGATTGGCGCGTAGTTCATCGTCGGACTGCAGAAGAAGATCCCTGTGGAATATAATACCCTGGACCATGTTGAGACTCTTATGGGGCGTGATGCTAACTGAATCATCCCCCAACTTGTCACAAGCGAGCAACCTCTGCGACTGGGCAGAGGAAGCTGTTTTGATGAGAACTGACCCAGAGCGCATTTTGGACAAGCCCTACACCTCCCCGAACTTGTCCTCTAAATGCTCCACAAAAAACTGAGGCTTGGTTGGCATAAAAGATTCACCATCAACCCGCGTACAGACAAGGTACTGAGGTGAATAATCTCCACCGCTGTCTTTAGCCATGCGTTCCTCCCATGGAGTGGCTAGGGGGGGAAATAATCTTTGATTGTATTGCTTGCCATTGAGGTTAGACCTCGATCGCTTAGAGACTGCTGGTGGAGGCCCACCAGCGAGAGATGAGGTACCACGCTTCATTGTGGGTCATCCGCCATGATGCCACCCACTCCGACCAGGGGCTCTCCCCACGGGCGCCAACCAGCCGCAGCAAAGACCACCTGGCAGGATGGCCTTTGCCGGGAGTCCCAATGCCCCAGAGGGATAGGCATCTACTCCTCGGCATACGTGGGGAGGCAGCAGCTCAGGCATCAGCAGTGCGATCCCTGTGTAGTCAGGGGGCTACCACCAAGAGGGTACATGACGACCCCACCACAATGGACTGGCTACCGTGCTGGATGTCGGGTGTCAAATATCCATATGTGTCATGAGTGCGAAGATGGAAGTGCATAATGGAGGGCATGTATGCCACCCGGAACACACTGCAGCTGACGTGGCCGGATGCTCGGTGTAAGGCCAACTCCATGACAAAATCGGTTGTGCCAGATCTGAGGACAAGATGGATATAGAATGCACCATGTAAGGTGTCCTTCCCCAAATGGTACGCACTAACAGAAAATTTTGAAATCTAGTGGTCAAACCCCTTAGCGGACCATCACATTAAGGCCGAAAAGTTTGAGACTCCTTTTAGTCGCCTCTTACGACAGGCAGGAATATCGCTGGCCTATTCTAACCCCCGAACCCGCAGGGGGTTATTAAGTTGGGAAACAGTCACCAACAGCTTTACATGACTACATGAGCTATAGCCCAAGTGCGTCGCGAGAGATTTTCATGTTCTCTTCTCCAGCTCTCTACACATCGTCATCGATTGTTTCGCAATTGTTGCTTGCATTAGTTTGTTATTTCTTCACTGCCTAATTATTACGTGTTTGTCTGTTTGTTGTATCTGCTCGTAACGGGCAACACATCGTCCGTAATTGACGAGCAGTCTTTACTCGGGGCAGGTTTTCCATGCACCACCCTGTATTATTTCCCTGCGATCAGCCGCACAAGGCTACGCTTGGCTAAATGAGAGATTCTGCAGAATCACAGAAATTACTTCTAAAAGTGTGTAAGAATTCTGTAATGAATAAAAACTCTATACTCCAGAGAGAGGCAAGTGCCCCCTCTTGGTGCCCTCCATCCTTCAGTCACTTACACTAGTAGCTTTCAGTTTTTCATAAGAACCATATACCAAGGACAAATGAACGGTAAACGAGTAAAAATGAACGGTTCCCAAAAAAGAACGATCAGCAGTGAACTAGTTCCCAAGGATGAACGAGTTTACCCATCTCTACTGCCATAAGGCCCAACAACCAGGAGTGATGGTCTTGGGTGCCACTTCATTTCACAGCAGGACGCTTTTGGTTGTCATCCACGGCACTCTTGCAGCACAGGGGTGTACATCGGCGATATTCTACAGCCTGTTTTTTTACTCTTTATGACAAGCCATCCTGGACTTATATTTCAGAAAGGTAATACCCGTCCGCACATTGCTAGAGTTCCTGCTGCTGGTCTTCATGCTTGCCAAACTCTACCTTGACCAGCAAGGTCGCCGGATCTCTCCCTAATCGAAAACGTGTGGAGCATTATGGTTATGGCCCTCCAAACGATTTCGCGATTTTGACGGTCTAATGCACCAGTTGGACAGAATTTGTCACGATATCCGTCGGGATGACATCCAACAACTCTCTTGATCAATGCCAACGGAATAACTGTTTGCATAAGAGCCAGAGGTGGACCAATGCGTTATTCACTAGCTCAATTTGTGAAGCTCTTTCTCTTGAATAAATCATCCAATTTTTCTGAAACTGTGATCATTTGTTTGACTGTAGATGCATGTCACCTGTACTTTTTTTTCTTAGATTGAATAGACACATCTGTCACGCAGTGTCTGATAACATTGATACCCACCTGGGTTTAAGATTTCAAGATCA
This sequence comes from Schistocerca piceifrons, assembly GCF_021461385.2. NCBI lineage: Eukaryota > Metazoa > Arthropoda > Insecta > Orthoptera > Acrididae > Schistocerca > Schistocerca piceifrons. The sequence goes on from NC_060149.1 coordinate 333,082,052, forward strand.
TTCTAAACTGAAATTTTTAAATTTACTATCACATGAAAACTATGGACAATACTGTAACTAGTTCCTCGAAAGCAGCTTCCAGAGTCCCTTAGATGCCAATGGAAAGTTCTTCGATGCTATTTGATTGAAAAATAAGATGGCTATAGTGTCCATTACTGAAGAATTTAGAAACAAAACCATGAGTGAAGTTGCAAAACTGCTGTGCGCTAACACAGGTCCAAACAAAAGTTTTCAGCAGTTTAATATGTTAGTGTCACTGTTATATACGTTTCCTGAGAGTTCATCTTTAGTAAAAGAGTCATTTTCAGCTGCGAAGAGAATCAAAAGTTACTCTCGAAATTCTACTGGAGAAGAGAGAGTCTCATCTTTCAACTGAAACTGGTGTACTAGGAGGACTAAGAAAGAAGGAAAGAACATTTCTTTGAGAAGGTTTGCTTCCCAGGAGAGAAGAACAGAATTTCATTCCGTTGATGTTGCAGAGGTGCTCTAGGTAGAGATTAAAGCCAGACACTAGTTATTTTCTATAAAAGTATGCTTATCGTAATTTAAATTGACATTAAGTCTAACTACACTGATGAAAAAAATGCAACACCAAGAAGGAGTTGTGCGACAGAAACGAAAGTTGATAGGCGTATTTCTACACGTGAAAGATGATGTCTATTCAAATGTCACTCCAGTCACATAGCAGTTGCATCAGTAGAACCACTATGAGGATGCAAATCACGTTTGCTTTAAATACACTTTGTAACGGTCGCGAGTGTCAGTTACCTATGGGATCAGATGTGGTGAGTTGTTGTTAGTCAGGAATGCCTTTAAGGCGACGAAGACGCCATTATCAACACCTCACTGAGTTTGAACGAGGTCGTGTAATAGGGCTACGAGAAACTGGATGTTCCTTCTCGGATATTGTAGAAAGACTTCCCAGGAATGTAGCCATTTTACGTGATTGCTGGCACCGGTGGCCACGAGAATATATTGTCACAAGAAGACCTGGCTCCAGACTGCCATGTGGCACTACCAAGAGGGAAGACCACTGTGTTCGGCATATGGCTCTGGCTCATTGTATTGCATCTACAGCAGCAAGTTCAGTAGCAGTTGGCACCACAATGACACAACGAACTGTTACAATATATCTCAACGGGAGGGGGGGGGGGGGGGGGTTACTGATGGCAATTGCTGTGGGACATTAAGCAGAATCAGCGGTGACGACCGAAAATGTGTACTGGACCGGGATTCGAACCCGGTACACATTTTCGATCGTCGGCGCAGATTCCGCTTAATGTCTCGCTGCATCTGATAGCAGTGACCCCTCCCGCCCCTTCCATTGACATACAGTGTTTCACAGCTGCGGGATCTGTGTGATGTCTCTTCTTTCGAAGGAACAGGACAGAGTTCGTCACGAGTCGATACACAATCTACTTGCATAAATGCCAGGAGTAATTGGTAGACTCAAGTGCGCGGCAGCAAGGGAACACTTAATGTTGCATTCAACGCTACAAGCGAGCACAAATATGTTTTCTCTTCTCAGAGCAACAGATGATACTGCTTTTGTGGATATGTATGCACTAACTCTGAACAGTTGGAGAGGGATCACGAGTCACAATGCCAGCAATATCTCCAAACCTAGCTATGTTTAGCCCTCCACTCGTCGACAAGACTCTCCTTGTCTGCCCAGCACCGCACCAGATACCAGAGTCCTGAGTACCTCTTGTTGCCGCCAAACTTTCTAGCTCCTCTCACATGTGTCCCTGCAGATTTTCTACCAATCAGGACTCTGAAATTTCGCGCAGTTCTCCCAGCTTTCACAGGCCGTATTTGTGTCCCGTTACAACCGTTGTATTGCCGTAACGGCGAGAAGCAGTCTCTCTCTCTGTCTCCCATGTACGCTCTCTCTCTCTCTCATTCCACCTGTGTGGTCTCAGGCTCGCCCGGCGCCCCCTACAGTCACTGGTGACACTCTGCCGCCAAAGCAGCTACTGTGTGAAGCTCTGGCCAGCCACCAGCCACCTCGCTTGTTCCACAGCTCAAAACAGTTCTTTCCTGTGTCCATCCAAACCACGTCCCCAATGATAATATGCAAAGTTCTCAAAATCTTATGTACCAGTATGAACCTTGGGTTTGCTATTAGTATTATTTCTGCCTAATGGCTCTACCTGTCAACGTGGTATTTGTCATTTACTTCCTGAATCAATCTCATGTAAGGTGCTGAAATCTGCCACCTTACAATTATATTATAATTAATAATATAACTATAATATTCAGTGCTTCAGTTGTCTGAATTGCCATGGCACACCACTGTGAGTATTTTGATAAATACAGGTTTCATTAATTATCGTTACGTATTATTCGCAACATACTTTTTAAAGACCTAAGGATGTGTAAGGAGGATCGTGAACTTGAAAATATGAATACGACATTATTTTATTGCGAAAAGTCACATTTACTACGGATACTTAAAAATTTTGGTGTATGTTTAAGCAAAAAATTCAAATCAGTTACCGAATCTGGTATAAGAAATCAGTAAAAATTAACCTTCTGTTCGAAATTTTTAAATGTAAAGTACGTGACCAGATTACAGTATTTTAAAAGGATAGGTATGATTCACTCAAACTAAGTTGACACTCAGAGGAATGGCTGATGGGAGCGACCGCAAAAAGGCATTTCCCATTGACACAGTCGCTCCCATCTGCCACAGCACCGAGTGTTAACTTAGTTCGTGCGAATGGTTAAGTAGGCTCTCCCTCAACCTGGTATTGCGAAGGTTAATTGAGACTTTTCTCATGGATGTACAATATGTTAAAAGACGTTTGAATTACTTTCATTGATGAAATAATAACGAACTTGTCATGATAAATGTTTAACACAATGAAGTGTACTTGATGATTATTTGGCTGTTGTAGCCATGCATCATCAAGCAGAAATTAGTTTACAGCACTTCTTTATATTGATCAGATTGCTGCACTGGCGATACTTAGAGGTCGGGTTTGAAGTGGATTGGTTCCATCCACCAACGCTTTTTATCTCCCGCCAAGGCTCACAAGAAAGAGCAAGGAGGTTAAGCATTTGGCATGTCTTGCATTATCTTTGCCGATAAGCAGTGTTGCATGAGGTGTGTTTTACAATAGAGAGAGCGAATGATTGAGTGTTATGTTTGTGTATTGCGTTATTTAAGCCTGAAAATTTTCATATAAACAGATGTTGTGAGGCTAACTTTCAATCATGCTCGCCACGATACTGTTTGATAAGGTTAGGTGGAAGTGTCAAAACGAACTGTCAATGTGTTCTCAAGAGCAGCAGTTGCGGCCGAAGCTGCTCGTGTACAAAAAAAGTCTCAAGTATCACCATTGGTCGAAAGAATAACGTCTTCAGAATATGAAATAAACCAAAGGGCATATATTTTGCAAATACTGTAAGTATTTTTCCTTGACTGCTAAACAGTTGTTGATTTTTTATTAAATTCAAAGGTAGTTGTCAGAAGTTATAACGTAAACAGGCAGTTTAGTGACAAAAATGAAAGTTGTGTAAGTCCACCCACCTCCTCATTTAGGATATGCTTGAATGTATGAGAACGACATTATTGCAAAAATTGGATTATGATGTTTTGTTTTGGACCCGGAACAATTGGTAATGTGTTTAGTATGTCAACACTTTGACAATTTTTTAAAACATATCTGTAAAACTTGTTGTACATTAACTCATTTTATGTTCTATGATACCATATGTGCATCTGCATATCAGCCAAAGAGCGAAGGAAATCGTGCAATACGATATTTTAATGAAAATCACAATTTGCGTTACTGGTCTCGGGAGCTCACTCAATAGATGCAGTATTATTTGTCATTATTTTGGTTGGAAAGATTTTAATATATTGTTTACCATTGATGGTTTTAGATTACTTGATAATATTGAAGCATCTTATTATTATGTAATGCTGTTTTGACATTTAAGTGAGTAACAGAGAGAATTTATAGAAGGAAATGTTGAGAATTAACATGTAATAGAAATATTATGGTTATGAAACCAAGGCATGTAGCATGGCATAGTTCTCAACATGGATTTATGCTTTTAGCAGTAGAAAAATCTTACTCATGAACAACTAATTAAAGCAGTGGAGTAAATACCATATTTTAATGTTTCATGTGGGGGTATGAATCTGAAGTAAAATATATGCTGTTGTGTGATAGTTTGCTTGGTTCAGTAATTTAAACAGCAGTGATACATACATTGGGTTCAATTATGAGATAATAACATAATAATACTTGTAACAACCAAATGCTGCTGTTATTTTTACTGATAACAATAAAAATGGGATTTCTTGCAATTATGTATAATGATGATATAATTATACCGATTGAGTCAAAGACTTGAGTTTTTGTGGTATTATTTTGTTAGCTGATTTGAGGGTAGCTGAATATTAAATTTGTAACTTTCGAACAGGTACATAGATCAAATGAGGACCTCATGATGATCTTTCAGACTTTGTTTTATTTTGTAGAGTGCAGGCACCTTATTTACTTCTGCTTAGCATTGAAAGGGGATTTTAAGAAAAAGAGACATCTCATATCTACCAGCAGTAGTTTCCAGACACATTACTGTGTCAGTACCACATCTCTTCTTTGATGCATGACACTATCATAGTGGTGGGCATGTCAGTAGTTCAGATGACTGATGAAGTGGAACAGTTGTCAGTCACCAGTCTGCTGGGCATTTACCACATTCAGTTGTATTAATCTCACTTATGTATGCCTGACTATCTGTGTTAACATGTGTTGATACGTGTAGGTATTATGCGAAAACAAATTGTCAACTTGTAACACTCCTAGCTCCTTTTGTTTGCTACAAGACATGAACGGTCAGCCCACCATTTGTGTACTATCAGGGGCATGGACAGTCAACCCACCAAGCCAAACTTATGGAGGGAGTCTTCCTGATCAACCCTTGTATAAAACAAACATATGGTCATTAGAAGGTCAGCATTGTATCAACATTGGCATCTTGTTGTTATGAGAGATTTAAGCTGCTTGGAAAATATTTTTCCTCCACAAAATCAGAAATTGTTGGAAATATTATTAGCTTTATTGAAAACTAAAAATGTTGCAAAATTTAACCTATAGACTAACACCATTCAAACAGCAAAATTACTGCACAGAACATTCAGCTTCTGTAAGGATGTTGTGTCATGCTGCGACATTATTAACCTAGACATGAGAGTCACAGGAAGATTATGCAGATACTGGTGTCACAGAAATAAAAAATAAAAAAAATGATAAAAGTAAAAGGTACATTGGAGAAAAGAGTAGTACTCATTTAAACATTCAGCTCACATGCTTTGCCAGAGTCCAGATGGGCTTACACTCCAACACTTTTTATGTCAAAGCCTGTGATGTGTTTCAGATGTCAGAGATAAAGACAGACTATTGTTGCATGTAAATGTGGTTGGACCTGCAATAGGTGTGGACCAGCAGCACACAAAACAGAGTTATCCTCTAAATTTCTAGTCTCTGTCTTACTTAGCCTTTATTGCGTTATACAGAACCTTCTATATTTATGATTTGGCAGAATTATTTTACTTTAACTTTATGGCGAGATGGCCATCTGTCACAACAGTCATTGGTTAACTTAAGGGATGGAAGTCGTGTACGCCATCTACCTGTGAGTTATGTAAACATTTGTTATGTGTGTTATTGTATTTTAACAGTTTGTGTATAGTATTCCCTGAGTTAGAGCTTTGGTACTAGCCCAGCATATGCCTACATGAGAGGGAATGCTACATATGAACAACATGCTGGCTCCTGGTGTTGAGACTCTCTCTCTCTCTCTCTCCTGCCTGTCTTGCGAGCTAGTGTGCTGTGTGCTAATCTTTACAGACTGGCCAACAATATTTATTTACACTGACATCCATTAATTGCAAGGTAGATAACCCTATATTGAACAGAGTATGTTTTTGGGAGCAGAAAATTCAGGGACTGAAGTAATCAGGCAGGTTCTTTCTGGCAAAGAATTGTTCAAATAAAATTAACTTAGACTTCTTTCACACAGTACTAAAGAAACAGAAGGAAAACAAATGCAGCCAATTAAAAGGCTCAATATTACTGAATGTAGCTTGTACTACAGTAAAAGCAACTATTTAAATGTTGATGCGTACAACAGTGGATTGAAATATAGTTGCGTCTATCTGCATGAGCTCAGGGAAGCATATGAGATTGCCACTTATTTAGTGTAATGTTGCCCTGTAGTCAGAGACAGTCAGTTTAAAGCCTGAAGGATCTGTTCTGAACCTAGCAGCCTCTTTGGCTCAGTGGATCTGTGATTAACTGAAGACAGTAGAAAATACTCAAGGCAATAGTTTAATTTCTATAAATTATTCCACCGTAGGTAGCTTGGGCAAAGGCACCCAGGTGTGTGGTGAAAGGGGTTATGCGCTCCGCATCCCCCCACTTCCCCCCCCCCCCCCCCCCCCCCCCCGGGCTCTTAGAGGAAAGAAAAAAAATAGTGTAATCACAGGGGAAAGAAAAAAATAGTGTAATCACATGTTTTTCTTTCAAGAAAATGGTTTAAAAGTCAGTATTATGTAGGTTTTTAATGGGGTTGGAACTGAAACTTTTTTATGCATACTTACAAGTCGCCATTCATCTTCCAAAATATTTACAATACTCCATAACCTACCCCCTCCCACAACCCCACCTCCGTCTAGTCCCCCCACCTCCCCCTACCAAGTGTCATATGGGTGCCCTTGGTCTGGGGTGACTCAGTTTAACATTGCATGTAGCTCAGATGAATAATTAATGGGACCTATATTATGCAGTATATACTCATATTTTGTTTTAAAAATAATTGAACTGTATAAAATGTCAACCGCTCTTTTCTGCTGATAGAATGTTATGTTTTCCAAAAGTGTGTTCCTGCTCTTATGCATGTAATGTTCTCAGAAACATGTAAAAACAATAGTATTATGGAAATTAACCTGCAGCCATCTAAATTGTGTATCTCTCATTTTATGGTATGATGTGGTTTCACTAAGGAGTAGTTTTTAATCTGCCTGGCATCTACCAAATCTGAGGGGGAAAGACTACAGGTGACAGTGCATCACTAACATGTGGTGTGCTGCTCTTCATATGCATACTTGATATTTCATTCCATCCATTTTAGTCCCAACTTTTGAATTATTTAATAATAATTCTATAAAAAATTTCTGGTTTGTAAATGGCATTATGTTGTTAAATGATTTACTAAAGTGTCAGGTACTGCTGGAAGTGGCCTTGATCGGGACAGATAATACTACTGGGGCAGTACAACTTGAGCATTAATACACAGTTTTCAGTCCTGCCCATATATAACTATAAAAAGAATGTAAATAAATTTTATCATATCATATGATTGATTGTTGGGGATTAAGAGAAACACCTATAAATTGATTTAATAATGGTTTGTTTCTAGTCTGTTTCCTGTAGCTGCATGTGATATAACTATCCCAAGACAACTCCTTGTAAATATTCTGCATAATAGCCTGTAAAGATAATAGCCCTAAGTATGCACCCTGTGTGTGTGTGTGTGTGTGTGTGTGTGTGTGTGTGTGTGTGTGTTGAGTGGAAATGGAAATGAAGTCCTATGCTTCTTGACAGCGCATAGGGGAACGATGGGGGAGACCCGCATCGCCGTACTAGGCAAGTTTGTAATGGAGGTGGTTTGCTGTTGCCTTCTGCCAGCCATAATGGAGATGAATGATGATGAAGACAACACAACAACTCCCAGTCACCTCGGGGCAGGTGAAAATCCCTGACCCCGCCGGTAATTGAACTGGGGAACCCTTGCTTAGGAAGCGAGAATGCTACCATGAGACCACGAGCTGCAGACGACCGTTGAATAGCATCACCTATTGCGGTCTGTTGTCCAAGACCAAGACGTGAGGAGTGCCCTCTACGGCGAATTTCCTTTTTATATCACGAATAGTGGTGGCTAAGGATGCTGTACTTGAACAAGCTACATAGGGAAATTTGAAGACAATACCGACGACCGCCTCCCCCCCATGAACCATGGACCTTGCCATTGGTGGGAAGGCTTGCGTGCCTCAATGATACAGATAGCCGTACCATAGGTGCAACCACAACGGAGGGCTATCTGTTGAGAGGCTGGACAAACGTGTGGTTCCTGAAGAGGGGCAGCAGCCTTTTCAGTAGTTGCAGGGGCAACAGTCTGGATGATTGACTGATCTGGCCTTGTAACACTAACCAAAACGGCCTTGCTGTGCTGGAACTGCGAACGGCTGAAAGCAAGGGGGAAACTACAGCCATAATTTTTTCCGAGGGCAGCTTTACTGTATGGTTAAATGATGATGGTGTCCTCTTGGGTAAAATATTCCGGAGGTAAAATAGTCCCCCATTCGGATCTCCGGGCGGGGACTACTCAGGAGGATGTCGTTATCAGGAGAAAGAAAACTCGTGTTCTACGGATCGGAGCGTGGAATGTCAGATCCCTTAATTGGGCAGGTAGGTTAGAAAATTTAAAAAGGGAAATGGATAGGTTGAAGTTAGATATAGTGGGAATTAGTGAAGTTCGGTGGCAGGAGGAATGAGACTTCTGGTCAGGTGACTACAGGGTTATAAACACAAAATCAAATAGGGGTAATGCAGGAGTAGGTTTAATAATGAATAGGAAAATAGGAATGCGGGTAAGCTACTACAAACAGCATAGTGAACACATTATTGTGGCCAAGATAGATACGAAGCCCACACCTGCTACAGTAGTACAAGTTTATGTGCCAACTAGCTCTTCAGATGACGAAGAAATTGAAGAAATGTATGATGAGATAAAAGAAATTATTCAGGTAGTGAAGGGAGATGAAAATTTAATGGTCATGGGTGACTGGAATTCGAGAGTAGGAAAAGGGAGAGAAGGAAACATAGTAGGTGAATATGGATTGGGGGTAAGAAATGAAAGAGGAAGCCGTCTGGTAGAATTTTGCACAGAGCATAACTTAATCATAGCTAACACTTGGTTCAAAATCATAAAAGAAGGTTGTATACATGGAAGAATCCTGGAGATACTGAAAGGTATCAGCGTGCGGCCATCCTGATTTAGGTTTTCCGTGATTTCCCTAAATTGCTTCAGGCAAATGCCGGGATGGTTCCTTAGAAAGGGCACGGCCGATATCCTTCCCCATCCTTCCCTAATCCGACCTTGTGCTCCGTCTCTAATGATTCTAAAAGGTTTCAGATAGATTATATAATGGTAAGACAGAGATTTAGGAACCAGGTTTTAAATTGAAAGACATTTCCAGGGGCAGATGTGGACTCTGACCACAATCTATTGGTTATGAACTGTAGATTAAAACTGAAGAAATTGCAAAAAGGTGGGAATTTAAAGAGATGGAGCCTGGATAAACTGACCAAACCAAAGGTTGTACAGAGTTTCAGGGAGAGCATAAGGGAACAATTGACAGGAATGGGGGAAGGAAATACAGTAGAAGAAGAATGGGTAGCTCTGAGGGATGAAGTAGTGAAGGCAGCAGAGGATCAAGTAGGTAAAAAGACGAGGGCTAGTAGAAATCCTTGGGTAACAGAAGAAATATTGAATTTAATTGTTGAAAGGAGAAAATATAAAAATGCAGTAAATGAAGCAGGCAAAAAAGAATACAAACGTCTCAAAAATGAGATCGGCAGGAAGTGCAAAACTGCTAAGCAGGCATGGCTAGAAGACAAATGGAAGGATGTAGAGGCTTATCTCACTAGGGGTAAGATAGATACTGCCTACAGGAAAATTAAAGAGACCCTTGGAAAAGAGAGCCACTTGTATGAATATCAAGAGCTCAGATGGAAACCGAGTTCTAAGCAAAGAAGGGAAAGCAGAAAGATGGAAGGAGTATATAGAGGGTCTATACAAGGGCGATGTACTTGAGGACAATATTATGGAAATGGAAGAGGATGTAGATGAAGATGAAATGGGAGATACGATACTGCGTGGAGAGGTTGACAGAGCACTGAAAGACCTCAGTCGAAGCAAGGCACCGGGAGTAGACAACATTCCATTAGAACCACTGACGGCCTTTAGAGAGCCAGTCCTGACAAAACTCTACCATCTGGTGAGCAAGATGTATGTGACAGGCGAAATACCCTCAGACTTCAAGATGAATATAATAATTCCAATCCCAAAGAAAGCAGGTGTTGACAGATGTGAAAATTACCAAACTGTCAGTTTAATAAGTCACAGCTGCAAAATACTAACGCGAATTATTTACAGACGAATGGAAAAACTGGTAGAAACTGACCTCGGGGAAGATCAGTTTGGATTCTGTAGAAACGTTGGAACACGTGAGGCAATACTGACCTTATGACTTATCTTAGAAGAAAGATTAAGGAAAGGCAAACCTACATTTCTAGCATTTGTAGACTTAGAGAAAGCTTTTGACAATGTTGACTGGAATACTCTCTTTCAAATTCTAAAGGTGGCAGGGGTAAAATACAGGGAGCGAAAGGCTATTTACAATTTGTACAGAAACCAGATGGCAGTTATAAGAGTCGAGGGACATGAAAGGGAAGCAGTGGTTGGGAAGTGAGTGTGACAGGGTTGTAGCCTCTCCCCGATGTTATTCGATCTGTATATTGAGCAAGCAGTAAAGGAAATGAAAGAAAAATTCAGAGTAGGTATTAAAATCCAGGGAGAAGAAATAAAAACTTTGAGGTTCGCTGATGACATTGTAATTCTGTCAGAGACAGAAAAGGACTTGGAAGAGCAGTTGAACGGAATGGACAGTGTCTTGAAAGGAGGATATAAGATGAACATCAACAAAAGCAAAACGAGGATAATGGAATGTAGTCGAATTAAGTCGGGTGATGCTGAGGGAATTAGATTAGGAAATGAGACACGTAAAGTAGTAAAGGAGTTTTGCTATTTGGGGAGCAAAATAACTGATGACGCTCGAAGTAGAGAGGATATAAAATGTAGACTGGCAATGGCGAGGAAAGCGTTTCTGAAGAAGAGAAATTTGTTAACATCGAATGTAGATTTAAGTGTCAGGAAGTCATTTCTGAAAGTATTTGTATGGAGTGTAGCCATGTATGGAAGTGAAACATGGACAGTAAATAGTTTGGACAAGAAGAGAATAGAAGCTTTCGAAATGTGGTGCTACAGAAGAATGTTGAAGATTAATTGGGTAGATTATGTAACTTATGAGGAGGTATTGAATAGGATTGGGGAGAAGTGAAGTTTGTGGCACAACTTGACTAGAAGAAGGGATCGGTTGGTAGGACATGTTCTGAGGCATCAAGGGATCACAAATTTAGGATTGGAGGGCAGCGTGGAGGGTAAAAATCATAGAGGGAGACCAAGAGATGAATACACTAAGCAGTTTCAGAAGGATATAGGTTGCAGTAGGTACTGGGAGATGAAGGAGCTTGCACAGGATAGAGTAGCATGGAGAGCTGCATGAAACCAGTCTCAGGACTGAAGACCACAACAACAACAACATTGCACTAGATTAAACAGCATCATATTTTTACAATAAAAGACACATTGTGTTACAGAAAGAGTTTATCTCAAATTGTAAGCAGTAATTTAGAGTAAAAATCTAATGCTGAATCAGATGTTGTAACATTGGCTGTTGGCTGAGGACAAGTTTTATTAATGTCTTGTTTCATATAATTTATTTTTTGTTTTGATGTGACAGTCTGCCTACAAATAATTACTAAGTAAGAGATACTATACTTATATTAGCTTTACTTTTCCATTGTTCCAGGTATTTTAAGAAGTATTTCGAACACAAGACATAAAAGATGCATCCAGAGTGTAAAAAGTTAGGTCTTCCACTTGATGAGGATCACAGTCATTGTCAGAACTGCATTAAAGTTAAAGAATGCAAAGCAAAAGGACTGAGAACTGAGAAATGTGGTATTATTGACTGCCCAAATGATTGTGGATTTATGTTCCACAAGTGCAAAACGTCAGAACATTTACTATTGTGTCTGAATTTAAGAGTTCCTTGCATTAATTCTGGAAATGGGTGCCCATTTACCATGCCTCGCAAAGAGAGGGGAAAACACTTGGAGACTTGCCCTGCCAGTGTCGTCGTGTGTACAGTGGAATGGAACCGTTGGCCAACATGCAAGATTAAAGGACCACATTTGCCTCGACAATCACATAAATCAGGACAACTAGGTAAAGTAGTTTTCCATTATTTTTATGTCTTATGTGCTGTGAAAACTACATGTTTTCTGTGAAATGGGTGTACTTATGAGTGATGATGTTAATTATAACTTCACCCTTATGAAAAATATTCACATGTTTTGTGCATATCTGACACTATTAATCCAAAAGTCCAGCAGTTAATATTGATAAATTCGCCTTTGTGTCAACTACGGTCTAACAGAGAGGTTTATTTCTTTTTGCGTGGAAGAAAGAGATGTATAATTTTTACATGAAAAATGGCTTAGATAACCTCTCTCACATGAATTCCTTTACTTTTTCATTAGGTTATCCTAAGCAAGTGTTCTATTAGTTAAATGTAACTTAGACTAATTTACTGTGTGCTTCTGTTGGGAATTTATCGTTGGTCTTAGCCAGTCAGATGATAGGATACAGTACCAGTTAGAATTGCTTGATCATATAATATTCATTGTCACAAATATTCGGCTATTTTTTCCAGAATATGTCATGATTTCAGAGGTGTTCGTTAGATTGGGACCCAATAGTTCTGCTTAGACAAAATACCAGGTAACTTCATTTATATAGCAAAGGAAATTACGAACTACCATTGCCATTGGCTACCCACATACAACTCAATATTCACCGAGTTCACTTTGTCTGATTCATCGTCAGTTACCAACTGCAGCGAACGATCGAGCACCTTGGCTCACCATAAATGTACTTTTACCTAAATTTGCTGTTGAGTTTAGTATGTACAGTAAGAAGCCATTTTCTGCTGTTATGTTGCATACTAATCTTGAAACTTAAGAAATGATTATTATGTATGTAATGTAGGCATCAAAGCAACAACTCACCAAATAGGGAAGTGTTGAGTCATAGACAGGCACACAAAAAGGAATGAAAACTTCACTAGCTTCTGGACAAATGATTTTTTGAGCTAGATTTCACATGCATATGCATGTAGACACCCATACAGCTACATTGTGCCAACTGACTACACAATCCTTGGACAGCATTTAGGCAGATAGAGTAGGATGAGTGATTGTGCTGCGTGGACTGGGTGAGGGAAGAAAAGAGCCATGAAGAGGGAGGGAGGGCTGGGGCAGTGCGGCTGATTGCTTGGAGAGAGGTGGCAGGTGTGCACGATAGGACTGTCAGAGGAAGAGGTAGCAGGTGCACGAATGAGGAATGTGACACGTGGGCACTGGAGTGAGCGAGTTCATGCAGTGCACAATGATGGTAACAGAGGGGGGTGTTCTGGGACTGGGTGACAGAACAGAAGAAAGGGAGACTTGGTTAGGGTTTTGGTGCAGAAAGTCAGCGGAGATTGAGGCCTTAATATCCGCTGAACCCCTGCACCCACAACCTCTACCCACCAGTAAAAGGGAGCAAAGAAGATTTGGTTTAACATCCCATTGACATTGAGGTCATTAGATATGGAGAACTAGTTTGGATTGTGTCAAGGATGGGGAAGAAAACTGGCCATGCCCTTTCAAAGGAAACACCCCGACATTTGCCTGGAGCAATTTAGGGATATCACAGAAAACCTAAATCTGGATGGCTGGATGCGGGTTTGAACCGTTGTCCTCCTGAATATGAGTCCAGTGTGCTAACCACTGCGCCACCTCACTTAGTCTATCCAACAGCTGCCCTTTCTTTGTCCTTATACCCTCTCCCAATCCAGACCCCCATGTCACAGTCATCGTGCATAAACTCATTGGTGGTGGTGCCCCTGTGTCACATTTTGTCCCATGAACTTCCTGCCTCTCCTTCCTGCATTTCTATCTCACACCCCTGCTGCCTCCCTCCAAGCTGTCAACCAATCTCTCCCAAATCTCCGCCCCTTTTCTCCCCTCACCCGCACCACTTGACACAACCCCTCACCCAGTTCACCTGCCTAACTACAATAGCAGTATTGTGTTTTCAGGCGGCACAGTGTAGCTGTACATATATGAGTGTGCTAATGTGTTCATCCAAAAGCTATCAAAGTTGTAATGTTTTTTGTGGTCCTGTCAGCACCTAAATTCTTTCAATATTGGTGAGTTTTTATCTTCACTCCTAAATTATTTATGTTCTGCCAAAATTTTCCACACCATTGAAATTATTATTAGTACTTTTGATTGCCAGTATCCCTGAGGAATTAGAAACTTGCTTGATAGCAGCTGTTACAACTGTCAAAAATATCCATCTTCTATCACTGTAGTGTACCAAAAAAAAATAATACACTGGGTAGCAAATTCTAAGTTCTTGGCTTTGTGTGTTGATAATAACTGAAACTGGAAAAAAAATTGTAGCAGGCTTGCTAAAATTTTCAGGTTGAACTGCTTTCGCCATAAGAATATTTAACAGCTTTGTGAATATTTGAAATGGGTAACTTAACATATTTTAATTCTCTGATGTCTGACAGGATAATATTGTCAGGTAACTCTTCATGTAGGCAGAAAATACATTCCTGGAAATTGAAATAAGAACACCGTGAATTCATTGTCCCAGGAAGGGGAAACCTTATTGACACATACCTGGGGTCAGATACATCACATGATCACACTGACAGAACCACAGGCACATAGACACAGGCAACAGAGCATGCACAATGTCGGCACTAGTACAGTGTATATCCACCTTTCGCAGCAATGCAGGCTGCAATTCTCCCATGGAGACGATCGTAGAGATGCTGGATGTAGTCCTGTGGAACGGCTTGCCATGCCATTTCCACCTGGCGCCTCAGTTGGACCAGTGTTCGTGCTGGACGTGCAGACCGCGTGAGACGACGCTTCATCCAGTCCCAAACATGCTCAATGGGGGACAGATCCGGAGATCTTGCTGGCCAGGGTAGTTGACTTACACCTTCTAGAGCATGTTGGGTGGCACGGGATACATGCGGACGTGCATTGTCCTGTTGGAACAGCAAGTTCCCTTGCTGGTCTAGGAATGGCAGAACGATGGGTTCGATGACGGTTTGGATGTACCATGCACTATTCAGTGTCCCCTCGACGATCACCAGTGGTGTACGGCCAGTGTAGGAGATCGCTCGCCACACCATGATGCCGGGTGTTGGCCCTGTGGGCCTCGGTCGTATGCAGTCCTGATTGTGGCGCTCACCTGCACGGCGCCAAACACGCATACGACCATCATTGGCACCAAGGCAGAAGCGACTCTCATCGCTGAAGACGACACGTCTCCATTCGTCCCTCCATTCACGCCTGTCGCGACACCACTGGAGGCGGGCTGCACGATGTTGGGGCGTGAGCGGAAGACGGCCTAACGGTGTGCGGAACCGTAGCCCAGCTTCATGGAGACGGTTGCGAATGGTCCTCGCCGATACCCCAGGAGCAACAGTGTCTCTAATTTGTTGGGAAGTGGCGGTGCGGTCCCCTACGGCACTGCGTATGATCCTACGGTCTTGGCGTGCATCCGTGCGTCGCTGCGGTCCGGTCCCAGGTCGACGGGCACGTGCACCTTCCGCCGACCACTGGCGACAACATCGATGTACTGTGGAGACCTCACGCCCCACGTGTTGAGCAATTCGGCGGTACATCCACCCAGCCTCCCGCATGCCCACTATACGCCCTCGCTCAAAGTCCGTCAACTGCACACACGGTTCACGTCCACACTGTCGCGGCATGCTACCAGTGTTAAAGACTGCGATGGAGCTCCATATGCCACGGCAAACTGGCTGACACTGACGGCGGCGGTGCACAAATGCTGCGCAGCTAGCGCCATTCGACGGCCAACACCGCGGTTCCTGGTGTGTCCGCTGTGCCGTGCGTGTGATCATTGCTTGTACAGCCCTCTTGCAGTGTCCGGAGCAAGTATGGTGGGTCTGACACACCGGTGTCAATGTGTTCTTTTTTCCATTTCCAGCAGTGTATTTATTGCACGGAACAATGTTATTAAAACTGAGTGGGTTCTTGTAAGCATCTGTTAAACACTTGGGAATATTAAACACAGCCTCACAGTAGATTTATTCATTCATTCATGAACTTTGTTCTCAAAAATCATCCGTAATTTGAGAGTAATGCAGATTTTGACAAATACAATTGTAGAGGGAAAATTTATCTGCACTTTCTGCTAGTGAATTTAACTTTGGCACAGAAAGCAGTGAAATTCACAGCTATAAAACTCTTTATTAGTCTAACCATGGAAATAGAATGTCTGGCAGACAGAAGAAGTTTTTCTAAATGAATATTAAGGTGGTTTTGCATGACAGCCCCTTCTTTACCATGGAGGAATTTTTGAATAGACGTAAGTAGTCAATTACAAACCAATAAATGACCAGTATGTAGCCCATATATAGAACAGCATTTAAACAAAATTCAGAGAGTATTGCACTTGGGAGTAGAAACAATAGATACATAGGTAACTGCTAAGGAATTTAAATGTAACATTTTTCCCAAGAAGATAATTTGACAGAAAATAGAGGGAATAAAAAATAAGATAAAGAAAACAGTGGAAATGCACACTGTGGCCTGGGGGGGGGGGGGGGGGAGGATGCAAGAAACAGGAAATAATTGAACAAGAATGTGAGAAAGGTGCACAGATGCATCTGAAAGGTTGCCAATAAAAATATGTTGGCGAGAAAAGGTATAATTTGTATAGCTGCGAAACTTTGGTAGTCAAAAGAAAGAGCAGACTAATGTAACTGAATCAGATGAAGAAAGAACCATACAGGTTTTTGACCTCATATTGTAGTATGTATGTTATGCAAAAATTGCATGTTGCTAGAAATGATAATTAATGCATCTCAAACAGTGTCTGCATATTACCTGTTGGTGACACATGAAGATTTGTGTGCACTGCCACTCAAACCTAGTTTTCCCGTTTTTCACAAGTGCTCACCTTAACTACTTCAGCTATCCTTGCATGCTTTCAGGACTGACCCAAACTTCCATATGTCATACTTTTTATGACCCTATCGTTCACAACTTTACTTGGATTCCTATCACAGGGTTTCAAGGAAACAAATGTATTCAACGTTAGTACTGAAATTGTCGTTTTGCCTATTGAGCACATCATATGGAAGCTGGTGTTAGTGCTGGAAGTGTGTTTGGATAGACAAAGTGGTTGAGGTGATTGCTCACAGCAAGCAGGAAATCCGGGTTTGAGTCCTGGTCTGCCACAAACTTTAATGTGTCACCAGTAGGTAGTATCTTCATCAGGCCCGGATCTTGGGGGGGGGGGGGGGGGGGGGGGTTCAAACCAGGTATCTTTTTCAGGTGGCAATTTCAGGGGGTGCCAAATTCATATTCTTGAAGAAAAAAAACCTTGTCTCACAAAGCACCTAGCATTTAGTGCCCATTGGTCTATCGATTATTCATATGATTTTGAAACACATCCCTATTGATTTTTGAACACATTCTAAGTTTATTTCTGAACGAATTATAAGTTGATTTTTGAATGTGTGCATAGTGCACGTGAAGTCTTGGGCAGGGGAATCCCCATTGCATCAAGAAATAAACAATCTTTCCCACAGACAAAATGGGATGGGGCTATAGGAGCTGAGCCAGGTGAATACCAATTGCTGTTTGTTTATGTAGTTGACTGGGTGTGCGAATGATTAGCATTTTTGTAATTATTAGCAAAATCCATAGGTTCAGACCACCAGAATGAAAATAAATGATTAACAGTAATAACAGGTAAGAAAGATTACATGTTATCTCCTTGGCTTATCCAAGAAAATGAAATTTTGGTAGAAAATTCTTGACAAATTGCTACACTACTAAGGACAAGTTTTACAGTCCCTGGTTAGCAGCCACTTAAGTTCTATTCTCAGAATAGTGTGGAAAATGCATTGTACAAACACATAACAACACCTAACTGGAGAATAAACATGGGATAACTGAACTGGTAATTCCGGCAGTGTTAGAGAAGTTAACCAGAGAATAAGTTTTCACAATGGCAGAAGTAGTTACAGAATTAGTGATGACAAAATTGTTTGTTAGAATGAGGAATGAGAAGAAAAGGGGACATCACACAAATTATATAGAACAACATGCTGGCTCCAGATTTATACAAAAATTTCGTTCCACTGGTACTTTTCAGTTTCATGCTTGAGAAACTGGAGTGTATGAATGAAATGTGAAACTGTTCCTTACATAAAACGTTTTGCTTGCAATAGGCATAATAGACATTTGATATTGGTATTTCATGTGTTATATTCTGTTGTGTTATTTATATAAAGGAAGTAGATAAAAATGACCATTTGTGCCAAAACAGTCTCACTTATTTGGCATGTGTTACAGTTGCTACAATATTAGAAAGCCTATTTTGTTTTATTTCGCAGACAATGACAAAATAGATGTAATCAAATCGAGAAACCACAACACTCTTGGGTACTATTCGTACTGACAGCATTTTCAGTGTTAGATGATGACATTTTGGTTTTTCTTGTAGTAAAACGTTTGATGAACTTTGATGAGGTAATTGATTCTTTTGCAGAAAGGAAAGCATGATGTAAAGTTGTAGCAAGATTAGAGAGAAAAAAATGCTGGGACCTAAGGATTGAAGATATGTGTACTGTCTTGCTTGTCTCTTGTCTTTACAGGTTTTATGTTTCCTATATTTAATTTTACGTCACACAAAAGAGAAAATTATTAGGTAATAGGCGATAAAGAGTGCAAATTTTCTGAAGAGTTGTTATTCTCACGGCCACAAACAATCCCACCTTGTAATAATTGTCAATTTTTTTTAGGGAGGGTAGGATGTCAAACCGACCAACTGAAAGTAGGAAAGGCACCACAGTGCATTTCAATTTCCACTGCCCTGAATAGATGTTTAATGGCTTCCGTTACAAAATATAAATGTATGAATTCCACAGAGTGAAATACAGTGATGTGCGATAGAAGAATGCTGTGTGAAGATGTGTGGAACTGCTCTTTGCCACACTTAAGACCTAATAACACATCCTACATTTCCTCGAACATATATGTTTTGTACATCAAACTCTTCAGAAAGATATGCACTAGAAGATAAACATATATTTGAAAAATTGAATTTTGACGTCCTATCTCAAACACTGGTGTGTGTGTGTGTGTGTGTGTGTGTGTGTGTGTGTGTGTGGGAGGGGAGTATAGAAGGGGGCAACACTATCAAGATTTTTCCCCGGTTCGGTTATACTGTAGATCCGGGGCTGATCTTTATACCTGCTGAAGCTAATGTCAAAAAAGATTCTGCAATTGTGAAAAAAACTTCATAAATTAACTACTGCTGCAAGACCATCACCAATGTCTGTTTCTTCACACACTATTAAAAATCATACTGTATTTGGGCCAATGAATTGTCACCCAGTTCCTCACTTCCTTTTTCTACTAATACATGTTTTTGACAGTTGGGTTGTGGGTTATGTAGCTGTTATTGAATGTAAATAATTCATTTTCCTCATGAACTTCCTGACCACCCATCCTATAAACAGTAGTGCTCAAAATATATGCACCTGTAATTGGGTTTATAATAGCTCCATTCTATTCACACTTCTATTTTCTGGTGCACCACTGCTGGTTGCTACTGCAAATATCTCCACAACCTACCTTCTTATGTGCACACAGCTGTATCAGTGTCGTTGCTGCCAATTGCCCTGTCATCTTCTTCTGTGTCAATTTCACCATTAATGCTGTACTATTATCATAATGATTCTGACATGAATCCTCCACAATGACTGCTTTCTCAGCAATGGAGAGTGCATGCTTTTGAAATTTTCTAGTGGATTAAAACTGTGTGCTGGATTGAGACTCGAACCCAGTACCTTGCCTGTTGTGAACAGTGCTCTTCTCAGCTGAGCTGTCAGGGCATAGCTCACAACCTCTCCTAGCTACCTCACTTCTGCCAGTGCATCTCTCCTACATTTCAAACTTTGTAGAGGCTCTCCTGCACACTTTGCTGGACTATCACTCATGGAAGAAAGGATATTGATGAGAAATGGCGTACACACAGTATAGGATCTTGTTTCCGAAATTAAAATTTCACTCTGCAGTGTAGTGCGCACAGCTCTGAAACTTCTTGACATACTAAAACTCTGTACTGGAGCGCCATTTCAACCCATAAGGGTGATCGCCAGAAATACCTCACTATATCAGTCAGTAAGAGCACTCCCATCACAAGGTGACATTCCGGGTCTCTGTTTGATACAATTTTAATCTGCAATTACTACTGTTGGCTTGTAAGTTGATGATAATTTGTGCTACCATTGTGTAAGTAGTACATTCCACTAAAATATAATCTTTTTCTTATTGATAATTATGACTGCAACATAAAACCCACTTCACTTTACCTACTGTGCAAAACATTGCCTCATCCAGTCTGAATGTTACATTCCTCTTTTGTAAATAGTCTTTAACTGTAGCCAATATCTGCTTCAGTGTATTTAAATTTTAGGATTAAAGAGGTAATTAAATAATTCAGTGCCCATGTGTGGTTATAATAGCATCAATTTTAAATGTTTCAAATATTTTCATGTTGCTTTTAACAAGAATTTACAACTTTCTTTGAAAACCGATTTATTTCCTCTTTCCAAAAATTACAATGTAAGTGGAGTAATTGAGATGTTATGGTGTGTAAGATATGGTGGGTACATGAAGAGTTGTGCACAGATGCAAAGAAAGCTGGAATACTTTGCAGTAATATGAGCATGTTTTTTGCCTCACTTCCAAACCATAAGATTTAGCTGCTGGCTACTCAGAAAACTGGGAATCCTAGAACCTGTTCCATGTGCAAACACTGTTTTAGGTATGCAGCTTTTGTGAAAAATTTATGTATGCTGAGAACTAGCAATATCACTTGTTAATGTAATTAAAATGGAAGTGGTAGCTTTATGTGACTGAAACGCTAAACAGCCTTACTATGTGTAAACTAGTGCGAAAGTCAATACCAACTGTTCTGTATGCAGCCAGAAGTGCACATTCCAGAATGACACAATTTTTTGGTTTGTCACTGTCCTTGCTATTGCAAGAGCCATTCCTCAGTTCTGATAGTTCATTTTGTTGTTGTAATCACAAGTGTTTGTCCCAGGCTGCAATAATAATGCATTTGACACACACGCATTATTGCCACCAGCAGGCACAATAGTCACTTGCTTTTGCTAGAACTTTGGTGGTGAGGTTCGTATCATACTTCCAGTTAGACTGAGCATTATGCCTTGGACCAGGGCATTATTCCCATAGAACAAACATCAGCAGTAACTCTTGTTATGAAGTTTATAATCTTGCTTACATATAAAAATTCCTGTGATAGTGAATGGTTCATACAGTATTACACCTTTTGTTTGTGTAATTCTTCAATTTCCTTAAATAATTTCCAAATATCTGCTTTCTTCTTTCATCATAATTCACTGTTCATTTTATGAAAACCGTTTTTGTCATTCAGGCTGCTGCCACTTAATGGAATTTGTATGTGTGTGTGTGTGTGTGTGTGTGTGTGTGTGTGAGTGAGTGATTTGAGCTCCTTCTATCACTGTTTCTTATTCAGTTTTTAAATGATGTAGCTTCCTTGTCACCCCAGTGGCACCTAAAATGAGTTCAAGATTTTTACACATACAGCCATAGTGTCTGCCACATATAGTTAAAAGTTTCTAAAATTGGTAGGCTTTTTTTGATTATCATCTTTCTTAATGAACTTAAATAAATTGTATTTTCATGGCTACGACTATGCATAATTTTCCTAGCACTTGTCATTCTACAAATGAAGTCAATCAGCATATGTGATGAATACAGATAGATTATAAGTCAGAGCCTGTTTATTACACTGCCATGCTCATGTTGATGTATGACTTTTGTTGAAACTCACTGACTTTGTATGAATTGTAGGGTAGAAAGAGTCTTTTGATGTCACAGGCTGTGACTAAACTTTGAGAAAGACCATAGAAGATTGAGGTAACAATGATGCAAATATCTTGAAGAAAATGAATTTCTTGTCTGGATGATGAGCGTTAGTTGATATGAGAGAAAAGTATTCTTGCATCCTGGTGGCAATTCTTAATGTATGTACTTAACATTTGCGGCCTGAAGTGTAAATTTGTAGCTAAGATGTTAACAGGATATGGAAGGAATAGGCAAAAGGGATAAGATATTTTCTAAGTGGATCTGAATAGTGTTGGATCCATATGCCATGGAGATCCAGGTACAGAATAGAATTTTAATTTGGAAGTACTGTGAACTGATAAGTTGAGATAGTATTTGATGCTGGTGCATTTCATGCATAGCAAAATTTCTGTATGGTCTCTAGTTAGCTATCTTGGGGAAGGTTCAGTGACTTTCAGAACTGTTTGGTTTTCATTTGCATAAAGATGTGAAACTACTGTTTTGGATTATCTGACAATGTGATTAACTGACAGTTGACATAACTGGAATAACAGTCAGAGTCTGAAGATTAAAAAAAAAAAAAAAAAAAGTTTTAAAATTGCAGAAGTGTTAGTTTCAAGACATTTATTTTATTTATTTTCTGGCATTTTTCAGATGCCGATTTAGCCCAAAGTGATGAGCGAGCCTTAGTAAAGTCATTTGAAAATCCCATGTGGAAAAGACAGTACCGACACTGTTGTAATAATTTCTTCCCAGCCATTCCTGTATCAAAGGAGAAGGATGGTATTGAGCTCATTTTCAATGACACACAAGATGGACTTTCATCACAGGAGAGCTCTCCAGGTATAATTTAATTTGATACAGCAGCACTACTGCCTTTATGTTATTATTATTATTATTATTATTATTATCTATATTTATTATTTGCCGTCATATGTGAAGTTTGCCGGCTGGTGGCTGTGGCAAACTTTGCAAACTACTTCAGAAAAAAAGAAAGGGATATTATGGCCTCAGACTACAGTCTCTGTTGTTACCTAAGTTGCAGCAAAATGTAACAGTCTTTTATTGTTTGCAGTAGGTTGTCTTTGAAACATGCACCTTTTCAAGGATTCACTGTATGTTACTGGGTACTTTTATGAGGGTTGTGTCCATGAGCCCTCCACAAACTTTAACATTTTTTTTAAATTTCTAAGCATGCATTGTTTCTTGTCTGGATGAATAAATTATTCTGTGTGGAACAACATTTTAATTATTGGTATAATTATTTAGAAATAGTGTAATTGCTGACTTTTTTTTCCAGCTGTTCCTGTATCGAAACAAATTGATTGCAATGAAGGAACTTTTGTTGAGGCTTTAGATGGTTCATCTTCTCCTGAAAAATCTATAGGTAATACTGGGTATTCTAGCTTTTTGTAGCATTTCCAATAAGTGAAACTGTAGGGTAAGAAGTATTCAACCATAAAATTAGATGTTAATTAAACAATTCATTTGGGTAATGAATGATACATTTTGCCAAAACTAAATTTTTATTTATCCCCCTAATCTTAATTTATGATTATGAAATTGTTGAATGATGAAACTGTGTTTCTTATTTATTGCTCTGTATTTATGTATCATCAGAAAAATAAATAATCAGGATCATAGACCAACAAGCCACTTGTGTCAAATTCTATTGCAAGTTGTAAGGTATTCTCTGATTATCAGCACAGGATGAGACTTGATGGGGCATTTTCGTTATTTTTTATTTGCACTGGTGTTTGCAGTCAGAATGAGGTTTTGATCATGTGATTGTATGACATCTACATTTCTTTGATCTTGTTTCACATAATAAAGTGGTCTCATGCCATGGCACTCAGATTGTTGGAAACCTAAAAATATACAGAGGAACTTTTACACTGAAAAATTGAAACTCTGTGACAGTCCTTTGAATTGAGACCTTTACCTTTCATGAGCAATTCTGCAATGCCCACTTCCTTCTCTCTCTCTGTCCTTTTGTACTTTTAGTTGTGAACTTGTTCCACATTACAGAAAGTTAGGTGGGATCTACCGAAAAGATGACTAAGAGTGGATGAATTTAAGTGATCAGTAGTCATATTAATTCCTTTTTTAGATAAAATAGTCATATCAGCAAACAAGTAAAAAAGGAGACCTCTAGTAGCAAAAGTAGGAACTTTTCTATCCCATTTTGCATTTGTAGAACACTTGCACTGGTGATAACACAGAGACCAGTGGAACAAAACTGGAGGTTCCTGAGGTTGATGATGGCAGATTTCAGGAAGTGAATGGCTAACGAAACAAGTTCAAACTGTTAGCAAAGTCATCTTAATCGTATAGAAACAGTCCAGGGAGCAATCTGAATCACAAACGTAGTACAGACAAGGTCAAAACTGTACGGATCAATGATGCACACTGAAAGCTTCAATGATTAGTGAGAGACTAACTGCCAAGTGTGGGACATGATATTTACCAGTACTCTTTCATCGGAGGATGGGCCCATGTGATATGTCTGTGGCTGCAGCAGTGCCTCTTGTGGGGCCAAGCTGCGACTGCAGTATGTAGTCTCAGTATCTCTGACCTGTCTTCCAGATTGATTCTTGGGCTGAGCAGGGAATCTGGTTCACTGTTGGATACTAAAGGAACTATGCTACGTAGATAGTTTTTTTTTTTTTCATTGTCAGTGGGGTATTTGTGGTAGAGGAAATGGGAGAGTTTATTGGTATAAGTGTTTAGGGATTTGTTGGTGTAACAAATCTGCTTTTGGCAGATGCTTTAGCTGTGGGGAAGGGTCTGTTTGTTGTAGTTGGCGAGTGGCAGTTATCGGAGTAGGGATATTGTTGTGTGTTTCTTGGTTGATTTATTGTAGCCAGATGTTTGGATACTGGGTTCAATGAGATAGTGTGTTGGAGTTGGAGGCGAACTGGATGAACATATTTTGAGCTGAGATGAGGAGTTGAAAAAACTGACTTTTTTTTTAACCATGAATCCAGATCATAAAAGTATTGATGAACCTATACCAAGACAGTGGATGGTGTTTGAGAGTTAAGGAATAACTCTTCCATGCAGTCCCTGAAAAATAACTGTCTCGAGGATTCCATTTGTAGATGTGATGCAAAAACCATAGGTGAGAATAAAGTTGGCTAGTGTGACAAGGAGCAAGGTTTTCAGAAGACGTGTGTGTGTGTGTGTGTGTGTGTGTGTTGGATTCAGGTAGTATATTTTATATGGTCTGCAAGACTGGGTGATTTGTTGGAGGTACTGCTATCAGATTGGTGATACATTTTGTTAGCACTTTGATACCTGCCAGAATAGTTATCTTAAGGTATTTTAGGTTTTTTGTGTGTGTGGGGGGGGGGGGGGGAGGGGGGCAAGAGGGGGAGGATGTCTTCTTTCTGCTGCTGCTTCTCATCTCTGGCTCCCTTCCCCTCCCAGCACCAAAATTACTATTCTAACTTCATCTGTGTTTGTATATCTGTATTGAACCGAGTGGCATAGAATCACCTCCCTTGTTACCTAGTGCCACCAATATCTGTTGGATTACTCTGCCAATTCTAAGTTTATCAAGTTGAGTCCTCTAATCAGGTCATCCCTTGCCATTTTTTTTTCTCCATGCCACCCAGAGTAGCATTTTGACGTCACCCCATCTGACCTTAATGTTTGCTACTTTCATATTGAACCCAATAACATTCAGAGACTACTGTCAGTAACTCTAGATTACTTTTCCTGCCACTGATCCTATTGTAAAACCTGCATCTTTCATCATGTGCAAGCCTTAGTCCATATAAAACAAACCCTGAAGCAACAGTATCTCCACATTGACAGCTTCCACTCATTCCACATCAAATTCTCCCTTTTCTACAGTCTCTTGTCATGAAAAACATACCAACACTGAATCCCACAACATATGCATCAACAATCTCTTCCATTATCTCCTCTCCCTCAACTTCACTGCAGACCATGTTCACAAACATAGCTTGCAGACAGTCTCCTCCTCTCGTCCCTTCACAAATACACCTCCTATTTCTTAAAAACTCTGAAAACCCACTCCCCTCTCTGTTATCATCCAGGCCATTGCTCCAAGTCCATGACTCAAGTCAAGCCTTGGCATGAGATTTTGTGCCACAGATACTTTCCCACAACACCCACTATTGCCTACTCTCAGATTATTTCCTGTACACCAAGATTCCTATACGTGCAGTCATTTCCACTGTAAGATCTGCTCCACTTACACACCTACTGCCATTGTGCTAGCACTGTCACTGCTAAATTTTACATCACCAAACACAGAGAAACATATCAATCTCTGCATACCATTTACTAAGAAACATTTGTTCACTGCATAGCTTTTTGGAACAGGTGACCAGCACTAAACTGGTTGGGAATATGAATGGACACAGAAATAGTGTCTGCCTTGGAGACACAGAGTACCTGGTTGCTGAGCTTGCTCCACAGCATGGCTTAAAGGGGTTGAAAGCCTCCTACACAACATGGGCTATTGGGATCCTCCCCAGTACTAGTTTTCCTTAACTCCATCATATTCTTCTTTGGGTTTTCCCCATTTCCTCCTAGTTTTTAATTCCACTATTAATTCCACTTCTCATTCCTCTTTTTCTTAATCCGTGTTCACTTCTGACTCCAACCTGTTCTCCTCTTCAGACTGAAGCTGACACATTGATTATCATTGTACTAATATTTGTCCAGCTGTTTTGCCTCAGATGCCGCCTCATTCTTCTTTCTCCTCACAACACGTAATTCCCTATCAACCTGTGTTTTGAATGAGTTCCCTCATTTCCAATGTATCCCTCTTTCTTTTGTGAGGAAGAAACTAGCAATTCTAGGAAATGTAAGTAACAGTTTTTTTTTCTAAATATCACTTCACGGCAATTAGTTACTAGTTCTTCTTTGATGCGATCTTCAGTCTGAAGACTGGCTTGATGCTGCTCTCTATTTTAGTCTATCCTGTGCAAGCCTTTCATCTCTGTATAACTATTTCAACCTATATCCATTTAAACCTGGTTACTATCATCAAGCCAATTTTGACCGCCACACTTCCTTCCATTCCCAAATTGATGATTCCTTGATGCCTCTGGGTATGTGCTATCAACTGATCCCTTCTTTTAGTCAAGTGGTGCCATAGATATCTTTTCTCCTCAGTTATATTCAGTATCTGCTCATTAGTTATCTTTTCCACCCATATGAACTACAGCATTACATCGCAAAGGTGTCTAGTCTACCCTTTTCTTGCTTGAACTGTTTATCATTCATGTTTCACTTCCATTCAAGGCTATACTACAGACAAATACCTTCAGAAATGTCTTTGTAGTATTTAAATTTATATTTCAAATCAACAAATTTATCTTCTTTAAAAGTGCTTTTCTTGCTATCACCAGTCTGCATTTTATATACTCTCTAGTTCTCCCATCATCACTTATTTTGCTGGCCAAATAAAAGAACTCATGCACTACTTTTAGTGTCTCATTTCTCAATCTAATTCCCTCAGACTACATTTCAGTATCCTTCTTTTACTTTTGTTGGTGTTCAATTTATAATATCTTCTCAAGGCATTATCCATACAATTCAGATGTTCTTTCAAGTCATTTGCCATCTCTTGCAGAATTGCAATGTCATTGGCAAATCTCAGGGCTTTAACTTCTTCTCCCTGAACGTTAATTCTCTCTGTGCATTGAATAACATCAGAAGTAAGCTAATACCTGCCTCACTCTCCTCTCAGTTATTGCCTATCTTTCATGTCCCTTGATTTTTATATCTGGAGTCTGGTTTGTATACAAGTTGTAGATAATCTTTTGTTCCGTGCATTTTATCCCTGCTCCCATTAAAATTTCAAATAGTGTGTCCTAATCAGCATTGTCAAAAGCTTTCTGTAAATCTACAAATGATGTAAACACATGTTTGCCTTTCTTCAGTCTATCTTCTGTGATAAATTGGAGGATCAGTGCTATCTCACATGGTTCTACATTTCTCCAGAATCCAAACTTACCTTCCTCGAGGTTCGCTATCAGTGTTTCAATCTTTCTGTAAATGTTTTGCAATGATTTGTTATTAAACTGATAGTTCAGTAATATTCACTTCTGTCAGTGCCTTCTTTCTTTGGGTTGGAGTTAGTACATTCTTCTTGAAGTCTGTCTCACATATCTTGCACACCAGGTGAAATAGTTTTGTCATGGCTGGCTCTCCCAAGAGTTGCAATAAAACTGAAGGAATGTCCTTTACTTAGGGATCTTGTTTCGACCTGGATCTTTCAGTGTTATGTCAGATTCTTCTCACAATGTCATTTCTCCCATGTTGTCTTCATGTACTTCCTCTTCCCCATCTATAAAATTGTCTTCAAGTTCATTTCCTTCATATAGCCCTTCAGTGTATTCCTACCAACTATCAGCTTTCCGTTCTTTGCTTAGTGCTGGTTTACCATCTGGTCTCTTGATATTTATGCAGCTGCTTCTCTTTACTGCAAAGGTATATCTTAATTCTAATTCTGCTACAGGTGACATCTATCTTTTCACTAGTCATACATGTTTCTACAGCTTTACATTCCTCCTTTAGCCATTCCTACTTTACCACTTTGCACTTTCTGTCTGTCACAATTTTTGGACATCTGTACTCCCATTAACTTGCTTCATTTGCATCATTTTTATATTTTCTCCTTTGTCAGTTAAGTTTAATGTCTCATGCATTATCCAAGGATTTCTACTGGGCTGAGTCTTTTTGCCTATTTAGTCTTCTCTGGGAATTGCACATAACTAATGTGCAAATATTTCATATTGTATTACAGTGTTATCATTGCCTTTTTTTCCGCCTTCAGTCTCTTATTTGCTGAGAAGTTGTTACTGCTATGATGGTCACTTCCAGGTGATGATAACTGATTACAAAGATCGTTTTTTGTGGGGAAGGAAAGCTCTGTATTCACATCTTATTCTTAAATCTGTTGATGCCTTTTGATTCACTGTTCCCAAGTACAATATACTTATTTACATCAAAATTGTCTATTGTCTTTTCCATTGTGCTGTTGTCAGAATATATTCTGCTATACATCTTATTTGTTGAATATGCATTGTTCCATGCGATTGCTTTAAGGTTCTCAGTTTTTTGTGTGCCTGTCCTCTGTGCTGTGGCCCTGAACATATCATATTTGTGTTTGGCTGGTGCAATGATTTGGGTATTGTGATGCTGGTGTTCTTTGATTTCTTTTAGATATGAAAGCTATGTTATTACTGTTAATTCAGATTATGAGGTCTAATGATCTTCAATAAATTCATGATATGTGATAAAATATACAGTTTTATTCTTTATTTTATTCAAGTAACACCTTAATCGTTTCAGTATAAACTGCAGTGGCAAACGATTAGGTAGCTTCCACCAAAAAACATTAGAAAAAGGTACCATAAACCACTGACATTGCCCACTTTAAAGAATTTCCTGTTTCTCTCAGAATTTGTGTGTAATGATGTTAATTGGAAAACAATTTTCAATGATGCTTAGTTACACTGATCAGCCAGAACATTACAACCACCAACCTACTATTAATAGAAAGCTGTCCAGGTGATAGCAGCTTCACCTGGTGAGGAATGACTGTTAGTCAGAGGCACACATGGTGCATGTAGGACCAGTGTGTGTGCTGTTCATGTGTAGAAAGGGAGAGGTGCATGATCCAATTGTGTTTGACTGAAGGCAGATTATGATGGTCTGTACAACTGATCAACACTCACCTTAATTACAATTTGTTCACTAACAGAATAAGACAGGTGTTAGTTCAGAGCATTTCAGAAACTGCTTGACTTATCGGGTGTTTGAGGTGAGTGTCTTCAATGCGTGATGAACCCAAGGTAAAACCATGTCCAGACATTGTCGATTTGGGTGGCCACCCCTCATTACAGATGTCAGATGTTGTAGGTAAAACAGGGCAGATGGTGATCTGTGGTGGAACTAACATCAGACTTTGATGCTGGGCAGAGTACAAGCATGTGAGAGCACAGTGCACCGAACACTCCTAATTATGGGTCTCCACAGCTGACGCCCATGCATGTGCCATTGTTAACACCATGACATCAACAACTATGACTGAAATGGACAGGTGACCATTGGTACTAAATGTTGGTGCAAAGGTGGAGCATTGCATGGTCTGATGAATATCCATACCTTCATTGTGTTGATGGGAGGGGTGCGAATGTATTATCTTCCAGGGGAACAGCTCCCTGACTCCTGTACTGTGGGATGGAAACAAGCTGGAAGTGGCTCCATTATGCTCTGGGGAACATTCATGTGGGCACCCAAGTGTCCAGTGGAGCTTGTGCAAGACACCATGATGACCAAGGAGTACCATACACTGGTTTCAGACCACGTACACCCGTTCATGACAGTCATGTTTCCCAACGGCAGTGGCATTTTTCAACAAGATGTGCCATGTCACAAGGCTAGGAGTGCAATGGAGTGGTTCGAGGAACACAGTAGTGAGTTCCAATTGATGTACTGGCCCCCCAACTCGCCAGACCTGAACCTGATTGAACACATCTGGTATGTGATTGAACATGGTGAAAGAGCTCATCGACACCCCCCCCCCCCCCAACTCCCTAGAATTTACGAGTATTAGGTGACTTGTGTGTGCAGATGTGGCGCCAACTCCCTCAAGTGACCTATGAAGGCCTTATTGCTTCCTTGCCAAGATGAATCACCACTCTTATCCATGCCAACCAAAGGCAGACATACCAGCTTTTAGGTAGGTGGTATATGGTACTGTATATGATATGGCTCTCACGAATTAGGTGAAATTTTGATCCTCAGATTTTTTGCAGTCGGGTCTTACTGTCATTTCAAACCTTGAAGGAATTTGTGGCAGATAAGAAAATTATCTGTAGACTAGATGGATTTTGTTGCTTGGAAGTGGTGATGTACTGGATCACTAAAGACCATCATTGCCTCTGTTGTGGAAATGTGTGCTCTGAACTAACACCCGTTTTATTTTGTTAGTGAATAAATTGTAATTAAGGCGAGTGTTGATCAGTTGTACAGTGTCGTTGTTGTCCTTTTTCTAGTAGAAAATATTATGTGCTGGTTTGAATAAGCATTTTCTAACTGAACATTTTTGAATGAGGGATGTATGTATTATTTTCTGGTGAAATCAGCTTCTGATATTGCTTACATCATGGGGACCAAGATTTGCTTGTTTTGAATTTATCTCAAAAAATTCACTGAGAAATTAGGAACCAACACTACATGATCAGGAGATTATTAATTATCTGCTGTCCTCAGAGGTAACAGAAACAGTGTTTGGATATACTTAAGTATTGAAAAGTCCATGAACATCCAATGACACTATAAATTCAGTTTGGATATATGATGGTCACAAACAATGCTTATTCTGGACTTTGAGATATGTAGCACACAAAGAAAAACTACAAAAGTTTTGAAACTTAGTGGCAGATTACAACTGTGTGCCAGAATGAGACTCGAACTTGGGACCTTTGCCTTTCATGGGCAAGTGCTCTACCATCTGAGCTACCCAAGCATGACTCATGCTCTGTCCTCACAGCTTTTTTGTCTTAATACAGTGATGAAATATTTGAATTAAAATGTGAGAGGTCTTACATCTACAAGATTCATTGTTGGATAATAAATTTTGGATGTTGGTGAACCATGAAGCACATGGTATTGTAAAATTGGAGAAATGTGGGCTTGCATATCTACAGATGGAATAGGACTAATAACTAATGTCTTGCACACTTGCAAACTAATACCACTGTTTTGTACTTGCATAGTGACAAGCCTTAGTCAGAATACAAGTAGCAATGAGGAGGAATAAGCCTCACTAATCTCTAAGTTGAAGTGTTGTGTAAGAGTCTAGAAGATAAAAAAAGCAATGAAGTAGTGACCTACAGATACATATATCTGTTGATGGGAAATTCTCTAGTGGAGTTACAGTGTTGTGCAATTCAGTTTAACATTAACACCACATAGCTGTGGAAATATGCCAATAGAGTCATGTTTATACTGTTGGCCCCAAGTTAAAATTTTGGTGTTTTAATCTAATGTGTATTCTCCTTAAAAATTATTGTTTGTATTACAGTTCATTTGATGGCCACAACCACCTTAATAATTTGAACTGATTTGAATGGGTTACGCATAATCTTTAAAAGTGTGTTACCTAGTCAGGGTTAAAATGCAGTGAATTGTAAGAGAAATGTTGAACATTTGTTGTATCCACACCCATGCACATGTGCCTCCCCCTCCTGCCCCCCCCCCCCCTCCCCCCAACACACCCACATATGCTGCTGTTTCACTTCCTCTGCCTTCTTCATTGCTTGTTAGTACCTTGTGCTATTGGCAGCTTGTCATCTTCCTTTCTTTCAGTGGTCTGCAGCATAATATCATATATCTTGTACAATCTCTCCAAATTCTTACTGTGTAACTTATAGAATTCCTTGAGTAGTTAGTGGAAATAACCAGTTTCATATTTCTCATTTATTATTTTTGCTGGAATTCATTTCAAAGTTAAGGTGAATCACGGTTTCATCATTATGCCATTCATACCACCATATAGTTACCCCTCTTCTGTATGAGCACAGTTTCAAAAGCTACTATCATACCAATGAGTTACGTGTAATTTCTGTCGCAATCTCCCAATTCTATCAGACAATATTTTTATTTCATACAACACTATTTTTGCTATTGTTTATTTTTTTTAGGTCAGCTGAACACCAGCAGCAGCGATGATGTTACTGAATTTGAGTCTGATCAAGAGCAATGCAGTTCTTCCACAAACAAAAGAGTCTATAATTTTGTGTCAAATGAGACACCAGTTTCCAGTACATCATTGTCAAATAATATTGAGGCAGAAGCTGTGGAGCAGCACAGTAATGCAAATGAAAATGGTATTGATACTTTTTCAGAGATTTCTTCAGTTGTTCTGCCTTTGTCGTTTTCATTAAGTCTTACCATTGATAGACTCCCAAGAAGTCAGAGCAAACCAATGGACATATACACATTCTTATGTGCTCAGGAGTTCAGACGAGATGATTATGGTTGGCACTATAAGAATGTACACTGTGATATTCAAGGTGGATTGGATGGATGGGTGGAATATCGTTGCCCATTAGCACAGTATGGCTGCACATACAGTATTAAAAGATTGCACCCATGTAAGTTGGGAGCATCTGTGATTCACAGTGAAGAGCTTGAAAGTTTTGGATTCAAGGAGACTGCTAACAGCATTGAAGAATCACATTCAGATTCTGACCAACAGCAGCTGCATTTGGCTGAACTGCCATTTGAGTTACTGAGTCAAATATGCTTATACTTGGACTCATTCAGGTAAAACATAGTTTTGTCTTACCAATAATTATAAACAGCACTTACATATATCACACCTGATATGCTATGTATAGAAGGAACTTCCATATAGCACTTCATTGTGCTAGAAGTTTGTCCTAATGTAGTATTTGCATAAAAATAATTTTTTTTTGTTGGTAGTTTATCTGTTTCAGATCCCTATTCAGTTTTATTTTATTGAGATTTATATGTTATCAGTAAAGATGTATTGTTGAGTTCTTTAGACTGCATTAGATAGATACATAATTGTGTTTCTAAACCAATGTTGTTATAGAAAAGAGAGAGAATCACTTCAGAGACTTTAATTTTTGAAGAGTGTCTTATTATGTATCTGTGAATAGATATCTGAATCAAGCTTCAGTTTTCTGCTTTGGAATCTGCCACTTTCAAAGCAATGAAAATTTATTTATATAGTGATATCAATATAATAGAAGGAAACATTCCACGTGGGAAAAATTATATATAAAATCAAAGATGAGGTGACTTACCGAACGAAAGTGCTGGCAGGTCGATAGACACACAAACAAACACAAACATACACACAAAATTCAAGCTTTCGCAACAAACTGTTGCCTCATCAGGAAAGAGGGAAGGAGAGGGGAAGACGAAAGGAAGTGGGTTTTAAGGGAGAGGGTAAGGAGTCATTCCAATCCCGGGAGCGGGGTAATATGTCTGCTTGTGTCTGTATGTGTGGATGGATATGTGCGTGTGTGCGAGTGTATACCTGTCCTTTTTTCCCCCTAAGGTAAGTCTTTCCGCTCCCGGGATTGGAATGACTCCTTACCCTCTCCCTTAAAACCCACTTCCTTTCGTCTTCCCCTCTCCTTCCCTCTTTCCTGATGAGGCAACAGTTTGTTGCGAAAGCTTGAATTTTGTGTGTATGTTTGTGTTTGTTTGTGTGTCTATCGACCTGCCAGCGCTTTCGTTCGGTAAGTCACCTCATCTTTGATTTTATATATATTTATATAGTGAAGTGTTTACACTTGTTTCAATGTGATTATTCTTTGCAAACTAAAAAAAAATTGAAATGTAAGAACTTGGAAGGAAGAGAAGGTAGCTTTAAAATAATGTTATTAAAGGTTAACAGATTTTTAAACAGAATATCAACCAGCACATACCATCCATGATTTTAAAATGCGAAGTATGGTACTATTTGAAGTTTGTTGTAAGAATGTTTAGCTGTTGCAACACAACTGGATGGAAAAATAAATTTGTAATGCATACAGTCATGTGAATAACTTTATTATTTCACAAAAGTGGAAATAAATATTCTGACTATAAATTGTGGATGGGAAAGCTGTAACTTGTGGGGTGGGGGGAAGAAAGTTAAGTATAGGTGATGGCAACATTATGGTATTCGGGAACTCAAGCTTTCCAAGTAAAGGTAGAATAAAATAAGGAATACAGGTATGATGGTCAGCACTAAAAGAAACTTATATTATTGTAAAATTTGGACCATAACATCTTGGCCCATACTGTGGTTGCCAAAAAGTTGTATCTGCAATACTAATTTAATAAAAATACACATTGTACTTTAATTTTAGAATGGTTAGACTGTTAGGGTTAGATAATGCTGAAGGGTTCAATTAACTCATTGAGTGTGATGCCAGACTTTTTACTATAAGCCACTTAAAACTTGGTACAATGTGCATATAATTCAGAAAGAGGGCTAATAAGAATGTGATACAGAAATATGGCTTGTCAAGCAATGACATATTAATATTGGTGACTGCATATACTGGACCATTGCACAAGAGGTAAACAACATGGCAAAATCTTTCCAGTTGAGTGACAGGTTGAACACGATAAGTATTTATCAACTTCTGGGTAGTTAGAAACTAGACTTATGTGTTGTATGTAATTAAGTTATGATCTAATGTGGGATGAGGCTTGAGGAAAACAAAGGATTAGTATCTCTCAAAATGGAGAATGACACACTAGCCAGAGCACATAATCCCAGTCTGGTGCAGACAACTCACTCGTGGCAACCATTGTGGCCCATGTGGGACTGTTTCCTCATGTCTCAGGTGGTCAGGATGTGATGGCCACTGTCACTGACATCTGGTGATTATCATCTCATAGTAGCAGTCACCAGTGCTCCAGTCCTCCTCCAAGACTCCAGTGGAACAGAACTGTGTGTGCCAAATGTCGTTCTACCAGGCTCCAACCGAACTGAACTGTCTTCCAAATTGTTCTCCAGCCCCTCTTTTTTTTCCATGGCTTACATTTATGGGTTCATCAGTTGTACATTTGCTATCTGGTGGAGTGTGGTGTTACACATTTGTGGCTTGCTCTCCTTGCCACTTTGTGCATTCATCAAACAAATAAACACAGAAACATACTGTGATTGGATTTTCTGTTAGGCTGCCGCATGCTTCTGGCCATAGGAAAGTCTGTTCTTCCACAGCAAGGTTCCAGTCAATTCATGTTTTTGTGTGGTTCGAAACTTCTGCAGTCATTCTCCAGGAAAGTCCATTTCCAATGTCTGAAAGGATGGGTGAAGCTTTGGGTATTCTAGGACATCTACCAACAAACATCCAATGAGAATTTTTCAGAAATACCCCTTCTTGTAGCGGCAGTCTGCCATAATTTCCCACAAACTAGTTTCTCATAATAATGTAATTAAAAATCTGCTGCACTTGTAGCTAATGTATCCTTTTATTCCGCAACTAATTTTGGAGGCTTTATTGCTCGATCATCAGGTGCCAGCCATTGTGAGCAAGAAGTGGAGGAAGTAGTACAAAGTGATGTAAAGCTATGATTAATGGCACCAATCACATGAATTATTAAGTCATGGGTGTACAGTGGGCAGGTTTTCAGTTGTACACCAATTTATACAAAATGCCTACACCAGTATATAATCATATCACATGCACATAGAATTGCTTGCACACCAAATCACCTCCCTCCTATTTTTGCCACCACATAAGCACATTTCTCTAGTGAGGGCACAGAATTTCTTCATGTGCTAATGTGATCAAAAAAGTAGTCACAATAGTAGTCACAATAATCATTCTTCCCTTAGAGAGAGAGAGAGAGAGAGAGAGAGAGAGAGAGAGCAAACCCTACTACTTCTTGGGTTACGTGTCTCATATATCTTTGACACAGTGTAATTTCTTGCATTCATCCAGAAGATCCTCTGACATTAGGAATCACTTTCCTTTAACTAGCTTTTAACTTATCATTTAAAAGCTCCACAGTGGGTAGGTGCTTTAACACAATAGAGACCTGATACAAAATGAAGATAGGGCTTAATCACAAGGTATGGAAAATTGATAAGTGTGATTACTTAAGTACAATTGTAGGCATTACTTTCAAGTTGAGACTGTAAATTATAAATGGGGCTCACATATCAGGACTGGTCACTTTATTTTTCATCTGCCTCTGTACTCTGCAAGCCACTTTATGATGGATGATGGAGAGTAATTCATGTACCACTGTCACTTTTCCCCTTTGCTGTTCCAGCCTTGAATGGTCTGTAGGAGGAATGTTGTTGGTAAGCGTCTGGAATTGGATGAGCATTTCTATGACACCTTTTCACTTAAGAAATGAACCTCTAGTGAGAAACGCTACTCTTCATAGGTTTTACTTATGTTTCCTTTATCTATCCTGTCTGGTAGGAGTTCAGACTGACATGCAGCATTCAAGTATTGGTTGAATGAGGTTTTTACAATCTACCTCCTTCATGGGTGGACTGCACTTCTGGAGGAATCTCAGTCTGGCATCTGCCTTACTTGTGATTAATTTCATGTCATTGTTCCACTTTACATAACTCTCTGTGCATACTGAAATATTTAATAGATGTCACTGCTTCCAGTGAGTGTTCCCAATTGTGTAATTGTACAGTAGTAGACCTTTCTACTTATTTATGCTAATTACATTATGTTTATTTATTCAGTATCAACTGCCAATCCCTGCACTAAGCATTGACCCCCTGCAGTTCTTCCTGCATTTCACTACAATTTCCTAGCATTAAACTTCTCCGTTTGCAACAGTGTTTGCAAAAAGCCTCATCAAACTCCTGGTGTTATCCACAAAAAGCACTCCGTCTTCAGGCCGTGAGTGGCCTACCGGGACCATCCGACCGCCGTGTCATCCTCAGAGGAGGATGCGGATAGGAGGGGGTGGGATCAGCACACCACTCTCCCGGTCATTATGGTGGTATTTTTGACCAAAGCCGCTACTATTTGGTCGAGTAGCTCCTCAATTGGCATCATGAGGCTTAGTGCACCCCAAAAAATGGCAACAGTGCATGGCGGCTGGATGGTCACCCATCCAAGTGCAGGCCATGCCCAACAGCGCTTAACTTCGGTGATCTCACGGGAACCAGTGTATCCACTGTGGCAAGGCCGTTGCCTGGTGTTATCCACAAGGTCATTCTAATATATTGCGAAAAGTAATGGTCCTGTAACACTCCCTTAGGGTATGCTTGAAGTTACTTTTATGTGTGAAAAGATCTCCTTATTAAGAGTAATGTGCTGTGTTCTGTTTGGTAAGAACTCTTCAATTTAATTACACACCTGGTCTGATGTTTCATATACTAGTATTTTGTTCATTAGGCAGCAGTGTGGAACTGTACTGAATATTTTCTGGAAGTCAAGGAACACAGCATCAAACTCAGCATTGAAATCTACTGCCTTTTTGGTCTTGTGGATGAACGGAGTAAGCTGGGTTCCACACGATAATTGTTTTCAGTTCCATGTTAATTCCTACAGAAGAGATTTTTGATCTCTAGAAATGTCATAGTACATTAGTTTAAAACATGCTCGGAAATTCTACAGCTATAGACATTAGTGATGTAGGCCTATACTTTGGTGTGTCTGTTTAAAGACCTTTCTTGAAAATAGGAATGACTTGTGCTTTTTTCCAATCACTAGAAATGTGTTTCTCTTTGGGTGATTTATGGTACACTGCTGCTAGAAGAGGAGCAAGTTCTTTTGCTTACTCTACATAGTGTTGTGGAGGTATCTCATCAGGTCTAGTCACCTTTCTTCTGTTGAGCAATTTCAGTCAGTTCTCTATCCCTTGGTCACTTGTTTTGACAAATGCTATTTTGACAATGGTGCAATGATTTAAAGAAGGAGCCGCAATACAATCTTCATCAGTGTAACTGATTTGGAGAAAGGAATTTAGTATTTCAACATTCTTTCTGTCATCCTCCATTCCAGTACCATTATGGTCACAGAGTGTCTGGACATATGGCTTTGATCTATTTACTGACATAGCATAAGACCAAAACTTGGTAGGATTTTCTGTCAGATTGATTGATAGAATTTTGTTTTTGAGTAAGTTGTACACTGCATGCATGGCTCTCCATATACTACTTTTGGCTTTGTGCAGTTTCTGTTTGTCCATGAGGCTTTGGCTATGTTTAAATCACCATTGAAGCTCTCTTTGCTTGTAGAGCAGCTTTCCAACATGATTGTTTAATCACAGTGGGATCTTTTCCATCCCTCATGACTTTGGACTGCAGATATCAGTCCAAGGAATATTGTACAGTATTCTTGAACTTCGTCCATTGATGCTCAAAATTATCAGTGCTGGAATTGATATGTTCATGTTGACTGCTCAGATAATCTGAAATCTGTTTCTTGTCACACTTGCTAAGCCAATATATCTTTCTACCTTTCTTTTCATTTCTATTTAAATCAGTATTCAGTGGTGTTGTAATGATCTTACGGCCACGGATTCCCTTTTCTATGTTAACTGAATTGAAAATTTTGGGAATGTTGCTAACCAGGAGATCTAAGATATTAGCTTTTTGAATCACTCCTGTGATTAACTGCTCAAGGTAATTTTAGGATAAGGCATTTAGAAAAATTTCATATGATGTATGCCATCAGATAGTCTTTCAGAATATTTCTAAATTTTAAATTTCTTGGGTGTCCACCTGGTTCACATTGTAAGTTCTTTACATTATTTTGGCAGAAAGACTTTCAGCCATCTTCAAATGATTCCTGATGACTGCTGCTCTGCCCATGTCTGTGTCCTGTATATGTTGGCTATTACTCCCTCCATCACTTTGCTCCTATTGTTATATGTGCAGCTGCTGCAATGAGTGCTGATGGTGGGAGTACTGGTGCCCACCTGTGAAATGGTGAATTGTGGTCCAGTGTACACAGTATTGTCGTAGGGTGTGGACCTCACTGTGTGGGAATGCTTTGCTTTTTGTAGACACAGTACAGGGTTCCACACCTGATCCTGTTGTAGGCCATTATCTTTGTTAATTAGATTGTCTTGGACCCTAATTTCAGTGGACATTTTGATGATACACTCACAGAAGGAGGAAGATTGCCTATCTTAGTTTTGTTATAGCCTGTAGTATGGCCAGTTTTATATTGCAGTCAGCCATGTCTGATTTGGTAGTCTGGTGTAATTCAGTGTGATGTCTGTGTTCATGGCACCTCCCTACTAATTTGCAAACACTTTCCCCAACGTATGCCTTGCTGCATAGGCAGCAGATTTGGTAGACCCATGTCTTATGGAGGCTTAGATCATCCTTTACCGAACTTACTATTGTCAAGGATAGGGGGTGGGCGAAATACATATTTTACATTTTGTCATTCGAAGATTCTGCTTGCTTTTGTGTAGGTGTTACCAACAAACTGGATGCATGCTACTGATTTGCATTCCTCATTTTCATTGCATGGTTGTATACCTATTACTTTCCTGAACACACTCCTTATCTGCTTATTACTGTACACATTCCTTTGGAATGTTGTCTTCAGTAGCTTTGGTTCAGTTGGAAGGCTGTCTTTGTGGCTGGTACATCACACCATGTGAACAAATGTGTGTAAGAGACCTTCATGCTGGGAGTTGTGGTGACTGCTGGAGAGATGCAGGTACAGATTCATTTGTGTAAACTTTCTTTGCTCACTGTGTCCAATTTGCCATCTTGTTTCTCTTCCACCAGAATGTCAAGAAACAGGAGGGAGCCAACACTGTCCTGTTCCACCTCCATGGTGAACTGAATGTTGATGTGAAACAAGTTGAGGTGGTGGAGAAATTAGCCAAATTTGCCCCATCCAAGCGACCAAACAACAAACATGTCATCCACATAATGGTAGAAATAGGTTGGTTTTAGTTGGGCTTACTCGAGGACCTTCTCCCCGAAATCTATGAAAAAATTCACCACAACCAGCCACAGAGGATACCTCATGGTGATGATTTCCATCTGTTCATAATAATTTCTGTTGAACTGAAAGTAAGTTGAGATGAGCACAAACTCAAAGAGTCTCATTCATATTGGTGTTGAATTTCCTGCTTACAATTCCATGGAGTCCTTTAGGGGTAGGCTGGTGAAGGGGGACACTATGTCAAAACTCACCAACAGGTCACTGTCATCAAGAAAAATTTCTTGTAGATGTAGTACAAAATGAATGGAATTTCTGATATGATGATGGCATTTTCCGATAAATGGTCTCAGGAGAGCAGTCAGGTGTTCAGCCAATCCATATGTAGTTGCTTCTATATTGTTTCTTATCAGTTGCAGTGGGATTGCCTCATTGTGAATTTTTGACAGTCCGTACAGTGTTGGTGAAGCAGCAGCTTGTGGCCAAAGTTTCTTGACTGTTTTCACATTGAAGGTATTGCAAGGAACTGCAGTAATTTTTCTCTTGAAACAACTTCTCAAATTGCCTTACATTTTCCTTCACAATGCATCACCTATAAGTTCATAAATTTTGTGTAACACATAAGTTCCCTTTGTCGGCTGTCATGATGACCAATTCTGGGCAGTCATGTAACTCACAGAAGGCTGCTCTTTCTCCATTGAAATGTTTCTCTTCAGTGGTGTGGCCCTTCAGGTGGTTTGTATCACATTGTATATAATTTCCACAATTGGTAGTGATGTTGGAGTTGGGGCAAAGTTCAGTCATTTCTCAGGCATCAGCATTGCTGCTGATCGTTGGTTGTCCTCTCTGTAAGGCTGATCATAATTCACTTAGGTGGTTCTTGAATGGTACTTGTCATCCACAAAGAGGGCATCCCAGTGCAGCCTGCAGTTAGCAGTAGCACAGCAACAACATATGTATTGGCCCAAACACCTGATAGGTCTCCTGAGTCCATCTGTGGGAAAATGACAACATCACATCCAAAATTCTATTCATTTTGCACAAAATGTACAAGAATTTTTTTCTCGGTAATAGTGACTTGTTGATGAGTCATTTGAAGTTAGGGTCTAGGGTGAGATGATCTAATTAAGAAAGACAGCATCCTACAACTGAGTCAGGGGTGTAACCCTGTACTGTGTCAAGGAAGAGCAAAGCATTGACATACAGTGAGGTGCGCAACCCACAACAGTACTGTGGACATTGGAAACCACAGTTAGAAGCTGGGGGTCACCACCACCACCACCACTACCACCACCACCACCACCACCACCACCACCCACTGGGTCAGTTGCACAGGTAGTGATAGGAGCAGA
Organism: Schistocerca piceifrons; assembly: GCF_021461385.2. Lineage (NCBI taxonomy): Eukaryota > Metazoa > Arthropoda > Insecta > Orthoptera > Acrididae > Schistocerca > Schistocerca piceifrons. The sequence goes on from NC_060149.1 coordinate 333,123,743, forward strand.
ACAGATTTGTGGAGGTGATAATGGTCAACATATATAGGACACTGACATGGGCAGAGTAGCAGTCATTATGAATTAACTGAAGACTGCACTGATTGTATTTGCCAAAATATTGTGGAGAACTTATGTGACCCAGACAGATATCATACAATTCCCTCTCCTTACTACATGCCATAATCACTTGAGTCTCCCAATCTATAGCTGGTGGTAAGTTGAAATCTTCTGCTGGTATTATAATTTGAGTTGAATTTCCCATAAAACGTCGATTTGGACTGCTATCATAAATGTATGTAATTTTTGTATTATTATCTTGACCACAAATTGTTTTGAACAGAATTACCGATTTTAGCTAGACAGTAGACATCTTCAGAATCTACAATAGAAGTAAAAGAAAAAGAAAAACATTTCTATCTACTACAGTATGGGATTAAAAACAAATGGCAGGAAATATAATATAAACATGATATATTTCTCATTCTGGTGAACAGCAGCGAGTTGTAACCATGTAAAAATAAGTTGAGTCTAAACTGCCTTGCATGCATCAGCTGGATATAGATAGGGTGCAAAGCTATCCTAGAGGTTGTACATGCACACATAGCATACAGATAATTACACAGAGTAATTAAGAAAAGATTTATTTAAAAGTAAATTTCTTTAAAATATTCTCATTTGTATTTAAATGAGCAAACAGTATTTTTAACCATCTGAAAAATGTATTTGTCTTCTGACTGTTTAAAGCTGGTCAGAATTTAACAAAACTTAAAAAAAATCAATATTGGTAACAGAGATTAGTCTGAAATTGAATACATTTTGATGGCACTATGGTAGTATTATAAAGGAAGAAGATAGAATAGACTTCGAGAACGTGTATATTGGTCAGTCTGTCATATGCCAATTTTTGTCCAACAGCTTGTGCAATCTCTCAAAGACCTGTCGTCGCCTGAGAAGTGTATGTTTCTCTCGTCTGAAAGAAAGAGGCATAATTTTGCAGCAGTGGAACAAAATTTTAGTCAATGGAAGAGTTTCTTGGGTGACCAGCAAAGTGGTAATAATTCAGTTATATATAGTTTGAGACCTAATTTAACATATAATATTAAAATGAAGTTTTTGTTGAAAATACCAGTTCTTCTGTATGTGCCACATGATTTATTTCCAGCAGAAGTTCACACTCTTAATATTTACAGTAGTTAAACATTCTTGAGTTTCTGTAGTGTTAGTGCCAGTGGTGATGCACTATTTTAAGACTGTTCTCATTTATTGTTGGAATATTGTATGTGATGTAATTTCATAACCATAGGTAATTATAGAAATGATTGTTGCATATGGATGAAGATAATTCAGCAATAATTATTTGCATTTGGCCACTATGACAGTACTGATAAAATTTATCCTTGCATTTCAAGAGTGAATTCTGTCATCGTCAGGTTGCTGACACTCAGTTTGTGGCATTCAATTAAATAAAATAAAAAAACACTTTGGACTGTGGATATTCATTTTATACAAAATCTTCCACAAACTGTCAACAACCTTATGAAGAGAATATTGTCTCTTGAAATACATAGTTTAATTATATTGAAGAACAACATTTCCCCACCAGACTGTGTATTATTTTTTTTATTTTTCACACTACCGGTTTTGAGCATAGTCCATTCTCAAGCACATCACCAGTAATATATGTGATTACATCATTGTAATTAATTTAAAAATCACATGCCCTACATAATTGTGGAGAGCACAGTCATTAAACATCCTCATCTTGCAACATTTCCTGCGAAGCACGCTGTATACACCCATGCAGAAGAGAATTAGAAATGCTATTAAAGTGGTTAAATGTAAATAATTGTTACCCATAAATTACAGGAACCACCACCTCCCATCTGAAAAATGGATAATATGAAACTGAACATAATTAATATGCAGTGGACACCTCTGACTGTTGTACATATCCATGAAATTTCAGAATACACTCAGTGTCTTGTGTCATTTGTCACACAATGAGCCATTTAACTCCATTACCAGTGAAGAAGCAGAAAGTTTGTCCAATTCTCTGCTCACTATCCACTTGACAATCAGAACTGAGAATGAGTTGCGTGAAAGATAGTGGTCTCATTGAGGGAAATGTCTGCACTGCAGGAAGCACTTAATCACTGTGAAATTCTGCAAATAGATGAGCAGGTTATTGCAGTGTGTAATACAATGCACTCATATTAGAAAGAGGTGATATTCACATTCTGCTCTAGCCTTAATGATTAAAGTTTTTTGTGCATTCCTTAAATGATTTCAGACAAATAAAAATAGTAATGAAGTCCTGTGCACACACTCCTAGAATGAATTACTATAAAGATTTATGTGCACAAGAAGGGAAGGAAGGACAGTTAGTGTGTTGTTCCAGTGATGCAGCAGTCATTGGAGGGGTACAACCAGCCTACATTGCACAATTATGTGGGAGGGAGTTGGAGGGAATCAGCAGTGGACACTTTGAAGAAACCATCATGGCATTCACTACAGTGATATATGAAAATTACGAAAAACTTAGTTTATATAGATTGGGCAGGAATGTGAATGTCTCCTTCAGGATACGAGTACATCGTGTTGTATGCTGCACCACCACTTTCACTAGTTGCGCAGGAATTTTACATGACATCCTTATTCACATAAACACTGTTGCAATTCAGCCATTTAAAGGAACTGTAGGGCGAGAGAAATGTGACTTGTGGGTACGAAAGTAAGGGATGACTTGTCTGCTAAAGTTATTCTCTTCCAGTCATTAATCCATATCACAAGGTTGCAACAAGTTTCTTGATTCGATTACATTACATTAATACTTGTTTCACAGATCATGAATATGACATTTCGTAATGACATGGAAAATGTCAGTTTAACATAAGCCTTCTTTACATGATTTTCTTTTCACTTACTCATTCATATATAAGAATTCATGTATTGAGTGGAAGGAGTTGTAATTCAGAAATTCTTTTAATTAGCTTTTAAATGCAGCTAGGCTATCTGTGAAACATTTAATGCTATTTGGCAAATGACCAAACATTTTTGTGGCAGCATAATTCACCCCTTTCTGTGCCAAAGTCAGGTTTAACCCAGAATAGTGAAGGTCATCCTTTCTTCTAGTGTTGTAGCTATGCACTTTGCTATTATTTTTGAAATGGGATGGGTTATTAATGGTAAGGTCTTATGGGACCAAACTGCTGAGGTCATCGGTTGATGGGCTATTAACGAATTTCATAAACGAATATATGTATTGTGCACATACTGTGAATATCTCGAGTTCCTTAAATAAATGTCTGCAAGGTGATCTTGGGTGGTCTCCAGCTATTATTCTGATTACACACTTTTTTGTGATGAATAATTTTTCTCTTAATGATGAATTACCCCAAAATATGATGCCATATGAAAACAGTGAATGAAAATTGGCATAGGAGGCTAATTTACTGACATGTTTATCACCAAAATTTGCCATAATCCTAATGGCATAAGTGGGTGAAACTGTTAGTGTTTCTTCCAATTCAATTTCTCATCAGTGCACACACCCAGAAATTTTGAATGTTCTGCCTTAGCGGCAGACTTCTATTCAAAGTCTATTTTTTATCAATGGTGTTATGCCGTGTACTGTACAGAATTGTATATACTGTGTTTTCTCAAAATTTATTGAGAGCCCATTTGCAGAGTGCTGCTTAATAATTTTCTGAAAGACATTATTTACAATTTCCTCAGCTAATTCTTGTTTATTGGGTGTGAGTACTATACTTGGATCATCAGCAAGAAAAACTAGCTTTGCATCTTCATGAATATAGAGTGGCAAGTCATTAATGTATTTTAAAAACAATAAGGGACCCAAGAAAAAAATCCTGTGGGACACCATTCTTGATACCTCCCCAGTTTGACTACTCTGCTGATTATTGCAGACTATCTATATCGTTAATTTCAACCTACTGCATTCTTCCAGTTAAATGTGAACCATTCATGCACTGCCCCACTCATACCCCAATACATATGCTTATCTAGAATAATTTCATGATTCACAAGCCAAAAGCATTTGAGAGATCACAAAATATCCCAATGGGTGACGTTCGATAATTCAGAGCATTTAACATTTGATCAGTGAAAGTATATATAACATTTTCTGTTGAAAAGCTTTTGTCTTAAAATCTTCAACTGCTAAGATCAGTACCCTGTAACCTGATTATTAGTAACCTTTCATAATGGTCTTATCTACTAACGAAATTTCGGCACTACACTGCTACTTATGTATAGTATTGTTGGGAAAATTACTGTGGAAAACAAATCAAGTGAGGACTTGGAGATGTGCTCTTCCCTTCATCTTTGTCAGAGAATACTCAAATCTACATTAAAGTCCTCATACATACCCCTCCCCCTTAAAAAAGGAAAGTTAGTGTACTTTCAAAATTTCTGAAGTTAAAACAGCAAATGCTATTACTAAAAATTTTATTTAGCTAACTTCACACTAAAATATCTCCTCACAGCAATAATTTTAAAAAGTTCAGCCTGTTTGAGAGGATTGTTTTCTCCAGAATAAATTAGGGTTCTCTCATACACAGAGTGTACTGGAAAAAGAGAAAGAGTATATATCTGTATCTAAAATTACCAAATATGCAGCAACCAGTCGCAAAATCATGTTTTATTTATTCACTTTTGCAAATTGATGTCAACTGATTAATAGCCGTCATCGGTGCTATCAACCAATATGTGCTCTGAGTAGTAATACCGTCTTAAGCAGAGGTTAAACATCAAATGATGGCTGTTAATCAGTTGAAATCGATTTGCAAAAGTTAATAAATAAAACATGATTTTGCGACTGGTTGCTGCATATTTGATAATTTTATGGTTTATGGTCACTGCTCGACTTGGGAATCACATGGAGCCCACCATTCATATCTGTATCTGTTCCCATAGAATATGATGTTCTCTGAAGTACATGCTATCTGATTCAGAATCCATTTTCAGTTCATTGACTTCTGCCTGAAGTCCCATTCTGTTTGTATGAAACACACGTAATGTTGTGCAGCTTGCTTTCCTGTATTCACAAAGACCTTTGTCACTAAGGATTAGTTTTTGTGTACTAGTACTTTTTGGTTATGATCTTTCTCATTAGCCTTGTTTTCCACAGTCATGTCAGACATTGATGCTTTTGTGACTCACGTAATCTTGATAAACATGTTGCAGGCATCTACTGGGCTTAATTGCCCTTGTCAAAAAGTTGGAGGTCATTTATCATTTCAGTTTGCTTCACCAGCTGCCATCCAGTTAAAAGATAGCTTTCTGTACAAGTATGCTAACATCTTCCACTGCCGTAAGAAATGAGCACTGAAATGCACTTGTTAAGACTTCCCAAAAGTTTTTAACAACATAGTTGTATGGAGATAAACAGTGATTAATTTACTTATAATCAGTTATTCAAAATGACCGTCACAATCACATTATTTATTTTGCCGCCAACTGGTTTCAACCCACAGTGGGGTCATCTTCAGGGCAATTTACATTGATTGGTCACTCGCTGGAGTCGTCACCCTGCCTGTGCGCAGTTGGTAACTTCCCAAAAGTGTTTTGTTCTGGAAGAGTTTATTATATTGATGACATATCTGTACTTGTTATCTAATGTGTTGACATAAAATTGTGATGATAAAGTTTCTAAGGAGGCTTGGTGGAAAGTTTATTATGGTTGCAATATTTTTCTGTGAAGATACATATTTAGAACACATCAGCTTTACTCACGGCTAGATAAGATTACATTCTGGGCATGCACATCATATGACATATGCATGTACATGGATACACTTTAAAGGAAACATAAGGATACACTTTAAAGAAAACAGAAAACACATATAGGATGCATCCCCCCTCCCCCCCCCCCCTCTCTCTCTCTCTCTCTCTCTCCCTATTTCTATTCGTTTAGCCAATTCCGACCCTCCATGATCTTGCTTCCTCTCACAGACTTTCCATGTTGAAATCCATTACTTATGTGATGTTGTCTGTCCATCTCATCCTTTGCCCCCTCTTCTCTTTGTGCCTTCAGTATGCCCCAGCATTAACTTCTTTTGCAGTGAATCATGTCTTTTCATAATGTGCCCAAGCTAAGTGAGTTTTTGTTTCAGAATCAGACCTTCCAAGGAGCACTTTGGTTTTATTTGCTGTAATACTGACCTATTCATTCTCTTTGAAGTCCATGGAATGTTAAGGAGCTTCCTCCAACAGCACAATTCAGAGGTGTCTATTCTACACCGTTCAGCCTTCCTTATGGTCCAAGTCTCACATCCATACATCACACAACTGAAAAGACCAAAACAAATATTATATAGATCTTTGTTGTTAAATTTATTTCTCTACTCCTCAAAACATTGACAAGGTTGGACATTGCCTTTCTGCCAAGTAATAAACGTCTCTTGGTTTCGTGGCTGCATCACTATCAGCAGCAATCTGGGAGCAGAGATAATTGAACATAGAAACTACCTCCATTGTTTCTCTTTGTATTTGCCATGAAGTGATATGTGTAGTTACCATAATTTTCATTTTCGTGATATTTGACATTAGACCACACTTCGTATTCTCATCTTTCACCTTCAGTAAGAGGATTTTTAACAGTTCTTCATTTTCTGCCATTAGTATGGCATCATCTGCTTATGTAAGGTTCTATGTATCTCAGCTATTTTAATTCTGATTTCTTGTTCATCTAACCTGACATTCCTCATAATGTGCTCCACATACTGCAGTCTTGCTGTACTCCTTTTTGAATCTTGACCCTTTTAGTTGCCCCATATATGGTTCTCACCATGGTTTCTTGGTCAGAGTATAAATGCCACTTGTAAATGAGGTGATCTGGTACTCCCATGTTTTTTAGTACTTCCCATAATTTGTTGTGGTCAACATAGTCAGAGACTTTAACATAATCAATAAAGCAGAGATACACACCTTTCTGGAATTATCTTGCCTTCTCCTTAATCCATTGTATGTTAGCAATTGGATCTCTGGACCCTCCTCCTTTACAAAATCCAGCTTGTTCTTCAGGTAGTTCTCAGTCTATATACTGGCGAAGTCTATTTTGTAAGATTTTAAGCATGACTTTGCTAGCATGAGAGAGGAGTGCAATTGTTCAGTGATTTGAACATTCTTTAGAAATTCCCTTATTTGGAATCAGGATGAATACTGAGATTTTCCAGTCTTTTGGCCACTGTTGGGTTCTGCATATTTTCTGACATATTGAATGCAACACTTTCACTGCATTCTTTCCAATAAGTTTGAACACTTCTGCAGGAATTCCAAGTACACTAGCCTTGTTTTTAACAGTACTTCATAGGGCCCATTTGACTTGACCTCAATCTCTAAAACACCTTGCTCTGCTTCTAAAATCTCATTGACTCCATCATCATCATCTAATTCTTTCTTATATAGATCTTCTACATATTATGCCCTTCTTTCTTTAATGTCCTCTGCTTCTGTTAGATCTTTACTATTTCTGTCTTTTATCATTCCAATTTTTGCCTGGCGTTTTCCTTTGATGTCTTTCAAACAGTGGAAAATCCAGGATGGAATGTAACAGCATTATGAAAAGGTAAGTTGATACTCACCATATAGTGGCGATGCTGAGTCACAGGTAGGCCCAACAAAAAGACTGTCACAAATGAGATGGTCTTTTTGTTGTACCTATCTGCAACTCAGCATCTCCACCTTTGATGTCTTTAGTTTTCTTGTAAAGATCCCTTGTCTTCCTCATTCTCCTACCCTCTTCAACCTCTTAGCACTATTCATTTAAGGAAATATTCTTCTCTTTTCTGGCTAATTTCTGAAACTTTGTATTTAATTTAAAAGTTACTGATCCATCCATTTTGATTTTTGCTTTTTTTCTTTCATCTGCAATTTGCAATGCCTCATCCAGTATCCATCTGGCATTCTTGATATTCTTTATGTTTGGAATGTATTTTTCTGTTGTGTCTTCTAACTCTAATGCATTAAATGTGTTTTTGACTTCTACTGGATAATCAGAAGGTATGCTATTAAGGTTGTCTCTTTAAGATGGAATAGCTCTGGCTACTTTTGTCAGTTTCAACCAGAATTCTGCAATTAAGAGCTCATGATCTGATCCAAAATTAGCTCCAGATCCAGTTGTAGTTGACTAGACAGCACTCTTCCACCTCTGATTACGATGTATGTAATCAGCTTCATTCTGTTGTTGCCTGTCTGGCAAAGTGTAGGTGTATAGTGTTGTTTGGGTAACTGGAAGAGGAAGAATGAAATGTCAGTGGACACCACTGTGATAATGGACACAAATACTCAAACTGACATGGACTCAGAGCTTAGTGGATTGCTGAGACAGTATCTGTGTGAATCAGATTATTCACTGAACATTAGATTGAATATACAGGACACATTATCTGTAACTGAATGACTATAAATTAAAACACTATGTTTTGTATGGCAAATATGGTAAAAAATATTAATGATAGTCCAAAGATAGAGATAGCAATGCTAAAAGACTAAACTAAAGAGAGGAAGGAAAAGAACCCCTACGTGTGATAACTAATGATAAATGTCAGTGAAATGTTATCTAAAATTTTAATTCTGTGTTAAGTGACAAACAGGTAGAGAAAACTTTGTACAATGATGTTGTCGTAAGAAACTTCATTCCCACTGCTGTTAAATGAATGAATAAAGTATTTTCTGCCATCTGAAAAGTGTGAGAAATTCTTTGAAGATTGGCCAAGGGGTCTTATCATTCCATTGTTCAGATATGGAAACAGGAAAAACTTCTGAATTTCAAAGCCATTTTACTTCTGTCACTCACTTTTAAATTATTAGGAGAAAACTGACAAACCTCATGCTAAGGTCTCTGCCTGTAACTAGAGGAATCTTAGTTCAGATCATGCTCTGGGTTTCTTGTCTTATGTGTTTTTTAAATCACTCCAGAGTTCAGAGAAAGTGATTTCAGGTAAGTCTTGGCCATCAATAGGTCTTAAACTCTAATGAAAAGTTGCTATGAAAATTCTGTCTTTTGTAAAATGTAATTATTTATGTGAATATTAATTCTGTTTTTTCATAATGACACTCATTAGTATAAAGTCAAATAAAACTTAAAATTTTAGTCAGTCTCATTCAAAGTGGATTTGAGCATCGATAAACTTTCAAGAACTTGTCATTATGGAGTTTTTGCATTGATTTGGTACAAATTAGGTACTGTTAACTTTATACTTCCAGCTACTTACAGAAATGGCAGTTGTCAGTGAAACTACATGTTACACTAAATGGTACTAGACATAAATGTTGTTTGTTGTAGTTTTGGCCTTTTATACCATTTTTATGTGTTTTGTGAATTGTGGTGAGTTACAGTTCATACGTGTAAATGGTTCGATGAATGAACCAATATATGTTTTCAAAATGCATGTAAATGTGCATGAAGAGTTGTGTCAAAGCCTCATGTAATGCTGAACACACAACTGTGAAGCAGATTTGTCTGCTGCAGCCAGTAAAATGTAGTAAGGGTGAAGAATTGTCACAGTGTAATGGAGCAATGCATAAACATACTTTTATTAAAATTGCAGAAATGGCATGAAATGTTGGTGCAAATGCATGAAACAGAAGCCAACATAAGAATTCATGTTTGTCTGGTCTGAATGTTTTCAGGGCAGAAAGGAAATTGTTGGCATGCTTCACATTTTAGTCAGTTGTCAAGAAGAGAAATGACAATATGATTTATGTGTTAACAGATGCTGGCACAAAATTAGTGACTGTCAATAAGACTGAAATGACAAACTGTGGATTAATGAGGACATTGTTATCAGCATCATTCAGAGATTTGAGTAAGTGGAATAGCTGTTCCAAATTCATGTGACACAAATACACTCCTGTAGATTTATTGACATGTGTGCCAGAAATCCATTTTCGCCCCAAGCCATGATCACTGGTGTAGTGTAGAGTGCCAGCGAGGTTCACAACTGTCTGCATCACAATTTGACAGATGTTGACAGAGTTTGACACCAATGCTTTGACTGATTCCAAATGATGCCTTCACTGACAGTTTTTAACAGCAATGGAGATTACTCTGTAGGCAAAAATGTATATTTTTCATATCTTCTATGTTTTTTGTTTTCGATATTTTTCACTGAATGTTTTAAATGCACCTTACAAGTAGTCTGTTGTGGATTGTAAACATTGGAATGTGTAACCTGCTTTTCTATTTACTAAAGTAAGTGAGGTGTTAGTATTCCTTGTTCAAGTTTAATGTTAAAACTATTGCTACTGATGAGAGTTGAGAAGTAAAGAAGTAAATTACAAGTAGAGAACAATGTGAATAATATTGAAATGTAAAAATGTTTGAGGGTTTTATCAATAGGGCCAAACTTAGAACTTCTATTACTTTCTTCCAAACTTCTATCACCCTCCACCCCTGCCCCCCTCGCCCCTCTCTGAGAGAGAGAGAGAGAGAGAGAGAGAGAGAGAGAGAGAGAGAGAAAGTGTTCACTACACTGCAATAACTATATGGTGACCAAGTGATAAACCTACATAACAGACAGAAAAGTAACAAAAATAAATAAAAGTTTTTGTTCCACATCTTTATGCCCATATTGTCTTTAGGTTGGAAACATGCCACATTAACACTTTGACTGCCATCCACATAAATCTTGCCACTTCTTAGAATGCTGACCATTTTTGTGGTTCTTTAATATTTTTTATTAAGAAGACTAGCAAACATTTAACTGTGATACTAACCTTTTATGAAAGGCTGGAACTACTTCTTCTAACATATGTCCAGTTTCTTTGAACATTTAGTTTTTTTTTGTATTTTGTAATGAATATTAGGTTTTGCAAAATATATAAATGTTTATCAAAGTGAAGATAATTTTTGATTGCCATCCTGGTTATAATATTCTACTATTATACATTAAATAATTGAAAACTTACATCTTAAAATCATAATTATAAGTTGTTAAATTTTTTTCACAATGTATTTTTTCTTTTGTGATACACTGTGAAACGAGGACCTTTGCACATGGTGATTTTGTATCAACTGCTCTGGCATGTAGAGTATTTTCTTGCAGCCTTTGTCTGAACATACTTAGCACATCCTCTGAATTCCGATTTTATCCGGTGAAGGTGGACTTCCTTTTTCCCTCCAGGAAATGCTTTGCTGTAATGCAATTTTCTTGCACCATTTCGCTATTCTGTGCTCAGAAGCCCCCAAACAATGCCTTGTGATCATACAGATCAACCCCAACTGTTTTTATATTTTGGTTTTCCTCTTCTGTCTTCATAACTTACTATTTCCACTCAGTGCCTAGTAGTTAGCATGAATACATATCTTTTGTCTTTCCAGCATACTATTATAAGATTCCTATTATAGATTCCTATTCCGCTGGTACATCTGTTCCTGTCTTTGTACGCCAGATGATTTCAAAGTCTAAAGCAATCTCTTCCTATTCTTACAGTTCCAATAAGACCTGTCTACTCCCCCACTCTCTCACGAGACTAGGGCTTTGTTGGTAAATAATGTATGCCCCTTACCCAATTAGGTGTCAAGTAGTCTTTTCACAGTGTCAGCTGCAACATTACTTTGGCCACAAAAAATATCAAAACTCCATATATAACCAAAATCTGACTGACACCATGCATAATTTCTTGTGATATTTGCCTGATTTTATGGCAAGTGCTGCTTGAAATAAATTCTGCCCTATATTTACACACACCTTCATTGACTGATATGTTTTGGTGGGCAGATACACATGCTGAAACACTAAATAAATAGTTTCAACTAGAGGATATACCTTTTGTAGTAGGTCATATCCTGGTTCACCTTGCTTGTTTTCCATTGAATTATCATTCAGGTGAAAGTTTGACATGATCTGGAGGAATCTGTTTCTGCTGAATAAATTTGGGCAGTAATTGCAAGAGAGACAAGAACCTTGGTTTCACAGATCTTACTTAAGGGGGTTTTGGCTGATGCTGGCCTGGAAAATTATAGCCGAGATTCCCCACCCCCATTGGAGGGTCCCAACCAGATATTATACATGAAGAAGTGAACTGGCTTGCACAGTCAGTTTCCTTATCTCCTGTCTAGAATAAAGGTTAGTCTGCTCTTTGAAATGAGCAAGAAAGCCATTGTCCATTAAACATGGAAAAAATAATTATTAACAGAACTATCTATATCCAGTTCACACAAATCTGACACTGTCACCTGCACTAAATATGTCTATATTCATTAAGGAGTCTGTATCAGTCCATCTTTCTTTAGAATCAGTATAATTTTTTGTTGTGCATTCCATTGTCTTATCCTCCTTTCAAGATTGTCAGAACTGATGTTTTGTGGTTCTACGTTCGTCGCGGAATTACTTTCTGTATTTTCTGATCCTTCGACAAATTTTTAAAGAAACTGTATCACAGTTCAGAAATGAAGAGACATCAGAAAGTAATATGAACAAGTGTTTCAACAAATGTTTTACGAAATGAAAAGTAGAAATAGTCGTTTTAAGTTTAGAAATGAAGAGACATCAAAAAGTAATATGAACAAGTGTTTCAACAAATGTTTTACGAAATGAAAAGTAGAAATAGTCATTTTAAGTTTGGCACAGTTCTTTGCTTAATATCAAGATCATTTGAATCATTGGTATTGTCATTCTCGCTGTAATTTTCTATAAAATCTTCCTCCAATTCACACAGAATTTTGTTATTGGTAAGAAAACATGAAGCTTCATCATTCATTTCTTTATATACTGAATGAACAACTACCATTCTCCACCAGCTTGTTTGCATACAACAAACACAATCTACCAGCTTCTTTAGGCACAGCATTTCTGCCATTTATGAGCTGTTTTAGAAACTACAGAGTGAAGACTGATGATGTCATCTGCATATGTGATTTCATATTTAAAATTTGGAGAAATCATATCTTGCCAAATGGCAGGATCATCAGTTTACCAAAATTTTCACATCCTGTCAGTTGATGGGATTAGCAGTCAAAATGTTAAGCAAGGACAGAGTCAAGAAATTGTTGATAGGATCAACATTTGTATCAGTTGTAAAACAGAGAAAACTTCAAACAGAAATTAAGCAAGCTGGCTGTTCTCAAGACATCTTTAAATGACTTCTCAAAAAACAGAAAGTGCGTATACTAATTAAACCCTCCTTGAACAATGGACCATGGGCCTTAACACGGTGGGATGGTTTGCATGACTCAACAATACAGATAGCCACACCATAGGTGCAACCACATTGGAGAGGTATCTGTGGAGAGGTCTAGCTGACATATAGCTCATGAAGAGGGCCAGTAGCATATTCAGTAGTAGCAGGAACAACAGTCTGGATGAGTAACTGACATGGCCTTTTGACATGAAGCAACATTACTCTGTTATGTTGGTACTGCAAGCAGCTGAAAACTAGTGAAAATATAGCTGTTAAATATTTCCTGATGGCATGGAGCTTGCTGTAATGATGATGACATCTTCTCTAGGAAAATATTACAGAGCAGAAAAGAGTCCCCCATTTGGATCTTAGGTCGGGAATTATTCAGAAGGATGTTCTCAACAGGGGGGGGGGGAACTGATTTTGTATGGCTCAGAATGTTAGGTCCCATAATTGGGTTGGTGGATTATGTAAGTGAAACATGGGTGACAAGCAGTGTAGGTCAGAAGAGAACAGACATTTTACAAATGTTGTGTTACAGAAGAATACTGCATGTAGTATGGGTAGATTTAATAACTAATGAAGAGGCACAGATTCAGATTGGGGAGAAAAAGAACTTTAGGACAAAACTTGAGTAAAAGACAGAATCAGTTGATAGAATACATCCTGAGACATCAAAGAATAGCAAATTTTATTATGGAGGGAAGTGTGAGGGATAAAAATTGTAGAGGGAAGCCAAGGTTTATCTAAAGGAAACAGGTTAAGGTGGCTGTTGGTTGCAATATTTATGTGAATATGAAGACAATAGCACAGAATACACAACGTTGGAGAATTGCATCAAACTACTGATGGTGACGACACTGATAACAACAACAACAACAACAACAACAACTACTACTACTACTACTACTACTACTACTAATAATAATAATAATAATAATAATACTGTTAATTGAAAGGAAGTATTGAAATCAGCTATATGGAAGTCTGCTGTTTTATTTACCTTTCACTATATAGATACGCAATTGCGTTTTGGCTGCACTAAAGACACAAATAACAGTTTGTGCAAAATATGAACTCAATATATCCCAACATAGTGTTCACTATAAAGTGGCAACTGAAAAGAAACTGCTGTTCTTTTGTACATGTTGATGGGTTGAAAGTGGTTGACACATTGGGATATGTTTCTACTATAAATCTGTCTGTATAAATTTAGGTTTGTCTACAAACAACCACAACTGTTGAGTGCATAGAAATGGTTTCAAAACACTGGCAGGCAGAAGACAGTTTTGGAAGTGAAAACCATACTGCAGCAAATCTGTCACCTTATCAAAGTTGCTAAACATATACTCATTTGTAAATAGCCATCATAGTTTTTCTGTCAGCCCTTGATGTGTAGATGTAATTCAGAGCAGAACACTAAATGAAAGACAATAATGAGAACAAGAAAGTCTAAGTACAATGCAGACAAAATCCAATAAGCAGAGTGGCATGATTGGTAGTAGCTCAAAAGCAGACTGCACTAGATTGAATCATACTGCCTGTCTGCCTTCGTTGCTGCAAATGGCTTGACCCACATGACATGCCACACATGCACCTGTTGATGATGGTTCACTACAATCTGTAGCACCTCTTGAGTCGTGGTCAGTATCAGCCATTGGTGGGCATATTGTATTGGTGACTGGGACATATGTCTTTGTGGTGTTCTAGCTTTAATACCCCATCTGTAAAAGACGAGCACCTTTGTGTCTGTCAAACCACATTGGTACAGTGTCCTGTAGTTCCTTATTTGTGTAAGCCAAAGAATGTAATTCCATTGACAACTGTATGAAGTAACTGTATACTGAGTTGTTCCTAAGACTACATGCATCCATTGAAAACAAATAAAGGTACCATAACAGTGTTTGACTATGTGCTACAGCATCAACTAAGTAACTAATAATACTTCAGTGAATGGAATGGGATGTGGTGGATTACCTTCTTTACAGTCTGTATTTGATATGTGGCTTCCACCTTTTTACTGAGATAAAGATGTAATTGAGCATATGACATTTCACATCAATTGAGGACATGCCAGGCACTGTGATAATATTTCTATCAAAAGTTAGCAGAGTTTTTTGCAAAGAGTGCAGAAAAACTGGTATGTCCGTTTTCTGTTTATATACTCATTCTGATACTCACATGTGATTTAATTTCCGGCACTATCACAGGTTGAAAAGTAAATAGCCCTCATATTAATATGATGATAGAAAACAACAGAATGAATAAAGGAAAGCAATTTTTGTATAGAGGATGGGCTAGGAAATGGCTAGGCACATGAAAAATAAGTTAATTACTGTAACTCACCTTTTTATTAATTATTCTTGTGAACCAAGGGAAAATTATAGACATCAGTTGGAAAAATATTCTACTTCTGTTTGGTTTCTCAAACTTTATGGTATATGCTTTGTTACCTTTCAATGTATTGTTTCTTTATAATTAGTAGCATCTGTAATGTGTGCAAAAAACCTATATGTGTAAGTATTTACTGAATAGTGGTATTTTTTCTTTATTAATTTCAGAAATGGGTATTCAGTACTGCATTCAGCCCTATTGAGGGTTGGGTTCACACAAACTCAGGAAATATGTCTGACCATTTACATCACTGTGCTTATAATGTCAGGTAAGACTGTGTTAAATATCTAAGGTTAGAAGAAATTTAATTGAAATTATTTTTATGAACAGTAGTGGCTCCCTATCCCTCCCCCTCCCCCACCCCTCTCCCCCTCTCCTTCTCTCCTACCTACCCCACCTCTCTCTCTCTCTCTCTCTCTCTCTCTCTCTCTCTCTCTCTCTCTCTCTCTCTCTTTGTGTGTGTGTGTGTGTGTGTGTGTGTGGGCGCGCGTATGTATTTAAAGTCCGGGTATGTTTAAGTATACATTCCCTCCCCCATTCCCTCCTCCCCCACTCACTTCTTCACCAGATGTCACTGATACATGGTGATCTGGTAAGGCACAATTCAGATGTAGCCCGTTCATGTCAAAAGTTTACCACATGAGTATTTTGCCAGGAAGTGCGGAGATACAGTACCAGCAAATGCATATTTGCCAGTCTGTGCCTCAATATACTAGGTTAAGCCCTATCTCTTTGCAGTCTAATGAAGGAAAAGCATGTGCTGATTATAGTGACTTTTATGTAGGATGAAGATTTTAAAGACTGGCCCCATTGGTGCTCTTTGAAAGAAGGTCTCGTTGGCATTGATGTTCACTCTTCTTGTACCCTTTAATTTTCTTAGTGATCCAAAAAAATACAACACTAAACAAGCACTCCTTACAGCCATCTACATGGCACAGGTACACACTTGACAAGCTACACTGAGCAAAGTAAGAGGAAGGGGAAATTTGCCTCAGTATATTGAATGAAACTACATATACACTATGCTATCAAGAGTATCCGGACACCTGGCTGAAAACAACTTTAAAGTTTGTGGCACCCTCCATTGGTAATGTTGGAATTCAATATGGTGTTGGCCCACCCTTAGCCTTGATGACAGCTTCCACTTTCACAGGCATACATTCAGTCAGGTGCTGGAAGGTTTCTTGGGGAATGACAGCCCATTCTTCGCGAAGTGCTGCACTGAGGTATTGATGTCGGTCAGTGAGGCCTGACACGAAGTCGGCGTTCCAAAACATCTCAAAGGTGTTCTATAGGATTCAGGTCAGGACTACGTGCAGGCCAGTCCATTACAGGGATGTTATTGTCGTGTAACCACTCCGCCACTGGCTGTGCATTATGAACAGGTGCTCGATCGTGTTGAAAGATGCAATCACCACCCTGGAATAGCTCTTCAACAGTGGGAAGCAAGAAGGTGCTTAAAATATCAATGTAGGTCTGTGCTGCAAAACAACTAGGGGTGCAAGCCCCCTCCATGAAAAACACGACTACACCATAACACCACCGCCTCCGAATATACTGTTGGCACTACACACGCTGGCAGATGACGTTCACCGGGCATTCACCATACTCACACCCTGCCATCGGATCGCTACATTGTGTACCGTGATTCGTCACTTGACACAACGTTTTTCCGCTGTTCAATCGTGAAATGTTTACGCTCCTTACACCAAGCGAGGCATCGTTTGGCATTTACCGGCATGATGTGTGGCTTATGAGCAGCCGCTCGACTGTGAAATCCAAGTTTTCTCACCTCGTCCCTAACTGTCATAGCACTTGAAGTGGATCCTGATGCAGTTTGGAATTCCTTTGTGATGGTCTAGATAGATGGCTGCCTATTACACATTATGACTCTCTTCAACTGTTAGTTGTCTCTGTCAGTCAACAGACAAGGTCGGCCAGTTCGCTTTTGTGCTGTAAGTGTCCCTTCATGTTTCCACTTCCTTATCACATTGGGAACAGTGTTTAGGAGTGTGGAAATTTTGCGTGCAGATGTATGACACTAGTGACACCCAATCACCTGACCATATTCGAAGTCCGTGAGTTCCACAAAAAGTCCCATTCTGCTCTCTCACATTGTTTAATGACTACTGAGGTCGCTGATATGGAGTACCTGGCAATAGGTGGGCAGCACAATGCACCTAATATGAAAAATTATGTTTTTGAGGTGTTGGATACTTTTGATCACATAGTGTAAATAGTCTGTGGGGAAATTCAAATGAATGAGTGGTTAGGCACACATTATATTTGTTTTCTAGTTGGCACTTAGGCCACAGCTGGTTTCTGCATAATAATAAACATTTGTAATAATTGTATGTGGAAGACATTGTCATTTAGGTACATTGCTGGTATTATGAGGGGTACCCAAGTGAAAATAAGACAGATGGAAAAAAGTAAGTAAACTGTTTATTTCAGACATAATCACCATAACATAATGTATTTGACTCACTTTGAGTTAGGATGGTCAATGCCTTAATTGAAAAATGTTGCAGTTGTACAGTACTATGATTGTACCCAGGCATGCACCTCTTTGCTCAAAGCAGATCGATGGCCACAAATGTCTTTCTTCAGGGACCCAAAAATATGGAAATCACACGGGGAGAGCTGGGGGTTATGTGGGGATATGTAAGGGTTTCTCAGCAAAACTTCTGGAATGTAGTGGAGACAACCTTAGCAACATGTTGGCCCACATGGGTACAGTCATGGTTCCATAGGCAACCACAAACATTTTGCCATGAAGGCATTGATCGTCTTATCACACAGTAGAATAAATTTTTTAACAGTTATGGAAAAAAAAATTGAAGTAATAAGCAGCTACTTTCATTTTTCCGATCTGTTCTAATTTTATTTGACTGCCTCTTATACAGTTAACTTAGTTAATAGGGTCAAAGAGGTAGGGCAAGGCATGTGACATCAACATGCAGCAGAAAACTGATGAGAGATGGATGTGGTTTCAATTCTGATACATGAGTAATTCAGTGACCATCCTGACTAGTCTCAGTCAACTGTTAATAAAATGTACAATGCAGTACACATTGGTTTTCTTCTGATGGAAAGAAGAAAAATGCCTCAAGAAATTAATGTCACTCAGCACATACCTTAAGTTGAGGTTTTGGGTCATTCGCCCATCTAAAGTTTTTACATCCTTTATCACAGTTTTGAAATTGTATTTTATAAAGTAAACCTACTTACACAGTTTCAAAGCCATCAGTAAATTTTTAGTAAATATACACTCCTGGAAATTGAAATAAGAACACCGTGAATTCATTGTCCCAGGAAGGGGAAACTTTATTGACACATTCCTGGGGTCAGATACATCACATGATCACACTGACAGAACCACAGGCACATAGACACAGGCAACAGAGCATGCACAATGTCGGCACTAGTACAGTGTATATCCACCTTTCGCAGCAATGCAGGCTGCTATTCTCCCATGGAGACGATCGTAGAGATGCTGGATGTAGTCCTGTGGAACGGCTTGCCATGCCATTTCCACCTGGCGCCTCAGTTGGACCAGCGTTCGTGCTGGACGTGCAGACCGCGTGAGACGACGCTTCATCCAGTCCCAAAGATGCTCAATGGGGGACAGATCCGGAGATCTTGCTGGCCAGGGTAGTTGACTTACACCTTCTAGAGCACGTTGGGTGGCACGGGATACATGCGGACGTGCATTGTCCTGTTGGAACAGCAAGTTCCCTTGCCGGTCTAGGAATGGTAGAACGATGGGTTCGATGACGGTTTGGATGTACCGTGCACTATTCAGTGTCCCCTCGACGATCACCAGTGGTGTACGGCCAGTGTAGGAGATCGCTCCCCACACCATGATGCCGGGTGTTGGCCCTGTGTGCCTCGGTCGTATGCAGTCCTGATTGTGGCGCTCACCTGCACGGCGCCAAACACGCATACGACCATCATTGGCACCAAGGCAGAAGCGACTCTCATCGCTGAAGACGACACGTCTCCATTCGTCCCTCCATTCACACCTGTCGCGACACCACTGGAGTCGGGCTGCACGATGTTGGGGCGTGAGCGGAAGACGGCCTAACGGTGTGCGGGACCGTAGCCCAGCTTCATGGAGACGGTTGCGAATGGTCCTCGCCGATACCCCAGGAGCAACAGTGTCCCTAATTTGCTGGGAAGTGGCGGTGCGGTCCCCTACGGCACTGCGTAGGATCCTACGGTCTTGGCGTGCATCCGTGCGTCGCTGCGGTCCGGTCCCAGGTCGACGGGCACGTGCACCTTCCGCCGACCACTGGCGACAACATCGATGTACTGTGGAGACCTCACGCCCCACGTGTTGAGCAATTCGGCGGTACGTCCACCCGGCCTCCCGCATGCCCACTATACGCCCTCGCTCAAAGTCCGTCAACTGCACATACGGTTCACATCCACGCTGTCGCGGCATGCTACCAGTGTTAAAGACTGCGATGGAGCTCCGTATGCCACGGCAAACTGGCTGACACTGACGGCGGCGGTGCACAAATGCTGCGCAGCTAGCGCCATTCGACGGCCAACACCGCGGTTCCTGGTGTGTCCGCTGTGCCGTGCATGTGATCATTGCTTGTACAGCCCTCTCGCAGTGTCCGGAGCAAGTATGGTGGGTCTGACACACCGGTGTCAATGTGTTCTTTTTTCCATTTCCAGGAGTGTAGTTACAAAATGACAGATTTCAACATTAGAGTATATCCCACAATTTATGGATGGTAAATGCAGTAGCACTATATCACAAATTACAGGAGACAAGAACAATCAGACACTGACTAAGCCAACGATACTGTCTCCACCCTCTCTTGTCCTCTTCCCTTATAAGGAGGACAAATGTTTAAGAAAAATGAAGAAAATAGATAAGTGAGAACAAAAGGTGTGAGGAATCGTAGCAGTGGCTACCTTAAAATTGACCTTGAACTTTTACTAAGGTAACTATTAATTCCTTATCACCATCTCTCTAGTTCCTCAATTGATTGATCATCAATTACTTCACCAGAAGATTACTGTTGTGGAACAACAGAATCTACATCTGACTCCACCAGCTACTTTAAGGTATGTGGCAGTTGCGAATAATACTGTCTGTGGTCTGTAGCCTAGGTTGCAAAGGTCTGTCCATACACATGCCAGCTATCTTGCCTCATTTGTTATACTCATCTTAAGCATCCTCAGTTTGAAGGGGGAACAAACTATCCATTGTTTTTTCATCCTCTCACCCATAGATCAGGAAAAATGGCGCAAAACCCATAGTGTCTTTGTTTGCTGTGTTGTATCTGAATATTGTGACAGACGGAATTGTATTTGAGTCTCTGTTCAGTGTCTATGTATATTGAGAGCACATTTGTGAACATCTTATTAAAACATTGTGTGATGACATTTGTCTGCTGCTGGTAGGTAGATGTCATCCTGTGGATGATGTTGCATTATGAAATTACTCCTGACACCAATCTTGACTAAAAAACTTTTCTATGATTAATGAACTTTAATTCAAAAGTATATCTCCCACAAAAAACCACACGATTTACAGAACTTTGACAGTTCCTATAGCCTTGATGACTGTGTAGTGGATGAAGTAGTCAGTGAACTTGTTATCCATTTATTCCCATTTGTTGACTCGATTAACCTCCCGAAAAAGGAAATTCCAGTGTAATGAAGTGGAGCAACTGTAGGAGGAATTGGTACGAGATGTCCTGGGAATACTAAGGCATGGGCTTCCATTGTTGGCAGTTCCCTACAGTGGCTTACAAAACGTCTTACAGTTCAATTGAGACCCCCCAGGGGGTCCACAACTCTTTTGTGGACATGTGCGTAGCGAGCACGGGACCCCGAGCTAATGTGGCCCTCCTCCCTTTCCGGGCTGCATACCTTCCCTTCCCTTTCCGCATCCTTCCCCGTCCCCCATCTTCGCCCCCCCCCCCCCCCCCCCCCCACCTCTGGCTCTTTCCTTCCCTTTCTCCCCCTCTGGGAGTATGGTTTCCGCCTACATCCGGAGACGGACGCCCGAAACTGTTCCAATTTCCTTGCTTTCTACACTTGCAAGTCCTCGTCCTTCCTCTGTCCTTCTCTATTCCTTCCCTCTTCTCCTTGCCCTTTTCTCTGCTGCGGCATTTGAGACCCCCTCTTCTTTCCTTTCCCTTTCTCTTTTTTCCTCCCTGTGCGTGTCTGAAGGCCGACCCATGCACTTCCATGCGTAGCCGGTGACGGGGTAACGCGTAATTCCCCGCCCCGGGTTGACAGGTAGGACACGTACGTACCCCCTGGTAACGGCCAGGCCCAGGGAGGGGTGATTACCCGAGCTGATACCTTCCGCAAGTGCCGATTGGTCCCTCCGTCCGTTTGTCGGGAGGTGTGACCTGAGGTGTGAACAATCACCTAAGGCGGATGTGCCCTCGGTGAGGGCCCCCACAAGGGAGGAGCGCGCCATCGGAGACGCCGGTAATCATGGGGGATTCTTCCGCAATGGTTTCCTCACCTTCCACTATGTCTGCTCACAAACGTAAGTTCACTGAGTCTCAGCCACAGACGGTTCTTCCATCGTTGCCACAGTTCCTTGTTGTTTCTCGGTCTGACGAAGGTCACGACTTCTCCACGGTCAACCCTTTCATTATTCAGAAAGGTGTCGACGCAATTGCAGGTCCTGTAAAGTCTTGTTCCAGATTACGGAATGGCACCCTGTTGTTAGAAACACACAGTGCCCTCCAGGCTCAAAAATTGCTGCGTACTTCTCTGCTCCACACCTTCCCTGTCTGGGTGGAACCGCACCGTACCTTAAATTCCTCGCGTGGAGTCGTCTATACACGCTCCCTCGATGGATTGTCTGACGAAGAAATTCAGCACTACCTGTCTGACCAGGGCGTAACGGCTGTTCATCGGGTTATGAAAAGGGTTGACACGAACATCATTCCAACCTGCACTGTCTTCTTGACATTTGACAAAGTTCAACTCCCATCGAAAATCAAAGCAGGCTATGAGATAATTTCCGTTCGCCCTTACGTCCCAAACCCTACGCGTTGCTATCGATGTCAGCGGTTCAATCACACCAGCCAGTCCTGTTCCAATCCGGCCAAATGTGTTACGTGTGGCAAGGACGCCCATGAGGGTACTTGTCCCCCTCCATCCCCTCGCTACATCAACTGTATGGGTGACCACGCTGCTTCCTCTCGAGATTGCCCCGTTTTTAAGGACGAAAAGCTCATCCAGGAAATAAGAGTGAAGGAAAAGGTGTCGACCTTTGCTGCTCGAAAATTATTCGCCAGTCGACAGCCCACCGTGCCTCAGACAGGAAAATACAGCACTGTCCTTGCTTCTCCTCGGCCAACAAAGGAGGCGGCCACGCAGACTTGCGACCTCACCTTTAGTACCATGGTCGTCAGATCGGCCAGTACAGAGATCGCCCGTTCAACCTCACCACTTTCGCCTGCCCACTCTATGGCTCACCCTTCGTCGGGTTCTGCTAAATCTCGAGCCCAAAAGTCAGACGCCAAGTCTTCGAAAAAAGAGCATACTCGTGAAGAGTTTTTACGTACCGCAACTTCACAACCATTGGTTCCTCCTTCATCTAAACATCATACTTCCAAGAAGGCTACGAAGAAACACAGTTCCTCTCCTTCTCCGCCAAGGCGTGTCCCATCTACAGCACCACCTGGCGGAAATCGCCCTCGGCCGTCTTCTGTGTCGCCGAGGCGCACTGCTGGTGGCCGGTCAAGCGGCCGATCACTGGTGGCAGGAGCTGCTCCTGACCAACCTATGGATCAGGATCATCTGCCTTCGACTGAATGCTATTCCATGCTGTCGGTTGCAAGCTCTGAGCAGTCGTTGAGTTGACAGCACCCTTGGTCACATTCCTCCATTTTCTGTTCACCCTATGTCCATTATCCACTGGAATATCCGCGGCATTCGAGCCAATCGAGATGAATTGTCGATCCTCTTACGATCCTACTCTCCGGTCATCTTCTGTCTTCAGGAAACAAAGCTGCGTCCCCATGACCGCTTTGTTCTCCCTCATTTTCAGTCCGTCCGATATGACCTGCCCTCTGTTGAAGGCACTCCAGCCCATGGAGGACTCATGATTCTTCTCCATGATACTATCCATTATCACCCAATCCCCTTAAACAGTTCCTTCCAAGCTGTCGCCATCCGTCTTTCCCTTTCTGGATACACGTTCTCTCTTTGTACGGTATACATTCCATTGTCCACACCAATGGCACGAGCTGATCTCCTTCATCTTCTTGGTCAGCTTCCACCCCCCTATTTGCTGGTTGGGGACTTAAATGCCCACCACCCGCTTTGGGGATCTCCACATCCTTGTCCCCGTGGCTCACTATTGCTAGACATCTTCCACCAAGCAGATCTAGTTTGCCTCAACACTGGGGTCCCCACATTTTTGTCTGCCTCCACGACAAATTTATCTCATTTGGACCTTGCGGTCGGTACTGTTCCGCTAGCTCGGCGCTTCGAATGGTTCGCCCTTGATGATACACACTTGAGTGACCACTTTCCATGTGTTCTTAGACTGCAGCCTCAACTGCCATATATGCGCTCGCGACGCTGGAAGTTTGCCCAATCCGATTGGACACCTTTTTTGTCTCTAGCAACATTCGATGACCGTCGCTTTACCAGCGTCGACGATGAGGTCACACATATTACCGACGTTATTCTTACAGCTGCGGAACGTTCAATACCACGCACCTCCGACTTGCCCTGGCGCCCCCCAGTTCCTTGGTGGAACGAGGCATGTCGTGACGCAATACGTGAGCGGCGACGTGCTCTTCGCATTTTCCGTCACCGTCCAACTTTGGCCAACTGTATCCGGTATAAGCAGCTCCGTGCGCGATGCCGTCGTGTCATCCGCGATAGCAAGAAGGCAAGCTGGAAATTCTTTATTAGCTCATTTAACACCTTCACTCCCTCCTCAGAAGTTTGGAGTCGGCTTCGACGGTTCTCAGGCGCGCCTAGTTTCTCCCCGGTCTCTGGGCTCACTGTCGCACATGATACATTAGTGGACCCCGTCGCAATTTCTAACTCATTGGGTCAGCACTTTGCTGAGATTTCGAGCTCTTCAAATTACCCGCGAGCGTTTCTCCCGAAGAAACGTGCAGCGGAAGTGCGACATCATGCTTTCTCCTCTCAAAATCACGAAAGCTACAATACTGTTTTCTCCATGCGGGAACTCCAACATGCCCTCTCTTCTTCTCGCTCCTCCACCCCAGGACCGGATGGTATCCATGTCCAAATGTTGCTGCATTTATCAACCCATAGTCTGCGTTACCTCCTTCGCCTTTATAATCGAATTTGGACCGACAGTACCTTTCCCAGACGATGGCGGGAAGCTATTGTCGTTCCCGTTCCGAAACCTGGAAAGGGCAAACATCTCCCCTCTAGCTATCGCCCCATTTCTCTCACGAGTAGTGTCAGTAAGGTTTTGGAGCGTATGGTGAATTACCGTTTAGCTTGGTGGCTGGAATCCCGCAGTCTTTTAACACCAGCCCAATGCGGATTCAGAAAGCATCATTCTGCAGTTGACCATCTTGTAGCTCTCTCCACTTATATCATGAACAATTTTCTCCGGAAACACCAAACGGTAGCAATATTTTTTGATCTGGAGAGAGCATACGATACCTGTTGGAGGACAGGCATCCTCCGCACACTGTTCTCTTGGGGCTTTTGGGGCAGGCTGCCCCTTTTTCTTCGCGAATTTATGGCAGAGCGCACATTTAGGGTGCGGGTGAACACGACTCTCTCCCGTACTTTCTCCCAACGAAACAGGGTACCCCAGGGCTCCATGCTGAGTGTTGTACTGTTTGCGATCGCCATAAATCCAATTATGGATTGTCTCCTTCCTGATGTCTTGGGCTCCCTCTTTGTGGACGATTTTGCGATCTACTACAGCTCTCAACGGACCAGCCTTCTTGAAAGACGTCTTCAAGGATGTCTCAATCGCCTCCACTCGTGGAGCATCGAAATCGGCTTCCGTTTCTCACCCAGTAAGACCGTTTGTGTTAATTTTTGGCGACGTAAGGAGTTTCCTCCGCCCTCCTTACATCTCGGTCCTGTCAACCTTCCGTTTTCTGACGTCGCTAAATTCTTGGGTCTTATGTTTGACAGAAAACTGTGCTGGTCCTCCCACGTTTCCTATCTTTCGGCTCGCTGTCTGCGTTCCCTTAACACCCTCCGTGTCCTGAATGGTACCTCCTGGGGAGCAGACCGAGTGGTCCTTCTCCGCCTCTATCGCACCTTAGTGCGCTCGAAATTGGATTATGGAAGCATAGTCTACTCCTCTGCTCGGCCGTCTATTCTTCGGTGTCTCGACTCTATCCACCACCGTGGATTACGTTTAGTGTCTGGAGCTTTTTACACCAGCCCTGTGGAAAGCCTTTATGCTGAGACTGCTGAACCTCCGCTGTCCAATCGGCGGGCAGTCCTTCTGAGTCGTTATGCTAGCCATCTGTCTTCTATGCCTGCTAATCCAGCCCATGACCTTTTTTTCGACGCCTCCTTTGATGTAGGGTATGCAGGCCGCTCCTCCTCCCTACTACCCCCGGGAGTCCGCTTCCGTCAACTGCTCCATTCTCTCTCCTTCCGCTTTCCTAAAACCTTCTTGACAACTTGGGGTACAGCACCGCCTTGGCTCCGTCCCCGGATCTACTTGCTCTGTGACCTATGTCAATTTCCCAAGGATGGTACCCCTACACTTGTTTACTGTCGGGCATTTGCTGCTCTATGTGCACAAATGACGGACGCCACATTTATTTACACCGACGGCTCGAAAACATCGTTAGGTGTAGGGAGTGCCTATATTGTTGGCGACACCCCAAATCACTTTCGGCTTCCCGACCAGTGTTCGGTTTATACTGCTGAGCTTTACGCTGTTCTCCAGGCTGTCCACTACATCCGCCGCCATCAGCGGATACAGTACGTAATCTGCTCAGATTCTCTCAGCTCTCTCCTCAGTCTCCAAGCTCTTTACCCTTTGCACCCTCTGGTCCACCGGATTCAGGACTGTCTGTGCTTGCTCCACCTGGGGGGCGTCTCGGTGGCGTTCCTCTGGCTCCCAGGACACGCTGGTATCTGTGGAAATGAGGCGGCCGATATAGCGGCCAAGGCTGCAGTCTCTCTTCCTCGGCCAGCTATTCAGTCGCTTCCCTTCACCGATCTACGGAGCGGTTTATGTCGCCAAGTTGCTCATTTATGGTATGCGCATTGGTCAACACTTCCCCATAATAAATTGCGGGAAGTGAAGCCCTTCCTTGCGCTTGGACCTCTTCCTCCCGAACGCGTCGTCGGGAGGAGGTAATTTTAGCTAGACTCCGGATAGGGCACTGTCTTTTTAGCCATAGACATCTTTTAAGCGGCGATCCTCCCCCACTCTGTCCCCACTGCTCTCAGCTGTGGACGGTCAGACACCTTTTAATTGAATGCCCCTATTTTAATCCGTTACGCTCCCGTCTACAGCTATCGCCTGATCTATCGTCGATTTTAGCAGATGACACGTGCTCAGCCGACTGCGTTCTCCAGTTTATTAGTGACAGTGAAATGACGTCAGTCATTTGAAGCTATTTTGGGGACAACCAACCCCTTTCTGCAGTGGATTTTTAAGCATTCCTTCTGCTTTTAGTTTCTCAAATTTTATGACTTTGTTCCCATTGCTGCTGGTTTTAAATTTTGGTTTCTTTCCTGTTTCCTAAGTCACGGGCTGGGCGCTAATGACCGTAGAAGTTTTGCGCCCTAAAACCACCAACAAAAAAAGTTCAATTGAGACTTGGCAAATGATATCTGCTTTTGATTATATCAAAGGTCTTTGAAACTACCCGATGACTTGACATTGGAGTGTCATGAAAATACTTCAGTATGTAAATGAACTGGGATGGTGAGCAACCATTTGCATCCCGTTGGGTCATAATAATTTTTACACAGTGTTCCATCTTTTAATCTTAATTCTGCTTTGGTGACATCTTTCATTTCTATGGTATCTACGATCTTCACTGATGTTGGATTTTTCCTTTGTTCATTACTGCTACGATGACTTGGATATAGAGTTTCACTCTACCAAAACAGTAGATAAATGATGTGGTAAATGATAGGATTATGGGTAGTGTTGGAAGGAAAGAAACATAAGTGAGTGTATGAGAGGGAAACCGGAAGTTGATGACTTCTCTCTGCCTTTTGTGTGTTTTGCACATTATTAGAACAGCATGCACTTGGGTGTTAGTCCATTGTATATTTTATGTTCTTAAAAAATATAAATTGCATTTTATAAGTAATAAAAATTAGTGGACCACGTAACTTTTGCTCTTTTATGTAACCAAAGCAATATTGAGTACTTTCAATGCAAGTACAGTTTACGCGTACAAATCTATATAATTATTTTTGTTATTCCGTACCCAATAGAACATGCTTCATCATGATCAAAGGCAACAGTTTCCTGTTATTATTGATAAGTGTGAAAGTTGTTTATGAATAACAATAGAATGTTTTATATAAGTTCAATGAAGTATTGGAGCAAAGTTTGATATGGTTTTAAGGAAATTTTTTTTTCTAGAGCTACATAATATAACTGTATTGCTTGTCTTGATTTTTGCTACAACATCCTTCTGTTTCACGTTACAAACCAACAATAACTTTTGAGTAAAACCTGAATTAAACATTGAAAATTTGAATCTCGCTGTAAATACTGCTTATTTTTAAGCACCAGATGGGAGGATAACTATATAGAACAAAAATGTTCCATAGTTTATGTAGCCGTTTATATGAGGGTTGCCCAGAAATTAATGCACTGCATTTTTCCATCTTCAGCAATTCTTTATGGAACATAATGAGAGTTACACACACACAAGAGTGGTGTTTTATCTACACACCCTATTTTTCCACATAATCTCCATCTCATTTTATATCCTTCCTCCAGTGTGAAACAAGGGCATGACTGCCCTGTCAGTATCAGTCCTTGTCCTGATGGCAGATAATGGCATCCACACTTTCTTTGCTAATTGACAGGTGTAGCACCAACTGCCGAGTCCTAATGTGTCTGTCCTTGCAAATGACTATATCAGCTCGCTGCAACAAGTCAGGTGTGACAGCCATGGATGGCCTCCCCAACCGCTGCAAATTGTAGGAGCTCCACTGAACTGCCTTCTGATGACCTCATCCTCCATGCCCAGTGACTAACTGTGCTTCTGTCGACAGCAGATGCTCCATAACCTTTGCGCAAGTGTTTGTAAATATTTCCCACAGTTTCTTTCTCTGCAGTGAGAAATTCAATAACAGCACATTGCTTGTAAGGTACATCACCAACAGATGACATTTTGAAACTGTCCTGCAGCTACACTATCTGTCGGAAGTGACGGAAACTTGGTACGCTCACTCAGGAGACTTCAAATAATACATATGTAACGTTTCACACTTGTAGCATTGTTTTTGGCTGAGAAAAAGAATGTGGTGTATTACGTTCTGGGCAACCCTTGTATATCCTTATCCAGTTTCTAAGCAGTTCACCACTTCCGTTTTCTGGGGGAACCTAGTAAGACACTGAAGACACTGATCTCATTCACAAACAGAGCAATGAAAATGAGGTAATGCCCCTTAGATATGCAACACACCTAACATACAGGAAATGCAGTTATGAGCTTAACTGACCAAGTTAACTAGGGAAATTACTGTAGTCTTCTCTTACTTACGGTAGTTTACAGTAACCTGCAGTAATTCTACAACTCTACATAGGTACAACCAGTACCTATTATGTTCCTTGAATGGATTTTGTGAAAAGCAGATAGCATCATTGTTTTTGCATGTAACAGTGACTTTGTGCCCTGAAGCTTCAGTGCCCTTTTTGCAAGATGTCTTACTGATTTCTTTAAGATTATCAGTTGGCATACATAATAATCAAATGTCACAACAGTGAATGGACTGCTATATTAATGGGGTTGGAACTTATCGACTGATCATATGATTGCAATGCACTATTTCTCAGTCATACAGTAATTCTTCTAAAATCATATGAGCTTTTGTTTTCAGATATTTTATTTGTTGTAAGGAAGAGGACCACAACTGATTTTGGGAATGACAATTCAGTCAGCTGCCAACAGAAATCAGAGATTCTCCCTGAATGTAGAAGGCAGGCATCAGTGATGAACAATTTGCAGCTAGCTGCACCCAGTGTGCTCAGTGGCTACTGGTGGGACCTCTTCCATATCTCAGATGAGAGCCTCAGAAAACGCACTTAGCTGACACTGGCTTTCTTTCCCAACTTGTGCACTGTTTCTCCGAGGGCCTTCCATCATCCACCCAACATTGGAGCTCCCACTGACTACCATATCTAAATTCTGCACTTCTCCAGACCTTTCAGCGAGATTGGCTTTGGTTCTAACAAGAGAGGAGTCTGATGCTGGATTAGATACGTTCTCAGCAATGGGCAAGACCTCAAATATGCTTTCAAGACATAAAGGGGCAGCTTTGTGGACATTACCTTCTTTTGCCTTCCATGTAGAGGTTGACAGGATGACTTCGTTACACACTGTTTTGAATCAGTTGAGCAATCACGATCTGTCTAGAAGTTTCATTTAGTTCAGAGTGCATGTTTTCATAAAAATGATTTCACAGTTTTGGTGATTTTCGTTTCACATTTTTCTTTATCCTGAAAAGGCTTGGACTCTCTTTTAATCTAAATTATAAGATGAAGTCACACAGACCCAGTGAATAGGATGGGTGTGAAACTATCTTAGTTTTAAGACTTAATTATGTTACTCAATGCAGAATATTTACCCACCTCAGCAGCCATGTGTGTTAACATGCTGCTTACAGGTTGGGGAGGTGCATCGGGCCCGGATCTGCCTGGCACATTAACAGTGAAGGTTGGTGTGCTGGCCAGCCTGAATACGGATTGTAGATGGTTTCTCACACCCGGTCGTTGTGGCTGAGCGGTTCTAGGTGCTTCAGTTTGGAACCGCGTGACCGCCACGCTCGCAGGTTCGAATCCTGCCTCGGGCATGGACGTGTGTGATGTCCTTAGGTTAGTTAGGTTTAAGTAGTTCTGAGTTCTAGGGGACTGATGACCTCAGAAGTTAAGTCCCATAGTGCTCAGAGCTATTTTTGGTTTCTCACATCCCATTAAGTGAATACTGGGCTGGTACCCAAGTCCCACATCAATCACGTGATTTGCAAACATATAGAGAACTTTTACTCACTTTCACATTAATAACAATACATGCATGCAGTTTCGGTGCCCATATTCCATTCTGGTGGTGAGGGGGGGGGGGGGGGCATAATAGTGTGGTGGGGAAGGCCATCCAGCCAACACTTAAATTAACCATGCCAAATCTGTTAATGACCATGCTGACCCTATGTTGATACATGGGACAAAGGCACAAGGAAGAAATGATGACTCCATTTACAATATTAGCTGTGATGATTGTATGAGACAAGTAAAAATGGTATGCTGAACTGGAATTTGAACCCAGATTCCTGCCCTTTCTGAGCGGTACAGTACCGGTTATTCCACCCACAGAGGCTCACTTTTAGCTATAACTCATTACAGATACAGATTACAGATCAATACAAATCTTTATCTTGTCACATAAAGTCATTATCATTTTGTATTTTGGCCAAAAAAACAGTTGATGCACAACACTTTGCAATTTGGAGTATTGTCATGGTGAAGAACCAGTTATCTCATACCCACATTGCAACCTGTAATTATTGCAGTAGCTCTCATGACTGTAACACCATGCATCACCATCTGTAATAATTTTTACTAGAACTTTATATCAACACATGGATGTGTCATACTTACTTGACTTGACTTGACTTAATTCCTTTGGCCCCTATGAGGGCATAGGGCATCCAGGAGAACTCGCCATCCGTCTCTGTCTTTGGACATTTGCCTCAATTCTGCGCAGGTCTTGCTAACTCTTTTTGCTTCCCCTTCCACTGTCCTCTTCCATGTGCCCTTAGGTCTTCCTCTCTTCCTTGTTCCCTGGGGATTCCATTCCAATATTTTTTTCCTGATGGCTCCATCTGGTTTTCTCAAGGTGTGCCCCAACCAACTCCACTTTCTCTCTCGTCTCTGGTCTTCTATAGGTATCTGGTTTGTTATTCACCAGAGCTCCTCATTACATATTTTTTCTGGCCACCAGATATTCATGATGCACCGAAGACACCTATTTCTGAAGCTTTGTAACTGGGATGTTATCTTTTTATCCATTTTCCAGCTTTCACTGGCATACAGAAGGACAGCCTTCACATTTGTATTAAAAATACAGATTTTTGTTTTGTATGTGATATTTCTGTTTTTCCTTAATGAATACAATTGTATGAAGGCAGCATTTGCCTTTTTAATGCAGTTTTTCACATCATCTCCAGCTCCACCATCTTCCGTCACTATACTACCCAGATACAGGAATGAGTTGACAGTCTCCACCTGCTGCTCCCCTATTAACAGTGGCACCTCCGTGTTCCCTGAATTTACTCTTATTTCCTTTGTTTTGCCTGTATTTATCTTGAGGCCAGCAGTCTCTACTTCTTCTTTCAGCAAGTTTAATTTAGCTTGCGTATCAGTCAGCCTTTGAGCTAATAAAACTATGTCATCTGCAAAATCCAAATCCTCCAGACGTTCATGGATCCCCCACTGGATTCCTCGTCTCCTCTTCTCATAACTGAGTCTAGAACAAGTAGAAAAAGTGTTGGTGATTAAATGCAACCCTGCCGGACTCCAGTTGTTACTTTTATGGCCTCTGTCATATTTCCCTTGTGGAGTACACAACATTTGTAGCCATCATATAGATCTTTTATGATGTTTAAGATCTTCTGTGGTATGCCATTCTTCCGCAACACCTGCCAGAGCACTTTGTCTCACAGAATCAAAGGCCTTTTGAAAATCAATGAATGCCAGGTACATGGTTGCTTGGAATTCTTTGCTTTGCTCTAAAATGATCCTAAGGGTGTTAATACGATCAACACAACTGTGCTGTGCCATAAAACTGGCCTGTTCTTTACGCAGTCGCTTTCCAAGAGACTCTTTAGTTCTGCTCAAAATAATTCTGGTGAGGACCTTATGGGCACTGACAACAATGTAATACCATGCCAATTGTCACAGTCTGACAAATTTCCCTTTTTCAGGAGCTTTACCACCAAACCAATTTTTCCACTCCTGTGGAGATTTCTCTTCAAGCCAAATATGCTTCAGCAAGGGATGGAACATTTTAACAGTGCTTTCAGTATCAGCTTTTAAGAGCTCCAGTGCCCTGTTGTCTAGGCCTGGAGCCTTTGTATTCTTTAGTGTTTTCAAAGCTATCCTAATTTTGTCCATTGTGGGGCTCTGCAAATTTATATCTTGATCTTCTTTGACTTCCTCTGGAATGTCTCTTACCTGTTCATCTTGGTTGTCTTCACAATTTAACAGTACCTTGAAGTGCTCCTCCCATCTCTGTAGCTGTGTCTGTTGAGTTGCAAGCATCACCCCATCCTTGTTCGTAACTGGCCCTCCACGTCTGAAGTTCTTCATTGACAACTGTTTGGTTATATTGTAGAGCTCTTTCATATTTCTTTGTCTTGCTGCCTCTTCTGCTAATTTTTCTTGCTCATCTATCCATTTTCTTTTATCTCAACGTAGTCTTATTTTCACTTTTTTGTTCGCCTCTGTGTATTCCTTACGCTCTTCTGCGTTCTTGTCTCACAAAGATTTAACGTAAGTTTTAGTTCTTTCCCGTGGATGATTTTATTCCATGTAGCATCAGAGATCCATTCCTTTCTTTGATTTGCCTTAAATCCTAAGATTTTTTCTGCCACATCTAAATAACTGTCTTTGATTTTTTGCCAACATGTTTCAATTCCCTCTTCCATAAAGTTTTCTTCAGAGAGGACCTGGAATCTGTTTTGTAGTTCAAGGGCAAATGTTTCTTTGATCTGTTGGTCTTTTAATCTCGCCACATCTATTTTCTTTCACCTGTGATTGAGCTTGGTTCTATTTGCCACTATCTTCAGTCTGAATTCTGCCAAAACTAGGTGGTGGTCACTTCCAACGTATGCTCCTCTTCTATTTTTGACATCTAACAGAGTGTCGGAACTTGCGGCTTGTGACTATGTAGTCTATTTTATTTTTGCTAACGTGGTCTGGAGAAACCCACGTTATCTTATGGCAGCTACAATGTGGAATCAATGTGCCTCCAATGACTAGGTCATGTTCAGCGCATGTATCTATCAACAGTTCACCATTTACATTCCTGATCGCCGCACCATGCACACCCATATGTTCAAGCCCTTCATTTTTTGAACCAACTTTTGCGTTCAAGTCACCCATTAAAATTTTTATGTCTCTAGAATTTATTTGTCTAAGGACTCTGTTAAGCTCTGTATAAAATGCATCTTTTAATTCTCCATTAGCTATTTCAGTAGGTGCATAGCATTGAATTACAGTGACATATCACACATTTGTTTTAAAGTGTGCGGTTATTATCCTTTCTGAGACTGGTTTCCACTCCAGTGAGTTCTTCTTGCTGCTTTTAGATAGTAAGAGCCCTTCACCATTCCTATGCATTGTGTCTTCAACTGTCTGACCCATATACAGCAGCCCTCCACCATTCGGTGTTTGGAATTCCCCAGATTCTGGCCACCTTATTTCACGTAGTCCCAATATATCTAGTCAGTAGTTCCCCATCTCTTTTTTAACCTGTCTTAGCCTCCTTTCCTCTCTCAACGTCCTTACATACCAAAAACCAATACAGGTTTTTCTTTTCAGGCCAAAGGTCATATCCTTAAGATCCACCCGGCTGTTTCTCCTTTTAGTTTCTGTGATATGTGTTTTTTGGTTGTGTGGGTTATCAGCCCACAGCCCCTGAGTGTCCTGGTGGATCTGTCACCTCATAGCCTGGACAGCTGCCAAGGTTTTATTTCAGGGCCTTACTCCTTAGATAGCTTGTCTTCACCACGACTACAAAACACTATCCATCCCTTCGCAGTAAGGCCTATGTACATCAACGTTGTCCTGGTTTCCAAGGATCTTCCGCTGTCCACATTAAGGGACTGTGTCTGCTGCCACACAATCAGAGGGAGGAAAAGGAAAGGAAGAGAGTGTATAGGATGGGATAGAATAGAATAGAATAGGACAGGACAGGACAGGACAGGACACTGGGAGACACACTTCGTCTGGAGGATCCTCTATGGAGACCTGTCCGGCTTGGGAGCCCCTGCTGGTAGTTACACTACCGCTGGTATAGCCCTCCAATTCATTGGATCACACAAACTCCCTTGCCTACACGGACAGTGTTTCGTTAACGCGGTGTCTCCTGAGGGGGTTGTGTCATACCCACAACTGCAAAATTGTCAAGCATGTCAATCAGTAACTTACAAAAACCTGCATTTGCTGATGTCTCTGCATGGATGATGGTTGGTCAGTCGATTTACAACAGTGTGGTACCGAGCAGGATAACTCATGAGTACTACACTTCCACTCACAGCAAAGGATTCTAGTTACTACTGGATCTTCATTCATGCCGTGATTCATCTTCTGATTTATATGATCTTGTTTAATTGACACTTGTTTGTTTTGTGATACAGTTTGTGTATGGATTCCTTTACAACAGAACTTGGATAGACATGCACACTTAACTTGTGACGACCAACCAATAGGTACAGCTGTCTGTATGACACAGATAGAGACTCACAATTAAAGGCTATTTCATTTCTATATTTTACATACAGTCATTATCATTTCATTTTCTGGTCAAAAGATGTTTTACATACAACGCTTTGTGGTTGGGAATACTGCAGTGGTGAGGAGGCAGTTGGCAATATTGGGAGCAGGGTATATACGCTCTGGGACAACCGGGAAATCTGGGAAAAACCAAGGAATTTTTTCATCCGGGAGAAAACCGTGGAAAACCCGGGAATTTTTCAGAATTCCAGGAATTTTTCATTGTTTTAGTTTTCTGTTAAATTTATGTAATTTTGACTGTTAAAAACTGATACTCTAGCAAAGAATATTACTTTATCCCACTACTGCAAAATAATGCTGCAGCAATAAAACATAAATGAGAGAGAAAAAAAATAAAAGCTTAGTTGCAAAGGAAATGCGCACTTCACAACATCCCGCCTGCCAACAGCAAATTGTGTCAGTGGCCTTCGGATGAAGACAATGCAGTACTTCGTAACAACTAATTGCTTCTGATGAGCGTGACATCAAAGCTGTTTACCTTAGATTCGTTTGGGCAGTTGCCAGTGGGCTCATGCACATTTGCATTTCAGTCACATGTGAGCGGTACCTTCTCCAGCTTCTGGCTACTTGTAGGCAGATGCGAAGCGGATAAATTTATCTGGAGCGCCCAAACTGCCAGATTCATGCATGCACAGAGCAGTCTTAATTGTAGTGGGGGGTGAGGTAGTTCCCACGTGACCTGTGTTTATGTTTAGTGATTTTTTGCTGTTTCCTCTTGGTTTACAGCTCCCACGTCAAATGGAAACAAAACAGGCTTCTGTGGCCAGGAGCTATGAAATGAATTAAAATACATTCACATAATTATGGAAGGCTGAAAACAATTATTAGTTTCACTTTTCTGATTTTATTTCCACGTGTTTGACAGCCAAACAATAATCGCCTTGCAAGCAATAATTGCCTTGCGGAACAGTGAAGTTATTTTCATCGGTTTTCTAAAGAAACTTGGTTTTTATTAATATTTTCCACGGAGACAATCAATTTATTTGAAACAAAGCATTTCCTTCCACAGTATGGCTAGTTCCAATTGTTCACAGAATTTCAAGTGCACATTCTCATCTTCTGGCACGTACGGCATTTTACCATAATAAAGAACCAAATGTGAGATAGTACAGTTCTGGTACTCCAAGAAATTTTCATCCCGAAAACCATAGTGAAAAGCTTAATGTGAGGTTGGGACCTACTTCATTCCGAATATGGACATGCGAATGTGCACATCAAGCTGAATTATACACTTTAGTATGGTTTACAAAATTCCGATGCTCTTGGAGTATCCTCTGATGTCTTGTTTCTTTTATGACTTATTGTAAGACCTCTTAATGCTTTATAAATACGAACATATGGGCTTCCTATGCCATCGTAGCTGCATAATGCCTGCTTTCTGGCGCTCTGTGTCAACTACCAAAACGAATCTATTTCTGACAGATTTCAGGAAAATATTGTGAATGGTGGTTTGAAAAGTATTATTTTCAAAGTAAATTTTCTTTTACACAATATAAAACATATTACGTGTGAGAATGAGCAATGTATTTCTTAAATCACACGTTGAGGACCAGCCACTTAGAAGAATTTCGAGCCCAGAAGACCACACATTTATGTCATTATTTTAAATTTTACTGGCACATTTCTGTGATGTATCTTAAAGTGTAACACTTGCAAAAAAAGACTAATATTACTTGTGAAAGCTCAGCTTCTCTTGTAGCTTATTAATCAAAAATGTCTCAAATGGCTCTAAGCAGTATGGGACTTAACATCTGAGGTCATCAGTCCCCTAGATTTAGAACTACTTAAACCTAGCTAACCTAAGAACATCACGCACATCCATGCCCAAATCAGGATTCGAAACTGCGACTGCAGCAGCAGCAGCGCAGTTCCGGACTGAAGTGTCTAGAACTTCTCGGCCACAGTGGCCGGCACTTATTAATCTTCGAGATCTATATTATATGTGAAAGCTTAGCTTTTGTTGTAGCTACACTACATATGTTAATTTAAACCATTTAAGTGATGTTGCTATTGGCTGACAACATCCTGTTCCCTCTGCTCTGAATAACTGCTGTCATCGGCTGGCAAGATCATGTGACAAGAATTATGATTGGCTTACAAAAGGGCATTGCAATCTTGATTTCAATGCTTTGGCAACTAACTTGCTGTGCTTGGTGGAATTTGAATTTATAAGTCCATATTTACGAAAACATGGAAAAAGTATTTTCACCCGGGAAAACGTATTTTGTAACCGGGAAATCTGAGATTTTTTTTTCCTTGTCCACATATACACCCTGTGTGAGGGAGTAACTTGAATGATTTATGATGATGATGATGATGATGATGATGATAGCCGATGATATTTGTATGAGGTGCATCCAGAAAGTAAGTTTCCCTATCTTTTAAAACAAAGATAACATAGTTACATGAAAAACTTTATTGGCAACAGGTACAGCAATGTTTGAGCTATTTTTTGACATAGTCACCAAAATAATTAAGACACATGTCATATCATGGGATCAACTTTTGTATTCCTGTGTCATAGAAGTCTGTCGCCTCTGAATGGAACCAGTGTGTGACAGTCTTCTTCAACCATGGCACACAATTTCTTGAACAGCAGGTGCTTAGTGACAATTTCATGTGACAAGGCTCACGATATTCATGGAAAATTGCTGCTGAACTATGTAATCATGAAGAAATGGTTCTCCAGGATGTGCCGCCACACCAGCTCAAGCAGGTGATTATTGATGAGGGATAGTTGCCCATTCTGGTCTTCATTATGTGCACTTTGATGACCTTCAGAAAAAATCCTACACCAGTGACACATCATCTGTTTGCTCATGACGTTTTGCCCATGTAGCTGACAGAACAAATGATGAATTTTGATGGGCACTATGTTTTGTGCATTAAGGAACCTTACCACTGACAAAACCTTGCAGATGGTGGGGGAACAAATGAGAGACAACTTTTTGGGGCACTGCTGCCATGATACTGGCATCAGGTGGAACCTGTCCAGCTAGCATTTGATTGACTTGTCATAGATCTGTTGTGCATGCACAATCTTCCTGGCTAAATACATTGAGAGAGAGAGAGAGAGAGAGAGAGAGAGAGAGAGAGTAAACATTTACAGAACTTGTTAACAATCCTGTGTAAACAGTTTTTAATATAGACTATGTATTGTTCGTAGTTTGTTTGCTCCATTTTAATATATTACCATTTACTGGGAACAGGACCCCCTGCGGGTCTGGGGGGTAGAATAGGGCCGAGGTATTCCTGCCTGTCATGAGGCGACTAAAAGGAGTCTCACATGTTTCAGCCTTTATGTGATTGTCCCCTGTAGAGTTTGACTTCCATTTTTCAAAATTTTCCTGAAGAGCGAGCCAATTGGGAAAGGGCGCCTTACATGGTGCATGTCCATCATGCGCTGAGACCTATGGCATCCTTCATCGACGTGGATCTCCACTTCTGCTCATTCTCCAAAAGTTGGGCAAGGTCACCCTCCTGGGTGCGTATTTTTCCATCAAGTGTGCAGTATCGTTTTCTACGCTGATGATGATAGTGGACTTGTTTGTTTGCTTGCACCTGATATCCAGCACGGTAGCCAGTCCATTGTGGTGGGACCGCCATGTACCCTGTTGGTTGTGTGGCGCCGTGGGGAGGCCCCTTAGTTGGAGTGGGTGGCATCAGGGTGGATGACATGCGATGAAGTGTAGTACATCGTCTCTTGTGGTGGTCAAACACCAGCAGTCTCTTAAGTGTTCATGGGCTCAATTCAATGCACAGAAGTACGACCCCAAATTGTTCCCTTCCCTGGCACACCATGGATGGCAGCCACTCTTATTCGCCCCGTTACCTTGTATGTTTGAGAGCTGATGGGGAATCTTTCATGATGATGAAGCTTCAGTTTTTTGTTGACCATGTAGAGGACAAGTTTGTGGAGGCGGAGGGCTTGCCCAAAATGAGATGTGGGTCAGTCTTGATCAAAACAGCATCCTCTGCCCAGTCATTGGTGTTACTCGTGTGTGACAAGCTGGGGGATGTTTCTGTAACCATCACGCCCCATAAGAGCTTGAATATGGTCCAAGGTATCATATTTTATAGGGACCTTCTTTTGCAGTCTGACGATGAGCTGTGCGCCAATTTAGAGCAATGGGGTGTACATTTGGTTTGGCGCGTCCAACGGGGCCTGAGGAATAATCAAGTTGTCACCGGTGCCTCAGTCATAGCCTTTGAGGGTGATACATTACCCAAGAAGGTCAAGGTGATATTCTACCACTGTGATGTAAAGCCCTATATCCCTCCCCCAATGCAGTGCTTTAAATGCTGGAAGTTCGGCCATATGTCTTCCCGCTGTACTTCTAGCGTCACATGTCGAGATTGTGGATGCCCATCACATCCCAATACTCCATGTGCCCTGCCTCCCATCTGTGTCAACTGCGGAGAACACGATTCACCTTGCTCGCCTGACTGCAGGATGCTCCAGAAAGAAAGGAAAATCATGGAGTACAAGACCCTGGACCAACTGACCTACACTGAGGCTAAGAGGAAATTTGAACACCTACATCCTGTACGTATGACATCGTCTTAAACTGCCGCTACAACAGTTCTAGCCCCATCATCTCCGCCAACCCCAGTCACCTCTCAGAGCCGGAAGACTACACCTGCCCCCTTGATAATGGGGGCATTTCCTTCCCTGTTGCTCCTGCACCACTTACTTCGGGAACAATACCCCCCAACCATTGGGGATATGAGTTCCCTCTTCTGTGCCAGAGAAGTGTAAATCATCTTCGGCTCCTCTCGCTAGGAAGGGGTCCCATGGGTCACTCCCATCCCAGGTTTCCGCTAGTGGGAAATATGACACCCGCCAGTGGCTGAAGAGCCCCAAAGCAGCTGGTCATAGGGCTTCATGATCATCCTCAGTCCCAGAGACTGAATCAGTGGAGTCCTCCCAGCCAGGGAAACCCAAGGAGCATTGAGAGAAATCCTGAAGAAGATCCCCAAGACCAAGGAAATTGCGGTGGCACCCACACCACCACTACCTACAAGCTCTGCGTCTGCGGATGAGGTGGAGATTCTGGCATCCGCTGAGGATGTAGATCTTGCCATACCCTCAGACACAATGAATATAGACTGCTCAGGCAGTAAGTCAGTGGCAGCAGGTGACCCTGAGGCGTAAATTGCCTCATTG
Organism: Schistocerca piceifrons; assembly: GCF_021461385.2. Taxonomy (NCBI): domain Eukaryota; kingdom Metazoa; phylum Arthropoda; class Insecta; order Orthoptera; family Acrididae; genus Schistocerca; species Schistocerca piceifrons. The sequence goes on from NC_060149.1 coordinate 333,164,167, forward strand.
AATGTTACATGCCTTCCCAGTCTCACAGTGACGTCATCCTCCAGTGGAATCGCGGAGTTTTTTCCAGTGTCTGGCTGAGCTCTGGCAACTGTTAATTTTTACACTTGCTTTTTGCATTGGCCTCCAGGAAATCTGGTTCCCGGCAATGCGGTCCCCTGCCCTCCATGGCTATAAGGGATATTACAGGAACTGCGTTTATGTCCTAAACTCAGTCTGCAGTGAAACTGTGCCCCTTCAAACCCCTCTTGAAGCTGTGGCTGTCAGAATAAGGATGACACAGGAAATAACTGTCTGCAATGTATATCTTCCTCCAGATGGTGCAGTACCCCTGAATGTATTAGCTGCACTGATTGATCAACTCCCTAAACCTTTCCTACTTTTGGGAGATTTTAATGCCCATAACCCCTTGTGGGGTCTCAGTTCAACCTCTGCCTCTTAAATACTGGGGCCGCCACACATTTCAGTGTGGCTCATGGTAGTTAGTCGGCCATTGATTTATCAATTTGCAGCCCAGGACTTCTCCCATCTATCCACTGGAGAGCACATGACAATCTGTGTGGTAGTGACCACTTCCCCACTTCCTGTCACTGCTCCAGTGTCAGGCACATGGATGCCTGCATAGATGGGCTTTAAACAAGGCAGACTGGGAAACTTTCACCTCTGCTGTCACCACTGAATCTCCCAAACACGAAAACATCGATGTGATGGTTGTGCAGGTGACTACAACAATTGTTTCTGTGGCAAAAAATGTGATCCCTCGTTATTATTGTGCCCCCGGCGAAAGACGGTCCCTTGGTGGTCGCCTAAAGATGCTGAAGCAATTAAGGAGCATTGGCAAGCTCTACAGCGGCATAAATGGCACCCTTCCCTGGAGCATCTCATAGCCTTTAAATGGCTCTGTACCCACATTCGCCAACTTATCAAATGATGGAAGCAGGAGTGTTGGGAGAGATACATCTCCTTAAAGTCTGGGCAAGGATCAAATGTGTTTTTGGGTACCAGACCCCACCAGGTGTTCCGGGTGTTAACATAAATGTCGTGTTATCTACCGACACAATGGCGGTTGCCGAGCACTTTGCTGAGCACTATGCTCGAGCCTCTACATGAGCCTCTGCATCGGAGAATTACCCCTCAGCCTTTCGCATTCTCAAATGGTGGCTGGAAGGGACAGTCCTCGCATTCACTACACGCCACAGTGCATCCTATAATGCCCCATTTACAGAGTGGAAGCTCCTCAGTGCCCTTGCACACTGCCCAGACACTGCTCCTGTGTCAGATCAGATCCACAGTCAGACGATTAAACATCTCTCATCTGACTACAAGCAACATCTCCTCATCATCTTCAACTGAATGTGGTGCGATGACATCTTTCCATTGCAATTGCACGAGAACACCATTGTTCTGGTGCTCAAACCCGGTAAAAACCCACTTGATGTGGCTAGCTATCGGCCCGTCAGCCTCACCAATGTTCTTTGTAAGCTGCTGGAACGTGTCGTGTGTCAGTGGTTGGGTTGGGTCCTGGAATCACATGTCCTGCTGGCTCCTTGTCAGGGCGGCTTCCACCAGGTTCACTCTACCACTGATAATTTTGTGTCCCTCAAGAGTGCCATCTGAACTGCCTTTTCCAGACACCAACACCTGGTTGCCGTCTTTTTTGATTTACGAAAAGCGTATGTCATGACCTGGCAACATCATATCATTGCCATATTATATGAGTGGGGTATATTAGGCCTGCTCCTGACTTTTATCAAAAATTTCCAGTCACTTCATGCTTTTCATGTCCAAGTTGGTGCCCCCCTTAGTTCCTCCCCCAGATCCAGGGGAATGGGCTCCCGCAAGGCTCTGTATTGAGTGTATCTCCATTTTTAGTGGCCATTAATGGTCTAGCAGCAGCTGTAGGGCCGTCCGTCTCACTTTCTCTGTATGCAGATTTTTGCATTTCGTACTGCTCCTCCAGTAGTGGTGTTGCTGAGCAGCTACAGGGAGCTATCCACAAGGTGCAATCATGGGCTCTAGCCCACAGTTTCCAGTTTGCGGCCACAAAGTCAGGTGTTATGCACTTTTGTCAGTGTTGTACTGCTCTCATCTGGAACTGGAACTTTACCCTAATGACGATCCACTCACTGTAGTGGAAACATATCGATTCTTAGGACTGGTTTTCGACACCCAATTGGATTGGCTTCCTCACCTTCGTCAGCTTAAGTGGACTGCGCATCAGAATTACTATCTCCTTTTTACACCCATGGCGGTTCATCTCCCGCATCGGTGGCCCAGTTCAGGGCTTCCAATTGCAGTTTGTGTCCGATCCCTTCTTTCCGAACTGGAGTCCTTGCCTTTGCCACCTATACTTGTGGTACATTCACGTATACCTCCATGGTGTACACCTAGGCTGCGGCTTTGCGTTGACCTTTCACATGGCCCTAAGGACCCAGTTAACTCCATGGCTCTCCACTGCCACTTCCTCTCGATTCTTGACATGTACCAGGGCCATGAAGTGGTTTACACCAATGGCTCGATGGCTGATGATCACATCGGCTTCACGTATGTCCATGGAGGACATATTGAACAGCATTCCTTGCCTGATGGCTCCAGTGTTTTCACTGCTGAGCTGATGGCTATTTCTTGTGCTCTTGAGCTCATCCATTCATGCCCTGGGGAGTCGTTTCTTCTGTGTGCTGACTCCTTGAGCAGCCTACAAGCTATCGACCAGTGCTACTCTCGCCATCCTTTGGTAGCAACGATCCAAGAGTCCATCTATGCCCTGGAATGGTCCAGTCGTTCAGTGGTGTTTGTCTGGACCCAAGGTCACGTCAGAATCCCAGGCAATGAACGTGCCGACAGGTTGGCCAAACAGGCTACACGGAAACTACTTATGGAGATCAGCTTCTCTGCAACTGACCTTGTGTTCAGTACTACACTGCAAGGTTTTGTGGCTTTGGGAGATGGAATATCATAACCTCAGTACACACAACAAACTGTGTGCCATTAAAGAGACTATGAATGTGTTGGAGACCTCCACGCTGGCCTCTGTGGTTCTCTGTTGGCTCCACATTGGCCACACTTGGGTGACACATGGCTATCTTCTGTGCCGTGATGACCCACCTCAGTGTCGGTGTGGTGCCCGGCTGACAGTGGCCCATTTCTTGGTGAGCTGTCCTTCTTTGGCTGCCCTGAGATGGACTCTTCAGTTACCGGACTCATTGCCATTAATTTTAGCTGACAACACCTCATAGGCTAATTTAGTTTTATACGTAACAGTGAGTTTTATCATTCTATATAAGTTTTCATGCGTGTCCTTTGTCCCTTTGTATTCTCCACTCTAATGCTTTTAGTCCAGATGTTTCAATGTGTCACAGAATGGCTGGCTTTTCCTTTTTATTCTTGTGGTTGGCCAGCCACGGTCATTTGCTCTCTTGTTTTTATCCCTTCTACCTGTTTCTTGCTTCTCTCTGTGGTTTTCTTTTCCTGTTTTGTCCATAGTAGTGTTGGTTGTCCTTCTGTCATTCTTCTGGTTATTCCATTCTCCTGTTACTGTGCTGTACGCACCTTTCTTTTCTTCTTTCCATTGTGTAATTATTTTACCGGGAACAAGGGACTGATGACCTTGCAGTTTGGTCCCTTCCCCCTCCTTTAAACCAACCAACCAATACCTGGCTGGTACTTACATCCCACTTCAGTTACATGATTCACAAACATTATGAAAATGTTCTCACACTTTCACGTGAGATAACTAGATGCAGGTGGATGTCGTACACACAAATTCCATCCCTGAGGGGGGTGGGGGTGGGGGGGGGGGGGGGGGATGGCGACAGAAAGGGCATCTAGCGACCTTCTTCTACTAACATTGCCAACTATCCAGATTAACATTTCAACCTCATGAAGATGCAGGATAAGGGCATGATAAAGGTAAGTGGTATTTGGCGAACTAAATATTTACCAAGGGCTTCCTGTGAGTTAATGTATACAATCGAAAAATTACCATTGTAAGGGCAAAACTGGCTATGATTATCATGTTATGTGATTGTGTCTACAATCAAAAAATCACACTTAAATTTTCCCTATCACTAGATTATAATTATTACCTCTTTTCAGAATTCCAGTGTTTGCCCATGTCTGAAAGCATGCTAACTTCTGCTGCTTTGCCTTATAATTGGACTGTGCTGTGTATCATTGCAATTTCTATGAATGCTGTATTTTTAGGGGTACAATAAAAGTTAATTAGTGAAATCATTGTTTAATCTCTAATGCAAGGCTCCCTGAATATATACATAAACAATTTTATTCTTATTTTACAGACATTCGTATGATGAGCAGTATTATCGAGTAATACCACATGAGCTAACCCGCCGAATAGAACTAAAATGTTCCACCCAAAACGTAACGTTAACACACATAGAGAACGTGTGGTGATGCAGTAACTCAGTATATCTTGTATGAGAGGAATATGGATATCATCAAACCTCGCAAGTGTGACATCTCCATTTAGAAGTTGGTTCAGAAGCACCAAACTTCTTTTGTGGCTTCATTAAAGTTTTCCATATGTGTCCCTGTCTTTAAGCATCTAATGACATGACAAGATCAAAAGAAAATAGTATGACGTATACTGATGGAGATGGAAATGTGAAGACTTTTTTTCAGTACTAAGATAACTACTGCCTACAGTAAAAGTTTAATTAACGCACTGCCCAGGTTTTACATTTAATATTGGATATTCCTTATTATTTATTTCTTACTATGGCAACATAGAACTGAATTATAAAGTTCCTTGTACTACCCTTTTTTAACATTTTTTTAAAAGTATTTATAATGTGCAATGTTGACATTTTTCTTTGTAATGAAGGAATTGTGATGTGCAACATATAGTGAAACTAACCTTCCCAACATTGAATTATGTGCAACCATGTGAGTCAGATTTGGTTCATAGGTAAAGCACAGTCCTTTTTCTTTACTTTCTGTTGAGCAAGAGCACTGCCTAAATAGTACTTACTGTTGCTAAATAGGTTGTTGCTGCTGATGTATGAACATATATTGCACAGTATGTTGTTCTAATTTATTATTTCTAAAATATGTTATTAGTATCGATGTATTAAATTGAATTTATTCCTGTTACAGGCACATTTGAAAGTTTCCAGAACTGTCAATTTCAAGACTGGTTCTGCACAGCCATCCTATTTTGTTTTCAGATTCCTAACACCACCTCAATGTATTTAATAGGTGCAGGACTTTTTTATGTTCCTTACTCAGTGATGCTTCCAGTTAATGTTTGTAGCTTTTGTCAGTTACTTCTCTGTCTCAGTATTTCAGTCAAGCTTTCTTTAAGAGATAATTCATTTTATTCCAGTTTACAATTCCTAAAGCTTTCTTCAAATTTTTGTGTCATAAAAGTCTCTCCATTACAATTAACTGTAAGAGTGTGTTTGCTTCCTAAAAGTCTTTACTTTTTATATGGCCTAAGAAATTGTTCACCAATATCAGTCTCAGTTTTCTGTGCATTAAACTGACAAAGAAGTGACAGCTCATTTCATAAATTTCACATGTAGGGGGTTCATGTTCTTTTCTAAGCATGGTGATCATTGAAAATTTGATAGTACATTTCTTGTTTAATAGATTATGGACAGAGAAAGAATATTGCAAAATTTCTTAATATGTTCATAGTTCTACTAAAAGTTTTCCACTTTCGTTTCTTTGCTCTTATTGTTCATTTAATTTTAAACGGTTTGAGCCACTGGTTTCTTTTGTATGGAGGTATTCTTAATTCAGGTAATAAAAGAAATTTTGATTTTGTAATTACAAATGGCAAAATGATTGAAGTTTTAAAAGTTGTTTAAAATATCTGTCCCATAACAATATATCTCAGTCTTTAAGGATTCTTCTGTCCCATAACAATCTATCTTGGTCTTTAAGGATCTAAACAGCAATATTAGATCTAATCAAAGATAATGTAAATTGTTTCTCTAATGGGCATGATTTTATGTATGCAGTCAGGCATGAATTTGCCCAAAAAGTGTGGACCCAAATCCCCATCTCGCCATTGTGATTGAAGTAATTACCATTATGATTTCTATAATATTCATGGCCAGTTTTCTTCTTCTTCACCTAACATAGCTTGAGCTAAAATTTAGTGTCCACAGAATATGCATTTAGATTGTTGAGCATAACGTTAAAGGATAACTGATTCCTTCCTACTATCCTGCTGAAGTGGTGGTGCTACCATTTTACAAGTGCTTTAATACAGTCATGGTTCCACAAGGTAACACATGTTACTTGTTTCTGATGTGATAGTTATACACCGATTTTTGTGACATGATCAATTAAAATGCAGCAAACATCAATAGATACAAAAAGCAGCATGCCAGAACAACTTGATACCTCTGAGACTAATAAGTACAGAAAACTGACTTGATATTATTAGTACTGGGACAGTGAGTATTGCATTGAAGATAGAGAAAGTAGGGGTGATCAAGAGCTGAAAACTATTAGACTATTTCAAATTATATTGGAAAGTGTATCACAGCTTATTCATTGCTTATTCTGTAAAACAATGGGCAAAGCATATTAATAGAGCTGTCTTATGCTAAAGGAAATTAGAGAAGTGGTATACTGATTGTGTAATTTAAACAATAAAATTGTAGCTGATTATAAAATAGCATTGCCAGTAACAGAAAACATTTGCTAAAATATTAATTCATTGCTTAAAAGAAAAGAAAAGAAAACAACAACACAGGTGCAGATATTTAAAAATAAAGAATAAATATTGAAAATAGATTGTACGGCATTGCTTGTAGTGCTCTGACAGACTCTACATAATGGCTGACATTGTATTGTAATGTGACTCATTTGCAGTGTTTGTATCATTGTTGTTGACATAATATCAAAAACAGCATTTGTGTTGGTCCATGTGTACACATTGAAGTCGCACATCTGTTTTACCACACACTAGTTTTTCCATCTTCTTTTAAGATCCAGCAAGATCTTTTTCTCAGTAATTTAATCAAAAACATTTATTTATTGAAATTTTCAGTGATCACTCATTTCCAATTCTTCAAGGATGTCCAGTAGTAGTCTGTCACTAGCTCTATGCAAGACGTTGGAAGTTATGCTGTGGGTTTGCAGCAATATGTTTCTCTTTTTTTTCCCCATATAACTATCAACTGTTTTATACTGAAATAAGATCTGAGCACTTACACTACTCAAGAATGTATTGTTTCTCTAATTTGGTTTAGAATTTTTTTCATTGTTTTAGCCAAGAAAAATGTGTACTGTATGATATGTGCTCACATAGAATGTACTGCAATTTCATAGCTCTATGCCCCTGTTCCTTTTACCCTTCTCCACTCCTTCCCATTTTAATGGGATACTTACTGCCATTCATGACAGTAATGATTTCTGCTTGGTTTGCTGTAGTGATTTGCCTCACATGTATTGAAATGCTGTTGTATAAGTTGATGTTTTGCACGTTTATGACAAATCACAATTTGACAATTGGCGTAATAGCATCACATCAGAAGATGTCTATAACCAGCTGAAATTAATAATGTAGGCCTATGGGTTGCTTTGAATAACTGTGATTGAATAAAAACTTTGTAAATTGTACTTAAGAGATTACTGCACTTCATTAGGGAATGCAAATGTTTATTATTGCTGTGCTAGTTTCTAGTGACCATACTATCAAAAAGAACAGAGTTGTTGGTGTATTACCATATGGTATTCCATCACAAAACAAAGAAAAATAAATTTTTATGAGTTGTAGAGGTAACAAGTATATGAGACACCATATTTTATGAAGAATTTATATCAACTGTTCCTCTATTTTCTGCAACTTTATGAAAGATAGTAAATTGAAAATGATGGTTTCACTACAGTCTGTAAGGTACAATTAATTGAGTGCCAAGTATTAATTAATTCTGCTGTTCTTTCCCTTAGCATTTCACAGTCAATTACTTTGCTGTGACAGTTGACTGTAGGATTGCAAATCTTCAAAAGTAGCTATAAGTCTATCACATACTAGTGCAACAATATTGATTATAATTGTTTCTGAAGAGGATGAGTCATTTCATTTCCTTGCTATTGTGATCCATTCTCATGAGTCAGTGGTGTGGGAAACATAGTTTAAAATACCATTAAAAATGTCCACTAGAACCAATTGAAACTATTCACGATATTGAATTCGTTTCCTCAGTACATGTCTTCTACTCTTTGAACATCTTTTACTTTATATGGGACAAGGCTGAGTTCCCTACAAACTACCTTGTGTACAGTTACAAAGGTGACATTTTTATGCCGTGCAAATATATTTAAGGAGTTGTCAATGGTCTCAGGACTTATTTTCTTTTACTGATCAGGTGTTTTTTTTTTACACTTATCCCATGTGAACTGCTGGGATTAGGTGTGCCTGGAAATACAATGTACAAATGTTTTTAACCATCTGTGTGTACTCATTATATTCATAAGTGATACACCAAATAAGAAATATTTGTTATAACATGAACACCATTCTGAGTACACACAAAATAATGTTCATTGTGTTCCACAACCAGTCATTGAATGTGACCAACAAGAACACAAGTTCTTAGCCCAAGGTCACCATTTTTGACCAGATTGTGGAAACAAATTGTACCAAATGTTGGATTACTAACCCTTACAAAAGATGGTATTTGAAGTTAATGAAATGCAGAATACAGTATCCAGTTGTTAATGAAATACAGAATACAGTATCCAGTCACTCAATTCGTTATCATTTTTATAGGCACGTAAACACTGTTTGAATGAGGATTCTTACAAAGCTGTTCATACCTGTGTTTTCAGAAGATACAATATGAGAAAGAGCAACTTTTATACGTATCCTCATTTATACAGTCCATTAAATAGATAAATCGCTCTTTTGTGTAATCCAGTACTGATTAAGGTGAGCCTACAGTTTTATAAATTATGACAGATCAATAAAGTTAGTCAGGGAATCATCTTTCTCTGGTTCAAACATTCCATTCATCATAAACTGGTAATAAATGAACTTAGTGGGAATTGTAGGAGCAATAGTGGTTTTCTCTACATTATCTGGCAGCTGCTAGAGGGTGATGTGAATAACCTCACACTTCAGGCAGCAAGAATCATTGTTTCTCTCTCTCTCTCTCTCTCTCTCTCTTTCTCTCTCTCTCTCTCTCTCTCTCTCTCTCTCTCTCTCTTTCTCTCTTTCTCTTTCTCTACACCTACCTCTCCTTCCCTCTCCCCTCCCCCCCCCCCCCCCACCCTCTCTCTCTCTCTCTCTCTCTCTCTCTCTCTCTCTTCTCTCTCTCTCTCTCTCTCTCTCTCTCTCACACACACACACACACACACACACACACAAAAGTGTAGAAACTGGGATATTTGCTTTGAAATGTGCCTCTAACAGAGTAAGTGCTTAAATTTGTGACAAAGTTTAGTGTTTTCAATACACATAAATATAACAGATTGCTGAGGGTTGTGAATAAGGTGTGCATAAGTATATTTTGACAGTGAAGTAATTTAAAATGCATATGCAATAAACTTGCGTATTATATGCCCAAGTTGGTGCAATTCACAATATTCATTTGCCATCTCTCTTATACACAGTAAAACACATGATACTTTTGTTAGAATTAATGAATATTGAAGTTTAATAATTCAAATGGTGCATTTGTATGTAAATGAAGGAATGTGTGTTTCTTGCTGAAAAATGTGCCTTATGTTATTAATGTTGCCAGTTTGAGCTAATTGGAGGCATTCAGCTATAATGGTTTCTTTTAAAACCAAAGGATAGCTGTACTTTTCTATACTTGCAGCTCATTGCTGGTGTTGTTTATGAATGATTGCTGCATTTCTTGTGCACTGCATTTTGTGTGACTGTTATTATATATGTGATACAAAGACCTGAAAGTTACTAGTTATATTTATTAAATTCCAGGTAAAAGTTAAGACTACATTGCTATTTATTGGCAGGAAGTATACTGGCAGTGAAATAATTTTAGGCACTGTAAATTTTCATTGGATTTTATAAATTTTGCTCGTGTGGGAGATAAAACCTTTTGCATGTGTGAAGTTTTTCAAAGTTTTTTGTGGAACAAAAATTGATGTTCCGTGAAACAAAGATTTTTGTTAAAAAAAGGAAATAGTTTTTGTGAATGATTTACAAGTCCTGTGTAGTGGGCAATAATGTAATATGAATGTAGGAGTTGTAAAAGACTGACTACATTACAAAATGAATGTAATTTTGCAAGCAGCATTGTATGTTAAAGGAATCTGTCACTGTTACATGCAAAATAATTGTATATTTGAGGTAATGGTGGAGCAATTGATTACAAATTGAAAAGCTATTTTTGTGGAAAAAATATTGTGAGCACTCAACAGTATTATGTACCCATGTATTTGTAAACAGTCTGTTTGTTTTTATTATATTGCTGATATGTACTTCAGTTTGAGCGCCTTTCAAGAGTCATTAATACTTTCTGTTATTTTTATTCAAATAAAAACCACTGAATGGTACAACATTCTTTCCTTAATGTTTTCCCTATTACCTGTGTATTTCAGTTACAATTCATCAGGATGATAAATGATAAGGTAAAATTATCCCTCCTTTAAATATATCAAATTTTATGACACAGTTACATTAATATAAAAGAAATTATAATGTGACATGTCATTTTACTCTGAGTTGAAAGTGTGCTTAAAGAGGTTAACTTAAGTATGAGTTGTTGATAGGAACACATAAAAGAAAGAAAACTTGCCACATTTTGGAGTTATCCTTTGACAAACTTGAGTAAACACACACACACACACACACACACACACACACACACACACACACACACACACACCATGGTGTGAGCTAGGCTATTTTGCAGCAGATTGAGTGGTTGCATTGGGGATAGTGTCGGGTGCGGTGGGTAGAGGAAGAGGGATGCAGGGTGGGCGACTGAGGGTGGGTGGCTAGCAGCTCGGAGGGAGTTGGCTGGTTTGCGGGCTAGGAGTTCGGGAGGGCGGGGTGGCAGGCATATGGGCTGGCATGATTATAGTGGCTGGCAGAAAGTAGCACGTGCTGAAACTGATATGATTTGGGAAGGGGTGACAGGACAAAAGAAGGGGAAACTATTGAGTGGAGAATGTGGGGACAGTGGACTGTCAGAAATTGAGGTCAGGACAGTTATGGGAGTGGAAAATGTGTTATAAGGATAACTCCTATCTGCATACTTCAGAGAAGTTTGTCGCAAAGAGAAGGATCTAGATGGCTAGGGTTGTGAAGCAGCCATTGCAATTGAGCGTGTTGTACTCAGCTGCATTTTGTACCACCAGGTAGCCATATCAAATTTTATATATGACATGAAGAAGCTTGCACAGGATAGAGTAGCATGGAGAGCTGCATCAAACCAGTCTCAGGACTGAAGACCACAACAACAACAACAATGGCTGCTTTCACATGTGGCCCAGCCTGTCATAGATTTATCTCGCCAAATCAGAGACCAGGCCATTTGTGAAAGCAGCCGTGCCATGCATCAACTCTGCTGCAAACATTGTACAGCCTGATATGTTGGTATGAATGCAAACCAGCTGTTCAACAGGATGAATGGCCACACCAAACTGTTATCAAGAACAGAGTTGAACACCTTGTGGTACAACATGCAGTTAAGCTCAACGTGCTCAGTTTCGACGGATGCTTACAACCCAAGTCAGCTGAATCCTTTCCTCCATCACCAGCTTCTCTGGACTACACACACGGGATGTATTCTTACAACACATCCCCCATTACTGTAAATGTCCTGACCTCAATCTGAGGTAACCCACTGTCCCCACACCCTCCACCCAACATTTTTCCCTTCTTTTGTCCAGTCATTCCATCACAATTCACATCACATTCAGTGTGTGCTGCTTCTCACCAGCTACTACAATAATACCAGCACATATACTTACCACCCTTCCCTCCCACATTCCTAGCTAGCAAACTGGCCACTTCCCTCCAAGCTGCTAGCCACCCACCCCAGTCTCTCTCCCTGCCTCCCTCTCCCTCCACCCACTGTACCTGACACTACCCTCATGACTACCAGTCCACCTGCTGCAAAATAGTATTGGCACTCTTGTCTAGCTGGCACCATGTAAGGGCATAGGTGTGTGTGTGTGTGTGTGTGTGTTTTTCCTCTAGGTCGTCAAAGGAGAACTCCAAAATCTAGCAAGTTTTCTTTCTGTTATGTGTGCCTATCAACATCTCAATGCTTCTGCTTTTTGATGAGTTGTCTCCTTCAATCCTGAATTATTTACATTCTAAAAGAACTTTCCTTCAACATTTAACTTAAGAATGTGTACTGTTTGAAATTTACCCCAGTTGTATTATAAGACTTACCAATAAAAACCATCACCTTATTGTGTCAGCGGTTACTGAAAAGAAGCCAGATATTGTTAGTCTGAGTTTTTGTCCCTGTCTATTAGAAAAATAGGCATAATTAAAAAGTGGGTTGCAGTGACAGTAGCCAGCAGATGTGTATCAAATTGATTTTTTCTTCCCATATTTTAGACACTTATTGCTAATTCATGAAAACTGCAACACTAAGAAGGAATTTTGTAAAAGAATGGAAGTTACATTAAACATGGCATGTAGCTGTGCAAAGAAATTATAAAGTGAGCAAAGCACTGAAATTATACTACTTGCTCAAAACCAAAACATTTGAGGATATGCCACTTGCTGCAATTGGAGACACCGCACACTGCTGAATAAAATAAAATACGAAGCCTGCTTAAAAAGTATCCGACGTATGGCCAGAAAAAATATTTCGAATACCTGATGGGATTGGGACCATAATCCCCTTCAAAGTAGGCCCTTTGTGCTTCCACACATTTAGTCCACCGATCCTTCCACAGCTGGAAACACCTCTGGAGTCTTCTTTTGGAATGGTGTTCAGCTCCGTTGTCATGTTCCGCATTATCTCTTCTCTACTCTCAAAATGGGATCCTTTCAGGGGCGGCTTCAATTTTGGAAACAACCTGAAGTCGCAAGGGACGATGTCTGGAGAGTAGGGAGGTTGGCGAACGGGTGTAATTCCATGTCTGGCCAAGAAATTTTGGATCAAGTGGGATGAATGTGTGTGGTCATTATTCTGTTGCAGTTGCCAGTTTTTCGCCATTCACATGTCTGGTCTTTTGCGCCAAACTGCGTCACGGAGTCGCCGGAGAATATCTTGATAGTACTCCTTTGTCACTGTCCTTCCAGTGCGTATTCGTGATGCACAATTCTACGGACATTGAAGAAGACAGTTAGCATCACCGTGATTTTGCTTTGCTCCTGCTGCACTTTCTTCGGCCTTGGAGACTTGGATGCTTCCATTGCGATGTCTGTCTTTTTGTTTCTGGATTATACCCGTACACCCATGACTCATCTCCAGTTATCACAGTATTCAGAAACCCAGGATCAGTCTTGGTGGTGTCCAGAAGGTCCTGTGCAACCTCAAAACGGAGGTCTTTTTGTTCCGATGACAACAACTTGGGCACGAATTTCGCAGCCACTCGGTGCATGTTCAAATCATCACAAAAAATTGCGTGTGCAGAATCCTTACTCACTCCAACCTCTTGGGCAATCTCCCACATGGTCAAACAATGATCTGCCATCACCAAATTTTGCACCCTCTCAACAACAGCTGCACTCCGAGCAGTTTGGGGCCTGCCAGAACACTAGTCACTCTCCACTGATGTGCAGCCATTTTTGAATCAGTTGAACCTCTCCTTAATTTGTGTTACACCCATCGCATCTTCTCCATACACCTGCTGAATCTTACAGATTGTTTTGCTTTAAGAATCACCAACCTTTTGACAAAATTTGGTGCAGTATGTTTGCTTAACACATACAGTCATCTTGAGAGAAACAGTAATCCGACGAACCCAGTGTGTAGCATCTCACTCAGTGACCGACAGGCAGTGAATGATGAGCTGGAAGGCGGGGGACATAATTCACGCATGTGCATAAAGGTCTCTCTATTTATTTATTTATTGTTCCGTGGGACCAAATTAAGGAGAAGTCTCCATGGTCATGGAACGAGTCAATACATGAAATTATAACACGATAGTAGAAACGGATAAAATGAAATATAAGAAACATATTCAGGCAACAAGTCGTAAGTTTAAATAAAGAAAATCAACAGTGTAACACTGGAATTTGCTTAATTTTTCAGCTTTTCCAGGAGCTCCTTGACAGAGTAGAAGGAGTGAGCCATGAGGAAACTCTTCAGTTTGGACTTATAAGTGTTTGGGCTACTGCTAAGATTTTTGAGTTCTTGTGGTAGCTTATTGAAAATGGACGCAGCAGAATAGTGCACTCCTTTCTGCACAAGAGTCAAGGAAGTGCATTCCACATGCAGATTTGATTTTTGCCTAGTAGTAACTGAGTGAAAGCTGTTAACTCTTGTGAATAAGCTAATATTGCTAACAACAAACGACATGAAAGAAAATATATACTGTGAGGTCACTGTCAGAATTCTCAGACTATTGAATAGGGCTCGACAAGAGGTTCTTGAACTTATACCACATATAGCTCGAACAGCCTGTTTTTGAGCCAAAAATACCCTTTTTGAATCAGAAGAATTACCCCAAAAAATAATACCATATGATATAAGCGTCTGAAAATATGCGAAGTAGACTACTTTTCGTGTTGAACTTTCACTTATTTCAGATACTGTTCTAATGGTAAATAAAGCAGCATTTAGTTTCTGAACAAGATCCTGAACATGGGCTTTCCACAATAGCTTACTATCTATCCGAACGCCTAGGAACTTGAACTGTCCCGTCTCGCTTATAATATGCCCATTCTATCTGATCAAAATATCGGTTCTTGTTGAATTGTGAGTTAGAAACTGTAAAAATTACTGTGATTTAGCATCAAATTATTTTCCACAAGCCACGAACTTATTTCATTAACTAAATTATTTGATACTGTTTCAATATTACACACAAGATCCTTCACTACCAAGCTGGTGTCATCAGCAAACAGAAATATTTTTGAATCACCTGTAATACTACACTCCTGGAAATTGAAATAAGAACACTGTGAATTCATTGTCCCAGGAAGGGGAAACTTTATTGACACATTCCTGGGGTCAGATACATCACATGATCACACTGACAGAACCACAGGCACATAGACACAGGCAACAGAGCATGCACAATGTCGGCACTAGTACAGTGTATATCCACCTTTCGCAGCAATGCAGGCTGCTATTCTCCCATGGAGACGATCGTAGAGATGCTGGATGTAGTCCTGTGGAACGGCTTGCCATGCCATTTCCACCTGGCGCCTCAGTTGGACCAGCGTTCGTGCTGGACGTGCAGACCACGTGAGACGACGCTTCATCCAGTCCCAAACATGCTCAATGGGGCACAGATCCGGAGATCTTGCTGGCCAGGGTAGTTGACTTACACCATCTAGAGCACGTTGGGTGGCACGGGATACATGCGGACGTGCATTGTCCTGTTGGAACAGCAAGTTCCCTTGCCGGTCTAGGAATGGTAGAACGATGGGTTCGATGACGGTTTGGATGTACTGTGCACTATTCAGTGTCCCCTCGACGATCACCAGTGGTGTACGGCCAGTGTAGGAGATCGCTCCCCACACCATGATGCCGGGTGTTGGCCCTGTGTGCCTCGGTCGTATGCAGTCCTGATTGTGGCGCTCACCTGCACGGCGCCAAACACGCATACGACCATCATTGGCACCAAGGCAGAAGCGACTCTCATCGCTGAAGACGACACGTCTCCATTCGTCCCTCCATTCACGCCTGTCGCGACACCACTGGAGGCGGGCTGCACGATGTTGGGGCCTGAGCGGAAGACGGCCTAACGGTGTGCGGGACCGTAGTCCAGCTTCATGGAGACGGTTGCGAATGGTCCTCGCCGATACCCCAGGAGCAACAGTGTCCCTAATTTGCTGGGAAGTGGCGGTGCGGTCCCCTACGGCACTGCGTAGGATCCTACGGTCTTGGCGTGCATCCGTGCGTCGCTGCGGTCCGGTCCCAGGTCGACGGGCACGTGCACCTTCCGCCGACCACTGGCGACTACATCGATGTACTGTGGAGACCTCACGCCCCACGTGTTGAGCAATTCGGCGGTACGTCCACCCGGCCTCCCGCATGCCCACTATACGCCCTCGCTCAAAGTCCGTCAACTGCACATACGGTTCACGGCCACGCTGTCGCGGCATGCTACCAGTGTTAAAGACTGCGATGGAGCTCCGTATGCCACGGCAAACTGGCTGACACTGACGGCGGCGGTGCACAAATGCTGCGCAGCTAGCGCCATTCGACGGCCAACACCGCGGTTCCTGGTGTGTCCGCTGTGCCGTGCGTGTGATCATTGCTTGTACAGCCCTCTTGCAGTGTCCGGAGCAAGTATGGTGGGTCTGACACACCGGTGTCAATGTGTTCTTTTTTCCATTTCCAGGAGTGTATAAGGCATATCATTTATATAAATAAGAAACAGCAGTGTCCCCAGCACCGACTCTTGGGGAACGCCCCACTTAACAGTGCCCCATTGGGACTGAACATCACTACCACTCTCAATATTGCGGAGAATTACTGTATGCAGTGGTGCCACTCTATCGTCTCTATTTTGCACGGGAAAAGCAAAGGTCAGACACTTTTTAGACAAACCTCGTAGACTTTCAAAACATTCTTGAGGAATGACATTCTATATAACTTCTGTAAAACTCTAATATTTACCTTTGGTGGTTACTAGGTATATGTGAAGACACATACATACCTTCAGAAATTATCTTTCAGTGACATGTTAGAAGAATGGACAGAATAGATATGGATCATCTGCCATGCAGAGAAGTATTCATTTGTCCTCCTCAGTCTTTCGTGGTGGCATGCCTGAATAAAAGTTTTTATTCAAAGGAGTATTCTTGTTGTGTATTGTCCAGTTGATACAGCTCAGGGACTGTGTTAACAGCTCAAGTTGTCTCTCTGAGAAGAATCATTACACTGAAGATAATTTGTGAATTTTGTTTCATTTTCTTTGTATCATTTCAGTTTGCTTTACTTACACCAGATGTAAGTACTGTAATATGTAAATGTTGTCTTTTCTTCCCCTTTAATACAGAAATTGAAGGCACCAATAGATCATAAGCAAAACATAACTGTTCTCAGTATATCACTCTAAATATGACCTTATACTATCATGCCATAAAACATTTACTCTGAACTGATCTGTCAGACCACAATGGTGAATTTGCAGTTACCATAACAGACAATACATCAGTCCAGAAGTGTAGTTAACCCATTGACTACTGCAGACGAACTAATTACAACCCACTTGGGCAACAGTGAAGACCTTGCTTTTGTGTGCCACACCACATTGTCTGTCACCTACTTGCACTGAGTGTGTTGCATTCATTGTGCTATTAGATGTAGAGTTACATGTGTGCCCCACCTTGTGCAGAATATTTCTGGAGCATTTGCAGTGTTAATTTTCATTGCCTGAATTTTTTCACTGCCAAGACAATAAAATGCAGGGACTACTAAAAAATTCAGACTCATAATTTCAGAAAATAGCTTCATAGTTGAAATTTCAAGATCTGCCAATAAATTTACCTCTATTCATAACTGGTTTTAGTCTTGAGATGATCTTCAGCTATCTTAAGGTCATTTATAACATCTTACAAGGCAGTATTAAAACTTCAAGTAGCATAAAATACATCCTGTTTTACTGCTGTGAGGTGGTAAAATGCATTGAATTGTTAATAATGGGACACACTGAACATCGTTAATCTTTGTTCTATGTGTCCAGCTGGATTCCAACATTTTGTGTAGTCACTCTGCATGCATCTCATATGGCCTCAGTAGTTATGGATGCTTTGTGAAAATTGCTTTCATAGCAGGGAAAATAGCGGTTTGGTAAGCAGGTGATTGTGTAATAGTGAAGAACCTGTATGCCTGATGTACAGTGAGGAGCTGCGGCCAGTGGCAAGTGGTGGCTCCTTAACCTCGGCACAGAGGCTAGGTATAGGGTTGGTCCTGCAGGCAACTCTAGCCAGACTAATCCCCTCTTGGTGGGTAGCATTTTGATTGTCTTGAGATATGTGCATTCATTCTGTATCAGGGATTTCATGAAAGGTTTATAATGCTGTAGTAAATGTTCCCAGTCTGCTACACAAGACCTATGGCTAAGGCACTTCAGGATATTCAGTGCCTTTGGAGACCTTTCGTTCTGGTTCCTTAAGTGTGATAAACATGACAACATTGAATTAAATAAGAGACCAAGAAATTTCTTTGGAATTTAAAACGATGTCCCTTATTTGCAACTCTGGTAAAAATTAAAAATTGGTCAAGTACAGTTAAAACAAAAAAAAAAAAAAAAAAAACACACACACACTTATATATAGAAAATCCAAAATTTGTATGATCAGCCCACTCTTCCAAACTTATAATAGTATGTTGCAGTTGGCAGGATGCTATGAATAGGGCTGGAAGAGGAACAAAATACTACAAATAAGGAACACAGCACTTTCCTTCTTACTGTGGATGTTATACTCTTTATAACAATAGAAAATAGAGCTACATTCAAAATGCTGCCTTGAGGGACACTATTCTCCTTTTAAAATGTGCCAGACAGTAATTCGCTACCTCAGTATCTAAAGAATTGTTTGTGTGGGAAGGACTTTAAGATATAGGAAGTCACCTATGGAAGCTCCATTGATGGAGCTGTCCAAGAATATTGTGCCTCCAAGCAGTATCATATAACTTATCTACATAGAAAAAATATGCCTATAGATTGCTTCTGTGTAAGACAGTCTGTTGTAGAGCTATGTCCAGGAGGTCAGGTTATCAGTGGTGGAACAATACCCACAGAATCCACACTGAGAGAGGCAAATGTGTCATCTCTTGGGTCCACACAGGTGTCAATGTACTATTCACTCCGAGATGTTTCCTACACAGCAAGTTAAGGTGGCACTTTGATAACTATTGGGGCATGTTTCATCTTTTCCCACTTTTAGGAGGGGGACTAAAATTGACTCTCTCAATAATTTGAGAAACTATCCTGTCTGCCATTATTTATTAAAAAGTTCTAGAAGTATTTTTGTTGGTTTTCCTCAAGTTGCTACAGCTTGCTGTACTTTATTCAGTTGTGACCAGGTGTTGTATCATGAGGCTCAGGAAGACCCAAATCATGCACCTACATGGAGAAGGGCCAATTATAGGAGTCTTTTGTCATGGGATCTTAAGTCCAACCATCCCTTTCCCTGTTTGGACAGTGTCGCTGGAATTCCAGATCAAGGTTAACGGTACAGTGAGGGCCATTTTTATTATATACAGGGTGATTATGTGATGATGTTACAAAGTTTCAGGGATGATGGAGAAATGTCCGGAAATAACCAATTCGATAGTTATGAGTAAAAATTGTTCTGATACCTCTAACAGCGGAATACAAGGACCAGTAGTGTTGTTACTGGGACTGTAGGTTCCTGGATCATACCCAATTTGCTATTCATCAATGGGTGTGGTTCCAACATAGTGGAAGCCCACCTCACATTGGACTGAGGGTTTGTGAACACTTGGATCAGACATACCCTGAAAAGTGGATAAGCAGAGGAGGCCCTATTTCAGGCAAGCATGTTCACCTGATCTTACCCCACTTGATTTCTTCCTACTGGCCCATGAGAAAAGTCTTGTGTACAAGATGTCTGTTGAGATGGATGAGAATCTCGTGGCAAGAATTCTCACTGCCTGCAACACTGTTCAAACAACCCCGGGGATATTAAAATGGGAATGACAGAACTTTGTGCAATTTAATGATATGTCTGTGTTGACACTTTGAACAACTGTTGTAAATGTAGCAGCT
This sequence comes from Schistocerca piceifrons, assembly GCF_021461385.2. Taxonomy (NCBI): domain Eukaryota; kingdom Metazoa; phylum Arthropoda; class Insecta; order Orthoptera; family Acrididae; genus Schistocerca; species Schistocerca piceifrons. Next base: position 333,183,991 of record NC_060149.1, read on the forward strand.
TGTGTAACTTTTGCAACTAAATGGAATTCATTACTACTGTACCACAGTCTCTCAGTCTCTCTGACATCAAGTTATGTGTGCCATTACTAGTCTATCAACAGGTGAAATTATCTGAGTGTGTTGGGGAGTATTTAGTGAGAATTCTGTAGGTTATGATCAGAATTCAAAGGTTGGAGCCCTCAGTTTGATTGCTATGTGAGACTAAGGAAGAACTTCAGTAAATTTTCACTTCTACCTTTCAACTTGGTCATTTCCAGATTAGGTTCCCTTACCTTAAATTGATACATTTACCCTTCTCCATCATCCCTGAAAGTTTGTAACATCATCACAGACTCCTGCTGTATATACTCCTAAGCTGAACTTCTGGTGTGGACCCTTCTGGATGACATTTTTTTTTATAATTAACCGGCAAAAACAACACTTCAGAGCAATTTTTCAATTAAAAGCCTATAAGGCACAATTAAGGCTTGTTATTTAATTTTTAAAATTTTGCTGTACAATGAAGTTATTTAATGAGGTGATGAGATTTAAAAAATGAAGAGATTGGGAATCATTAAGGTATTCAAATTGATTTACTAACATTACTTTTAAGAACTATGTTCCTTAAAAAAAAATCTGAGATTCATGTCCATGCACAAACCAATAGTTTAATTTTGAAAATGACATAACCATAAACAGTTTGTAGTAATATAATTATTAAGACAAATAATATTTTTATAGAAATTCATTTGTATTAAAGAACTGAATTTGTTTATTTGACTATTGAATCTCCTGGTAAAATGCTTATTGTGGCTGCATGACCTTGCTATAATGTCACATTTCAGACACTATGGATCTTAAGACAGCTTGCACATTTCCTGCAGTATCTTGGTAACAAATAAAGTTACCCAAAAATAGTTTTCCCCAGTTTAAAGAACTTGAGGATTTGTATCTGGGCCCAGAAAGTAACAAATTTTAGGGGTCCTGGTTTCGTTGAAATGAGGTATGGAAGAACTACCACAATTCCATCATGCATTTTTTAAAAAGTTGTGGCAATTTTGCCAAATGAAATGTCATGTGTTTGACTAGACATTATTGGGTATTTGATGTGGGAGCATGTGGTCTGTGAAATGACAGCAGTCTACTGAAAAATTCAACCATATAAACCAATATAAAATAATTACAGCTATATCTTTTGCATTTGTAAAATGGCCACATCTTAGTTTCAAAAGATAGCCATATTATATTTAAAACTTTTGTGATGTGGCCTCCCTAGCCTGCAGTTTAGATAGTATGTGTGTAAATGTGACACTGGTACCAGTAGTCTTCATGAAATTTTGTGCTGTCTATGGATAGTATTTGCATGCTGCCGGGGAGAAGGAGCATAAGCCAACTAAGCTTCTGCTGCAATACAAGCCACAACACCATCTGGATACCACTATCATCACTTATCAGCTGATAGGTTGGTACAGACTTATAATTACATCATTGAACTTTAACCCATGCCCGGAACCAAAAGGTATAACTTCCCATAATCATGCTCTATTTCAACTGAGGGAAAGGGCCATGAGACAGAGTTCTTGCTGAACTCTTCACAAATTTTGATTATACCAAATTGCTACAAATATCTTATAATCACTTGGTCAAATACAGCTATACCTATTAAATAATAATAATAAAAGTAAATTGTTGCATCTTTGGTTTCTAAATGCATGACTAAACATAATTACTGCACAAAATGTATGAATGTCTCCACTAATCAATTTTTACAGATAGCTGAAAGACAGGAATCTTAAAAAATGAGCAGTGGTGGGATCAAGAAGATTAAATGGATTTACAGTCCATAGAACAATTAGGTTTTGTGTAGAACAGTGGAGGGAATAAGTTAAGAAAATACTGTGAGAAGAATGGATATGTTGTGAGGATATCCCAATATACTAACATAACATGGAGTAGTTTGAGGGGTGAAGGTGACAGCGGAAAAATAATAGAGTTCTGTTGAGGAGGAAGCTGTCTGAACTCCTAGTATAACTACACTGTGTGAACGAAAGTATTAGGACACTCCTATGTAACATGGAATTGACCAGCAGAAGTCACGAGAGGCTGACCCACCAGTATAAAAGGAGGCAGGCACTGTTGTGTTGCCAGTAGAAAAGCAATAATAGCAGAATGCATTGGTCAGGAGAGCTCGGTGACTTCAAACATTGACTAGACATTGGGTGTCACCCATATGACAAATCCATCCCGTACATTTCAATTCTTGTACAACTGTCCAAGTTGAATGTTGTTGATGCGATTGTCAAGTGGAAAAGTGAAGAAACAACGACAGCTAAACTAAGACTAGGCAGCCGTCATGTACTGATGGATAGGGATAGTCAAGCATTGTGGAGGGTGGTTGTAAAAACTGCATGAAATCGGCAGAAGGAATCACTCATGAGTTCCAAGGTGCTACCAGCAGTTCAGCTAGCACAGTGAAATAAAAAAGAATGGGGCACAGTGATTGAGAAGCCACACGTTTCTGTAGTGAATGCTACACAACACCTGAGGTGGTGTAAAGAAAAACACCAGTGAACAATAGGTGATTGGAAGTGAGTGATTAGGAGTGATGAATTATGCTATACCCTGTTGTAATTGGATGGCAGGGTTTAGGTTTGGCGAATGCATGGAGAATGTTATGTGCCATCATGTGTAGTGCCAACAGTGAAGTACAAAGATACTGATGCTATGACATGGGGGTGTTATTTGTGACTAGTGTGTGGTCCATTAATGTGCTTAAGACAATGCTAAATGCAGAAGGATATGAACACATTTTACGGTAAGTGTACTGCATCAATTAGAGGAACACTATGGATGGTTGACTGAATCAGCTGACAACTCATCTTCTCATAAACCAGCATATGAGGCAATAGTTCGTGGATAACAACGTTCCTGAAATAGACTGACCTGCCCGGTCTCAACCTGAATCGAATGGAACATCTTGGAAATGAGTTAGAATGTCACTCCAGACCTCAGCATCCACCATCACTACATTCTTTGGTTTCATCTGTTTAGGACGAATGGCTGCCATTCCTCCACAGAGATTCAGACACCTCTTTGTTATGAGATTTAAAAGTTTCCGAGCGTACATATTGTTCCACAAAATTTTGGGCGAACTGCCAGAAGTTTGCAACTTCCTGCCACAATATTTCGATGCAGAGTCTTCTGTCCATCTTCAGGTGATACTGGCGAAAACTCCCTGAACTCTGGTATTTAAGGCCTCTCCGGCACATGTGTGGTAGATTCACTTGGCGTTGCGTGTGCATTACTTGAGCGAATTTGATTCTGCTGTGCCGCGCACCATCTGTGGTGAAAACTTGCTGCATCGATATCAATTCGATTGTCTTCCCACAGTTCCATCACAGAACTATGCCAGCTAGGGAGGACACAAAGTTTTTCGACAATTGGATTCCATGCCGAATTCAATTGGTAACCGCCATCATGATTAATAGGAGACTCATTGCCAGACAGCCATATTTTCATGGATTCATTAATAATAGAAGTCCAAAAGTTAAACGTATGGGCCACAATTTTTGTCTCATTGTAATCCATGGCATGACCAGTGGAAACACAGTGTTCGGCGATGGCAGACTTACAAGGCTGAAGAAGACGAGTATGCCACTGATGTTCTACAATGTGATCCTGCACAGTACGCATCATTTGACCTATATAAGATTTGCACATTCACACGGAATCCTGTAAACACCTGCCCTGCGTAGCTGTAGGTTGTCTTTGACAGATCCTGACAGTGACGAAATTTTTGCAGGAGGGCGAAAGATTCCATTCACTTTCTATTTTCTTAGTATTGTGACTATCTGTGCTGAAATATTACCATTATATGGTAAATAGGAAGTCGTTTTAAAGGCCCCTTCCTCTTCTTTGCTCTGTTGTTTACAGGTCTGCAGCACTCTCTCCACTTGCTGGGATGAATACCCATTCTTCAGAAATACAGTCTGCAGGTGCTCCAGTTCCATTTGCAAGCTATCGGTGTCAGAGATGACGTGGGCTCAGTGAATCAATGTCTTCAAAACACCCATCGTTTGTAGAAAGCCACTCACACAGCCTTTTACTTGCAAGCTGCTAGTTCTACCGTCCAGCACAAATGATGGGTGTTTTGAAGACATTTATTCACTGAGCCCATGTCATCTTTGACACCGATAGTTTACAAATGGAGCTTGAGCACCTGCAGACTATACTTCTGAAGAATGAGTATTCATCCCAGCAAGTGGAGAGAGCGCTGCAGACCTGCAAATGACAGAGCAAGGAAGAAGAAGAGGCCTTTAAAACCTCTGCCTATTTACCATGTATTGGTAATATTTCAGCACAAATAGGCAGAACTGTAAGAAAATATAAACTGAAAACCATTTTTCGCCCTCCTCAAACATTTCGTCACTGTCGGGATCTATCAAAGACGACCTAGAGCTGCACAAGGCAGGTGTTTACAGGATTCCGTGTGAATGTGCAAATCCTATGTAGGTCAAATGATGCATACTGTGCAGGATTGCATTGCAGAACATCAGCGGCATACTCGTCTTCTTCAGCCTTGTAAGTCTGCCATCGCCGAACACTGTATTTCCACTGGTCATGCAATGAACTACAATGAGACAAAAATTGTGGCCTATATGTCTAACTTTTGGACGTCTATTATTAATGAATCTGTGGAAATATGGCTGTCTGACAATGAGTCTCTTATTAATCATGATGGCGGTTACCAACTGAATTCAGCATGGAATACAATAATCGAAAACTTCGTGACCTCTGTAGCTGGCATAGTTCTGTGATGGAACTACAGGAAGACAATCAAATTGATATCGATGCGGCGAGTTTTCACCATACAGGGCGCGCGGCACAGCAGAATCGAATGCGCTCAAGTAGCACATGCGCGACTCCCAGTGAATCCACCACACATGTGCCAGAGGAGCCTTAAATACCAGAGTTCAGGGAGTTTTCGCCAGTATCACCTGAAGATGGCCAGAAGACTCTGCGCTGAAATATTGTGGCAGGAAGTTGCAAACATCTGGCAGTTCACCCGAAATTTTGTGGAACACCTCTTTGTTAGTATCCCCAGAAGAGCTCAAGCGGTCATAAAGGTGAAGGGTGGACACATGCCGTAGTAATGCCACAAATACAGTCCCTGGCTAATTTATTAGATGCATTACAGTTTGTAAGCAAATTTTGATTTATGTCTAACGAAATTTTTTTATTTTAATACATAGATTGTGATAAAATGATTATATAATTACAACAGAAATTAAAATATTGTGAAAGTGGAAACATTTTTTTAATATCTTGTTGAGCCACCTTTTGGAGCTATGAGAGCCTTAATACGATGTGGCATGCTTTCAATGCAGGACTGTACTGTGTCCTGCATTGGTGGATGATGATGCCACACATGGATGATCTTCCCTAAGAGCTGTGTTTTTGTTGTGATGACTTCTTTTGTCACCTTCCTCTTCATTAGTTCCCATACATTTTCTGTGGGGTTCACGTTGGGACTATTACCTGGCCAGTCTAACAGAGGGATAGTTTGTGCCTTCATAAAGGATTTAACTGACCTGGCTGTGTGACAGGGAGCTCCATCCTGCATGAAAATAAAGGGTTGCCCATTTGGGAACCATTCTCTGATCTGTGGTATTAACTGTTTTTGCAAGACTTCCACATACTTGTCTTGCCCAATTATGCCACGTAAAGACATCCTGTACCCTTGCCACAGATGACAGACCAAATCATCGCATTAGTTACGTCTTTTATGGCCTGAGTAATGCAGTTGGGATGAAATTTTTCTCCCGTTCAACAGCACACATACAGAGATTTGTTAGTTAAAATTTCAAACATGCTTTCATTACTGAAGCATACCTGTAAAAATCAAGAAACATAATTAATATACTATGAATACATAGGTTATATCATATCATAAATAATAATTTTAGAGTTAAATTACTGATCTCCAGAAGTCCAAATCCTTATCACACCACTGTTTAGCCCACTTCAGATGCTTTGCTTTCATTGTGGCTGTTAACATTGGTTTTCCAGCGGGTCGACAGGCCTTGAAACCAATATCCTTCAACTCTCTGCAAACAGTGTGTTTGGATGCATTCACATCGGCCTCTTCCAGTTGAGATTTTGTGTGTTTCATTGTTGCAAATCTGTTTTGTAGGCAAATTCTTGTGAGAAATCTTTCTGTTCTTGGGGTGAAAATTAGTTTTTTTCCACTTTCATTCTTCCTTCTAGGGCTCAAGTCTTTGCCTGAATCAATTTTCTTCTTTATGTGCCTCACGCTAGCTTCTGACATTTCCAACCTTCATGAAATTTCACGATTGGTATACATTTTCGTATTATCGAGGGCGTTGACCTCAGCTTTTTTACATTGTGAAATGCCCCCTCTTTTACCCATTTTTAAAGGTCACAATTAGTAATATCTGGCTGTTAAACAATCAATTGTGATATCAATATTATGAAATTGATAATCAAAGTGAACAAAGTATTACACCAGTTATACATGAGAACACCACTGAACTGGTCCTTTCCTGTATGCTGTACTCTGCACATTGATACCTAAAATAAGTCAACAATCCAGTGTCACGTACCAACAACAGATACAAAATTCAACAATATGATAAGTGCCCTGAATAACAGTCATAAATTTTCTGATTAATTGCAGTAAATATAGTTAGTACTCATTGTGTAATTATTACAAATAACATTAAAAATGTGCAGTGCATCTAATAATTTGGCCAGGGACTGTAGGTGTCTGGATACTGTTGATGAGATATTGTATTTTACTGATTTTCATTAATTCAGAGAGAGTTTCTTTAATAAGCCTTTGGCCAATAACTTTCAATGCTCAATGGCAGTCAACTTGCTCTCCACCTCCACTACAACCCTCCTTATCAGATGTCAAGACCTTTAATAATAATAACAATAATAAAACGGTGACCTTGTCACTAGCTCCCTGTCCATACTGAAGATCAGGGAGAGAAGAAAATGAAATGACAACTAATACATGGAATTGTCCATCCAGATAACTACATTATGCTTACCAGTCTATGAGATTGGTCCCTTACAGACTGTCTATTACAATCACCTTGAACAAGATGAGAAAGTACACTGAAAGGCAGTTTGCCTTCTCATATTATCATATTGTCAAAATGTTTGTTAAAAAAGTGTTGAAGCTCTTTCTTAATATATAATGGGAGATTCAACTTCTGTGTATCTTATGACAATATTTCAGCACTAGGATTGTGCTAATATTAATTGGTTTCATCATTGATAGTGACAATGTGTGTGCTTGTACAAAGTCTGTATCTTCAAATTACAATCACTTTCAGACACACAAACAGCTGATGTCAATCTGGAGTTGCAAAATACAAATCAGTTTTGTAATATTAATTGGTTCATATTTATCTTTCTTCATAATGCCCATCTGTTTTGTGGTTAATAATGCCCATTGCAGAAGTAGGTGGTAATTCTTATGTCAGTCATACTTTTTGATAAGTTACAGATTGCCCCTGGAGTGTTAAAAATGATGAGTTCTTCAGGGCAACCATAACCCACAGGAAAATATTCCACTTAGTCGTAAATTGATCAAACGGCTATGAAATGGCACTCTTTTGGTAGAAATCACTGCATCTCACTGAGGAACTATAGTTTTGCAAACTAGGGTAGGGAGAGCATTGTTGTTGTTGTTGTTGTTGTTGCTGATGCTGCAAGAGAAGGAAGATCAGAGTTTAACGTCCTGCTGACAACGAGGTCATTGGACACGGTGTTGCTATTGTGATTGTAAGCATGCCTCACGCATGCTCCATCTCAGGCGAGAGATGCTGTAGTTGTCAGTCATGTGTGCATGAGGTGTGCTTGCTTGTGTGTGTGAATGGTGTGTGCCTCTCTTTTACTGATGAAGGCTGTGGCTGAAAGCTTTAAGTGTCTTCTCATTTTACTTGTCTGCAACTTGCGTGTCTTTAGCATAACATTAAGATAGTGATGAATTTGAGCCCAGTGTTAGTGCCACCATCAGAGTTATTTACGCAGCCAGAACTTAATGACTTGATCAATGAACTGAACTTATCAAAAGAAAGTGCAGAAGCAAATTGCAAATTCAAAAATCTTTTCGCATTTGGGACTACTTTTGTGAAGTATGGAATAAGGGAACAGGATATCATATCTTTCTTTTCCAAACACAAGTCTGTGGTTTACTGCAGTGATATATCAGGACTGGTAGAGTGGCTTGGTGTCGACTATCAGGCGTCTCAGTGGAGACCTTTTATTGACTTCATGCAGTCAAGCTTAAAGCATGTGTTGCTCCACAATGGAAATCACCTTGGGTCTATTCCTGTTGTCTGTTCCATTCACATGAAAGAACTTACGAAAGTATTAAGTGTCTGCTGCAGTGCATTAATTAAAAAGATCATCAGTGGCTTCTGTGTGGTGACTGAGATGATAAGCATGTTAGTGGGCTTTCAAATGGACTATGCCAAACATTCTTGTCTCTTGTCTTGTAATGCATATATGCATTCCCTTCACATGTTTAAGCCAAGTATTACGCACATTTATGTGATCGGGAATGCTCAGTAGCAGCCAGGCTACATGTACATTTAACAATTAAGCATCAGCAAGAGCATTAGTGATGAAATCATAGGAGGCAATGTTGTACAACCTTAGTAGGGACAAGATCCGACTATTCGGGAGTAGGATCTTACAATCTGAGACAGTGTTCCGAACAGCGGAGGAGTGGTACTCAAGCGTCAACTTTAGGTTACAATATCTCCGGATGTAATTAACATTTTACAATGCAACAAACGGCACTGATTACGTATTTGTTTATATGTTCAGATGTGCTAACAAAACTAACGGGGTTCCATTTAAAAAAACGTAGGTTTGTGTTAAAAAACATACTTCTGGCATTTTTTTATTGGAATCGGTTCGTCAGTATTTGATGTGCTTTACGAAATATATCCAGCAGTAACGTTAGGTGACTCACCCTGTATATATATAAAAGTGAGAGAAGTGTCCTTATTGGCTGAGGGAGAAAAGGGGGTCTCTCTTGTCCTTCGGGAAGACAGGGCGAGTCAGTCGTGAGGAGCCACTCAAAACACACGGTCGAGTAACCAGGGCGGCTCTAAAAGGACGGTCACGAGTGCATATTTCGGATGTTAAACAAGATATAAAGTGAAGTTATTAATTATAAGAATGCCACATCTCGTGGGCAGCGTCTATTATTATGTACAGTCAGAAAACAATGTTAATGTGTGGAAAGGGTCGAATATAACGGCATAGTCCAGAGCCGCCATATTGCAAATACTGATTCTGTGATGTGTGTGACAAAGCAATTTCTGTATTAAAACAAGTATACTACAAACATTGTTGACAATTAACGACTGGCATCCCTAAACACTCCACTTCAGCAGGATCACCACCTACATGGAACCTAGCGACTGAGCGCTACTACTGAGTGATGAGGGACTTTCTGAAGCAGCAAGACACCAGGTTAGTGATACCCCCCAGAGAAGTACTTCCTTCTTGCTACAATGCCAATGAGGGTGTTGTAGTCTGAATTGAACTTTTGTGCAAGGATTGAGCTTTGGCAATGGAAAGAATGGCCATCCTGAATATCTCTGTCTGCTGGTTACATGAATATCAAACATGAGATGCTTGTGGAATGTAACAAAATATTATTTCTTCCAAAACATATTAAATTGGGAATTATGTCCCAGTTTGTGCATGCAATGGTTAAGAATGGTAATGCCTTCAAATATACCTGCATGTCATTTACAACTTGCGGCTGATGTATTTACTGGACCTGAGAAAAGAATGTTACAATATTATCCACAATTTGAGAATACTATGACACAAGTTGAGAAACAACCATGGACAAGTTTCAAAAATTTTACTGAAAACTTCCTTGTAACTACATGAGTCCACAGTACAAACAAATGGTTCAAGAACTGTTTGAAAACATGCAACGTGAGTATTACACTGCATTTCTTTACATTCTCACATAGACCATTTCCCTCACAATCTTGGAGTTTACAGTGAGGAACATGGTGAACACTTTCACCAAGGCTTAAAGGACATTGAAAAATGGTATTATGGGGTTTGGATTTTTTGTTCTCTGAAAAAGAGTCAACATCCTTAGAGAAGGTTAAGGTAAAATGGTTAAATGAAAAAAAACTCTTCCCTACACACTGAAATCTGAATGTGTTACTTATTCGTTTATTTTTCCATTGTTTCTTGTAAATTATTGATAGTAATTTGTAAGAAATAATATGACTGAAAAAATGTGATGTATAATTAAAAATGTATGTGGATGCACAAATTATTATCCTTATTTGCAAGAAAATGTGATGTGATGCCAAAAAACTGATAACATATTCGCTTTCAACACCCCAAAAGTATGAAAAACCATTATTCAAAACCAAAAAATCATTTAAAGATTTTAAAATGCAGAGCAGTGTTATTAATGACCACCAGTTTCAATCTGGTCTGCAGGTCATCTTGACACTTAACTTGGAAAAGGAAAGAGAGATGACAAAACAAAAATTAAAAACATGTAATGTTGTAAACAATACCATCAAAGGAATCACAAATAATGTCATGAAACCCACATATACCTTGTGCCAGAAGGTGTAGTTTGTCAATAGTGCTATGAATGGCATAAAACCAACAAGATTCAGTGATGAAAAAAAAAAAAACTTATAGTCAGTCACATGATATGCACACATCATTGGCTAGTATAGCAATATAGCGTAAAAGAGATTCTTCCATCATAAAATAAAAATAATTAAAAAGATTAAAAACATGTTAACCTAATACATTTCAGTACGCTGATAAGTTATAAAGCAAAAGATAAAATACAAATGTAGGAAATAACTCATTTAAAGAAATAAGAGCAAATAAATTATCTGAAAATCATTGCAAAGTGTATGTCTCAAAGAAATGTGTACACAATATAATAAAGTACCAAGCAGACTTTTCCAGTTTATTAACAGATTAAATTTTTCTCAGGTATGCAGCCAGATCATGCAATCATCTGAACACAATATTTTTATGGTCCACCTGGCCATGCTGTTCAGGTGACAACACTGTATGCTAACCTCACTGGAACTGATTGATAACATGCATGGTGGCCCTTCTGTAAGCCGCAGAAGGCCAACAGTGCAAGCGCCAGAAATGACTGTTGCTGCTCCCTAGTGCAAGTGAACTTACAGCACCCCAGTGGTGACAGTTGGAAAGAAACAATAAAGCGTAGTCAAGTACCACTGTCAATACATTCTGCCAGCTGAGTCAACAACATTTTCTAATATCAGATGAAACAGCATTCCCAGTCTGGCTTAAAGGGTAACATTTGTTTCTATTGATAATGTTGTCTGGAAATCTAATTTTGATAGGATCCTTTAAAACACAGTCCCAATCATGAGATGTAGGGGCAACCATTTTTGTCTCATCAAATATCATTCTGTGCTCTATGTAACATAGTGCTCCACCACCTCAGATTGTTCAGGTTGCATGAAGCGTGTGTGGTGATGGTACTCAGTACACTTGTGTTGAGTGGTACAAATTGATTGGCCAATATACAATTTCCCACAGTGGCGAGGGATTTTATAAACATCAGGCTTCTTCAATCCTGTGTCATCTTTTACTGAACCAAGGAATGCTCTAACCTTGGCTGGCAGATGAAATACACTTTTGATATATTTTTTAAATTCTTCCTAATTTTGAAGCTATGCCCCCGGCATATGATAGAAAAGTTGCTGATCTACAGGTTTTCTCATGAGGTTCTGGTGCAAGTCCAAACTGGTCTATCTGTGTAGCTATTCAGACTTAACATGAGCTTAAGGTGATCAAGCTCTTGTGTCAAATTATGAGCATCTGAGATGGCATAAACCCTCTTTACCAAAGTCTGCACGATCCCTGTGTGTTTATACAATGAATGGTAACTCACTGCATGCAGATACTGGTCTGTGTGCATAAATTTTTCAACAAACACTGTGTCCTAGTGTCCCATTGTCCTTTCTATAGACTGATATTTCTAAAAACAGAAGCTTTCCATCCTCTTTGACCCCCACTGTGAACTTGATGCTGGGGTGAAGGCATTTAAAATGATCCAGGAAACAATTAGGAGTGTGAATTCTTTGTGGACATACCATAAACATATTGTCAACATACCTCCAAAGACAGGTGGATTTTAAAAATGCCATCCTCTGCACTCTGTCTTCAAAATCTTCCATAAATAAGTTGGCAACTATGGGGGATAATGGGCTCCCTATAGCCTCTCCATCAGTTTGCACAAAATAGTTTTCACTGAATAAAGAAATATATCGATGTCAACACATGATGACAAAGCTTTTTCATTTCCATGTCCAGTTTTTCATTAATTAACATCAAGGAGTCTTCAAGAGAAACCCAGGTAATTAGCAGCACTACATTGAGGCTCACAAGCAAATCTGATGGACCAAGACACAGAGACTTCAACCACTGGATAAAAATCATAGAATTGGAAATATATTCACATTTTCTTCTTTGAGGGCTAAGAACAGATGCTAAATACTTAGCCAAGTTGTAAGTGTTCATGCCCAAATCACTCATGATGAGACATAGTGCAACTCCTCCTTTGTGTACTTTTGGGTAAACCATATAATCTCATAGGTATGCAGGATGATGTTTTTTAAACACATCATCAGATAATTAACTCTTCTTGAAAAGTGATAGTGTCTTCTGTTTTATTAATTCAGTTGTGGTATTCTGCAATCCATTGTATACCAAGCCCTTAAGTAAAATATACATTTTGCCCACATAATCATCCTGAGAAAGAGAAACCAGTGCATTACCTTTTGTCTGCTAATAGGATTAACAAATAAAAATTGTCTCTCATGGATCAGATAGCTGCCCTTTTGATGGAGGATTGAGGAAGCCCATTTGAGCCGTGGGAAAAATTTGCTGTTTTGAAGAGCGCGCTGCAGTGCGTAGTGTAAAGCAGTCGCCTTCCGTTTCTGGCAGTGGCACCGCTATGGCAATCACAGCTTTGGTGTCTCCCTCTGGTGGGAAAGGGGAAATGTTGCCTCTTCATGTGCATTTAAGGGGCGCTATCAGCTCGTTGAGCAGGCAGTTGGAGACAGACCAGCAGTGATGTCGGTAAGTCGGTCAGTCTGTCAGGCTGGGAGAGGCTAGTCAGTTGGTCAGCTGGCTCAGTGTGGGGCCGTCAGAGTCTGTCTGTCATCTAGAGTGCTAGTATGGGTTAGGCTGCCAGTCTGCTCGAGTTAGTCTGGGCAGTGGTCGTTGGAAGTTGCATCGATCGGCTGGTCGGTCCCACGCTGAGACACGGGATGACTTGTCTGTCTTGGGCATGGCGCGTGTGAGGTCGCCACGTCAGTCCAGTGGGCCGCGCCATGTAGCAGGAGCAGTGGCTTCGCGGCCGACGTAGGAGCAGCAGGGAACAGCCCACAACGTCGGACTGGCCGGTGCGAGCTGCGACACCGTGAGACGGGAGATCAGCGCGCCTTCCTACGTCCGTTGAAGCGGCTGGCAGCGGCGGTTGAGGAGAGCGTTTTTGGAGGTGCTGCACCAGGTCTTCGCCAGACATCGCAGTTTATTAGAAGTTAAGTGATTCATGATATCTTGTTTCATTTACTTGTTAAATTCTACTTGTTTTCTTAATCAGTCTCTTAAATGGAGTCTTTCCTTCCTGCTTAAAGACAGTGAAACTAAAACCACTGTTCAAAAAGGGTAAGAAAGAAGACATAGCCAATTATAGACCTATTGCCTTGCTATCTACATTTTCTAAAATACTAGAAAAAATTTTTCATAAGAGGTTGCTAGATTTTCTAGAAAAGTGCAAAATATTATCCACAACCCAACATGGCTTCCGGAAAGGCCGATCAACAGAAACAGCAATATATGAATTTCTGGGTGAAGTACTCGAAAAAATTGATAGTGGACAAAAAGTAACTGGCATATGCCTTGATCTGTCTAAGGCTTTTGACATCATAGACCACACTCTATTGCTGCAGAAGCTTGAAAGAATTGGTATCAGAGGTATGCCTAACAGCTGGCTTAGATCATATCTTACTGACCGCAAGCAAGTAGTAGAAATACATTTTCACAAAGAAAATAAATCAACAAGACACTATTCTGATTATAAAGCAGTAAAATATGGAGTACCGCAGGGCTCGGTACTGGGCCCTATCCTATTTTTGATATATATAAATGACCTAACATCAGCCAACCAGTGTCATAGCACTATCCAGTTTGCAGATGACACAAGCATATTAGTCAGCGGGAAGACTGCAGAGATACTACAGACAAGACTGTCTGAAGCATTAACAAATGTTGTAAACTGGTTCAACCAAAACAAACTAATAATAAATAAAAGCAAAACAGTAGCATTAAATTTTCATAATATCAAGAGAAACATTGAAGAGGATATAAAAATTCAGATGTCAGACACGGATATTGCAAGTGTGCCTAATACAAAATTTCTGGGGGTCTGGCTACAGGATAATCTTAGATGGGAAACTCACATTGACAACATATTAAAGAAGTTAAGTACCATGTGTTATTTAATGAGAGTGCTAGAAAACTGCTGTCATAAGGACTGTCTAATGACAGTTTACTATTCTAATATACATTCTGTCCTAAAATATGGGATCACTTTTTGGGGTAACTCGCCATCCTGCCTAAAACTCTTCAGGATGCAAAAAAGAATAGTGAGAATCATGGCTGGAATAAAAAGGAACAAACCATGTAGACCATTATTTAAAAGGATGGGGATTCTTCCCCTTCCATGTATTTTCCTATTTGAAAGTGCAATGTTTATAAAGAAATATACAATAACAAATCCTAGTATCCTCCCCAAAAATGAAAATGTTCATCATCATAATACAAGACAGAAAACTGACTTTCATGTACTCCATACAAAAACCAGTTTGTGCCAAAAAGGAACATTACACCATGGAAAAATTATCTACAATAAATTGCCAAGAGAAATTAAAGTAATGACAGATGTAAAAAATTTTAAAGCAGCATTAAAAGAATATCTGTTGACACATTGCTTTTATAGTGTGGAAGAGTTCCTCCAAAATCCTCGAGAGTCTAAGTGATGATTATGCAAATACTGCAACCATTAATATTGGCCTATAAATACATTCAGATGTAATTCTCAAGTTTATAATGGGGTTCAAGTATAAGTTGTATAGCGACTTGCCCAGTATATGAAGTAAAATTCTGTGAATGTAATTCTCTAGTGTACATGTCAGTTCATAGTGTAGAAGAGTTCCTCAAAAATCCTTAGAGCTTAAGTGAGGATCATGCAAATACTTTAATCGTTAATATTGGCTTATACATGTATTCAGTTGTAAACTTCAAGTTTCTAATGTGGTTTAATTATAACTTACACATTAACTTGCCCAGTATATGAAGTGCTGTAAAATTTTGTGAACATAATTTTCTAGTTTCTAAAGTGTTTTAATTATAAGATATACTTTGACCTGTCCAATATCTGATGTGCTGTACTGTACATGTAAGATTTACTGGACCAATAAATACAAAACAAAACAAAAACAAAAACAAAACAATCCCCAGCTTGCTCATCTGTCCCTCGTTCGCATTTGTTAGGCAGTTAGTGTCTGTCTGTCTGTTGGTCTGCTGTATGTTAATAGTTACCTGTGTCATGTTTGTCGGATTCAGTGTTAGCAAATTTATTGCTTAAAGTGTAAAGGCCGAATTTCTGAAATATGTTTTTATCTGGCCTATCATCTTGAGAGGTGGTATATGTGTAATGTAGAGCATGTTGGTACATTTTATGTAAAACTGCACTGTATGGATTTTATTTAAATGGTCATTTTAGTATATAAAGTTGCCACCCTTCCACCGTAAGAGTTCCTTTAAAAACAAGTTGCACTTTCAGTGGCAAATATTTTTAATGTGAGTGTTTTGTATCATTTCCATCACTCGTATGGGATGCATAGTTTATGTGTTTGTGTGAGTTGTTGAAATTTTTAGTTTAAAGTAATCTGGTGTGTTACAGATTTGCGCCAGTGTAGTCTTTCACAGGTTGTTGTGAGTGGTCGTGACCACGGCCATGTTGTTAAAAGGGAGTGGCAACTTTCTCAGCCCGAAAGCTCATGTTATTTATGGCTCTGAATAACTTTTAACTTGATATTTACAGGGTGCTTTCTGATCATAATTTTTAAATCTGTTAAAAAAAGGCTTTTAGGAATAAAATTCCCATTTATTAAAAAAAATTTAATTTGTGTCATCAGTTACCCATTGGCAACTACTTCCATGCTCACAGAGTATGATTAAAAGTGTTAATGTTCTTGATGAATCGCTAGTAAATAAAGTAAATTCTTCAGAAAAGGTTTTGAAAGTAAATTCACAGTTCACCAATGTTTATTAAATCCCTTGCCACTGTGGGGAATTTATGTTGGCAGGACAATTCACACCATTCTGCACACATGTACTGAGCAGCATATCCACACACAATTGATGAAGCATGAGAAATCTGTGGAGGTGGAGCAGACACAAACACTTTGCCCTTAATCTTACCATTCAGGCAGCATTTTAAATAGAGACAGTGGTTATGCTTTAAGCAAAATTTGGAACCTTTTTTATCTGCCATTATAAATGGTGATCATTCATTCAGCTGGCAGAATATGTTGACAGTGGTAGTCGATAGTGATTCACTGGTTTTTGCCGACTTTCACCACTGGGGTGCTATCGGTTCACTCGCGCTAGGGGGCAACAGTGACAATTCATAGCACACATCCTTCCATGTATATAAAAGAGCCACAATTTATGGTATCCAATGGTCACTTGAGAAGAATATTTAAAGACCTTTTATGTTCCTGTAAAATGTGATTTTTTTTTTTACATAGATATAACATAAAATGGTAAGTGGAGTCACAGTACAATTATTAGATCCATTTTGGTGTGTCTGCTTGTAAAGTTGTATAATCCAATGAATGGATGAATAAATAACATAAATTCAGGGTGGCAATTCTTCTGGAAAACCTGGAATTCTCAGGCAATTACATTTTACCTGGAAAAAATCAGAGAAATCTCATGGAATTTGTGAAGACCACAACAACAACAACAACCAAGCATTGATATTGGATTTTATTGAGTTTTCTAAATCAAAAATTTTAAAATACTTAATATTTCAAAGTGTGTTAATTATAATTATGCATATTATTCCAGATAAATTACCGATGTTTAAAAACCGTGGTTAAAATACTGCTTATGGCTGGTATATAGCTCAGCTGAGAGGAAAGAAAGGTTATTATTGTTGTATGCTGCCCCGTCCCCCTTCCCCCTGTTCACTATTAATTTATCAGGAGCTTCTAGACACCATCTTCCTCCTCACCCTGGAATTCCGAGGAAATTTTGTTCCAAGTTTGAGTGGTGACATTGTTAGATAAGAACTAAGTGGACTGCCCCATGAGACACAGTCATTGTTGAGGTGGGGCAGCTTGTATATCTCAATGATAAAGATAGCCATGCCATATGCACAACCAAACTGGAGGGGTATCTGTGGAGAGGCTAGACAAATATGATGTTTTTGAGGAGGGGCAGCAGCCTTTACAGTAGTTGCAGAGGCAACAATGTGGATGATTGACTGATCTGACCTTGTGACACCAGCCTACATGGCCTTGCTTTGTTGATACTGTGAATGGTTGAAAGCAAGAGGACACTACAGCCATTACCTTTCCTAAGGACACACAGCTTTACTGTATGGTTAAATGAAGATGGCATCCTCATGGGTAAAATGTGCCGGAGGTAAAATAGTACCCATTTGGATTTCTGGGTGGCTTCTGCTCAGGAGGATGATGTCATAAGGAAAAACAAAACTGCCATTCTGTGGGCTGAAGCATATAATGTTAATTACTTAATCAGGTAGGTAGATTAGAAAATTTCAAAAGAGAAATGGATAGTTTGAAGTTAGATATGGTGGGGAGCAGTGAAGTTTGGTGACATGATGAGTAGGGCTTCTGGTCAGGTGTACAGAGTTATAAATACAAAATTAAAATGAATAAGAAATTGAGAATGCAGGTAAGGTGCTAAGAGCAACATAGTGAACATGTTTTTGTAGTCGAGACAGACACAACACCAACACGCAGTAGCACAAATTCATATGCCAACTAACTACGCAGATGATGAAGAGGTTGAATAGTAGGAAGAGTAACACAAGGAAGAATAGCAGGAGAATAGGAGAACGTGGACTGGGAAGGCAGGGGGGGGGGGGGGGGGGGAGAAGAAGCATGGTAGAATTTTGTGCCGAGCACAATTTAATCATCACTGACAATTAGTTTAGGAGCCATGAAAGAAGGTTCTGCAGGTGGAGGAGATCTGTAGCTGCTGGAAGTTTTCATACTGATAATATGGTAACAAAGAGATTTATTATCTAGATCTCAAACAGTAGTACATTTCCAGGGGCAGATGTGGACTCTAACCATAATTTATTGGTTATCAACTGTAGATTAAAACTGAAGAATTTGCAAAAAGGGGAGCATTAAGGAACGGTTGACTGAAGTGGTGAAGGAATACAGTACAAGAAGAATTGGTAGCTTTGTAAGATGAAATAGTGATGGCAGCAGATTATCGAAAAGGAAAAAAAGACAAGGCCTAGCAGATACCCTTGGATATCACAGAAGATACTTGATGAAACGAGAAAATATAAAAATGCAACAAATGAAGCAGATGAGAGGGAATACAGACATCTAAAAATAAGGTGGCAGAAAGTGCAAATTGACTTAGTAGAAATGTCTGGAGGGTAAATACAAGTCTCTAAAAGCATGTATAAATAGGGAATTACAGATACCCAGATACCACCTACAGTAAATGGGAGTGTCCTATCGAAGAGAGAAACAGCTACATGAATAACAATAGCTCAGGTGGAAAACAAGTAGAAGAGAAAGCTGAAAAGTGGAAGGAATATATAGACTATAGAGGGTCTATACAAGGGAGATGAATATGAAGGCAATATTATAGAAATGGGGGAGGAAGTAGATGAAGATGAGGTGGGAGATACACTATGTGATCAAAAGTATCCAGACACCTGGCTGAAAATAACTTACAAGTTCGTGGCGCCCTCAATCGGTAATGCTGGAATTCAATACGGTGTTGGCTCACCCGTAGCCTCGATGACAGCGTTCACTCTTGCAGGCATATGTTCAATCAGGGGCTGGAAGATTTCTGGGCAAATGGCAGCCCATTCTTCATGGAGTGCTGCACTGAGGAGAGGTACCGATGTTGATCGGTGAGGCCTGGCATGAAGTCAGCGTTCCAAAAAATCACAAAGGTGTTCCATAGGATTCAGGTCAGGACTCTGTGCAGGCCAGTCCATTACAGGGATGTTATTGTCATGTGACCACTCTGCCACAGGCTGTGCATTATTAACAGGTGCTCGATCGTGTTGAAAGATGCAATCGCCATCCCCGAATTGCTCCTCAACAGCAGGAAGCAAGAAGGTGCTTAAAATATCAATGTAGGCCTGTGCTGTGATGGTGCCACACAAAAAAACAAGGGCTGCAAGCCACCTCCATGAAAAACACGACCACACTATAACAGCACCACCTCCGAATTGTACTGTTGGCGCTACACACGCTGGCATATTCACACTCTGCCATTGGATCGCCACATTGTGTACCATGATTCATCACTCCACACAACATTTTTCACTGTTCAATCATCCAATGTTTACCCTCCTTACAACAAGCGAGGCATTCTTTGGCATTTACCGGCATAATATGTGGCTTATGAGCAGCCACTCGACCATGGAATCTAAGTTTTCTCACCTTGTGCCTAACTGTCATAGTACTTGCAGTGGATCCTAATGCAGTTTGGAATTCCTGTGTGAGGATGGTCTGGATAGATGTCTGCCTATTACACATTATGACCCTCTTCAACTGTCAGTGGTCTCTGTCAGTCAACAGACGAGGTCGGCCTTTACACTTTTGTGCTGTATGTGTCCCTTCATGTTTCCACTTCACTATCACGAGTGGATCTAGGGATGTTTAGAAGTGTGGAAATGTCACATACAGATGTATGACACAAATGACACCCAATCACCTGACCACGTTCAAAGTCTGTGAGTTCTTCAGAGTGCCCCGTTCTGCTCTCTCATGATATCTAATGACTACTGAGGTTGCTGATATGGAATACCTGACAGTAGGTGGCAGCACAATGCACATAATATGAAAAATGCATGTTTTTGGGGGTGTCTGGATACTTTTGATTACATAGTGTACAATACTGTAAGAAGAATTCGACATAGCACTGAAATTCCTAAATTGAAACAAGGCATCCAGAGTAGATGACATTCTCTGAGAACTACTGATATCCTCAGGAGTTCTAGCCAAAATAAAACTATTCCATCTAGTCTGTAAGAAATATGAGACATTCAAGAAGAATGTAATAATTCCAGTTCCTAAGAAAGCAGCAATATACTAACATGAATTATTTACAGAGGAATGGAAATAACTGGTAGAAGCTGACCTTGGGGGATGTCAGTTTGGGTTCAGGAATAATGTTGAAACACTTGAGGCAACACTGAGCCTGTGACTTCTCTTAGAAGATAGGTTATGGAACAGCAAACCTACATTTATAGCATTTGTAGACTTAGAGAAAGGTTTTAACAATGTTGACTGGAATACTCTCTTTGTAACTCTGAAGGTAGTAAGGTTAAAACACAGGGAGTGAAAAACGAGATGGCAATTGTAAGAGTTGAAAGGCATAAAAGAAAAGCAGTGGCTGAGAAAGAAATGAGACAGGTTTGTAGATTATCCCTAATGCTATTCAGCCTGTACATTGAGTGAGCAGAAAAGGAAGCCAAAGAAAAATTTGGAGAAGTAATTGAATTTCAGGGAGAAGACATAAAATCTTTGAGGTTTGCTGATGATGATGTAATTCTGTAAGAGACAGTAAAGGACCTGGAAGTGGGGTTGAATGGAACTGACAGTGCCTTGAAAGGATGATAGAAGATGAACATTAACAAAAGGAAAACAAGGGTATTGGAATACAGTCAAATTACATCAGGTGATGCTCAGGGAATTAGATTAAAAAATGAGATATTAGAAGTAGTAGACAACTTTTGCTATTTGGGCAGTAAAATAACTGATGATGGCCAAAGTAGATAGGATATAAAATGTAGACTGACAATAACAAGAAAAGTGTTTATGAAGAAGTGAAATTTGTGAACACTGACTACAAATGTGTTAGGAAGTATTTTATGAAGGTATTTGTCTGAAGAGTAGCCTTGCAAACAAGTAAAACATGGATGATATGTGGTTCAACCAAGAAGAGAATAGAAACTTTTGAAATGTGATGCTGCAGAAGAAAACTGAAGAGTAAATGAATAGATTGCATAACTAATGAGGAGGTAGTACGTAGAATAGGGGAGAAAAGAAATTTATGGCATAACTAGACTAAAAGAAGGGATCATGTGATAGAATACTTTATGAGATTTCAAGGAATTTCCAGTTTAGTATTTGAAGGAGCCATGGGGGTAAACATTGCAGAGAGAGATCAAAAGACAAGTACAGTTAGTAGATTCAAGCGGATGTGGGTTGCAACAGTTATTTGGAGATGATGAGACTTGCACAGGATAGAGTAGTGTGGAGAGCTGAATCAAACTAATCTTTGCACTGAAGACCATAACAACATCAACAAGTACTACTACTACTCTAAGGGGAACAATGATGCTTCGAACCTGACTCAATGTGGAATGACTTTGATGGTGGCTGAATTTATATTCACTCATACTGATTGAACTCGAGTGTGGCTTACTGATGATTGAGTGCACCATTTTTTGTTCATGGTGCCTATTTAGAGACTAGCATATGAAAGTTTTCATAAAATATTAAAATACAGAAAAATTAAAAATTCAATAATAACAGAAAAGACCTTTAGACATTTGATAATGTTTTTTTACTAACTGCTGTCTCTGTATTCTTCAGATGTCATTAATATTAGGCTTTATTTTCTCTTCATTTTCTAGAAAAGCCTGCCAAGAGCTATTTTTTATGTCTGTGTGCAGCTACTAACTGACAGTTTACCTAGAGAGTGTGGTTGTTATGATGTTATTAGTTCTGACACTAGTCATCAGGCAAATTTGCCTGTTAAGTCTTGCTATTAGTGATTGTGGATATCACTCTCTACAGTATAGGCAATGATTTGGCAGACTCTGAATACATTTGTTCCACTTCTAATCCTCAGAATTCTATGCTTCTATATAGGATAACAATTAAATTGTTATGGCATATTCTAGTCAACAACACCTACTCACATCACAAATTATACTCATTCCACTTCCAGCACTCCATTCCTCAATAGAGGCAATATTTGTGTTATTATATACTTGACACTACTTGAATATACCATTTTTTAAAAGCACACATAATTGGGTCCCTTTATTCACCCATGAACAAAAGACATTGTATGAATGTAGTCAGTTCATAGCCAGGTCTAGTTACAGTAAAATTTCTTATAGTTAACTTGTTTACAAACTTACATATAAATAAAATCATCTAACATCAGTATACGTAAGAAATTTAATTTTTTTTTCATATTCATATATTCTTCAATATTATAAAAGCTACATGTTATTAAAAATTGCTTTATCTGTACTCTAATGTTATGAAATTCTGTAGTTTTCCGTATTGTAGCAGGCAATGCACTAAAAAGCATTTTGGGTTGATAATGGACACTTTTTTTACTAAAGGAATTTTTTGTGAGCAGCTCTGAGAAAATCATCTCTGTTTCTTGTTTTGTAGCTGTTTAATGTTGAAAATTCCTGGTGAATTTTTAGGACACATATGCATTCATAAATGTATAAGCTAGGAAGTGTCATTATTTTAAATTCTTTAAATATTTCCCCTCATGCCTCTCTATGGGGAACTTCTTTCATTATTCTGATAGTCCTTATTCGGAACTTGATACTTTGCTGTGCCATACCCGTACATCCCCAGAAGATCACACCATATTTAAGCAAGCTGTTGACCCAAGCATAATAGGCACAGAACAGTGATCCATTGCTGCAACATTCCCAATTCTTAGCATGTAATAGTTTTTTATTCAAAGCTTCTAGATACTTCTATGGAGCTTATGTAATAGTATGGTTCCCTAACTCAGCTTTTACACTGCTTATAATGTTACTGAAAGTCAACCATACCATTTTTTCCTAGTATGTGACCAAATTGTTATACCGAAACCAATTTCCTGTCTCATTTATCATCTTAGAGATAGTGGATGTCCATATCACATTGTTTGGAAAGGCACCCATTTTGTGCATTTTCAGCTCTTAATGCGGCACCTCATTTTATTCCACTTTCGAGCTCCTAAATGTACAGTGTATCCCAAAACTTTATCTTCAAAATTATACAGATGACAGAAGATCTTGAATGGAGGATTTTGAGATAAGAAATAAATGTTCAGTTATGTATAGGCCCTACTGATCTAGTAGTGGGTGGGATGCACATGCTTAAGAGCTGAATATGTTTTATAAGAAGCGTCTACCTGCTGCACTGACACTTGTGTCACTACTTTGAGAAATAATACATAATCATCTGTGATATGGCCACATTAGAGTTAACCACTGTTTACCATTCATGACTGGCTTGTTTAAGACGGAGTTTCAATTTGCAGGCATGCATTGAATGTATGAAGCAGCAGGATGTAGTGCTTGTAAAGGAACAATACACTCATAAAAGTTCTGCAGTATCCATCATTCAAAGAAGAAGAAATTTGTCGTTGTGGACTGGACATTCAAGACATGATTTTCGACAAGGAATGTAACATATAAGAGATGAGAGGTCAGACTTCCGTAATCCATCTGAGTCAGTGGTCGTCAAACTGCAACCCCCATGGGCCACACGTAGCCCTAGTCAAGTATTACTGCAGGCTTTGGTTCTCAGCTGTATTTTATAACCAACAGCCGAATCCAAAAACAAGTAACGTTAAGAACTTCTTAAGAGAGGTTTTTTTGCTCAGTAATTGTTGTCAAACCGGTGCGCGGCAATTTAAAATTCTTTTGCTCTATATTGGAGGATTTTGATATCACAAACATGGCTAATCATTGTCAGCAACTACACAATAATTTTATTCGACGAAGGAGTCAGTTACAGCCAGCAGCTAACGTTTAATAGCTTCTGAAGGAGGATAACTTACGTATATCCGAAACCAGTAACGGTTAAATACTTACCAGTTGGATCTGTTGACTGTACCCAAGGTTATTTAGAAGGGACTGTACCAGATCTCTTCGTCAAATCTGGAATTATAGGAGCCGCGCCTGTCATTATCAGGGGCGAAGCTGTGTGCTGGGACAGATAGATGGTGGTTTAGTTGGAGTATATTCTTGTTTGTCATCCAGAGCTGAGAACTCTTGGGTGGGTGTGCCTCGTAGCGATCAGCTGCTGTGGTACAAATTTTAGCTTTAAGTACCGTGGATTGGTCAATGCGCATTATAGAGACGGCCATCTTCAAATGCGGTACATATTTGTTGCAAGGAATACTAAATTAAAATAAGGCTGTTGTAGTACAACGCAATGAATAGGAAAAAAGTTACGTTCGAAATATTTAGTAAACATTTGTGATCGTACCGCAGATTGTCTAACGCTGTTAAAAACAGGGTGAATCAACTAAAACTTCCATGGAAAGTGCTACTGATGTGCGGTTTTCACAGAATGGGTTGGTAGTCAGGGGCTTTCACTGTTAGCCAATAAACAGATTATAATAACACTTGGAAAGTGTATTTTTGTGCAAACACACAATTTTTAACTGGAACAACGCTTATTGACATTAACAAACTGTAAGTACTGTAGGGTAAATTCGAATGTCAGTGGTGTTTGTTGCAGGAGTCTAGTGTGAGTCGTTTACGAGATACCGTATCGTGAAAAGTTTGCACACCTACACTTGTTTGTGTCATTTAATCTTCGTAGTCGCTAGGTGTGATGCTATTATATTTACTTACTGTGTGCTGTGAGTTTCTTGAGTGCACTGTGACTTACTCCTCAGTTAGTGTGTGCCAGTACAAACAGTAGGTCGTGAGTGGACGATGGGATTTACCAGTGCAGAAAAAGCCGACATGCTCATGGTGTATGGAGAGTCTAGGAATAATGCAATTCGTCCTTCACGATGTAGGCATCAAGATATCCAAATAGATAGAAACCATTTCGGCAATAATTTATCAACCTCTTCAACCAGTTATGTGAAATGGTGGAGTAACACCTAGACAACGTAGCAGAAGGAAACCAGTAACGACAGAAAAGGGGAAGGCAAATGTTCTTGCTGCTGTTGCAGTTGATCCGCACGCTAACTCCTGCAAAATCGCACGAGGAGGTGGCAGGAATCAGGCAAGTGTCCAGCGCATTCTCCATCGAGATAGGTTACACCCCTATAACGTCTTTCCCCACCAAGGGCTGCATGGGAACGATTACGAGAATCGTGTTAACTTCCGTACATGAGCATTAAGACAGGATACTCCAGACGTATCATGTATCTTCTTTAGTGATGAAACCATATTTACCAATCGTGGCCAGGTAAACTGCCGAAACATGCACTCTTGGTCTGTTGACAATCACCTCTTGACTTCGTCAGGTGGAATAGCAGCGAACATGGAGTGGAAGCGTGTGGTGTGGAATAGGGAAGGGAACCATCAGCTCAAAAGCCAGTGCTTCATAGACGGAACAATGAACACGCACAAATATTACAGCCTCCTTGATAGACCACCTTACACCGATGCTAGAAGACGTTCCTCTGCAGACTAGGAGGAACCTGTGGTACCAACAAGATAGCTGTCCTGCCCATAGTGCGCCAAGTATTACAGCATGTCTTCGCGAATTGGTTCCAAATCATTTGGATTGGAAGCAGAGGACTTGCTCCTTGGCTGACTAGTTACCTGGATTTGACGCCTTTAGACTTTTTTCTGTGGGGAAAGCTGAAAGACATTGTCTTCAAGGACGTACCAACTACACCCGATGATATGCAATGACGTATTACTGCATCCTGCTCATACATCTCCGCTGAAATGCTAGCACGTCTGCAGCAGTCGCTCCATACCAGTCTGGAAATGTGTGTTGCCAATGCCGGTGGTAATTTTGAACACAGCCTGTGATAGTCAGTTGTCTGGTTACTGGTCAGAATCCATGTAACTAATAATAAATGAATCGACTTCATTTACTGCCGGTACGATGGACGTGGAAGAATTATGGGCAAATTTTAAACACATTGTAAATCACGCATTGGACAAGTATGTGCCGAAAAAGTGAGTTACGGACGGAAAAGAACCACCGTGGTTTAACAGCGCAATTCGGAGAATGCTCAGGAAGCAAAGGAAGTTGCACTCGCGGTGCAAGAAAGATCGGGAGAATGAGGACAGGCAAAAGTTAGTCGAGATTCGTGCTGCTGTAAAAACAGCGATGCGCGAAGCATTCAACCACTACCATCGTCATACCTTAGCAAAAGATCTTGCTGAAAACCCAAGGAAATTCTGGTCTTCCGTAAAATCGGTAAACGGGTCGAAGGCTTCCATCCAGTCACTCACTGATCAGTCTGGCCTGGAACGGAAGACAGTGAAACGAAAGCTGAAATTTTAAATTTAGCATTTGAGAAATATTTCACGCAGGAGGATCGTACAAACATACCGCCGTTTGAGTCTCGTACCGATTCCCGTATGGAGACCATAGTGATAGACATCCCTGGGGTTGTGAAGCAGCGGAATGGGTTGAAAATAAATAAATCGGCAGGTCCTGATGGGATTCCAATTCGGTTTTACAGAGAGTACTCCACTGCATTGGCTCCTTACTTGGCTTGCATTTATCGCGAATCTCTTGCCCAACGTAAAGTTCGGAGCGATTGGAAAAAAGCGCAGGGGACGCCTGTATATAAGAACGGTAGAAGGACGGATCCTCAAAATTACAGACCAATATCCTTAACATCGGTTTGTTGCAGGATTCTCGAACATATGCTCAGTTCGAATATAATCAATTTCCTTGAGACAGAGAAGTTGCTGTCCATGCATCAGCACGGCGTTAAAAAGCATCGCTCCTGCGAAACGCAACTCGCCCTTTTTTTCACATGATATCTTGCGAACCATGGATGAAGGGTATCAGACGGATGCCATATTCCTTGACTTCCGGAAAGCGTTTGACTCGATGCCCCACTGCAGACTCCTAACTAAGGTACGAGCATATGGGATTGGTTCCCAAGTATGTGACTGGCTCGAAGACTTCTTAAGTAATAGAACCCAGTACGTTGTCCTCGATGGTGAGTGTTCATCGGAGGTGAGGATATCATCTGGAGTGCCCCAGGGAAGTGCGGTAGGTCCGCTGTTGTTTTCTATCTACATAAATGATCTTTTGGATAGGGTGGATAGAATTGTGCGGCTGTTTGCTGATGATGCTGTGGTGTACGGGAAGGTGTCGTCGTTGAGTGACTGTAGGAGGATATAAGATGACTTGGACAGGATTTATGATTGGTGTAAAGAATGGCAGCTAACTCTAAATGTAGATAAATGTAAATTAATGCAGATGAATAGGAAAAAGAATCCTGTAATGTTTGAATACTCCATTAGTAGTGTAGCGCTTGACACAGTCACGTTGATTAAATATTTGGGCGTAACATTGCAGAGCGATATGAAGTGGGACAAGCATGTAATGGCAGTTGTGGGGAAGGCGGATAGTCGTCTTCGATTCATTGGTAGAATTTTGGGAAGATGTGGTTCATCTGTAAAGGAGACCGCTTATAAAACACTAATACGACCTATTCTTGAGTATTGCTCGAGCGTTTGGGGATCCCTATCAGGTCGGATTGAGGGAGGACATAGAAGCAATTCAGACGCGGGCTACTAGATTTGTTAGTGGTAGGTTTGATCATCACGCGAGTGTTACGGAAATGCTTCAGGAACTCTGGTGGGAGTCTCTAGAGGAAAGGAGGCGTTCTTTTCGTGAATCGCTACTGAGGAAATTTAGAGAACCAGCATTTGAGGCTGACTGCAGTACAATTTTACTGCCGCCAACTTACATTTCGCGGAAAGACCACAAAGATAAGATAAGAGAGAATAGGGCTCGTACAGAGGCATACAAGCAGTCATTTTTACCTCGTTCTGTTTGGGAGTGGAACAGGGAGAGAAGATGCTAGTTGTGGTACGAGGTACCCTCCGCCACGCACCGTATGGTGGATTGCGGAGTATGTATGTAGATGTAGATATGCATTTGTGTTGTTCTTTAGTGTGTGCTGTCACACGTATTGCGTCAGTGTGGGAACATTTCAAAATGCGATATCTCGTAAACAACTCGCACTAGAACCCCGCAACAAACACCACTGACATTCTAATGTACCCTGCTTTCAGCTTGTTAATACCGATAGGCATTTTTCATTGAAAAAAGTGCATGTTTGCACAAAAGATACACTTTTTATGTATTATTACAGCCTATTTATTGGCTAACAGAAAATGGTTCAAATGGCTCTGAGCACTATGGGACTTAACTTCTGAGGTCATCAGTCCCCTAGAACTTAGAACTACTTAAACCTAACTAACCTAAGGACATCACACACATCCATGCCCGAGGCAGGATTCGAACCTGCGACCGTAGCGGATGCGCGGTTCCAGACTGTAGCGCCTAGAACCGCTGGGCCACTACGACCGGCATTGGCTATAAGTTCAATTCTTTTATCTTGGCGGCTCGCGCATGCGCGCCCAGACGCGGGAGATTGCTGCGTTGCCAGTTGCACACGACGCACGCACCAATAGAAGCAGCGCCATAGTATAGCATAGTTCGCAAGCTTACGTGTAGGGGGGAGTGCGCAGTTCGTGAAGTAAAGCCACCACGGCCGCATTAACCCTTTCGCTGCTACAAAGACGTGCTCCCTGCATTCCGCGCTGTGCGCGATTTTGTCACTGCACTGCTCGCCTGTGCAGACACATCGTGTTCCGACTGCTTTGACACTCTTATCAATCGATTCCACAAAAACTATTTGACCCAAAAATTAGATTTTTACACATCTTCTTGACTGATACCTTCCCCCCACAAATGACTTAATTTTGTTTCGATGTTCAACGCAGTTATTATGCAGCATTAAATATAGTAAACCATTGCACGAAATTTTGAAGAGTTTGCAGAGGTAAATGTCCATAGAGTATACATTCTGTATGGCCGATTTTAGTTGCCACAATGTTGAGAATGAAATGTGGACAAGATACCTAAATTTCATATAAAATTTACTGTATAACAATAGCTCATTTAAGTACCACATAGGTGTCGTATGTAATATTGAGAAATATTCCGTCTTTCGCGACTGTAACAAAAGTTTTATTTACACTGAGCACAGCACGTTTGGCTTTATTTTAAAGCACTTCAATCAATCAAAAGGAAGTAGACATAATACATTAAACAAAACTGTGGACTTACAAAAATATTAGGACTTGAATATACCGTCTATCAGTGAAGTGCTCTGAGCTATGTCAAATATAATTTTTGTGTGTGGCACACACAAACATCATTTATTTGCTAAAACACTGATATGCCAACACAAACGTTGAATATTGTGTTACCGCAGCACAAAACTACGAAAAGTGACTTGGCAATGGAGGAGACAAAATGCTGTCCACTGAAGATGCTTCAAAAGAGAGAAACGCGTCTGGTCTAAATAAGTCCCTTATTACAGTTGCAGAAGAGGAATATATTTCAGTACCATTGGTAAAACTGCGACTGTGGAACAAAAACAAGAAAGAGAACATGAGTACCATTGTGTATGTGCCATACCTTTCCTTGATTGAAGTGCTTTAAAATAAAGCCAAACGCGTCCGGCGTAAATAATACTTTTATTACAGTCGCGAAAGACGGAATATTTCTCAATATTACATACGACACCTATGTCGTACTTAAATTAAATGAGATATTGTTATACAGAAAATTTTATATGAAATTTAGGTATCTTGTCCACATTTTATTCTCAACATTGTGGCAAGTAAAATCAACCATACGGAAAGTATACGCTATGGACTTCTACCTCTGCAAACTCTTCAAAATTTCGTGCAGTGGTTTACTACATTTAATGCTGCATAATAACTGCGTTGAACATCGAAACAAAATTAAGTCATTTATGGGGGGAAGATATCAGTCAAGAAGACGTGTAAAAATTAAATTTTTGGGCCAAATAGTTTTTGTGAAATCGAATGATAAGTGTGTCAAAGCAGTGGGAACACCATGTGTCCGCACAGGCGAGCAGTGCAGTGATGACAAAATCGCGCACAGCGCGGAATGCGGGGAGCACGTGTCTGCAGCACCGAAAGGGTTAACGAAGAGACAAAGCACTAGAAATTTCAAAAAATTGCATTCAAATGAATATAATTCGTGAAGTAAGGCACTTCGATATTGTTTTTAAATAAGGAAAATATAAAGCACCACACAAGGTTTGAAGTCATAATCTATCACGTAGCAGCCCAACACCTTAACCGTTACGCTAACGCACCTCGTCTGACTGCATAACGCCACAAGGAGTATAAGACGTCACGCAAAATACTGACAGACACTGTTGATATGACTATGAATTACTCACGCTTCGTCGAAGTACAATAGGAAATAAACAATTACCGCTGTTCTTTATTGCGAAAAAGCGGTTCGTGAGAGTGATACAAACACCTTTTCTTGCTATCGCCTGAATTAGGAGTCTTATTCCTTGTTTGGTTTAATTAATTAATAGAATATGAAGCAATTGGTATAAAGAATGCTTTTTCCAAACTTTCTATAAAAGAATGTCTGCTATCAAGACATTGCTTTTGTTCTATTACTTTATTTATGACTGAACGTTTCTAAAACTGAAGACACTCGTCCATGCTCTGCACTGCAGTCGAGATGTGGCAACGTCGTTCTCTGTTCATTGGCTGACTGTGTTTTGTGACGTCAGATGCGCAGAACGAACCTAAACTCGGCCGCCAACATAAATGAAGCGCATTTAACAGTGCGAGTCCCTGACTACCAATCCATTCTGTGAAAACTGCACGTCAGTAGCACTTTCCATTTCCGTGATATTTGTAGTGCAAATTTTAGGTGATTAACCCTGTATAAGTACAATATTACTGTTATTAATCAGTTAATCATACGTTTCCGCAAACAAAACAACAACACTTAAGGACGCAGCCAGGATTTTGTCAATGGGGGAGTCCAATTTGCTAAAGAGGACCTTAAAATGGCTCATGTTTTTCATTTTATATTCAAACACATATATTCTTTATTAATTTTTTGTATACAGTTTGCCTTTGTGAGGCCTCCATACAAATAGTATGTGGTCTAAAAAATTAAGCAAGAAAAGCAATTGTGTTTTAAAAAGTAAGATGTATGTTCTCTTTAGTATATATACAAGAAATACCCTAAATCGCAATTAAATATTTCTTTATTTGGCAATGTAACTTCACTCTATTGGAAAACGATTTAAAATACGAATATAATGTATTGCCAATTTGCTAACAAAACACACTTCAGTCTTCTAATATGAAGTTCATCGTCGTAGAGTAGAAGACTCTTAACGTTGGGTTGAATAACTTATAAAGTTAAACGGATTCAAATCCCTTTTGACAGTAGCTACCGTTCTCCTACTACCATCTTGTATTTAAATTTACGATCTACCTGAAACCAAGTCATAAGTTCTTCAGCATATCAGTGCTTCCCAAGTTCCTCAATTCAGTCTCAAATTTTATTAAAGTAATAGGCTGGTGCCTAAGTTCGTAGCATTTTCCTATAAGTTTAATAAACACAACAAATACACATAACAGAGACTTCAGTCATCAATAATAAATTCTTGTTCACTATTTACAGCAGCCTGCCAACGCTGGGGTAACTTTTCGATTGGGTGACTGTAGAAATCACGTGGTTTTGTGGCGAAGAACTCGTCGAGCCATGTTCGGAGCGCATTTTCATCGGAAAAGAAAGTTTCTTGAAGTTTCTTCGATAGAGAGAGGGCAAAGTGAAAATCTGAGGCCTCAAGATCAGTTGAATCAGGTGGATGCGGAATGACTTCCCAACCCGAGTCCCGTGTAGTGGTTTTGTCTGTCTAACAGAACGCGGGCGGGCGTTATCGTGGAGTCTGTAAGACGTCTCAGTTGTTGACAGTGAATATCAGCAGTGATGGTTACACCTCAGGGAAGCAATTCGTAGCACACAACACCGTTCCCCCAGATGCATAACATTATCTTTTGTGTATGCGTGTAGATCTTTGCACAGGGAATTTCTGCTTTGTTTGGGCTAAACCTTCCGTTTCTTTTCCTTATGTTAGCATAAACACACCATTTCTCGTCATCCTAAACGATACAGGACACGAATGGTCGGTGTTTTTCACGAGCCAATTGGTGACAAGCAAGCAGAAATGCACATGGGGCCTCCTACTTTGTGCGATTTTGGATTAGAACATGAGGTATCCATACATCCGATTTTTGATCCTTCCCCATTGCATGCAGGTGTCGCACCATGGTGGAATGGTCACAGTTCACCACATTTACGAGTTCTCGAGTACGCTTACTTGGGCCACTGTGGATTAATGCGTTTAAACGATTTCATCAAACCCCGAAGATCTTGATGAACTTGGAAGACAGCAACCAATGTCAAAACGATCCTTATTAAAACAAGAAAACTATTTTCTTGCCGTGCACTGTCACATAGCATTATCCCATACATGGCACAAATGTTTTTGGTCGCCTCCGCTGCTATTACTCCTCTATTGAGCACAAATTGAAGAATATGCCAGAAATGTTCTGATTTCTCCACTTGGCCCTCCATTTTCAGGAGTCCACAGCCCCACTCACTATCTCTAAATGACAAAATGTAAACTCAGACTGCAACAGTGAACTATAGATAAAAATGACAATCGATAAATAAAACCAGAGCAAACAGAATACCAACATGAAAAAATCAAAACCGTTACGAGCTTTTGCAGCAAACTAACATCTTTCATTTGAATAAAATCCTTCAACATCATAAAATGATTAAAACACTTTAAAAAATTATTATTTCAGGGGTCAACTTGAAACTATAGCAACCAAATTTACACTATGTGATCAAAAGTATCCGGACACCCCGAAAACATAAATTTTTCATATAAGGTGGATTGTGCTGCCACCTACTGTCAGGTATTCCATATTAGCGACCTCAGTACTAATTAGACATCGTGAGAGAGCAGAATGGACCGCTCCGCAGAACTCACGGACTTCGAATGTAGTCAGGTGTTTGGGTGTCTCTTGTGTCATACGTCTGTACGCGAGATTTCCACACGCCTAAACATCTCTAGATCCACTTGTGATAGTGAAGTAGATTCGTGAAGGGACACGTACAGAACAAAAGCGGAAAGGCCGACCTCGTCTGTTGACTGACAGACCCTGCCGACAGTTCAAAAATGGTTCAAATGGTTCTGAGCACTATGGGACTTAACATCTATGGTCATCAGTCCCCTAGAACTTAGAACTACTTAAACCTAACTAACCTAAGAACATCACACACATCCATGCCCGAGGCAGGATTCGAACCTCCGACCGTAGCAGTCGCGCGGTTCCGGACTGCGCGCCTAGAACCGCTAGACCACCGCGGCCGGCTGCCGACAGTTGAAGGCAGTCGTAATGTGTAGTAGGCAGACATCTATCCAGACCATCACACAGGAATTCCAAACTGCATCAGGATCCACTGCAAGTACTATGACAGTTAGGAGGGAGGTGAGAAAACTTGGATTTCATGGTCGAGTCAACAGTAAAATTCGGAGGCAGTGATGTTATGGTGTGGTCGTGTTTTTCATGGAGGGGGCTTACAGCCCTTGTTTTGCGTGGCACTATCACAGTACAGGCCTACATTGATGTTTCAAGCACCTTCTTGCTTCCCATTGTTGAAGAGCAATTCGGTGATGGCGATTGCATGTTTCAACACGATCGAGAATCTGTTCATAATGCACGGCCTGTGGTAGAGTAATTACACGACAATAACATCCCTGTAATGGACTGGTCTGCACAGAGTCCTGACCTGAATCTTATAGAACACCTTTGGGGTGTTTTGGAACGCCGACTTCATGCCAGGCCTCACCGACCGACGTCGATACCTCTCCTCAGTGCAGCATTCCGTGAAGAATGGGCTGCCATTCCCCAAGAAACCTTCCAGCACCTGCTTGACCGTATGCTTGCGAGAGTGGAAGCTGTCATCAAGAGTAAGGGTGGGCCAACACCATATTGAATTCCAGCATTACCGATGGGGGAGAGGGGGGGGGGGGGCACGAACTTGTAAGTCATTTTCAGCCAGGTGTCCGGATACTTTTGATCACATAGTGTATTTATAAAACGAAACCAATACACAAATACTATGAGCCACAGTTAAATCACACATTAATTTCAACTAGACTTCTAGAGTATGTGACCTCATAAATGAGTTTGAATTTACCCATGATAATATAGTTTACCTCCTTTGATTCCAATAAACGCCTCTACGATTCGTTGTTGTTTGTATGACATTTATTGACAAATACGTTAGTGTTGTGACGGTCAGACTCACTGTTCCGAGGATGTTACGAATAAGACATTCCACAGTGGAACATCGTTCTTGCAGCAAAACTTGGAGACACAATACATCGCCGTTCCACAAGTGAGGCATGTTTATGCACAAATACATAGTAGAAAATGACGATCGCCAGCAGCTTTTAGTGCCAGAAGTCTCCAAAGAGATGTTCAATGGAGCACTTTTCATTTAATCAGAGAGGCTGCATCCTCAAGGGGGAGGAAACCGTCAGGAAAGAAAGGAACTTGAGAGGAATTTTCTGTAGCCTATAGTAAGGGACCAACCTTAGCATTTGCCTAAATTGATAATGGGAGACCATAGGACACTATTTACAAAGTTGCCGGAGGATGGATTCGAAACAGCTCGCCTCTCGAATCCAGGAATTTCTCTCTCAGCACCTCAAGGCAAAGAGCTACCCCACACATTGGAGAATTTGAAAAACTGGTTGTTGTGCACTGTTTCCAAATAAAATAAAATGCATCACAACACTGTTATTGCATGTTTTTCCTTTAGTTGTATGTGTTTCGTCGTCTGATAGTAGATGAATGCATGCCTACTTTAAGATTTAATTGTACAGGGAATTCGTGTCTTCAGTTATTGTAGCCGGCCCGTGTGGCCGTGCAGTTCTAGGCGCTTCAGTCTGGAACCGCGTGACCGCTAAGGTCGCAGGTTCGAGTCCTGCCTCGGGCATGGATGTGTGTGATGTCCTTAGGTTAGTTAGGTTTAAGTACTTCTAAGTTCTAGGGGTCTGATGACCACAGATGTTAAGTCCCATAGTGCTCAGAGCCCTTTTCAGTTATTGTAGTGTTGAAAAGCGAAAATAGATTTTGTATGAAAGGGGAGGGGGATACAAGGCGCAGTCAGCTCAATTGAAATCAAGCAGTGCGATGGAAAGATCTTTTAGAAACGAACGAACTATGGAATGCGCTATCATCACAAATACCCCTTCCGCTCTCCACAAACCCCTCCCCATCGTTCCGTATCGGAACTGGTTTTTATAATTGAGTATCGCCTGGGCGACCAGATTGTACAATATTTTACCATTTGGGCTAATAATGATAGAATTTTGAGAAAATTTTGTAAAGGACTGCAGCTATAGCCGTTTGGGTGAGATTTTTGTTGAACAATGCGATTTTTGGCGTACAAAATAAATCGAAGTGTATTTTAATACACTTATTTTAATTTAATGTTATTTGTAATTATGTTTACCTCTCCGCTGTATAGTGAAATACTGAAATATTGCATCCCAAAGTTCTACCCGTCTCCAAATAACGACTCTAGGGCTAACATTAAACTGCTATAGATAGGTAATTAGGCTATTATAGCAGTGCGTAGAAGTTTTTAACTTACCATAACGCTAATGCCCCCCCCCCCCCCCCCCCATGAACCATGGACATTGCCGTTGGTGGGGAGGCTTGCGTGTCTCAGCGATACAGATAGCCGTACCGTAGGTGCAACCACAACGGAGGGGTATCTGTTGAGAGGCCAGACAAACGTGTGGTTCCTGAAGAGGGGCAGCAGCCTTTTCAGTAGTTGCAAGGGCAACAGTCTGGATGATTGACTGATCTGGCCTTGTAACAATAACCAAAATGGCCTTGCTGTGCTGGTACTGCGAACGGCTGAAAGCAAGGGGAAACTACAGCCGTAATTTTTCCCGAGGGCATGCAGCTTTACTGTATGATTAAATGATGATGGCGCCCTCTTGGGTAAAATATTCCGGAGGTAAAACAGTCCCCCATTCGGATCTCCGGGCGGGGACTACTCAAGAGGATGTCGTTATCAGGAGAATGAAAACTGGCGTTCTACGGATCGGAGCGTGGAATGTCAGATCCCTTAATCGGGCAGGTAGGTTAGAAAATTTAAAAAGGGAAATGGATAGGTTGAAGTTAGATATAGTGGGAATTAGTGAAGTTCGGTGTGCAGGAGGAACGAGACTTCTGGTCAGGTGACTACAGGGTTATAAACACAAAATCAAATAGGGGTAATGCAGGAGTAGGTTTAATAATGAATAGGAAAATAGGAATGCGGGTAAGCTACTACAAACAGCATAGTGAACACATTATTGTGGCCAAGATAGATACGAAGCCCACACCTACTACAGTAGTACAATTTTATATGCCAACTAGCTCTGCAGATGACGAAGAAATTGAAAAAATGTATGATGAAATAAAAGAAATTATTCAGATTGTGAAGGGAGACGAAAATTTAATAGTCATGGGTGACTGGAATTCGAGTGTAGGAAAAGGGAGAGAAGGAAACATAGTAGGTGAATATGGATTGGGGCTAAGAAATGAAAGAGGAAGCCGCCTGGTAGAATTTTGCACAGAGCACAACATAATCATAACTAACACTTGGTTTAAGATCATGAAAGAAGGTTGTATACATGAAAGAACCCTGGAGATACTAAACGGTATCAGATAGATTATATAATGGTAAGACAGAGATTTAGGAACCAGGTTTTAAATTGTAAGACATTTCTAGGGGCAGATGTGGACTCTGACCACAATCTATTGGTTATGACCTGTAGATTAAAACGGAAGAAACTGCAAAAAGGTTGGAATTTAAGGAGATGGGACCTGGATAAACTGACTAAACCAGAGGTTGTACAGAGTTTCAGGGAGAGCATAAGGGAACAATTGACAGGAATGGGGGAAAGAAATACAGTAGAAGAAGAATGGGTAACTTTGAGGGATGAAGTGGCGAAGGCAGCAGAGGATCAAGTAGGTAAAAAGACAAGGGCTAGTAGAAATCCTTGGGTAACAGAAGAAATATTTAATTTAATTGATGAAAGGAGAAAATATAAAAATGCAGTAAATGAAGCAGGCAAAAAGGAATACAAACGTCTCAAAAATGAGATCGACAGGAAGTGCAAAATGGCTAAGCAGGGATGGCTAGAGGACAAATGTAAGGATATAGAGGCCTATCTCGCTAGGGGTAAGATAGATACTGCCTACAGGAAAATTAAAGAGACCTTTGGAGATAAGAGAACGACTTGTATGAATATCAAGAGCTCAGATGGAAACCCAGTTCTAAGCAAAGAAGGGAAAGCAGAAAGGTGGAAGGAGTATATAGAGGGTCTTTACAAGGGCGATGTACTTGAGGACAATATTATGGAAATGGAAGAGGATGTAGATGAAGATGAAATGGGAGATATGATACTGTGTAAAGAGTTTAACAGAGCACTGAAAGACCTTAGTCGAAACAAGGCCCTGGGAGTAGACAACATTCCATTGGAACTACTGACGGCC
This sequence comes from Schistocerca piceifrons, assembly GCF_021461385.2. NCBI lineage: Eukaryota > Metazoa > Arthropoda > Insecta > Orthoptera > Acrididae > Schistocerca > Schistocerca piceifrons. Next base: position 333,221,765 of record NC_060149.1, read on the forward strand.
GTGGGAGAGCCAGTCCTGACAAAACTCTACCATCTGGTGAGCAAGATGCATGAAACAGGCGATATACCCTCAGACGTCAAGAAGAATATAATAATTCCAATCCCAAAGAAAGCAGGTGTTGACAGATGTGAAAATTACCGAACTATCAGTTTAATAAGTCACAGCTGCAAAATACTAACACGAATTCTTTACAGACGAATGGAAAAACTAGTAGAAGCCAGCCTCGGGGAAGATCAGTTTGGATTCCGTAGAAACACTGGAACACGTGAGGCAATACTGACCTTACGACTTATCTTAGAAGAAAGATTAAGGAAAGGCAAACCTATGTTTCTAGCATTTGTAGACTTAGAGAAAGCTTTTGACAATGTTGACTGGAATACTCTCTTTCAAATTCTAAAGGTGGCAGGGTTAAAATACAGGGAGCGAAAGGCTATTTACAATTTGTACAGAAAGCAGATGGCAGTTATAAGAGTCGAGGGACATGAAAGGGAAGCAGTGGTTGGGAAGGGAGTGTGACAGTGTTGTAGCCTCTCCCCGATGTTTTTCAATCTGTATATTGAGCAAGCAGTAAAGGAAATAAAAGAAAAATTCGGAGTAGGTATTAAAGTCCATGGAGAAGAAATAAAAACTTTGAGGTTCGCCGATGACATTGTAATTCTGTCAGAGACAGAAAAGGACTTGGAAGAGCAGCTGAATGGAATGGACAGTGTCTTGAAAGGAGGATATAAGATGAACATCAACAAAAGCAAAACAAGGATAATGGAATGTAGTCTAATTAAATCAGGTGATGCTGAGGGAATTAGATTAGGAAATGAGACACGTAAAGTAGTAAAGGAGTTTTGCTATTTGGGGAGCAAAATAACTGATGATGGTCGAAGTAGAGAGGATATAAAATGTAGACTGGCAATGGCAAGGAAAGCGTTTCTGAAGAAGAGAAATTTGTTAACATCCAGTATTGATTTAAGTGTCAGGAAGTCATTTCTGAAAGTATTCGTATGGAGTGTAGCCATATATGGAAGTGAAACATGGACGATAAATAGTTTGGACAAGAAGAGAATAGAAGCTTTCGAAATGTGGTGTTAGAGAAGAATGCTGAAGATTAGATGGGTAGATCACGTAACTAATGAGGAAATATTGAATAGGATTGGGGAGAAGAGAAGTTTGTGGCACAACTTGACCAGAAGAAGGGATCGGTTGGTAGGACATGTTCTGAGGCATCAAGGGATCACCAATTTAGTATTGGAGGGCAGCGTGGAGGGTAAAAATCGTAGAGGGAGACCAAGAGATGAATACACTAAGCAGATTCAAAAGGATGTAGGTTGCAGTAGGTACTGGGTAGCATGGAGAGCTGCATCAAACCAGTCTCAGGACTGAAGACCACAACAACAACAACGCTAATGGACGAATCAAAATCGGTTTTTCTCTTCTTTCTTGTTACAAAATTATCCATAATTACCAACTATCAGAACAGCACACATCATAAAACAATCAACGGCATCACATGCTGTAAACTAACTGCAAGTACGGAATGAACTGATTAACAAAACAACAACTGATGTCAGGTAAGGCCAAGAATGCACAATAGATGGTGTTGACTAAAATAGGGATAGGCGATAGCCGATAGTACTATCGATATATCGAGAGTTTAAATCTATTGATCGCCTTGCAGAATATGGATAGAGCGTATCCCTTTTTCGTCATATGACTGAAAATCAAAATATAAGGGCGATCAAGAAGTTAGCGTTCTCAGGCCGTACAATCCGGAATCGATACGCCACTCAGGCAAAATGGCAGTGAGCACTGAGGCAATCATCCCACCGACGCTCCAGGTTGAGGATACCCGTTTGGTAAGCCACCGTGCCCTGCTGCATGAAGAGGTCCGTAATTGCCGAAGCACATCTTTGTCCGTCGGGAATCGTGGATCCTTCCAGACCTTTTTCTAAGAGACCGAAAGTGTGATAATTAGAAGGGGAGAGATCAGAACTAGAGGGCGGGTGCTGGAATGTCTCCTGCTTGAGTTGTCATAACGTCTGCATTACGACATTTGCGGTATAGGGATGTGTGCTGTCATGAAGCAGCACCCGGACATGTTCTTCATTCTCCGATGGATATCTACCAGTGTTAGTTCTTTGGCAGCCAAGAAAAGAATAACATCACGTTAGGCCTGTTTGGATGCATTTGGTAATAACATCGCCATAGTTCATGTTTCCGCGTTTACAGCATGTACGTCGGAAAGACACGAATGCCACATTAATCCCTTGCCCACATGTCGGTGCTTATATGCTAGGATAGGAGTCGCACTAAGTTGCATATGAGCTACAGCAACGTCCTAAAATGTAAGTTTTTTTGATCGCCTCTTGTATCTTTCAGTTTCACTACACGACGGCTAGGTCATGTGTAATTTCATGTAGGTGATAGGGGGGAGTGTTCCGCAACTCCGGACTCCCAGTCCCCACCCCCAACTGCCTTTGGCTACGGCCTTGCAAAACCTCGTCAGGTAATTACAGTGTCACAACTCTGTGGTGACCGAGGGTGGCACCAATGTGAAACAGAGAACCGTTGAGACGAAGTTTTCCGAATAGTGTCGACTTTAAGAATCAGTACTTGGGGGCCGGTGGTCAACTTATCGCACCCTTTTTGTAGCTAATCTATTGGTGGCTCTTCACATACTAATTTATGTAGGTTACCAATTAATAATAAGATCGGTACATATGTGGCTCGAGGTGCCACCTCACAATATCTGTCTTGGCTGATGATCAAAAAAAGTTTGATAATCATTGATCTAAGTAGTGTATGATAGAAACTTATTATGTCGGTTTAAGGGCTTTTTCATGAAGGTAGTTACTTTCAGCACATGCTGGAAATAAACTTGTGAAAATATGTTGCAGAAAGCATCAATTTTCAGAGGAGTGGTATTTGTGAGAGTAGAAAATGTATTTTGGTCCTCAGGCTCTGACTTGCTGATATCCCTGAATGTTGAAACAATTTTGTGGAGCCACTTTGCGCTTGGGGAATCAAGGAATCATATGACAACTTTTCTGGATTAAGGAGGCAAGTAACTGGTCCCGTGGCGCAGAGATGATGTTTTAAGTGCTGCATGTACGTATAGTAAAGGGTGAGAGCTCCTTCGCGATCCATAGATTTTTTGTCGACTTAGGAAGCTCAAGATTGTGTAAAGACATTCCTGTATATGGGTGTAGAATTCTAATTAATTATTTTCCCGTTTTCTAGGTGTGCACTGTGGTTTAATGCTTGCTCAGGTGTATCTTCTATTGTAGATAAATTTGCTATCTGGAGGTAGCGTTTAATAAAAGTGATAGGCTTCATGAGGTCAACTAAAGTCATTATACGAGATTAAATTTGTTTCTGAGAAAATGTGAAGTGTGATGTTTTCGTATATCTTTTGATCTATTGACTTTATAATGATACACATACACATGTCTGGCAATTAAGTTACCTGTACTGTACGTTGTCCTTGCTCGTGCTTGTGGCAACATCGAATGCATCTCCATTCCAATTTGGAATTTTCTGTGACGGCACAACGTCACTCCTTAATTTTCTCTTCAAAGGAAATCCCGGAAGCTAATTTTGGCTTTACGCGCATACTGCTGTCGAAATGACGTGACGTCATTGCGAATACGAGAACCGGGTAGCGAGAACACTGTTAATGCAAATAAATTGCCAAATCCCTTTGCTGAAATAGAATGCAGCTGCTTGTTAGCTATTATTGTTGCTGGTCGTTTTGTAGTACTATGAGCATAAGTAGAAATCATTGTGCTGTTGAGGAATGCAAAAATGCTTTATATAAAACTGTGAACATCGTTCATCATCGATTTCCGGAACATAGAGAAGTACTACGTACCTGAGTGTCACGCTGTGAAAGCGCTGATCCTGTTAATGTGACTAATCCAAGGATTTGTTCATATCATTTCCTCCTCGATGGCCGCCCCTTGTGACCCAGCGGTTCTAGGTGCTTCAGTCTGGAATCGCACGACCGCTACGGTCGCAGGTTCGAATCCTGCCTCGGGCATGGATGTTTGTGATATCCTTAGATTAGTTAGGTTTAAGTAGTTCTAAGTTCTAGGGGACTTATGACCACAGCAGTTGAGTCCCATACTGCTCAGAGCCATTTGAACCATTTTTTTTGTTAAGTCCCATAGTGCTCAGAGGCATTTGAACCTCCTGGATGATTGCGAACAGGACTTAAAAAATGAGCTTCTGGGGGTGGCTTTGAGAAGAAAATTAAGAGGTTGATGTCCTGTCGCAGAAAATTGCAAATTGGCATGAAGATGCATTCGAGGTCGCCGCAAGCACCAGCAAGGACAACGTACAGGTGATTGCCAGATTTTCATTCTTTTTAGGAACACGTATCTGTATACTATCGAGTTTGGCTCTATTTGCGTACCGGTATTGTTTTTTTATAGCGATTACAAAAGTTTCATTTCTACATCATCAACATCATCGTCGTCATCGTCGTTATCGTCATCGTCAACAGTATCAGCATCATCATCATCATCAACAACAGCAGTAATAATAGTAAATAGATCTCGTTCTTCTGCAATAAAATAACAAATTGGAGATAATTTAAATAGCATTTTGTCTCAGTGTTTCACACAAGGCCAGATTCGATCTTTACTTGGTAAGAAAAAGGGGAATGAAGTGCAGCCCGAAAGAAATTGCTAATGCTTTCATCTTTAGAGCTTTCTCACCTAAAGCTTACACTTACTTGAAGAAAAAGAACTACCCTTTTCCTTGCCGGTTGACACTTCAGAAATGGACCGGACAATTCAAGTGCAGACCTGGAATTCTGACAGAAGCGCTGGATCTTATGAAAGTTAAGACAGAAACATTCAGACCTCTAGAGGAAATAGGAGTCCTAACGTTTGACGAGGTGAACGGAGATGGTCGCGTGTGCTATGGCTCATCACGTAACATAATTTTAGAGCCAAAGAAAGACGTTATCGTGGCCATGGTACGTAGTTTGCTGTCATTATGGAAAGAGCCTGAAAAAACTATATACTGACTGCGATTGTACCATGACTAGTGAGTTACTCTCATGAACATAACAAAACAGTTAGAAGCAGCTGGAATCCAAACCGCAGCAGTAACTTGTGATATGGGAGGCAAGTATTCAAAGGACCGGACGGAGTTTGGATTTTCCACAACAAAACCAAAATTTCCAAATTTTATGACTCCAGTGAGAAGAGCGCGGGTTTGCTGTAACGTACCGCATTTGCTTAAATTGCTTAGAAACCATGTTTTCGATGATGGAGAAACTCTGCAGTACATCACAGTCTTACGCAAGAAGCTCTTTGAACATCTGTTAGCAACACAGAGCAGGGATTTAACCATCATACATCACATTACGGAGGCTCACTTAGCAGTAAGAGGACGAGCTTGGAAGAATGTACGAATAGCAGCACAGCTGATTTAACACCGTTGTGTCCGAGCTGTGAAATACACTATATGATCAAAAGTATCCGGACACCCCCAAAAACATAAGTTTTTCATATTAGGTGGATTGTGCTGCCACCCACTGCCAGGTACTCCATATCAGCGACCTCAGTAGTCATTAGACATCGTGAGAGAGCAGAATGGGGCGCTCTGCGGAACTCACGGACTTCGAACGTGGTCAAGTGATTGGGTGTCACTTGTGTCATACGTCTGTACGCGAGATTTCCACAGTCCTAAACAACCCTAGGTCCATTGTTTCCGATGTGACAGTGAAGTGGAAACATCAAAGGACACGCGCAGCACAAAAGGGTAAAGGCCGACCTCGTCTGTTGACTGACAGAGACCGCCGACAGTTGAAGGCGGTCGTAATGTGTGATAGGGAGACAGCTATGCAGACCATCACACAGGAATTCCAAACTGCATCAGGATCCAATGCAAGTAGTATAACAGTTAGGTGGGAGGTGAGAAAACTTGGATTTCATGGTCAAGCTGCTGCTCGTAAGCCACACATCACGCTGGTAAATGCCAAACGACGCCTCACTTGGTGTAAGGAGCGTAAACATTAGACGGTTAAACAGTGGAAAAACGTTGTGTGGATGACGAATCATGGCAGTGTGTGGATATGTCGAATGCCCGGTGTACGTCATCTGCCAGCGTGTGTATTTGCAACAGTAAAATTCGGAGGCGGTGGTGTTATGGCGTGGTCGTGTTTTTCTTGTTGTTTTGCGTGGCACTATCACAGCACAAGCCTACATTGATGTTTTAAGCACCTTCTTGCTTCCCACTGTTGAAGAGCAATTCGGGGATGGCGATTGCATCTTTCAACACGATCGAGAATTTGTTCACAATGCACGGTCTGTGGCGCAGTGGTTACACGACAGTAACACCCCTGTAATGGACTGGCTTGGACAATGTCCTGACTTGAATCCTGTAGAACACCTATGGGATGTTTTGGAACGCCGACCGACCAACCGACCGACGTCGATACCTCTCTTCAGTGCAGCACTCCGTGAAGAATGGGCTGCCAATCCCCAAGAAACCTTCCAGCACCTGATTGAACGTTTGCCTGCGAGAGTGGAAGTTGTCATCAAGACTAAGAGAGGGACAACACCATATTGAATTCCAGCATTACCAATGGAGGGCGCCACTAACTTGTAAGCCATTTTCAGCCAGGTGTCCGGATACTTTTGATCACAAAGTGTACCTGCTAAACAAAGAACAGGAAGAAAATTGAACTGAACCGATCAGTGACTCCCAACGGCGCCCAAACCCGGGGACAAGGGAGCAGGGGCGGCCCCTCCCTAGCTCTTTTGCAAAGGAAAAAATGTAATCTAGTCAGGTGTTCTTCTTTAAAGAAGTTGGTTTAAAAGTCAGTCTTAAGCAGGTTTTTAACAGGGTCGGAACTGGAACTTTTTTATGGCTTCTTACAAGTCGCCATTCGTCTTCCAAAATTTTAAAAATACTCCCAGGTCTAGCCTCCTCCCACCTCCTAAAGCTGTCGTATGGGTGCCTGTAATGACACTTTTGATGTATTAAACCAATGGATTCCTAAGGATGATAAGACACTTCTTCGAAGTGGCTATGCTCTTAATTTTCAAAGACAGGAGAACACACTAAAATGCTTACTCGAGGTTTGTTCTAACATGCGTTGCGAAAAAAAAATGCCTGCTGCCATCCTAGAAGGGCCTTATAATGTCAGTGAACTCTCTCTTCGGGCTTTACAGTGATATAAAAAATGTTGGAGCTTCGTACATCTTGATTTCCAGGCTAAATCAAGACTGTTTGGAGACCTGTTTTATAGAATTCGTGGTCTGGGCGCATTTTACAGCAACCCTACACCTGTCGAAACGAAAAGTAGAATGCGACTGTTAAGACTGCCTGGAAATATAGAAGACACCCCCTTGTCGGAAAATGCATCCGTTATGAAAAGTATTAGTGAGGTGCCATCGCATGTTTCTGCAACAGAAGAAAATGAACAGAACGTCACGAAGTTCATCACAAGCTAGTTGTGTATTAACGTAACTGGAAATACGACAGCTGATTTACACTGCACTACTTTCAGCGAGCCAGAACTAGATCTGTTGCAGGTTTCTAATGATGAACCAGCAACCAGTGGATGTGGATCCCAAGATGCATCTAAATATCGTGCGTGTTGGACAACATTTAAATGCAAGCACACTGACAGTTCCTTTGGTTCAGCCTCACAGAAACTGCTTCCGGATTCAGACTGCATCGCCAGTAATGACACGATCTCTGCAATCTCCAGAGGTGGACTCACTTCTCCTACAAGTGACTGGTTCAATAAAATAAATGAGTCTGAAGTGATATTTTGCAGCCTTCAAGGTCGATATGTTGCTAAGTGTGACGGAGTGATGCAAAAGTTAATTTCTACAGTAATAACAAAGTTTCTCGAAATTCACAACGAACCTCAGGCTTCTGCGTGCCAACTTCATTTAGGTGCAACACTTCGACCTAACTGCATTCCAATGTGCTCTCTGTAATGTAGGCTCCCGTAAGCTTGTGCCACCTGTTGATTACTGGCAGAAGTACCTGCCGAAAAATGAGTAAACGCCTATAGCATACTCTGATGACTTTGTTTTACATTTAATTCACACTAAAAACTGTTAAATTGTATGTAACGTTTATTAACAATTAACGAGTAGAACGTTTGTAGATAATCAAGGGAAACTTTTGTAAGAACCTGACGAGTCAAAGAAACTGGTACATGTGCCTAATATCGTGTAGCGCTCGGGCGCGCACGAAGTGCCGCAACACGACGAGGCGTGGACTCGACTAATGTCTGAAGCAGTGCTGGAGGGAACTGACACCATGAATCCTGCTGGGCTGTCCATAAATCCGCGAGAATACGAGGGGGTGGAGAAGAGTGTTTCTGGAGCCACTCTGTAGCAATTCTGCACGTCACATTGTCCTGCTGGAATTGCCCAAGTCCGTCGGAATGCACAATGGACACGAATGGCTGCAGGTGATCAGACATGATGCTTCGTACGTGTCACCCGTCAGAGTCGTCGAATCAGGCGGCCAATATCACTCCAACTGCACACGCCCCACACCATTATAGATCCTCCACCAGCTTGAACAGTCGCCTGCGACATGCAGGCTCTATGGGTTCATGAGACTGTCTCCATACCCGTACACGTCCATCCGCTCGATACAATTTTGAACGAGACTCGTCCGACTAGGCAACATGTTTCCAGTCATGAACAGTCCAAAGTCGATGTTGACGGGCCCAGGCGAGGTCTAAAGCTTTGTTTCGTGCCGTAATTAAGGGTACACCTTGGGCCTTCGGCTCCGAAAGCCCATATCGATGATTTTTCGTTGAATGGTTCGTACGCTGCTGACACTTGTTGATGGCCAAGCATTGAAATCTGCAGCAGTTTGCAGAAGGGTTGCACTTCTGTCACGTTGAACGATTCTCTTCAGTCGTCGTTGGTTCCGTTCTTGCAGGATATTTTTGGCAATAACCGGTCTAACAACTGCACCAGACACTTGTGTCTGATATAGGCGATTCCGACCGCAGCGTCGTCTTCTGCCTGTTTACATATCTCTGTATTTGAATACGAATGCCTATACCAGTTTCTTTGGCGCTTCAGTGTAAAAATTTATAAGAATAAGTTGGTATACCAAAGACATTCGAAGAATTAAGGAAGCTCCATGAGCAATAAGAACCTTGCTAACTCAACTTCACTTGGCGACCATTTACACGCTCACAAAATGAAGTACGTACTAAACCGAAGGGGAATCATCATGTATGGTTAGACGTTCCTGAAAGCGCACATCAGACCGCACGCGACAGTGGAAATAAGCAATGCTTGCTCTGGCTGTGGTCACTGAATTATATGCTAGGGTTGGTAAACAACGTGAAAAGAAGAAAATGCTCATTGTGGTAGAAATAATCGATGAGACACGGGAGGAGAGGGGAAGTTCGACTTTTATTCGAAAATAAGGAATACAAACGTCTCAAAAATGAGATCGACAGGAAGTGCAAAATGGCTAAGTAGGGATGGCTAAAGGACAAATGTAAGGATGTAGAGGCATATATCACTAGGGGTAAGATGGATACTGCCTTCAGGAAAATTAAAGAGACCTTTGGAGAAAAGAGAACCACTTGTATGAATATCAAGAGCTCAGATGGAAAACCAGTTCTAAGCAAAGAAGAGAAAGCAGAAAGGTCGAAGAGGTATATAGAGGGTCTATATAAGGGCGATGTACTTGAGGGTAATGTTATGGAAATGGAAGAGGACGTAAGTGAAGATGAAATGGGAGATGTTATACTGCGTGAAGAATTTGACAGAGCACTGAAAGACCTAAGTCTAAACAAGGCCCCGGGAGTAGACAACATTCCATTAGAACCACTGATAGCCTTGGGAGAGCCAACTATGACAGAACTCTACCATCTGGTGAGCATGATGTATGAGACAGGCGAAATACCCTCAGACTTCAAGAAGAATATAATAATTCCAATCCCAAAGAAAGCAGGTGTTGACAAGTGTGAAAATTACCGAACTATCAGTTTAATAAGCCACGGCTGCAAAATACTTACACGAATTCTTTACAGACGAATGGAAAAACTGGTAGAAGCCGATATTGGGGAAGATCAGTTCGGATTCCTAGAAATGCTGGAACATGTGAGGCAATACTGACCCTACGACTTAGCTTATAAGATAGGTTAAGGAAAGGCAAACCTACAATTCTGGCATTTGTAGACTCAGAGAAAGCTTTTGTCAAGGTTGACTAGAATACTCTCTTTCAAATTCTGAAGGTGGCGGGGGTCAAATACGGGCAGCGAAAGCCTATTTACAATTTGTACAGAAGCCAGATGGCAGTTATAAGAGTCGATGGGCATGAAAGGGAAGCAGTGGTTGGGAAGGGAGTGTGACAGGGTTGTAGCCTCTCCCCGATGTTATTCAATCTGTATATTGAGCAAGCAGTAAAGGAAACAAAAGAAAAATTCGGAGTAGGAATTAAAAATCCATGGAGGAGAAATAAAAACTTTGAGGTTCGCCGATGACATTGTAGTTCTGTCAGAGACATCAAAGGACCTGGAAGAGCAGTTGAACGGAATGGACAGTGTCTTGAAAGGCGGATATAAGATGAACATCAACAAAAGCAAAACAAGGATAATGGAATGTAGTCTAATTAAATCAGGTGATGCTAAGGGAATTAGATTAGGAAATGAGACACTTAAAGTAGTAGATGATTTTTTTTTATTTGGGGAGCAAAATAACTGATGATTGTCGAAGTAGAGAGGATATAAAATGTAGACTAGCAACTCCAAGAAAAGCGTTTCTGAAGAAGAGCAATTTGTTAACATCGAGTATAGATTTAAATGTCAGGAAGTGGTTCAAATGGCTCTGAGCACTATGGGACTTAAAATCTGAGGTCAGCAGTCCCCTAGAACTTAGAACTACTTAAATCTAACTAACCTAAGGACATCACACACATCCATGCCCGAGGCAGGATTCGAACCTGCCACAAGAAGAGAATAGATGCTTTCGAAATGTGGTGCTACAGAAGAATGCTGAAGATTAGATAGGTAGATCACGTAACTAATGAGGAGGTATTGAATAGAATCGGAGAGAAGAGGAATTTGTGACACAATTTGAGTAGAAGAAGGGATCGGTTAGTAGGACATGTTCTACGGCATCAAGGGATCCCCAATTTAGTGATGGAGGGAAGCGTGGAGGGTAAAAATCGTAGAGGGAGACCAAGAGATGAATACACTAAGCAGATTCAGAAGGATGTAGGTTGCAGTAGTTACTCGGATATGAAGAAGCTTGCACAGGATAGAGTAGCATGGAGAGTGGCACCAAATCGGTCTCTAGACTGAAGACCACAACAACAACAACTTCTTTTACGAATAGAAGAAAAATATTTCTTTGGAAACTAAATGAGGATAAGCGAGTGTAATTATCGATTCGTAGTAGGCCGTGTGGAACAGAAAACAATAATGCAGCAGGATGCTGTGATGTTAAAAGCAATTACGTTTTCCGAAAAGTTTGTAAACTTGTGACTTTTGTACAGTGTTTCACACATATACATGGAGAAGCTTCAGCGACTGCGTCATCCAGCCCTTACAAAGAAAGTGAACCTAATTATTTCATTAAGCATAATTCCAATTTCGATTAACACAGGAGGTAAAATTACAAATCTGATGGTAACTGTCAATTGCTGACTGCAGGAATACCGGTATTTAAAAAGTCGGTAAACTTAATAAACACACTTCTAATAAAATATTAATTTTTGTTAATCCTATTCCACATCTCTATCTACATCTAGACACATACTCCGCAAGCCATAGTACGGTGCGTGGCGGAGGGTACCCTGTACCATTACTAGTCACTTCCCTTCCTGTTCCAGTAGCCCCTGTATGAGCCTTAATTTTTCTTATCTTGACGTCGTGATCTTTTCGCGAAATATCCGTTGGCGACAGTAGAATCGTTTTGCAGTGAGGTTCAAACGCGGGTTCTCTAAATTTTGTCAATAGTGTTCGTCGATGATTCCCATTTGAGTTCGCGAAGCATCTCTGTAACACTGGCGTGTTGTTCGAACCTACCGGTAAAAATGGCTCTGAGCACTATGGGACTCAACTTCTGAGGTCATTAGTCCCCTAGAACTTAGAACTAGTTAAACCTAACTAACCTAAGGACAGCACACACATCCATGCCCGAGGCAGGATTCGAACCTGCGACCCCAGCGGTCTCGCGGTTCCAGACTGCAGCGCCTAGAACCGCACGGCCACTTCGGCCGGCACCTACCGGTAACAAATCTGGCAGCCCTCCTCTGACTTGCTTCGATACCTTCCTTTAATCCGACCTGGTGCGGATCTCAAGTACTCGAGCAGTACTCAAGAATGGGTCGCACTACCGTCCTATACGCGATCTCCTTTACAGACGAACCACACTTTCCTGAAATTGTCACAGTAAACCGAAGTAGATCATTCGCCTTCCATATCACAGCCTTACATGTTCGTTCCATTTCATATCACTTTGCAGCGTTACTCCTAGATATTTAATGAACGTGACTGTGTCAAGCAGGGCACTGCTAATGCTGTTTTCGAACATTATGGGTTTGTTTTACCTACTCACCTGCATCAACTTACATTTTTCTACATTTAGAGCTACCTACGATTCAGCACACCAATTTGAAATTTTGTGTAAGTCATCTTGTATTCTCCTACGGTCATTCAACTACGACACCTTCTCGTACACCACAGCATTGCAGACATGCTACCGTGATGGAAGCTTTTCATTTGCGGGATTGCTCAACTGGTGCCACTGCAAATTAATATCTACATCTACATCATACTCCGCAAGCCACTTACTGGTGTGTGACGGAGGGCACTTTTGTTACCACTATCTGATCCCCCCAACCTTGTTCCACTCGCAAATAGCGCGTGGTTAGATGATTGTCGGTAATCCTCTGTATTGGCTCTAATTGCTCGAATTTTCTAGACGTGTTCATTATGCGAGTTGTATGTGGGAGGAAGTAATATTTTGTCCAACACTTCCGGGAAAGTGCTTTGTCGAAACATCAGTAGTAAACATGTCCGGGATATACGACGCCTCTCTTGTAACGTCTGCCACTGAAGTTTGTTGAGAATCTCGGTTACGCTCTCGCGTCGCCTAAACGATCCTGTGATGAAACGCGCCGCTCTTCTTTGGATCTCATCTTTCTATTCTATCAGTCCGACATGGTAAGAGTACCATATTGATGAACAATAGTCAAGAATCGCGCGAACAAGCACCTTGCAAGCCACTTCTTCGTGGATGAGTTACAGTTCCTCAAAATTCTTACTATGAATCACAGTTTGCTTTGTGTGGTCAGTCCACTTAAGGTCATTCTGGAATGTTACTCCTAGATGTTTCACGGTTTATACTGTTTCCAGCAGTTTCTTATCAATAGCGTAGTTGTACAGCGGTGGGTTTATTTTCTTATGTATGCTCAATGTGTTATATTTATTTACGTTCAGGGTCAACTGCCATTCATCAACTTTCTGTAAGTCACTTTGCAAATCGATACTGTCTTCTGCCGTTACTACTTTCTTATAGACAACCGCACGATCGGCGAATAATCTTAAAGAGCATCTGACGCTTTCTGCTAGGTCATTTGTACAGGGTTATTACAAATGATTGAAGCGATTTCACGGCTCTACAATAACTTTATTATTTGAGATATTTTCACAATGCTTTGCACACACATACAAAAACTCAAAAAGTTTTTTTAGGCATTCACAAATGTTCCATATGTGCCCCTTTAGTGATTCGGCAGACATCAAGCCGATAACCAAGTTCCTCCCACACTCGGCGCAGCATGTCCCCATCAATGAGTTCGAAAGCATCGTTGATGCGAGCTCGCAGTTCTGGCACGTTTCTTGGTAGAGGAGGTTTAAACACTGAATCTTTCACATAACCCCACAGAAAGAAATCGGATGGGGTTAAGTCAGGAGAGCGTGGAGGCCATGACACGAATTGCTGATCATGATCTCCACCACGACCGATCCATCGGTTTTCCAATCTCCTGTTTAAGAAATGCCGAACATCATGATGGAAGTGCGGTGGAGCACCATCCTGTTGAAAGATGAAGTCGGCGCTGTCGGTCTCCAGTTGTGGCATGAGCCAATTTTCCAGCATGTCCAGATACACGTGTCCTGTAACGTTTTTTTCGCAGAAGAAAAAGGGGCCGTAAACTTTAAACGTGAGATTGCACAAAACACGTTAACTTTTGGTGAATTGCGAATTTGCTGCACGAATGCGTGAGGATTCTCTACCGCCCAGATTCGCACATTGTGTCTGTTCACTTCACCATTAAGAAAAAATGTTGCTTCATCACTTAAAACAAGTTTCGCACTGAACGCATCCTCTTCCATGAACTGTTGCAACCGCGCCGAAAATTCAAAGCGTTTGGTTTCGTCATCGGGTGTCAGGGCTTGTAGCAATTGTAAACGGTAAGGCTTCTGCTTTAGCCTTTTCCGTAAGATTTTCCAAACAGTCGGCTGTGGTACGTTTAGCTCCCTGCTTGCTTTATTCGTCGACTTCCGCGGGCTACGCGTGAAACTTGCCCGCACGCGTTCAACCGTTTCTTCGCTCACTGCAGGCCGACCCGTTGATTTCCCCTACAGAGGCATCCAGAAGCTTTAAACTGCGCATACCATCGCCGAATGGAGTTAGCAGTTGGTGGATCTTTGTTGAACTTCGTCCTGAAGTGTCGTTGCACTGTTATGACTGACTGATGTGAGTGCATTTCAAGCACGACACACGCTTTCTCGGCTCCTGTCGCCATTTTGTCTCACTGCGCTCTCGAGCGCTCTGGCGGCTGAAACCTAAAGTGCGGCTTCAGCCGAACAAAACTTTATGAGTTTTTCTACGTATCTGTAGTGTGTCGTGACCATATGTCAATGAATGGAGCTACAGTGAATTTATGAAATCGCTTCAATCATTTGTAATACCCCTGTATGTACTGTAAACAGTAACATTAATGATCCCATCACACATTCTTGGGGCACTGCAGCAATTACCTTTATGTCTGTCGATATTGTTCCGTTAAGAGCGACGTGTTGAGTTCTGTCTGCAAGGAATTCTTGAATTAGGTCTATAATTGTGTAAATTTGTCCTACGGCCCTGCTTCGAACAAGGAATGATGAACCTAAGTGCCAGGGAGCTTCCCCGCCATACTAACTAAAAAGCTACAGGAGTGGTTGGCGCAGAGTAGCCAATAAAGCAGGCTGCATGAGCTATTCCTTCCTGTGGAGACATGTCAATCGGTCACCACTGGGACGTTAACAAGTACTAGCCTCCCATTTCTTTGGAGTCAATTGTGTGAAGAATTACTTCGGTAAGGGGACGTCCATCATTAATTACGTGAAGGGTTTTCTTTAAATTTTAGACCCCCCCTCCCCCATGGAGGTTTGCTGGGACCCCCCTCCTCCTCCTCCTTTCGTGAGGTTTGCAATGTAGTAGGGTAAAAATATGTAAAAACCCATTTTTTGTTTTAAACAAAGATTAAAACAGTGTAATAAAACCATGTTCTATTTATATAGTGTATTAAACAATATTTTTAACACGTAATAAGAAACACTTTATTTCAAACGTGCCAACCTTGATTAGCACTCGAATGGACAAATAGAGGTAGGCGAACTAAAATGGCTCCACGAAAACAGTATTAATCGTTTTGACGGATCCCTGAAAAACTGACCCTTTATTAATCTACTATAGACATGAAATGTCATTGAATCTATACATACTGTTCAGTTGAAAGACAACATTGTTTCTACCTTCCTTTCAACCGTATGATTACGTAGTTTTTCAATCTCGTGATTTGTATGATCCAGAATTCTTGTTAGGGAACTTCAGTTTAGCTTCCTTCCACAGATGTATAACTTCTAGCTCGCATGTGTGTTTCGACTTTTCGGCATGCCACTTACCATACCCATCGTAAAAGTTTTTATACAAATTCATGTTGAAACACAGTAACATCGGCATTAGCCTGCATGCTTTTCAGAGTATCACGATGACTCACTCACTGGCACGGTATGATTTCGACTGGCACAGCATAGACTTTCCCGAGTGAAATATAACACTTGTTTAGCACTTGTTTCAAATCTGGGAATCCAAGGCATACACTAGTGTAAAGCATTCAATTCAGTTTAGAGAGGCCATAAAGACTGGTGGCCACTTTAATATTGTCTACGCTCGGGGTTAATTATATAAAACAAAATATTATCATTTCTAATGAAGTATAGCCTCTGAATTAAAAAGTAGACGTGAGATTTTGATTGTGTCTCCGCCCTCTCCCCTCTCCCCATTTAAATGAAATTTGGTGAGATTTTGCCGATCCCTGCCTCCATTTTCAGCTCACGTAATTAATGGAAGGGCCTAAGAATCCAGTCACGCCACGAGAGTATGACTGCACGCAACACGACTGCCCTATTTATATACGCATGCAGTTTGCTGTGCGAGTTGACTGCACGTCATTCACCGATGGTTGTTGGCTAAGGGTTGCCAGGCCTTCGGATTTCGTTTCTCACATAGTCAACAAAATATCCCTATGATGATGGTTTCACACGTTTTACTAGTTGGGACTCTCTAGGGGCTGAATGAAGATTTATTTCTTGTTTGTTAATTTTTCTCCTATAGATGAATACACTAAGCAGATTCAGAAGGATGTAGGTTGCAGTAAGTACTGGGAGATGGAAAAGCTTGCACAGGATAGAGTAGCATGGAGAGCTGCATCAAACCAGTCTCAGGACTGAAGACCACAACAACAACAGCTGCTAATACCTTTGGAGAACTGCCAATATGATGAGTACTCCGAAATTTTGGATTGGTATTGTCCAGTCCTATCTCACGTTTGCTAGTGTATAATTGGTTAATGTATAAATATCCAATTTCGTTTCTGCCTTTGTCTTACGTGTTTGTGTCCTTCTTCTTGACCCTTACTCTATAATTTAATAGGGCTGAAACACCTGCTCTAGGTTCGATGTCTGATGCTGCCATGGTCCAATTGACAGAAGATCTTCAGGAAAGCTAACTTTTTTTCTGGAGATAGGGATGCAATGACAGAGAGGGAAGCAGGTTCGATTAATTCGTTATTCAAATTGATTACCTTTTTGAAGGCATGCTGAGTGTAACTACCGATTGTTAAATGTCCATTTGTATTTTACGTAACACCCTCACATCGCCAAATCGTGGCAACCATGACACAGCTAGACACAGTTACTTGTAAAACAACATCTGCGAGGAACACTGGTTTGTGAGCTGCTGCGAACGGACCACCCTGCCGTTAGTCGATCATGGACAAGCTCGAGTAGTGACAGTAACAAAAACTGTTTCCCATTAGCTCTAGCCCTGCCGCTGGTGGTGACTGTATTTTCGTTCCCCCAAAGAGAAAGAGAGAGAGAGAGAGGGGGGGGGGGGGGGGGGGAGAGAGAGTATTTATTTCCTTTTCCACCCTCTGCAAAAACAAGCCAGAAGAGAGAGGGAGATTACGAAGCCAAGTGCTCAGGACGGCCAACAAACACCTTAATGGGATGGGCACATGGCGGTCATTAACTCCCTGCCCCGCCGCTTGCCTGCTAGGCCACCGGCGCCACACCTGCTGCAGCTGCCCAAGCCTCTACTGGGACAACAACCTGAGCCAAGCTGCAACTGGCAGTCCTTGGAGTTTCATCTGTCTTCCAGTCGCCCCTGTCACGGACACTGGGAGCATGCCATCTAGCTGTTCGATGCCCAGCTGTCCCCTGACGATGCCACCTGAGTTGTTGCTGCCAGCACAATGCAGCGAGGTGACAATCAGGAAATTAACACATAGCCTTCGACACTGCTGGTCGCTGAGCAAGTCACTAAAACGTGGGTACAGTTTCGCAACGAGCTTTGCCGCTGATGCAATCAAAAAAGTGTTTGCTCAGCTAATGGCAGCAGTGGACCTGTGTCAGTTCTGGGCGAAAGGGACCATCGTTCTCCTTATTTAAATAAACCAGCCACGTGGCCAGCTTCCTTATATAAAAAACCCTAATGTAAATGAACTACTTACATGTGCTCTTAGTTGTGTTTATTTAGTATCTAATTAATGAACCACCTGTGGTCTAGGGGCAGCGTCTTTGATTAGTAATCAAATCGTCCTCAGCTCCAAGTATGAAGCCTGCCACTTCTAAAATAAGGGGGAACACTTGTCTGATGATGTTATAGAAGAAGAAACAGGAATCGTTACAGAAGAGACAGGGAATTCAGTACTAGAACAAGAATTTAAAAGAGCTTTGGAAGACTTAATATCGAATAAGGCAGATGGGACTGACAACATTCCATCAGAATTTCTAAAATAAATGCAGGAAGTGGCAACGACATGGCTATTAACGTTGGTGTGTAGAATGTATGAGTCTGGCGATATACCATCTGGCTTTCAAAAAAACATCATCCACACAGTTCCGAATATTGCAAGAGCTGGCAAGTGTGATAATTATTGCACAATCAGCTTAACAGCTCGTGAACCCAAGTTGCTGACAAGAATAATGCACAGAAGCATGATAAAGAAAATTGAGAATTTGTTAGATCTCGATCAGTTTGGCTCTAGGAAAGGTAAAGGCAGTTGAGAGGAAATTCTGACATTGCATTTCAGAATGGAAGCCAGACTAAAGAAAAATCAAGAGACATTCATAAGATTTGTCTACCTGGAAAAAGTGTTCGACAGAGTAAAATGGTGCAAGATGTTTGAAATTCTGAGAAAAATAGGGGGAGCTATATAGAAAAATGGGTAATATACAATATGTACAAGAGCCAAGAGGGAACAGTAAGAGTGAGAGACCAAGAAAGGAGTGCTCTGATTAAAAAGTCTTTCGCCCCTTATGTTCAATCTATACATTGAAAAAAATGACCAAAGTAAAAGATAAGTTCAAGAGTGGAATTAAAATTTGAGGTGAAAGGATATCAATGATAAGATTGGTTAATGACATTGTTATCCTCAGCGAAAGTGAAGAAGAATTACACGTTCTATTGAATGGAATGAACAGTCTAATGAGTACAGAATGTGTATTGAGAGTAAATAGAAGAAAGATGAAAGCAGTGAGAAATAGAAGAAATGAGAAAAATAAGAAATTTAACATCAGGATTGATGATCACAAAGTAGATGAAGTTAAGGATTTCTGCTACATAGGCAGCAAAATAACGCAGGACAGATGGATCAAGGAGGACATAAAAATCAGACTAGCACTGGGAAAAATGGCATTCCTGACCAAGAGAAGTCTTCTACAATTTCAGGAAGAAATTTCTGAGAATGCTGTATAGTTTAGAGCACAGCATTGTATGGTAGTGGAAAATATAGTGTGGGAAAACAAGAAAAGAAGAGAATCGTAGCATTTGAGACGTGGTACTACAGAAGAATGTTGAAAATTTGATGGTCTGGTAAGTTAAGGAATGAATGGTTCTCCACAGAATCGGCAAGGAAAGGAATATGTGATAAACACTGACAAGTAGAAGGGGCAGGGTGGTAGGACATCTGTTAAGACATGATGGAACAACTTCCATGATACTACAGGGAGCTGTAGAGGGTAAAAACCGTAGAGGAAAACAGAGAGTGGAATACATCCAGCAGTAATTGAGGATGTAGGGTGCAAATGCTACTCTGAGATGAAGAGAGTGACATAGAAGATGAACTTATGGTGGGCTGCATCTGACTGGTCAGAAGACTGATGAAAAAAAAACCTGCAGTATTAACTGCCATAATTTATGGTCCAGGATGGCTATTGAGTAATCTACTTATGCTTTTAGATGTGTTTACACAGGTGTTATTTATGGCTGAATACATTTAGTCTAATCCCATAACTATCATTTAAATTACCATAACTTATGTCCCAAAAATTTCCTCCTAGGTTATGTTTATGTAATGCTAATCTAAATTACCAAAATTTATGATCCAAAATGGTGGTCTCCCTTACACCACTCACATAATGTATTTTTATTTGTCTCCCATTACCAGGCCTTTATTACCACTCTTCGTGGTACCCAGCATTGTGAGATGAAGTTAGCATTTGTGCTCTGTACATCGGTCAGTCAACAGCAGCAGGTGATATCCATAATTTCCAGCAGAGTACCGCACCAAATAGTATTTTCTGCAAGTACACCAACCTGTGGCACTATTTACAGTTCTGGGACTGCTTGTTAGAATTCTGCCAATTTTCTCTCACTTTTCAAGAAGACACACATAAATACAGGACTGTAAATGTTTAACGATTTCTACAGTATGGTACTGCAACAAATGGACCTATATCCCACCTTAAACAATTAGCACAGTGTGATATTTTAACAAATACAGCTATATCCCATGTTAAACAATTAGCACAGTGCATTATTTAACCTCAAATATACTCCTGCTACATACTCGTACTTTCTGAAGGCACTCCAATGTGTTTTCACCTTCTGTTGCTATTTAAAATTTTTCCGATGTCCATCCAGAGACACACCATATTTTAAATGCTTCAGCATTACCAGCACAATACAACAAATGCTACATTTCACTGTAAGGAAATTCTCCTTGGATTATTAGTATGTTAAAAAACAGTGAGGTCACTGTCAGGTTGCCTAAGGGTACTCTTAGACCATAAGATTACAGTAAATAATGGCAGGAATGTTTCTGAAGACACAATACATCGGTCAGTTACTTAATAATTTCCCACTCTCCTGTTGCTGCCACCACCACCAACACTGGGGGGATATGATTACAATAGTAGAGATATGCTCTTTATTTGACAGATAAAAAAAAACAATAAAACACAGGAATGCCTCCTGCAATCTGGATCTGACCATGTTTGATAGCTACACCTGACAGCTTCTACGTCTACCATATAACTCTCACTTCTGACTGACCCAGCCACCAGCGGTCTTAAGGATGGACCCTAACACTCAGAGAGAATGCTTTTGTCCATGTTCGAATTCTCTTAGCTCCGACATAATGCCCTCACAACTACACAGAACGCTGTTCTGACCACGACTGACTCTTGTAACATATTGTGGTCGAATACAAGAGGTTAATCTCCAGGTTTGTCTAGCATTTGTGACCATTCGTGTTGCCCTTCTCTGTCTATGTTAAATATCCTCTGCCCCTGACCACACACTTGCGCAATATTCTAGGCTGGGTCACACAAGTGATTTGTGAACAATCTCCTTTGTAGACTGATTGCATTTCCCTATTGATCATTCCACTTGATGCACCTACTGAGTGTTAAACATGAGTATTTTTATGCGTTTGTAGATTACAATTGTGTCACACTAATATTATACTCATAGGATTCTACGTTTTTTGGTTTTGTTTTGTGAAGTGTACAATTTTACATTTTGAACATTTCAAGCAAGCTGCCAGCTATTGCACCACTTCGAAATCTTATCAATGTTTGACTGAATATTTTTACAGTTCGTTCAGCCCTTATTTCGTGGTAGATAACTGCTTCATCTGCAAAAATTCTCAGCTTACTATTAATATTTTCCGCAAGATAATTAATATACGAAACAAACAGCAAGGGACTCACGCTTTCCTGAGGCACACCCGAAGTTACTTCTACATCTGCCAATGACTCTCCATCCAAGATAACATGCTGCGCCCTCACCATCAAGAAATCCTCAGTCCAGTCACATATTTCGTCTGATACCCCATATGATCATACTTTGGTAATAAGAGTAGGTGTGGTACTGAATAAAATGCTTTTCGGAAATCGAGTAATATTGCGTCTACCTGACTGCCTTGATCCATGGCTTTCAGGATTTCATGGGAGAAAAGTGTGAGTTAGGTTTAACATGCTCTATGTTTTCGAAATCCATGCTGGCTAGCATGGAAGAGGTCATTCTACTCGAGACACCTCGTCATGTTTGAGCTCGCAATATGGTGTATGATTCTAGAACAAATGGATGACAGGATTATTGGATGGTAGTTTTGCGGATCACTTTTGCTTCCCTTCATGTAGACAGGTGTGACAGATGCTTTCTTCCAACTACTAAGCATATATTTTTGTGTGAGGAATTAAATAGATTAAAGTCAACAGACGGACTAACTCAACTGCTAACTGGGTGTAGAATGTGACAGAGACCCCTCCCCCCTGGGCAAGGGTGCATGTGTTGTCCATATCGTAAGTCAGTTTAACTTAGATTAAGTAGTGTGTTAGCTTAGGGACCGATGATCTAAGCAATTTGGTCCCGTAAGATCTTACCACAAATTTACAAATTTTTGTGAAAGAGATCCCTTCAGGCCCTGGGGCTTTGTTTAGTTTTAATGATTTCAGATGTTTCTCAGCACCAATTACACTAATATCTATTTCACTGATCTCTTCAATAACACAGGAATTAATTTGGGACAATTCCTCCAGGTTTCCTTTGTAAAGGAACATTTGAAAATGTGTATAAGCACTTCGGCTTTTGCTTTGCTACTCTCAACTTCAGTTTCAGTCTCGTCCATGGGTGACTGGACACTAACTTTGGCGCCACTATCAGCCTTCATATATGGCCAGAGTTTCTTTGGATTTTGTGAAAGATCACTTGACAACATTCTGTTACCATAGCCACTGATGGCTTCATGCATTGCTCTCTTGAGTGCCAAACGCGTTTCATTCAGCATCTCTCTGTCTGTAGCCCTATGCTTTGTATTACGCCTATTATGCAGTACTCCCTGTTTCTTTAGAAGTTTCTTTACAGTGACTGTATACCATGGATGACTTTTCCCATTATGAACTGTAATACTGGACTCATATCTTTCCAGTGTATGGTCAACTAATCTTTTAAACTTGAGCCATAGTTCTTCTACATGCTCCTGTCCTGAAATAAAAGTTTCAAAACTCTCATTGAAGTATGACACTATTGTTCCTCTGCCTAGTTTGCTGAACATATAAATATTTCTTTTTGTTTTAGTTGTCCTTTGTTTTTCATTATTAATTGTTGCTATGGCTGCCTCATGAGCACTGATACCAGTTTCGATGGATTTCCTCAAAGAGGTCAGGTCTGTTTGTTGCCATTAGATCTAATATATTTCCATCATGACTCTGGTTCTGAACTATCTATTTAGGTAATTTTCAGATAATGCATTTAGCAACGTTTCATTGCATATCTGGTCATGTCCACCACTAACAAAACCATAATGATCCCAGTTGAATGTTGGATGGTTAAAGTCTCCTCCAATGATTACAATATCGTTAGAGAACTTATGTACAAGCTAAATGAGGTTTTCTCTAAAGTTTTCGGTTACGCTAGGAGGAGAATCTGGTGGTCGATAGAAGGACCCTATTATAATTTTTTGCCCACCCTTGATGCTGAGTCCTACCTAAACAACCTGACATGCAGCTTGAACTTCTGTCTCGGTGGATTTGAGTTTCATGTCTACTGGAAAAAATCCACTACCTGCATTTATCGTTTCTCTTTCCTTTCGGTATATGCTTAAATTTCCCCCAATGATCTCACTACTGCCAGCATCAGGTTGTGACCAACTTTCTCTGCCTCATATTATATGAGCTTCAGTGTTTTTTAAGAGCGCTTTGAACTCTACCACTTTGTTGTGAATGCTTCAGCAGTTAACTACAAGGATTTTGAAACCCTCATCTGCGGGATGCGTTACTTTGGATGCTTTTTTTCTTAAAATTCTGTGGAATGACAACATGTACAGTGTCCAGTCCACCACATGCTGATACAATGCAGCCATCTTTTTTTAAACAAGTAGGTGTTTCATTACGTTCTAAATGGCAAATCTGTATTAAATACAGAATGTCTTCACTGCTCCATGTCAGCCTCATTTTAGAGTATTGCTGCGTGGTGCCAATTTTCCTTGTATTCTTTCCATTAGCAAATGTTAATTTAAAAATACATTCTTCGATATGTTACTCCATCATCATAATTTTCCAATCATCCAGCAGTGTAAAAATCTGTAATTATTTTTTCTGTAGTGGTTAACTTATTGCACAGCTACGAAATTGGCTGTTCCTATGTATTCTGCATGACGATGAAGAACCACTATGTGTTATAAAAGCTCATTCACACTCGATGGTACCTCCTAAGGTCATGGACCTCCGTTAGCAGATTGATGTCAGTGCAGTCCACATGCGCGTTGTGATGGTTATTTTAGAAACAAATCACTTCTTCCTGAAGATGGACGCTAATTGTAGTTTAGAACCTCTAGGTGGCATGTGGATGGGATTTATCTAGTACACATACTCACATACACACACGCACACACACACACACACACACACACACACACACTCACACAAAGGTTAAAGGTCCATGTATGGAGTTCGAACAGTGTCTTAGTTGGATTTACCCAATAGCGTTTTGCGACATATATGTCGCCTTTGTTTTCGACTGGGGGTATACCAACATAAAACGATCATAGCAGTGATATAGAGCTACCCACTGCATAATTAATATTGATGCGACTGCTTAGCGTGTCAGCTACAGCAAGTCACGTAACGTGATTTTACGAGTAGTGGTGTTTTTTAAGTCATTTATTTCGTGGGTGTATTACATTCTCTTAAGCTACTTTCAAATGAAGCTGAACCTGACATATGCTTTTGCTTTATGCATCCTAGTTTAGCGTGTGTCAGATTTTGACTCCTAGGTATTTTACAGTATTTAATGTTTCCAGCAATATTGTAATTAGACAATAAAGGATTTCTAGGTCTATTTATGTGCAATAGTTAGATTTATTTGCATTCAGGTCAAATACCAGTCTCTGCACCGCCAGTCACCGATCACCCTTTAGGACTTTCTGCAGTTTGCTACTGCCTCTTTATAGACAACTACATCATGTGTAAATATCTTACATCCAAATAAATACCCCGCAAGCCGCTGTACAATGCACCCCACTGTCACACACTGACCGACTAAAAATGATTGTCCCTATACCTCCACAAATACCCTACTCTCCCTTGCGTTTCAGGAAAAATGTGTCATCTTTTCCTCGATCTTTCTTTCTGTTACATATTCAAATGGAGTATATCGACCTAATAAAATCCTAGTACTCACATAAAGCAGCTGCTTTGCAGCTCAGCCACAACCAATCACGTGACGCAATTTTATCAGCAGTAGTGTTTTTAAACCATCTCATTTGTGGATGAATTACGTTTCTCTCAGCCCAGCCTGTGCTTCTACCTTTATATACATAGCCTATGACCTGCTTTTTTGCTGTGACTGGACCTACAGCCAGGAATCTAAGATAATACCCTACCACTCCATTCAATTTGCGTAATCTGGACCGACAGGTTTCAACTTCCTAGACCTCCACCACAACTCCAGACAGACATGGACGCTCGTAATTGGTAGACAACAACTGATGAAGAGATATGTAAATCCAGCAGTCCGTCCATCTTGTTAGGTGTTACTGTTCGTCAACATGTATCATTTGACCACCAGTGTGTGTAAGTGTGTTAATGTTTGGATGTCATCCGACACTGAGCTCTAAGTTACAGTTAAAGTACAAAATGTGCAGCGAAATGAAAGCTCATTCAAGTGGAAGCAACTGTACAGCAGTGTGAGACATATTGAGGGTCAGTTGACAACCAGGTACGAGCCATTCTATCTCAACACTACGTCTCTGGCAGTAACAGCAGCAGCAACAGTTTCAGTGCATCAGTAGCCATTGAATTTAGCGTTGCTGTGTCAAAATTAAAAGCTCAAGAGACGTCGCAGAGTGTATTTCCAAAGCGTTAAAGTGTTGTGAACACAAATGGTTTGCAGGATGCAATATGTATCAAAGTGGACACACTAAATTAATGACAAGTCCATGTTAAAGTGCTTTTTGAAGATACCGTAAAATGTATGTTGGAGTGTAAAGTTCATGATAATGTTTATGATGATGTCGACTTAGGAAATTGTATAAGTACATGTATCTGAAATTCAGTACAAAATGACATACCTACTCCAATAGGTTTAAATACAATTTACGCGGAATTCAAAGCATACAAAAAACGATTATTTGTGAAATATTGCTGCCTGGTGATTGGGGATGATGTGGAGCAAAGAAAAATGACGGGGTTAAAGTTTCAGTATGTGGACAGTATTAACACTATGTCAGAGCACTGCGTACATAGGAGTTGAAACTAAGAAGATTGTACGTTTTTAATTCCACCATACATATTATTTTGTTTTCCTAGGGATAGATGTGACTTAGGAGAGCTTGATGTCATACTCTATTGTCAGGAGATTTATATTAGCGTATTTTTATAAGATGATTGACTTATCTTAAATGTCTATGTATGTCTATCCCATGTCCAAAGTATCATGTAAATTAGTGGGTATAGCCATATGTAACATTACCACCAGAACACTTAAAATAATATGTGAGATATCTGATAAAGAGAGGCTGCATACACGACTCTTAGCATTGTATGCATACTGACATCCACTACCACAGTGGTGTTAATAAGTATGCCATATGGGTTTCTCTATCGCAGTAGAACAATTAAGTAATGACGGTAGTGCTACATATATGTTTAATACTCGCAACCTCTAATAGGGACTGGTTGTAAGTTAAACATTGACTCTTTTTCTTGCGATCTGTGGAATAACATTGTTTTTAGGAACCAGTCTTAATTCTGTAATATCTACATTTGATGGTATTGTGGCAAAAAAGTTTCTCCTTCTTTAATATAATGCCCCTGCATCGCTAGCATTTAATATATTTACACAGCCCTCCACAGGGTCAAACTTGAACAATCCATTCCATAGTTATAAATCATAGCTTAAAACCGCGTTCTTTGGCCGAGGAAGACGTAAAAGTTTCACCAGCCAATTCCACTTTATGTGGATTTCTTATCTTTCCTCAAAATGGTCTCCAATGCTCCCTAGCGAGTTTTCCCCAATAAAACCACAGTATTTCTGCCTTGCAGGAGAAATGCTAGTTTCTTCATGACAACACGTCTCTAGCATATTTCGTCTATTAAAGTACAGAAATGGGGTGCCAACTCTTTCGTATATATAGCACTCCCAGCTTCTGCCACAAATTCCGGTTACTTCCACTGTATAGTGGGTTTTTCGAAGTATATCTACAAATCAGTGTAGGTTATAAACTGTAATTGTTATGTATCGAGTAGAATATTCTTCAATGCAACACGTCCCGATACTGCATCAAGTCGCTGCTAGCAAAGCAGAGTGCGCAGTACAAGATGCCTCTGGCGCACTAACTATATCCACATCACGAAGCACTTGTTAACAGATGATACAAAACTGTATATTACTGACCCGAATATATTAAAAAAAACCTCTGTGAGAAATAAAATAGTGTTTTCTTAACTCTGTCGAAGACTGTCTACATTGGAAAATGGTTGTATTCTATGCTAGTTAAACGTTTGGTGCTTAAATCATGTTTCTCTAATGCTGGCCAGTTTTTTTCGAATGACATGGGTTAAGATCATGTACACCATGACCTGACGTGGGTCACAACATACTTACTCAGAAGCTCACGGTCAGATGAGAGTAATGCGGAAGTTTAGGTCATCCGTTTCTTGGTACGCGAGTTGCTGCAAATAGGAGTGAAATGGCGAGATTTTTCAGGTCTCTGTGGTTGAAGACAGCACAGAATGACTTGGATATTAGGCTATGGAGGTACGTATGGGGAAGCGAGACTGTGGTTTGGCTTACTGGTCTGCTTTTTTTTGGTTCTTTACGTGTTTACAATGAACATGTAGAAGAGCACAGAGACTAGTTTATAGCTTCAGTAACTGTAAAACATTGATGGGGCCCAAGTTACCACAATAAATGGCCACCACAGCCTATAACATTGTTAAGATTCGGCTATACGCAGTAACATATGATACTACACGGAAGTGCCAGATTCTGTTGCTCTACTTGAACCCTCAAGTTGAAGTACTTGTCAGAATCAAACAGACATACAGACATGAGTACATGTAGACAAACGTATAATGGAAACCTATAGCCTTAGTCCTGCGTTACTTACAGGTCAGCTTTGTAAATCCTTCTCAGTGCGCAAATGTAATGAGTATAATGTTCACTCATGTAGTGTCTGCTGTAGGCCTGTTCATCCGAGGCTGCTGGAACTCTTCTGCTCGCTGGAATTCTTGTGATCGCTGGAACTCTGCCTTGGTCGACGTTTGAGAGTCTCTATATACGGCATTTGGGGCTGTTTGCTTACATATGGCACGTGAGTGCGTCGATTTTTACATCTAGATCGCAATCGCTGAACGTGAAATCAGCGGCCTTCCAATGCGTGTGATCTCTTAATGGATTGACGAAAGTGGCTTGCACTGTACATATCTACCTAAGTTACAAGGTTTACAGCTAACTTTCGCACTTAGATTTTTTTCTTTTGCAACCCTTCATGACAAATTGCCTGTTGGCTTCTGTTTCGGGTTCTTTGGCTGACATTCATTTGATAATTTTTCTGACGCTTCACCAGTACGAGTGGCTGGCATTGTCAAAGCTTCACCCTCCATTGCTGGTGGTGGACTGTCCACCAATTCTCTAAGTCACCTCCTAGTTACCTAAGACTGACCGTCCGCTTTCGCGTCACCACCAGCACTGTCCCTCTGACCGTCCCCGGCCGCGTTTCCCGCGCGCCGAACATCCTCACTCAACTGACTAGGCCAGTGCCCTTCCTTGAAGCTGTCCATCTGATTGGCTACAGCTTATTCTACATAATTTTACATGTTAACATATTTAAATAATTAAAACTTGACCACTTTCACGTTCTAAATAAAGTAACAACAATATCCATTACATAATAAACGTTAAATTCTTTTACGTAAAACCAATACAATTTCCTTCTTAGTTTTGAATGCCACGGTCAGTAGCCTTGCACCAATGTGCTTTCTGATAAATAAATAAAGACCAAAAGTAACAATAATGCACTAAACTTTACAACAAATATTCTATTGTCAAATGATTCAATAAGATGTCATGCTGTCATCGTTCAATGTGTTTTGTGTGGAGGAAATGATGATCTGATGCTTAACTGAAAATACTAATAACTTATCTCTACTATATATTTTAATCAAATAAATTTACAGAGTTGATATTTACAATATTTGCCATTTTAATGATGACCTTCTATATGAAATATCGATCAAAGCGTTCAGATTTTAGCGTTCATATCTTTGTTACAAAACGTGTTAATTTCACTTCAACAGTAAATCCTAAAGTATTATAGATATGATAAATATTCAAATTTTATTAGAATCACCATGAAAATTTATGAAGGATGGTAGATTAAAATTACTGTAGCCTTATTCCCTGAATTACTACAGAATTGAATAGTTTTCGTAAATATTTCTCTTTATGACCGACCTTAGGGCCGCCATATTTAACACTGCTATGTCTCCCTGGCCACAGACAGCTTCTACGGGGTTTTCCTATGATATAGGTCCTCGTCTGCCTCACTCGCACACTACAGCACTTAGGCCTCATTCAGCGCAATAGACGCCTGTGAATTTCCTCTTCTCGTGGCGAATCTGTGCTCTTTGTAGCACAGGGTCCTGGACGACAGGGTTCATTTCACAATTCCTGAAAGCTGACTCTTACCGCCATATACACTGCTGGCCATTAAAATTGCTACAACAAGAAGAAATGCAGATGATAAACGGGTATTCATTGGACAAATATATTACACCACAACTGACATGTGATTACATTTTCACGCAGTTTGGGTGCATAGATTCTGAGAAATAAGTACCCAGAACAACCACCTCTGCCCGTAATAACGGCCTTGATACGCCTGGACATTGAATCAAACAGAGCTTGGATGGCGTGTACAGGTACAGCTGCCCATGCAGCTTCAACACGACACCGCAGTTCATCAAGAGTAGTGACTGGCGTATTGTGATGAGCCAGTTGCTCGGCCACCATTGACCAGACGTTTTCAATTGGTGAGACATCAGGAGAATGTGCTGGCCAGGGCAGCAGTTGAACATTTTCTGTATCCAGAAAGGCCCGTACAGGACCTGCAACATGCGGTCGTGCATTATCCTGCTGAAATGTAGGGTTTCGCAGGGATCGAATGAAGGGTAGAGCCACGGGTTCAAATGGTTCAAATGGCTCTGAGAACTATGGGACTTAACAGCTGTGGTCATCAGTCCTCTAGAACTTAGAACTACTTAAACCTAACTAACCTAAGGACATCACACACATCCATGCCCGAGGCAGGATTCGAACCTGCGACCGTAGCAGTCGCACGGTTCCGGACTGCGCGCCTAGAACCGCGAGACCACCGCGGCCGGCAGCCACGGGTCGTAACACATCTGAAATGTAACGTCCACTGTTCAAAGTGCCGTCATGCGAACAAGAGGTGACCGAGACGTGTAACCAATGGCACCCCATACCATCACGCCGGGTGATACGCCAGTATGGCGATGACGAATACACGCTTCCAATGTGCGTTTACTGCGATGTCGCCAAACACGGATGAAACCATCATGATGCTGTAAACAGAACCCGGATCCATTCGAAAAAATGATGTTTTGCCATTCGTGCACCCAAGTTCGTCGTTGAGTACACCATCGCAGGCGCTCCTGTCTGTGATGCAGCGTCAAGGGTAACCGCAGCCATGGTCTCCGAGCTGATAGTCCATGCTGCTGCAAACGTCGTCGAACTGTTCGTGCAGATGGTTGTTGTCTTGCAAACATCCCCATCTGTTGACTCAGGGATCGAGACGTGGCTGCACGAGCCGTTACAGCTATGCGGATAAGATGCCTGTCATCTCGACTGGTAGTGACACGACGCCATTGGCATCTAGCATGGCGTTCCGTATTACCCTCCTGAACCCACCGATTCCATATTCTGCTAACAGTCATTGGATCTCAACCAACGCGAGCAACAACGTCGCGATATGATAAACCGCAATCGCGCCTGGCTACAATCCGACCTTTATCAAAGTCGGAAACGTGGTGGTACGCATTTCTCCTCCTTACACGAGGCATCACAACAACGTTTCACCAGGCAACGCCGGTCAACTGCTGTTTGTGTATGAGAAATCGGTTGGAAACTTTCCTCATGTCAGCACGTTGTAGGTGTCGCCACCGGTACCAACCTTTTGTGAATGCTCTGAAAAACTAATCATTTACATATCACAGCATCATCTTCCTGTCGGTTAAATTTCGCGTCTGTAGCACGTTATATTCGCGGTGTAGCAATTTTGATGGCCAGTAGTGTACTTCAACGAGAGCGAAAAGCTCGTTAACTCACACATGTGAGATAACGGGCGAGTTGTGGCGCTCTGAAAATATTCTAAGTTCGGAGTTGGCGTGGCTGCACGGGCCGCTCGGCAAGCCATGGCTCGTCAGCAAATACGTGGTGCCAGACATTGGTTGGAGCGAGAGGGGTAGCCCCAGCGCGTGGGCCAGGCTGAGCGCGTGGCTGGGAATTTCATGTTAACGCTGTATCGAGAAGTGTGCTCTGTGTCAATGAATAAGATTCGTATGCCAGGAGTTCAAATATGGCGGACTTTGTGAAACCATAATGACCGACATTTCACAGTTCATGTAGAAATTAATAATAGCCAGAGGAATCATGATACCTTAAAAAGAAACATGTACCTTACCATTATTTGTATGATGATTTTGATGGTGTAATCAGATTTTCAATATCTTTATTAGTTTAAAGTTTAGTATCTGACTGTAAATTATACAAGTAACACCAGCAACGAATTTCCAAAATCTAAATGGTTCATCTGATTTTGTCGATCGACATGTCTTTAGAAAGCTATTAGTGTAAACCTAAATTGGTATGAATTACAGGCATGTAACTTGAATGGTACATGAGTTATTGGAGGTCAAAGTGGCCAATTACTACTGATCGCATCAGGCCATAAGTACTCCACAGTTACACAAAAAAACGGTAGCAGCATGCTTATAAGTATATTTATTCGTCTATGTCTTTGTTTATGTTCGATATATACTGTTCATGAAGAACTTGGTCAAATATTTACTGTGTTTTAGAAAGCACAAAGGCATTAGGCTACTGGCCTTCATTTGTTTCTATTCCTTTGATATATGTTTATTTAATTTGTTTATGTATTTAATAATGTGTGTTAGAGCGTGTTTATGGTCCAGCCGTAAGAATATTTATTTAATTTCGAGTTATTTAAATCTAAATCCAGTATTTTGTATGTGCTTCAATATGTTTGTGAGTGTGCATTGACTTGGAGACATAGCGGGAGCACTCTAACCAATCACAGCGCTCGTTACTACGGTAGGCGACTACCGGAGTAAATGGAATGGAGAGACTGTATGGAAGTGGGGGAGGAGCATCGGGTCACACAGAACACGGGGGAATGCTGGACGGTAAGGCGCGATGGACGGTTGCGGGAAATACTTGGAGAGTGTGGAGTAGTTTGCGTGTGGTCGCGGGAGATATAAATATTTCGTAGTGCCGACTTGTACACTTGTGAGATTCCCGTGGCCTCTGCAGTGAAGACGTAGAATGCATTTAGAAGTGAATATCTCGCGAGCTATGTTGTTGCTCGTAACTAATTACGTGACGTTGGAATCTATTGTTTCCCTGTTATTCAACTTATATTTTATTTAATTGCTCGACCATCGACACCAATAAGTGTTTTACAGTAATAAATGGCATTCTTAAATGTACTTCTGCTATCGTACTCATCATTTATAGTCGTTAAAATACCAGCAGATTTTATTTGATTGCAGTCTTTCATTTATAAATTTCTATGTTACATTCAAAATTCGCAATTGCCGAGTGACAGGATCCTTCAACTATTCGATTCATGCGTGTATTCAGATTGTATACTGTAGACTCAGCAGTGTTTGGCATGTAATGCGGTAAGTGTGTATCCCAGCCCCTAGACTACGAAACTAGCCAAAACTTTTAATATTTCAACTCTGAGCCTGAGGGTACGTAGTTGAGGGCCACCACACATTTTTTTGAAAGCCCGCACACACCTCCACTTCATAACATGTTGCGTGCCATATATATTACAAAGTAGTACCCAAATTTACAAGACACAAATTCATAATACAATAACACTAAGCGCCAGATCAAGTGTGCAATTTTTGTCGTGATTCTGATGCAGAATGCTTTAAAGTTAAAGAAACTTATATTTAACATAAGTTATGAATCGCGGCATATTAATTAAATGCCAAATAAAACTATAAATTTTTCAGAATCGACTGTCTACTGAAATGCTGCAGAAAAATCAGTGCGACTGCGGTCAATTTCACATAACCTTTTCGTCACAACGAAGACTCCAGTGGCGCTCCGCAGATTAGGAGCCGAGTATCCCGCAGAAATTCTGTATGGCTCTGCGTTCCATCGCCATCGTTTTGCTGGAACAAATCAATTGAAATTCGAATCGGATGTAGAGACCAGAAAACAAACGCTTTCCGAAACCACCCAGGATCTGCACTGAACACTTCCCCCAGTGGAATCGATACAAACAGATCTAAACTACACAGTAAAAAATTGATTTATAGCGTTTGCAAGATGTTTGTAAATTCTTCAATGATTCTGGCACGTTATTCAAGTCCCATTAGAGACATGAATATCGTGACAGATTTCATCGGCAAATTAATATTTTCTTTTAACTTAAATAACTCCCTCAGACTCAAAACTAACAACAAATATCAACAAATCTCACTCTTCGTTTAATTCTGTGCAGTGAAGCTGCGTACAGAAATCGACATTCCATACAACAATAAATTATTCCCTCAAAATATTCTCAGATAAGTAGATAAACATACATCTGTCTTCCTAGGTAAGCATTATTAATTTTCATTTTCCAAATTTTTCCGAACTCCCTGCACCCAAATTGCGTGACCATAAATTATAATTTGGAAATTGCAACAAACATAAAACCATCTAAAAACTTAATCCTAACACATGCATACACGTAAATAAATCCCTTATATATCCCCTAAAACCCAATTTAGATGCATACTGTGCACTGATTTTTGACTTGATACCGTTCACCAAATAATTGAGTTCTCTGACCTCCTCGCACCCAAATGTGCGTCTAAACTCTCTCTTTATAATTGCACAAACCTTGTGAAATAAATCATTCTGTGAGGAAACAAGACACAAGCAACAATAAAGCCTGAAATCAAATGTTGCACATTACCCCTCCAAATAATGTTATAATCTAAACACAAATACACCTATTTCTTAACCTCCTTTCCCCTTCTCAATGTACAGTCTCAGTTCTGTCACATTTCTTACTCCTAGAAGCTTTCCTGAAACAGGATATTTGAGTCGGTAGGCATTAGGGTGTGGACATTCTGCAACTACAATGGCCCATAGTACAGCTCAAACAACTTTTTTATATCTCCATCCACTTCGCTCGACTTTTCTTTCGTATGCACTAGGATTTTGTCTCCTATTTGGTATTTAATTGGTTTTTACCGCCCATCATGCCGATTCTTTCTTTCCGCTGCCAACTTCTCCATACGGGATTTTACCGCCTGCTTCCTCTCAGTGGCCGACTCAGACTGGCGCTGCAGGAACTCCACAATTTCCGTTAATAGAGACTTCGGTTTGACTCCCGTCACTACCTCCAAGGGCGAATATCCAATTGCGTTACTTTTCACGCTGTTTAGAACATCCTCAAATGAACATACGTATTTCACCCACTTTGAGTGTGTATCAGTCGTGTAAATCCGACACAGTCGTCCAACTTCTCGCATATACCGTGTAAGGTGGCAGAATAAATGGTCAGATTCGCACCTTGCATGAGACCTCTACAAATCGCAATGAGAAGGTGAAGATGACACCTAACGTAAATCGACAGTTATGAGAACATTTGCCTATCAATATGCAAAAAGGGATGCAAAAAGGGATGGCAGTCAATCGAACTGTAATTAACACACCATCCCTATACAATGCATGTCAAATGGTTCAAATGGCTCTGAGCACTATGGGACTTAACTTCTGAGGTCATCAGTCCCCTAGAACTTAGAACTAGTTAAACTTAACTAACCTAAGGACATCACATACATCCATGCCCGAGGCAGGATTCGAACCTGCGACCGTAGCGGTGCGCGGTTCCAGATTGTAGCGCCTAGAACCGCTCGGCCACTCCGGCCGGCACAATGCATGTCTTTGAGCAGAAGGTAGAACAGGGAATGTAAGTGGAGTCACTTTTAGTTTTGAAAAGCCAGTTCCACAACGGCGTAGCGAAACCACCCTGCGGGAGTTACGCCGACGACCACTTAAAGGGGTGGCGGGAAAGAGGACAGCGACCCCGGGCCAGGTGATTCAAGCTGGAGGGCCGCCTGTAGCGAGGGCATCGGTACAAGGGCAAAGAAGAAGCTTTAGAAAACTGTGTTTCGAAATTCCAACGGGAGACGAACAAAAGCAAGTGACGCATTTGCGTCCAGCGAGTGCGATACACGGAAAGGTCAATGTACTTTAGGCATCTAGAATGGGCACAAAACGTCCGATTGGCGGAAAGTCACTAGGAAGGAGAAAGCTACTGAAGTTTCGAAGCAGTTTGATAGAAGGGATGTTGCGATTGGTAGAGGGTGTTTCTACAAAATGAGAGGAATGCTCCTATCGGCCGAAAAAAGCCATGACGTGAAAAAGGAACCCAAGTAGAGGGAGGCAGTTCTGACATGAGAGGACAAGAGAGAAATTATGGTGGATGATTCTTCTCTGAACTGGCGTCAAGTGCAGAATGGAGCGCTTAACGCTCCGTACTACACAGAGAAGAAATTGGTGTGGACACTGCGTTCACAGCGGCTGCACTCCAGCTAAAATTAGCTGTAGCAACGTTTAGCTCCAGGTGTGGAGAAACGAACCAGCCAAATTAGTTAAGTGTTCCTGCGATAACTGAGAGGGCACTATAATATGCACGCTGCTCCAACCATGCACGTGTATATCGCCACATAATAAGACTAGGGCTGAGTACATGTTTTCTCGCATAACGAGAAACATAGGGAAGGTTTCTGCTGGAAAGTTCAGCAAAGGTGAGATTAGTTTTGTAGGAATTTCAGTGGAAGAGAGCGGCCTGGCAGACAGCAGCACGTCGCAGCTTAAGGTAAATACCGTGTACAGAGGCGTAAACTTTGTTGATTCACTAGCTTGCGTACACTGTAAACTCGAGCGGCCTTGTGTAATCTTGCGCTGAAATTTGTCACTTGACTAACCATCCACCGTAGACTTGATTGTCATCCTAAATAGTACCGAACTTTGAACCAGAATCGGAAGTTTTCGTAGTACTGACCAACATCATAACGTATGTGTAGGAAAAATTTTGTAATGAAAAGTCCAATTATACTTTCATATTATTTTGCTTAGGGTTAATGTAAACAAACTTCCAATTAAACTTTCATAACATTGTGTTTAAGATTAAGGTTCTTTCAGAGAGTTAATATTTAACATTGTTGTGTATAAACTTTTTTCACTTTTTGACATTGGCTAGATGCGTTATCCATTGCGCTGTTTTTATGGTTGGCGAGTTGAAAACAGTGTTAAAAGCTGTAATTTGGTGAGAAATATTGCAACATTAAACTTGCCATTCCACCTCACACAGTTGTTTCAATTCAAGAATAAGCAAAAGCAGAAACAAAACCCCAGCAACCTTACAAATGGCGACCCTGGCAGGATAGCAATTGGTCTGCCTGGATGAGAATTAGTCAAATTAGAAATAAAAACAAATTTTTGAATTTTGAAAAAAAAATTTTTTTTCATGTTGTTTTGTGACGAGGTTACCAAATGTATGTAAATGTATAGTGGACAAATACAGTAAATTTGTGATCCAAAGTGTAGAAAGGTTGTATTGACTCGTAGGATCAAAGTATCATTGAGTAGAAGCAGATTGTCCATTACCTCGCTGGCGCGCGCGAGGTTATTCACGGCATTGTTGAGTTGGGTTGAAATTCCACAAATAGTGAACAGTGTTGCTAATCTTGTGTACGTAGTCTAAGAAACTTTCTATAATATTTTGGAAACGGGTAAAGTCCTATAACTTAATGTTGACGAGAGCGCAGGCTCGCGCTGTTCGAGAAAGACAGAGGTTAGCTAAAGGAACTGAAATGGCGGAAAAACGGAGAGTATCGCAGATGGGTCAAACTCAAGATCTTGACAGGATAGAAATTGATGTAGAACAAAAGGTATCGAGTACAAGTCACGAAACGGGACGTAGCGATAGTGCAGAGGGAATGGTAGCAGTTTCAAGATCGGTATCACAGTCAGCGAATGCGCAAAAGCAAACTAATGACGCATCTAGTGGATCGGAAATAGAGTCAGAGGACGACCAACTTCGGTACGTTGAACCGAATATAGTAATTTTGAATCAAACGGGACAGTTTCTAACAGAAAGATTGTGTGTAAGTGCGTCCGCACTGTGCACGGAAGTCGGTGAAACGCCACGTGAAAGACACGAACGGGAAAATTTTCATCGAATAGTGGTAGGTGACGAGGGCCAAGAATCGGATAGCGTGTTTGCATTATTGAAGCAACTTACTATGGTAGTAAAACAAACGAGTGAAAGAACAAATGCAAGGCTAGAAGATTTGAGATTTGAAACAAATATAGGGTTAAAGAATTTAAAGATAGCAACGAATGCGGGATCAGCTGTTCCACATATTTGTCTGGGAAGCACAATCTCCAGTGATCCGTCTTACGTCTCTTCTGCGAAACAGCACATCCTTGTGGATCTTGAAATAGCGGAGTATTTTTTCGTAGCCCTTGCTGTCAAAGTTGATTTTGATGTTCTTCAGTCCAGGGTCATCATTTTGCGCTCTCCGCATATCCCTGCAGACCGCACGAATTTCCTTTTCCCCCGGTGCTCGTTTCATGTACAGCAGCCGAAATTCGTTCTTTGTCTCCTCCCCTTCATTGTCTTCCTCTCCAAAGAGCAGCCGCGACAGAGCATCGGCAATACAATTCTCGGTCCCATTAATGTGGCGTACCTGGTAACTAAACTGCTGCAGGAACATTGCCCAGCGCATCAAACGGTCGTTTAGTCTTCTACTGTCTTGCAGAAAGCTAAGGGCCTTAAGGTCGGATAGCATTGTTACCTCTCTACCTTCCAAATATATACGGAACTTTTTGAATCCATACACGATTGCAAGGAGCTGCTTCTCTGATATGCTGTATCCGTGTTCGTATTTGTTGAGTATACGGCTGGCGAAAGCCACACTCCGGTGTTCTATCTTCCGTCGATTTATTTTTCTTGGAAGATTTCGCAGCCTATCCCATAATCTAAACTGTCCGACGACAAACAGAACGGAAGTGTCATGCCGGGATAATAGAGCATCTTACTCGCACACAGTTTATCCTTTATGTTCTGAGATTCCTTTTCACATTCCTCGGCCCATTTCCAGGATGCGTTTTTCTTTAATAATTTACATAAATTTGGGTTATTCATTTCTCCTTCCCCCAAGAATTTTCGATAAAACCTACATAATGCGAGGTATGATTTTAATTGCTTTATGTTGGTTGGCCTTTTACAATCCGTGATTGATTTTAGTTTCTCGGTAGTTAGTAAAATTTCCTCAGATGTAAGAGCGTGTCCTAGAAACTGAATTTCCGGTCGGACAAATTCATATTTGGCAATCTTTAACGTCATCGATCCTCGTCTTAAGGCCACAAGCACTTCCTCTAGCAATTTACAGTGTTTGTACCAGGATTCCGTCGCTATTAAAATGTCGTCGACATAGATCACCAACTTACTCATTAAGCGTTCTCCTAAGACATGGCATAGCGCTCTCACAAATCTTGCCACTGAAATCGTGAGGCCGAACGGAACAACCTTAAACCGGTGGCTTCGTCCTTCGAATAAGAAAACTGTGAAAAGTCTGCTTTTTTCTGCCAATGGGATTTGCGAAAATCCTGAGGTCAAGTCAACACTAGACATCAATTTTAGGTTCCTGAAGTTTTGCAGCAGTTTCTCCATATTGCCAGGCTGGCCGAGTTCTCTCACAATTACCTTATTTGTCTTATGCGCATCTAACATGATGCTAACCGATTTGTCTTTTTTCTTTACAATTACAATGAGATTACAATAATCGCTCGTACACTGCTCTATAATATCCCATTTTAGCATTTGCCTGACGACTTCCCGATCAGCAAGAGGAATTACATAGGGCTTGTACTTAATTGGCTCATGCGGCTGCACTTAAATGGAGTATTGGAAGTCTGTTACTTCACCGGGACGATCAGAAAATATGTCCTTATAACGGCACAACAATTCACGTAACTCCTTTTTCTCTACCTCGGATATACCCTCGACTGCTTCTACCGTTTCCTTTATCTTGTCACACATAATGTTCTCTTCATCCGAACCATGTGTAATTATGGTGTGTGCACTCTGGTTGTCCCCCATAAAAGATTCTTAAATTTTACTTTCCTTTTTTCACCCTCAATTTCAAAATCCAAGCACCTACCCAAGCAGTGAAGCGAAGTTTTATATTTACATAAGAAATCTGTTCCCAGCACCACATCTTTTACATGTCCATTCACTACAAAGCATCCTATACTAAAATGATTCTCCTCGCACTTGAATTCCAAGAGCACTTCTTGCCTCATCATCTTACTTAAACTGCCAACTGCCATTTTAATTTTTACACTATTTACAGGTAGTAATATTAATTTCTTATTCTTTATCCTATGTACAAAACCTTCCGACTCTGTCGACACATTACTTCCACAATCGAGCAGTGTGTCTACTTTCTCGTCATTTACTTTAATTTCAATGATAAGCTGAACATTAATCATTTCTTTTTGCTCTTAACGCTGTTCCCTCAATAAATCATTCTCTATGTCTCGTTCCTTCTCTTCCATCTCTAGAGCACACTTATCCTTTTTGATTTACCCCTCAATTTTGTACTCGTCCCAAAATAACTCATTAAATGCTTTTTTTCGCCCCAAATTTCATTTTTCCCCCTTCTAGACCTCTCGCTATCTTAAACTTCTCCTGAGTCCACAAATGAGGTAGTAACGACCATAACGGCCTACCGTACCAATGCCAATCTGTTACAGTAAAATCACATTCCTCCTTAAGACACCATTCTGTCCAAATATCACTTTCTATATTAGAATCAAACTCACTGTATTCTTCCTTAAAATTATCAACATTAGCAGCTACAACATCATTATCATGAAATAAAGCATTACTTTTTACTCCCACGTCATTATTAACACCTTCACAAACAGTACTTCCAACAGTCGACAAATGACCAATATGAGAACCGATCATAGTTTCACCATCCTCTGCAGTTACATCACATAAACTGTAGCTACAGCGTCGTTCAATTTCAGAATCAACAGTACCATTGAATTCCCCTGCATTTTGATTTAAAACTGAGCAAAATACCTTTTCCTCTCCTACACGTTCCTGCACCACATTAATTTCAGATCCCACATTCATTCTCAAACAAACATTCTAGATCCACAGATCCATCCAGACTTTCGGGTTCACCTCCATTAGTAGAAAGATAAGCACAGATTTCTTCCACTGAAGTATCAGTACCAGCAGCTTCAACTTTCGTAACTTCAGCACATAAAACATAATTACTAGCTTCCTTCAAAAATAATTCATCAATCTCCAATACACACACACAAATTCATCAACAGCTGACGAGACTAACGCTACGCTGTCCTTATTAACCTCTTTCGCACCTTTAGCCGTCACAATATCACCTGGAACATCATCACCTTCATCACTGTAATCGTTACAGCTGGTTAGTACCTCTTTAGAATTTTCTATACCATTTAACGCCACCAAATTCAGCTTCACCTCAGCCTCCTTTTGCCACATAGAATCTTTCATTGTATTAACATTCACACACACTTTCGTCTCACATTTATAAAACAAATCATTTAGCACTAAAAAGTCATCACCTCTATCGTTATCTTTCATTACCTTTGGATTACGCCTTTTATGTATGAACTGACTTGAAAATTTATCTATTTGATTCTCACCTCTTGCTAATTTCATTTCAATATTCTGACGCCTTTCTGCCGGTTTACTGACATCTATCACATTTCCATTTACTCGCGTCCTATTCATCGCCGGTTTGTTTTCCGTCTCCGGACCTGAGATGCGGCTAAACTTAGTTTCCCGATCTCCCATTACGCTGGTTCATTTCGCCAGGTATCGGTACCTCAAATCTACGTTCTTGGTGTCGGTCCCTGTCACGAAAGTATCCGTTCCCATTACCCCTTTGAAATTTATCATTGGATATGTTCCTGCTACCGTTTCTCATATCAAAGCGTTCTGTTGGTAACTTCCTGGATGTCTTTCATATTAATTACTTGGACTGTAATTCTGATTTACACTCTGAAAATTATTTGTCTGCTTACTTTACAATTTAAATTTTAACGCCCCTTTAATTTTTCTACAAAGTCCAAAAATTCGTCTATTGAGTTGCTAGGACTGTACACTAGATTCACTGCAAATTTTCTGCTAACCGCCTTTTCAACGTCGTAATTTCAGTAAGCACTCCCAATGGACGTTTCACATACATTAATCTTTCAAGTTCACGTTTACAAAATTCTCGCGTCGACCCGTTCCCGTATTTAAATGTTGGCCAGTTTAGAAACTCATTTTGGAGTCGCGTTTGCTTCACTTAACTCCAGAACTTGTTCAGGAAACTGCTTTTACATATTTCGTAGATAGTGTGTATGTTTGCCTACGTATGCGGCTCACCTTCCAAATATAGTTTCACGAATTTTATCTTAGCCTCGTCGGATATTCCCCTTATAAAACCATCGCTGCATGCTGCTAGAAAATTTACTGGGTGATACTTCCCGTCATCTCCGAAACATTTGACCGTTCCCGAGTTCATCCACGGAACACTGATCACTGTAGAGATTTGATGGAATTCAATTCGCTTTTTATTTCAGTGATTTGCTTTTTAACTCCACCAGTTTCAGTTTTAACGCCAGATTCCAGTTGTTCCTTTAGTTTATCTACTTCTTTCTTCCCTTTACCTATTTGGACAGATAAGTTGCTAATAGCATCTGTCGTCTCAGCCATTTGAGCCTCTCACGTTGCCTCCCAGATCTGCCTGCAACTTCTCCACCTTATCACTTAAATTTTTCTCCGTTTGATCTACCTTTGAGTCAAGTATCCCAACTTCACCAGAAATTTTGCCCATTTCATCTCGAATGGTTTTTAATTTTCCGTCTATCCATTACTCGATTCCACTAGCAATTTTACTTACTTCGTCTTTCACAACCGAAGCTATTTCGGATTGAACCGATCAGTTTTTAAATTTACGTTACCTATGTCGGCTTTAACAGAATCAATTTTTGATCCCAATCCTCTTATCATTTGCATTGATTTCGACATCATGTCTTCCCCAAATTCATCTCCCTTGCCTGATTTCGGACTATTTGCCCTAGTAAATTCACCGCCGATCACGCTCTCCCGCTCCGACTTCGGGCTAAGCGGCTCGCTTGTATTTTCGGACCACACAAACTGGCCGACTGCTTAATACTAGCGGCGTCTATTATTGGCGATTGGACTGCAGAATCATACATAATCTCGCTATCAGCGCAGGTACTTAGCTTTGTTGTGGTGGATCCGTCTGCCATGGTATTGCTGCCGATGTTGCAGTTGAAGCCAACGCTGAAGATCTCGTAGCCTCTGCTGTGTTGCTGCAAACGCCGCTGCGCGATGAATCGCCGTTGAAGATGCCGCTCCTGGCTGAAACCACGTGCTCTCGATGTCGAATTTTCTTCCGCATTACTTTTTTCTTATCACTACTAACCACTGCTAAAACTCGGTGCATACAACTGTTGCAAAATTCGTAGCTCAGAGCCCCCACGCAAACTGCCTAAACTGCCACAGACTTGGGACCTAGATCACAGAATGTCGTTAACTGTGAGAATTACAGCTGTGGTTTCACAACTGTTAAAGAAATCTAACATTCAGTCCTGAACCGATCTCACATTTAACTTTTGCGAGAGGTCCTGCCTATCGAAGTTCAGATAATACTTTTGGAAACACTTTGCAGAATTCAAATCCAATTCTAAAACTTTCCAGAGTTTATATTCCGCAACTAACACTTTCCAAAATCCAATACTGTTCCAACACTTTGCAAAATTCTTATCGCTCAATTAACACTTTCCAAATTCCTATCCTGGCTGAGCCCCCAATTGCGAGCTAACATCCCAAAGATATTCGGGATCACATGCGGTTCCTCTTCGTCGAAACGTCGAGGCTCAAACTCGTCTAGGGATTGAACCACAATTGTCGCATTACACGCCCTAAATTAGACTCTTGTGACCCTTTGGTTACAGTGTCTGGCTGATGACAAGTTTGCGAAATTGTATGAAACCTACAACGTTAACATAACAACAGTAATAATAATAACGGGAGCTAAATTAAGGACCCATACATAAATGATGTAGACCACACAGTTGCGATTTGGTTAGAATAACGTATATTCAGAAAGCAAATTAATAGCGAAAGCGGTCGTATTTAGAATTACTATTACACTCGAGCGCATATCCATTTGACACAGTTCGATCACTCACAATCTCATCACGAATTACAAGTTCATTGCACCATCTCGTTAACTACGCGAAACGTTGGAGTTCACACCAGGCGCACGACTGCCTTGCACCAATGTGCTTTCTGATAAATAAATGAAGAACAAAAGCAACTATTGTGCACTAAACTTTACAACAAATATTCTATTACCTAATGATTCAATAAGGTGTCATGCTGTCGTCGTTCAATGTGTTTTGTGTGGAGGAAATGATGCTTTGATGCTTAACTGAAAATACTGATAATTTAACTTTACTATATCTTTTAAGGAAATAAAGTTACAGAGTTGATATTTACAACATTTGCCATTTTAATGATGCCTTTCTATGTGAAATGTCGATCGATAAGATCGACCGTAGGGTTCAGATTCTAGAATTCATGTCATTGTTGTAAAACATGTTAATTTCACTGTAACAGCAAATCCTAAACTATTATAGATATGATCAATATTCAAGTTTTATTAGGATCACCATGAAAATTTATGAAGGATGGTAGATTAAAATTACTGTAGCTTCATTCCATGAATTACTACAAAATTAAATAGT
The DNA here is from genome assembly GCF_021461385.2 of Schistocerca piceifrons. Lineage (NCBI taxonomy): Eukaryota > Metazoa > Arthropoda > Insecta > Orthoptera > Acrididae > Schistocerca > Schistocerca piceifrons. The sequence continues at coordinate 333,265,705 of NC_060149.1, forward strand.
TTTCATAAATGTTTCTCTTTATGGCTGATCTTAGGTCCGCCATATTTAACACTGCTACGTCCCCGTGGCAACAAACAGCTTCTACGGGGTTTCCCTATGATGTAGGTTCTCGTCTGCCTCACTCGCACACTACAGCACTTAGGTCTCATTCAGCACAATAGACGTCTGTGAATTTCACCTTCTCGTGGCGAATCTGCGCTCTTTGTGGCACACGGTCCTGGGTGACATCGTTTGTTTCGCAATTCCTGAAGGCTGACTCTTTAGGCCATATACTTAAATGAGAGCGAAATGCTCGTTAACTCACACCCTGTGGTATTCAGACTGCTTGTGATGCAAGTGCCTCTCTGTGTGGCCACCAAGGCTGCAGACAAATGCACGCCCATTTCAAATGTTGTTTCTCCATTGTTCCATTGGTCAGATCTGGATTTTGCACTTTAATCCTTAAAATCTTTTCTTCTCGCAGGTCTATTTGTATGACGTCACACAGGCGCTGTTTCCTTTCTGCCTACTGCTAACCTTTGTTCTTTGTTTCCCTTAGATGCGGGGACCTATTGCTTCTTATTTCTTCTGGTTCCTCATCACGGAAGTCTCTCTTCTCTCTCGGCTCTGTGTCTGATTCTACCTGGATTCCTACTGATACCCCTGGTGTCGCATTTGCCCTCGTGAGCAGTGTCTCTTGGCTGCCTAATGTCTGTTCTTCTCTCCCGGTGTGCAAGATTCACTGGTTCAGTTCCAGTTCTGTCTGTAACCGTACTGGTCTGCTCTTGACCCACAGCGTCTATGTTGCGTAATCTATGATTATTTTTAAACTCTCGCAGGAATCTCTGCTTAAAATTCCTTCATACGCCTAACTGTTCCTTCACAATATGAAACTTGGGTCCCACAGAAACGTCGTCATCTATCCTCAGCGAAGACACTGAGCCTCCACGCGTCTCCATTACTTCTTTAGTGATCACTTTATAAGTTTCACTCTTTCGTCAGCGTTACTGCCCATAACATTCTTATATGCTGCTTCCCTTATTACACTAACCCGAGTGCCACTATCTGCTATGAAATTTGTGGTTCCTACTCTTCCCTTACATATACTTAATCAACCCTGCCCTAGACGTCTGCTGAGTACAGCTTTGCAGCACAAGTCGACTGCATACTTATGCCATCCTTTTGTTTTCAGGTTTCCGAGCCCTCGTACCTTCTAGCCTAGCATCAGCATTACACTGTGTGGCTAAGTGTCCTGGTTCTTAACGGACGTAACACATCACGGGTCTTACCTTATCACATGGTCCCGGATGCCCTTGAAGATCGCATTGATGACACATCATCGTTCGCATATGCTTCTGATCTCTCTGTGATGACCTCTGCATAGGCCGCGCGAGGAAGCCGCGCTTTCTGAGCCGCCTTGCTATGGCTCGTGCGGCTCCCCTTCGGGTATGGGTGTGTGTGTTGTCCTTAGCGTGAGTTAGTTTAAGTGAGATTAAGTAGTGTGTAAGCCTAGGGACCGATGACCTCAGCAGTTTGGTCCCATGGAAACTACCACAAATTTCCAAATACCTCTGCATAAAGTTTCCTTCTCGGCAGTGGTGGAGGACAGAGTGTCCGTTTCTCTGGTCACTACATATCTGCTGGAAGGCGTCTGTTTTCTTTATGTGTCTCTCCATAGTGTAGTTCCGCATTTCCTTGCATGATGGCATCCTCTCTTATATCTAAAAGTATAATACCTCGGGCGCCTGGACTCAGCGAACTTTTCTTTACAAGAGGCTTGGATTAACGTTAAATCCTTTCCCCTTTCTCTCACAATGATTTTAATTCTCTCATATTCGATTCCCTGTATGAGTCTTACTTGCTTCAGTTTCCCAATCAGAGCTTGGCGCACTGGGCGAATTCTCGCCATCAGTGCTGCAATGTGTCAATGCGCCTCGCCCATCCAATGCAGTCCTGTTCTATCTACTAGAGAACAATAGAAACGTATGGTAATCCAAAGTATTTTATCACTCATAGTTCTCCAATGAAATTCCTTTCACATCTGCCCAATTTGCTGTCAAATTGCGTACGAGTAGTTTATATATAACTGCACCCGTCCTAGTTTTAATAACACACTGTGACTAAGGCTTGGCGTTAATTCAAAGGATAGGTCACAATTGTCTAGTAATTCTCTAGATTTATCTTTATTTCTATAAAAAGGACACAGAATTAACTTAAATTCGTCAGACAAGAATATATACTGAGCGGGGACCTCACTACCTTTTGGATTCATATTAAGTGTTTTTTCGTCCTTTCTCGAAGCTGCAGACTTGGTTTTCACAGCATTTGTCGGTTAGGCGACGGCCCTTCGTCAGTTTTTCCTGCAGGCGTGATTTTGGAATTCGGCGGTGTAAGCTCACACCTGCCGCAGATTGAGACGTCGGAGACCACGACCTCTATTGTCTTAATTCTGGCAAGGCGTCCTTTGATATTTACCACAATGGGCTGCTGGCTGTGGTCGTGTAATTCTGCGACAGGGGATGGCGAACAACCACCCAACTTCTTCTTCTTTCTCCCTTCTTCTTGCTTCGCTCCTAAAAAGGACTGCTCCGTCTGTAAACTGTATCTGATCTACGTCAAAAGCCGAAGCCGATTCGTCCTAAGACGGGGCTCTTCCTAGGGGAAAATGCTGCCTTTCATACTCTAAGGCACCCTTCATCTTAGTAAATTTACTCAGCCAGATATCGAAGCCGGGACCCCACATCTGACACCAATTTATGTGTTGTAACGCGACGTGGGTTGCAGCATACTCACTCAGAAGCTTGCGCTAAGATTAGGGCTGTTGCGATATTTTGGGTCATCCATTACTTGGTGCACGAGCGGCTGCGTACAGGAGTGAAAAGGGTGTAAGGTGGCTGGAATTTCACACCTTACAAGCTCTCATCTACATACTTTACCATGATTTACAACTGGAATTAGGTATTATTTGATAGGTTGTACATCATATATATGAATATTTAAAGAAGACTGACATTGTCACGTACACCTTGTAAATACACTCCTGGAAATTGAAATAAGAACACCGTGAATTCATTGTCCCAGGAAGGGGAAACTTTATTGACACATTCCTGGGGTCAGATACATCACATGATCACACTGACAGAACCACAGGCACATAGACACAGGCAACAGAGCATGCACAATGTCGGCACTAGTACAGTGTACATCCGCCTCTCGCAGCAATGCAGGCTGCTATTCTCCCATGGAGACGATCGTAGAGATGCTGGATGTAGTCCTGTGGAACGGCTTGCCATGCCATTTCCACCTGGCGCCTCAGTTTGACCATCGTTCGTGCTGGACGTGCAGACCGCGTGAGACGACGCTTCATCCAGTCCCAAACATGCTCAATGGGGGACAGATCCGGAGATCTTGCTGGCCAGGGTAGTTGACTTACACCTTCTAGAGCACGTTGGGTGGCACGGGATACATGCGGACGTGCATTGTCCTGTTGGAACAGCAAGTTCCCTTGCCGGTCTAGGAATGGTAGAACGATGGGTTCGATGACGGTTTGGATGTACCGTGCACTATTCAGTGTCCCCTCGACGATCACCAGTGGTGTACGGCCAGTGTAGGAGATCGCTCCCCACACCATGATGCCGGGTGTTGGCCCTGTGTGCCTCGGTCGTATGCAGTCCTGATTGTGGCGCTCACCTGCACGGCGCCAAACACGCATACGACCATCATTGGCACCAAGGCAGAAGCGACTCTCGTCGCTGAAGACGACACGTCTCCATTCGTCCCTCCATTCACGCCTGTCGCGACACCACTGGAGGCGGGCTGCACGATGTTGGGGCGTGAGCGGAAGACGGCCTAACGGTGTGCGGGACCGTAGCCCAGCTTCATGGAGACGGTTGCGAATGGTCCTCGCCGATACCCCAGGAGCAACAGTGTCCCTAATTTGCTGGGAAGTGGCGGTGCGGTCCCCTACGGCACTGCGTAGGATCCTACGGTCTTGGCGTGCATCCGTGCGTCGCTGCGGTCCGGTCCCTGGTCGACGGGCACGTGCACCTTCCGCCGACCACTGGCGACAACATCGATGTACTGTGGAGACCTCACGCCCCACGTGTTGAGCAATTCGGCGGTACGTCCACCCGGCCTCCCGCATGCCCACTATACGCCCTCGCTCAAAGTCCGTCAACTGCACATACGGTTCACGTCCACGCTGTCGCGGCATGCTACCAGTGTTAAAGACTGCGATGGAGCTCCGTATGCCACGGCAAACTGGCTGACACTGACGGCGGAGGTGCACAAATGCTGCGCAGCTAGCGCCATTCGACGGCCAACACCGCGGTTCCTGGTGTGTCCGCTGTGCCGTGCGTGTGATCATTGCTTGTACAGCCCTCTCGCAGTGTCCGGAGCAAGTATGGTGGGTCTGACACACCGGTGTCAATGTGTTCTTTTTTCCATTTCCAGGAGTGTAGTTGTTAACACTTATGGCATTAAAAGTCACGGAGTGTCTTTATTATCAAAGTGGCGTAATGAATGATTGCCTATACTAGTAGAGGTTGGAACGCCAGTGGAAATGAAACGAGAGGCATAAGTCAAGCCCTGGGTGGAAAAACCCGTACAGGTGTGTTGGTCCTGCTTGACACAGGAAGTACCCAACTCGGACGGTCGGTGTACCTGAGCGCTGAAGCACAATACAACGGTGGCCGGCCGGTATTGTAGCTGGGTCGAAAGGATAACCGGATAATACTTCAGAAACTCTGAAAATCTTGGACGCATTTGTAATATATAAAGGGGTATTTGTAATATATAAAGGGGTTTTAATCTACAATAAATGTATAAGCAGAAACAGCATTTATTATTTTGTATTTACTAGTTCCCTCAATCGTTCATTTATGTTTATGCTGTAATTTATATGTTGAAGAGCAAGAAGGAGGAGATAATATCACCACTAAGAGATCCTATGATCTGCTTCAGGGGATAGTCAGACAGGGCCAAATCTTCATTTTCGCGCTCAATATTTTCCGTTGCTCACATTCATTTAGATTTCATGGAAGCGGACGGAGTCAAGCTGAGATTTTTCAGGTCTCTGTGGATGAGGACAGTACACAATGTCTTGCATGTGGATATGGTGATGATATGGAAATGAGACTATGGGTTGGCTTAGTGATTTGCTTTTTATTATTTCTTCACTTGTTTGCAATGAACGTGCAGAAGAGCATAGACACTAGTTTATGATTTCAGTAAGTGTAAAACATACATGAGACTTACTAGGTTCTTCAATAAATTACCAAAACAGATGGCCAGCCCAGCGTGTGGACTTTGTTAAGATTCGTGTATACAGAGTAATGTATAGTACTACACGCCACGAGCCATGTGAGTGCCAGATTGTATTGCCCCAGTCGAACCCTTCAGTTCAAGTACCCATCAAGAAGAAAGTGACATACACACATAGGTACATGTAGACAAATGTACGATGGAAACCAATAATCGTAGTCCAGAGGCGCATTGCAGGCAAGCTTTGCAAGTCCTTCTGAGTGATAACGCTTATTTGAGTGTAAAACTAATCCATACAGCATCTGCTGTAGCCCAGTTCATGTAAGGCTGCTAGAACTCTTCTGCTTGCTGGAACCCTTATGCTCGCTGGGACTTTTCTGGCCGGCCACCACTTACAGCAACTTCAAGTATGCCGGCCGCTGTGGCCGAGTGGTTCTAGGCACTTCAGTCTGGAACCGCGCGACCGCTATGGTCGCAGGTTCGAATCCTGCCTCGGGCACTGATGTATGTGATGTCCTTATGTTAGTTAGGTTTAAGTACTTCTAAGTCTAGGGGACTGATGACCTCAGATGTTAAGTCCCACAGTGCTTAGAGCCATTTGAACCATTTGGTCTTTTCTGCTCATTGGAACTCTGCCATGATTGACGTTTGAGTGCCTCTATATACGGCATTTGGAGCTGTTTGCTTACAGATGGTACGTGACTACGTCGCTTTTTACTCCAATTTCCAATGAGTGAGCGTGAAATCAGCAGTCTCCCAATGTGTGTGAATTCTTAGTGAAGCGACCAAAGCGGCTTGTACTGGGCGTCTCTACATAAGTTGCAAGGCTTACAAATTTATTAATACTTAGATGATGTTTCTTGATTTTTCAACCCTTCATGATTCAGTCATTACAGTGGTATAATCATAGCAGTCATATTAAGAGCTGACGTAAGTGTGGCTGATGTAGGAAAAACAAGATTGTTCCTCTTTTAACAATAGTGCTTTATTTTCACACAAAGTACGTTAACAATGTGTAATAAAATAATATTGCTTCTTAAAAAATTGCTATCTTCATAATTTGCTCTTACTGTAGCTGAAACAGATTTCCAAAACACAGGACACGAAGAAAATGGGAGGTGCACATTTAACGCAAGCAACAATATGACTGCACGGAAGGAACAGAACTCCCATTTCTTGGCTCTGAGCACTATGCGAATTAACTTCTGAGGTCATCAGTCCCCTAGAACTTAGAACTAATTAAACCTAACTAGCCTAAGGACATCACACACATCCATACCCGAGGCAGGATTCAAACCTGCGACCGTAGCGGTCGCTCGGTTCCAGACTGTAGCGCTTAGAACCGCTTTTTTTAAATTTTTTTATTAATCTCATTTTGTTCGTTTTTGTTCGTTGTATCTGCTCGGGGCGGACGTCGCAAGACGCCCGTTTCAGTTATTCGTTGATCCATTAACTCAGTTTATTTATTACAGAGGGCAGCTAACCCTTACACCCTACTTAATCTAATTTAAACTAACCTACGCTAAGGACAACACACACACCCATGCCCCAGGGAGAACTCGAACCTCCGACGGGGAGAGCCGCGCGAACCGTGGCAAGGCGCCTGAAACCGCGCGGCTACCCCGAGCGGCATCGTCAGTGGATATTACGCTACAATACATCGAAACGATATAATTACAACCCATAGTAAATCCCATGCGCATGTCTCAGAGTTGCCTGTGGCGATTTTCTTTATAAATAACGATGTGCGATTCGACTAGTAGGTGGATCTCATATTCGTTTCCGGTAGTAGGAGTCCGGATGCTTTTGATCGGATTGCATACCACTAACATAGCAGCAAATTCTCGAATAAGTTTTGTTAAGTGTCCTCTCTGGGTGTTAACATTTGTTCTTGAGACAGTTGATCCCTGCAGATGCTGATGTGTCGCCGGCGGTGAGTATTGGCAGAAATGGCTTTCTGTCCATGCGGACAATCAAGGGCGCCCAAACCTGTGGCAAGGGGAGCCGTGATTCCCCCCCCCCCCTCCCTCCCTCCGCCACCCATCCCCATAGCTCTCAGTAAAAGGAAGAAATATAGTGTAGTCAGGTGTTTTTCTTTCAAGAAAGTGATTTAAAAGTCGGTATTACATAGCGCAACGGCGCTGTTATTTGTGTTTCGTCCTACAGAAAATAGTTTTACTCACCTGATTTCTTCTTTTGCAGTCCTTTACACACGCGTTTCCTATTAAAAAAATGCGTAATGTTCGTCGGCTAGAGCAAGCTGTAGCGGGAACTAGCCGCATTACACATCTCCTCTACAGATCGCATCAAAATGTTTTTCAGTATTAGGTTAGCTGAGCGATAAATTGAAAGATAGTTTGCGAGTAAAATATTCTATATATTGTGACTTGTTTGATACAAAACACCTCCAAGCTCGTGCTAATCTTAAGTTACAGTTTCGTCATTCACGCGCAATCGCACTCATTCGTGATAGCTAGCTTATGATTACTAACCGAACCTCTTACCGAAAGAATTAACAAGCGGACTGTCTGTGACAGAGCGCTCGCTCAAATATTACACAATTTGACCACTAAGAACATTCAGTTCGTAGTCAGGCCTTGTATAAGACGCCACACGAGTTTTGGTTGTTTGAAAGTCACAATTTACATATTAAAATCGAAATTTCACGTGTTCATCTTTTTCACACGTTCGCACCCACTTTGCGGCACTTAACATTTATTCCGAAAATTTTCACATCTATTCAGAGGTCCTTATATCCAGGTCCGAAGACGAACACTGCTGAGAGGCTTCACAAAGCCCACAAAATACGCGCTACGTATTTGTGATATACATCGCAAACAATCCAATATCAGTATTAAACCTCGCAATTCTGCTTCTTTTTCACTTGAGCAATCACAAATGAATAGTTTTATGAACAATTTATAAAGAAGCAAATTTAAAAAATCCGCAAATATCAAAATAACACACTCATTAAATAAAAAATTATCGTAAAATGTATCTTGTTTTCTCAGTCCCATGAACTGGATAGTTGGACTGAGTTCCCCTAAGTATCATTCGCTCTCTCAGTACACAATTCTGACACTAATGTATACTCAGTTAGTAGATATAACAATATTCATTTATTTAATACTTCGCATTCACACTTATAATCAAACGAAATAGCAATAATTAATGACAGTCGGAATAATCGCAATAAATACAGTTTTGTTTTAACGACCTGATAATTTCCTAGTCCGCGAGATGCTGACATCTTTCGGCCGCAGTCGAAACAACTTGCAGCTAGCTACTGCCGATTTTACACAGAGTTATGAGGAACTTGCCCCTCTTCTTGCAGAGGTGTACTGTAGGTCTCTAGACGAGCGTAGCGTTCCAAAAGATTGGAAAAGGGCACAGGTGATCCCGTTTTCAAGAAGGGACGTCGAACAGATGTGCAGAACTATAGACCTATATCTCTAACGTCGATGAGTTGTAGAATTTTGGAACACGTATTATGTTCGAGTATAATGACTTTACAGGAGACTAGAAATCTACTCTGTAGGAATCAGTATGGGTTTCGAAAAAGACGATCGTGTGAAACCCAGCTCGCGCTATTCGTCCACGAGACTTAGAGGGCCATTGACACCGGTTCCCAGGTAGATGCCGTGTTTCTTGACTTCCGCAAGGCGCTAGATACAGTTCCCCACTGTCGTTTAATGAACAAAGTAAGAGCATATGGACTATCAGACCAATTGTGTGATTGGATTGAAGAGTTCCTAGTTAACAGAACGCAGTATATCATTCTCAATGGAGAAAAGTCTTCCGAAGTAAGAGTGACTTCAGGTGTGCCGCAGGGGAGTGTCGTAGGACCGTTGATATACACAATATATATAAATGACCTTGTGGATAACATCGGAAGTTCACTGACGCTTTTTGCGGATGATGCTGCAGTATATCGAGAGGTTGTAACAATGGAAAATTGTACTGAAATGCAGGAGGATCTGCAACGAATTGGCGCATGGTGCAGCGAATGGCAATTGAATCTCAACGTAGACAAGTGTAATGTGCTGCGAATACATAGAAAGAAAGATCCTTTATCATTTAGATACAATATAGCAGGTCAGCAACTGGAAGCAGTTAATTCCATAAATTATCTGGGAGTAGGCATTAGGAGTGATTTAAAATGGAATGACCATATAAAATTAATCGTCGGTAAAGCAGATGTCAGACTGAGATTCATTGGAAGAATCCTAAGGAATTGCAGTCCGAAAACAAAGGAAGTATGTTACAGTACACTTGTTCGCCCACTGCTTGAATACCGTTCATCGGTGTGGGATCCGTAGCAGATAGGGTTGATAGAAGAGATAGAGAAGATCCAACGGAGAGCAGCGCGCTTCGTTACAGGATCATTTAGTAATTGCAAAAGCGTTACGGAGATGATAGATAAACTCCAGTGAAAGACTCTCAAACAGCTCTACCCAATGCTCAACAGGGAAAGCACACTGAATAGGAGGGTGTCTAGGTCCTTATACATGACACTGATTAGACCTCTGATGACATACACAGCTCCCGTCTGGGGATATGCAGCTCCCACACGACTGCGTCGCCTGCAGATCATACAGAACAAGGTGCTACGAATCATTAGCAATGCTCCACGCTACACACGCACCGTGGATCTTCACCATGAATACCACCTTGATACCCTCAAGGAAGTATTCAAAAAACACGCCACACGACTATACAGGAACTCGAGACACTCGAACAATCCTTTCATCCTCACTCTGGGAAACTACGATCACAACCACAGGTGGAAACACAAGCGGCCAAAGACACTGCTAGCTAGGGCATAGCCACCTATGGTTAACTAACATACGCAAACAGCGAGAAACGTCGGCAAACCCCTGCATATCAGCAACACTGACTGGCAACTACCAGCTGCTATTAGTGCCGACCAACAGGCCACAGAAGGGACACCGACGAGCTCGCCCACAGACGCACAAACAATCAACCAACATTCCCTCACACTGTGCCTCCGGTATATGACCTATCGGACACAAGATCGATAACAAACCTAACTGTTGCAGGTTGCTGACGCTGAACGAGGACTCTGTACCAGCACCCAGCGCCAGCCGCCGAGCAGCACAAACGCACAACGTCAAGGTATCGACATGCATGATACTCACTACTAACAAAGCCTATCCTTACACAACCTATCGCAGGCAGCAAGACAACCGCTACTGCTCTTGCCGCCCGACCTAACTTTCGCAGAGGTTTTTTTCCCTTGGCTCTTGCCTTGGCACTTTTTTTTCTCTGCCCTTCAAACCGCTACCCTTCGCCAGATTTCGACCAATCTATCTCCAGATGAGCGCGTATTAATGGTTAATCCTAACCAGACGTACACAAACATCGCAGTACCCACATCCTGCGACACCTCACTTTAGTGAATACTAACCCTTATGCAGAGATGGCAGTAGACCTTTTGTGTTGGCCATCATGCCGGTGTGGGCGTGGAGGGGCTCCACCTCTTATTATAAAAAAAACTCTGTAAGAGAGACGCTCAGTAGCTCGGTACGGGCTTTTGTTGAAGTTTCGGGAACATACCTTCACCGAGGAGTCAAGCAGTATATTGCTCCCTCCTACGTATATCTCGCGAAGAGACCATAAGGATAAAATCAGAGGGATTAGAGCCCACACAGAGGCATACCAACTATCTTTCTTTCCACGAACAATACGAGACTGAAATAGAAGGGAGAACCGATAGAGGTACTCAAGGTACCCTCGGCCACACACCGTCAGGTGACTTGCGAAGTATGGATGTAGATGTAGAGTTAGATGTCATACGAGACATGATTCATGTGTGAAACTGTTTATAACAGGGTTGGAACATGAAATTTTTTATGGTTACTTAAAGTCGCTATTCAGCTTTGAAATTATTAAAAATACTGCGTACTCCAGTTCTTGCCCCCCTCCCGTACAGACTGTCATATGGGAGCTCTTCGACACTGTTGTCACCTCTTGCCTGCGCAAGTGTGTGTGGCCAATGGAGGCCCTCTGCCTCACCCTCCGCCACACTACGAGTATTAAAATCATCTCCAAGGCGCTAGCTGCTGCCTGATTCTTCGACGCGAAGAAGCAATAGAAGCGCTCGGTGACACCGAGAGTAGCTGAGCCTGTAGAAAATGAGAGTTGTACAGAAGGTGCAGAAGCTGTTTGCTGTAGCTATCCAACACGACATGATTTAGATGGTGGGAGAGACGTTCGTGTATTTTACTAGCTTATATTTAAAATAAAGTGCATATTTACATCTACATCTACATTGATACTCCGAAATCCTCCTTACTGCACGCGGTGGAGGATACATCGTACCGCTACCAGTCGTTTCCTTTCCTGTTCCACTCGCAAATAGAACGGGGGAAAAACGACTGTCTGTAAGCCTCCGTATGAGCCCTAAGTTCTCGTATCTCGTCTTCGTGGTCCTTACGCGCAATATACGCTGTCGACAGTAGAATCGTTCGGCAGTCAGCTTCAAATGCCGGTTCTCTAAATTTTCTCAGTAGTATTCCTCGAGAAGAATGCCGCCTTCCTTCCAGGGATTCCCCTTTGAGTTCCCGAAAGCTTCTCCGTAACACTTGCGTATTGTTCGAACCTACTAGTAACAAATCGAACAGCCCGCTTATGAATTGCTTCGATGCCTATCAGATCCGGTCCGGATTCCAAACGTTCGAGTAGTACCCAAGAATATGTCGCACTAGCGTCCTATACGCGATCTTCTTTACAGATGAATGACACTTCCCTAGAATTTTCCCAATAAACCTAAGTCGACCATTAGCTTTCCCTACCGAAAACCTCACATGCTCGTTCCATTTCATTTCGCTCTGCAACGTTACATCTGGATATTTAAAAGACGTGCCTGTATCAAACAGAAAACTACTAATGCTGTATCCGAACGTTGCGGATTTGTTTATCCTACTCACCGGCATTAACTTACTCTGTCTCCATTTAGAGCTAACTGCCATTCATCACACCAACTAGAAATTGGTCTAAGTAGCGTATCAATCCAGTCCCATCGGCGGCGGTCGTAGCACCAGCACAAGTGTAGGAAATAGTTTACAGTGTAATTGGGTGACGTGTTGCACCTATAGAAACGGTCTCACTGTAACCTAATACTGTCAGAGACGCCTTACGTAGCCTGATAGTGACATCGTCGTTTTTTAACACACCAATAATGCAAGACAAGTTCCTTATAGTGAAACATAACAACAGTGTATGGGTGGCAGTGTGCTGGTAGTTATTAGACATTTAAATTCTCGCGCGTCTTTGGATGGATATCGGTAAAACAGTTTATGGTGATGATGGTGGCCATACATTGGAGTGCTTGCAGAAGGTATGTGGCGGAGTAGGTTTGTTGTCAAATAATGCACTGTTGTAATTGTTTAACGTGTGATATCGGTGCATCTGTTACGATATCGCACTGTGTTAATTGTTTAATGTGGGATATCGGCGAATCTGTCAAAATATCGCCCTGTAGAACTTGTTTAATGTGGGATGCAGCGGTGCTCTTTCAACTATCGCACTGTGCTAGATTGGTTAACATGGGATATCAGTGTGTTTTAAAATATCATACTTCGGAAATGGTTGAACATCCACAATCCTATATTTACGTGTGTTTCTTGAAAAGTGGGAGAAAATTGGCAGAATTGTAACAAATAGCCCCAAAACTGAAAAATAGTGTCATAGATTAGTATGCTTGCAGAAAATACAATTGGGCACGATACTCTGCTGAAAATTGCAAAAAAGATATTGTGAATATCACCTGCTGCTGCTGCTGCTGCTGTTGATTGACCAACGTTCAGAGCACAAATGCTAAGGCTGTCTCGTGAGGCTGGATACCCTGAAGAATGGTGGTGGTGCGGAAGGGACCTGGCGGAGGGGACCAATAGGAACACACTACACAAGTGGTGGAGGGGACTCCGCTAGTTTGGATACTAAATTATCATAATTAAGATGAGGCTTACATAAATATAACTTGAGAGACTGTTTTTTGATCATAAATTATGGCAACTTAAATGAAAGTCATGTGATTAGGTTGAAAGCATTTGACTATTAAAACACTTGTCTAAAAAAAACTTAGAGCGCAGGTGAACTCCTCAGTATCCATCTTGAATCATAAATGATGGTAATTAAATTGACAGCTATGGTTCATTAATTAATTCCTAAATATTTCAGAGTAAGAGAGAAAGTGAACAGTTTGTTTACATTATAGTCATAAATTGCATAGTTTGTTTACGTAAGGTGCGGCACATGTCCACTACTAATGGTCACTACGGCAGTATGCAGCACTAAATTTTAGGCTCAAAATGTTAGCCTACTGGCGCAAGGTGCCACATTAGGCACGGTTTTACCGTAGAAATTAGATGCAAAAGGCCAAAATTAGTGGAGAAATTAGATGTAAAATTAATAGCTCGAGGTGTTAGATTAAGGACAGCGTCAGCTGCTAAATTAAAACTCCAAACACGTGCACTAGAAGCAATGAAAGTTTCGTTTGCGTAAGACCTTCAGGCTCATACTATTGAGTTCCCTTGCTGGTTAGATACTAAGCTCGGGTGTTGAAGACACTGGGAGAACTAAGGAATAAGGTGCTTCTGGACAACAAGGAGGGAGTAGACGAGCAGATAATTTCGATTGTTTAGAAAGCAGATGCACAGAACACTGCTTTAGAGCCGCTGAGTGATCAAGTTGGGGAAGCCAGCACAATCGTGTTGTGACATACGACGTAGTTGTGTTTTAAATAAAATAGACTTGATCATACCAAGGGACAGTTGGAAGAATTAGGAAACGGGGCAACAGAAAACACTGTGCCACATTTTAGCGATGCAAGAAAAAATTATCCGATGAACTGAGTGCTGAAAATCTGTATATCATGGCAGACCGGTGAGTTCCTGACCTCAGTGCAGTTCCACCTTTGTCAGTAAGTTTCCGTAACTGTCACATCTGGAGGGGAGGTCGATAACATTGGTAACAACAAAGGAGCGGAGAGTGTTCTCGCACCAGCTGCTCGGCAAACTGCAACCCTATGGGAACTGGACGGTTTCTGTGGCATTTACGGCTGCCTAGTGTCTGAGGCTACTGCACTACTAAATTAAATTTCACCTCCCCCCCCCCCACACACACACCACCCGCCCCACTGTAGTCACAGAGTTGGGAAGTAGTACCCAAGAGAACATTGACAATTGTTGCAATGAGTTCGAACGAACATTCCTTCAAACTTCTTGGGAGAAGCTCAATGGAATCAATTCCAAGATCTAGCGGTAGACTTCCCCTGACGTTTAGTGCTTGGTTAGAGATTATTGATGTCAGTCCCTGACAACAAATGAATATGTTAGGTCAGTATTCGAGGCCTGAAGCCAATCTGTAGTGGCGGATTACTCCCAAGTGTTGCCAAGATTTCGTGCAATCGAGCCGAGAGTTTCCGCCACAGCACTGGAACTGGGCACATAAGTAGAGGGTTAGATGCCTTCGGATGACTGACCCGCGTGCAGTCATAATGATGGAATTCTTAGATAGAGGTTTTTTTTTTTTTGTGGGAAGTTTTCGCATTACGCCACTCAGACCCCTGATCAATCCTAATTCTGCTATCTACCAAAAGGATGGCCGAGTGGGCGGGAAGGCAGCTGTTGATTGTACCTGTAGATAAAATCATGTAGTCTTTGCTGATTTTGTCTGCATTAGACGACTTCCAAGAGGAGCATACGCGGCAGAATATCAATAATGCCGTGCAAATCCACCCAAACAATAGATCACAACCCCCCACACCACGGTTAGACGGAGGGCAGATCAGGCAGGTCGAATAAGCATTGAGGAAGGAAAAATCATAGCACTTACTGTCCACTGAACCATGCAGAGCGGAACGTAATGTGGTGGAATCTGAGAATGAATGAGGCAAGAAATTGAAGTCAAACTGTTGGCAATGTGCGCTGCCACAACATACGGTGCAGCGTGCACTGCACGTAGTAATGGTTTCCGTTTCAAGCACGAATGAGGAAAGCTAGTAAACACACAGACAAGTTACTCCCACCAGCTGTGTCCAATGATGCAAGATGGGAAAGGAGCTTCCCACGATACCTGTTAGTAGACGTACCTGCAGAAAAGAGTCATGTGGCGGAACAAGCAAAAATAAAGTCTCTGGGTAGTACTGGCATGTTTCTGTACCGTGAATAAGATTCTCATTGACGTTGGTGTGATTATCTCCATGGTAGTGGAACAGGTTTATAACGTCCTTAAGGACAAGATAAAGTTGGAGGCCTTTTCGGTGACTATGATGGGAATCGAAGACGAAACTGGCGCAAAGTCAAAACCAATTAACAAACGAGTGTTTTTCGAGCTGTACACACAAGGAGTTACTTGGTTTCAACCTGTCCACGTAGTGTGCCACCTATCAATACCTGCATTATGTGATAAGTGATTGAGCCACGCGGATGTTGCAGTTGATTGCGACTGAGAAGAAGTTAGTATTCACACAGTCGAGAAAGGCAAAACCAGCAAGGGAAAGGTTCAATTGACTATTGCAACACATTCCTGTGTAAACCCCACACGAATTATTTTCAGTAGATATTACGGAAAGACTACTAACAGATAGTGGAGAAGAGTGTTTCTTGCTTGCTATTTTGTAGGTAGGTACGAAATACATAAAACTGTATACAGTTAGTCTGACTTTGGCGAACGTTTTGGTAAGATAGCTGTTATGTTATGCAGAAACATTTGGTAACCCTAAAGGAACCTTACCGGACAACGACCCAGAGTTCACCTCCAGCTACAACAGCAAGGAATCACCATTTTATCATGTCACATGAAATCCGACAAACATACTCCCGAGAAGCTGGGAAACAGGCCTGTGTACACTGTTCAAAGAAACATAGAAAATGGGTAGAGTACGTCCTGCAATTTGAAGCAATCGTTAACAGTTTGTTTCGTGACAGCACCAGTTATCCAGCTGCTGAACTGATTGTAGACAGACCAGCAAACATGTCCATTACAGGAAGAAATGAGATTACACCCCACCATAGATGTGCACTTAGAAACTAAATTAGAGTTAGCGCTGTGATGCATACAGGAAAAAGTAGCTTTAGGAAAGGAATGGCATGATGAACAGCAAAATGCCCATTATTGAAGTGAGTGACTTAGTGCTAGTCTGAAACCATCTACGGCTGGATCTAGTGAGAAAAGAAAACCTTGAAATTTTACATTTTGTTCAACGGCCCATATAAGGTTAGAAGGTCCTCTGTGATCATTGATCATTCGTAAATAGCGTTATTGATATTGAAGAGGGAATACAGGATATCGGGAACATAAAATTGTTTGTTACTTGATGAACACCCCCCCCCCCCCCCCACTTCCTCCCACCTGTCTCATTCATGCGACGAGCCGTCATTTAATGAGTTATGTCTAAGGCCAGAAGATTTTTTTTATATTTGAATATGTAGGAGTTGTGAAAGTACTGTGTACTGTGTTTGTAAGTTGTAAGTAGTAATAAGCTGCTCAAGAGCATCCAGTTCCATTTTGGGAACACAGAGCAAAAGGAAAACTAAAGTCTCTGGCAATGAACAGACACCGAAATAACCAGAGGTGATCCTTACTTCGCTAGAGAAAGGATGGTGGTGGTATGGACTCATGTCTTGATGTATGTTGGATCTGGCAAGAGCGGAAACCTCGTTCCTGATAGAATGACTGGAACTGATCGGCTGTCGGACCCCGTCCGTCTAATAGGCGTTGCTCGTGCATGGTTGTTTACATCTTTGGGCAGGTTTAGTGACATCTCTGAACAGTCAAAGGGACTGTGTCTATGATACAATATCCACAGTCAACATCCATCTTCAGGAGTTCTGGGAACCGGGGTGATGCAAAACGTTTTTTTGCTGTGTGTACTTTACTCGACACTTACGGAGACCTATAACTTCGGAAGAAATAGCTTTTCCACGCATGTTAACAGCTGCATACATGTCAAGGGAGGACGGAGCTCAAAACAACATCTGGTATTCAGTAAATTCTATTGAAATATGAAAGGGACTACTCAATAAAGAAGAAAATTGAAATGGGAAAAGAACGAAGGTAACTGAGATTGTAAAAATAGCAGAGCACCAAAAGGAAGAATGAAAATAAGGGATTAAAAGATAAAACTTCCTGAATAACCAAACTGGTATCAATTGTCCTATAGACAAAGAGATCACTAGAGATGGAAAACAAGGTCGTATTAAGGAAGGATGGGGAAGGAAATCGACCGTGCTCTTTGAAATAAACCATTCTGGAATTTTCCTTAATCAGTTTAGGAGAATCGTGGAAAACCTAAATCAGAATGGCTGGACGGGGATTTGAACCATTTTCCTCACAAATATGAGTCCAGTGTGCTAACTACGCACCATATCGCTCGGTGCTTTGTATCAAAACATCAGCTTGCTAATTTGTTTAGCTGAATTCAACATTAAGGGAAAGGTAGAAAGGGGGACAAAAAATAGTTCAAATGGCTCTGAGCACTATGGGACTTAACTTCTGAGGTCATCAGTCCCCTAGAACTTAGAACTATTTAAACCTAACTAACCTAAGGACATCACACACATCCATGCCCGAGGCAGGATTCGAACCTGCGACCGCAGCGGTCGCGCGGTTCCAGACTGTAGCTCCTAGAACCGCTCGGCCACTCCGGCCGGCAAAGGGAGACAGAAGAGAATGTACACAAAGGGAGAAATACAGGAGAGGAGCAGCTGCTCAACAGTACGAGGATCGTTTTGGTTCTTACTGTCAGTTCCATCAGTGACACACAGGAAGGTAAGGAAAAGATAAGTTGCACACGTATGCCGAAGTATCCTTGTGTCGCTAGGCATATTGCCTAATAGCAGACGCCACTTTAAAAGTTCTGTAGGCGATGCACTTCAGTAGTTTTAAGAATGAGACTAAAGGAGACCACTTGGTGTTCTACAACTATACCATAATAATGTGGTGTAAAATAATTTAAATATTAGATAGTAAGGTGAGAAAAAAATAAAAGTATATGTGTTTGTTTTCTGTATAAGAGCGACACCATTGCTGTAGAAAGTCTATCGTGAAATATTAGTGTCTTAGAGGATGTTCCTTTTTACTGTTTGTATATTAATACTGATAAGATATTTTGTGGAAGTCAAACAAATTGCATGAGTAAGGTCTGTGCACAGCTGAGCCAGCATTGGTAGTGTCTAGTCCACAAACCGAGCTAAGAGCAATCATGCAGGGACGCCAAGCTTCATTAGCTTAAAACAGCTTGCAGTCACAGATTTGATCGATTCAGGAATGACTGGGTGCAAGATGGTCTCCTTTTAGACCACCAGGGGACAAGCAAGCTGCCCACTGACACGCGAGGTGCTGTTTTGTCAACCGACCTCGCTGTCACCTGCCTCAGAGGGAGACAGAAGTCACCAGCTGATGACCAGCACCAGCCACCGCCCCTTACCCTAAGGTGCAAAAATGACCAGCCACCGCCACTGATGCCACCTACGTTCCTTAGAGGGCTGAGAATCTGGTCATGTCATCCAGCCTGTGATCCTTCTACAGTGACAACACATGTGCCCATCTACCGCTTGTCCCCATTCGTCGACTCTGCATTTGAAACAAGTGAAAGTGAATGGATAGAGACGGGAAGTGTTGAATAATCCCCCTCCCCCCCTCCAGCTTCTGTTTCACAGTTAATAAATCCCACTAACTTCTCATATGTATCCTAATTCACCGTGACGTAAACATACGAAGTATAAGCCAAATAATGAGAATCACAACTGTAGGAAAAGTTTGCAAATTAGGTTTTTTTTCAGCTCTTGTTTGCTTTGGAAGAATTTGTCGAGGATAGACACCTTGCCGAAATAGGAATACATACATATTTTTTATCCACGGAGGTATGTGCCGTCTTTGCAACTAAATGAGAGGCAGTTTGTTTTTTCAATACGCGTTTCGCTTCCTTTATTTATGAAGCATCTTCAGTGGCCTGTAATACATTTTTGTCTTTATATACTCTGACGAGCCAAAACATTATAACCACCTGTTTAATAACTTGTCGGTCCATCTTTGGAACACAATACTTCACCAGTTCTGCGTATCATGGATTCGACAGTTTGTTGATAAGCTTGTGGAGGTATGTCGCACCAGATGTTCACGGACGAGTCACGTAATTTTCTTAAATAGCGGGCCACTGATTTGTGTACGTGGTGATGGCGCCTGATAGCGAACCAAATGGGTTCCACTGGATCCACATCAATCGACTTTCGTGGCCAAAACATCAATGTGAGTACACTATCATGCTGCTCAAACCACTGAAGCACATTTCTGACTCCGAGACACGGACAATTATCCTGCTGAATGATGACATCACCGGCGGGGGAAAGATCAGTCATGATGGGGTGCAGGTGGTCCACAGCTGTCAACGTGTCTTCGATTACTATCACAGGTCCCATGCGAGTGCAGCAGAATATCTCCCATAGCACAAAACTGCTCCGCCGTTCGTGTGGATGACGGCGTCAAATGGTTCAAATGGCTCTGAGCATTATGGGACTCAACTGCTGTGGTCATTAGTCCCCTAGAACTTAGAACTACTTAAACCTAACTAACCTAAGGACATCACACACACCCATGCCCGAGGCAGGATTCGAACCTGCGACCGTAACAGCAGCGCGGCTCCGGACTGGAGCGCCTAGAACCGCACGGCCACCGCGGCCGGCATGACGGCGTCTGTTGAGACGACCATTGACCTGGTGTACCAAAAATGTGATTCATCCGACAAGCCGACACGTTTCCATTGATTCACTGTCCAGTCTCGGTGATCTCGTGGTCACTGCAATCGTAACTGACGATGTCGTTGGGCCAAAATGTGAATACGTAGGGGTGGTCTGCTGCAGAGCCCCATGTTCAACAACGTACGGTGAACGGTGTGCTCCAAACACTTATGCGTTCACCAGCATTGTGCTCTTTCGGCAGAGATGCCACAGATCGCCCCCTATCCTGCTTCACAGAGCAGGCAAGCCTCCAAATCCCACTTTCTTTGAAGAGTCGTAAGCGTCCAACCACTTATCGCCCAGTGGTAGTTTCAATGTCGTTCTACCACTTTTCATAGACGCTCACTACAGAAGCACGTGAACATTCGACCAGCTACTCCGTTTTCGAGATACTCGTTCACAGGCTCTGGATGATAAAAACGAAGGAAATGGGCGGTTGGCGTCATTGGCCAGGAGGCCCCTTACGGGGTAGGTCCGGCTACCTTGGTGCAAGTCTTATTACATTAGACACCACAGTGGGCGACCTGCGCGCCGGATGGAGATGAAATGATGATGAAGACAACACAACACCCAGTCCCTGGGCGAATAAAATCCCCGACCCAGCCCGGAATCGAACCCGGGCTCCTTAGGACGGCAGTCCGTCACGCTGACCATTTTTCTGAATGTCAAAAAGACGTTAATCCTTCTACGTGTGTAATATCTTGTTAATTCGTGACGATTGGAGCACGCTCGTATTGCGGTTGCTTTGTTTTCTTTAAGAAGACTTTTGTTATAAAGTTATCATGATAAGTTGTAATTCATTTGCATTAATACAGTGCATACTTTGTAATGTTTTTCTGTCCTTCATTGAACAGAACAAAAAAAGGAGCTAACGTAATTATTAGGAATGTAGATTCCCTTATTACGTAAATCAGTCCGACACACTCTCAGGTAGCTTTTCGACTTCACACTATAGAAATCTGTTAATCTAGAGGACAATCTCTTTAAACATACGCAATAAAACTTTGCTACGTCATTCGTACCGTTGCAGACCTAGTAAAGGCACTTCATTCCGTGGTGTGGAATCAAAAGCTCTTAGAATTATCTACTGGTAAATGTCGGCAGCTGTAGCATAAAGCGTTCGTAGATCAGTGGCATTGTCGGTGGTCTAGTAGGCAACTGCCTGGAGCAGGAGATTAGGTTCCTATCTGCGTTACTCCGTTAATTTGTACAATCAGCAGAAATCACGATCCTCCCGAGACAGCAAGTTTACTGCAACACTGCACGACATCCCTCGCCAACGAAAATATTATTACGTTGAAAGATCTCATATCCGAAGAAGAAATTGAAGATATTGTAAAGCAATTTTCACGAAATAGGAATCCGGGCATCGATGTCATACCATACAAATATTACAGGGTCTTATCAAAGCTTAATTCATGGAGCTCATGAAAGAGAAACAAAGAGTGGGTCAAATACACTCAGAGTTATAGTCCTTGTACCCAAAACTTCGAAACCAAGAAGAATAACTGATTATAGGCCAACAACTTTCTCATGTGCCGACTCAAGAATAATGGTGCGCATAATAGCCTCAAGACTAAAAGAGACTTCCAGAGATAATCGGGCCTGGCCAGACGTGTAGTGCTGCCAACAGGAAATTCACTGATGGGCTTTGCTCTCAGAGAATTGTGACGTGCTTCCCATGGATATACCAAAAAGGAATTACCGACTTGTTGAACATCAACCTAGAAAATGCCTCTGACACAGCCAGTCACCACTATCTAAAGAACGTGTTGCAACTTTTTAACTTTCCATGGGCCACAAAGGATATGATGACACCAAGCCGGAAACCCAATAGTATATAAAATACAAAGAAATGGCCACCTGGCAGAAGAATCCTCAACTCAGCGCTCGGTCCAGCAGGGACGCTCGTTATCCATGATATTATTTGTAATTTCTTTGCAACCAGTGATCCACTCAATCACTAACCAAAGCTCTGGAATACATGTTGGCGCACAAAAGTTCGCCATTAACGCTTACGCCAATGATATAATAATTGTAATCACACAGCATAAAACACTGGAAAGCTATTAGAATTAATGAGTAGTAGGGCAAGGCAGGCATCGCCCCACTCTGCATTGTTGCCAAATTAATTGAAGATGGCACCTATAGATTTGGCAACGTCACGCTGACATCATGACGGAAAGTTCAAATTTTAGCAGGAAAAAATGTCGACTGGGCTCCCTCCAGTAACCTAACCCCACCTTCCTCCCCCCCCCCCCTCTCTCTCCTCTTCCAACCCCACCCCTCCCCATGCCTATCTGCAAAATGGTGGTAAAAGAACTCAGTCTGTGATGAGCTGCTGGATAGGGCAGGTGTAAGTCTTTATTTTGTATGCATTGTGGTACTGAAACAATCTGAGTTGTCATTGATCAAGCACTAGACAGTAGCTTCATCCAGTGCACTCACCTTCTGTTCCAAAGTCCAACTGACCTAGTTCCTGACACCACCACCAAAGGGCGAAGTTTTCCCTTCCCCACTCCCTTCCTGTGACATAATCCAAGATGGCGGCCTGGGAAAAAATGGTGGGAAATTAGCTCAATCTATGTCTAGCTGCTGGGCTGGGGGGCTCTCACGAAGATAGGTTGATATAGCGTGAACAGGGCATTGTTTAAACAGTTTGTTTAAGAATATTATTTATTTCAGAAATCGCAATACATCTCGAAATCGACACTGGTATTTTAAACAGTTTGGACAACGTTAAACAATTGCGGCACTTTTTCATACCTATGAGGTAAGGAACCACATAGTTACACTGTCTTACACGCTTAAATGTATCTATAAAACTTCCATGTGTGCGCTTCCTGGACCAGAGTGACGCCTACTGCAAAAGGTCACTCGCCGGGCTCGGAGTGTCAGTCACCAGCAGCCGCAGTCACGTGCGCTAAGCACTTCCTGTCATGCTGTAAAGACCTCGGCCTTCATTGTGGCAGACAGATACCCCATGTTGTTGAACACGAATTGCCTCAGGCATTATTAAATCTTATGTTTAAGCAATGTGCGGAATATTGTCACATACGTACCATGAAGATGTCACAGAGACTAATATGATCATTCCATTTTAAATCACTCCTAATGCCTACTCCCAGATAATGTATGGAATTAACTGCTTCCAGTTGCTGACCTGCTATATTGTAGGTAAATGATAAGGGATCTATCTTTCTATGTATTCGCAGCACATTACACTTGTCTACATTGAGATTCAATTGCCATTCCCTGCACCATGCGTCAGTTCGCTGCAGATCCTACTGCATTTCAGTACAATTTTCCATTGTTACAACCTCTCGATATACCACAGCATCATCTGCAAAAAGCCTCAGTGAACTTCCGATGTTATCCACAAGGTCATTTATATATATTGTGTATATCAACGGGCCTACGACACTCCCCTGCGGCACACCTGAAGTCACTCTTACTTCGGAAGACTTTTCTCCATTGAGAATGATATGCTGCGTTCTGTTAACTAGGAACTCTTCAATCCAATCACACAATTGGTCTGATAGTTCATATGCTCTTACTTTGTTCATTAAACGACTGTGGGGAACTGTATCTAACGCCTTGCGGAAGTCAAGAAACACGGCATCTACTTGGGAACCCGTGTCAATGGCCCTCTAAGTCTCGTGGACGAATAGCGCGAGCTAGGTTTCACACGACCATCTTTTTCGAAACCCCTGCTGATTCCTACAGAATAGATTTCTAGTCTCCAGAAAAGCCATTATACTCGAACATAATACGTGTTCCAAAATTCTACAGCTGATCGACGTTAGAGATATAGGTCGGTAGTTCCGAACATCTGTTCGACGTCCCTTCTTGAAAACGGGGAAGACCTGTGCTCTTTTCCAATCCTTTGGAACGCTACGTTCTTCTAGAGACCTACGGTACACCGCTACAAGAAGGGGAGCAAGTTCCTTCGCGTACTCTGTGTAAAATCGAACTGGTATCCCATCAGGACTCTTTTGAGCGATTTTAATTGTTTCTCTATCCCTCTGTCGTCTATTTCGATATCTACCATTTTGTCATCTGTGTGACAATCTAGAGAAGGAACTACAGTGCAGTCTTCCTCTGTGAAACAGCCTTGGAAAAAGACATTTAGTATTTCGGTCTTTAGTCTGTCATCCTCTGTTTCAGTACCATTTTGGTCACAGAGTGTCTGGACATTTTGTTTTGATCCACCTACCGCTTTGACATAAGACCAAAATTTCTTAGGATTTTTGATGCATCGTTTTCCTGCTGTAACGCATGCAAGCAGTGTATGACTACAGCTTTGTACACTGCAATACATTTTGTTTTTTCCACCATGACTTCGAAATCTGTGTCAAGTGCTAAACTGCAATTAACACATTTCGATCCACTGGCTATCACAGAAAACTGGACATCGCATGGTGTGAATTATGCTCCTGCTACTCCCACAACACAAAGGATGATCGAAATAAAAGACAGAGACAGAGTTTCTTATTGACAAAACATGCGGAAGACATCAGAACATACAGAAACTGGGAGAGTTTTCCAGCATTGTGGAGTGTTTCCAAACAGCTATCCAAAGATGACTCATGACCTCTTGCATTTAATCCCATTTTTCACAATGACAGACTAGCAGATGTCTCGTTGGTCCATTTGGATTGATTCCTCATATTGCAGTCATGCTCACGATCACGGTTTTGGTGCTGGTCACCCACAGGGAACTGGAAAAAGGACGAGGTCTCTCTTTCCATCTCAAACAAGTGATGTGAATCAACCATTATGTGGTAATGAACAGCGTAGCAGTGGACAGATGTGATGGAGATGCAATGTCGATGTGCTGAAATAAGCACCGCAGTTGATAGTGTGATGTGTGATGTTGTATTACAAGCAGTGGGACTGCAATATACGAGTACAGAATGAATCGCGTGTTTGTCCCTGTGAAGGACTGATAAGGTCTTTTAAACCCTAACTAACAGTATTTACAATGTGCTTCTCTGTTTATTCACCAATAACAACCTTGTGGTGTCAGATAACAAATACATTAAAAACAGTTGCTGTATGGTTTTTTTGACAATATTCTACTGTATGTCTGTTGACGTAATAGTGATACATGCAAGCTGACTGCTATCTTTGATATTTTTCTGGAAAAAAACATCTGTCTCTAAACTGACTAGCATCTGCATTAAAGGATGATAAAAAGTGGATGGAGTGATCGGTTGAGATGGAGTTGTAGTGAGATATGATTTAATGGTAGACTGATGATACATTGCGTAGAGAGGGGTTTGTAGCTACAAGCCATTTATTGCGCATTTAATCATTTTTGTCGTTGTTCTGTTAGGGTGTATCAGTTTCTCGGTATAACCTGCGTTCGTCCCATATACAACTGCGTGTTCTGTGTGTGGCTTAGAGCACTATCTATCTACCTGCGATCGTAAATAGCGAACCTCCCGATACCACAGTCATCAGAAGACTTCCATCTCATGTGTGATGATGAAGCGTTTCCATCAGTGGAAAACCTGTTTCAGCACTCTCGTCTAGACGAACAAAGATGTATGCGATGCGCTCCATTACCCTGCCGCATCTTGGGCATAAAATCGAGTCTTCAGTTTCATAACTATGGTGATTCTAAGTTAGTGGCAGGTGTTTGTGAGGCACAGCAATCCCTGTGTATACATCTGCTTGATAGATGTCCTACTTACGAAGTTAGTGGCAGCATGGCTTGTAATTTCATATATCAGACACCACTGCTATGTTTGTCTGTTACCTTGTAACAGGCATTCTCCATTGCTGACAATCATTTTATAGGACTGATGTGAGCATATTATAATTTCTGAAACATGATAAGATGTGAACAGTGGGCACTGTGCACCTTCGGAAAGCTATACTGTGCATTTATCACAAAGACTCTATGTTTTTCTTTTTGGTATAGAAGGAAGTAGTTCCATTTTCTTACAGTTTGTCACCATAGTGAGTGGCAAAGATCTTAGACATTTATGTCCTGCATTGGAGTGCCTGTGTCTACGTTCTGTGATCATTTCTCTCTTACTAATGCCTTCTTGGTACCGACCACAGACAATAGACAAAACTTGAGCATTGATAGCACAGTTGACTTACGTAAAATGCTTCAAATTCCATCTATCTTATGCACCATCATGCATAAAACCACACATTTTCTTCATAACTATCTGTTATATCATCACAACACTCTTACATTTACTATACACCAATAGGGGTACTAACATCCCCTACATGCACGAATGTGAAGAGATCTTGTGCACCTGGATGGGTGCTGTGAATAATATTGGTGCGGAACATTCTTCACTGAACAGCAGTCACGGGCTCGGCTTGCTCTGTTCCTTCATGAGACCTGGGATGTAGCAGTCTACTTCTGGTCAGCTGAAAATTAAATCAGTGATGGTGTTGCGGGTAGGGTTGGTCAAAGACAATGTGAGGAGATGTGTCAATCTTTAATTTTATCCTGAAAATGCGAGAACGCTCTATGACTCCCATCCAGTTAGGGAAAGACGGACAATCGTAATCGTAAATAACGCACTATGATCGAAGTGCTAGAGATATGTGGATCAGTACATGACGCTCTTTGGTATATATATATATCGGGGCGGTTAGTAGACCCGCAACCGAGCGCCTCCCCAGGTGGCGGATAGGGGAATGCCTCCTAGATATGGGTGGTACCGAGGAAATGAAATACTCGGGGCGGACCAAAACTACTAGTAGCGTCTGTTCCCACAGTGGGCGGCTACAAAAGGCGTCTGCTCCACATGTCAGTGGCGGCCTCAACCAACCTCCTGATCTGGAAAGTCAGGTTGTACACGGCAGCATGCCATACATCCAACTACTAAACATCATGATGGTACAACGAGAAAAATCTCATTACCCCGGGCCCCAGTCAATAGACTGGGATTGTCGTGAGCATCGGATTCCGGGGGCTCACGGACATCATGAGAAGAATCGGAGCTTCTCAAACTCCCTCCAGACCAAACGCAAACACTACATTGGCACACTCAACGTGAACACACTGATGAAGACAGGAAAGATGAAACAACTGACAGACACTCTCGAAAAATTTCAAATCAAAATATGTGCGTTGCAAGAAACACGATTCACAGACGAAGACCATTTCAACACGGAGAACTTCAGAATATACAAAGGAAAACCATCGAGACAACTGAAAAACCTAAGGCTTTTTGGCACAGGATTTGCAGTACACAGGTCCATCACGGACAGCATAATCGACTTTTCGTCACCAAAGGAAAGAATCAGCACCATCACAGTGAAATCAGCAAATAAATCCTACACAATAATCAACGCACATGCACCGACAAATGACTACAACAGGAAAAACCCGGACGAAATTGATGACTTCTGGACGACAATGGAAGAAACTATCAGAAAAATTCCTGCACATAGAGTCAAAATAATACTGGGAGACTTCAACGCCAAACTCGGAAAAGAAAAGATATACAGACATATCACAGGAAAACATACTCCACACAAGGACACCAACAAAAACGGAAAACATCTGATAGACTTTTGCAATAGCCACGACCTCGCCATTATGTCAACAAAATTCAAGAAACCAACACGAAAACTTACCACATGGAAATTCCCCAGCGGAAAGCAAGAACTACAAATCGACCACGTAATAGTGCAGAAAGACTCACAAAAAGAAATTTTGAACATAGACACCCGTAAAGGCTACTTCGACTCAGACCACCAGCTACTAAAGATCAGGATTCGTCTTTTGCCCAAGAAAAAGCTCCAGAAGAACAAAATTGTTAGACCAGATCCAGAATACGTTACTTTAAACCAGACACAAATATTACACAAAATTAAAATGGAGAAAACGACAGACTGGACACAACTTTCACGAAGAATCCGAGAGGCCTTGAAACTAGCACAAGCACCACGAACACGGAAACACCGTTGGTGGAACGACACATGTGACCAAGCTATTGACCAACGAATCAGTGCATGGAAAAAATTTAGTTGCCATAAATCCCAAGAGAATTGGATGAACTTCTTGAAAACACAGAAGCAATCAAGCAAAATCATTCGCAGTGAAAAACGACAGTATGACAAACGGCGACTGACAGAGATCGAATCGGACTTCATGAAGAACAATACAAGAAACTTCTACAGAACGTTCAGAGAAAATATGACAGGATATCAACCACCCAACTTGTGCTTCAGAAGACCGGTTGGAAACCTAGACACCAATACCAAAAACAATTGTGACATTCTGGCAAAGTACTTTGAAAAACTGCTCAACACGGACCCCCCCATGGAAGAAATGATGACAGAAACGAGCACATACAATCCAGATAGTGAACCTCCAACTCTAGAAGAAGTTAAAGAAATAATAAAGTCACTCAAGAATCGTAGAGCACCAGGAGAAGATGGCATCATCGCGGAAATCTGGAAGTTACAAGACCCAGAACTCACCAAAGACATCCACAGGATCTTGGAAGACATCTGGAAGACCATGAAAATTCCTGACGACTGGAAAACTGCCCTGATACACCCACTACACAAAAAAGGTGACAAGACTAACCCGAACAACTACAGAGGAATATCCCTACTACTGGTCACATACAAGATCCTCTCTAAAGCTTTACTGAACAGACTAGAATGCCAAACCGACCACTTGATTGGGGAATACCAAGCAGGCTTCCGTAAAGGGCGGTCTTGTGCGGAACAAATTTGGAACCTGAAAATGATTTTACAACACAAACAGAACCTGATCATTACCTTTGTTGACTTCAAAAAGGCGTACGACTCTATCGACCGGAAAACTCTCTTCAAAATTCTAGCAGAATACAAAGTAGACAACAAAACACGGGCTATCATAGAGCAAACTTTAACTAACACGACCTCCAAAGTAAAGTTCTGTGGGGAACTATCAGAGCCCTTTGAAATTCGCACAGGTGTCCGACAAGGCGATGGCCTCTCACCTCTCCTTTTCAATCTGGTGTTAGATAAGGTCATAAAAGAATGGGAAACATCACAACAGGGGATAACCTTAGGAAACCTACAGATTAAATGCCTGGCTTTTGCAGACGATTTGGCGATTGTCACGAAAGGTATAAAGGAAACAAAAGACGCTATTGAAAAACTGCACGAAATCGCTTCCAAAACTGGACTACAGATCTCTTACGAAAAGACACAGTTTATGAGCACAAAGAAACTCTCATCTCTGAACACAAAGTATGGCACGATTTACAAAACAGCAAACTTCAAATACCTCGGTGAAACACTACAAATGAGTGGACATAACAGAGACTGAAACGAAGAAAGAAAGACTAAACTGGACACGGCATACAAAGTAGTGTGGAATCATTACAACAAGAAGTCTATCTCACAAAAAGCCAAATTACGCCATTACGACACGGTGGTGCTCCCTGAGGCACTATATGCAGCAGAGACCACACTAATCCTAGGGCATACACGTATCAGACAATTAGAAAAAGTAGAACGGAAAATACTTGGGAAAATATTTGGCGCAACTAACAACAATGGAATATGGATCAAGAAACCTACAGAGGAACTGTACAAACATACGGAGACAATCACAGAAAAAATTAGAAAACGCAGACTACAATTCTGTGGACACCTATACAGAATGCCATCACACAGGCTGACCATACAGATCTATGACTGGGTAACCACTAGAAACAAAAAATGGGTGGCAGAGGTAGAAAACGACCTGAACCAGCTCAACATAACAGCAGACACAATAAACGACAGAATAAAGTTCAGAAACATCATTAAGAAAAGTAAACTACATGAGATACAATGCGACAAACGAACAGGCATAAAATGGACCGAAGAACGCAAGCAAGATCACAGCCAGAAGATGAAAGAAATATGGGCAACCAAAAAGGCAATCAAGATGAAGCCGAAGACACAAAGCCGACAGCGAGCGAATGAGGGAAGTTTGGGCAGCAAGGAAGGCAGCAAAAGGAACTGGCCATGTAGTTTAGTCCAAATGCGCTCTTTAAGGGCAAATTACCAATTATATATATATATATATATATATATATATATATATATATATATGTGTGTGTGTGTGTGTGTGTGTTCGAGAATTAAAAGTGAATCGAATTACTACACAATCATCTATCTACATTCGCACTCTACTATATGGTACTCGCAAAGTAGTGGAGGGGTGGTTGAGCAATAATACAGAAATTCGAAAGCATGCTGTCGTGTGATTGGTCGGTGTTGAAATTACAGAAAAAGCTGGTAAAATTGCTAAAATTTATCACACTATCAACTGTGGTGCTTCTTACAGTACATCGACGTTGCCTCTCCATTCCATCTGTCCGCCACAAAATCACTGCAATATGAGGAATCAATCGAAACGAAACACCAAAACATCTGCTACCCTGTCACTGTGAAAAAAATGGTTTAAATGGCTCTGAGCACTATGCGACTTAACTTCTGAGGTCATCAGTCGCCTAGAACTTAGAACTAATTAAACCTAACTAACCTAAGGACATCACGCGCATCCATGCCCGAGGCAGGATTCGAACCTGCGACCGTAGCGGTCGCTCGGTTCCAGACTGTAGCGCCCAGAACCGCACGGCCACTCCGGCCGGCACTGTGAAAATTTGAGATTAAATATAAAGGTCATCAACCATCTTTAGACGTCTGTTTGGAAATGCTCCATAATGCCAGAAAACTTTTCCAGTTTCCATATGTTGTGATGTCTTCCGCATGTTTTGTCAATAAGAAACACTGTCTCTGTCTTTTATTTCGATCATCCATTGTGTTGTGGGAGCAGCAGCAGCATAATTTACACTGTGCGATGTCCGGTTTTGTGTGAGAGTCAGTGGATCGAAACACGTTAATGTCAGTTTAGCATTTGACACAGACCTCGAAGTCAGGGTGGACAAAACAAAATTTATCACAGTGTACAAAGCTGTAGTCCTACATTGCTTGCATGTGTTACAGAAGAAAAAAAAAACAGTGTAGCAAAGAACAAGACAGGGACCCTCTGTTGCAACTGATAGTCCGTGGGATATGGCCCTCCTACACTACAGGCGATGAATCTTTACACAGGTTTTGCAAGTGATTTCGATCACTGGCCATCTGCTCCAGTGGACCAATACGTGTATATTTAAAGGAATGGTCACATATGCTCGAGGCCAGAACATGGACAGTATTTGTTTCCCGATATATCAGAAAAAAGTGATGTGGTAAGTTCTTATTGAGTTCTCTATCGGATCACATTAGTGAAGTTTCTTATAGTTCGCAATTTTTCTCCATTGGATGGTACAAAATAACGTTGATAGATATAAATTTTGGGTGACAGACATGAATGAACTCTGAGGGATGCAGATCTCCTTTGAACTGCAGTACCTGTATGTAATTTGGAGATGTATTCCAATGCTGTAGCAAAATCCTTGTCCGTCTTCCAGTTTCTGTAGCTGCTCGTCTGTCTTTTCTGCCACCTCGTGTTGCAGGAGGAAGCTTCATTTACCGCTGGCCTTACACATTGTACACGGATGACAGAGCTACAACATGTTCCCATTTGCAGCGAGTGGCCAATATACAGTCTTGTCACATTAACCTAGCTCACCCTGTTTCTCCACAGGTTGCAGTAGGTGGTAGATATAGTGCTCTCCAACTTCTGCTCAGTTTCGACTTAAATTGGGATGATCATGCGCACAAAGCTCCAGGGAGAGTGGAAACTGAGGAACAGTTACAAGATCCATTCACAGGAAGTTCCATGACATCAGAGAGTCACAAGGCATCCTTTGAGTGAGGCATAGGAGCCTCTACAGACTGGTTCAAACAAGACAGGGGCAAAGTATATATGGAAAGTTCTGTATCATTTGAGAACCACATGACGTCTTCTTTATTCAAGTGTCCAGGTCCAAGCATATGAGTCTCCTCTGGGAGATACTGCAAGTGTGCCGCCATCTTTTTAGAATCAGTGTTTAAGTGTGGCGGTATTCCTTGATAGAAAACGTGTAATTACATTACAGATTGTTTAAATACTCCTGCATCATCCGCAAAGCTCTCTCTCTTTGTACAGTGGTTCATTTAGTTTCTGTGACATCTTCATAGGATGTATGTGACAATACTCCGCACATTGTTTATACATAAGATTTAATAATGCCTGAGGCAGTTCGTGCTGAACAACAAGGGGTATCTGTCTGCCACAATGAAGGCCGAGGTCTTTACAGCATGACAGGAAGTGCTTAGCACATGGCCCCGCAGCTGCTGGTGACTGACACTGCGAGCCTGGTGCGTGACTTTTTCCAGCAGGCGTGACTCTGGGCTAGGGAGCGCACACATGCAAGTTTTACAGATACATTTAAGCATGTAAGACAGTGTAACTATAAGCTTCCTTACCTGCTCGGAATGAAAAACGTGCTGCAATTGTTTAACGTTGTCCAAATTGTTTAAAACACCAGTGTCAATTTCGAGGTGTATTGCAATTTCTGAAATAAACAATATTCTTAAACAAACTGTTTAAACTATGCCCTGTGCACACTATATCAACCTACCTTCGTGAGAGCCTCCCAGTGCAGCAGGTAGACAAAGACTGAGGGAATTTCCAACCATTTTTCCCCAAGTCACCACCCAGGATTACATCACAGGAGGGGAGCAGGGAAGGGTCAACAGTGCCCCCTGGCGGTGGTTTTGTGAACTAGGTCAGCTGGACTTTGGAACTCAAGGTGAACACACTGAATGGAGCTACTGTTTCGTGCTTGATCAAATACAACTCAAATTGTTTAAATAAATCATATACCACAGTGCTTACAAAATAAAGACTTACATCTGCCCTATCTAGCAGCTCAGCACAGGCTGAGTCCTTTTCCTACCACTCTCCGCATGGGTGATGGGGGGGGGGGGAGGGGAGTGCAGTTATCAGGGGGAAGGGAGGAACTTCAACCCCATGAACTCAGTGTGACATCGCCACATCTATGGCCGCCATCTTGGATCTGCCATCTTGAATAAATTTCGCAACAATGCAGTGTGGGGCGACACCGGCCTTGCCCTACTACTATAATCGATTCTTGTCAGCAGAAGCAGCAATAAACAACATCAGAATGCGACACCTATTGTTCAACAAAATTTCACAAGTCACACCATGTCACTTCACAATATGCAGCGAAATGGAAGTGCTTGGCGTTGAACTGAAGAAGAACATGTTCGAATTGATTGAGGATAACTTCAAATCAATGATCGAGAAAGTATGAGGCGCCTGTATAACGAATGGAGTTGGGAGTTAAATCTTATTCAAAGGATGCAGTAAGTCAGTACTATAACTCTTTCGAAAATGTCGTATAGAGCAGATCAAATATTACCCATAGAGCGAAAATATATCGCTCAAATAAAGATTTATATAGGATGATTCATCTGGAATGGGATGATACTCCACGTAGCCAGAGACCAGGTAACAAAAGCCTCAAATGAAGGTGGAATATGCTGAACAGATTGTGTGAAGAAATGCACAGCCCTCACAGTTAAATACCTTGAAACAGCCAACATGTCAGTCGGATTTACTAAAGGCTGCATGGGGAATTACCACAAGAGTGAACTCAACCATGGACACTCACGTACATTACTTGCACTCTTAAAATCACAGTGGTATATCTAGAAAAACTCCAAAATACGAGAAAGATTAAAGGAACGTCGACACGCCACTCAGCCAAATAAAACACAAAGATCTTAACTGGAATCCAGTGTCGTCTAACTTTTCGGATACTACTGTAAGTTAAATGCTACGCTTACATGTTCTTAAACGATCTGTTTTCGACAGCCACCCGGGGACACCACCTGAGACTCATGTGAAACCCTCAATATGAAGATTGTGGCTTGACTGACAGAGCTGCACCGAACAGTAGGCTGTTCATGAATCCTAGGCTTATGGAAGAGAATTAAATTTAAATGCATAATGCTATAAAAGACAACAACAGATGAAATTAATACCAAGAAGATAATGTACACAGATTTCAAAACTTTCCTGCCTTCAAAGACGAAAATAGTCAAGTGGCTTATATAGTCCTATATAAACTACGTCAACAATGATGGAGGTGAATCTGTAACTGAATTCAAATTGTACTTTACCAAGAAAGGGACAAAATTTTCAGAAGCAACTGGAAAAAGGAAAAATTTGGTCCATTCGTACACTTTTAATAAAAACAACGATGTTTAAAAAGGCAAACAACTAACAATTACATTTTAGCAGAAATTTATGTAGAAGTACAGCTTAGTTCCCTTGTTTCACATACGATCAGAACATCATTTTATTTTTCGTAAAATGCCACACTTTAAACAATAACATACCCTTAAGAAGAAGAAGATTTTGGTTTCATGAGGAAATTGTAATTTTTAGTTAAACTTAAAGAAGAAGAATTTAGTTACCTAAGAAAAACTCGAACACAGCTCATGAGAAGGGAAAAAGTGTAGAGTATTCATAAAATAATGTTAAGGCGACTGATCAGCAATACGTGGGATATGCAGGTTCGAGTCCCAGTCCCATATAAATTGTCATTGTCGTCATCCCATTGTACAGCTGATTGTTGTGCATATTAGGTACCGCAAATACATTTCATGTACTTCATAACAGCTGTAGTCACTGCAGTGCCTGTTCCTTTGGAGATGCATGCATGCCCAAATGAACATTGCATCATGTTTCTGACCAACAAAGCCATTTGCAATACCATAACTATCCGCTGACACCGGCCAAGCAACTTTCAATTAAAAATGTCTCCCCTGTATGCGAATCTACATAATGGATGTACGAGTGCAGGTTGTAGATACGTGGTTGGCGACGTATAAAAGTTTGGGTCTGGCCATGAGGCAAGCTCGGATAGCCTAATGCAGGGCGGGCTACAGTGTCCTAAACTTCACGCGGGGCTGATGTCACTGGCCGTGGGCGGTCCACGGCGCCACGTGTCTCAGCTTCACGTTGTCCTTCTCAGAAGTACAGCGTGACATTTCATTCAGTATTGCAGAGTGGTATTTTTCTATCGGAAACGGCTCACTTCATTTCGCCGAATCGTGATGTCAGCGCTGCTTATCTTCCGATATTTTTCGTGTAGTGAAGGACGTTCACAGGTCCAGAGCATGTTTGTACAAAAAGAAGCAGTCTAGCGATCTGTCGTCACAAGCCTTTAACAATGAATGGGTATGACAGAAGAGAGGTATGATGATTCTCAATATATATTATGCAGTTTGTTGGATAAGAAACGGATGCTGCAAATTAGCTACAATAAGATATTACGATACCATGGTCGGCAGACGGGATTCATTGTTCAGTACCTCAAGAAGCACTTTCTGCTAAATTTGGAGGCATGCAGCATGTGAAGAAGTGGGTCCTATGAATAGTAAAATTTCTGAAGTTGCACGCATTATTCCATTGTCGGTTACCACAGTTTTCGACGGAAATAACCGGAGAATACGCAGACTTCATATATTACACCAAAGTACATTGGTTAAGACAAGGGGAATCTCTGGAAAGATCTTTCAATTTAAAACTCGCTTTTGTGGTAAGTACTATGGAACCAAACTGCTGAGGTCATTGGTCTCTAAGCTTACACACTACTTAACCTAACTTAAACTAACTTACACTAAGGACAACACACACACCCATGCCCGATGGAGGACTCGAACCTCCGACGGGAGGAGCCGCGCGAACCGTGTCAACACGTCCTCGACCACGCAGCTACCCCGCGCAGCAATTCGCTATTATTGGAGAAAGGAGTACTGGAACGAAAATTACAACCTCTGGAATGGATTTCGGACCTCACATTTTAAGTGGCCTGAAGTACACAGGACCCCCACAAGAGAAATTATATCTTTGTGATTTGGTGGGGTGCATTTAAAAAGAAAATCGCGTTATAGAAGGGACACATTCTGACAAACACAGTCCAGTTCCCTAAGCTCACTGCTGTTAAAGAAAATTCGGCGTTTGGAGATTTCATTGTGGCTCTGAAAGAATTACAAGGGTAGTTTCCTAACCATTTTGAGTACCCTG
Source organism: Schistocerca piceifrons (assembly GCF_021461385.2). Lineage (NCBI taxonomy): Eukaryota > Metazoa > Arthropoda > Insecta > Orthoptera > Acrididae > Schistocerca > Schistocerca piceifrons. The sequence continues at coordinate 333,301,723 of NC_060149.1, forward strand.
TCAATTGTACATCTGTTTTAGAGCTATTTTCGGGACCATTTCCACCTCTGTGCATGTGCAGATGTAACTCACTGACCTGCAAGGTAATTCCCATTCCAATGACTTACCTTGTTACGTTAAAACTGTCAAGGACTTCCACATTGCTTCCATCAGGTAGGGTTTCCACGTTTCCAGAATGAAGGTGTTGCAAAAGTACTATAACATGTCGATTGTCATATTTGTGCGAAAGGGCATTTTTCTATTATGAATCTAATTAAGTCGCGATTATGTGGCACCTTGAGTATGAAAATCTGTGAAATTGCCTGCATTTGTCCGTATGCCGACAATTTGTACCAAAAATGGCTCTGAGCACTATGGGACTCAACATCTTAGGTCATAAGTCCCCTAGAACTTAGAACAACTTTAACCTAACTAACCTAAGGACATCACACACACCCATGCCCGAGGCAGGATTCGAACCTGCGACCGTAGCAGTCCCGCGGTTCCGGACTGTAGCGCCAGAACCGCACGGCCACCGCGGCCGGCGACAATTTGTACCAGATAAAAACTGTATTATGTCTTCAGCGCTGCAAAAAAGATTAAATAATAGCGAAAATTTGTATTCATTGTGATCTATGTTGCTGAGTAATACGAAATGTAAAACCAAATCGTATGCAGTGCGACTGCACTGCCATTTAAATGCGTCTCGTTTGCAGTTTCCCCCTCTTCTCGCCCTTCTAGTGCTCAGACAATGTGGCGTGGTGGTGGAAGAAATGTGCCAGCCAGGCTGGCCGCTGGAGCTGCCAAGATGTTGGCCGCCCCCTGGCCTTATGGCAAGGCGACCACTCTCGATAAGCGGGAAATCTGGGTTCGAGTCCCGGTCCGGCACATGTTTCACTGTCGTCATTCCATTGTACAGCTGATAATTGTCCGTATTCTCAACTGCAGATACATTTCATGTATTTGATAATTGCTGTAGTCGCCACAGGTCTGAAGGAACATTGCATCATAATTCTGAACAACACAGGCATTGCAATATAATATCTATCTGCTAACAGTTTCTAGCAAGCAAGGTACTACCATTTGTCCTAGTATCTTAGTTTCTGATGACATAGTGACTGTGTCACTATTGGAGAGAATTCTATACTTAGAGCAAGTGACCCACTTCCACAGTGACATCAGGAAAAAACCCATCTGCCATCTTGGCTCAAATGGTTCAAATGGCTTTGAGCACTATGGGACTCAACTGCTGAGGTCATTAGTCCCCTGGAACTTAGAACTAGTTAAACCTAACTAACCTAAGGACATCACAAACATCCATGCCCGAGGCAGGATTCGAACCTGCGACCGTAGCGGTCTTGCAGTTCCAGACTACAGCGCCTTTAACCGCACGGCCACTTCGGCCGGCTGTGCCATCTTGAATTCTATACTTAGCACAAGTGACCTACAAGTGACGAAAGTCATAGGATAGTGATATGTACATGTACAGATGGCGGTAGTATTGCGTACACAAGGAATAAAAGGACAGAGCACGGGAGGAGCTGTCATTTGTACTCAGGTGTTCATGTAAAAAGTTTTCCGATGTGATTATGGTGCATGGAGGTAATTAATAGAATGGGACCATTTTGGAAACCGTTAGGGAATTCAATATTCCGAGATCCACAGTGTCAAGAGTGTGCCGAGAATACCAGATTTCGGACAATACCCCTCACGCAATGGCTGATGGCCTTCACTTAACAATTGGGATCAGCGGCGGTTGTGTAGAGTTGTCAGTGCCAACAGACAAACAATACTGCGTAAATAACAGTAGAAATCAATGTTGGAAGTATGACGAATTTATCCCTTAGGAGAGTGTGGTGAAATTTGGCATTAATGGACTGTGACAGCAGACGACTGACACGAATTTGTTTGCTAACAGCACAACATCGCCTGCAGCGCTAGTCCTGGGCTTGTGATCCGATCAGTCGGACCATAGACGACTGGAAAACCGCAGCCTGGTCAGATGAGTCCCGATTTCAGTTGGTAAGAGCTGATTGTAGGGTTCGAGTGTGGCACAGACCCCCCGAAGCTAAGGACCCAAGCTATCAACAAGGCACTGTGCAAGCTGGTGGTGGTGGCGCCAGAACGCTGTAGTTTTGTAACAGAATCGTCTGAAATCTCATATGTAGCTAACAGGCAGTTTTTACATTTTGAGGAAATGTACATCCAAAAGAATTTTGGAATGACTTTGAAGGTGTTCTAGCTAGTTTGTGGTCAGACAAACAAAAATACGGTTTATTACATCTAAATTCTTGGGAGAGGCTAGAACTTCGGGGTTTATCGCTGCTGAATAGTACGATACTCTAGATAAATTAAAAGAGACTTTTTTAAAGAATATTGGGGAAAACAAAAACAAATCGAGTTGCTAAATAGCTTCTGGCCTAGGGAAAAATTTAATCCCAGAAAGGAAAGCGTAAGAAAATTTGCGTTAAAGTGGATGACCAATTTGTCCTATTTAAACAATAAAGTCGAGCCAGCACAAATTGTTATGGGCCTGGTAGGTAAACTGCCAGTGAACTGGTGAAACAAAATTATTGCAGCTCCGAGAGATGACATTCATAATTTCATTAGTTATTTGGAGAGAGTCGAGAAATTGTTGCATGAGCAGTAGCATGCATATCGTAATTTCAGATCAACAAATAATGCAGAACCGCAGCAGAATGTAAACGTTAACCGAATTGGTGTGTACCGTGGAAACAGCAGGAGGAGAGGTGCCGGGAGGTGGCGCTATGCAGCAAATGATAAGCGAAATAATAGGGAGCAGGTGCAAAATTATCGATCGTATTCTCCGACGCGAGAGGATGGTGTTTCACCAAGGCGGCAGCAAATGGGGGCAAACGCAAGTAATGGTACAGAATCCCAGAATCCGTTAAACTAAATGCCATCTGTGAAAGGGATAACGTTTACAAGACGTTAAGTAGTAATTTGAACCCACTAGCAATTCCTTTGTATGTGTTACCACTAAACAGACAGGGATGATAAGTGAGGAGCAGAAAAAGGTAGTAAGAACAGACGAAACGAGCTACATAAAAGTCTGTACATTTAATGGAGGTTTAGGGGATTTTTTTGGATAAATATAAACAAAATAAGCACTGTGTTGCAGACGAAATGGGTGATGTGTTAGCGGAAAATGTGGCAGAACCTGATTGGCAGAAAGTCTTTAGCAACCAAGTTGTAGTCGGGTCATGTTCTGGGGAAGGAGAAAGTACAGAAGCTGCAGAATTACGAGAGATTAGTGATGGCAGTGCAGAAGAAACAAGCATGTATAAATGACGACATTTTTGAGGCTATAAGGGAGAGGCAGGAAAATGGTGACTAAAATGGGGGTTAGCCAACTAATTGTAGAAAAAAGGAAGAGAGAGAGAGGAAAGGGAGAAGGGCGAAACGCCGGAAAAAATTTTGAGCTGTCATTAGTAGACAGAATAGTTAGTTTGGGAAAGAAAGGTGATGAGGGTAATTCTGCAAAACTCTGTGTAATTTCTGGAAACAGGGAAGAATTCGATAGAAGGGAGGTTGTGAAGGATTTGTTGGAGGAGGGTTCTGTCACTAGCAATGAAAGGAAGGTGTTGAAACAACCAGTAATTAGTCTGCATGTGTGTTTAGCAGATAGTGGCAGTGATTTATGTGCTGTGAGTAAAAGTAGGTTAGAATCGTTGCCAAACAGAAATGAACTTGTAATAATACCAGTAATACCAGTAATGGACGTGCAGATAATTGTAGCTGCAGGAAAAGTTAAAAAAGCTGTTAAACACGAAGTTTTGTTGCCAGTAAAAATAAATGGTGTGCAAGTACTCCATAACTTCCTTATAATCCCTGATCTATGTATAAAAATGCCAACTGGCGCAGATTTCTTTAACCAGCACAAAGGGAGATTAAATTTTAATGAAATGTAGTAATTTTTGGAATCAATGGGAAAGATGTGGTTGTACCATTTTTTCGAAAAAATAATTTGACCAAAGAAGAATTAGCCAGTATACCAAGTAGGTATTACAGAAGGATGGAAGATTTAGTGGGCACAGTTAGTACGAAGATGATGTGGGGGTGGATCCTGAGGAAATGAAGGTGGTACAAGAAAAAATAGGGAGGCCTCAGAGGGCGTTGCAACCTATGCAATGCTAGGTGTTTGACAAACACCTGATGCTATTTCAGTTTCTTTTCGTACTGTCAATCTTCCTCTTTTGTCATTCTGAGCTTACTCTATCATCTTTAATTTTCTTCTCTACCAGTGAAGGTAATATGTTTGAGAGCCTTAGAGGGCATTATGGTGTCTTTTGACGAAATAAGTTCTATGGTTAGAGAAAGGGGGGTCAAATTGTAATGGAGTGAAGTGAAGACATAAGTATGTTGACATAAGAAAAACTTATGGTATGAAGGTGATGACATAAAGGGAAAGTAGAAAAAGAGTGCATTATCCTGCTGAAAGCTGACAGTAAGGATAGACTTTAGTGATATGAGAAGTTATTCAAAGGTATGTGGAAGTGTATGAAGCATTAATGTATCAGTTAAAATAATGGCAGATAGGAAGGAATATCCTGTCGAATACATAAAAATGAATCGGGGGCTGAGTGAAATGTAGGGAAATGAAAGTAACCAGATGTGACAAGTGCAGTTAATAAAGGGGATTTTGATGATGAACACTAAAGTGTAGTGGTCAGGAAAAGGCGTGCTGTATTGATGAAAAGAGATATACTGTGGCCACATAGTTAAAGGAAGTTTAACAAATATGATGAAAAATATATGTGCATAAAGCTGAAGAACATCTATTATGAAAGGAATATGAATGAATGTGGAGATTATATATGTATTATAAATAAAAGATTTTGATATCTGTGCAATAGTGGTAAAAAAATGAAGAAGTGATGTAAAGAAACACTGCATAAAAGTGATAACTATCTATTATAAAATGTTTGTAAATAATTGCTTTGCGTGAAATGTGTTTTTCACAATTATATTTTCTCCAGTTGAGTTAAAGTAAAGAAAAAGTTCAAGTTTTGCTTTCAACAGGAACTAGTTTTTTAAAAACTCATTAAGTCTTCTAAAGGAAATAAATTCTTGAAAAAATTTCCTAATAGATTTGATCTTGCTGCTTAAAGCAAAAAAGAAATACTCTGTTAATTTATTTTCATTTGAAATCAAGTTAAACGAAATATAAAATTTGCAAATAATTTCTTGTAATAATAAGTGATTGTGTATTAGGATGTATGTAAAAAAGTAGTCTTAGACGGAAGTTTGGTTTCAGGGACAACGTTGCATGTAAACACTGGAAGGACAGATATGTGGAGAATGGGGGAATTTTATGGACGCTCCAATGCAAAGATGCCATAATCAAAAACCAGGGAAACGTATGTGACGAAAAGACGATAGTGATGTGCTGGTGCTATGGTAGGATAAAATGCAATAATTAAACGGAAGGACACAAATCGCAATGCCTTTAAATAAAAAAGGGAACAAGTAGTTAATTTCAAAAGACTTTCATGAAACATGAATTTGAAATGTTGAAAAAGTTATTAAAATGTTTGAAAGTTGTTTTGAAAATTTGCATATGTTTTGTCATGTAAGAAACGACTTTTTATAAGGAAATTAAAAGGTAGGCTAAGTTAGTTGTAGACTGCTAAGTCTGGAGTAAGAAATTTGTAATTTTAGTTTATAAGAACGAGAATAAGAATAAAATTTAAAATTTGTAGCCATGATCGATAATTTGTATAACTCTAAAATTTTTGAAAAAAGAACTATATAATCATTTACCATCATATCGCTCCTGTCTAGAGCCTATGTATCACGAGAATAACTCATGCGTGCACAGTGACAGATGGTCTGAAGCGGGTTCAATCGAGTACGTACTGTAGTTCTCATTTTCATCCACAGAGAGTACAGTAGTCCACAGAGACATTCAAGAAACAGGTCAAGAGAATGTTTTTGTGAATTTTTCTGTTTATTACTTAAAGGCTTTTTTGTTTATTTATGTTTGTACAGTTCTGTATATGCTTTTAGTAGTGTGAATGATACGTGAATGTGGTCTAAAGTAAATATGTAGATCATTGTTCTACTGATGAACGTTGTACGACGGGAAATTTTGTATCATAATATGTTAAGTAAGTTTATGCTAAAATGAAAGCTTATTCGAGTGCAAATGATAATAAATAATAATGTAAAGTATATAAAAAATATCAGAATGTCAAATATTTATTTCGGGAAAAAGTACAGTTCGAGAATAATGTTTTTCTATTGGCCTTAAAGAAAACTGACTAATCAGAACGGAGTATTCTTCGTGCGTCTTTTCACTTGGAGATAGAGAATGCTTACAGCAGCCGGAGCCCAACTTTTCAATGGTACGGTCATGTGTAGCATAAGCTCCGAAGGAAGTTATAGTTTGCCGGTTTTAGTTGTGCTACATGCCTCAAAAGTGCTTTAAAGTGAAAGCATATTTATTCCGGTGTGTTTTTTTTTAGAAAATACGGAACTTTTAAGTAATTATGTGTATGAGAAAAGACAGTAACTCCGCGTGGCATATTGAGTAGATCGGTGACTAAAAACTTGAGTGCATTAGACACCGATAAACTCAACAGTGTGGCGAGCATTTTCATTCACAGCTTAGTAGCTGTTCAGATTTCGGGAAATACGTTAGCACAAGCTTGCTAACGTGAATGAAAGGGTTTGTCATGACTGTGTTAGGATTAGCACGGGCTTGGCAGTGAACATGTAATTCTCGACTTCTGAATATACCGAAATTTTGCCAGTATTTCCACCTTTCATTCAAAATTAAGACCTTTTCCCGATTCTTAGAATAGTTATGTTGTATGCAGACTGGTGCGAGTTGCAGTACGGTAGGTTTCTGCTCGGCTTTCCTACTGGCGATCTGCTGCAACGAGTTCACAGGTAGGTGCAGGTAAACGGATGAAAGAAACCGCACCGCCGCAGCAGGACTCGGGCTTGTCACATGTCTCACTATCTGGAGAATCTGGTGTTCAGTTTGAAACGTTTCTTTCGACTGTTCTCGAATCTTTCGCGGTGTCGCGCAAAATCCCACTCGTGGCCGCGACCACTATTCACACCCTCTTTGTGTTGCGCGACACGGCACATGAGACAAATCACATGAGTTATTGCTCCATTTGTTTTAAATAGGGAAATGTTATCGGTGGACGCAGATTTATTTTCTACACTGCTATACATGTAAAATTTGTCTAAATACGGATCGCCATACCCGCTTTCACACAAAAAACAGTGTTAGACTTCAAAACTGAGGTCAGTAATTGAAAGTCTTGTACCTACGAAACTATTTTCAGGAAACATTCAGAGATCCGACCACTGTACTGGAAAGGCTCACCACTAGCATTTCAGAGCATCACTTTCTTCTGGCTACTAATAACTGCCGCATCAATTACCATAACAACACTACAGGAACACAGTTCAAAGTCAGTAGGGGAAGGACATTCAAAAACACCACTCTGAAATCTTAATGGTAGCAAATGAAATTTCTATGTATGAATTAATCCTAGCCAAGTCTGTTACTGTTATCCAACCACACCATTCGCTGGCTAATGTCACCACTCTCATCTCTGAGTCATTCTTTTACTGAACAAGTCCACACTCATTAAACCACACTCTCAGAGAACAAAGTAAAAATTCTCGAGCAGAAATCAATGTCCGCATACGTGAGCGCACTTTGAAATACTCTGTAGGCTTTCCGTTGCGGAGAAGCAGCTCCGTGATCCCGAAAGCTACCTAACTCCAAACTTCACCCAGCCTACTTGTCTCCAACTGGCGTCCATGTAGGAGGATTAAGGAAAATCCAGTACATCTTCAGGTCAAACAAGAAACCCCTTCACCCCGCCACAAAAGACTGGCTGACGTGACTGCGGTACCGAACAGGGCTAGCACAGCTGGGCGGCCAGGAAATGATACGTTACACAGCTCCCCATTTTTCGGTGTCTGATAAAATTATCCTCTAATGATAATGAAAATCGTAGAGAACAAAAATACAGGTAACATATGGGAGCAATCACTGTCTGGTTGGTGATCACAAATGCCACGTATAAACCTTTTCACGACTAGTATTTGATAACGGATGCTTGGCATACATTTCTACGCTACATATACATCAGTTCAAATATGAAAACGTCATTACATAATTTAAGAAAAAGCACAAATTAAAAATTGACAAGATACTTGAAAATGAATTTTACAATGATTAACAACAATCATTACGTCTTAAAAGAAAACCAGTGGCAAATCAGTCTTCTGTAAGTAGCCTCTACTGATGACTATCTAAAATATTATTAATGAATGAGGAAATTTTGAAGAAACCTAAGTTAAAAGAAATCTACTATGGTAGTACTGCCGTAGAATCCAAAAAATCAATAATAACGCAATTAGCTCCGCTTCTCTAAATTCTGGAAGACTAATGGGACCAAACATACGTAAATTGCATTACGCAACTATGCGGGGCCCATCAACCTAAATCAACAAAACTTAAAATCTAATTCAAATAAAGAGAAATAATCATCTGTAATGTATGTTGCAATAAATTATAAATTACTACACCAAAATAATTAATTAATTATGTAAAATACATCAAAAGATAAAAGATATTAGTAGTTACGTCGAAAATTCAAAGTCAAATATTTCCAATCGAAATGAAAAGACTTAAACTGCATCGAAACATTAACATCACATAAAGGAAAACCCTGGAGATGGAATGACGACTGAATCATATTAGACTTAGAGAATGATATGTGTAGATCAGTGGGACCTCTGCGTCGTAGGAATTCGCTGTGGAACACTCAAACTTGTCATTGATGAGATTACCGCATTCTAGCAGAAACACCGAGTAGTATAGGTAGGTCGAACTTGATTCTCATTCCTTACAGTGGCGACTCTGGCGCACCAAGCTCATTGTCCAAGTGACGTCGTCATTTTTATCAGTGACGTTATCACTGTGATCTGTGATATCATCATTCCAATCAGTGAGAAGTCGAAGCCCCAGGCTTTCACCTTCCCTCTCATTATTTCAAGCCAATCATAATGTAATGTTAAAAATCCAAGGTAAGTGAAACAGTCCAGTTGTGTTAAGAGGAAATCAAAAACTATGTCCTCCAACCAATCATTGTGTAATACTCCACATCTCTAGCCAATCAGAAGTATTAAAAATCCGATATGGTGTAAATAGCATAGTTGTGTTAATGAAAAATCAAAAAATGTCCTCCTCCCCCTCCTCGTTATCTCCAGCCAATCACAGTACAGTATTAAAAATGCAATATGATGGAAACAGACAAATTGTATGATTTGTACCCTCTTTCTCTCTTCTTTCGAGCCAATCAGAGCATAGTATCACAAAGTAGCTAAATTCTGTTGAAGGGAGATTAAAAACCCTCTCACTCTCCCCTTATCTCCAGCCCAATTATGGTGCAGTATTTAAATTCCAAGATCGGGGAAATAGCACAACTGTGTTAGAGGAAATATTAAAAACCCAACCAGTCAGGGTGTCGTATTGATATGGTACGTAAAAATGGTGTCAAATGACGTAATTTCTGATGTACACAACAAGTACGACCATTCCTCTCTCTTCCCGTCTTTATCCCCAGCCAGTCATAACACAGAGTAAACAAACGCAAGATGATGAAAAGAGACCAGTTGTGTACTCTATACCTCACCCCTGCTCTTTCCAACCAATCAGAAAGTAGTAGTAGACAATGGCGCCAGATGTACAGTAAAAAATTAGATAACCTGAACTTGAAAGTCAAAGATATGCATTGTAGAATGGTGCACAATCACTGCTTAGTGTTCCATCTCCATCTTTTCTCCCACAGTCAGGGACTAGCATAAAAATGAAGCAGCCAGTTACTAAAATACTCCAACTACGGCTGCTCTCTAAAGTATCAGAATGACCCGAACTATTTATAAAAAATAAATTCATCACACACCTCCCTCTCCTCGTCTCCAATCAGAGCCTAGTATTAAAATGAAAGAGCCAATTACAGTATTGTCTCATCTGGGCTGTGCTCAAAAGTAACGATATATTTATCGAAACGTCAACGTATCTGAAATGCGTAAAAAAGACGACGAACTATGTTTTCTTTGCTGAGTTCTGAAAAATCGTTTATGGACTGGCTCACCTGCCACACACATCCTTAGATTTAATTTGAAGCTATTTATCATTCGCTACTGAATACTGGAAAGAGTGTATAAATAAATAAATAAAAACCAATTTTTTTCTTATAAAATATAAATAACGAATTAGGAGAATGTTGTTGCTGAGCATGAGTTTTACGTTAAATTTGTTCCTAAATCCCTCGAACGCGAAGTAAAATGAGCTGCTGTTTTCTAGTCAGTTGCTTACAGACACCAGCTGATGGCTTCACTATTTAAAAGCGTCACATGTTCGGTCTCCATACTATGAGCTGCTGTAGCTGTCACCAACATGAACATGTTTTTGTACTGTCAACAAGGTTTAGAATTCGATCTATGGACCACACTTCGTGTAAGACACAACAGATCCTTAAAACAAGCAAATTATGTCGGCAATGCAAAAATTGCGATATTTATGTCGATTATCACCGTGTTTAGTTTCTACACAAATCTACGAATAAAACATGATAGTGACCTCTAAAGTATGTTTCAAGGGAGGGGAGAGTGAGCATAAAGCATCACTAGAAAAATATGCCAATTATTGCAAGTGATTGGGACCTAGTTCAGGTTAAGTACATAACGTTATAAGGTTCAAATCCAGTATTTTATCTCGTCTATGACGCTTGTCAAATGTCACAATATTCTAAAATGCTTCAGCAATGCAAGAAAATGCAACGTTGCAACGATATCTAAACATGTTAAGTGTATTGAATCTGATAATGTACTCTGTCATCATCTAACTTATTTTTCATCACCAGTTTGGGAGGAGGGCAAAGATAATGTACCACAAGAAAAAGTTCAATCCATTTCATGTATTATACAAACTATTGCTGCATGCCTAACTATGTCTCGGTAAAAACCTGTAATTAAATAAACCAGCATCTAATAAAAGTACCATTACACACACACACGATTTTTGGGGAAGGAAGGAAGAAGATGTTCGATTTTAGTAGAAAATAAGACGTTTTATTGTGATATATCACTTACCAGTAACTGTAGAACGACATGCATTGTTTGTACACATACTCACATAAGATGATGAAAGACGGTAGCAGTGAGAGATGTAACATCTCCAAAGACAATGACAGAATTGATATCTCGGAAGTAAATTTAATAATTTTTTTATTTATGGTGTTATATGTGTAATGTCTTACACTTTACACTTTTTTGTATTACTTATTAAAGTACTCAGAGCCTGCAAATTTTCACTATTGATAATTTTTTTTAGGTTAAGTGGTAGTAGGAAGAGTTACACACTTGTGTCATACTCAATCTTGCTAGTATAAAAAAGTGGCGTTCTTTTAAAAAATGGTTATTTATTTTTCACCGTTAACAAAGCACAAAAACGTATGCGAACTGCTATATTCGCTCCGATCATTGCACCATGGAGACTGAAGACATGGAAGACATTAGTTTTCATGTTTACAGCGCATACAACGAGAATATGCCGGCAAGCCGTACTGCGTGGGCGTGCAACAAGCAGGAGACACGTTCACTGTTCACTACTTTTCCTGGACGGCACCGACTCATCACGCTAAATTCTGACTGATTGCTATTCGACTTGACTATGCCCGGAACTTTGCTGTGGGTCCTTCAGTGGTGCCAAAGATGACGTGGAAACAGACAATTCAATGCTTCACTTTTAAGTACACAACAGTCACACGGTTTCATTTACTAAGTGATAACTTTTACACATTAACTATGCTAACGTGATCTAATTCAGAAACTATGCTGCGCACTTTCTTCACGGTATTAGTGAATACTCTGTGGTTGACAGCTGTGCTAGTGACTCTTACCTACGTCCAGGTGCCTCATATATTCAAACTTTTGTTAACTCAGGTTACGAATCTTATTTCTCTCAAGAATAATCATTTGTACTTGGTCATAATAAAGAAGTTGTTTATTTTACTCTTGTATCTTTGAAATTTGTCGCGAGTTCTTCATCAATGTTGTTGTTGTTGTTGTTGTGGTCTTCAGTCCTGAGACTGGTTTGATGCAGCTCTCCACGCTACTCTATCCTGTGCAAGCTTTTTCATCTCCCAGTACCTACTGCAACCTACATCCTTTTGAATCTGCTTAGTGTATTCATCTCTTGGTCTCCCTCTACGATTTTCACCCTCCACGCTGCCCTCCAATACTAAATTGGTGATCCCTTGATGCCTCAGAACATGTCCTACCAACCGATCCCTTCTTCTGGTCAAGTTGTGCCACAAACTTCTATTCTCCCCAATCCTATTCAATACTTCCTCATTAGTTATGTGATCTACCCATCTAATCTTCAGCATTCTTCTGTAGCACCACATTTCGAAAGCTTCTATTCTCTTCTTGTCTAAACTGTTTATCGTCCACGTTTCACTTCCATACATGGCTACACTCCATACGAATACTTTCAGAAATGACTTCCTGACACTTCAATCAATTCTGGATGTTAACAAATTTCTCTTCTTCAGAAACGCTTTCCTTGCCATTGCCAGCCTACATTTTATATTCTCTCCACTTCGACCATCATCAGTTATTTTGCTCCCCAAATAGCAAAACTCCTTTACTACTTTAAGTGCCTCATTTCCTAATCTAACTCCCTCAGCATCACCCGACTTAATTAGACTACATTCCATTATCCTTGTTTTGCTTTTGTTGATGTTCATCTTATATCCTCCTTTGAAGGCACTGTCCATTCCATTCAACTGCTCTTCCAAGTCCTTTGCTGTCTCTACATCTACATCTACATCTACATTGATACTCCGCAAGCCACCCAACGGTGTGTGGCGGAGGGCACTTTACGTGCCACTGTCATTACCTCCCTTTCCTGTTCCAGTAGCGTATGGTTCGCGGGAAGAACGACTGTCTGAAAGCCTCCGTGCGTGCTCTAATCTCTCTAATTTTACATTCGTGATCTCCTCGGGAGGTATAAGTAGGGGGAAGCAATATATTCGATACCTCATCCAGAAACGCACCCTCTCGAAACGTGGCGAGCAAGCTACACCGCGATGCAGAGCGCCTCTCTTGCAGAGTCTGCCACTTGAGTTTATTAAACCTCTCCGTAACGCTATCACGGTTACCAAATAACCCTGTGACGAAACGCGCCGCTCTTCTTTGGATCTTCTCTATCTCCTCCGTCAGACCGATCTGGTATGGATCCCACACTGATGAGCAATACTCAAGTATGGGTCGAACGAGTGTTTTGTAAGCCACCTCCTTTGTTGATGGACTACATTTTCTAAGCAATCTCCCAATGAATCTCAACCTGGTACCCGCCTTACCAACAATTAATTTTATATGATCATTCCACTTCAAATCGTTCCGCACGCATACTCCCAGATATTTTACAGAAGTAACTGCTACCAGTGTTTGTTCCGCTATCATATAATCATACAATAAAGGATCCTTCTTTCTATGTATTCGCAATACATTACATTTGTCTATGTTAAGGGTCAGTTGCCACTCCCTGCACCAAGTGCCTATCCGCTGCAGATCTTCCTGCATTTCGCTACAATTTTCTAATGCTGCAACTTCTCTGTATACTACAGCATCATCCGCGAAAAGCCGCATGGAACTTCCGACACTATCTACTAAGTCATTTATATATATTGTGAAAAGCAATGGTCCCATAACACTCCCCTGTAGCACGCCAGAGGTTACTTTAACGCCTGTAGACGTCTCTCCATTGATAACAACATGCTGTGTTCTGTTTGCTAAAAACTCTTCAATCCAGCCACACAGCTGGTCTGATATTCCGTAGGCTCTTACTTTGTTTATCAGGCGACAGTGCGGAACTGTATCGAACGACTTCCGGAAGTCAAGGAAAACAGCATCCACCTGGGAGCCTGTATCTAATATTTTCTGGGTCTCATGAACAAATAAAGCGAGTTGGGTCTCACACGATCTGTGTTTCTGGAATCCATGTTGATTCCTGCATGGTAGATTCTGGGTTTCCAGAAACGACATGATACTCGAGCAAAAAACATGTTCTAAAATTCTACAACAGATCGACGTCAGAGATATAGGTCTAGAGTTTTGCGCATCTGCTCGACGACCCTTCTTGAAGACTGGGACTATCTGCGCTCTTTTCCAATCATTTGGAACCCTCCGTTCCTCTAGAGACTTGCGGTACACGGCTGTTAGAAGGGGGGCAAGTTCTTTCGCGTACTCTGTGTAGAATCGAATTGGTATCCCGTCAGGTCCAGTGGACTTTCCTCTATTGAGTGATTCCAGTTGCTTTTCTATTCCTTGGACACTTATTTCGATGTCAGCCATTTTTTCGTTTGTGCGAGGATTTAGAGAAGGAACTGCAGTGCGGTCTTCCTCTGTGAAACAGCTTTGGAAAAAGGTGTTTAGATTTCAGCTTTACGCGAGTCATCCTCTGTTTCAATGCCATCATCATCCCGTAGTGTCTGGATATGCTTACAGAATTACAATGTCATCGGCGAACCTCAAAGTTTTTATTTCTTCTCCATGAATTTTAATACCTACTCCGAATTTTTCTTTTGTTTCCTTTACTGCTTGCTCAATATACAGATTGAACAACATCGGGGAGAGGCTACAACCCTGTCTTACTCCCTTCCCAACCACTGGTTCCCTTTCATGTCCCTCGACTCTTATAACTGCCATCTGGTTTCTGTACAAATTGTAAATAGCCTTTCGCTCCCTGTATTTTACCCCTGCCACCTTTAGAATTTGAAAGAGAGTATTCCAGTCAACATTGTCAAAAGCTTTCTTTAAGTCTAAAAATGCTAGAAACGTAGATTTATCTTTCCTTAACCTGTTTTCTAAGTTAAGTCGTAGGGTCAGTATTGCCTCACGTGTTCCAATATTTCTACGGAATCCGAACTAACTGATAGTTCGGTAATTTTCGCACCTGTCAACACCTGCTTTCTTTGGGATTGGAATTATTACATTCTTCTTGAAGTCTGAAGGTATTTCGCCTGTTTCATACATCTTGCTCACCAGATGGTAGAGTTTTGTCAGGACTGGCTCTCCCACGGCCGTCAGTAGTTCCAATGGAATATTGTCTACTCCGGGGGCCTTGTTTCGACTCAGGTCTTTCAGTGCTCTCCCATTTCATCTTCATCTACATCCTCTTCCATTTCCATAATATTGTCCTCAAGTACATCGCCCTTGTATAGACCTTCTATATACTCCTTCCACCTTTCTGCTTTCCCTTCTTTGCTTAGAACTGGGTATCCATCTGAGCTCTTGATATTCATACAAGTGGTTCTCTTCTCTCCAAACGTCTCTTTAATTTTCCTGTAGGCAGTATCTGTCATATCCCTCGTGAGATAAGCCTCTATATCCTGACATTTGTCTTCTAGCCATCCCTGCTTAGCCATTTTTCACTTCCTGTCTATCTCATATTTGAGACGTTTGTATTCCTTTTTGCCTGCTTCACTTACTGCATTTTTATATTTTCTCCTTTCATCAATTAAATTCAATATTTCTTCTGTTACCCAAGGATTTCTACTAGCCCTCGTCTTTTTACCTACTTGATCCACTGCTGCCTTCACTACTTCATCCCTCAGAGCTACCCATTCTTCTTCTACTGTATTTCTTTCCCCCATTCCTGTCAATTGTTCCCTTATGCTCTCCCTGAAACTCTGTACAACCTTTGGTTTCGTCAGGTTTATCCAGGCTCCATCTCCTTAAATTCCCACCTTTTTGCAGTTTCTTCAGTTTTAATCTACAGGTCATAACCAATAGATTGTGGTCAGAGTCCACATCTGCCCCTGGAAAAGTCTTACAGTTTAAAACCTGGCTCCTAAATCTCTGTCTTACCATTATATAATCTATCTGATACCGTTTAGTATCTCCAGGGTTCTTCCATGTATACAACCTTCTTTCATGATTCTTAAACCAAATGTTAGTTATGATTATGTTGTGCTCTGTGCAAAATTCTACCAGGCGGCTTCCTCTTTCATTTCTTAGCCCCAATCCATATTCGCCTACTACGTTTCCTTCTCTCCCTTTTCCTACACTCGAATTCCAGTCACCCATGACTATTAAATTTTCGTCTCCCTTCACAATCTGAATAATTTCTTTTATTTCATCATACATTTCTTCAATTTCTTCGTCATCTGCAGAGCTAGTTGGCATATAAACTTGTACTACTGTAGTAGGTGTGGGCATCGTATCTATCTTGGCCACAATAATGCGTTCACTATGCTGTTTGTAGTAGCTTACCCGCATTCCTGTTTTCCTATTCATTATTAAACCTACTCCTGCATTACCCCTATTTGATTTTGTGTTTATAACCCTGTAGTCACCTGACAATAATCCATTTTATATGTCAAAACTTTTATTTGATACCGAATTTATTATAACTAATACGCTCTTACAGTAGCTAAATCAGAATTCTGACACACAGTATGCAGGGAAAGTGAAGGTGCACATTTAACGCAAACAACGATGTGTCTGCACAGAAAAAATAGCACTACTTTCTTGGAGAAAAATTTCCACTCGGGTGAACACTCTCAAAAGCCCTTTACAGTCACTTGCTGTTCAGATGGCGACGCATCTACTACTTTCGGGTTAACATTTATTATAACTTCCCGAAAATTTAGAGGAAGTTCAGTATTGTCTGCATGCTTTGCTGTAATAAACACGCCTTTGTTCTGACATGTAGTGCCTACAAAATCTTTACCCTTCAAAAGGATCCAACCTAACGCTTGGGAAACCACAGAGGATGGATCGTCCGATTTCCCCCAATATTTCAACCCTTCACCACAGTGGAAACACACGTTTTGATATTCGTTACCAGTATCAAAGAATTCAACTTCACTGAGTTTGTATGGACGCTGCTTAAGAGTTAGTGAATCACTAAATGATGTTAGTTTCATCTCATGTGTGTTGTATTTAGGATGAGCTTACCTTGCGTTTCACGCATCATGCATTGAACTGCGCAACGGTGTTGGATCAGGAGATGAATGTGGGCATTATTTTCTTTGTAAATGAGGATGTCTCTCACATCATTTGTTGAACTGCACAACCGTGAGATGAATGCTAAATTTTGTAGTCAGTTACAAATAAGTATTTCCCCATAACCCATGTAAACGAAGTGAATCTAAGTTGACATCGTTATACTATTACACCAAGTAAACTTTATTTGTAATTTAACTTCATTCCATCTCCATCTTTGCGGACTGTACAGGCACCTTTCGGAAAATGGGTTCGTAGGAGTACATAGATGAGGAAATCATCTCTGGCACTAGGATTGCAGGTAGAATTGAAGAGAAGGAGTAGTTTTACAGCTCGTTTCCTACTGTAGGTCATGGAAAACGGTCGATTCTGGACATCCTCCATTTGCCATCCCCGTCGCT
Source organism: Schistocerca piceifrons (assembly GCF_021461385.2). NCBI lineage: Eukaryota > Metazoa > Arthropoda > Insecta > Orthoptera > Acrididae > Schistocerca > Schistocerca piceifrons. Next base: position 333,319,176 of record NC_060149.1, read on the forward strand.
GCCTCCGCTGCTGTACTCGTCCTCCACTCTGCTAAGCCCGGACCCACTCCTTGTTTCAGAGCCGACTGTGTCGAACCAGACTGGTGTGTGCGTTTCTCTTTAACTCTTCCTCTTTTACATTTATTAGTTGCAGACTTGTTCTCTCCTGTACTTCCACTGTCACCTCGACAGCCCAAGGATAAATCATATGATCCCCTTAACAGCCCACGAACTTCTAGAGCCTCTGTAACATCCTCAAAACTTTCTCCTCACTCCCCTATGAAAGGCTTCGGCATTGCTGGTCCCTTTGGAACTACATGACTCGAGATCGATGCGCGGAACACAGTAACAGTCTTGCCGTGGCAACAGGAGTACGTGTTTGGGGGTCTTTGTGGTTGTGTACGTAGATACATACATACATACATATACATACATTAACCCTTGTTCCATAGATCACGAATACGACATTTCGTAATGGTGTGGAACGTGTCACTTTAACATAAGTTTTCTAAATAATTAAAATAAATTTTTCTTTCTTTTCTTTTTATTTAAATTTTTTTTTTTACAATTTCAACTTCACACTAAGAATTCATCTATTGAGTAGAAGGAGTTGCCATTCAGAAATTCTTTTAATTTGCTTTTAAATGTTGCTCTGCTATCTGTCAGAATTTTAATACTATTTGGCAAATGACCAAAGACTTTTGTGGCAGCATAATTCACCCCTTTCTGTGCCAAAGTGAGATTTAATGCAGAATAGTGAAGATCATCCTCTCTTTTAGTGTTGTAGCTGTGCACTTCGCTATTGTTTTTGAATTGGGATGAATTATTAATGACAAATTTCATAAGCGAATATATGGATTGCGAAGGTACTGTGAATATCCCGAGTTCCTTAAATAAATGTCTGCAACGTGATCTTGGGTGGGCTCCAGCTATTATTCTGATTACATGCTCTTGTGCGATGAATACTTTCTCTTTTAATGACGAATTGCCCCAAAATATGATGCCATATGAAAGCAGGGAAAGAAAATAGGCATAGTAGGCTAATTTACTGATATATTTATCACCAAAATTTGCAATAACCCTAATGTGCATGTGAATGTGAATACTACCGCTGGAAAAAGAGCTAGCGCTCGAAAGCTAGTGTGAATACTGTTTTCTGTTGCGTGTTACAGCGCTTCACACATTGATCCACTTTACGAATTGCTCTAAACAAAAAATTATTTTGATATTTATTGAATTAAAAAAAATGGAATTGTCTCTGTGTTGCACCAAACAATTCTTCGTTTATTAATATGATGTCGAGTGAATAAACAAGTAACTAAAGAAACAACAACTATTAGCACTTTTCAGATTATTGAATATTATGAAGAGTCTGACAATTAAAAAAATGATACCCTAATAAAAGTCATAGTTGTGGAAGTTTAATAAGTTCATTTCGCTTCTCCTTCTGATGAACTACATGTACCATATGTAACAGCCATGTCACAGTCGAATTTCCTCTAAAATTCCATGTCTAAGGCTGGCATATACTTCGGGGTAAGCTTCCTGATGTCTCCATACTTCTCATGTTTAATTGGCACAGGAGGTTTAGAAAACTTTTTCTCTGGAAAAGTCAATGTGGGTGAGGCTTCCTGAATGACGTAATCATAATACTTAAGTTATGATAATGATGCACTACGGGAATTGCATGCTTGTGTTCAGTCGAGGTTTTAAGAACCTTTACTTTGAAACAGTAAACTTCTCATTATCAGCACTCATAATGTGTGACCGAGAGAGTTTTTTTGAGGGGGACAAGAAGTCTTAAAGTAAATTCTGTGTAACTGCTGTGTAGTTGCCGTATTACATAAATTCAGTAAATATGGCATTCTGTACACTGAGATGTCACTGTAGAAATACCTGTGTTGTGTTCTAAATCCTCATGCTAGAACCTGACAACCGTTTGGTGTGATGACAAGGCAAATCTCAGACATGTCTGATTCTTGTCCGAAACGACCAATGTCGAAAAGTTCATTTCCGTATGATTTCTAAATTGATCCCATGGACAAGTCTCATTCTCGGACCATACGATAGATCAGTTTTCGAACTATGCGATAATTGCAAAATCTAATTTTCAGCCTAAAGTGGACAGATCTAATTATGACAACATGCCTTGAATTTGTTTTTCATTCTATTGTAAAGTATAACACCACTACGACGTATTCAGCGCAGAGGACAGATTTAATTGAGATATTGTATTAGTGGTTGTGTAGTGTGTGCAGGTTCTCTGTCATATCGGGAGTAAATTACCCCCCTAGTTGCCATGTGAACATTTTCCCAGTGCTCTGGCAACTAGTTTTACATGAATCGCAGATAATGTACTCCGTTAGCCCGAATGTTTGTAATAACTAGGGCATTTAGTTTTTTTGTCAATAATACATAAACTAAACACAAACTGAGAATGAAGCTGAAGAGAATTGTCAACAACAGAGCTAGGATTTTCATCTATGCTAATGTGAGAGTGCTTGCTGTTTTTGATTTTGTCACAAGTAAACGGCTGTTCATCAGTAACCAGTGTTTATGAAAATAAGTCTTCATCAGAAGTACTCTTTAACAAATCCATACCATTTGAAATTATCTTCATAAGACATTGTACCCGCTGATGGCCGCACGGATACACATCCCGCACCACAATTGTGTGTGTGAAATACGCAAGTGTGCAACAAATTTTTTTACAGTTGCTCGTCGAGCTGTGTTTAATTTCTCGAAGACTATTATGTTTTTTATACATTTTAGTTAATTTAGTTAGTAACATCCTGACGTTACGATACTACGTGTATACTCTCATGAGAACCACATCCGTGAAGTACGTCGAATACTTCAGCACACGTTGTTCCACGGGACATTTTTCATGCAGTAAATCTTCGTTGATATTCTGGACTAGAAGCCGTCACATTTCCATGTAAAACAGCCGCGTCAGCATTCTCTGCACGTCTAAATACATGTGGCCTCCTACTACAGTACACGAACTGTACCAGTAAATTGCTGCAAACTTTACATCTCAGAGGGGCCAGAACTATAAAGCACATCACACAATCCCTTTACACAAGCGGTTAGCGCACCTCGGTGCATTCAGGTGACCAACATAATACGTCAAAGTTTCATTAAACATTCATACGACGTCCGCTTCATTATAACTTCTAGTGGAACAGTCCTTGCGGCAATAATCGCGGCTATTAAGTACAGTAGATGCAGCAGCGGCAAAGCAAATCGTACTCAAACGTTGCTACAAGAGACTGTAGGTTGCCGACATGCTCTGCAATATCACTAAGCACCTTTCTGGCAAAACCGCTTAGAATTTCGATATCACACGCACAGACACTTTTAATTTTCTCACTCACCAATCAGGAAAATCCAGCCAAAGTGCAAGCATACTGTTAGTTTCTATGTACGTATATTTTGCAGTAGGCAGCTAATTTAAATCAGTGTTACTACGGAATATGACGACTGTTGTTAAATGAATTATACTATAGTGTATAGGCATAACGAACTTGTTAATATACAAAGAAGCCGCACGATGCTAACCATGTTTTGTGGATGAGGAATGATGAAGCACAGATATCTCTATTTGTCAATGTAGCTGTAATGTTAAACGTTTTCTTGTGTGTAATACGGGATTATTTTCGTGGTACTGTAGCTTTTTACAATCACGCAGACACGAGAAGAGTAAGTGGAAAGTTAACTTTTTTGACCAGAGGAGCAATGTGGGTATTAAAATCAGCTTCTTGTCTGGAGGCTTCTATTCAGATGAAACCTATTTTCCATGAATATTTAAACAATTTAGTGATTAGAATCCTATGATAGGTGACCTCCACTCAAATCTGGAATCGAGAGCAGATTATTCACAGTTAATTTATCTGTAAATCAACTGACAGGAAAATTTAATTTATTAGCGGCTGTTTCAACATTCCTTTCCCCCTCATTCTAAGATATGTGTTATGGCCATTCCGAGCGTGGACTTCGCGGTCCGTGACGTCAATGTGGTGTTTCCAACCACTAACATTTTAACCGTAATTTTTCCAACCATTTTAGCAATAAGGACGTCCTTTGCCACTTTATCCGGACATAGGATTGGCCATGCACATAGTGCCTAGACATGTTTACTTGTTTATTTTTATTTATTTTTACCTTTATTTCCTACAACATGACTGTAGAAAATGATTAATTGACCTATTTCATTTATTTTACTTTCACACTAAATTTTTTTGTAAGTCGCCTGAGTCGTTATATATTATTATATTGGCTTTTAACTTTTTCAGTATTTATGTACCTGTTTTTTCCTTTTTTTGAAAAGGCAGGCTTATGGAATCTTCTTTAATTTCAAACACCATTTACTGCTTCCGTCTTGTGCTTAATTAGCAGAAATTAGACGTTCGGATTTTTTAATTTTCGAGGAGTTTAGTTTCGTAAGCCCACATTCGACAACGGTCGTGGTCCTGTGTCGCTAGTTAAAAATATTTCACATTTCAGTTTGTTTAGTAGGATTTTCCATGCACTGATCGAGCATATAACCTGCGAATTACGTGACCTTTCTTCCTCTATTATTACTATTCAGGCTTTAGAAACATAGCAGCATACATGCGGCAGAACAATCGAACCTTTTCTCTATCCCTATATTCCTCCGTCAATCGCAGTTCTAATAATTTGGTTGAAGTAAAAACTGCAGCCGGAAAGGTATGTTCCATGGAGCACAGTTTTCGCTTTAATTGTAGCCACTTAAAGATCTGACACTGCAGTTTTCGATGACTGTACAGACACCTTATTTTACAATCCGGCAAAAGAAGTTTTTCATATGCCTAAGAATTTTTATGTGAATACTCTTAAAGCTTTTTAAATGTAACAGACGTTATTAACATTATATATCTTCATTGCGTATGTCTACATATTTGCAGCCTTCTGCCGCTAGAGAGCTCTGAATTCTAGCATGCAACATGGCGGTGTGTAACGTAACTCTGTCGGTGCGTGAGAAACAGCGGGTTGTAATCGAATTTCAAATCCGAAAAGTTCCTTCAGCATGACAATGCCAGACCACACACGTGATCTGCGACGTCCGCAACAATCCGACGCCTTGTGCTCACTTTGATTAGATTAGATTCAGTTTTCGTTCTATAGATTCCAAAAATAGATGATTCTCATGGGTGTGGAACATGTCAGAAAATATAACATAAGAAACAAAAACATTTGAATATAATATTCACTATCTCGATCTTTTATCAGGAGATTGTCAGAACAGAATACATTACAGTAAACTGGAACTACTAATATTTACAGAATTAATACACTGTACGAATGAAACATAATTACGTAATTTTAATAAACTTTTCTTACACAAAATACCTAATCTTGACTGTTGTGACCAAGTGCTGTCAAACCTGAAATCTAACAGACATTTTTACATAACGGCTTAACAATACCTGCCAAGATATTCATCTATAGAGTAGGAGGAATTGCCTATCAAAAAGTCTTCAATCTCAGTTGAAACCGTGTTTTACCTGAAACCAAGTTTTTAATGGTTGCTGGCAATTTATTGAAAATGTGTGTTCCTGAATACTGGACCCCTTTTTGGACCAAGGTAAATTATTTTAGGTCTTTATATACAGATTGTTCGTATCCCTAGTACCGATACTATGTACTGAGCTATTGGTTGGAGATAGAGATCTATTACTTGCAACAAATGTCATTAAGGAATAAAATGACTGAGCAGTGGTTAGACTATAAAGTTCCTTGAACAGGTTTCTACATGATGTTCTTGAATTTACATCACAAATGATTCTTATTACACGCTTTTGAACTGGAAGGAAATCTCTTACAGATTATGAACTGCATATAGTGGGTCTTTTCAAAGTTTAATGACAGTCAATTAGCTCTAAACCATTTATTAATGTCAGTGAAGATTTGATTAAAAGCCATTTCTAAATCTGTCACCGATCATCGTCAATCCACTCCCGCCTTGGCCCCATCCGATTTTCATTCATTTCCAAAACTTAAAGAATACCTTCAAGGACTTCACTTTGATAACGGTGAAGCGTCACAAGCTGAGGTGAGGTTGTGGGTCCGTCAAGAAAGTCAAACATTATACAGGGACGGTATCAACAAATTGGTCTCTTGTTGCGAGAAATGTGTTCGTCGCCAGGGTGACTTGGTTGTGAAATAAATATGTAGACGTGAATAATGGAGACATAAAATTTTAATGAAGTTTGTTTTATTTAAAAAGCTTAATGAGTTTTCACATAAAAAGTTCAGAGGAATTACTTCTCAGCACGCCATCGTATTTAGAGGTTTGTCTGGCAATACAGTAAATAAAACACGAAATACATTCCTCTTTTCATCTGTGCTTCTGATGTCGAAGTGTATTTTGTACACATATTTGAATTATTGTGAACAGTTGTCAAATGTCTCGTGGGTAGAAACAGATCGATTTTCACACAGTATCTTTTTCCACTTTTTCAAAACGAACTACCGGATTTTTGTCAAGAAAAAAATTACCGTAAATTTTTTTTAAAAAGAGCTTTTACGCCTGACTTCCGTTATTTTGAAAATGCCTTCACTCAGTTGAATCCCCGAACTAGAACCAGGGCCCTGATTCGTTCCAGTAGCCACTCCTCTTCCTCTGCACTATCTAGTTTTGGTGTTATCACAATTGAGTATATCTGCAACAAAAACTAAATCTTTATCTTCCTGATCTTGAAATTCTTCTTTAACAGTTTGGAAGACAGCCACTGTCTTTTCTTCTAGGAATCTCTTCCTGCAGTTATGGATTCGTTTTTCGATCTGAAAATCTGTTTCATTAATTGGGCAAGAATACTGCTGTTCAGACATAATTCTACTATTTTCAATTTTTAAACATCTTCTGTGTACCTAGTAGCGGTAACCATGCTTGAGAAGATAATGTTTTCCTCTCATTGTTGTAATTATTTCCGTTCGTCGCAGTGTGTAGAACTCTAGAAGCATGAGAAAGCGCACGGAAACGAAGGTTGTCTGCGAGGAAACTGTCTGACTCGTGGCGACAGCACATCGAGTGGAGTGGGGGAGGCTGTGGTCGGAAGTACCAAGATGCAAAACCGGTTGGTCGGAAGTACCATAGTGTCTGTGGCACCTACAATAGAATCGGGTGCGCCACACTCGTATGCCCGCGTAGCCCTGAGATGTATGCGGGAGAATACAAAAATATACAGGCAGATAACGAGTATAGCATTTCCTCCATCTTAGATTACAGTGATATGGTAGGGAATGGAGTGCAACGTGCTTACATAAACCAAGCACAGATCCAGGCTGAGTTGATGCCAGTCATGTTCTAATTCCGAAAAGATGGTAATTATGATGGTGGCGGAGGAGAAGGAGTAGGATTAGCAGCAAAGGCGGAGGAGATTGAGAAGGAAATGAAGAAAACTTACAGGAAACTGTAAACTGTCACAGAAGAGTGAGAGTAGGGGCTCATTAGCATTCGGTGGCGTCCAACACGGCCGTCAAACTTACAAAAGCTGAAAAACTTTAAAATTTCTAACAGGAAATTATCATGGAAAGAAGGGAACGAAAGATACATAAATAATGATGATGAAGAAGATGATGATTAGAGGATGTTGGGCATACAATGTAGAAGTCCATAACACCCGTACTAATTAAAGTAAAAAAAAGTAAAAAATATTATATATATATATATATATATATATATATATATATATATATATATATATATATATATATATATATATATGAAATAAAACTAAATAATTTCTGCGTTGTTCTTTTGGTCAAACTTAAGACGTACTCATAAGGTAAAACTGCCTACGATGTCAGTACATAAAAGATTAGCTGAAGATCCAGGGGCAGTGGAAAAAAGATTAAAAGATTGCGACAGATATATGTTGTTAAAACGTCTGGTGGAGAGGGCCACGATAGTTGGAGAGATGGGCCGTTACGAAATTCCAGTGGCAGGCACAGTAATACTGATACCTTAGCGTTCTGTGCTCTGCAAGCTTCCCTACAGCAGAGCAGGTTGTTCCATTCCAACGCCTGGGGTAGCGCTTTTCAATTGTATGTTACGGAGTAGTACTTTTTGTTACAACAACGCTGATCAGACGAGTACATCTGGGCCACTGGAACAACAAAAGATCATTTCCAATCGGAATTTGTCGCTTGTCACTCGGCGTTAGACCCGTCCTGTCTCGATATCAGACTGGGCTTTTGACATACCTACCGCTGGTGTCACGCTTCGCTTTAACTTTGTTCCTGACTTCAACTGCAGCCTCGTCACTTCTGCAGTCTCCACACCTGACGGCGGCCTCCACGGATGCTGCTAGTTGCAGTCACGGGCCTTCTAATGCTTGATACTCTCTGGCGCTGATCTGGACCACCCCTTTAGGGCCGACAAGCTCACACCAGCGCCCAGCACTCCATCGCCTCCAGAAACCCTGCATCTGATGAGAGCAGTACCGAGCCCAGCTAGCTATCTCCTGGGCTATTGACAACACCTGCTGGTGGCCACCTCTGTTCTGTGGGGCTGTGTGGACACAGCGTTCCTCATCAAGGGCACCCAGACAGCTGCTTCCAGCGTTGCAGCCGATGCATAACCACCGATCAACAGTTCCCGACATTCGGCGCTGGCCGACTTCGATATATAGGACGCTCTGCCAGTAACAGCTGTTTATCTTCTTAAGAACGTTCTCTGGCTTCACTGTCACTACGGACATGGCATTACCCATTCTCTGAGGTCTCACGTACTCAGCCTCCTGACGGTCAGGTGGCTTTAAGGGTGTCCATGGGTGACTATGTAGCAGTCAGCAACGCGACCAGCTCCAATTTTTTGTCAGAAAGAGGTTGGCAAAGTTGCTATGGAGCAGGCTGCCCTGTGCTCAGAATCGCACAATGTGGTGTGTTGGGTATGCCAGAGAGAAGTATTTTTTCCAGGCAGTGCAAGGAGAGTGCTTGGTTGGGATGAGGAAGACCGTGGGTGACAGGGAAGTATAAGTCATTGTATACAGTAAACAATTGTAGACGTATTTTGTTTTGAATAATGCTGTTATGTAAATTAGGGATCTTGGAGTTCTCCAAGGTTCTACGACAGTACGTGTGGGGTTTGGTGTCACCAGTGTGCCTGAATTGTATTCCGAGCTTTGCAGTTCTGTTTCAGTTTCTGCATAGCACACCTACTGCTTATTCTATTTCCTAGTAAGGTGATTATAATCCGTAGTATACCGCTGACGAAGTGAAAGGTAGATCAGTGCTGTGAAAATCTCTTATGGTTTCGGTCTTTGCCGTTGCATCATGTGATACTGGCGGCAAGCAACGTAACAAGGGGCTGGGATACGATGGATGCGAGATGGTCATTAACGTGCCATTACATTCCAGAATTCGAATGAAGAACAGCTGCCAACATGAGTAATGAAGAAGTAGATATCCTCGGAGTAGTGAAGCAACTTAAATAACTTAACGAAATCAAGGCAAGCCAGGCTAGCCGCCTCCTGGGCTGCCAACACTTGCTGCAGTCCATCTCTCCGCTACAGTGCTGTTCTGACTCCGTCTACCTCAGCAACCGGAGGCGGCCGTCTGCTACCAGTAGTGCAGTCAAGATATACCACTGCCTCAGTGGATCCTGGTCTCAGGCACTATCCGACTTTGATATTAGAATGCGCTGCAGATAAAAGGTTTTCATCGACTGAGAGCATTGTCAGGTTTCACTGTCGCCACAGACCCAGCATTATCCATTCCCTGAGGTCAAACCATACTTGATATCCTGACGGCCACGAGGGCATTGAGTTATCCTTGAGTGACCATGTAGTGGTCAGCAGTCTGGACCACTGCAGTGTGGTTGTCTGATCACCACACAAAAAAGGATGAGCCAACTACTATCATAACAGTCAACCTAAGACCTTAGGCTGGAGTCTGAACACTGCATAAAATTTTAAAAGCTTTGTAACACAATCCTTAGCTAAAACAGAGGGCAGGTCCCCACTTACATCAGCCACCGTCCTCGCGTCCAGGTGTATAGTGACCTCTAATAAAACGTCGATTATGCTGAGTCGTGCGCCACGGGTGTCACAAACTGGAAAATCTGCTCGATGGAGTAGGAAACCATGTGTTAATGTATAGTATCTTATATAGAGACAGATAATAGTGATTTAATCCCACTAGAGTGAGCGGTAAGAGCCACACAATGGCCGGATAGTTGACTTCGCAGCATGCAGCTTATTGTGCCTCGTGCTTCGCCATTCTCATTCCACAGTTACATGACTTTTTGACTCAACAGCGAGATGGTGGGTTGAAGGAATAGAGAAGGCAGGGTCGGAACAGCCCGCATAACGTTTGGAGCAAATTTTTGAGGTCTCAGTGATGAAAAAGGTTTTAAAAAATTAGGAACCGTTTTGTTCAAACATTTTTATAATACAATTTGCGAATGAAGATAAGATAAAATCTTTCGTTTGTTATATTAGTAAACCAATGGAATATCTTTAAGTCCGTTCTGCCCCATACACGGGGCGGAATAGACCCCGTTTCCCGGTTTTTAATTTTTTTTGTATATTGCTTCGATGATACATCTTACAAGTAAGTTGGGCTTCATCGTTCTTACTATCTATGCCACCACACGAGTTGTGAGCCCATTGTTTGCACTTCTGATATGCAATCCAATCCTTAGTTAAAGTGTAATGTAATCCCTTGCAATATATACATGCTGCATCTAACCTAAGGACATCACACACATCCATGCCCGAGGCAGGATTCGAACCTGCTACCGTAGCAGCAGCGCGGTTCCGGACTGAAGCGCCTAGAACCGCTCGGCCACACTGAACGTCTCAAATCTGGTGATCTTGGTGGTTACGCAGTTTGGAACTATTGGCCAGTGATACGGTTTTCTCAAGATGTGTTACGGAGTAGCCGAGTGACCTCACGAGCAGTGTGAAGTGGAGTTTCACCTTGCATCAAAACAGTCGATTCGAAAACACCTATGTCCCGGACAGCAGCGATCACTTGTTGGTTCAAATGGTTCAAATGGCTCTGAGCACTATGGGACTTAACATCTGAGGTCATCAGTCCCCTAGAACTTAGAACTACTTAAACCTAACTAACCTAAGGACATCATACACATCCATGCCCGAGGCACGATTCGAACCTGCGACCGTAGCAGTCGCGCGGTTCCTGACTGAAGCGCCTAGAACCGCTTGGCCACAACGGCCGGCTCACATGTTGGTGAAGCATATCATAGTAACGTGTGGCATTCACGCTGCATATCCTTAGTCCTTGGGGTCCGAGTTCTACAAAGAAAAATGGACGAAACGTGACCTGTTTCGCGAAGTCACATCACACAGTGACGTGTACAGTACACACTGAAACTTCATAAACATTCTTTGACGGTGACGAGCGCCAAATGCTGAAATTGTGAGTGTTCCCAGTGACCGTAATGTGTGCTTCATCACTCGAAAAAATGTTCCAGGGCCACATGTCGTCAACTTCAACCTAAGCAAGGAACGTAAAAGCAAAGTCTACTTGAATGTCTGTGTCAGGTGGGAAAACTTGGTGAGTAATGTGAAGCTGGTACGGATACCATTTCGAAATTGTTCACAGCACTGCCTGAAGATAGCAAGTAGCTTCGAACATTCTCCGCCATGGTAACAGTACCTCTTGAACAGTTTGTTGCGCAATTGGCCGTCGGCCTCTACTAGGTCCAAACCGAATCATTGCCCAATCGTTCCCAACAGATTGGATTGGATTGGATTGTCTGGGGGCAAGAGACCAAACAGCGAGGTCATCGGTCTCATCGGATTAGGGAAGGACGGGGAAGGAAGTTGGCCGTGCCCTTTCAAAGGAACCATCCCGGCATTTGCCTGGAGCGATTTAGGGAAATCACGGAAAACCTAAATCAGAATGGCCAGACGCGGGAGTTCCCAACTGAGTAACCACCAAGACCACCAGATTTGAAGCCTCCCATGAGGAAATTTAAGTTTGTTTCTTTCCATGATTTATTCGTTACTTCTCTGTCGCATGTCGTTACAGATATTTCTATAACGTTTCATCGTCCTACGAACACTGCTTTTTCGACGTGACCCTTTCAAGTGGTGAAAGTTTAATTATAAGCACCCCCTATGTCAGTCAGTGATCAGAAGTCTTGGGCTGTGGTGTACGATACAGAAACAGCCTGGAACGTGCCCTAGTTTCAGTCCTCGCAAGTACTGATAACTGATTCAGAAATTAAATCAAAAGCCATAAAATTTCACATGAGTGCAGTTTCAGTGGTACCGTTAGTTATTAGGGATGCATTTATACGGCTGGTTTTGTCGATGAGAGCAAACCTGATGAACTGTAACTGTCACAAGATTCTTCTTAAGGACAAAAATGGTTCAAATGGCTCTGAGCACTAAGGGACTTAACTTCTGAGGTCATCAGTCCCCTAGAACTTAGAACTACTTAAACCTAACTAACCTAAGGACATCAGACACATCCATGCCCGAGGCAGGATTCGAACCTGCGACCGTAGCGGTCGCGCGGTTCCAGACTGTAGCGCCTAGAACCGCTCGGCCACCCCGGCCCGCTCTTAAGGACAGCTTTGATCTTATAGAAGTTCACTTACAGAAAAGTTACTCTAGGTTTGACTTTGTTAGCAGTAGTTTAATCCACGAACCAGAACATTTTTGGCCACGGTGGAGTCTCATCATTTGGGTTTTCAATTCAAGACACCATAGAACTGACAATGGATGCAGTACTTTTTTCAGCAATAGAATGATTCTGCCGTAAATATCAGGCTCCATCTGCTACCGCATAAGGTGCAGTTTCAAATTTTCAAGTCTTTTGCTTTTGGCTTTAGACAGTTTTTTTGGCATGCATCTGTATAACATTTACTGGGACTCTCAGTTTACGTTAACTGTTTCCCAGTTGCACAAAACTGGCAGTATAAATCCGGCTTATACAACATGACAGCAGTAGTACGATCAGAAATTTTTGCTCTTTTTCGGTTAAACGAAAAAATAATATATTATGAGGAAGAGTCGAAGCAGAACGGGATGTACTGCAAACGCTGGGAGTGTAGGAACAGTATAACCCAGAAGTTGGTAATCTGCTCTGGGGGAAAGATGTTTTTCTGGGTATCTAAAGCCACAATAAATTTCAAACCTTGATCTCTACAACTAGAAACCTTCGGGCGACTTTTCTGTGAACTTATAAGGGAGAATGATTTTCAAATATCGACCCAGCTGACTCTTGCTTGCAGTTTCCGTTAGATGAGGAATCACAGAGATTATTAGTGATAAATACAATTGCCCCGCATCTGACATGTTTGGGATTGCGAGTTCCTCTGCACTTTTCAATGCTTCTCACAACTACTCGTGGTACCTGTCTCATAAAAGTATCGAACTTACGTGTAAATTCTTAGAATGCTAGGTTTTTTAAATTCAGTATTAAGTATCCCCGATTTAATTTGAGCAAGGATGGGATATTTCCAATATAGAAGCACTTGAAAATTGTTGATTATTTCGCTTCACTTTATAAAATGCAAGACAGGGCTACTATAAACGCTTATTTTCAAAGCTCTCTATTTTGAAAAATATTACATGTGCAAATGTATTTGTTGCATGAATAGGACTATAAACTGACCACCTTTGTATTTTGTACCTATATATATGTTATAGGAGTTTCCTTCTAGTCGTACGACACACGTCCAAGCTGTAGCCAAATTTGTTCCATACCTATGCAGTAAGATCCTGTCAGTGGTCATCACAGCAACATTGATGCATTCTCTGAGCTGTTCCAGCGTCATTTGTAGTGGGGTTGCGTAAACATGGTCTTTAATGTACCCCAAAGGACAAATTTACAAGGCGGTAGGTCTGGGACCCTGAAACAAAGCCACATCATCGTCACCACTACGCTCAATCCATAGATGTGGAAGTTCGTCGCATAGATAGCGACGAACACAGATGCTCCAAAGACGGAATGCCCCGTCTTGTTGGATGATGAAATGCTCGGAATCAGTAGTCAGTTGTGGAAACAACCACAACAGCAACGTATCAATGTAAGACGCACCCGTCATAGTCTTCTCACAGACGATAAACGGTCCATACAGCTTCGTCTCTGACATTGCACAGAAAACATTAACCTCCACGGCGAAACTCGTTGATGCTCCAAAATTTCACGAGGATTTTCTGCCCACACTCTCACTCTGTGGCGATTAACCGTTCCAGATAAACGGAAGGTTACTTTTTTCTCTGAATATCAACATGTAGGAGAGACGTTCATCCTCGGGTATTTCTTGCATAGTGATGCAAAACTGAATGTGCCGTCAACAATCTTACGGTTTTAATTGCCGCACGAGCTGTAGACGGTACATTTTGAAATTTAAACGCCGTCGCAAAACTTTCCACACAATTTACTGCGGTATTCTACGTCCGTGGCTTGCGCGGACCGCTGATGTTTTGGACTGCGCACGGAACTTTCCCTCACCCCCTCCGCGGTTGACTCTGGCGCACTTGGTCGAGCGGCACGTTTCTGTCTACAGAGACAACCAGTGTTCCTAAACTGTCGATAGCAACGCATAGTGCTCTGTTTACATGGCGGTTCTTTTCCACAACTCCTTCTTAAGGCGTGCTTTACTCTTATAACAGATAAGTATCTCTTATATTTCAACATACAAAAATTCTTTCCTTGCTTTGTCGCCATTTTGTGAAGGCACTATACTCGTAACGCCAACTGGTGGGCACAGAGCAAACTCGGCGAGTTTACGGTTCTGTTTATGCATGAACCCCATTCGTAGATGCAATACTTTGGAAAATATAGAACTTTGAAAACGAATGAATCATTTATAGTAGCGCTGTATTCAGGACCGGTTCGAGAACATTTTTCCACAGAAGTTAATCTCCACACCCGCTGACCCCATCCTCCCGCTTCCGTCGCAGATTTTCACCCTATCAGTTTCAGCTGCTAATTGTGATAGGCGCTGAATACAATCTTGTAGTTGGCCCCTCTGGCGGTCCTCTCAGCTTGGTGCCCCAATCGGCCGCTACTTATTGTGAGAATTCCTGTATAGAAATCTGACAGCTGTGGCGCCTCTGGAGCCTCTTTCAGCTTGGCGCCCCGAGCTTGTATCACTTGGGCGTTAAACCGCCTTCGTCTGTATTTGTGCCCATGAATTTACTTAAAATTATAAATAACAGTTACTGTAATGAATTAGGATCCATTTCTTAGGGCAAATGTCATACCTGAAGATAAAGCAATTACACTGAAATTCTAAAACAAGGGATATTGCACTGTCATCTGCTTTCTTTTTTATTGTCGTCGCTTATCTGCGCCCGTCATCAACTATCAGCAACAAAATAACCGTTAATACTGGAAGAAAAATGAACTAGAACAAAAGAACAGTCTTACGTGGAATCAGAAATGAGAAGATACCACAAATTAGTTTTTAAAGAGTCACAGTGAGGTTTACGTGCATCAGACAACTAGGAGTGGTAGTTGATTACTAAGTGACTTTTTTGAAAGTATTTGCCTCTGATTAGTTCTGAAAAATGTGATGGTTCTAATAACTACCATAACAGTTCATGATAGCAGTTGTACCCTAATTAGGTGGTTTTGCATTTTTAATTACTCTTTTATTAATTTTGCAAATAATTACATATGTTGGAAGCCATATTGTAGTTTAGTATTCAATTAAGGTTAAACGAAATACCTTAGAACACTGGACCACTGCTATGAGACAGGTGACCTTTGTCTATGATAAGCTGACAGAGCATGAAAGACTTCCTTGCAGCCATGTAATTCTTGTCAGTATGCGGGAAACGGTGGGACGTTTAGGCTAAGACAATGATATCTGTATATTTAACGGAATTAAAGTTAACTTCCTTCCGTAAGACTTCCCTGGTGCCCTAACGCGTACTGAAGAATTTTGTGGTTCATTGCCAGATAACATGTTCAGTTCTTCCTAGAGGAAGGTGTAAACTCAGTTGCAACTACTGCCTACATTTACAATTTTATCTCACTGCTTACGCCCGAAACTAACGTTTGACAAAACAGTGTGTGCCTGTATGGTAGAAATATTACGCTTCCATTTGGACTGTATTAAGCTATAACACAGACCAACGATGGAGAAAAATCTTTTTTAATGAAAACATCTTGTTAAGATGGTTTTTAGTGTGATTACAAAAAAGCTGCATCACCAACGATTATTATTTACAATTAACACTTAATATTAAAAACATACATTTTAAGCAACCTTAATTACGCATATATTTCATTTACTACATAAATTGACATACTTTCTTTACGACAGAGATAGTAGGGCTAGGTATCAACATGGTTTCATAGTCAGCTGGCGTACAAGAAAATGTTTGAAGACTGGAGAGAAGAAAGTTTTACGCATGGAGCTCATGAATCCGAAAACAATTTTTTAATAATCTCTTTACATAAAGTTGTGACAAACGAAACAGTGTCTGAAAGTCTTAGGGAAAGACGGACAATGTTTCAAATACCTCTGTGAGTAGTTCGATCATCTGGCAGAAGTGAAATTAAAACAATATTTTTTTTGTTGGGTCTGACATTTGGAAAGGGTGTTAATTTCAGTTTAGAATCAAATTTTACTGTAAGTGAGAAGTAGGTTTGGATATCATTTAAGGACGATGTTATTAGATTCTTAACACCAAAAAGGACTCAAGTTGTATTTCTGTTGTAGTCAACATGCTGAAAAAGTTACAGACGTTCGGCTATTTGGTTAACTTCAAGATTAACTTTTTGAAAAATCTCCTTGACATTTTCCTCTGAAAATATTTGTGATGTCAAAGAGGAGCAAGGGAGTGGCTTCATTAAGACATTAAAGTGATGGGAAGGTAGTATTAGGGTTGCTGGAATTCCAATATGATGAGAGACTACAGCTGGTCACTTCACCGAGGCGTACAACAGCGATTTCACAGCAGGAAATTTATATTAGACGCGCTAAGAAGAAAAGACAAGTGCCACATATTTCCCATGTAAGAAAGAGGTTTATCCGCGTATATACTTCATTTACACATTTGTTCGTACTGAAAAAATTAAATTATTTTTCACTCTAATTACGCGTGTTTTGCTAATTTGCTAGTCAACGAAGTCATATGATGATAAAAGTGAACTTGATAGAAGAAAACTGTGGTCAGATGTGTGTTCTGCGCCTAAAAAATTCTAAGACAGAGCTAGTACCTAACAAAAAGTAATACTTTTCTTTTTTGGCTCGTGTAATCATTACCAATGGTAATAGCTATTTAGGTACAAGTGACGTGTACTCTTATATATACTTTAAAATCAGAAAGTATACCAAAAAAATTGTGAAATGTAGGTTTGATTTATACGTTTTCGTTTACTACCTAAGACATGTGGCTTTAGAGTAAAAGTATATGATATATTCATACCACTGATCGAAGTGTTTGACGGCTCTGAAATTACCGACAATTGGTCTTTGAAGTAATGTATGATTTTAATCTCAAAGTATGGATGAAGTAAGTTTTGCTGTCATGGGTTTCAGACATAAGCCTAGGCTTTATTTTTGGTCATTAGATTCATACTTTTATTTTGGTTGTTGCTTCTAAAGTTTAAAATATGTAGCCTACCAGTAAGAAATTTTTATGATTTTAGAAACAGTTTTTCTTGATATTTCTGCTTACATTAAGTTGTTACATGTTGCTTCTTTATTCTAGAGATTATAAACAAATCTCAACTTTACTTATTATTTTCCAGAAGAGTGCCTGTTCGTTCTCCAGATTATGCGGGTAATTGTTCATCAATATTGGTTGTCACGGGTCTGTTCCAACCTTAATTTCACAGTATGGCTTTATTTTATCACTTCATAACCCTCGGAAGAATCATTCTAGTTATTATGGATCATCTGTCTTTTGTGAAGTAGTGGTTAAGAGTGGCAGATTTTAGTCGTTTGTATAATTAAAGCAGTAAATAAGCAAGTTTTGTACCGAAAACTGATAAAATTATGTTTGCAGAACCAGAAAGAGATGTGATCCGATACCTCACACTCCCGGAGAAACACTAAGTTTATAAATGAATGTATGCCATTAAGAACTGTTCAGATTGTATGATAACAATGAAGATACTGAAGTTCCTTTTAGAGACATGATATAGACCGAGACTTCCTCCCTTGCCCACTTTGCAGGATGTTTCCAGTACGACATCGTAAGCATTAGTCAGTGGGCTCACGGTATCTCAGTTAATCTTAATGGAACACATTCCGATCTCCAGGATCTTTATTACTGTTAGTTATCTCTCTTTCCGCGGAAGCTAAGGAATC
The DNA here is from genome assembly GCF_021461385.2 of Schistocerca piceifrons. Lineage (NCBI taxonomy): Eukaryota > Metazoa > Arthropoda > Insecta > Orthoptera > Acrididae > Schistocerca > Schistocerca piceifrons. The sequence goes on from NC_060149.1 coordinate 333,337,432, forward strand.
TGGAAGTTTCAAAAGTGTTATCAACTTCGCCTGTAATGAAGTGAACGGCCGCCTTTTGGCACAAAGGGAGACGTTAACAGAATTAAATGTCCCTTAGCCTCCTTGGCAAGACCTGTGGCTCTGGGCAAGCAAGAAGCAGAATAGAGTTGATAGAAAATTTATCACAGCATACTTTTAAAAAAGAATAATCTTTATTCAATAATCGACATCTTCCCTTGCACTGAGTACTTTAACGCTTTTAACAATGCCAGTTCTAATTTTTAATTTTTTTGTACAGAAATAGCTACAACCACATCTACATTCTTACTCTGCAAGCCATTGTGAAGTGTATGGCAGAGGGTACTTCCCATTGTACCAGTTATTAGGGCTTTATCATGTTCCATTTCAATATGTAACATGAGAAGAACGAGTGCTTAAAAGCCTCGTTAAGCTCCTTAATTAGTACGAGCTTGTCCTCGCGGTACGTATGTTACGAAATCTTGAAACTTTGTAAGTAGGATTTCGTGGGATAATTTGCGTCTATCTTCAAGCGTCTGTCTGTTCAGTTTCTTCATCATCTCAGTGACACTCTCCCAAAGTTCATACAAACCTGTGACCATTCGTGCTACTATGCTTTGTATACGTTCAATATCCCCTATTGGTCTTATTTCTTACACGCCCCACATATTTTAGCATATTAAGACGGGTCGCTCGAGTCTTTTGTAAGTAATCTTCTCTGTAGAGTCATTACACTTCCTTAGTAATCGACCAATGAATCGGGGTCTTCCACCTACTTTAACTACCATTGAGTCTATGTGACCGTTCCATTTCATATCCCTGCCAACGATTAGATTCCATTTCTGACTTGTTGATGTTGTAGTGATAGCGTAGTACGTCTTTTCGTTTTGTGAAGGTCACAATTTTACATTTATGTACCTTTAAAGCAATTTTCCAATCCATGCATCACTTTGAAATCCTTTCATGATCCGAATGAATATTTGTACAGTCCTTTTCAGACAGTACTTACTTGTACTGAGGCTATTTTTTCTTCAAATTCCGATCTTTTGCGAAAAGAAAAACACGGTTAAAATAAAAAAATGTTTTATTTCAAGCATTTAGCTACACCTTCCAGTTACTTCTCCACGTATTCCCCGCTCCGACTGAGACATTTACCATAGGTTGGTACCAAATTTCCAATACTATCGTCATAGAAGGCAGCCGCCTGTGGTTTGCATCGGTTATCTACGCTCGTATGCAGCAAGCTGTCTGTGCGAAAATACTATTCTGATAGTCGGTGGTTGATGCGAACAAACAGATGAAAATCAAAGGGAGCAAAGCCCGGGATATATGATGAGTGATCAAACACTTTCCACAGAAAACGCTACAGCGATATCTTCGTTGCAGTTGCAATGCGTGGTCCAGAATTACCATGAAGAAGGAAACGAATGATAGTTACGCTATGTGGGCTACATGACATCAGGCGAAACCCATCAACAAGCAATTCACACTTGACGCGAGACATTACTGTTCTAGACATTTTTAAATGCTCACTGTGTGCTCAGAACTTAAAAGTGCGGCGTGACGCAGAGAAGCTGCACAACCAATCTGCGCAAAGCTTCGCCGTATTTTCATCGTTGTTTGAATTTTTCGACCGATCGGAAGTTGTAAAGAAAATAGCACTAGGTCAAAGACATACAAAATGAACAGCAAGTGTGCCAGCACACTTCGCTGAGGAACATCTAAAGTTACTTCTAAATTTGAAGAAAACTCTCCATCCAAGACTACTTGCTTTGTATTCAATGCCAAGACACCCTCAATGCAGTCAAAAATTTTACTTGATACTGTGTACGATTATATTTTCCATATACACTACTGGCCATTAAAATTGCTACACCAAGAAGAAATGCAGATGATAAACGGGTATTCATTGGACAAATATATTATACTAGAACTGACATGTGATTACATTTTCACACAATTTGGGTGCATAAATCCTGAGAAATCAGAACCCAGAACAACCACCTCTGCCCGTAATAACGGCCTTGATACGCCTGGGCATTGTGTCAAACAGAGCTTGGATGGCGTGTACAGGTACAGCTGCCAATGCACCTTCAACACGGTACCACAGTTCATCATGAGTAGTGACTGGCGTACTGTGACGAGCCAGTTGTTCGGCCACCATTGACCAGACGTTTCCAATTGGTGAGAGATCTGGAGAATGTGCTGGCCAGGGCAGCAGTCGAACATTTTCTGTAACCAGAAAGGCCCGTACAGGACATGCAACATGCGGTCGTGCATTATGCTGCTGAAATATAGAGTTTCGCAGGGATCGAATGAAGGGTAGAGCCACGGGTCGTAAAACATCTGAAATGTGACGTCCACTGTTCAAAGTGCCGTCAGTGCGAACAAGAGGTGACCGAGACGTGTAACCAATGGCACCTCATACCATCACGCCGGGTGATACGCCAGTATGGCGATGACGAATACACCCTTCCAATGTACGTTCACCGCGATGTCGCCAAACACGGATGCGACCATCATGATGCTGTAAACAGAACCTGGATTCATCCGAAAAAATGACATTTTGCCATTCGTGCACCCAGGTTTGTCGTTGAGTACATCATCGCAGCGCTCCTGTCTGTGATGCAGCGTCAAGGGTAACCGCAGCTACGGTCTCCGAGCTGGTAGTCCATGCTGCTGCAAACGTCGTCGAACTGTTCGTGCAGATGGTTGTTGTCTTGCAAACGTCCCCATCTGTTGACTGAGGGATCGAAACGTGGCTGCACGAGCCGTTACAGCCATGCGGATAAGATGCCTATCATCTCGACTGCTAGTGATACGAGGCCGTTGGAATCCAGCACGGCGTTCCGTATTACCCTCCTGAACCCACCGATTCCATATTCTGCTAACAGTCATTGGATCTCGACCAGCGCGAGCAGCAATGTCGCGATACGATAAACCGCAATCGGGATAGGCTACAATCCGACCTTTATCAAAGTCGGAAACGTGATGGTACGCACTTCTCCTCCTTACACGAGGCAACACAACAACGTTTCACCAGACAACGCCGGCCAATTGCTGTTTGTGTATGAGAAATCGGTTGGAGACTTTCCTCATGTCAGCACGTTGTAGGTGTCGCCACCGGCGCCAACCTTGTGTGAATGCTCTGAAAAGCTAATCATTTGCATATCACAGTATCTTCTCCCTGTTGGTTAAATTTCGCGTCTGTAGCACGTCATCTATATAGCTGCTTTTTGGTAAAATGAAACATCAACATTCTATACTGGGACAAGTAATACCTAGACAAGTCAACTCTTAATATGATAGGTATAATCTTAACGCCCCCTTCGAAGAAAACTGTCCTGTACTATACAGCTCTATAAAAAAATATACTTTGCAGCGTTGCGAATAGCACATCAGAGACAACTTGCTCACGCTGCCAAACTAGAAGCGACTTGATGCAGTATCGCCTGTATTGCATGAAAAAGTGTTCCATTTCATTAACATCTGTAACATAGGAATTATAATGTTCAGCCTAGATCTCTAAGCCATATTACAGTGATTTAGAGATACATCTACAACGAACAGCATACGCAAGAATTATTCGGAATTTGTAACAGAAGCTGGGGAACTTTCAAATAAGTATTAAATACGTAAGAAGGAAATGACATCACATATTTTTACTTTAACAGAGGGAAGATGACGAAGCATTCTAAGTTATACAGAAAATTACATGATGCATACGTGGAATAAAGTATGCAGGTACATGCTGCCAAATAGGATTACGCAACAATATAGGAGGGAGATGACATCACACACGGGAGTGCAAGTGTTGATTAGGCAGCATTATTTTTTTAAGGAGCCGTCCGAACTCTTCGCCAATCGGTCAGTGATTCCTGTGTGAGATGAAAATCATCGAAAATGTTACATGTAGAATGGGGCTTTGCAGTATGTATCACTTTACTGTGCAAGGCTGTTTATAAGAAGATAGCGAATTGCAGAGGATGGATGATTGCTACAGGTACCTAGACGCAGGTAAACGTAACTACTGCACATAAATAGGCGAAGAGACCCAGTACTATTCTGATACAATATTGCTGATAAATCACTAGCAGTTGTAAAATACATAGGAGTAACCGTCAGACTGGTCTAGAGTGTAATGACCCCATAAGACACATAGTAGGAAAAGTGGCTTGCAAAACACATATTCGTTCAATTTTTTAAAAGTATTGTTAGTCAGTCTGTGGCTGCCATTAGGTTGGATGAATAGGAAATCCTGCGAAGAGTGGAACGTTTTATAGTGGGATTATTATGGGAGTACTTACGTCCTATACCTACAGTGTTTAATTTGCAATATTGATGACTCATTATCTCAGAACCTTTGAGAGACACAGATCTGAAATGTTTAGGAAGTTTAGTTTCACTCCTTCTCTGATTACTGAACCAGGATCAGAATATACAGACAAATAATTAGTTAGTTATGATTATTCAAAAATATGTTCAATTTTTTTAATAAGTACCCTGTTCCTTCTCTAAATAAAAACCGTTACAAGTAGAGATGTTTTGGTGGTTCAGCAGGTGCAATATGCTAAGAGGTAACATAGTGTAAAATGAGGCATATGTATCTGTAATAGTTCCTGAGATAATGGGTCAAGTATTTAAAAAAATGTTATTTTTAGGGAAATCATGTTTAAACATTATACACTCCTGGAAATGGAAAAAAGAACACATTGACACCGGTGTGTCAGACCCACCATACTTGCTCCGGACACTGTGAGAGGGCTGTACAAGCAATGATCACACGCACGGCACAGCGGACACACCAGGAACCGCGGTGTTGGCCGTCGAATGGCGCTAGCTGCGCAGCATTTGTGCACCGCCGCCGTCAGTGTCAGCCAGTTTGCCGTGGCATACGGAGCTCCATCGCAGTCTTTAACACTGGTAGCATGCCGCGACAGCGTGGACGTGAACCGTATGTGCAGTTGACGGACTTTGAGCGAGGGCGTATAGTGGGCATGCGGGAGGCCGGGTGGACGTACCGCCGAATTGCTCAACACGTGGGGCGTGAGGTCTCCACAGTACATCGATGTTGTCGCCAGTGGTCGGCGGAAGGTGCACGTGCCCGTCGACCTGGGACCGGACCGCAGCGACGCACGGATGCACGCCAAGACCGTAGGATCCTACGCAGTGCCGTAGGGGACCGCAGCGCCACTTCCCAGCAAATTAGGGACACTGTTGCTCCTGGGGTATCGGCGAGGACCATTCGCAACCGTCTCCATGAAGCTGGGCTACGGTCCCGCACACCGTTAGGCCGTCTTCCGCTCACGCCCCAACATCGTGCAGCCCGCCTCCAGTGGTGTCGCGACAGGCGTGAATGGAGGGACGAATGGAGACGTGTCGTCTTCAGCGATGAGAGTCGCTTCTGCCTTGGTGCCAATGATGGTCGTATGCGTGTTTGGCGCCGTGCAGGTGAGCGCCACAATCAGGACTGCATACGACCGAGGCACACAGGGCCAACACCCGGCATCATGGTGTGGGGAGCGATCTCCTACACTGGCCGTACACCACTGGTGATCGTCGAGGGGACACTGAATAGTGCACGGTACATCCAAACCGTCATCGAACCCATCGTTCTACCATTCCTAGACCGGCAAGGGAACTTGCTGTTCCAACAGGACAATGCACGTCCGCATGTATCCCGTGCCACCCAACGTGCTCTAGAAGGTGTAAGTCAACTACCCTGGCCAGCAAGATCTCCGGATCTGTCCCCCATTGAGCATGTTTGGGACTGGATGAAGCGTCGTCTCACGCGGTCTGCACGTCCAGCACGAACGCTGGTCCAACTGAGGCGCCAGGTGGAAATGGCATGGCAAGCCGTTCCACAGGACTACATCCAGCATCTCTACGATCGTCTCCATGGGAGAATAGCAGCCTGCATTGCTGCGAAAGGTGGATATACACTGTACTAGTGCCGACATTGTGCATGCTCTGTTGCCTGTGTCTATGTGCCTGTGGTTCTGTCAGTGTGATCATGTGATGTATCTGACCCCAGGAATGTGTCAATAAAGTTTCCCCTTCCTGGGACAATGAATTCACGGTGTTCTTATTTCAATTTCCAGGAGTGTATTTGATATTAACTCACATATGGAGCCATGCCAGCTCCTAGAAACAGCCAGGCCCATATCAGCATTATCTGGATCGTGCACTTGATCATCCTGCAAACCCAGAAGCCTCCTTTTTTTCCTGCCTCTTGCTTCTTTAGTGATTTCCTCTGATGCACGCTACGCTTTCATAATCCTGAGTCGATCCATTCGCTGGAAGGTTTGCAGTGTGTTGGCACCTGGAGCGATACCAAGTTCCTCTAGTATCCCAATTCTTCCCTTTATACCATCATTAAACGTTATCACAGTATCACATACACCCAAGCATAGAGTTTTCATGCCTACAAAGACTTTTTTGGTATGCGGGTCCAAATGACATTATTGAAAGACTCATTCGGGTTTTGCGTTCGACCATGGAGACATTTGGAAAGAAGATCAGAATGAGCTAGCTCTCTATATATGGGCTTAATTACCTCCCTCGTCCGCAGCTCGTGGTCGTGCGGTAGCGTTCTCGCTTCCCACGCTCGGGTTCCCGGGTTCGATTCCCGGCGGGGTCAGGGATTTTCTCTGCCTCGTGATGACTGGGTGTTGTGTGCTGTCCTTAGGTTAGTTGGGTTTAAGTAGTTCTAAGTTCTAGGGGACTGATGTCCATAGATGTTAAGTCCCATAGTGCTCAGAGCCAACCACCTCCATCACTGCAGATGGTATGCTGTTTTTGTGCCTAAATTGTTCCTCTGTACCCGCTGCCTTAGCGTTGCGGTACTTGCACCATCAATCAGCACCAGGTGGGTAAAGACCATATATAGGTGTATCATCAGTGGATGATTTGTGGAAGAATGTAGCCCGCATTGCTCTTTTCATTCCCTGTAGATCATGTGTATTGTTCCTTATTGCCACTCCATAATATTACTGGAGTTCATCAATGTTTTTGTCTGTAAGTCTTCCTTTACCATTTAGAGTCGTTCCATGTGATAACTTCTCTTTTCCTTTTGTCTGGTTCAATTTTCGAAGGCGTGTTCCCATCCGTTTTTGAATGTGGCCCACGTATTCAATCTTCAAAATATGCTTTTCACTGTAAGGTTGGCTTTCCACGACTGATTTGAAGGCCTTCGAATCACCATCTCCCAAGTACTCAGTGTAGCACACACCTCTTTCCTGCTGTGAGCGTCTGAACATAGAAACAACTGCAGCAGCCTCCACACCCCCACTAATTCCCTCGTAATTCTTGGCACAATTTGTTTTATGACTTTCACTTTTTTCATTGTCAACTGATTTACACTGATAGCAGTATTTAGTTAGCACTTCGATGTCTAAAATTTTACCTGTGTCTACACTAGTGACAGTTACAACCGCATTCTTAGATGTGTGGCCTCTCTTCTGCCATGTACCATCAACGGCCACAGATAAGTTTGTCGTGTTATTTAATTCTATTGCTTCTTTAGAAACGGCTTTCATAGAAACAACAGCAACAAATCTGACTCTTTTTCCAATTACTTCTGTGTACTTACTTGACCTGGTTCGTGGGTGTGACAAGTTCAGCGTCGCACATAATACTTGAGCTGCAGTCAGTCCTTTACCTACGCACCTCATTCCATACAAGAATCTAACATTGCTCTCAAACATGTCGTTATTACGCTTTTGGGAAGTCCAAAATGACGTAAATAAATGTAAATATCGTGTGACAAGGGCCTCCCGTCTGGTAGACCGTTCGCCGGGTGCAAGTCTTTCGATTTGGCGCCACTTCGGCGACTTGCGCGTCGATGGGGATGAAATTATGATGATTAGGACAGCACAACACCCAGTCCCTGCGCGGAGAAAATCTCCGACCCAGCCGGGAATCGAACCCGGGCCCTTACGATTGACATTCTTTCACGCTGACCACTCAGCTACCGGGGGCGGAAAAAATGGCATAGATAGCCTGCAAACTTTGCACTGAACAACAAGTTTGTTAGCTAGTCCAGTCCTTGCAGATGTGTCCTCAAAGATGCTAATTTGCCAACCATAAACTTTACATGATACAGAATCTTGTAAAACTTGTCCTAACACACTCAAATCTAATGAAACATAACCTAAACTATTTGCATGATCTCGATTGTCAATAAATAAATCGTCATGGTTTCCAAGTTTCCTCCTCGAACTATTAGTAGGCGTGTCCTTTTCGTGTGTCTGTGAAACATCTATTTCAGGATCAGTACTGGATTCAGATCCAGTTGTATGCTGACTTCCAGGCTAACGCCGCTTCTTAATAGAACTCTTTCTTTTCGTCATGTTGAAAAAAGGTATAAGAACGTGTAATCGTATACCAAACCACTATGTTAACAGCTCATAAAACACCTACACCCACAAAGTAAATCCACAAGACGCACGTGCAATACTGCCATTTCTGTTTACACAGTGCATCCAACCTCTTAACATGAACTCAAGGAATAAATAGCTGAAAACCACAGCCTTGTAGATTGAATAGTTTCAGAGATAGCAAGTCAATACAGAAAGACCGGATTTTTTTTTACACTTGCACTATTAACTTTGAAATGATAAAAAGTACATTTCCAATTGGAATTAATCGACAAATGACGCATCATATTATTCAGGAGAGATCAAATATTATTAAGAGATAATAATCAGAAAATGTCACTTTTCAGCCAATTTCACCGTACGTACTCCCCTTAATAGACTCCAATGCCGGTCGCAACAAGAGGGATGTTGCGTATCACGGAGGAATTTACTGGCGGAAAAACTGGAAGGAATATTTCCGGGCAATGTATTACTTCCTCTGACAACGAGGAACTAGCACTAATATGGGTTTTTTACGGACACTCATTCTTTCTTGGTGAATAGAGGATCGACATGCCTTAAATGTCACTTCTGCGCTCCATATCCCGAACGTAAGGTGGCGTGCAGGTCTTACACATCTTGTTTTTCGATACAGAGACTAGCATAGCCTAGGAGAAACCTGTGAAAGTTCTATCAGGTCGGCCTATGTGTAGCAGGGCAACGGCGGCAAATCCCATCCACGTGTCACCCTAGAGGCTCCAAACTACAGTTCAGCCCCATCTTCAGACAGATTTGTAGGTAATGCCTTTGTTTCTAAAATGACTACACTATGCACATTCGTACTGACTGTGTAGGAGAAGTTAAACGCTACTCTAGCCGAAATCCGATATCAAAGCCGCTATACCCTCGAACAGCATGCGCGAAGGAATAAAAAATTATTGTCTTATGACGTCACGGGAAGATACTATTGTATGATGTAATACCGATCTGTGGATGCTATATTAAGCAATGTATAATTAGAGGTGTAGTAAGAAGGCCTATTTGATCGTTGTTCTGGCAAGCTATTAATCTATCATTTCTATCATTCCCTATATTCTCGCTGTTAACAAACGCTTCATTAGGACAACAGTCCATGTGAATTTCGTTTATGTCACCAGTTTTTTTTTTTTAGTATCTGCATTGACTGTTTCCCCAATTTCCCCAAATTCTATTATTCTACGGGTCTTAAGAAAAAGAATGAATGTATCAAACAGATGTAAACTATAACCTATTAAAGAAATTACGCTTTTAAGTGCAGTGAAAGTGTTATGCGTATGGAGAGAAAACTGAAAATGGAAAAAACGAATTAAAAAAAAAAAGAAACAGGAAACTGGAGCATATGGCCAAGACGACTGTCAGAACAGAATATTAATGGCTACTGAAAAAGGAGGAAGCCATTTCATAAGTGCAACAAGAGAAAATACAACATTAAACGTAGTTTATAGAGAAATCTGAATACATGTGGAGGATATAAGATAGTAGCTTTTAGTGTAAATACCAATGATAAGTGGCCACATGTTGGAGTACTGGCCAAAACTGATGGATTAGAGCAAATTTATTATGTTAAAGTAAGCACGAAAAATCTGTTTATAAAGCTCCAATTCTATCATGATATGCTTAAAAGGGGTGGTTACCTTGTATGTAAATGTAGAGGACTGGATATTGTGGATCCAGAAATAGAATAGCCCTTTGCATAGGTAAAATATGATGTAATAACTACATTTTATGTGCGCTCCTTTAGAAAAGTTGTAAACATAAAGCTTCGCCCAGATATTTTGCAAGAATGTGGAGCAAAGGAACTGTCAACGTACTCTTAGGAAAATGGGAAATGTTTTAACAACAGTGTAACGTAGGAGATAAGAGACTAAATTAAAATTATCGAATACTATCGGCTAAACGAACTGCAAGAATAAGCAGAACTGATTCTTAAAACCATAAGAGAGGCAGCTGACAGGGAAAAATTAGATATGTATTGGAATTCGAGAACATACCTCGTTTGTATTTGTCAAATTACTGACTGGAGAAGGAATTAAATGCCTTGGACGTTGATTAAAATTTTTATTTAAATAATAAACTGGTTGTTATCGTAAATACACAGAGCAAACATTAAGAATTGTTTCGTGTGTGCAAATGTATATTCAAAAATTATTATTGGGCACATGAATATATGTTTTCTGATTCACTTCTCTACATTTGTCTCTATTGGATGTTTACACTGTAAAGTAGCTATAAGTGGATAATTGGAACGCTAGCTTGTAGAGTCAAGTGCTATTGTTTGACTCATCTCTGTGAAACTTGAAGCTGTAAAGCTGTAGCAAAAATATCTTTTCTCCTATGTGAGAGGAACTAAGGTGCAGCTTCGAGGCTTATTTGACCATTGCTCCAGAGAACTATTAATTTTCTTTCATCTATGTCCTCGCTATTAAAACTATAGTGTTCTAGATGTACGACATATCCTGGCTTCCTGATTTCGAAGCAAATTTGCTTATTTCCGGCAGCACTTCAGTTTCTTTAATTATTGCATCAGAATTTGGTAACTGCCCTATACATGGTAGCGGGTTACTTGAACCAGAGACAACACACTGGCAGCCATAACTAACTTACCAAGCACCACTACATTAGCAATACTGGTACTAGTAGATGTCAAGGTACTTTTAATAGGACAGTGTATGTAGACTGCTTGTCGCTCAGAGGGTAGCAAATTCGCTTGGATAATAAATTTTGTTGTTAAACTTGCGGTGGTCAGCGTTAATAGGAAGGTTGTATCTACCGCACTCCGTAACAGCCGGCTTGCGGTGACTCGGTTTATGTGGCTGGGTGGATTAGCAGAGTGGGTGACCTCTCGTGATAGCGGTGTGCCGCATCTTGTAATGGGGGACCGCACAGGCAGTGGCAGCTGCGACGCATCTGTGTTTACTCCATCCGAGCTGGGGACGGCGGTGTGTAGCGACTGTCGGTTGTCACACTGGCCAGGCTCTCGTAGAAGATCAGTTGCACACACTTATGTTGTGGGTCATGGAAGAATTTGTTTTTTGCTAGTTTTAAATAAAGTGCATACGACCAACTCCATTTTAAACTAGAGGCAACAGGAGCATAATTTAGCGATATCCTGCATTTGTGTCCTGCAGTGTGCGACATAGCTAGAGGAATGTTCCTAATTGCCACCATTACTTACAGGTCCACAGTAATGTTGTGGTGTGAGACTCCTCTTAGGTGGCCTGATAGTGATTTCATAGCGTCTTGGACATTGTTTTCGACACACCTAAGCACCAGATTAGTGCACATCTAATCGATGTTAGGTGTAATTTTTTTTAGGCCGCAGTAAGCTGTAAATTATTTAAAACCTGGGATATTTGTGTAATTTGTTTAAATAATACCGTGTGATAATTGTTAAGAATTTAAAGTCTCGTATTTATGATCTCAACAAGTGGGTATTTTGGAAAATCAGCAAACTTTTAATGAATAGCCCCAAAATCTGTAGACAGCCGTGGAAGAGGGCGGCGGAGTGCTTCCAGAAATGCCATTGGGCACAGTACTTTGCTACAAATTGCAGAAAAACTAAACTGCATAAAAGGTTGTAGCACATGTCATGTGTGTGTGTGTATGGGATGAGAGACAAAACACAAGTGAGGAGAAGTCTGTCTGACGGTTAGAAAGACCAAGGGAGTGGTGGGGCTGATGCCAGGGGAAAATCATTATAAATGGGTAATAAGTAATGATGTCAGTCATAAATTACATCAGTAACGTGACAGTTCACTAATATAAGTGATAGGGGATAAGAAGGTTGGGCCAAGTGGGTGACTTATAGATAACAATGCATCCCTTGTCCCAGGGAGGGAAAGGAGAATGAATAGGGGCATGGGAGAGGGGATGGGAGGAGGTTGCGTGGGATATGGGAGGGGGAAAGGGGAAGGGGGATTGACTTTGGAAATAAGTCACATAACCACCAGGAAATTAACCTTAGAGGACACTGACCTTTGACCTTACTGATAACAAGAACAATAAACCTATTGAATTTAGAGTATCATTGATCCATTACTAGTATTAGCCACAATATGCTGTTGGCTATACCCTCTTACCTCAATGGCTGTCTGAATAGCCTCTTCGGCATGTTGAATAAGGCCCGCAGGCATACGCACTGACTCCACCTGGTGTTCCTGTCCAGGGGTACCGCTATTCGCGATACACCTGAACTGCTGAGTATTAATGAGGCACTACCATTTTGCGTTTGCCTCCTTTGACAGAGGACACAGCAGGTTTCCCAGCAAATGAAGTGAGTTTCACTGACTCAGTTACAGATTCAGTGGAAGACATGACTTCGAAGTTGTTCGTTAATGGGATTGGTGTAACACTCTTAGTTATCCCTCCTCCCCATCTTCTCTTTACAGTGTACCTAATCCTACCATTGACGTTCCCCTCAAAGTGAAGTGAACGAGTAGAGACAGATACTGCACTTCCTGTAGAGGAGAGAGGTTCCAGAGCAGTGGATGGTACTTCACGTATCGTTGGTGTCTCTGGTACATGACCCTCGGTAGCCCAGCTAGATTCGCAGCAACTTCCAATAGCTCGACAATAGTCAGGGCGATTTCTCGTTGCATATGAACATCAACTAACTCATCCAACGGCAGAGAATAGCATACGTAGTGGGGCCGTATTTTACGGAACAGTAAACAAATAACTTTAGACTAAGCTCGCTGATTCTCTTCTAATTTATGGATGTATTTCGCTACAAGTATTACCAGTTTTCTTTAAGAACATAAGGGGGTTAATACCGAAGGTATTCCACGATGCACAGCGCTTTTCTTGTAGGGTCATCTCATTTTCCGGAGCATTTCTGTGACGTTCTCACACTGACTAACCAAACACGCGACGTTGAGCGCAGTACTATTGAATATTTTCTCTCTCTTCCATTAATAGAACTTCTCATTCATGGGGAATTGCACTTCCTTAAGATTCATCCCATATCACTGAGTGGGGTTTCTTCTTTCTATCGCAACAAGATTTATATGGCCGTCGTTTCACCTCAGCAACATTCCGAGCAGATATTCTCAGATACTTTACGGCTGAAAAGGAGTCCATTGACCAACTGACAAACATCAAAGCAAACGATACTAAGTTTTTCTGTCTATTTAAACGCATTACATTACATTTTTATTTATGTTGACTGTCAACTGCCAGTTTTCGCAACTCACAGTATTATCTACTCACAGGATTATCTATGTCTTCTCGTATATCTTAAATATTTTTAAAGGTAGTTACCCAGTTGCACATTACTGCCAGAGCGTTTACATATACCGTGAATAGTAACGATTGTATCACCGTTGTGATGAACAAGACAATTCTTCCGATTCTGAGAATGTCTCGCCGGTAAAAACTATATACTGGGTTATTTCAGCTAGGAAATATTTAAGTCAGTGGCATACCTGTTACTGTATTCTGTTAGTACATACACTGAAGGAAAAAATCGCAACACCAAAAAATAATTAATGTAGAGTAATGAAATTTCGGGAATACATTCGTTTAGGTAACATATTTAAGTGATTAACATTGCAAGATCACAGGATAATGTGAGCGCGAGAAAAGCCATTACAAATGTGAAATGCCGGTACATTAATAACCGGTGTAATCGCCAGAATGTTGAATGCAAGCGTGCACATTGTGTTATACAGGAGCCGGATGTCAGTTTCTGGACTGGAGTTCCATGCCTGTTGCACTTGGTCGGTTAATACTGGGACGGTTGGTTAATGCTGGTTGTGGATGACACTAGATTATAGACAGATCTGGTGATCGAACCTGCTAAGAAAACGTGTCGACGTTTCATAGACCATGTTGGGTTACAGAAACGGTATGTGGGCGAGCGTTATCTTGTTGGAAAATACCCCTTATAATGCTGTTCATGAATGGCAGTACAACAGGTCGAATCACCAAACTGACGTACAAATTTGCAGCCAGGGTACGTGAGATAACTATGAGAGTGCTCCTACTGTCGTACGAAATCGTACCCCAGATCACAACTTTTAAGTATTAGGTCCAGTGTGTCTACCATGCAAACAGGTTGGTTGCAGGCCATCAACCGGCCTATTTCTAACTGACATACGACCTTCACTGGCACCTAGAAAGAATCAGTTTTCATCAGAAAAGACAAGGGACCTCCACCCTGCCCTCCAATGAGCTCTCGTTTGACACCTCTTAAGTCGCAAATGGCGGTGGTTTGGCGACAGTGGAATGCACACTATAAAACGTCGGACTCGAAGCTGTCTTAGAAATAACCGATTTGTAACAGTTCGTTGTGTCACTGTGGTATCAATTGCTGTTCAAACTGCTGCTGCAGACGCTGTACGATGCGAAAGACTCGTACGCCGAACACGATGATCTTCTCTCTTGGTACTGCTGCGTAGGCATCGGGAGTCCCTTCATCTTGCGACCGTACATTCTCGCGACCACTGCTGCCAGCAATAATGTACACTAGCTACATGCCTGTCAAGTCTTTCTGCAGTATCACAGAAGGAACGTCCAGCTTCTCGTAGCCCTATTGCATGACCTCGTTGAAACTAGGTGAGGTGTTGGTAATGGCGTCTTTGTCACCTTAAAAGCATTCCTAGATAACATCAACTCACCACTACCAATATCAAAGGTAACTAACGCTCACGATCCTTACAGCGTGTATTTGAAGCAAACCTGATCTGCATCCACATAGTGGCACTAATACCGCCACTCTTATGCGACTGGTGAGAAATTTGAATAGACATTATCTTCCAGATGTAGAAACACACTTACCAACTATCGTTTATGTTGCACAACTCCATCTTGGTGTTGCAATTTTTAGTTTCGTCAGTGTATTTCGTTTACAGAACGGCATTGCGGAATTGTACCGGGGATTTTCCAGAGGTCAAGGAACGTGACGTCGGCTCGATAGTTACATGAGTACAATCGTCGTATAGCCTAAAGACACGACGAAATATTAGAGAGAAATGACATCTCATAATTAATTTATGTATTGTCCCACCTATTAACCGCAACAACATTTTTACTACACAGAACTTCAATCTGAGCAACACACTACTGCGTCCCAACGAATATCCTGTTGAAGGTGCTACGTCTTTGCTTTCCTTTGTCCTGAAACCGAGGGAGGAAGATAGGATAATGGTAAAACGCAGTTTTTCTAGAAAAGATATTGTATATATATGTGTGAAATCTTATGCGACTTAACTGCTGAGGTCATCAGTCCCTAAGCTTACACACTACTTAACCTAAATTATCCTAAGGACAAAGACACACACTCATACCCGAGGGAGGATTCGAACCTCCACTGGGACCAGCCGCACAGTCCATGACTGCAGCGCCCTAGACCGCTCGGCTAATCCCGTGCGGCAAAGATTTTGTATATAAAATACTTTAATAGCCTATAACTGAATAATGCTCAAGTGTATAGCACCCATAAAAGATCGAGCTGACTGGTTAAGCAAATTGTCACGAGCTCTTTGACTGGCGAGAGATTATAACGAAAATGCTGAAAAACCTTCCCTGGTAGCGAAGCCTCGCGAGAACCCGTTTAGACAACCTAGGGAACAGTACCTCAGGGCAGAAACTGTCAATATCCTTCAGCGCCATACGTACGTATCTCATAGAGACGATGAGGAAAAAATTGCCAAATAACAACTCGTCCATTTTTATGTTTTAAATTTAAAATTTGATCAAATTCTATGATGAGAAATACTATTGGAAATGGCCTTGCTTTTCTAGGCTAATCACTTTAATGAGTCACTGGTGTAGCATATGTTGCGTGCCAATGCAATCGGCATATATTATTAATGCCGCTTTTAGCCGGCCGCTGGTGGCTGAGCGGTTCTGGGCGCTTCAGACTGGAACCGCGCGACCGCTACGGTCGCAGGTTCGAATCCTGCCTCGGACATGGATGTGTGTGATGTCCTTGGGTCAGTTAGGTTTAAGTAGTTCTAAGTTCTAGGGGACTGATGACCTGAGATGTTGAGTCCCATAGTGCTCAGAGCCATTTGAACCATTTGAACCCAGAGAGCGGAAGCGATGTAATTTCCGCGGCAGATAGTCCTGCATTCGGCTACCGACGCAATGGTGATGGCTGGTGGCTCGCTGGAGGAAATAAATACCCTACCTGGATGCTGTATCGGCAGCTTATGTTTTGTTGTTGAAGCACCTGCAAGCTGATTCTTAAATAAAATTATTACCTCGCGTTCTGAACCTAAGCTTTCAACTCGAATCTGCTTCGTTCATTGGTGCTGGTTTGAACTCGCGTTACTTACAGTCGTGACGTTCGCTCTCTACTACGTCTTCGGCCTACGGCTTTGTTTCGACCTTAGTTTCCACACGCTACATGCTTCGGGCTGTGACCTGCCAAATTTGTTCCAGGCTACAACACTCAAATGCTCGAGACACTGCTACGAGCACCCATGCCTGAGGGAGGACTCGAACCCCCGCCGAGACAGGCCGCACAATCCATGACTGCAGCGCCTAAGACGGCTCGGCTAATCCCGCGCGGAACTGCATGTTTCAACTAGTAGTAAACATTGTCTATCAGTGTCATGTTAGGAGATACCGCAGGCTACTGAGTTTGGCTGATTTCTGCCTCCTGTAAAAGATGTTCAATAGGTGGATGCAATGTGTTCATGCATTATTGTCTTGGATGACGAATCCATCGCCGAAATGGTGACTGCAAACGTGGATAAAACGTTGGAGGAACGTGACCTGATGCTGCACAGTCCACATACTGCTTTCCATAATGACGAGAGGCACACGATATCCGTATATAGAAGTGGCCCAAAACATTCCTGCCCATCTCCCTTCTGAATTCTTGGGAGTGCATACTTGATAAGTGCGTTGCTTCCGGCCATCTCCAAGACGATCATCATGCGTCAGACAAATGCTGCAGTCGTCTATAAGAGAAGATTGGTTTAGTTCAACTGTGAAGAGATACTCAAGGATGTAGAAAATCTCAGAAAACAAGAATACGTAAGACATAATTTTTTAAAATGATTATGTCTCTTCCACAGATCCTAATTGAACTGGTTCTCACTGAAAAGCAATAATTTAAAAAATCTTCAATTACTTTCAACCAAGAGGAGATACCGAACGGGACTACTTGTTCTTGCATAGCTCAGTTGGTAAAGCAACTATCTGCAAAGGAAAAGGTCCCAGGTTTGTGTCCCCGTCTGGTATATTTTCAATCTTCCAGGAAGATTCACATCAGTGCACAGTCGGCTGGAGGATGAAAAATTCGTTCCAGAAATATCTAAATTGTTACACCCCATGTAAATGTACATTACACTGAGATGTTTGTGGTAATTCTAAGGCCACTGTAGCCACTATCGTCAAAGAGCAAATCGGTTTACAAAACTTATTTAACTTTATAACTTTACTGCACTGAAAATGTGCAGAAGTCAGATTTTACGAAATACATTATACGTTATTATTAATAATATGTGCATACCAGTCGATTACACTTATAAGTTCGTCAATTGAACAGAATGGACAGGCCACCAATAAATCCTATAGACTCTTAAACGGAACTTTTCACTTGTCACTTGTCAGTTGCAAATTCGAACAACCATCAGCTGTATAAGGGAGTGACTACAATGATAATTTGTAACGGACCTGGACTCGAACCCTGATTTCACACACGCATGTATATCCGAAGCAACATTGCATCGTTCTTGTTAACAACACAGGCACTGCAATGTCGCATTTATCCACCGATGCTGGGCAGCGAGTTTCAATTGACGGGACTTGAATAATGTGTGTACGAGTACAGGTTGTGACGCAGGAACAACGACGTATGGAAGTTTGGATCTGGCTGTGAATCGTGCACCGATAACCAACGTGATTAACATGACAGATTCACCACTTTGCCCCCAGTGTCACACGCTTGAGACGGATGAATATCGACTGCAGACGTGTGGCAGTTGATTCAGAAAATGCTTGTCCTTCTACGTATGGCTCCCCATGCCGCTGCACCGAAGTCACTTCTGTTCCAAGATCAGACCTATTTCCCACGTACGAAAATCAACGCAGTGATCTGGATAAAATCCATACCGATCTCTTACTTGTTTCACGAAGGACATAAGAGTGTTCTTGATTTTTGTACATTCCTGCAAGATCGGTTTACCTTTCTCGCGCTTAACCGAGACACCATTAATGCTATGCTGACATTCTGGGTAGTGCTTTTTTGGACCTCCCCTGCAGCTAGGATGTCCCTAGTATGAGGTGATTTCAATGTGAGTGTGTAATACGAAGACTCCGGCAAAATGGAATAGCTGTCGGGAAGACGTGCCCGAACATGGCTGACCGTGAGTATATCTACCCACAGGTTGGCGGTGTGCGGATGCCTTTTTTAATTTTTTTTTATTTCGCCGAATGGGAGGGCGTTTATATTTTCACTTACGTTTTGTTTGTTATTGATGCTAATTAGACATCATTATTTTCCGCCCATAAGGCATCTTGTTTAGTCCTAATTGTTTGTTAATTCGGTGATGTCACACATAACGTATGAAGCCATTATTTGTTTTCCTCTGTATATTCCTTTTGTGAAAGTAAAAAAATACAAATAAAGTTTATTGTAAAAAAACGGCTAAGGCGACCGCTCACGGCAAAAAAGAAAAAATGCTCTGTAACCGGTAGATCGAGTCCCTCTCATGCCCCTTTAAAATAAATTTTCAATGCCATTCCCTCACACAGCGGATGGTTGCTCGTATTCGCAACTGCGAATACATTTCATGTACTTTGTAACGGCTGTAGTCGCCGCAGTGGACGTTCTTTGGGGCATGTATGCATGTCCTAAGAAACATTGCAGCGTTCTTCTTAACAACAAAGGCACTGTAATATCGGATGAACTTGGTCTGTAATTAAACTTTTATGATTGCTGTCAAGGTATTGAAAATGCGTGTTCCTGAATAATAGACACCTTTGTGGATCAAAGAAAGGGACTTCTTACCTTTGTGAAGATTATTTTTGTTTGTAGTATTGAATTCATAAAAAATATGTTACGAGGGCCATTCGGAAAGTAAGTTACGATCTGTCGCAAATTGGGAACCACTGTGAAAATCCGATGAAGTTTTGCACAGATGTGTTGGGTAGTGTCCCTAGTATGCCAGTCGATCGCGGCACGTCGCTCTTTTCAATTCTGACCCCACAGTGAGAACGTAAAGATGTCTAGAAAATAGTGTCTTCCGCCAAGTATGAGAGCCTGGTGGGAGATTTCGCCTGATGTCGTGCACCCCACATGACATAACTGTCTTGTGTTTCGTTCTTCATGACAATTCTCGGCCGCACTCTGCAGGGGCAGTGAAGATGCTCCTGCAGTGTTTTCGATGGGAAGTGTTTGATCACCCACAACACACACTGTAATTGGCCCATCATGAGTTTCATCTCTGCTCACATGAACCGCTGGCTATGTAGACAACATTTTGGCACAGACAACGAGCTGCAGACGATCGTAGAGAATTGGCAGAATGCACAGCAGTCGCTTGCCTTCTGTGACGAGGGTATTGGAAAGTTGGTACAGCACTATGGCAAATGTCTAAATATGACAGACGGCTATGTAGAGAAGTAGCTGTAGGGTGTAGTTAACTATTGCAAATAAGACATTTTTGATTTTCACCGTGATTTTCATTTCGGACACGTTCGTCATCTGGCCACATGACAAGAGAAAATTGGATGAGTTCCTGGACCGTCTGAACACAATAAACTCCAACATCAAGTTCACCATGGATGGAACAAGAGAGTGATGGTCAGCTCCCATTCTTCGATGTCCTGGTAAAGAGGAAGGCAGACGGCACCTTAGGCCACAGTGTGTACAATAAATCAACACACACTGACTTATATCAACAGGCTGACAGCTGCCATCACCCTGCACAGAAGCAAGGAGTGCTGAGAACACTCGTACACCGAGCCAAAACACTCTCTGACCCAGACAGCCTTACAGCGGAATTAGAACATCTACAAAGAGTGTTTACAGACAACGTACACTCCACCAGGGACATCCGCAAAGCGCTCCATCCCACCAGACGACCTGAGGCAACAGGGAAGGAGCAGGAAGACGAGGCCATGAAAGTAACCTTTCTACCGTACGCTGGGCCTATATCTGCCAAGATCAGCAGAATCTTGAAGAAACACAATATCAAGAGTGTATTCTGCCCACCTAACAAGATAAGGACTCTCCTTTGGACTGTCAAGGATGATTTGGGGTTGAGGAAACCTGGTATCTACCATATACCATGTGAATATGGGATGTCTTACATCGGTCAAACTACCAGAACAGTTGAAATAAGGTGTAAAGAACACCAGAGACATACCAGGCTACGACAGGTAACTAAATCTGCAATAGCAGAACGTTTCCTGGACCTTGAGAACACCATGGATTATGGCAAAACCAGGACGCTGGCTCAGACTCCCCGATTCTGGGCTAGTGTCATTAATGAATCGATTGAAATCAAGATGGCGGAGAACTTGATAAACTGGGAAGCAGGATATCAGCGTATTACTGCGTGGAATCCTGCTTTGCAACTACTACAGGAACAACTTAAAAAAGTTCCCTCCTCCAGGAAAGAACTACAAACGTCCAAGGGAGTAAGTAACGGAACAGAACGACATACGCGATACCAGACGGCAGCAAGCTCCTTGGAGGATGGCCATCATAATATGCAGCTCCAACAGCAGCCGGATGCCGCGGGACGCACACCTCACAGGCGCATACCGGGTTCAGAAGGCCAGGGGAATGGCTCGGCCACGAGAGAAACTAGCCACGGTCGCGGATAGCATAAGGAACTTCAACAGAGCCATGATAGTGCTAGGATCGCGCCTATCGGGCGCGGACCCAATAGGGAACGCCTTGGGATGTCCTAAGCTACGCTACGCAAATTCACGGAGCTTCGTACTCCGGCGTGTTGTAGGGTGAGCGGATCACGCCTTTCCTAGTTCTTCCTGGGTGTGTTGGAGGTTGTCCTCTCGTCGGAATCTTCCTCACGGTTGCGTTTCTCCTTTTAGTTCATCTGCTCATGTTGCGGTGTGCCTTTATTCCAGCAACAGGTGTAGTCACCTTGTGGTCGGGCGCCAGTGTACTTGGTTTCCCAAGTTGCGTGCAAGTCGTTCTCCGACATCCGGGCGGCCGCGTAAAAACGATGTGCCACCTGCCGGAATCGGTGTTTGAGCAGCGGGACTACCGCTACTCTGTGGGGATCTCCGGTGCTGAAGTCTCGTGGCAGGTGAAGCGCTAACCTAAGCGCCTTGTTCTGGACCGTCTGCAGCTTTGCGATGGACGAGTCGGCCGCGTTGCCCTACACCACTTTGGCCTGATTAGTGTCAGGTACAGAGTTATGCCACAGTGTGGGGGGGCCTTGGGATGTCCGCTACCTCAGAAGAGAGCCGCAACGGGCGCGGACAGAAAAAGGAGCGCCTAGAGACTGATACCACCGCCAGAAATGGCCACAGTGGGCGCGGACTGCATTATGCTTACGTAGCCATGTAATGAGAGATTTTTTTACTTTGAATAAATGAGAAATTAATGCAAGGAAAACTATTTAAACATTTAAATTCAACAGAAGATGCCATTCAGCGGAAGTGTTGAAACATTCCTTTTGTAACCGTGGAGTGGAATGAATGTACCAGCAGCAGTTCGTGTTTATAGATAGGACTTAGTTTCGTTTTGTTTCACGTGCTTCTGCAAAGAAGTGAAATTTATCCGGGTATTTTAGTTTTTGGACTGCTATATAGTAACTTTTTCTAAGTTTTTGTATAAATTTTAGTGCTTCTGCATTCTGTGTGTAGAGTGTCTACTGAAACTTCATTTTACAAGTATTTTACTCTGTTGGGTATTGTATATCAAACAGTTCTAAGTTTATGCGTCAATTTTAGTGCATTTGCATTAGGTGAGCTGAATTTCTAGTGCAGTTAAAACCAGATGTAGCATAGTAGCAGAACTTAGATTGCATCCAGCGACTCCTTGGGTTAATAGTGTATAACTTATGGAATAGACGAAAACTGATTAAAGATGAATAATAGCTGCCGCCGTTGTGTACGAATGTGGAGGGAAATGGCCACTGTCTACAAAGGGTAAGAAGCTGTGTTTCGCCACTGTCGACAGGCTACAGGCTGCTATTCTCGGTTGCGGTTGCGTTGGGGCACATGAGACGAATGTTTCGTATCTCTGCAGCCTATGTCTACATCTACATCTGCATCTACACAGTGTCGTCTGAGATCGACAATGTCGCAGTGCCTTCCGATTTTCACATATCGAGAGAAAAGGGCCACAAAAGTGGGCACTGGCCACACGGCTGTCCCCCCACGCCTTGGAGACATTTGTGAGGTATTCTCTACTGCTGAAAGCACATCTAAGCCAGCACGTGATGCCTCGTTTGTTGGGGCTGAGGCCGATCCTCGTGATAGGTGGCAATAAACGCAGTGGGTGGAATTGCTTGCCATTGAGAGCTTCAACGTTAGGCGGGTTATAGAGACTTACATAAAAAGTGGGCACGTCGGGAAGGAAGGCCGGTGACCACTCTGCTTGCTTGCAGGGGAATCACGTCCGAGACGTGGAGGAGACACTGCTGGCAGCGGTTGAGGTCACCGGGTGCACTCAGCTGCAAATCGTGGCTCACGTATCAATGACGCCTGCCCTCTGTGTTCATATGGTTCAAATGGCTCTGAGCACTATGCGACTTAACTTCTGAGGTCAAAAATGGTTCAAATGGCTCTGAGCACTATGGGACTCAACTGCTGAGGTCATTAGTCCCCTAGGACTTAGAACTAGTTAAACCTAACTAACCTAAGGACATCACAAACATCCATGCCCGAGGCAGGATTCGAACCTGCGACCGTAGCGGTCTTGCGGTTCCAGACTGCAGCGCCTTTAACCGCACGGCCACTTCGGCCGGCTTCTGAGGTCATCAGTCGCCTAGAACTTAGAACTAATTAAACCTAACTAACCTAAGGACATCACATACATCCATGGCCGAGGCAGGAATCGAACCTGCGACCGTAACGGTCGCTCGGGTCCAGACCGTAGCGCCCAGAACCGCACGGCCACTCCGGCCGGCCTCTGTGTTCAGAGGAGCAACATTACCAGATCCGATCGCTGTCCTCAGGCGTGGAAAACTTAAACCAGAGTCTCAGGAGTTTCTGTGACGATCTTGGATACATATTTCTCGACCTCCACAATCGGGTGGAGAACTGTAGGGGCTGACTTAATAGACCCGACTTGCACTACACGCAGGAAGCGTAGAGTACTTATGGTGTGCACATGTGGATATTTTGGGAAATGGAAATCCTTCCCACATTCCCGAAACGACATTTTTTGATTTCAGACGGAGAAGAATACTATCCCAATTAATTAAAGAGACTAGCATTCTTCATGGCAGATAGGAGAAAGAAAATGTTAATGCAGTATCAGTTTACTGCAGGAGCATCTACGGAAACGTTCTGATCTAGTCTCGCTTATAAACGGTAAAAACACTCACATAATACTAGAATCAGAAACCTGCCTGAAGCCAGATGTTCATAACAATAAAAATCTAAATTACGGTTGGAATCTATGTCACAAAGATAGGTTGAACATCGGTGGTGAAGGCATGTTAATAGCTGTAGATAGTACGAAAGTATCTAATGACGTTACTACAGATTCCGAATGCGAAATAATATAGGTCAAGGTAAGTGTTAAAGGTGGATCAAACATGCTAACCGGATGCTTTTATAGGCCTCCTGTATCAGGAGCGGTAATGGTGGAACACAAAGGAGAAAACTTGGAGAAACTTATCTGTAAATTTCCCAGTTATATTGTAGTATTGAGAAGAGATATCAACTTACCAGCTATAGACTGGGAGACTCAAGTGATTAAGGCAAATAGAATCATGTGTTGCACCACTACCTTTCCAAACCAGCATCCGTAACTTGCACATAGGCGGACCAGAAGGCTTCCACCACACTCTACAGCCGGTCGCTGTGGCCGAGTGGTTCTAAGCCCTTCAGTCCGGAACCGCGCTGCTGCTACGGTCGTAGGTTCGAATCCTGCCTCGGGCATGGATGGTGTGCTGTCCTTAGGTTAGTTAGGTTTACGTAGTTCTAACACTAGGGGACTGATGACCTCAGATGTTCAGTCGCGTAGTGCTAAGAGCCATTTTTTTTGAACCACACTCTACTGCAAAAACACGGAAAGATGTTGAATTGACATGGGAAAGCTTGGGTTAAGGCGCTGAGGTGAGCCTGTTAGCCGGCCGGTGTGGCCGAGCGGTTCTAGGCGCGTCAGTCTGGAACCGCGCGACTCCTACGGTCGCAGGTTCGAATCCTGCCTCGGGCATGGATGTGTGTGATGTCCTTAGGTTAGTTAGGTTTAAGTAGTTCTAAATTCTAGGGGACTGATGACCTCAGATGTTAAGTCCCATAGTGCTCACAGCTATTTGAACTATTTTTTTGAGCCTGTTACCACACATTTCGCCCTGTTGCTGCCAGTGCTGGAACATTGTCAACATAGCATAGTGCAAAGGCCAGCCCGCTGCAGTGATGACCTGGATTACCCCATGCCTGGCATTGCAGTGTGCCGGTTCTGGGGTCTACGTTATCAGAAGTGATATCCTCTCACAACAGGATCGGGGCGAGCGGACATAAATATTGCTTGCTCCGGCCATGTGATATCTGTCTACGCCCTGAAAAGTACTCCACGCCTATTGTCGATCTGATGAGGGTCATTTAACCTCAGCTACTACTAAGCACTGTCTCCATTAACCACTGGTCTATTGGCTGCACCTAGTCCTGATGCTGCCGAGAGCTGAACTGGTGCCTTTCAGCTGGAGACCTAGAGCTAGTT
Source organism: Schistocerca piceifrons (assembly GCF_021461385.2). Classification (NCBI taxonomy): domain Eukaryota; kingdom Metazoa; phylum Arthropoda; class Insecta; order Orthoptera; family Acrididae; genus Schistocerca; species Schistocerca piceifrons. The sequence continues at coordinate 333,362,650 of NC_060149.1, forward strand.
GACTTCAGGGAACTCCGAGACATCACCCAGGAGTCACTGGTTCATCGACTGTGCCTGAGCACCGTTCCTGACTTTCTGTTACCGGATGTTGGTGTTCAGGCCTCCTGTATCTTGGGCTGTTGCCGAGCCACTGTACAGTTTCAGGCATAAGGTCAGTAATGCAAATGACTCCAACTACTGGCTTCCGTGCACGGCCAGTATGCAGCCTGTGTTGTGCTGACGCACGCTTGGCTGCCTGAAGACACCACACACTACGGAGACCACACCTTCGGTTGCTGTAAGAAATTTATTAAATAACCTTTTTGTCATTCTCACTTCCTGTAGGATTCCGAGACGAACAGGGAACTGGTTCATTGTACGTGCTGCCCTGTCTTCTATTCTGCACCAACATCATGGCCTATAACGATGTCAACAGCACTTGGGACGATTCTGACGCCATTACACACGTGAAGTTGTCCTAAATGCCTGATGGGAAAGCTACCTTCAGCAGCTAATCAGGGAACTAACCTGCGAAAATAACATATTACATCTCCTGGTCACGAACAGGCCTGAACTTTTCATCTCAGCGTAGTAAAATGGTTCAAATGGCTCTGAGCACTACGGGACTTAACATCTGGGGTCATCAGTCCCCTCAGCGTATTACAGGGAATCAGTAATTATAAGGCCGTTACAGCATCAATGAATACAGTTTTAAGGAGGTTGTAGGAATAGGAAAGTTAGGACGATATTTCTGCTTAGAAAGAGCGACAAGAACAAATTTCAGATCACCTGAGCGATCGATATTAAAATTTAGTCTCCCGTACGATAATAAATTAAATTGTCAATGCGACCGCTGTATAATATCTATGGCATGTCTTTGCGTCGTAAGGGTAGTGATCAAACTGGTTGCAGGCTGTCTGTCACTACAGAAATTAAATTAATTATGACTGATACAGATAATAAGGATAAATATATGATACGCTCGATAAACTGATATATTATGTAAATTATGCAATTCCAAGTGCAAGTGTCCACAGACACGAAATGTTCAAAGTCCATACTGTGGCACCTGAGTTAAGGTTACGACTCCAAGTGCCCACGGACGCGAAATTAAGTTCGAAAAATATGCAGTTCTCTTGAAACCCTGTTTGGACGACTAATCGTAGGCCAAGATGGCGGCCATCTTTTGTAACCACTTGGACACTGATAACCTCGTTGTTGTGCGCCCTAAAACACTAATCATCTTTTGTAACCACTACCGGGAATTATCGCCAGTTGCGACAAAGAACCAGTCAGATCGTTCACCAGTCCAAATTACAACTTTCTATTCGTAGTCCACCACATTTTCTATGTGGTTAGTGCCCCGGTTCGATTCCTGGTAGGATCGGAAGTTTTCTCCACTTGCAGGGGTGGGGGGATTATGTTGTCATCATCATCGATACGCAAATCGCCCATTGTAGCGTCAACTGAAAAGACTTGCAACTCGGCGGCCGAACTTCCGCAAGTTCGGATTTCTGGCCATCAGTGCCATACGATCGTTTCATTTTCATTTTATTCTTGAATGCTATCTTAGAGCTAGAGTTACCACAAGGTTGACGTATTATAATAAGTTACTGGATGAATTTCGCCCACATTCTTAACTAACGTGATAGCAGTTTTCAATATGTGGGGACAATATTTAGTCTAATTTAACTACGCCTTAAACATTAACAGTATACATACAAGTGGTACATCAGTCTCATAGGAAGTAGGCTGTTCTTTCAGTTGATGTCAACTAAAAATAGTGTAAGCCTGATAAAATTTAATTTATGGGCGAAACTTTTAAAAACTCAAATCAATTAACCAAAACCGGCAAAACACTGAAAACTTACCATCTAAGTGTTATTCTTAACGTATAACATTTTATCTTGCGTGTAGCTGAATGTGAGTCAGTATAACAAATTGTGAATAAAATAAACATATAATTACAGAGATATTACCTTTAGGACACAGTTCTTTCAGTGTCTGCACTCAAAAATTTGTACGAATTCAGCTGATCAAATTGAGAAATAGAATAATGCATAAAACAGTTATATTTCTCGGTATTAAGTGCTTCTTTTCATAATGATGTAGATATTATTTAGTAATAGTTTACACGTTACTGTCACGCGTCTTTGGATTTTACATATACTACAAAGCATTGAATTTACTTTTAACTCAGGTTAAAAATGCATGCACCCACGTATGATTCTCGTGCACGTCTCTCTCTCGTGGCCTCAGTACCACCAGCACTTTTTCTTCCGTCGTGCCAGCAGGGCCATCCACTTACAATGAAACAAAAACGAGCTATTAGCTACTCAACTTACGGCTCCTTCAAACTCCATGTAAACCCAACCCTGACAGACCAAATTTCCACAGAAAAAAAACAAACCATCTGGCGATTCACAACGAGTGTGCAGAGAACAAAACACACAGTTACAGGTTTTTAATTCTGCTGTGATCTGTGTCTTCACAACGAAAGAACACCTGTCACAACACTGCTTGTGTCAGACAACAGAACTGCATGCCAGTCAAATTCTTTGGTACATAAACATTTCGTAACACTAAAATAGCCGATGTCATTACACTGCAATGAGTCCATGAAGAGAAAAATGGGAGACATTCGAGCCCACACAGAGGCTTATCAGCAATCGTTCTTTCCGCGTACCGTTTGCCACTGGAACAGAAAAGAGGAAAGTAACAGTCGCACAAAAAGTACCCTCCACCACACAGCGCAAGTTGGCTTGCAGAGTATAGATGTAGATGTAGTCGAAACAAAAGAAAATCTGTACTACAAGTTGATACAAACGCAAATAAATATACATTGCAAAGCAAAACTACCTCCAGTCTCCGAAATAAACCTACGGATAAACCAATTAATTTAAACAAGTAAATAAACTACTAACACCTCTCTATGCAGAGGCTTGCCACTATCCTCTTAGCCATTAAAACACCTTTAAATCTTACTCGTTTGTAGTTTATGCCAGCGTTCAACTCTGTAAACTGATACTTGTAGAAAATGTCTGCCACTTGCTTCATCAAAAAATGCGTATCTATCAGAATTAGGTATGTCAGCCCATTGATCTCAACTTAAGGAATGACCTCACTCGTTACTAGTATCTTGCACCTCCCCTATGAACCATAGACCTTTCCGTTGGTGGGGAGGCTTGTTTGCCTCAGCGATACCGATGGCCGTACCGTAGGTGCAACCACAACGGAGGGGTATCTGTTGAGAGGCCAGACAAACGTGTGGTTCCTGAAGAGGGGCAGCACCCTTTTCAGTAGGTGCATGGGCAACAGTCTAGATGATTGACTGATCTGGCCTTATAACACTAACCAAAACGGCCTTGCTGTGGTGGCACTGCGAGCGGCTGAAAGCAAGGGGAAACTACAACCGTAATTTATCCCTAGAGCATGCAGCTTTACTGTATGGTTAAATGATGATGGCATCCTCTTGGGTAAAATATCCCGGAGGTAAAATAGTCCCCCATTCTTATCTCCGGGCGGGTACTACTCAAGAGGACGTCGTTATCAGGAGAAAGAAAACTGCCGTTCTACGAATCGGAGCGTGGAATGTCAGGTCCCTTAATCGGGCAGGTAGGTTAGAAAATTTAAAAAGGGAAATGGATAGGTTAAAGTTAGATATAGTGGGAATTAGTGAAGTTCGGTGGCAGGAGGAACAAGACTTTTGGACAGGGTAATAAATACAAAATCAAACGCAGGAATAGGTTTAATAATGAATAAAAAAATGGGAGTGCGGGTAAGCTACTACAAACAGCGTAGTGAACGCATTATTGTGGCCAAGATAGACACGAAGCCCACGGCTACTACAGTAGTACAAGTTTATATGCCAACTAACTCTGCATATGATGAAGAAATTGATGAAATGTATGATGAGACAAAATAAGTTATTCAGATAGTGAAGGGAGACGAAAATTTAATAGTCATGGGTGACTGTAATTCGGTAGTAGGAAAAGGGAGAGATGGAAATATAGTAGGTGAATATGGGTTGGGGGAAAGAAATGAAAGAGGAAGCCGTCTGGTAGAATTTTGCACAGAGCATAACTTAATCATAGCTAACACTTGGTTCAAGAATCATAAAAGAAGGTTGTATACGTGGAAGAATCCTGGAGATACTAGAAGGTATCAGATAGATTATATAATGGTAAGATAGAGATTTAAGAACCAGGTTTTAAATCGTAAAACATTTCCAGGGGCAGATGAGGACGCTGACCACAATCTATTGGTTATGAACTGTAGATTAAAACTGAAGAAACTGCAAAAAGGTGGGAATTTAAGGAGATGGGACCTGGATAAACTGACTAAACCAGAGGTTGTACAGAGTTTCAGGGAGAGCATAAGGGAACAATTGACAGAAATGGGGGAAAGAAGTACAGTAGAAAAAGACTGGGTAGCTTTGAGAGATGAAAAAGTGAAGGCAGCAAAGGATCACGTAGGTAAAAAGACGAGGGCTAGTAGAAATCCTTGGGAAACAGAAGAAACACTTAATTTAATTGATGAAAGGAGAAAATATAAAATTGCAGTAAATGAAGCAGGCAAAAGGAATACAAACGTCTCAAAAATAAGATCGACAGGAAGTGAAAAATGGCTAAGCAGGGATGGCTAGAAGACAAATGTCAGGATATAGAGGCTTATCTCACGAGGGATATGACAGATACTGCCTACAGGAAAATTAAAGAGACGTTTGGAGAGAAGAGAACCACTTGTATGAATATCAAGAGCTCAGATGGAAACCCAGTTCTAAGCAAAGAAGGGAAAGCAGAAAGGTGGAAGGAGTATATAGAGGGTCTATACAAGGGCGATGTACTTGAGGACAATATTATGGAAATGGAAGAGGATGTAGATGAAGATGAAATGGGAGATATGATACTGCGTGACGAGTTTGACAGAGCACTGAAAGACGTGAGTCGAAACAAGGCCCCGGGAGTAGACACCATTCCATCAGGACTACTGACGGCCTTGGGAGAGCCAGTCCTGACAAAACTCTACCATCTGGTGAGCAATATGTATGAGACGGGGGAAATCCCCACAGACTTCAAGAAGAATATAATAATTCCTATCCCAAAGAAAGCAGGTGTTGACAGATGTGAAAATTACCGAACTATCAGTTTAATAAGTCACAGCTGCAAAATACTAACGCGAATTCTTTACAGACGAATGGAAAAACTGGTAGAAGCCGACCTCGGGGAAGATCAGTTTGTATTCCGTAGAAATATTGGAACACGTGAGGCAATACTGACCTTACGACTTATCTTAGAAGAAAGATTAAGGAAAGGCAAACCTACGTTTCTAGTATTTGTAGACTTAGAGAAAGCTTTTGACAATGTTGACTGGGATACTCTCTTTCAAATTCTAAAGGTGGCAGGGATAAAATACGGGGAGCGAAAGGCTATTTACAATTTGTACAGAAACAAGATGGCAGTTATAAGAGTCGAGGGGCATGAAAGGGAAGCAGTGGTTGGGAAGGGAGTGAGACAGGGTTGTAGCCTCTCCCCGATGTTATTCAATCTATATATTGAGCAAGAAGTAAAGGAAACAAAAGAAAAATTCGGAGTAGGCATAAAATCCATGGAGAAGAAATAAAAATTTTTGAGGTTCGCCGATGACATTGTAATTCTGTCAGAGACAGCAAAGGACTTGGAAGAGCAGTTGAACGGAGTGGACAGTGTCTTGAAAGGAGGATATAAGATGAACATCAACAAAAGCAAAACGAGAATAATGGAATGTAATCGAATTAAGTCGGGTGATGCTGAGGGAATTAGATTAGGAAATGACACACTTAAAGTAGTAAAGGAGTTTTGCTATTTAGGGAGCAAAATAACTGATGATGGTCGAAGTAGAGAAGATATAAAATGTAGACTGGCAACGGCAAGGAAAGCTTTTCTGAACAAGAGAAATTTGTTAACATCGAGCATAGATTTGAGTGTCAGGAAGTCGTTTCTGAAAGTATTTGTATGGAGTGTAGCCATGTATGGAAGTGAAACATGGACGATAAATAGTTTGGACAAGAAGTGAATAGAAGCTTTCAAAATGTGGTGCTACGGAAGAATGCTGAAGATTACATGGGTGGATCACGTAACTAATGAGGAGGTATTGAACAGAATTGGGGAGAAGAGGAGTTTGTGGCAGAACTTGACAAGAAGAAGGGACCGGTTGGTAGGACATGTTCTGAGGCATCAAGGGATCACAAATTTAGCATTGGAGGGCAGCGTGGAGGGTAAAAATCGTAGAGGGAGACCAAGAGATGAATACACTAAGCAGATTCAGAAGGATGCAGGTTTGTAGTAGGTACTGGGAGATGAAGAAGCTTGCACAGGATAGGGTAGCATGGAGAGCTGCATCAAACCAGCCTCAGGACTGAAGACCACAGCAACAACACCTCACAGTTGCATTTTTTACTTTGACACACGTCACAGAATAAATCACACTGTCTTTATTCTTTGTGTAATTGAAAATGATTACAATACACCAAATGCATCACTGTCTATATCTACCAAACAGTCTGCTTTAGCATCGTTAACTATCGTATGTATCACAGGATGGGTTTTCATTTCCTGATGTTTTTTCAATTCTGTTTCGGCAATCAGATCACTTTCAGTTCCGTTAAAGCTATCAACAGATATATTTTTCAGGCAGATATTGGCTCAATTTCACTACATTCGCAAAAATTATATTAAAAGCTTGCCTAAATTTGGACAGATTTTCTCCGAGACTATACAACTTCTTAGCTACTCTAAATTTTTTTCTGTATGGCACGCCTGTGGTCACAACATTGAGAGGTGACACGTCACTCTCTCACTTTAACTACACAGTCGGTCAGATTAATATTCACGTGTTAGGTCATGATCTCCATGTTCCGCAGCACTACATTTGGCATGTGTGGTTTATGACTTTTTTACATGAGGAAATTGTGGGCAGAATGTTCATATAACTGCATGTGTAGCCTGTAGAGAACTTGTACACGAGGGGCTATAGTGCAGGCGACAGAGCACAGAGAGAAAGATGGATTGTGGGCCATAAATGTTGTGCAGGAGGGCGCCTGTTCGCAAAACGTTTTACCTGGATCAGGCGAGAGACTGTTGGAAAGGTGGCCAGTTGGCGGAAAGTGGGTGGACGAAGCCAATTTAGAGAGACTGCTGTAATCTGAGCTTTTGTGCAAATGGTACGACGGTCAGAAAAGTACGAGCATTTTCATGTTAGAAGCTGGGACGATACGAGCAGAATGGCTGGTGACTGTGTTTAGTGGAGGAAAGACTTTAACTCCTCTGATGCCAGGAAGTGGCCAGGTTCTTTTAGCGAGTGGCAAAAACATATATTTCATGCGCACGACTGTCTGGGAAGCTTAACAGACTTCTTTCAGAAATTGGAAATGGTCGACCGGCAAATATAAGATCTCTGTGTAAATGAGGGACAATAGTCCCGTCTAGGTAGACATTTTTTGCCGAAACATGGCCATGCTTACCACGAGACCGACGCCTTCCTAGTCTAAAATCTTCTTTTTTCACACAAGAGTGATTCTGAGTCGCTGATTGGCTCCTCACAGGATATGAAAAGCAGCGGCTTCCTCCCTCAGCGTGGGAACCCTGGTGCTGTGTCTGGATTGGCTACCAGTTCAGCAGAACAGTCAAGATTGGCTCCTCACAGGACATGAAAAGCAGCGGCTTGGTCCCCCAGCGTGGGAACCCTGGTGCTGTGTCTGGAATGGCTACCAGTTCAGCAGAACTGTCAAGAGGGGAGATTCAATGGGTAGAGGATACTTTGATTTTTTTGTACAATGTAGAGGCGGGTTTTCCTGCTAATTCAGCTCCCAAACCGAGACTTGGTGGAAAGTGATTGTGTGATTATGATTCTGTGCCTTCTTCGTCTTGCCGGCCCGAGTGGCCGAGCGGTTCTGGGTGCTACAGTCTGGAACCGCGCGACCGCTACTGTCGCAGGTTCGAATCCTGCCTCGGGCATGGATGTGTGTCATGTCTTTAGGTTAGTTAGGTTTAAGTAGTTCTACCCACAGCAGTTGAGTCCCATAGTGCTCAGAGCCATTTGAACCATTTGAACCTTCTTCGTCTTCTAATCCTCCCCTGGTGGAGAACTTCAGATCATTCTCTAGTTGGTGAGACTTGATGTCTGCAACTTGTGGTAGACTAAGAGCCAGAGGCAGTTTCCAGCTGTGCCGACAGTAGAACTGCATATCATCTCCGACATATCATATGTCATAATGGTGAACTTATTCGTCCTGAGTTGGCTGCCTGACGCTTGACAATTCCAGCACGAATCTTCGTGTCTGTGAGTCAAATTGGTTGACCAGACCAGTGAACGGGTGCACCTCACACTGAAATCTGCCAGGATTTCCGGGCTCTGACAGGAAGTTTCTCACGTGTTAATAATCAGAACGCCAGTCCGCGTATTATCCATGCGCTCCATGAAATCAAGTAATTCTTCCATCTCTTCTGTGGGTCTATGAACTAAATCACACTGCAGGTACTCTGGCAAGCGCCTCTTCAAATTGGAAATGCCTGTAAGAATTCTTAGCTTCTTATCCAAATACACTAATTTCTACAGTTCGGCCTTACATATGCCTCACAAGCTTCCACGACCACTGTGATAATATGGCCGTTTTAGGAAGGAGTTATGCAGCTGAATCTGTTTTCCTAATCTACAGTATTTATTCAACAGTAGTGTTTCACACATGGCATAGTAGCAAAACGACGCCACATTCTGGTTCCCTCATTTTTGCAGTATCGTCAAGCTGTCGCTTGACGAGCTTAATTTTTGCGTCGCCGGTCATTACTTATGCAAAACAATCTTTACAAAACGCTTAAAGTCCACAACGTGGTACTTGTTCCCCTCGCTAAAAAACTTTAGTTTTGAGTTGGGGAGTAATGGTCTTCTTACTGCTCACCTCCCCCTCTGTCCCCCTTCGTTCATTGTTACTACGAAAAGTATTTTTAACTGAAGTTATCCCCTCCTCCATTATCTCTGCCTCCTTTTCCACAGCAGTAATCTGCCAGTTTCCAACTTTACAGTATCGAGTTCTGTTTTCATCCCTGTCAGGCACTATACCACTTGACCTACATTCTCGGAAATTCTACCAAGCGCAGATTATGGTTCTGTTCTCGTACTCTAGTTGCAAAGCACTGATTCTTTCCTTAAAAGATCTCTGTGCTGCAACTATGTGATCTGCCAGCTTATCGTCAACCTTAGATACTTGAGTACTAATTTCTTCTAGCAAAGCCTGACTTTTTTCAGATTTACCATTTATCCCATCAAATTTACCTTTAATCCTCTCATTTCGACCTTCACAGTTCATCAGATTTACTGTTTTCCCTGTTAGTTCTTGCATAATATATATAACCGTGGGGCTTGACCATTCTCTTCCCGCACAGACATGCTCGGTCTCCCATGCTCACTTTCTACCTAATCATAACCACATATACTGGGTGACTGTCTAATACCGTCGGGTATGGCTAGCAATATGCGAATACTATTTGCACTCATCGTATTTCTGCGACCGTCGTCTGCTGCTGGTGTGAAGGCGACGACCACTAGTGATGGGTGGCCAATGCTGCGACGCGAAAATTCCACAAACCTCTGCCCCGCCATGATCTGCTGCCTCATGGTGTTACTGAAATGATCTCGGCGTCCGCAAGCATTGCGTGGCGAAAGAGAAAACAACATCGTGAATTTCTTCGTCAGAATTTCATTTGCTACACGCACCTTTTTTAACCTAATCTTCGGGGCTAGTAACAAAGAATTTATGCCCTTCTTATGGAAATTATGTACTTTTTTAGCTACTTTGATTGCTAATGTAGTACACTTACGTGAAACAGAAAGTATGAACATTCAGTACTGAAATTTGATGACAACAATATTTAGTCTGAATTAACTGCCCCTTGAACGTTAACGGTATGCATAAAAGTGCCACACCATGGGAAGATCTTTCCGCTGGTATCATCTAAAAATAGTGTAGCTATGAAAGAATTTAAATTATGGGCGACACTATGAAAAACTCAAATGAGTTAACCAAAATCGGCAAAACTCTGAAAACTTACCATCTAAGTGTTTTTCATAACGTGTGCTTATGTTCCACGACACAAGTTGAAATATTGTTTGTGAATCTGTTTTGCGTAATTACTTATACTGACTTTAATTAATAATTTGATTGAGACGGCTCTCATTGGCTAATTATGTGCATAAATAAACATGTGAGTAGCACATTCGACGCAATTGGATGAATGCTAACGTATGATAGATCGATCTCCGCGGTGGCTTAATTAGTACAACTGTTATAACAGTTTGTGTAAAAGTCATTAAGGATTCCTTCTATATTTATTACACTTAAATACATTGCGACCATAGTCAGTCTATATACTAGGGCCTCACACACACGGAAAATCGCTGGCTTTCAAAACGATGTGCAGAGTGTGTTTGCATGGTGTATCGGTCCAGCTATTCTTAAATCGCCTCAACTCGGTCTGCATGGTGAAGCAGGCGCGGAGCGCTGCCGTGTGAGTCGATAGCCGGCTTATTCAACACTGAAATAGATAAGCGCAAGACAGTTACAAGAATAGTGGAACAACCTTCTCTGAAAAAAAAAGCAAAGACTTCCAAAACCAGAGTGGGAACTTCCTTACTTTTTTTTGTTGGTTGTGACGCTAAACCCAATATCTTATCTGCGGTACTGGAATTATGTGCGTAACAAAATCGTTTGTTGAAAGACACCAATGCAAACTAAATCCAGAAAAGTGTAGTGAGATCATAGGGGACGCCAGAGAGCAGGAATTAGGGTAGTTGATATTTGTAGCAGAAGAGAATTCTGCATCCACAAACGAGGGGCCGGCTGTGGTGGCCGATCGGTTCTAGGCGCTTCAGTCCGGAATCACGCTGCTGCTACGGTCGCAGGTTGGAATCCTGCCTCGGGCATGGGTGTGTGTGATATCATTAGGTTAGTTAGGTTTGAGTAGTTCTAAGTCTAGGGGACTGATGACCTCAGATGTTAAGTCCCATAGTGCTCAGAGCCATTTGAACCATTTTGTGAACAAGTGAGGTATGCACCGGCTGCTGAGGCAGCTTCTCCACCTGCCCCACGACATCCACCGGTCTACTCCTGTCACCTTCCGCCGAAAATAGGGAGACGATTCGGCAGAAGAATCGACTCTTGCGTGAGTGGCAACTCACGTGTCAGCCACGCACCAAAGTTCGACTAAATCGTATGCGCCGCGAGATCAAAGTGGCGGTCGAGGCCCATCGAAATAGGGAATGGGTAGATCAGGTGGCAACACTGGGTCCTGCAGATGGCAACTCACGGCGCGTGGCCAAATCATTCCTGCGACGTCAGCGGCACGTTCCGCCTATTCAGGTCGGGCGGGACGTCATTAGGCACCCAGATGAAAAGGCGAATGTGTTGGCGGACCACTTTGCGGCGTCTTTCATGTCTATGGAAGACGTTGTCGACGTGGAACACATTCGCCTAGTCGAAGCACAACTGCCCATCTTCCTGGCTGACAGGGGAGACGGGGACGACATAGAACCGATTTTGGTGGTAGAAGTGGGCGCACAGTTGCGGTCACTCAGCCCTAAAATGGCGGAAGGGGAGGACGGCATCGTCGGTATCCTCTTGCGTAAACTGTCGGCAGGGGCCTACCAGACTTTGACTGACATTTTTAACGCAGTTCTGCGCACGGGGATCTACCCTTCCGCGTGGAAACACGCGAAAGTGATAGCAATCCCCAAGGCCAACAAGGATCCTCGTCTGGCGGCAAATTACCGCCCTGTCAGTCTTCTGCCGACGCTCTCGAAAGTGTTTGAGCGATTATACGCCAAACGGCTCCTGAGGCACGTCGAAACCGAACGTTTGCTTCCCGATGAGCAGTTCGGATTTCGCAAGGGTCACTCCACAGTGCATCAGCTTATATGACTTGTGGAGGAGGCCATGTGAGCCCTGGAGACCCGGGAATACCTTGGGGCGGTGATTCTGGATGTTTCTAGGGCTTTTGATTCCGTGTGGCATGACGGCCTCGTGTACAAACTTTTTGTACACGGGGTCCCGTCGTCGCACAGGGTGCTACTTAAGTCCTACCTGGAAAACCGAACGTTCCACGTGCACTTGGATGATAGAGTCTCTACACAACGATCGATTCGGGCTGGGTGCCACAGGGGTCCGCATTAGGTCCCCTGCTGTACTCCCTTTACACCACCGATGCTCCGCGGGTGTCGCTGGCGCTTTATGCTGACGACAGTGAGCTACTTGTTCGGAGTATGAAGGTGATCGAAATGAAGCGCCGTCTCCTGTTAGGGTGCGAAACATTAGGGACGTAGTCCACGAAGTGGCGGCTCAAATTTAATGCTGCCAAGAACCAAGCAGTAATCTTCACGAAAAGACTGCTACCACCAGATTTAGAGCCAGTCATGATCGCTGGAGGCCCCGTCCCATGGAGTAGAACCGCCAAATACCTCGGGGTTACCCTCGACCAGAGGTTAACATGGCGTCCCCACATTCAGAAGGTAAAGTGTAGAGCTGCAGGGGTCCTTCGTGTCCTGTACCCTCTGCTCAACCCGATGTCGACACTTCCTCCTCGCCATGGCATCACCATGTACCTAGCACTGGTTCGTCCAGTGCTGGAGTATGCTGCCGTGGTGTGGGAGAATGCTGCCGACATACACATTGCTGAGCTCCAGAGGGTGCAGAACCGAGCACTTCAGGTCGCCCTTCGACTGCCATGGCGTTATCCGACTGCCCAGTTGCACGAACAGGCTGAAATCCCACTTCTCAGGGGCCGTTTTCGTCAATCGGCGCGTAATTTCTATCAAGAGACCGAACGGTCTCAGAATAGGCTCATTCAGGCACTGGGCCATTCAATCCACCGCAGGCCAACGACACGTTGGCTTGATCTGTTGCGAGCCTAAAAAATCGTACCAGTCAATGGATGCATGTGTCCGACAGGACAGTCCAACTCAGTCAGTTCTCTCTCACTTCCGAAACCACGCTTTGCAGGAATAGCACTTGCCGTTCACCCTTCCCACTCACGAGCTAAGGATTGCTCGTAAGAAAACGTGTAGTGTGTAGTGTAGCGCAGTTGGAAGAGACACTTTGCACCGAGTTATCAATCTGTCCTAGTCAGTCAAACACCTGTGTGCACTCTGTCTCGGATGAAGTCAGAGGTCGGCATCTACCAAAAGTGTTTTCGGTAAAATAGGAAGTGAATTCGTGAGGACTGTACACCGTCCTGGATCGTTTAGATTTCACAGAAGTAACTGTTTGTGTGTAGCCCGTAATGTTGACATAACAACTTGGCAAGTGGCGAGATTATTTTCTACTTTTAAGGCGAGCAACTAACTTTTGGTGATTAGAAGTCACGTTAATAGTCCATTTTACTTTGAACTTCCCGTAGACGTCGCCTCTGAACTGTTAATAGTGCTGTTCCCGATAGGCGTATTGTTATTATCATTAGGGATATTATTATATTTTGTGAGTGTGAACTTTTACTGAGTATATCAGTTAGTTAAAACTGAAAACTTTTATTTATAGTAATAGATCCTGATCCAGCTGAATAAATAGCAAGTAGGAACATTTTCTTTCAGTGAGCACAAAGGGTAATAAGGACTTGCAGACTGGAAATTACGATCACTATGTTCTCCATCGCTTTGTGGCCGACTGCAAAAATAGTTTTCAGGCTTTTGTAAACGGCGAAGGTAGGTCTAAGGCACATACAAACAATTTAAGTGCCTATTATAACAGAAAACAACGACCATAATGAGGATTTATCCGCCGCCCCATATATGAAGCATTGGCCGGGAAACTGGACTGTGAAATTGGTTGGTGCAAAACAGGGAACTCGGTAGGCACTAACACGATACCGAACTGAAATATGCCGAAACCAGTGCGAGAACAGTGTTTGCTGGCGAATGTGGAAGCTAAATTGTGAATGTTAGCCATAGTAATCTTGAACGTGACCGAAGGAGGTAAGGAAACGACACAAGAAGATGGTACATCTTCAAGGAACTGTGTGGACCTACAAATTATCTGCAAGGTACTATGGTTCTCCCCCCTCCCTACCTTGAGCTACTGCACAACTGCAGTAGGTGATACCCGCCGCCATCATCACCGCCATAGCTGCTGCTGCCTGGATTACGTTCGCTGGTACACTGTAAATGTTACTGCCAAGTTAGAACCATTATCTGATGATGATGTAATTGAAGCTAAAGTCAAAAAAGAAAAACTAAAATCAACAGAGTCATTAGATAATGAAACTGAATTCAATACTTCTGAAATTCAGCCAAGTCAGGGAATGCTAGAAACTCCTTTGAAACCGGTTGAAATGCCAAGTGACAAGGTATGGGCACCATATCGGATTCAATTACTGTTTTCTAAACTTGAATCGCATCATAAAAATTCAACAATAAGACTGAATCTGGTAGTCAAGAACAAAAGGATGAAATTACCTCAAAACTCAGTAGTTTCAATTATAAATTTGTTTCAAACCACCATGACCTGCAAGTCAAAGTAGGGCAAAAGCTAACTAAACTGCACAGTATTTTCAACACCGAAATTGGTGAAGATCGTAAATATTTCAAAGACGCAAATGACCGTATGGAAGGGAGGTTGTGAAAAATATTAGGCAATGAATCCAGACGCTGATCTAGTCGCTTTGAAGAAGCCACTAACAAAGTAAATGCTTATCAGAAGGATATTAAGAAAGTAAAATCTGACTATGTGAAATGATGAGAGGATGTTGACAAAAATTTGTGACAGAATGCAGGCAGTAGAACTACAAGCAGAAGAATTAAATAATAGTATTACTGACAGAGAAAACAGAGTAACGTCGGGTAGCACTTGTAATACTTCTGTACAGCGTGTTGTTTCAATTGACGCAGCTTTTATCGGATGTCGTCAATTTCTACATTTTTATCCAGACAAACAAATTCACCCGTTAGAGTTCTGGAATGATTTTGAGGATGTTTTAGCAGATGCATAGTCAGAATGTGAGGAAATTTCTTTTGTAAGAAGTCATTTGTCAGGAGATGCTTTGTGATGGTCAGCTGACATAATGATTAGATGCAAAACTCTTTCTCTATTTAAAACTGCATTTCCCAAAGAATATTGGTCACACAACAAACAAATCGATGTTCTGAGTGAATTTTGGAGTGGCAAAAAGTTTACTCCACGTCGTTATTCAGTTACAGAGTTCTCTAGAAAGTAGGTTTCAAAGCTGTCACATCTAACAGAAAAGATAAAACCGGAAATGATGATAATGGGAGTAGAAGGTAAGCTGCCATGGTGTTGGCAGAAAAGAGTCTTTCCGCACTTAGAGATAGCGTGGATAAGTTTACTATGTATCTGGAGCGAATGGAGAGAGTAACTGCTGTAGACGAGCAGATGTATAATAATAGGTCCTCTGACAGTCATACAAGCAACCGAAATAGTGACAGTGGGAACATGAATGTTAAAAGTATGGAAGTTCAGAATACACGATCTAATTATCGTGGTCAAGACAGTGGTAGACGAAGAGACCGCGCTTTCGTAGAGATTATTATAACGAAGGCAGAAATATAAATAATGTACCGTTGAGCCAAGACGGAGAGCAAAATGCTATTCGATCGGATTCTGAATCGAATGAACACAATAGGCCGCGTGGGGGAAACTAAGTCCCGTCTGTGAGGAAACTGGCATTCACCAGGCGGAAACAGTAACACATTCAGTAAGAAAAACACAGACCACAGTCAGTCAGCACATGCAAACCGATAACAGGAATGATGAAATAGGAACAGACGGTACTGGTAATATGCTAAACCACTCTCATTATCTAGTTGACAGCATTTTCGACACATTAGAAAAATGGGACAAGAAGGAAAAAGAAGACGCTACAGATAATAGGGAAGAACAAATTAACTGGTTTAAATCAGATGAGGACGAAGATGAAGTAAAGGCTTGCATCTTCGACGAATGGCAGTCTAAGGGCTAAAGTATCGGTAGAGGAAGCGGAGTCAGTTTTGCAACATTCTGAGGAGGAGGTGTTGTTAGATGAAGGAGGTAGCAATAATAATGAGGTCAGGAACCTATCAGCTGTATTGACTGTGCCACAGACTGTAAAATCAGACGACATTGTTATAGATAGCAGTGTTGCGCAGGGACGCAGTTGCTTAGAGGTAGAGAACAGTTTAGCTGATATGCAGCAAACGAAAGTAGAGGAAGTCGTCAAGTGCTTTGATTTAAAATTGGTGGACAGTTTGGAAAAGACAGCTGCGAATGTGGAGGTTGATGACCCCGTGAGTATAAGCACAAATGTACTTGCAACTGAACAAAATTACTTTAGCTGGAGCAGTCTGAAATAGATTTATTAGAAGACTTTCATGAGGAACCTATTCAAACTAGAATAACTCATCCTATTATAAAAAACTAACATCTCAGGAGTAACAGTGCGTTGTCTTCGTGATAGTGGTAGTGAAACAAGTGTTTTGTCCGAGCATTCTTTGATTCTGTTTCTAATAATAATGAGTTTACCGAGCGAGGTGGCGCACTGGTTAGCACACTGGACTTGCGTTCGCGAGGACGACGGTTCAACTCCGCGTCCAGCCATCGTGATTTACGTTTTCCGTGAGGTCCCTGAAATCGCTTCAGGCAAATGCTGGGATGGTTCCTTTGACAGAGCACGGCCGACGTTCTTCCCCATCCTTCCCTTATCCGATGAGACCGATGACCTCGCTGTTTGGCCCCTTCCCTCAAAATCAAGCATCAATCTCAATAATGAGTTAACTGTCATGAAGTAAGTGGTTTAAGAATAATAGGTGCTACTGGAAAAGTTTCTAATCCAGTACAGCACGAAGCTTTGGTAACAGTTGGTACAGGTAACATAATAATAGATCATCCTTGCGTAATCGTGTTCGGTTTAAGTGTTGAAATGTTGATTGCTACTGACCTTTTAACGAACTACAAGGAGAGACTGACTTTTATCAGAACCACATAGTATTGACTTTACCAGATTCTCGAGTGATTACAGAGCCCTTCATTGGAAATGGTGTGGCCAGTAACAATGAAGTATTGGAACTGCCTATTAGAGTAGTGAGAAATAAGGGATATTTACAGTACGATACTGAGTTTGGGAATAATGCGCAAGATGATAATGTGGAAGAAAACTATATCCTGGAAGAAATAGAGGCTAAGTTACAGTCCTACAGTCCTACCTTCCAAACTTCACAGAAGCCCTCCTGTGAAATTTGCAGGAGAGCTTCTGTTAAGTTTGTAAGGTAGGAGACGAGGTATTGGTGGAAGTAAAGCTGTGAGGACGGGTAGTGAGTCGCGCTTGGGTAGCTCATTTGGTAGAGCACTTGCCAGCAAAAGGCAAAGGTCCCAAGTTCAAGGCTCGGTCCGGCACACAGTTTTAATCTCCCAGGAAGTTTCACTGCAGAGTGAAAATTTCATTTTGTAGGAATTTTATTCTGAAGAAAGAGGATAGATTCAGCAGATTGGAAGCTATGTTTTCCATCTCAACATGTGGATCTGCTTGAAGATTACGCGTATATACGATATGGCCATTATGGAGTCAAGAAATGCATTGCTAAATTAAGTGAGAAGGGGATTTTCGACATCATGCATTGTAGAACAGCAAGATGGCTAGCATCTTGTGTTGTTTGTCAGAAGGTACGTGCAGTAAATGGTATAGTGCAAGGAGACATGCATAATGGAGAACCAAGTGAACTCCTGGAATTATTTACAACCGATCTTTTCAGTTGCCTTCTATCATCGACGGGAGTGTAGTGACTGACGGTTTTAGCAAGTATGTCAAACCATATCCAATAAAGAGAGCTAATGCCAAAACGCTGGTAAACAAGCTGGAGAAGGAATATTTTGTAACGATTGGCAAGCCTAATAGTTTGTTATCGGATAATTGACCGCAATTTGTAGCTAAAAAATTTAAAGCATGTCTATAAAAGGCCGGAGTTCGCCATCTAACGATCTCAGCGTATTTTCCACAGGGAAATATGAGCGAGAGGGTTATGCGCGAGTTAAATAGACCATGTAGAACTTATTGTGCCAGGAAGCATTCAACTTGGGCCGATCGTATCAAAAACTTTGAAGAAATCATCAACAACCTTAAACATGATACACTCCACGTGAACTAGTACTTAACCAGGGGCCTCATAATATCCTTTCAAACATTGTTGATTTTCCAGTCCTAACTCAGAGCTGTATAGATGAAAAGAAAGCACAGGCTTGGGCAAACATACGCAAAAGAGCGTTGGACAGAAATAACGGCATGACGCGAAACTTTCCCCCACTACTTTTAAGACTGGTGAACTAGTGTGTTAAAACTAAAGAAAAAGCTAAGACAGTTTTAGCGGAAACAAAGAAGTTTATGCATATTTAAAGGACCATTCAGGATAACAGGTAAGCCTCATGCAAACGCATGCCGATTGGAATACCAAAAAAGTAAGCGCGAACTAGGTTTACGAAACATTGTAGATCCGAAGCCTTTAAAACTGACAGTAATTAGATTTCATAGAGAGTCTGCCACTCTTTGGCAGATACGCAGTTCGGTGTACTGTGTGGTCCCAGATGCATGAAACTTTATTTATCTTTCAAGTTTCATTCTCTTTTATTCATTCTATAGTAAATAAGGAATATATGCCTTCATGTTGTACATATGTTGTTAGTTTGTAAAGTCTTACTCGCTAGTAAGATTGACTCCCAAAAATGACTATACCCGAATGGTGACTTATAAGAAAATTTGAGAGGTAGTTTGCAATATTAAATTGTAAATGTTAAAATAACAATGGGTAACTTACGAGCGCCAGTGACAGAAAAATAATGATTGAAGTTAACAAATAATAAATAAGATCCACAAAAAGGATTAGTAACAACAAAATGCAGATACTTTGCGTTAAGAGAAGTAGTTGAAGCTGAAAATTTCTAAATACTGAAAGAATAAATTAATAATTTTCATGTAGGATGTAAGGTTATTTGTAGGTAAGAGAGAGTAGTAATATGGTGCCAATAGAGGCAAGCCAAAGCGTTTTGAGAGTAAGAGAGAAGTGTGAGAGTTGTGTGCAGTTGTATAAATAATGTCAGTAGGCTGGTGAAGATAAAAGGGAGAAAGAAGCCCTTAATTATGTAGGAAAATGAATTATATGGATAAATGAAAATAGGGAAAAATAGAGAAATGAAATCTGTAGGCTGACGTATATGATAAAATGGTGGAAAATTTGTGTGTAATTCCCTCACATCTCGTAAAAAAGGTTTAAGAAACGCGTAATTTTGCTTAAGGCAGATGGTCAATTGACAGATAAATATTGATACATACGGACAACAACACAGATAAGCGAATGTGTTAAGAAATGAAGACTGTAGAGTATTGGCATGTTCTAAGAAAAACAGCTTTTTATTATGTGTGTAAAAAAGCAAAGTAACTGCTGTCGAGCAAATGACTTCCTTAGCAGACTAATCCGTAAGATAATTGAGCCACATGAAGATAGAAATTACAAATGTTGCTCGATTTTCTAGGTAAAGCAACAGCTAAGGTAATGAAGTAAATAGCAAAATAGCCCAAAATGTAGCTGTTTTAAAAACCTACGTTGACTTTCAGAGCCTAATAACTATGGTAAACAAAAAAAATTCAAAGTTAGTGATTCAAGCCTGATAATGAAGTAACTAGTGAGAGTGAATTAGAGTAACGTCACGATATTTATTTTGAAAAAGTTAATAATAGTTTTCCAAGTAATAAATTTTAAAAAGAGAAATTCTTTCTGGTAACTTCTTAGTTGTTTGCTTACAATATAAGAGGAAAATAGAGTACAGAATGTGTTTTGTCCTCCCTTAGATATAAGCTGAGAACGGAAGCTTAGGCTATGTTATCTGTTTCTCAGGAATATGTAGGCTCCATGAGAGGCAGCCTTCAAGATGTACTTGAGAAGAAAGCGAGGATACCTATTGCAGTGACTTCTCCCCTTTCTCTTTCTGAAATGGTGTCGAGAAGGACATCAACTACAGTGACTTCCCACCCTCTACCTTAAATGTTTTAGTGAAAGTGATTCATAAGGACACACACCACAGTGCCTACGGTTGTGGTCAAATGAGTGAGTACCGACAGGCTATGTGAGAATGAAATGTTTTTGTGTGTTTCTCTTTCAGGTAAAGGCTGAAAATTCTAAATCACAAAATTAATGTTGTGATAATCGAAAACTTTACTTCATGTTTCTATTTTATTTTATGTACACGATTTGTAAAAAATCCACAATATTGGCGTTTTGCCCTTAAAGAGCACACTTAGACTAAACTACATGGCCAATTCCTTTTGTTGCCTTCTTTGCTGCCCAAACTTCCCTCATTTGCTCGTTGTGTTTCTGTTTCCGGTCCTCTGTCCATGCTTCTTGTCGGCTTCGTGTCTTCGACTTCAACTTGGTTGCCTTTTTGGTTGCCCATATTTCTTTCATGTACCTGCTGTAATCTTGTTTGCGTTCTTCGGTCTATTTTACCACTGTTCGTTTGTCACAGTGTATCTCATGTAGTTTACTTTTCTTAATGAAGTGAAATGCCAAAATGAGCACTTCTCAATTGGGAGTAAATCAAAACAATCAGAATGGCTGAAAGAGATCACAATAACATGAACCATAAACGAATAAGAGCTAAGCAACTAAGCAAGTAAGAGAATAGACAAAAATGAGATGCCAGACAAAATGAGAGCTGGCCGAACTCCGTCGGCACTTCTATACGGTTGCGCTCGTGGCGGCACCTTCGGCCCGTACGCAACACGCGCGCCTGCGATCGCAATGCACTCTTAGCGCTCGCGGTGGCGTCTAGCGGCCCGTACGCAAGTTGTGCGATTGCTGTCGCAGGTCGACCCCTAATCTATGATGTTGCATTGTGTGTCGAATGTTACTCGGCTGCAGTGCAAGAGTTCAACGGTCGGGCATAGTCATACAACCATATGTACAACCTGTTGGACGGACAAATACGGCTCCAATGGACGTCCAGGCTAACACCTAAACGCTAGCACCTAACGCCTGATTCCTAACGTCAAATGGCTACTAGCAAATACCTGACGGGCAAGGCCTAAAACATAACACCTAATACCTAATACGCAAAAGTGTGCGCATATACATATCTCTGATGTAATATTAAACAATGCCTCCACGGTCAAAGATATTAGTTATTCACGTATAATTGTGCTCCATCAGAAAGGTGTTGTCCACCACAAATTACAAATATTCTTGATATGCACTGATAAGCCAAAATTTTGGGACCACTGCCCACAGCGCCTGGTGGGGCTGCGGGCACGTGAGGCGGCAACAAAAGTACGTAAGCGGAGCAGACACGGACGGGGGATCACCCTAGCAAAGATATGGGCTGCAAATGGGGAAATCCATTGAGATAAGCGACTCTGACAAAGGACCTATTATTATTACGCAGAACTTGTGAACGAGTATTTCGAAAATGGCGAAGCTGGTCGAATGCTCATGTGCTACTGTCGTGAGCATCTACGGAAAGAGGTAGAAGGACAGTGAAACTACTACTAGGTGCTAAATGGCGTGACGTCTATAACTCTTCATAGAACCTGGGTTTCGGGAGCTAGTCTGCCCTGTAAAGTAGGGTAGATGGTGATCTGTGGCATCTCTGCAGAAAGAGCACAATGCCGGTGCACGCACAACTGTTTCGGAGCACACCGTTCATTGAAAATTGTTGAACATGGAGCTCTGCAGCAGACCACCCTTACGTGTTCACATGTTGACCCAACGACATCGTCAGTTACGACTGCAGTGGGAACGGGACCATCGGGATTCGACCGTCGATCAATAGAAACGTGTCGGCTCTTGGGGTGGATCACATTTTTTCGACACTAGGTCGCCGGTCGTATTTACCAACACCGTCATCGAGATGAAAGATGACTCGAAACGTTCAATGCTCACTCAGGCTGGTGGGAACAGAATTACGCTATGGAAGACATTCTCCTGCGCTTGCATGGGACCTGTGGTAGTAATCGAAGACAAGCTGACAGCTACGAACCACCTGTTATCTCTTCATGCTTAATGTCTTCCCCGACCGCGATGTCATTTTTCAGCTGTTTAACTGTCCAGATCTCGGAGCCAGAATCGTACTACAGTGGTCTGAGGAGAACTGATATCTCAGCGACCGAATTCGCCTGATGTAAATCCTATCAAACCCATCTGGGTCGTTATCGGGCGCTATCAACGCCTACGCAAATCAGCGGCCCGTAATCTACGCGAATTACATGACCAGTGCTTAGACATCTAATGCCACATAACTCCACAAACCTACCAAGAGACTGCCAGATCCCTGGCGTGCAAAATCACTGATGCGTTTCTTCCAAAGACAGACAAACAAGCTATTAAGGAGGTAATCATAATGTTTTGGCTCATCAGTGTAAAACGACAGCTACAACTGCAGTTGACGAATGTGCCATCTGGCATACAGTTTGGCTCAGTTCAGCATCTCTGCAGATCACTGAAGGAAATGCCCCCTGGTATGAAAATGATTTGTACAGATTGAAACCAGTCACCACTAATAAATTATCTTCTATTTGGCGATCATGACTGATTTTTTCGTTATAACTGAATTTAGGTAGCTGTTTTACAAATATGTTGTCAACACCTTCGTTACCCTCTTTAATATTACGTAAAAGTAAATTATGTACGCGTACAATGTGACACAACATCAGTTTTATACCACAAATAACGCATGTCTTTGAGTTTCAAGGAAATAATAAATATCTCTGACTCTCAAATGGAGCTTACGTAATTTTTTGCGTATCTGGTGCATAATTTTAATACTACACTCTGACTGAGCGTGAGGGGTATAAAGCATATAGTTGCTCTATTACCATCATCTTGGATTTTTAATACTGTGGTAATATTGACTGGAGATGGGACGGGGGGGGGGGGGATGTGTTTCAATTTATATTAGTATAGTTGCGTTAGTTCCACCATCTCGAAACTGATTTTGATTGTCGCTGCGCTGTGATTAACTGGACATAAGGAGGGGAGGAGATTAATTTGTCACCAACAGAATTGGGCTGTTTTCGCCATCTTGGATCTTTAGTTGGTTGTTTCTTTGGCTGGAGATAAGGATGGGAGATGGAAAGAGGCATAGCTTTCTACTGATAAGGATGATATCATTGATAAGAGTGATGTCATGAGTTCAAGGTCATTGATGTCATCATGAATGATGTCACTGAAAAGAATGATGACGTCACTACGGGCGTACTGGACACTTTGCGCTTTTCAAGATCGTTTGACCGAAATGTGTCTTAACTCTTTCAGATCTGAGAGAAAACTATATGTAGAAACTGATGCATTTTCAATGCTTTGCTAAAAAAATTAGCGAATACTGGAAAACCCAATAGAATATCTATATTTAAATTTTCCCAGAAAGTTTGGCCCCACACATGTGTGTGTGTGTTAGGCTTAATCCGTAATAACTTGTCAGAAATAAGTAACTCAAATTTCAAATATAGAAAACGTGTACTTCATGAAAGAAATCACCATAATGATACAATGTAAACTCGAAATGAATTTGTAGAATCAAAATACATTTTCAAAAGTTGAGACATCATTTTCTCTCAAGAGGAAACTCCCACTTGCTATGAAACAAATTGTAAATTAATATTTACACGCTACAGAGTTATCACCTCTGTGTGTGGTATGTTACAAAACAGTCTGAATTTTTTGAAAGGCACAAATACACATTACATTTGGTACACCGTGTTCTTGTTCGCTTTGTACAGCCCGCATATCTACAACATCTTTCAGAAGATAAGTCATCAACTGTGGGCCAGTGTGCGTATTCATTGAGCCATCTGTCCAAACAAGGCTGATCAGCAGGTCGGTATTTTTTCTCAGGAACCTGGGCTGCATCATTATCAGCGTTTTCTGTGGTAGGTCTTCGTTTAGCAGAGAACGAAAGTGATTCTCTAAGAGCCATTCTGAAACCAAAAAGATCTAGTTTATCCCTCGCAGGTACTCCAGCAACTTGACAAGCTTCCTTGTATTCTGTCCAGCAATTAACGCAAGCAGGGTCTATGAGACGAATTATGAGTTTCAGAGTCCATTTCCTTATTTTTATAAATATTCTGTAGGCCTCCATCATCTGATCGCAAATGTCAACTCCTCTCATGCTCATATTACACTATGTAACAACTGATGGACAAGGAACATTGACATACACTTTGTTCTTTTTGCTCCACCGTTCTACATTTGTAACTGGTGATTACATCCAAAACAGTTTGACCGCAGTGCCACTGCTTTTGTGTCTTTCCAGTGATTGTCGACAGCATTGTTATCGTCCCTGCAGACTTCTTCCATGTCATCTGTTTTCAATTTTTTCTCCTCAGTCAGGTGCACATATCTAATTTATTGCGCATGATTGTTCCTATTCCATACATTTCTTTCTCTCGCAGGGCTTCCAACAGTGGGATGTTTGTAAAGTATCTGTCGATCAACAGATAAGAATATCTCTCTAGTCTTTGAATCTGTCGAAGCACAATACTAGGACCTAAGCCATAGTTGCTTTCAGACAGAGGTGTTGATTTTCCCCAGTAAATATCAAAATCTAGAACTAATCATTTGCTAGTTGCTAAAACAAAAACTTTTAAACCTCTTGGGCGTGGTTTGTTTGGTACATATTGCTTCAAGGGACAACGATTAGTAAAAGGTATCATCTACTCATCGATAGAGTAATGGCCTCCACTGAGGTTAGACAATTTGACACAGGCATTCCTCAAAAAGTCTATTGCAGGTTGAACTTCCCAGAGAGCATTCTTCACGTTCCCTTTTGGAAAACGATTTGTATCAACAACATGCAACGACTTTCGTATAGAAAGAAACGATCCCTTGTAATATTGTCTGCTGTTAATGGAAGGCGAAATCCACGTTGCCAATACACTCTCATACGGGCGTATTTGGTATTGCCCAGTTCTGCATAAATGATACGTGTTTGTGTATGTGGGTGCAAGCACAAAAAATTCCTCAGGAAAGTAGGTTTGAAAGTACTTCATGGGAGTCATTGGCGATTCATGGAAAATATCAGATATTGGAGCGCCTCGCGAAGGAAGAGGGCGTTTCCTCCACAAATGTTTTTTCGCTGTCACTAGATTCAGTTGTTGTGCACACTGTGGTACCTGCTTATTTTGCATTTGCTCTTGTCTTTCACTTAAATTTTCTACCTGCTTGTTCTGAAGTAGGGGCTGCTCCTCGGAGTCATCAGATTCACCAGATGAACTGCTGCTTTCAGCAATTTTCTTCTTAGGTGATGGCATCCAGGATTCATCAACAATGTCATCATCACTGCTGATGTCCTTCAACTTTGATTGGGCTTGAAGGTATTCAGTCTCTGCATCTGTCAGCGTATCTAAAACAGGGGGCACCTATTAACCTCAACAACTGAAATCGGCAAAGGAAAATGGAGTAAACGCCTAACTCACATAACTGTGTTACTTTGATTATCGAAGCATCTAATGTGGAAATAGTGTTGAAAAAACAATCTTTATCCACTATATTAGATTTATTCATCATTCAACTATACTTCTAAATTTTTATGCGCTCTGAACACAAGTAGGACGTAATAAAAATTAACAATACCTCTGTGACGTCGTCACAAGGCCGTCATTGTCAGAGAACTTGAAACTAACTGCCACACAGCGCAGCTCTGCCGACCAAATACTAACTAAAATGGACCGTAGCGCACTCCCTGAAACTTGCACTAATGTGTGGGCCAGGTCTCAATGGTCGCGCTTTCACCATGTTGCTGTAATCTGCCAAAAATCATACCCACACAATTGTGCGTATAAGGTCTGAAAGTGTTAAGAGTCCTTATAGCATTTCTGCTGCGGTATCTGCACCGTACAGGACATGTATGTCAGGTTGTACATTAGCATAACCAAGTGCCAAACTTCGCAGAATTCCTAGTGGTGCTCTCCAAACTGTTTCCATCAAATTGAACTCAGCATTATTTCTGACAGCTACTTTCAGCTTGGTTTTCAAACAATGCTGATTAAACGACTCGGTGCAGCCCAATGTAACTCCACGTATGTTTTGAGTTGTGCTGTTTTTCACTACTTTATTTCCGCTGAAGAGGATTGCACTCTTTTTTGGCTACCTGCACCCCTGATGGAAAATACATGTTTCGGTTTGAGTTGGTGTGGTTTGAATAATCTCCTTTCATAGTATGTAGAGAGAATGTGTAGGGGAGTCAACAACTTCTCCTCTGCAGTCTTACATTTCTTTGGTTAACTTGTAACACAAAAACTATTTTTTAACTGCAGCTGAGTGAGCAGGACCAAAAAATTATTTGTTCATTAATGTTACTCTAAACACATACGCATAGCCTGGAAACTTACCCGTTCCACATTATTTCTATAAAAGAATCCTTCAAATGATCTGTGGACATGTAACTACCTAATGTGAGTTAGCATAGATGAAGATTCGAGACTCTTGAGGAAGGCGTTGGTTATTTGTATATGTCCTAAACTAATTTGGCGCTAAAATACTTCATCGCGGAAAGCCATTTTTCTGTCTCCTCCATCTGCGTCTCTGGCCTTGGGATTCCATAAAGAATATGCAGTTCTGAAGGAGATTTATGGTGACGAAAGCTATGAAATAGTGCTTGTTGGTATCATTGACTTTTTTTAATGGAAGACGATGGCTCACAGAATCGTACGCCGCTATGAAGTCTATGAAAGCAGCTCATGTACGATTTTTTTTCGTATGTTGTTCTGTTTGTTGTTTCAGATTGGGTGTTTGAGATGTGAAGCACATTCCCGCGTAAAATATGTGTATTCCAGAATCAGGGAAGTATCAAAATTTCTCAAGAATCTTTGCATCTTGTAAAGGTGGCATTAAAACATACCTCCTGATACATATTTTTGTTGTTTCACTCTTAGCCGAGCTTTAATATGATTCTACATTAGCTCTCTTCCATATTTTTGGTATCTTTAAATTGTTCAAGACTGTAATAACAGTTATTTGTGATGGGATCAAAATGTTTAATTTACTAAAGTCGCAATTAATCATGGCAAGCTGCTTTATCAACCCTGCGTTCCCCCACAGAGTTTCAATTCTTCTAACAATAAAAAGCTGGGAAAAATTTGTATTTTCTTGATAATGTTGTTTCCTTGCCTTTTTCTTGTTTGCTTTGACGAAAGAAATTTGTCTGCTATTCATTACAAGCTGATGAAAAATGTGATTTGCCTTAACATTACAATAGGTAATGGGAGATGTCTTAACGGCCTCCAGGCTTGAAGGCCTCTCCTGCTCGTTTAAGTTCCTGTTATCAACTTCATTCCCTGAGAATGGAAGAGAGCATAACCTGAGCTGTTTGAAGTGTTCCTTCACAAAAGACGTTTTCAGTTTGGAGTTTATAGTATTTTTTAGTATGGTAACTGTTTCAGCTGTCATCAGTCATAGGATATTCATCATTTGGATTTGGAGCTCCTTGTGTTTACCATGTTTGCATTTGAAATTGTAGGATGTGTGGTCCGCCAGTTATGCGAAACACCGTTTTTTCCAAGTACCCAAACATGTTTCAGCACCACTGTGGCATCATCCAAACGATTACAAAATTATGTGTATATTTAGTTTAAACAATAGTTCGCTTCTTTTTCCTTAT
Organism: Schistocerca piceifrons; assembly: GCF_021461385.2. NCBI lineage: Eukaryota > Metazoa > Arthropoda > Insecta > Orthoptera > Acrididae > Schistocerca > Schistocerca piceifrons. Next base: position 333,390,275 of record NC_060149.1, read on the forward strand.
ACCTTTACATTTGGTGTGCATGATTTTTCAGGACCAATTGTGTGTTATTTATTACAGGTAGCTTGTCATCCGCAACCAAACAATGTTGATGAGAAAGCTTGTTGGGAGCTAACCTATCATCTAAAGTAATTTAGTTGTGAGATTATCCGCATTTCGTATCGGCACAGCGAGTGGACTAATGTGCGTTAACTTAGCTAACCACTTAGTGCACAAATGGAAAAAACATCTGAACTGTCTTCTCAAGCCCAGGGTGTTAAACAGACATTCTATATAAATATGGTCCTGTAAGGCAGCTAATATCAGGTGCAGCTCATAGCAAAAATCATTAGAAGTGCTGCTGTCACTTGACTAGAATACATTAATTAATGAAAGTGAAGGTTTTGGGTCTATTCTAGAAAGACAAAACAGCTATTCCCTTTTTTATTCTACAGTAATGGCCACTAAAATTGCTACACCAAGAAGAAACACAGATGATAAACGGGTATGCATTGGACAAATATATTATACTAGAACTGACATGTGATTACATTTTCACGAAATTTGGGTGCGTAGATCCTGAGAAATCAGTACCCAGAACAACAACGTCTGGCCGTAATAACGCTCTTGATACGCCTGGGCATCGAGTCAAACAGAGCTTGGATGGCGTGTACAGGTACAGCTGCCCATACAGCTTCAACACGATACCACAGTTCATCAAGAGTAGTGACTGGCGTATTGTGACGAGCCAGTTGCTCGGCCACCATTGAGCAGACGTTTTCAATTGGTGAGAGATCTGGAGAACATTTTATGTATCCAGAAAGGCAAGTACAGGACCTGTAACATGCGGTCGTGCATTATCCTGCCGAAATGTAGGGTTTCGCAGGGGTCGAATGAAGGGTAGAGCTACGGGTAGTAACACATCTGAAATGTAACGTCCACTGCTCAAGGTGCCGTCAATCCGAACAAGAGGTGACCGAGACGTGTAACCAATGGCACACCATACCATTACACCGGGTGATACGCCAGTATGGCGATGACGAATACACGCTTCCAATGTGCGCTCACCACGATGTCTCCAAACACGGATGCGACCATCTTGATGCTGTAAACAGAACCTGGATTCATCCGAAAAAATGACGTTTTGCCATTCGTGCACCTAGGTTCGTCGTTAAGTACACCATCGCAGGCGCTCTTGTCTTGTGATGCAGTGTCAAGGGTAACCGCAGCCATGGTCTCCGAGCTGATAGTCCATGCTGCTGCAAACGTCGTCTAACTGTTCGTGCAGATGGTTGTTGTCTTGCAAACGTCCCCATCTGTTGACTCAGGGATCGAGACGTGGCTGCACGATCCGTTACAGCCATGGGGATAAGATGCCTGTCATCTGGACTGCTAGTAATACGAGGCCATTGGGATCCAGCACGGCGTTCCGTATTACCCTCCTGAACCCACCCATTCCATATTCTGCTAACAGTCATTGGATCCGTGAGCAGCAATGTCGCGATACGATAAACCGCAATCGCGATAGGCTACAATCCGACCTTGATCAAAGTCGGAAACGTGATGGTACGCATTTCTCCTCCTTACACGAGGCATCACAACAACATTTCACTAGGCAACGCCGGTCAACTGCTGTTTGTGTATGAGAAATCGATTGGAAACTTTCCTCATGTCAGCACGTTGTAGGTGTCGCCACCGGCGCCAACCTTGTGTGAATGCTCTGAAAAGCTAATCATTTGCATATCACAGCATCTTCTTCTGGGCGGTTAAATTTCGCGCCTGTAGCACGTCATCTTCGTGGTGTAGCAATTTTAATGGCCAGTAGTGTACATATAATTTATGAACTGTGCTTTCAGGGGTCAAGTGATACACAACAATCATGTTCAATTACTTTTGACACTCAATAACAAGATATTTAACTCTCGGAGATATTGAATTGATGATTATTAAAATCGTTGTTCCATCATTTGAAAAATTTTTATCATAGGAAAGACTCAGTAAAATCTTCATTAGCTCATTTACATCTATGATGTCGTAGCTGGTCAATGCAGCTCGTTGCTATTTGTCACCCCGATACGTGAAGCGTATCGTCCACACGTCGCAGAAAGCAAAGCTTTCAACGACCTCCCTATTTTCCACTCACTTGTGTGGTCTGCCGTGAGACGAGAGAGATATCTAGAAATTTTAGTTCTCAAAATGCTTTTATACAATGGTGATCGCCCCACCGTATCGTGTCTGCATCGCCCAGTATGGCTTCAGTCAATCGCCGTCTCGTTAGAGGTGAATTTTATTTTTCTTGCCAGGTCGCAGACTAACCTTGTTAAAGCCGTCCAGCTACTTACCCTCGGTCGCAGCCGTATTTACGTTAAAAGGAATAATGTATTTTTGTGGCCTTATCTCTTTCTGCGTTGAAGTTCGCCGTTCTCTTGTTTAGTGGGGTTTTCCGATGCCATTAACCACCTGCTCGGTTAGTATCCAAAATGCGTTTCACTTTGACTTATTTATTCATGCCCCTGTCCTTATATTGGTAGATATTGTTTTGTTAGTTTTCGGTTCATGAGATTACTGTAATAGCTTTTTGTTGATATAATTTAATTATTATTTTCTGAGGATCTCATACTGTATTGTACTGTGATTGTGGATCAAGCTCACGTATGGTCCATAAAATACGGACGCCTTACGTAGTTTCTCGCGATATTTCGCGCCTATATTCGTTTTTACTTTCGTTTTTGTGTGGCAAGCCCTTTTATTCTCAGCGTCATGGTGAGGTGTCGTGATGCACACGTAAATGTTGTTGTTGTGGTCTTCAGTCCTGAGACTGGTTTGATGCAGCTCTCCATGCTACTCTATCCTGTGCAAGCTTTTTCATCTCCCAGTACCTACTGCAACCTACATCCTTCTGAATCTGCTTAGTGTATTCATCTCTTGGTCTCCCTCTACGATTTTTACCCTCCAAGCTGCCCTCCAATGCTAAATTGGTGATCCCTTGATGCCTCAGAATATGCCCTACCAACCGATCCCTTCTTCTAGTCAAGTTGTGCCACAAATTTCTCTTCTCTCCAATTCTATTCAATACCTCCTCATTAGTTATGTGATCTACCCATCTAATCTTCAGCATTCTTCTGTAGCACCACATTTCGAAAGCTTCTGTTGTCTTCTTGTCTAAACTATTTATCGTCCACGTTTTACTTCAATACATGGCTACACTCCATACAAATACTTTCAGAAACGACTTCCTGACACTTACATCTATCCTCGATGTTAACAAATGTCTCTTCTTCAGAAACGCTTTTCTTGCCATTGCCAGTCTACATTTTATATGTTCTCTAATACGACCATCATCAGTTATTTTGCTCCCCAAATAGCAAAACTCATTTACTACTTTAAGTGTCTCATTTCCTAATCTAATTCCCGCAGCATCACCCGATTTAATTCGACTACATTCCATTATCCTCGTTTTACTTTTGTTGGTGTTCATCTTATATCCTCCTTTCAAGACAATGTCCATTCCGTTCCACTGCTCTTCGAAGTCCTTTGCTGTCTGTGACGGAATTACAATGTCATCGGCGAACCTCAAAATTTTTATCTTTTCTCCATGGATTTTAATTCCTACTCCGAATTTTTCTTATCTTTCCTTTACTGCTTGCTCAGTATACAGACTGAATAACATCGGTGATAGGCTACAACGCTGTCTCACTCCATTCTCAACCACTGCTTCCCTTTCATGCCCATCGACTCTTATAACTGCCTTCTGGATTCTGAACAAACTGTAAATAGCCTTTCGCTCCCTGTACTTTACCCCTGCCACCTTCAGAATTTGAAAGGGAGCATTCCAGTCAACATTGTCAAAAGCTTTCTCTAAGTCTACAAATGCTAGAAACGTAGATTTATCTTTCCTTAACCTGTTTTCTAAGTTAAGTCGTAGGGTCAGTATTGCCTCACGTGTTCCAATATTTCTACGGAATCCGAACTAACTGATAGTTCGGTAATTTTCGCACCTGTCAACACCTGCTTTCTTTGGGATTGGAATTATATTCTTCTTGAAGTCGGAGGGTATTTCGCCTGTCTCATACATCGTGCTCACCAGATGGTAGAGTTTTGTCGTAGCTGGCTCTCCCAAGACTGCCAGTAATTCTAATGGAATGTTGTATACTCCTGGGGCCTTGTTTCGACTTAGGTCTTTCAGTGCTCTGTCAAACTCTTCACGCAGTATCATATCTTCTATTTCATCTTCATCTACATTCTCTTCCTTTTCCGTGATATTGTCCTCAAGAACATCGCCCTTGTTTAGACCTTCTATATACTCCTTCCACCTCTCTGCTTTGCCTTCTTTGCTTAGAACTGAGTTTCCATCTGAGTTTTTGATATTCATGCAGGTGTTTCTCTTTTCTCCAAAGGTCTCTTTAATTTTCCTGTAGGCAGTATCTATCTTACCCCTAGTGATAAATATCCTTACATTTGTCCTCTAGCCGTCGATGCTTAGCCATTTTGCACTTCCTGTCTATCTCAGTTTTGATCCTTTTGTATTCCTTTTTGCCTGCTTCATTTACTGCATTTTTGTATTTTCTCCTTTCATCAATTAAATTCAATATCTCTTCTGTTACCCAAGGATTTCTAGTGGCCTCGTCTTTTTACCTACGTGATCCTCTGCTGCCTTCACTATTTCATCTCTCAAAGCTACCCAGTCTTTTTCTACTGTATTTCTTTCCCCCGTTCTTGTCAGTTGTTCTCTAATGCTCTCCCTGAAACTCTGTACAACCTCTGGTTTAGTCAGTTTATCCAGGTCCCATCTCCTTAAATTTCCACCTTTTTGCAGTTTCTTCAGTTTTAATCTACAGTTCATAACCAATAGATTGTGGTCAAAGTCCACATCTGCACCTGGAAATGTCTTACAATTTAAAACCTGGTTTCTGAATTTCTGTCTTACCATTATATAATCTGTCTGAAACCTTATAGTATCTCCAGGCTTCTTCCATGTATAAAACCTTCTTTCATAATTCTTGAACTAAGTCTTAGCTATGATTAAGTTATGCTCTGTGCAAAATTCTAGCAGGCGGTTTCCTCTTCCATTCCTTATTCCCATTCGATATTCACCTACTACGTTTCCTTCTCTTCCTTCTCCTACTGTCGAGTTCCTGTCACCCATGACTATTAAATTTTCGTCTCCCTTCACTATCTGAATAATTTCTTTTATCTCATTATACATTTCATCAATCTCTTCGTCATCTGCAGAGCTAGTTGGCGTACAAACTTGTACTATTGTGGTAGGCGTGGGCTTCGTATCTTTTTTGGCCACGATAATGCGTTCACTATGCTGTTTGTAGTAGCTTACCCCCATTTCTATTTTCCTATTCATTATTAAACCTACTCATCCATTGCCCCTATTTGATTTTGTATTTATAACCCTGTATACACCTGACCTGAAGTCTTGTTGTTAGTGCCACCGAACTTCACTAATTCCCACTATATCTAACTTTAACCTATCCATTTCCCTTTTTAAATTTTCTAACCTACCTTCCCGATTAAGGGATCTGACATTCCACTCTCCGATCCGTAGAACGCCAGTTTTCTTTCTCCTGATAACAACGTCCTGCTGAGTAGTCCCCACCCGGAGATCCGAATGGGGGACTATTTTACCTGCGGAATATTTTACCCAGGAGGACGCCATCATCATTTAACTATACAGTAAAGCTGCATGCCCTCGGGAAAAATTACTGCTGTAGTTTCTCCTTGCTTTCAGCCGTCCGCAGTACCAGCACAGCAAGGCCGTTTTGGTTAGTGTTACAAGGCCAGGTCAGTCAATCATCCAGACTGTTGCCCTTGCAACTATTGAAAAGGCTGCTGCCCCTCTTCAGGAACCACACGTTTGTCTGGCCTCTCAACAGATACCCCTTCGTAGTGGTTTCACCTACGGTACGGATATCTGTATCGCTCAGGCAAGCAAGCATCCCTACCAACGGCAAGGTCCATGGTTCAAGGGGGGGGGGGGGGTTGGGGCACACACGTAAATATAACATGTATTTCCACAAATAAGGTCGTAAAGGCACTTTGCACTTCACCAAAACACAGTGTTTTTGTGATTGTTGTGTGTCCCAGCCCAGTCAGTGTCCATTTGTTCACCACAGAGTTTGGCGCCAAATTGGAATTTTGTTTACGTTATATCTTGTGTGTGTGTGTTACCTGTACGCTTCTTAGCTGTTTGTGTTGTCATTTTACATGGTGTTCCTTTCGTATCTAAATGGTGAGTCTTTTCAGAGTGTAATGTATCCATTTTTCGTGTGTGTGTGTATGTGTGTGTGTGTGTGTGTGTGTGTGTGTGTGTGTGTGTGTGTGCCTGTGACTATGTGTGTTGGTAAAATTTGTTTATGTTTTTTTCTTTTGTTAACTTCCTTTAATATTTTATGCTACACTTGCAGAGTGTAGTGCATTCATTTATGAGCTGTTTTCCTTCTGCTATTGCCTTTTGTATGTGGAAGTTTTCCTCAATAGTCACTTTGCTGTACAGGCTGTGGCTGGGGTTTAGTATTCTTAAGTCTGTTTCTGTTGTAGTTGGGTGGTGATTGTGGGCTATAAGGTGGTCAGCAAATGTGCTATGAGAATGTGCTATGTAAGCTGTTGCTTTTTAAAACTCTGAGATGTTCTGAATATCTGGTTTTGAAGTTCCTGCATGTTTGTCCTATGTACACTGACTGGCAAGTGTTGCGTGTGAGTTCATATATTCCTGATCTGTTAAATTTATCAATGGGTGTTTCTTGTGTTCTGATATTTTTCTGCGTTGCATTCTCTGTTCTGTATCCTATTTGGTGTCCCTGTTTCTTTAATATGTTACCTATTCTGTGAAAAATCTTGTTATTGTAGGTGAGTACGTGCCATTTCGTTTTGTGTGTGTGTTGTTGCTCTATTATGTCTTGTGTGTGGTCGTTGTTTGTGTTTTGTGTTGTTCTGTGTTGGGTGAGGATTTGTGTGTGTGCAGTATGTACATTTTTGTGCTGTTTACATATTTTTTGATTTAACTTGGCCATATGGGTATCATAACCATTTTCTGCTTTTATTTGTTTTATTGTGTTCAGTTCTTGTGTGTAGTTCTGTTTGTTCATGGGTGTTCTGTTTAATCTGTGGAGCATAAATCTGAAGTTTTCTTCGCTATTTGTTAGTTGGTGGCTCGATAGGTTGTGAATGGTGGTGCTTGTGGTTGTCAGTTTCCTAAATATTTTGAAGTTGTGTGTGTTGTTTGTTTTATGTGTGGTGAGATCTCGAAAATGTAGTGTGTTGTTAGTTTCTGTTTCTAATTTGAAGTTAATTTTTGGGTGTAAGTAGTTTATTTCATTGTGTAGCTCTTCTATGTGTGTTATGTCGTTCATCAGTCAGGCATATTATGTCATCGACATAACGGTACCAGTATATAACTTTGTAGTCTTTTGGTTTTATTATGTATCTGAAGATCATGTCCTCCAGGTAGTACATACACATGTTATCTAGGAGGCCGCTAATTGGTGATCCCACTGACAGTCCTTCATGTTGAGAATAAAATTCTTTGTTGAACACAAAATAATTTTGTGATGTTAAGATCTTGAGTATGGATGTTACTTCATTGATATGTGTGTCTAGTGTGTTTCCTTGTTGTTTTAATCTTTTAATCTTTGGGTGATGATGTTGATTCTTTCATTTATTGGAATACATCAATGTACACTTGCATTCAACATCTTCACACAAAGATTAAAACAATAAGGAAACATGAGACACACACATCAATGAAATAACACCCATACTCAAGACCATAACATCACAAAATTATTTTGTGTTCAACAAAGAATTTTATTCTCAACATGAAGGACTGCCAATGTGATCACCAATTAGTGGTCTCCCGTAGATGATCCACGAGCTCCCTCTGGCGTTTGACGCCTGATTCTTTCCTGGTCCCCTACTTCTGAAACGACTGTGACCTCTGCCTCTACTTCCATTGTCCTGAGGCTGGCGACATTGGTTCCTCATACGCATCGTTTGTGCACACTTATAACACCTTATGTTGGTTGGGAAAAATGTCCATTCTAATCTGCACTCCATCTGACATGTCAATTTCTTCACATTATATATTAAGCTGACAGCTGCGAACAAGTCAGTCAGTCCTCATGTCTGTACTCTTCTTCACATCGCAGAAAGTAATCCTCTTAAAAATACGTCAGGTGCCCTCTACTCAGCCTCTCGTAAAATCACCTCATTCTCCATAGCTTTCTGTCCCAACTCGTAAGTACACTCATTGATCTTCCTTATTCTGTCGGTAAATTCTTCCACCGACTGCGCATGCTTCTTTGTCAGCTTGCCCAACTATTTATTAAAATGTCTGGCGCTATTATACTTCGTATATCTGTGTACAAATCCCTTGAAATTCCTAAAACCTTCCAGCTCACTTAAGAGCCTCTGTATTCCTCGCATATGTTTTTGCTTCTCTTGTTAATCTCAGTTTCGCTACCCTTAAGAGTTCTGCGTCAGGCAATCCTTTCATCTCTGCCAAATTTTTAAGGTCTTCCACAAATGCTTCCACATCCTCAGATGACTTAACAGAGAAAGAAGCATCTAAACTTACGGCTGACGAATCTATAACTCACGTGGCGACTGCAGCTCCACTAGACCACATAATTCGGTATTGTCTGTTGTCATCTGCTCTACCCTTTCCAATAATACACAAACTGCCTCCAGTTCTGACACACCTCGTATCTCTGACTCTGGGGAAGCCTTGTTGTTCACGATATTAATTTTGAAACACAAATAACACAGAAGATAAAATATAATAACCTAGTTCTTACGTCTAATCATTAACCATTTCTACTATTATCACTGACTAGCCGTATGCCCATAGCGTTTACGTGTGAAACGTATTACTGACACTCATTCTGCACACGGTGCTGAATTACCTTCGAGTTACACTGCATACATCTAACATGCAGCCGGCCGAAGTGGCCGTGCGGTTAAAGGCGCTGCAGTCTGGAACCGCAAGACCGCTACGGTCGCAGGTTCGAATCCTGCCTCGGGCATGGATGTTTGTGATGTCCTTAGGTTAGTTAGGTTTAACTAGTTCTAAGTTCTAGGGGACTAATGACCTCAGCAGTTGAGTCCCATAGTGCTCAGAGCCATTTGAACCATTTTTCTAACATGCACTAGCCAATCGTGACTCCCACTACCTCTGAAGTGCAACATACACTATGTGACCAAAAGTATCTGGATACCTGGCTAAAAATGACATACCAAGTTCGTGGCGCCCTCCATCGGTAATGCTGGAATGAAATATAGTGTTGGCCCACCCTTAGCCTTGATGGCAGCTTCCACCTTTGCATGCATACGTTCAATCAGGTGCTGGAAGGTTTCTTGGGGAATGGCAGCCCATTCTTCACGGAGTGCTGCACTGAGGAGAGGTATCGATGTCGGTCTGTGAGGTCTGGCACGAAGTCGGCGTTCCAAAACACCCCAAAGGCGTTCTATAGGATTCAGGTCAGGACTCTGTGCAGGTCAATCCATTACAGGTATGTTATTGTCGTGTAACCACTCTGCCACATGCCGTGCATTATAAACAGGTGCTCAATCCTGTTGAAATATGCAATCACCATCCCCGAATTGCTCTTCAACAGTGGGAAGCAAGAAGGTGCTTAAAACATCAATGTAGGCATGTGCTGTGATAGTGCCACGCAAAACAACAAGCGGTGCAAGCCCCCTCCATGGAAAACACGATCACACCAGAACACCACCGCCTCTAAATTTTACTGTTGGCACTACACACGCTGGCAGATTACGTTCACCGGGTATTCGTCATACCCACATCCTGCCATCGGATCGTCACATTGTGTACTGTGATTCGTCACTCCACACAACGTTCTTCCACCGTTCAATCGTCCAATGTTTACGTTCCTTACAGCAAGCGAGGCGTCGTTTGGCATTTACTGGCACGATGTGTGACTTATGAGCAGCCACTTGATCGTGAAATCCAAGTTTTCTTACCTCCCGAATAGCTGTCATAGTACTTGCAGTGGATCCTGATGCAGTTTGGAATTCCTGTGTGATGGTGTGGATAGATGTCTGCCTGTTACACATTACGACCCTCTTGAACTGTCGGCGGTCTCTGTCAGTCAACAGACGAGGTCGGCCTGTACGCTTTTGTGCTGTACGTGTTTCTTCACGTTTCCACTTCACTATCACATCGGAAACAGTGGACCTAGGGATGTTTAGGAGTGTGGAAATCTCGTGTACAGACGTGTGACACAAGTGACGTTTAATGACGTTTATTGTGTGTGAAATCTTATGGGACTTAACTGCTAAGGTCATCAGCCCCTAAGCTTACACACTACTTAACCTGAATTATCCTACGGACATACACACACACCCATGCCCGAGGGAGGACTCGAACCTCCGTCGGGACCAGCCGCACAGTCCATGACTGCAGCGCCCTAGACCGCTCGGCTAATCCCGCGTGGCACACAAGTGACACCCAACCACTTGACCACGTTCCAAGTCTGTGAGATCCGCAGAGCGCCCCATTCTGCTCTCTCACGATGTCTAATGTCTACTGAGGCCGCTGATATGGAGTAACTGGCTGTAGGTGGCAGCACAATGCACCTAATATGAAAAACGTATGTTTCTGGGGGTAATAAACACTTCTGAGGTTGCTGGTGTGGAAAGGCTTCCGCCTTCTTCTGCTTAGGTTATGCTGCGTCAATATTTCCACCCACACCTCACCTGGGGCCAGCCCACCTCGATATGTGCGATGGGTGTGTTGTGTTTTGTAACAAATAAAATCTGCACGCGCCTGAGGATGGCTGTGCTGTAATCTACTTCTTACTCTGTGCTATTCTGACTGAATGTGTACGGTGTGCTACATAGCAAATGTTAATAATGTCGTTTGTAATGTCTTTTAGGAACAGCGTTTTATTCACCAAGAATCATCATGCTTCTGCACACATTGCATTAGCAGCACTAATTTTTATGTCTCTTTTCCTAATGTCGTTTTATCTCCGTTTCCATTAATATTATTTTTCCACCAAGTGTTCAAATGGTTCAAATAGCTCTGAGCACTATGGGACTTAACATCTGAGGTCATCAGTCACCTAGGACTTAGAACTACTTAAACCTAACTAACCTAAGGACATCACACACATCCATGCCCGAGGCAGGATTCGAACCTGCGACCTCCACCAAGTGTAAATTTATTTGTACTCTTATCGCGCTGGTACTATTAATTTAATGTCAATTTAGCAATAATAATGGTTTTTGCACTGCCAGTCCCTTCATTAAGGCACTTTTATAATCTTTTATATTTCCACCCTACTTTCAATATTTGTTTTTAGTTGTAACTGTTTGTGAGCTTTCGGGCTAGACTACTGTTGTACACTACTGGCCATTAAAATTGCTACACCACGAAGATGACGTGCTACAGACGCGAAATTTAACCGACAGGAAGAAGATGCTGTGGTATGCAAATGATTAGCTTTTCAGAGCATTCGCACAAGGCTGGCGCCGGTGGCGACGCCTACAACGTGCTGGCATGAGGGTATTCATTGGACAAATATATTATACTAGAACTGACATGTGATACATTTTCATGCTATTTGGGTGCATAGATCCTGAGAAATCAGTACCCAGAACAACCACCTCTGGCCGTAATAACGACCTTCATACGCCTGGGCATTGAGTCAAACAGAGCTTGGATGGCGTGTACAGGTACATCTGCCCATGCAGCTTCAACACGGTACCACAGTTCATCAAGAGTAGTGACTGGTCAATTGTGACGAACCAGTTGCTCGGCCACCATTGAGCAGACGTTTTCAATTGGTGAGAGATCTGGAGAACATTTTATGTATCCAGAAAGGCAAGTACAGGACCTGTAACATGCGGTCGTGCATTATCCTGCTGAAATGTAGGGTTTCGCAGGGATCGAATGAAGGGTAGAGCCACGGGTCGTAACACATCTGAAATGTAACGTCCACTGTTCAAAGTGCCGTCAATGCGAACAAGAGGTGACCGAGACGTGTAACCAATGGCACCCCATACCATCACGCCGGGTGATACGCCAGTATGGCGATGACGAATACACGCTTCCAATGTGCGTTCACGGCAATGTCGCCAAACACGGATGCGACCATCATGATGCTGTAAACAGAACCTGGATTCATCCGAAAAAATTACGTTTTGCCATTCGTGCACCCAGGTTCGTCGTTAAGTACACCATCGCAGGCGCTCTTGTCTTGTGATGCAGCGTCAATGGTAACCATAGCCATGGTCTCCGAGCTGATAGTCCATGCTGCTGCAAACGTCATCGAACTGTTCGTGCAAATGGTTGTTGTCTTGCAAACGTTCCCATCTGTTGACTCATGGATCGAGACGTGGCTGCACGATCCGTTACAGCCATGGGGATAAGATGCCTGTCATCTGGACTGCTAGTAATACGAGGCCATTGGGATCCAGCACGGCGTTCCGTATTACCCTCCTGAACCCACCCATTCCATATTCTGCTAACAGTCATTGGATCCGTGAGCAGCAATGTCGCGATACGATAAACCGCAATCGCGATAGGCTACAATCCGACCTTGATCAAAGTCGGAAACGTGATGGTACGCATTTCTCCTCCTTACACGAGGCATCACAACAACATTTCACCAGGCAACGCCGGTCAACTGCTGTTTGTGTATGAGAAATCGGTTGGAAACTTTCTTGATGTCAGAACGTTGTAGGTGTCGCCACCGGCGCCATCCTTGAGTGATAGCTCTGAAAAGCTAATCATTTGCATATCACAGCATCTTCTTCCTGTCGGTTAAATTTCGCGTCCGTAGCACGTCATCTTCGTGGTGTAGCAATTTTAATGGCCAGTAGTGTAGCTGTGATTTTTTCACCAAGAATCAGCTGACCTTTGAGCTTAACAAAGTCCATGTATTGCGAACTTTCGAAACAGAGTACACAAGTTGAGGACTCCATGGGATCTTACAGACTACTCAGTGACAATAACGATCGACTGACTTTACGAAGTATAAACAATAAATTTCGAGCAAACCGTACCCTTATCATACAGTCTGACAAAAGCTATGCAACCGTTATTTTACACGAGGCTGAGTACATTTAACAGGCTGAAAAATATCTCTCTTCTAACAATATATCCACGTGCCTTTTTGACCCAGCCGCCAAATTCTTTACCAAAACTAAAAGTACCCCTAGGAAAACACCCACTTTCTTAACTGCTGTAAAGAGAAAGACGTTGTTGGCAATAAATCCTGAAACAGCTTCCTCACGGGGTGCAGTTGTGATGCGAAAGATAACTTCTCCTCTGCGGCCGATTGTCCACGCAATTAATCCTACTGGCAAAGGCGTTAAATAGTTTTCTGTATAAAGTTACTATTTTCCTATCACTTACAATGTTAAAAATAAAGATGAACTCATTAAGTACCTGTATCAAGCAGCCATTACCTGTAACACGTAGTTAGCAAGTCTAGACATTACAAATGTGTTAGACTAACATTCCGAGAAAAGAAATCATCACGATCATTGAAACTACCCTAAGAGAATTCTCCGGTGCGGAGCGCATAGGTATCGACGAGAGCCTTGCTACCCTTAAAATAATTTTGGAGCATAATTACTTTAAGATTAACAACGTGGCCTATAAACAAACGGAAGGGCTTGCCATGAGTTCTCCTCTGTCTAGCATAATCGCCAAAATCTATGTCTTACACATATCTTTTCTGTCTCAGTCGAACCACTCACACAATGTTGTATGTTACAAACACTATATTGACGACATTTCACTCTTTTATAACGGCTCTAGGGAATAAGTACAACAGTTTCAGCAGGATTTGATCACACTGAATGCCTGCATACATTTCGTCTTAGAACAACACACAAATTCCAGATCACATATATAGATCTGTATGTAACTCTACTAAACAACAAAGTACTTTATGATCTGTTCGGAAAAGAGACAATGGCTAACAGTACCAGCCACAGTTCATCAGGCAATCCTCTGAAATGTAAAATGGCTTCGTTGTGTGCCATGTTACATCGTGCCAAGCAATGTCCCCTTAGCGAACATGATTATGAAAGAGAAATGGGTATTATTAAATACATTGCACATACTGACGATTGTTTATTTCATGGTGTAGACACTCTCAACAGATGAAAAGGAAGAATGGGCATGGAATGACCGTCACGCTCATTGAGAAGGATAACTCTTATAACCATTACAGTAAATTCTCCCATTTCGAAATAATTTCCGAAGAGCCTGACAAATGGCTTAAGGAAGCTGGCATAACGCCAGCTTCTTAAATCTGTGGAATTTACGAAATTCGCTGCAACGACTGCCAATGCTTTTAAGTCGGTGAAACTGGATGCACAGTCAACATGCGGTCTGAAGAAAAATCAAGACGTCCATAATTCCAAGTTCGCTCTATCCTACCAGTTAAAAGAAAGCCGGCACGCCATCTGTGATGTAGATGCTAATTCGAGGTTCCTTAACCTCCTCCTTAATATTTTAGAGGAATTAAAAATCCTGAAAAGTTTACACTAGAGCCTGTAATGCTCTCTTAACGAAAAAACCACGCACTGGGTTCTGTTGAATAATTACACTTCCTGAAATAACATTCAATCGTTACCCTATTTTTCTCAGACGTCATTTCGGGATTATTACATCTTACTTATTGCGTACTAGATCAACTATTTTCACATGTTTTAAATTGTTCCTAATTCTGTATTCCCCCTCTCCCCTTCCTTAAAAACTTCACCTGCCCTGCCCCTGCTCCCTCATCTATTATGACATGCCCATTCCTCTATGCGTTTCCCTTCTACATCAGTGAAACTATTTTTGTTTTCAGTTTCATTTTTACTGTTGTTGTTTTAGATCACAATGGTACTGAATATTATTATTAACACCAAACTAGTGATAGGAGTTTGCTGTTCTGCCCCCTTCCCTCCCCCACCTTACCCTTTTCTCTATCATTTTCATTTTTATTCTCTTGACAACTCATCCTTTTTAGTTGAATTAGGACTGGAGTAAGCAGATTTGTTTTGTGATTTTCAAATTCCTTTACTGCGGCTCTCCACTATGATTGTTTATAAGCAGCGGCAGTACGGTCAAGGCATCCAGATGTCCCCGGCATGGGAGTGTGTGACATCCGACAATGCTGACTTCCCGCGGCGTGGCCGAGTGATGGTACAACGCCACTGCTTTTGTAAGCGACTTCCTCCGGACTCGGCAGCTAAGACAGTGACAAAAGACGACAGCGCTCCTACACACGGCGCAATTTGTTGGGTAGATGGTGGTCGGGGAAAGGGGGGGGGGGAAGGGGGGGGCGGGGCATTCGGTTGTTGTGTGGTCGTGGTCCTACCAATTTGTCGGTTGGTCAGCTGGTGCGTGTGTAGGGCCTTTTTATCAATTTTAGTCAATATTAGTCCTGTTTGTGTGGCCATTATTTTTAGCAAGAACAGCGTAAAGAACATGACAAATGTGAAGAAACATGTTTGTAACTTGAAAATGTCCCTACGTTTTGTAAATGAAGTTATAGTGCGACCTCCAGCATGTGACGAGATGAGAGGAAACGCAGATGAGAGCCACAACTCTAATAACTGTAAGTAATCACATGTTTGTATAAAAAAAAAACAAGAGTGGAACTGTTTTGTGATTTACTAATATCGCATACCAAAATGAAACTGTATCATTCGCGATTATACTGATGATTCCTTAATGTAAACGGCGAAACGCATCTGGAACACAAATATACTTTGCAGGAAAAAAAAGGCGGGTTTTATTTACAAAACGACTAGTTAGTAATGCCGTTTACAATAGCCTTTGGCGAATATTATTTTATTCGCCAAGAATCATCATGGTTCTACACACATTGTATTAGTACAACTAATATTTATGTACTTCTCCTAATGTCTTTTTTTCCCTTTATTGTTAGCGCACTGCCCGCTCGCAGCACTCCGTGTCACACCCGCCTGTTCCACAATGCAAACTGGTGTATCCAGCATGCGATCACCTCGCAGCTGACTACGTAAGTTCTCTTTCTATTAATCGATTTTAGTGCTTTCAAACTTTTCCCCGTTTTTAGCCCACATAGTTCGAGGCACCCATACAATATCATTTCCCTTACCATCGTCCCTCTTTTCCTAAACTGGCTTATCCGATCGCACTTTTTCGATTATGCTTGTCAGTGAATGACCATTGGTAATTTCTTTCTTACAATTCAATGTACACTACACGGACTTATATTATATTTCGTCCCTTGTTTCAGTAAATTTGTGCACCTGAAGATGGAAATATAATTTTCCCGAAACAAGTCGTGTTTACAATAAAACAAAGTCACAACTGAAGCGGATATTTTCATTCTCATGATGCAGCTTAGTTGTGGATGTCCTGTTAACAAAATCATATGTTTCTCGTCGATTCTGTTGTCACTTTGAACGACATTATCAGTATTGCACACTTTTTTCCTCCACAGTTGTGAAGTCTGATGTATTGTGTTCCCTCATTCGATTTGTCTGACGTCGGAAGTTCTATACTAATTCGGCACGTTCGTTCTCGACAACTTTTTTTTAAACTTAATTCTCTGCTTGTAATACCCAACAGTTTTCCCTTTTAAATTTACGGATTCTTGTCTACTGCTCCCAATGCCTCTATCTGGGCATTCTTTACATTCTTTTGAGTTTGTCTGATCCATGTTACAAGTTTTAATTTTCTGGTGTATGTCATAATTTTGTGTAAGACTCATTGTTGGGAGAATTTGAACATTTCAATCGTCGTTTTTTTATCTCTGCTGCTAGGTTTGACAATTGCTCTGTTGATATATGTGGTTTCCACAGGTATGCGTCCTCTGTTTCTTTTGGGCCAAGAATTTTTCTCATAATCCTTCTTTCTTTTCTTAAGAAGTTTTCTGGAGTGCCTTATATGAATTAAAGTTTCGCTTGCCTACAGAGCTCCAGGTTTTATCACCGTGCTGTAATGTCTTAACTTTTGTATATTTGGACAAGCATTTTTTGTTGTAATTGTCATGCTTTCTCCTGTTCGCTCTCTTGAGTATCTGTAATCGATTTATCTGTGCTTCCTTTTATAGCCCCGTTGGTTCTGTGATCTTACCAAGCTATTTGAAGTGTCTGACCTTTTTTATTTGCCCCTGCTTCGTGTGTGTGATTTAACTGTCCTCTAGTACAGATAAATCGTCCTCGGAAGCTGAGCAAGACATACTAATGTCATATTTTCTTCGTCCGAGATGGAAAACCGTCCTACGATTTTGGTTATAATTCTCCGATACATTTCTGGTAGGCTCTTTTTCGTTCTTCCAAAGTGTCTTTACAGGCTGAGTAGTACCAACGATTTTTCGTATTTACCTTCTGCGAGATTAGCTTTTTGGCTTTCTGTATGATCTCGGTTTAACTGTTCTTTTCTTTCTCCCAAACCTCTTTCATGTTAGTTTCTTAGATCATTTTTATATCGAATATCTGGAGGTGGTTTTCTTGCGGTACAACCTGTCTGGAGTAAATTTGACTTGGATGCCTAGAAGATAGTGATATGTGTCGACTTTTTCATCTCTGAGGATTGTCAACGGCTCGTGATGGCAAAGTGATCGATTTGATATTCACCAAACAATTTAATTGGAGACCTCCAGGTCTTTCGCTTTTTGGGATGTTTTCTCAATGGGTTGACATGATTTTAAAATTGTTTTGTTGACACAACGCAGTAAGTCTAGTTCCATGTTGAACAGATGAACAGACATCGTTCCACTAGGATGCTTTATTAATTTTAACGCTTAATTAAATTATTTAATACTTAATTAATTTAGTTCAAGCGTGGCTCATTTTGAAGTACATCTACAACGAATGTTGGGCGCATCGTCCTCTACTAAATAAAAGTCGCATTTCATCGTAATTATGCACATTGCGATCCTTGAAGTGCATGGTCTCGCTGGCCGCGGTGGTCTAGTGGTTCTAGGCGCGCAGTCCGGAACCGCGGGACTGCTACGGTCGCAGGTTCGAATCCTGCCTCGGGCATGGATGTGTGTGATGTTCTTAGATTAGTTAGGTTTAAGTAGTTCTAAGTTCTAGGGGACTGATGACCACAGAAGTTAAGTCCCATAGTGCTCAGAGCCATTTGAACCCTTTTTTTGCATGGTCTCGCAAAGCATAACAACAGTTGGTTCCATTTTATTGGTGAATCTATGTTCTGGGAAATTGCCAAGGAATTTTTGTGTTGTGCGCTGAAATCGCCTGATTGAATTCTTTTGTCTTTTCTTTGCTGTACATCCTACTGAAGCCAATTCACAGTAGCAGCGTATACAATACAATGTAGATTTTGTTTTCCTTTAATTATTTTTAGAAACTTCGTATACTTTGTGATTTATTTGGTACATTGATACATTTAATTTGCTGGGTGCAATATTTTATATCGGTATAGTTTAAGTAATATTTGTCAATAATGCTTCATTTTTCATACCTACTTAAAATTATAACATTTTGCTGCATCTATTTAGAAAAAAAATGCAGAGCTGTCATTTTACAGAAGGGGTTGGGGAGGGGGCGCAACTTTGGCAGTTCTGTCAAGGGCGCGGGACAACCTTGGTACACCTATGTAACGAAGAGAGAGATTCAGATACAGTTACAATGTCACTCCAGTATACAATAAACGAAACGAAACTAACTAGATTGCAGGGTTATGGCTTGGATGTTGAGCCAATGTGTTCATAAGTGAAATCCACCAGTGGGATTGGTGGAGCATCTGAAGAGTACAGGGCCAGAACATGGGGGGGGGGGGGGTGACGACGATACATTCAGCTTCCTCTGTGGCCAGGAGGAGTACGCCATTGATGGTGTGCAAAGAAAAGTAAGTGTGGAAACCAGGTGCTCCAGCCACCCACCTCATGTGGACGACAGTACCTAGTGAAGCAGCAGGGATATTTTATGGTCTGTGGTCAAATGGCATTTCGTGCCATACAACTCAACATGAAATTTCTTGATCTCAAATATAATGACCAGTGCCTCTTTCTCAATTTGGCTGTTTACCCAGTCGCCCTTTTCCTCTACTCTGTTATCTAGATACAACAAAAGAGCACATGCTGCTTATGAATTGGTATATTTGACTATAAAACACAATATCTGGATATAAAATTTCAAAAGTGTTTGTATAACTCAGCATTATGGTTTAAAGGAAAAAATGTATATAAAATGTCTACTAAAAAACGAAATACAAATTGAAAGTTATTAAAAAATATGAAAGTAACTGACATACACCTCTGATAACGTGTAGGAGGCGTACACAATTATTTTATGTGGTATCACCACGACAGTTTCATATTGCGACGCTTCTGTCACAAGCATGAGGGTTTTTCTGGTGTAATCATCGTAAGGCAAGGCATAGATTTTGGATACTGATTTGTTTGCATGAAATGCTTCTGCCAGATCGTGGACGCTACAAATCTGATGTCTCTCCTCCATAACTGGTTAAAAAATAAGCAATTTGTTCATATTAAGGCATAAATTTGCTGTAGTATTTAACGTTACCCAGAACTAAATCTATTCTTTCACTTTATAGGGAGCTGAATATTTATCTATGACCTCAAAGTAATCTACTGCTAGCGTGAGCCCCATTTGCTTAATATGTAACACAGATATTTAATTTTTGACGGGAAGAAACCGCTACGGTCGCAGGTTGGAATTCTGCCTCGGGTATGGATGTGTGTGATGTCCTTAGGTAAGTTAGCTTTAAGTAGTTCTAAGTTTTAGGGGACTGATGACCTCAGATGTTAAGTCCCATAGTGCTCAGAGCCATTTGAACCATTTGAAGAAACTGCACTTACAGAGAGCAGAAACCATTTGACTGAAGTCAATGAAAGCGTGCTTCTACGTTCTGCAAGTGTTGCTCCTGCTAGCCGCTGCGAAGACCATTTCATTCCAGTAAGTACCACATTTCGGAATCTCTTGGATAAACTACTTTACATACTTTTGGAAAATGCGGAGAGCGCTTGTGTCTCCAAATGATCCTTAATAACTGCCTTTGGTTTAGCTCACTAACTTGATTAGATTACTAGGGTGAGTCAGCCATTGTTTGCTGTCAAGTTTTGTATCCTACTTGTAAATTCTGAAAGAATCCTTTGGGTTTCCACGTCCATTGGCAGCTGCAGATATGTGTCTGCTAAATGTATTTTTGAGAGATGGTGGTCCCCAGCTAACCTGATCAGCATTTCTTCAGAATGTAGAACCGAATATAAATCTACACTCTATTGAGCATTCAATGTCGTTCTGAAATCAAAGCAAATGCGTGTCGCCATGTTTGGTTTTTTAATAACTGCCTTTGGTTTAGCTCACTGACTTGATTCGATTACTAGGATGAGTCAGCCATTGTTTGCTGTCAAGTTTTGTTTTACCTTCATTGCACATCGTGAAAATTATCGAGCGAGTTTGTCAGAAACGTGGCTGAATTAACTAATTCATCTTGAAACCAAATAATAAAAATTCATCCAGCCCTAAAAAATCTACACATATTTTTATACTTAGGTGTTACGCTGATCTGGCCTTTGTGAGGCATTACTTGCTTATTATATATAACCACTTGATGCTATGGGCTTGGAGCAGCGTCGAATTCTGACGCTCGCAATGACCAAATAGATGAGTGACACTGCTGCGCCTTTATCATTTTGAAACTCCTCTTTGCACGCGCTAATTTGCAAAGTAATCATCAGCATGGCGGGAGTTTGGATAGGCGCCGTGGACACTGGCGCAATATTGTACAGATGTATGTCGTATCGCGGCGAAGCTGCTGACCGACGTAGGTACACGGATGCCAGGTGCCCCTTTCTGTTCAAACACAGCACACTGCGATGCGTTGCGGACAGTGCTTGCGGCTATGTTGGCTGTAGCACTCAGGATATGATTTGCGTAGTTTCAAGGGGTGGAAGGGGGGGGAGGGCGGGGACAGGATGTTTACTAGCAATAGTCAGGACGAGACACGGCAATGTGATGTGACGCCCTTTGCTGGAGCTGCATGCGCCACCTGGGACTAACGGTAACTACTCTCTTCTGAGTCGCCGGCAGCTACCGAAGTTGTTGAGTGCTTATCGCTAACTATTGACGTATCAAGTTCGTGGCGGCTTTTCGCAGATTTCTGCCTGTGTAAGATGTTTTTCATACATTAAAAGTATTCACAGTTGCGATTAGTGTTAACCATCAGAAGTATAATGGAATGACGACATGAAAAATTTGTGCCGGACCGGGACTCAAACCCGATTTCCTGCTTACCGCCCTTACATTTGGCTATTTGGGCACGCCTCATGGATAGACCCAATCTTCCATATATCGTCAAGCGTGTGTATACAACCTGTACTCGTACATCCATTATGTATATTCCCATACAAGGACACATTTTACTAAAAATGTCGCTTGTCCGGTGTCAGCGTATAATTACGATATTGCAGTGCCTATGTTATTACAGATTACGAGGCAATATTCCTTCGGACATGCATTCATGGTGAAGGGACCGCTCGCGGTAAGAGGGAAATCCGGGTTCAAGTACCGGACCGGTACAAATTTTCACTGTCGTCATCCATTATACAGGTGATGGTTATCCCTATTCACAACTGTGAGTACATTTAATGTTTTTCATAACGCCTGTTGTCGGACATGCTTGCATGTCCAAATAAAGATTGCATCTGAATAAGGCAGGCATTGCAATATAGTATTGTTCGTACTATAGCAGGACGAGTTACTGTAGTTTAATGACTAGTGTACGCAACACTGATGCTGGTTAACAAGTTTGTCTACTACTACTTCATCATCGAACGCTTGTTGTGCCGATGATGCTAGAAGTGATTCGAATGTTTGCACAAAGTCATGGACTGTAGTGTCTGATGTGGCAAGAGCCTTAGACCGAATTTTCCGAGACGGGGAGGGGGGAGGTGGGGGCAGACAAACGACAAAATTTCTGTAATTTTTTGATTGCCAAGTTTTTTGAACAATTTACCGGTTTCGGCTATGCGATGTCTATTACATTAAGAGGTTAGAAACAAAACAGGAATTCTGGTACAAACAAGATACACCTCTCATCCTGCTGCATTGTAACAAGTTATAACCTTGTAAAAGATAGTGCAAGTCAGAGTTGCCATATATATATACACTCCTGGAAATGGAAAAAAGAACACATTGACACCGGTGTGTCAGACCCACCATACTTGCTCCGGACACTGCGAGAGGGCTGTACAAGCAATGATCACACGCACGGCACAGCGGACACACCAGGAACCGCGGTGTTGGCCGTCGAATGGCGCTAGCTGCGCAGCATTTGTGCACCGCCGCCGTCAGTGTCAGCCAGTTTGCCGTGGCATACGGAGCTCCATCGCAGTCTGTAACACAGGTAGCATGCCGCGACAGCGTGGACGTGAACCGTATGTGCAGTTGACGGACTTTGAGCGAGGGCGTATAGTGGGCATGCGGGAGGCCGGGTGGACGTACCGCCGAATTGCTCAACACGTGGGGCGTGAGGTCTCCATAGTACATCGATGTTGTCGCCAGTGGTCGGCGGAAGGTGCACGTGCCCGTCGACCTGGGACCGGACCGCAGCGACGCACGGATGCACGCCAAGACCGTAGGATCCTACGCAGTGCCGTAGGGGACCGCACCGCCACTTCCCAGCAAATTAGGGACACTGTTGCTCCTGGGGTATCGGCGAGGACCATTCGCAACCGTCTCCATGAAGCTGGGCTACGGTCCCGCACACCGTTAGGCCGTCTTCCGCTCACGCCCCAACATCGTGCAGCCCGCCTCCAGTGGTGTCGCGACAGGCGTGAATGGAGGGACGAATGGAGACGTGTCGTCTTCAGCGATGAGAGTCGCTTCTGCCTTGGTGCCAATGATGGTCGTATGCGTGTTTGGCGCCGTGCAGGTGAGCGCCACAATCAGGACAGCATACGACCGAGGCACACAGGGCCAACACCCGGCATCATGGTGTGGGGAGCGATCTCCTACACTGGCCGTACACCACTGGTGATCGTCGAGGGGACACTGAATAGTGCACGGTACATCCAAACCGTCATCGAAGTCATCGTTCTACCATTCCTAGACCGGCAAGGAAACTTGCTGTTCCAACAGGACAATGCACGTCCGCATGTATCCCGTGCCACCCAACGTGCTCTAGAAGGTGTAAGTCAACTACCCTGGCCAGCAAGATCTCCGGATCTGTCCCCCATTGAGCATGTTTGGGACTGGATGAAGCGTCGTCTCACACGGTCTGCACGTCCAGCACGAACGCTGGTCCAACTGAGGCGCCAGGTGGAAATGGCATGGCAAGCCGTTCCACAGGACTACATCCAGCATCTCTACGATCGTCTCCATGGGAGAATAGCAGCCTGCATTGCTGCGAAAGGTGGATATACACTGTACTAGTGCCGACATTGTGCATGCTCTGTTGCCTGTGTCTATGTGCCTGTGGTTCTGTCAGTGTGATCATGTGATGTATCTGACCCCAGGAATGTGTCAATAAAGTTTCCCCTTCCTGGGACAATGAATTCACGGTGTTCTTATTTCAATTTCCAGGAGTGTGTATATATATATATATATATATATATATATATATATATATATATATATATATATAACCTTATTAAAAATCTGTTAGTCTTCTGACAGTTAGCAACTGATCAGAATTTAGTAAAGTATATGAAAATAAAATTTCATTACAGAAATCTTGTTAAAATCGAATATGCTCTGATGAGTTTTTTTCTTTTGTTATTCCATCCAATTCGCCCCACATAGAAATGGGGGTGGGGGGTCACCAGAGGGTACATTCTGCCGATCTCCAGCCAAACGATTAGAAAAATTTTAAAACGAATTACAAATTGTACATGGCGGTAAAAAAGAGAATGTTTTGCTCAAGAGAGAGACAGATGGTGAGTTGCATAAGTTAAAAGATAAAAAGCCGACGTGTTGATTGGTTAAAATAGATACCCAGGTGAGTGAAGTGATGAGTATATGAAGACTGCTAAGGATAGGGATGTCATGGGATTGTAGCATTTGGGGTAGTGCGTGGGTGGGCGTTTGATGTTTTATTTTGTTTTAGGGCACAAAAATAACTAGGGTCATACGCGCCCAAGTCTATAGAATACGGAAACAGAAGAGTTAAATCCCAATTGATGCATGAGAAAACAGCTAAAAAGCAGGGACATGGAGGAAGGGCTACAGAAGACACCATACAGAACAGGAGGTCCAGAACTAAAAATTAAATGGCCTTCGCAATATTGCTAAGACGGTAAAAAGTAAAACGCGGTCGACAGCTCGCGTGTCATTTGCTATAAACGGCCGACAACTCAGACGGCAAATCCAAGCGGGAACGTAAACAACTAAAAAATGGGCATTCCGTCAGGAAGTGTCGCACAGTTAAAACTTGAGCACAATGTGTACAAAGTGGTGGGGGAGCGCCACTTAACATATGACGATAACTATACGCAATCTAGTTAAAATTACCTCCTCCCGGCGGCAGGGTCGACAGCAGGTCGTCCAATCCACTGGGAGAGGCTTAATAACCCGGAGCTTATTTCCATGAAGAGAGGACCAATGGCAAGCCAAAGTGACACCACCTACTGACAGACGGCAACACAGATATCATCGTAGGGAATGTAAGAAATAGCGGGCTGAGGTACAAGGACGGCAGCCTTGGCAGCAGCGTCAGCAGCCTCGTTTCTTGTCAGACCAACGTGACCGAAAATAACTAGGGTCATACGTGCCCAAGTCAAAACTATAGAATACGGAAACAGAAGAGTTAAATCCCAATTGATGCATGAGAAAACAGCTAAAAAGCAGGGACATGGAGAAAGGGCTACAGAAGACACCATACAGAACAGGAGGTCCAGAACTAAAAATTAAATGGCCTTCGCAATATTGCTAAGACGGTAAAATGTAAAACATAAACATCACAGTGGCTGCATCAAGAGTGAGCAGGTGACAGTTTTCCTGGGCTCGTTGCACTAAGAGATGGGCGGTGTGCAGCGCGCATAGACTTTGAAAGGCGCTGAGAGAGTCTGAGCAGATGACACAATTGTAAACTATGTGTCGCCGGATGTACTCCGTGGCCTGATACAGGGCGAAGATCTCGGCTGTAAATACCGAATCGATATCTAAAAAATTTGGCGCCAATGACGAAGGCACACCCGACACCACGGTCAGTCCGAGAGCCGTCAGTGTACACAAAGGTACTATCGCGAAGTTCTATGCGAAGGTCGTGAAATTGAAGGTGATAGAGTGAGGCTGGAGTAGTATCCTAAGGAAGCGAGTGAAGACCAAGGCTAACACGGGCCGCTTCACGAAGCCAAGTTGGTGAAGGGTTCACACCCACCGGGAAAGTTTCTGGTAGTCTGATGTTAAGTCGTCGGAGCAAGTGCCGAAAGCGGACTCCAGAAGGTAACAGAGAAGAGCGATACACACCATACTGCCGATCAAAGGAATCATCGAAGAAGGAGACATAGGATGGGTGGTCATGCATGGCAGACAAACAGCATGCACAACTGCTGAAGAGAAAGTCATGGCCGTAGGACTGTGGTAGTTCAGCAGCTTCAGCATACAGACTCTCAACCAGGCCAGTGTAAGAGGCGCCAGTAGCCAAACAGATGCCAAGATGGTGGATAGTATTGAGACGGCGTAATAGGGACGTACGTGCTGACGCATAAACGAAGCACCCATAGTCTAGTTTCGAGCGGACAATGGACCGGTACAAATGGAGGAGGGTGGTTCGATCTGCACACCAGGAAGTACCATTGAAGATACGTATGACACTGAGGGACAGCGTGCAGCGGGATGCCAGGTGAGAATCGTGGGAGGACCAAGGGAGTTGGCCGGCCGGTGTGGCCGAGTGGTTCTAGGCGCTTCACTCTGGAACCGCGTGACCGCTACGGTCGCAGGTTCGAATCCTGCCTCGGGCATGGATGTGTGTGATGTCCTTAGATTAGTTAGGTTTAAGTAGTACTAAGTTCTTGGGGACTGATGACCTCCGATGTTAAGTCCCATAGTGCTCAGAGCTATTTGAATCATGCTCTCAGTTCATCCCGATCCTCCGTCCCAGGGTACGATCTGTAGCAGTCAGGACAACGTTTGTGAAATATTCCACCTGGTCATAACAACTGGGGAAATCTTCGAAGGTCGCCATGGAGCAGTAAACCCGCCAGTCAGCCTTAGTAAGCTGTCATTTGGATTTGCATGCAGGTGGGCTAGGAGTCTGCAAACGGATAGCACATGGGAAATGGTCGCTCGAGTAGGTGTCAGAAAGAATGGACTACTCAGGACAATGGGCAAGCTGGACAGTGCAGGATAGGTTCAAATAAGAATAGGTGTGTGAGGAGTCGGAAAGGAATGTGGGTGCTCCAGTGTCAAGGCGGAAGGGATTGAGTTCATTAAGAAGATCAGACAAGAGGGCACCACTCTGTCAGGTTCTGAGAGAACCCCAAAGGGGATGATGTGCATTAAAGTCACTGATTAGCAGAAATGGGGGAGGTAGCTGCCTAATAATTTGAGGGAAGTCTGCCCTGGTGACATCGAATGATGGGGGGACATAAATGGTATGGAGGGAAAAAGTCAGGTGAGGAAGGAAAAGGCAAACTGCAACAGCTTGAAGATGGGTTGACTATGAACTTCATCCCGTATGAGCAGCATGACATCCGGGGAGAAATGTGAAAGCTCAAAGTGGTCGTGAGGACGCAATTTTGTTTTCTGAAGGCAGAGTACAAGGGGACACTGCGATGCTAGAAGCAGACGTAAATTGTCTTCGTGGGACTGACGGCTGTGAACGGTCCATTGGAGGAGAGTTACGATGAGGTAGAAATGAAGGGGTGTCACCTCAGCAGCTGCCGAGTGACAGCCTGCGAAGACTCGCTGTTACAGGGCACAGAAGCAGGCGGATCCTGCTCCATGAGGTCCACAGAAGCATCGGCTCACTTGTGCTGTCAGACTGTTGACTCCAACGCAGAAAAACGGTTGGTGTTGCGCACTGGCGACACAGAGGCTGACTGGGCTAAGGTATAACGTAGCAACACCGTCGAAGAGGATCTTTGAGACGATGAAGGAGAAGCCTTTCCAGGTAGCAGAGGAAGACTCAGATGATGGTTTGCTGGAGGGACGTAGGAACCCTTCACGAGACTACTCCTTCAGTCATTTCCAGCCTACCGCTTGTGTAGTTGGTGGCTTCGCCCCTGAAGGCGAGAGTTTGATAGCTTGTTGCACAGCTTGACGGGGAGGGGGAGGGGATGGCGATGCTGCCTTGACATTGGGTGATTTCACAATCTCAGAGCTGAATTTCAGACCGCATGTCTGCGTGGCCATGTCCTTCATGGAGGGAGAGGAAGCAAGAGCAGAACTATAAGTGACAGACAGGAGAACGCAGTGTTTGCAACTAGGCAATGACTTACAAGCGTCTGGGTAAGGCACTTTTTGCTTTACGCGGACCTCCTGGACAGCCCGCTCATCAAGATGTTGTTGTTGTGGTCTTCAGTCCAGAGACTGGTTTGATGCAGCTCTCCATGCTACTCTATCCCGTGCAAGCTTTTTCATCTCCCAGTACCTACTGTAGCCTACATCCTTCTGAATCTGTTTAGTGCATTCATCTTTTGGCCTCCCTCTACGATTTTTATCCTCCACATTGCCCTCCAATACTAAATTGGTGAGCCCTTTATGCCTCAGAACATGTCCTACCAACCGATCCCTTCTTCTAGTCACGTTGTGCCATAAATTTCTCTTCTCCCCAATTCTATTCCATACTTCTTTATTGGTTATATGATCTACCCATCTAATCTTCAGCATTCTTCTGTAGCACCACATTTCGAAAGCTTCTATTCTCTTCTTGTCTGAACTATTTATCGTCCATGTTTCACTTCCATACATGGCTACAACTGCATACAAATACTTTCAGAAACGACTTCCTCACACTTAAATCTATACTCAGTGTTAACAAATTTCTCTTCTTCAGAAACGCTTTCCTTGCCATTGCCAGTCTACATTTTATATCCTCTTTACTTCGACCATCAGCAGTTATTTTGCTCCCCAAATAACAAAACTCATTTACTACTTTAATTGTCTCATTTCCTAATCTAATTCCCTCAGCATCACCCGATTTAATTCGACTACATTCCATTATCCTCGTTTTGCTTTTGTTGATGTTCATCTTATATCGTCCTTTCAAGACACTGTCCGTTCCGTTCCACTGCTCTTCGAAGTCCTTTGCTGTCTCTGAAGGAATTACAATGTCATCGGCGAACCTCAAAATTTTTATCTTTTCTCCATGGATTTTAATTCCTACTCCGAATTTTTCTTTTGCTTCCTTTACTGCTTGCTCAGTATATAGACTGAATTACATCGGGGATAAGCTATAAACCTGTCTCACTCCCTTCCCAACCACTGCTTCCCTTTCATGCCCCTCGACTCCTATAACTGCCAGCTGGTTTCTGTACAAATTGTAAATAGCCTTTCGCTCCTTGTATTTTACCCCTGCCACCTCAAAATTTGAAGTAGAGTATTCCAGTTAACACTGTCAAATGCTTTCTGTAAGTCTACAAATGCTAGAAGAGTAGGTTTGCCTTTCCTTAACCTATCTTCTAAGATACGTCGTAGGGTCAGTACTGTCTCACGTGTTCCAACACGTCTACGGAATCTGAACTCATCTTCCCCGAGGTCGGCTTCTACCAGTTTTTCCATCCGTCTGTAAAGAACTCGTGTTAATATTTTACAGCCGTGACTTATTAAACTGATAGTTCGGTAATTTTCACATCCGTCAACACCTGCTTTCTTTGGGATTGGAATTATTATATTCTTCTTGAAGTCTGAGGCTATTTCACCTGTCTCATACATGTTGCTCAACATGTGGTTGACTTCTTACCTAATAGAGCCCAGTACGTTGTCCTCGATGGTGAATGTTCATCGGAGGTGAGGGTATCATCTGGAGTGCCCCAGGGAAGTGTGGTAAGTCCGCTGTTGTTTTCTATCTACATAAATGATCTTTTGGATAGGGTGGACAGCAATGTGCGGCTGTTTGCTGATGATGCTGTGGTGTACGGGAAGGTGTCGCCGTTGAGTGACTGTAGGAGGATACAAGATGACTTGGACAGGTTTGTGATTGGTGTAATGAATGGCAGCTAACTCTAAATATAGATAAATGTAAGTTAATGCAGATGAATAGGAAAAAGACCCCGTAATGTTTGAATACTCCATTAGTAGTGTGGCGCTTGACACAGTCACGTCGATTAAATACACTCCTGGAAATTGAAATAAGAACACCGTGAATTCATTGTCCCAGAAAGGGGAAACTTTATTGACACATTCCTGGGGTCAGATACATCACATGATCACACTGACAGAACCACAGGCACATAGACACAGGCAACAGAGCATGCACAATGTCGGCACTAGTACAGTGTATATCCACCTTTCGCAGCAATGCAGGCTGCTATTCTCCCATGGAGACGATCGTAGAGATGCTGGATGTAGTCCTGTGGAACGGCTTGCCATGCCATTTCCACCTGGCGCCTCAGTTGGACCAGCGTTCGTGCTGGACGTGCAGACCGCGTGAGACGACGCTTCATCCAGTCCCAAACATGCTCAATGGGGGACAGATCCGGAGATCTTGCTGGCCAGGGTAGTTGACTTACACCTTCTAGAGCACGTTGGGTGGCACGGGATACATGCGGACGTGCATTGTCCTGTTGGAACAGCAAGTTCCCTTGCCGGTCTAGGAATGGTAGAACGATGGGTTCGATGACGGTTTGGATGTACCGTGCACTATTCAGTGTCCCCTCGACGATCACCAGTGGTGTACGGCCAGTGTAGGAGATCGCTCCCCACACCTTGATGCCGGGTGTTGGCCCTGTGTGCCTCGGTCGTATGCAGTCCTGATTGTGGCGCTCACCTGCACGGCGCCAAACACGCATACGACCATCATTGGCACCAAGGCAGAAGCGACTCTCATCGCTGAAGACGACACGTCTCCATTCGTCCCTCCATTCACGCCTGTCGCGACACCACTGGAGGCGGGCTGCACGATGTTGGGGCGTGAGCGGAAGACGGCCTAACGGTGTGCGGGACCGTAGCCCAGCTTCATGGAGACGGTTGCGAATGGTCCTCGCCGATACCCCAGGAGCAACAGTGTCCCTAATTTGCTGGGAAGTGGCGGCGCGGTCCCCTACGGCACTGCGTAGGATCCTACGGTCTTGGCGTGCATCCGTGCGTCGCTGCGGTCCGGTCCCAGGTCGACGGGCACGTGCACCTTCCGCCGACCACTGGCGACAACATCGATGTACTGTGGAGACCTCACGCCCCACGTGTTGAGCAATTCGGCGGTACGTCCACCCGGCCTCCCGCATGCCCACTATACGCCCTCGCTCAAAGTCCGTCAACTGCACATACGGTTCACGTCCACGCTGTCGCGGCATGCTACCAGTGTTAAAGACTGCGATGGAGCTCCGTATGCCACGGCAAACTGGCTGACACTGACGGCGGCGGTGCACAAATGCTGCGCAGCTAGCGCCATTCGACGGCCAACACCGCGGTTCCTGGTGTGTCCGCTGTGCCGTGCGTGTGATCATTGCTTGTACAGCCCTCTCGCAGTGTCCGGAGCAAGTATGGTGGGTCTGACACACCGGTGTCAATGTGTTCTTTTTTCCATTTCCAGGAGTGTATTTGGGCGTAACATTGCAGAGCGATATGAAGAGGGACAAGCATTTAAGGGCAGTTGTGGGGAAGGCGGATGGTCATTTTCGGTTCATTGGTAGAATTTTAGGAAGATATGGTTCATCTGTAAAGGAGACAGCTTATAAAACACTAATACGAACTATTCTTGAGTACTGCTCTAGCGTTTGGGATCCCTATCAGGTCGGATTGAGGGAGGACATAGAAGCAATTCAGAGGCGGGCTGCTAGATTTGTTACTGGTAGGTTCGATCACCACGCGAGAGTTACGGAAATGCTTCAGGAACTCGGGTGGGAGTCTCTGGAGGAAAGGAGGCGTTCTTTTCGTGAATCGCTGCCGAGGAAATTTAGAGAACCAGCATTTGAGGCTAACTGCAGTACAATTTTACTGCCGCCAACCTATATTTCGCGGAAAGACCACAAAGATAAGTGAGATTAGGGCTCGTACAGAGGCATATAGGCAGTCATTTTTCCCTCATTCTGTTTGGGAGTGGAACAGGAAGACAAGATGCTAGTTGTGGTACAAGGTACCGTCCGCCACGCACTGTATGGTGGATTGCGGAGTATGTATGTAGATGTAGATGTAGATAGTAGGGTTTTGTCAGGGCTGGCTCTCCAAAGGCTATGAGTAGTTCTGATGGAATGTTTTCTACGCCTGGGGCCTTTTTTAGAGTTAGATATTCCAGTGCTCTGTCAAACTCTTCACGCAGTATCATATCTCCCATTTCATCTTTATCTACATCATCTTCCATTTCCATAATATTGTCCTCAAGTACATCTTCCTTTTATAGACCCTCTATATACTCTTTCCACCTTTCTGTTTTCCCTTCTTTGCTTAGAACTGGTTTTCCATCTGAGTTCTTGATATTCAGCTCACCGAGATACATGGGACAATCCCAAGAGGAGGCGGCGTGGCCGCCATTACAGTCGATACAGCTGTGAGAAGGAGGCGGACAATCGTCCTCGTACACATCCCTACCACCTGCCGCAGTGGACGAGTAGTTCTAGGTGCTTCAGTCTGGAACCACGTGACCGCTAAGGTCGCAGGTTTGAATCCTGCCGCGGGAATGGATGTGTGTGATGTCTTTGAGTTAGTTCTGTTTAAGTAGTTCTAGGTTCTAGGGGAGTGATGACCTCAGATGTTAAGTAGCATACCGCTCAGAGCCATTTGAACCATTTGAGCCACATCCCTACCACAGGTTACATATTTTGGCTGGGTGTCGAGAAGACGTTCTAGTCTGGTTGAAACGATGATACTGGTAGTAGCGCATCGAGTTCGGAACATACGGTCAGACTGTGATAATTTCATAGCCTGCATTGATCTTAGACGGAAGCACCACTCTATCAAAGGTGAGAAAAGGGTTGCGAGTGGGCACTAGGGAGGAATCTACCTTTATCATCACCCAATGGACGGCAGTGAAATTCTGATCAGAGACGTATGATTGGATTTCGGCCTTAGTCAGACCGTTGAGCAGCCTAGGGTAAAGAACTCCACAGGGAGGATTCAGAGTTCCATGGGCCACGACACGAACAGGGTAGTCGTGAAGAAGCGAGGCAGCAAGCAGTTGTTGTTCTTGAGAATTAGAAGTAGTCTCCGAAAGCAAAGTGACATTCCATAAACAAGAGCAGGATTTCACAGGATCGACAACTGCATCAACATCTTTCTGAATAATAAACGGATTTACCGTTGTGAAGGACTGACTGTCTTCAGTATGTGAAACAACGATGAACCGTGTTGCAGCTGGAAGGGTCTTTGAATCGTTAGCCTCATTCCGTTTACGTTTCGTAGACGTTGACAGTGAAGATGATTGGCTCATTGCGAGAAAATCCCCCATGATTGCCAGCGTCTCTGATGGCGTGCACCTTCCAACTGGGGGCCCCCTACACAAGGGGGCACACCCACGTTAGGTGACTGTTTACACCTCAGGTCGCACTTCCCGGGCACCTGACAGAGGGACCAATCGTCAATTTTGGAAGGTAGCAGCTCAGGCAATCACCTTGACCTGGCCCTGGCCTGTACCAGGAGTACGTGCGAACCCTACCTGTCGACCCGGGGTTGGGAATTACGCGTTCCCCAGTTACCTGTTGTGCGTCAGATGCTTGGGCTGGCCGTCGGGAGTGAACAGGGAGGAAGAAGAAAAAGGGGAACCTCAAACGCCAAAGCGGACGAACGAGAGGAGAAGGGATACAACGAAAGGAAAATGGAATGCAAAACAGTGGTGAGACTGTTCTTATGTTAGCGACGGACAATGCAGAACATTTCCAATAACACCCCAGACATGTTCCCCAAGGGAGGAGAGAAAGACCAACAAGAGGATAGACATGCAGTACTGAAGGATAAAGATGCTGCAAAGGCTGGGGACCTATAGTACCCAAGCACAAACCAACCAAAGAGTGGAAAGCCCCTTGGGCAGAGGGGGTTTGTGTGGGCAGATTTTGGGAAGAGGGATGTGGGAGAGTAAAGGGGGGTGCAGTTCTGAACCAAGCCTGAGAATCTGGGTGCAGGAGAGTAGTGGGGAGCCATGACAAGGGAAGGCGGGGTGGTTCCTTCCAGATCTGGTAGGACAGGTGTATATCAAGGCAGATTACATGGTCAGGTGAGAGGAGGCGATTAAGGCTTCGTTGGAAGAGGACATGGAGAGTATGGAGATGTAGTGTTGGGGGAATGTGGTGGTAGATGCGGAGTAAAGTAGCAGGATGAGAGAGCAGGGTGAAACAAGAAGGTGGTTAGTGTCGAGTTTGTGGGTAATGTAGGATATTAGCAGGTGTTAACGATAGAAGACTATGGCCGGGAACTTTGTAAGTTGGTAGAGGATGCGGGTTGGAGAGTATAAGCGGATCTGAAAGGCTAGGAGGTTGGCAAGCAGGTTGTGGTTGCTTGGTTTGCGTGCTTGTGAGAAAGAGCGCATGTTTTGCATAGGGACCAATAGCGACAGTGAGGATTCTCTGAAGCAGTTTGATGTGGAAGTCCAGATCAAGGGATTTAAATAGGATGGAGTCTTTTTGGGAGATTATCTGAGTGATGGGAGAGGAAGAGATGTATTTTCAGGTTTTGAGGAGGAGAGTTTTGGACTTGAGGAAGTTGGAGTCCAGACTGGAGGATGGTATGAACCTGTGTAGATATGGTTTCAGGTGGGATGGCTTGACAGACTGTAAAGTCTAAGCTTTCTGTTCTGGTTAGTTTTGGGATTAGTGGTGGGATCAGTGTCATTGATGAGGCGTTTTGACGACTTCCTAATGGGTGTAGGCAATGAGGTAGTGGCAGGCACAACTGGAGGGGCAACTGGTGATGGTATTGTTTGGTCTAGATTTGGACATAGAAGATACCACATTCTAGGAATCTGTTGAGATTCATCCTTCTGAGTCCATGGAGATGGCGTAGCTGGATCTACATACTGTAGCAATTTGGATGTTGATGCTGCTCTCGATGTTGCTGGGCCTTGTGATGTAGCTGCTGGATCCGAAGGTGATGCTGCTGAGGATTGTGTGCCTGGAGAGGAGAAGACCAATACAGGGGGGATGAATCTGCTGGGATACTGAAGACCTCCATATGATGATTGTAGGAGATTGAGAGGAGCAGGTGTCAATAGTGGTGGTGGTGGTGGGAGAAAGTATGGTGGAGTGGAGATAGAAGGAGATGATCGCCAGAAGGAAGGTGGAGAAGTTACTGGTTGATGTATAGTTGACGTCGTCGATGGTGGCAGCAGCGGCGACAGTGAAAATGAATACACACGCGCAGAAGAAGTCTAGAAGACATAAATAAACTACACACATGAACAGGTATCGATGAAAAACCTAGGAGAGTAGCCCACCAGTCTTTACAAGACATTAAGGGAGGTGAATGAGAACTATTGATATAGCACTATGGAGTATCCTAGCCAGTCTGTTTCAACAGCTGCAAGGGGATATTTTTCCTCTTCCTTCCCCCCCCCCCCGCCCCATGTGGGGGGGGGGGGGCGGGGAGGAGGCTGGTAGAGGTACAGTCAACCCGCTCTTCAGCCAGTGCACATTATTCTCTAACTTAAATGCTAAACACAAAACAAGGAGACATAATGATCATGAATTTAAAATTTATTAAAAGGTGATGTCAATGAAAAAATTTATGAAGTAATGCTCTCTTCATGAATAGCTTAAAAACACTGAGAACATTTAAGAAACATTTGAAGAACACTTAACACTCGGGAAGCGCTCAAAAAACACACTGACCATTAAAAATGGAGGACTGTACACTCACCAAAACTGGAAAAGGACCTATGCTGGGATAGTAGAGTGTTGATGAAAAGAAAGGTGGGTATGGAGGGTGATAGGAGAGTGGTGTTGATGAGAATTCAGTGCTGGTAAGACGTAGTGATGAGATAGGGATGGCTATAGGGGACAAAGAGAGAGGGGTAGCTAGCACTGGGATCTGTAAATTAGAAAGGAAACGGGGATGGGGATCGACAGAGAATGGAAAAAGGAGTAGGTAGGGTATGGGGAGAGGATAAGGAGGGAGCCCTTGGAGGGGGGGATGGTGAATAGGGTGGGGTGGATTCAGTGTTGGTATGATGGACATATGTCTGGCAGAGTTCGTGGTGCAGGAGAGAGAGAGACGCTTGAAATATCGCTGGGACAGGAAGTGGAGGGTGAGCAGATGGAGGGTTAGTGAGATTGGAAAGGAGAAGGGACACACTAAAGTTGTTGGAGTCGAGTTTGTGGATGATGTAGGTTATTCGAAGGTGCTCAATGTGCGTGAGGAGAGGTGGGAATTTGATTAGTTGGTAAAGATGAGTGGTTGCGGAAAGCCAGACGGAAAACATGCATGTGTTGATATGGAGGGAGTTACAGAAGTTGGGCGGTGCGGATATGCACACAACATTTGCATAACAAAGGATGGGGTCATCAGAGATATGTATGTATGAAGGACAGTGGAGAGGTGTAGTCTCCATGTTCTGCCACTCAGTAGTTTGCCTGTTGAGGCCCTCTGGTGGGTGGTTAGTAGGTGATTTTAGTCAAAGCTACTTTACTATGTTAGCTAGCTGGGTATGATAGTCGTAAATGATGAGCTAGAAGCTACTAGGGGATGTTGCAATGACTCTAAAATTGCTATTTGTAATGGAGAATGTTGAACAAACTTCTAGGACATGTATGTTAGTCTGTTTCTCATATTCCTGTTTGTATTGTGGTTAGAACAATAAGAAATACAAATGAAAATGGAAATCAGGTCAGACGCGACGAGACAGAAAATATAAATTACAGCAACATTTAAATGAAATAAATGAGAGGTAGCATAAAATGGAATGTGGAGGTGGTGAAGAGTAGCGGTCGCTGCTAGATGGCTCAGGCTACTCGTAGCTCAATGTTAGTTTATCTTGAATGCAGTCCTTGTCGTGCTTTTCAATGTAGCGGACGTTTCTGCAGGGAGCGGCGCTTTACCCCGTGTGCCACACGTACGACAAGAACTGCAGCCAAGATAAACTAACATGGAATTACGAGTAGCTTGCGCCATCTAGTGACGACCGCTACACGTCACTACCTTCCCACTATAAATTCCCCGTCCTCTGTTAGTCTGTTGAAAGGTTGCTGAGATTTACTTTTTTGTCACTTCCGATTTGCTTTTCATTTTTATTACTTCTTGGTCTAACCACAATATAAATACATATCCTCGAAGTTTGTTCCATATGTTTTTCTTATAAATACTCATTTCAGAGCCCTCGAAACGTATTCGGGTTTCACGTGATTTCTGTAATGAAATTTTGATCGTTCTTTAAACAGTCAGAAGATTAACAGGCTTTTTTATGTGGTTAAACATAAAAAATTGAAAGAAACCATATCGAAGTCACCAAAGGTCGTGTTGTTTTTGCAGATGACGTGACATTAATTACTGAATCCCTGGATAGCGCCAAAGAACAAATTACAGAACTATGGAAGCAAGCAGACAAATAGGACTAAGAATATCGTTTGAAAAAAAAGACATTTTATGACAAATATCAATGAAGCCTCTCCAAATCTTAAATTTTCATAACAGCACAATATCTAAAACAAACTTTCAAGTTCCTAAGACAGTGTATAACAAGCAATGTGAAAGGAGAGATAGCCACAGAAAATAAAATACATAAAATGTAAAGGGCATTTCAAATTAAAAATAACATTTATAAGAAAAAAGCTTTCTCATGAGTCACAAAACTAAGACACTATCAATCAGTGATAATGCCTGAAACACTACATGCAGCAGAAACAATTAAACTAACAAGAATTGGGAATCTTGAAAAACTGGAAAAAGTTGACGGTAGAATTTTTAGGAAAATACTGGGATCTAGAAGTCATAGTAATGTTGAATACAAATTAAGAGTTAACAGAGGGCTGTATTTGACAACGGAAAAGCTAACTGATGTAATGAGGAAGAGAAGACTACAGTTTTATGGACGCACATACCGATCTCCAGCTTACTAAACAGCTACAAATCCAAACCCACATGGTTCACCGTAATTGAGGAAGATATGAAACATACAGGACTTAAAATGGACATACATAATAGAATACTTTTTAGAGAAGCAACACAAAAGGCAGGAATACGGGAGCGAAAGAGGTCTGCAAACGAAAGAAAGTGGACCCAGGAAGAAAAGGAACGACACCCTTGAAGGATGAAGGAACTCTCGGAGAACGAAAATTAAACACAAAGAAGCAAAACCAAAGCTGATTTATCGTACCCTCCAAAAGGGTTATTCGAACAAATAAATAATAAATATAAAAGATATTTTTGCATATTTGCATACAACTGAAATATCTTTAAGAACTGTATCACTAAATCAATAACTTTGTAAAATTATCTATAAGTTATGATGGAAGAATGACCCCTAGGATAGCATTTAAATCCGACATATACTGGTTGAAGCGTAAGTGGCAGCCTTGACATTTTATTTGTACACGGTTATGATTTGTTGTAGTGCAGAAGAGAGGCATATGGTATTTATGTTATAATTTCTGTTTTGTTTTTCAAGCTCTTATTGTAGCAGACAAAAATGATTTCTTCATTTGCTTCTATTGTAGATTCTGAAGATGCCTGTCGCATAGTCGTAACTGGTAAATCTATTAAAAAACTGCGATGAGGACAATTAAATAAAAAATATGTACATCACAAGTCGCTCTCCTAATGATCATTTAAGTCAAATCATACTCAACCAGATCGTTAATTGACGAATCCATATGCCACACTTCACGCTCTTTGCATGAAAAAATATAATTTCCGCTAAGACCTTGGAGGTGGGCAATTTGTCACGCGTGCACATTGATTAAAATGCAAATGAGTTGCGTAGCGTGACGTTGTCGACCAAAATGGTGAGTCAACAAGTCATAAATACCACTAAAGTCCACGCAACTGCGGTCAGAGAGTGAATGACTAGAAT
This sequence comes from Schistocerca piceifrons, assembly GCF_021461385.2. Classification (NCBI taxonomy): domain Eukaryota; kingdom Metazoa; phylum Arthropoda; class Insecta; order Orthoptera; family Acrididae; genus Schistocerca; species Schistocerca piceifrons. The sequence continues at coordinate 333,428,298 of NC_060149.1, forward strand.
AAGGTAATAATAATGCCCGCTTAGAGACGGGATCAGCCACTTTAATAACCTCACAGCAACGTATGAACGGGCGTTGGTAGGTTTTCTAAGTCTCCTTAGACTCGTCGAAATTATGGAATAGAGAATGGTGCAACACTTTCTAGCACTGACTGTTGCAACAGCGGCATTTGTTTTTCAGTTTGCTGCTGCCGGTGCTTCTGCTGTTCCTGCTCATGAAAAAACTGTTGTGTTTGCTATTCGAGCTGCCGCAGTAACAGCTGTCGTTGCAGCTGAATTTTCTGTTGTCACAATTCCAACAACTACTTGTCCATAACGGCATACTGACTATTTCCTCGCCAGCAACTTTCATATATCCACTGACACTCTCAGTGTTCCTGTGTATGATGCATAAAAGTGCAGAGAAGCTGTTAGAAAGTTCCCAGTATCGTAATTTCGCAGAAGACGTAAGACAATCCAGATAACATCCGTACTTCAGAGACGTGTGGAATAGTCAATAAATCGTGTGCTCACGAGAACAGTCTAAAACAACAACCAAGAGCGAAATTAAATGTAGTAGCAAAGTAAGTCTAGCACACAATAAACTCTGCGAAAGAAACATCATAATGGATTGCAGCAAAATGGATGTCTGTGGCTAGCGCCACATCAAAACACGAGGAGCAACACGACTGCAGCATACAGCGATCTCGATGGGAATAGCGCAAACTTCTATCGACATGAGTTAACTCCGGTAAAGTTACTGTGGTGGTCACGGTGTTCATCTCCTCGTCGGAGGTCGCGGAAGATCCGAAAGAGAACGCGTGCTATTGTGAATAAGGAAAAATGTTGGGTTTCAATCCATGCCATTAGACTCTTTACGCTGTTTTCATCTTTACACTATTTATGTCCCAAGTACAGCCCAGTACAGCTGTGTGCTAATTAACACATCTAACAAAGATTTCTTGTTTTTATTAAAGTTTGTAGGCTGAGTGAAGTTGAACTCATCTTGTTAAAGTTTATAAGCACATGTAATTATAATGATATTGAGTTCTTGCAAGATGTCGGTATTAGTATCTGTTAGAGGTGGTGGTTTAAAAATGTGATTCATTTACGGGACATATTCAAATGACATGTATATCTGACATAATTAAATCACTGACCCATCAAAAAAATTACCAAGGTATTCGTTATCTATGAAATTAAAAAAGGATCTCAATTAAATCAGTTTATTACATGAAAATGCAAAATAAACGGTCTATCATTGACAATCATGGACATGGGATCTGGGATGCGATTCAAATGAATGCGTATCTGGATGAAGCATTAACATTCGCAGAGGCCATTCTGCGACTATCGAAGGTTAGTGCAATTGGTTAGAGAATACTACTGAAGGGTATTCGTTTGCATCTATGACCAGAGTTGAAAGCATGTTGAACCTCTATCTATAAGCAAGTCTTCAGGGTGAAGACTGAGGTTACTGAACATCATTAAAAAAAGGCTCACTTTTCCTTTACAGTTCACATCTCGGTTGCGGCTGGCTGTCACCATACGGTTAATCTGCATGAGACGGTTGAAGTAACTGCAAAATCAGTCATTGGCTCTGTACCAACAACTTGCATCGACATCTAATTCCAACTTAGCCAGATGAGAGCCGAAGTGAAATCTGCCAGAGAAAGTGCCTGTCCATCAAGACGCTGGAATCGGAAGTCGCCTGCGAACTCTACCAGAGAACTTACCTTCCGCACTGCCCTTCCTTGCGTTTTGGTAGCATCACATAATTTTGTTTGGCTAAATGATAAATGTTGTGAGTGTCAACCAGTAAGAAAGTGTCTTCCATCCCTATACTCATTTCAGATGGTTAACCAGTTGCAAAATTCGTTTTATTTGGTGCTACTCTACCTCTCTGTCTATTCTCGAGTGCTACTTACTCCCACTTCTAAATTATTTATGTTAACTTATGGTAGCTGTTTGTACAGTCTGTTAAACATTTTTCTTGAAGGATCAGTGCAAGGTGCCGGTTTCTCACAATCTTCAAGGGACCCTAAGCATTGCGGTTCCCATTTCACTCTCAGATGTTACCTTAAAGTCACGTATATCTCGACAATTTCTGGCTGTCTCCAAATATCTCCACAATAATTCTTCTGGGACTCTGCCAAAACAGCATCCATCCCCAGACCACAAAGAGCTTGCTGAAAACAGTCTCCGTAGTCCCTGCAGTGCCTACGGATACAATCTGCATTGTGATTTTTAGTGCATCCGGTGCCAAGTCGGCTTACCTCAATGCATAGTCCTGTCCGACAACACAGGGAGCAGCTCAGTGGACCTTCTGCGAATTCTACGGGGGCTGTTTCCCATGCCGGTTTATGTTTATGACACATGGTGCATCCTTTCGCCTACAGACAAGTGCAAGATGCTCGCACAGAGGCTTGTTATTTACGTATGCATGCGATTCAATATAGGAAATCGTAGTTTACAGAGTTAAGTACTGGCAGTCACTGGTACTGATTCATATTTCATTTATTAGTAGAGATTAATTTATTACGAATCGATTTGTTTTATTATTTCGGATTTTACATCAGTTAAGGGACAGTCGCATACCACTACACTGGTGATAATAACGTCGCAATGTCGTTTCTTCCTGTGTGACAAACGCGACATACATTTAGGTATGGGATCTAAAGTAGTGCTGCACTTTCGTAATTGTTATGTGGTATTTCAATACCATAATTTCTGGAGTTTCTAACGACCTTTTAGTGTATCTCTTCTTTTTGCTTGGACATACTAGACGCTGCGACGCAAACTGTGTAACATTTGCTCTTAAGCTGTTAACATACTGCTGTGTCCATCTGAAGATACACTCCTGGAAATTGAAATAAGAACACCGTGAATTCATTGTCCCAGGAAGGGGAAACTTTATTGACACATTCCTGGGGTCAGATACATCACATGATCACACTGACAGAACCACAGGCACATAGACACAGGCAACAGAGCATGCACAATGTCGGCACTAGTACAGTGTATATCCACCTTTCGGAGCAATGCAGGCTGCTATTCTCCCATGGAGACGATCGTAGAGATGCTGGGTGTAGTCCTGTGGAACGGCTTGCCATGCCATTTCCACCTGGCGCCTCAGTTGGACCAGCGTTCGTGCTGGACGTGCAGACCGCGTGAGACGACGCTTCATCCAGTCCCAAACATGCTCAATGGGGGACAGATCCGGAGATCTTGCTGGCCAGGGTAGTTGACTTACACCTTCTAGAGCACGTTGGGTGGCACGGGATACATGCGGACGTGCATTGTCCTGTTGGAACAGCAAGTTCCCTTGCCGGTCTAGGAATGGTAGAACGATGGGTTCGATGACGGTTTGGATGTACCGTGCACTATTCAGTGTCCCCTCGACGATCACCAGTGGTGTACAGCCAGTGTAAGAGATCGCTCCCCACACCATGATGCCGGGTGTTGGCCCTGTGTGCCTCGGTCGTATGCAGTCCTGATTGTGGAGCTCACCTGCACGGCGCCAAACACGCATACGACCATCATTGGCACCAAGGCAGAAGCGACTCTCATCGCTGAAGACGACACGTCTCCATTCGTCCCTCCATTCACGCCTGTCGCGACACCACTGGAGGCGGGCTGCACGATGTTGGGGCGTGAGCGGAAGACGGCCTAACGGTGTGCGGGGCCGTAGCCCAGCTTCATGGAGACGGTTGCGAAAGGTCCTCGCCGATACCCCAGGAGCAACAGTGTCCCTAATTTGCTGGGAAGTGGCGGTGCGGTCCCCTACGGCACTGCGTAGGATCCTACGGTCTTGGCGTGCATCCGTGCGTCGCTGCGGTCCGGTCCCAGGTCGACGGGCACGTGCACCTTCCGCCGACCACTGGCGACAACATCGATGTACTGTGGAGACCTCACGCCCCACGTGTTGAGCAATTCGGCGGTACGTCCACCCGGCCTCCCGCATGCCCACTATACGCCCTCGCTCAAAGTCCGTCAACTGCACATACGGTTCACGTCCACGCTGTCGTGGCATGCTACCAGTGTTAAAGACTGCGATGGAGCTCCGTATGCCACGGCAAACTGGCTGACACTGACGGCGGCGGTGCACAAATGCTGCGCAGCTAGCGCCATTCGACGGCCAACACCGCGGTTCCTGGTGTGTCCGCTGTGCCGTGCGTGTGATCATTGCTTGTACAGCCCTCTCGCAGTGTCCGGAGCAAGTATGGTGGGTCTGACACACCGGTGTCAATGTGTTCTTTTTTCCATTTCCAGGAGTGTATGTGACAGAGCCATACACCAAGAGGGCGCCATACAACAAAGATCAGCCTCTCAGCCTCCAGAGAGTGACACATAGTTGTCAGACGCCACAGAGGGAGCACACAACACAGATTTTGTTATACACTCCTGGAAATGGAAAAAAGAACACATTGACACCGGTGTGTCAGACCCACCATACTTGCTCCGGACACTGCGAGAGGGCTGTACAAGCAATGATCACACGCACGGCACAGCGGACACACCAGGAACCGCGGTGTTGGCCGTCGAATGGCGCTAGCTGCGCAGCATTTGTGCACCGCCGCCGTCAGTGTCAGCCAGTTTGCCGTGGCATACGGAGCTCCATCGCAGTCTTTAACACTGGTAGCATGCCGCGACAGTGTGGACGTGAACCGTATGTGCAGTTGACGGACTTTGAGCGAGGGCGTATAGTGGGCATGCGGGAGGCCGGGTGGACGTACCGCCGAATTGCTCAACACGTGGGGCGTGAGGTCTCCATAGTACATCGATGTTGTCGCCAGTGGTCGGCGGAAGGTGCACGTGCCCGTCGACCTGGGACCGGACCGCAGCGACGCACGGATGCACGCCAAGACCGTAGGATCCTACGCAGTGCCGTAGGGGACCGCACCGCCACTTCCCAGCAAATTAGGGACACTGTTGCTCCTGGGGTATCGGCGAGGACCATTCGCAACCGTCTCCATGAAGCTGGGCTACGGTCCCGCACACCGTTAGGCCGTCTTCCGCTCACGCCCCAACATCGTGCAGCCCGCCTCCAGTGGTGTCGCGACAGGCGTGAATGGAGGGACGAATGGAGACGTGTCGTCTTCAGCGATGAGAGTCGCTTCTGCCTTGGTGCCAATGATGGTCGTATGCGTGTTTGGCGCCGTGCAGGTGAGCGCCACAATCCGGACTGCATACGACCGAGGCACACAGGGCCAACACCCGGCATCATGGTGTGGGGAGCGATCTCCTACACTGGCCGTACACCACTGGTGATCGTCGAGGGGACACTGAATAGTGCACGGTACATCCAAACCGTCATCGAACCCATCGTTCTACCATTCCTAGACCGGCAAGGGAACTTGCTGTTCCAACAGGACAATGCACGTCCGCATGTATCCCGTGCCACCCAACGTGCTCTAGAAGGTGTAAGTCAACTACCCTGGCCAGCAAGATCTCCGGATCTGTCCCCCATTGAGCATGTTTGGGACTGGATGAAGCGTCGTCTCACGCGGTCTGCACGTCCAGCACGAACGCTGGTCCAACTGAGGCGCCAGGTGGAAATGGCATGGCAAGCCGTTCCACAGGACTACATCCAGCATCTCTACGATCGTCTCCATGGGAGAATAGCAGCCTGCATTGCTGCGAAAGGTGGATATACACTGTACTAGTGCCGACATTGTGCATGCTCTGTTGCCTGTGTCTATGTGCCTGTGGTTCTGTCAGTGTGATCATGTGATGTATCTGACCCCAGGAATGTGTCAATAAAGTTTCCCCTTTCTGGGACAATGAATACACGGTGTTCTTATTTCAATTTCCAGGAGTGTATTTCCGCCTAACATCATACAAATACTACACAAGAGTGTACGGTTACCATAGTGGTCTGTCGTTAAAATTTTTGTTTTGCTTTTAGTTTGGCTACAGGTACAAGAAGCAATTTTTTTGTGCTGTCAGTAATATGTATGCACTATCCAATGGCATTCATGATTTCTGGAATTAATGAGTTAAGAAATGCAACGGATAACGCCAGTCACACCTTCAACCAAAGCGTTCAGCGTAGAGGTAGGTAACTACTTGCTTGTAACACGCCCGTAACCAAGCTGACACTAGCTAAGCAAGTGGATATCTCTCCCTCACAAAGAAACAAATTCAAAAATACACGAAATTCACACAAAACCCATATCAAAATAAAATTACAATGAAATCCGAACCATTAGCTGCTTACAGGCTTCGGGACAGTTGAAAATGTGTGCCCCGACCGGGACTCGAGCCCATGATCTCCTGCTTACATGGCACACTCTCTATCCGACTGAGCCATCGAGGACACAGACACCCGTGCGACTGCAGGGACATATCTCTGGCACGTGAGACCCACATTTCCAACTTAACTGTCCGCATACTAAATTTGTAGTGACCCTGCCCACTATACTCATTTCTCACGGCAGTCGACCTACCGAGTCCCGTAAGAGTTTGAGCAAAATCATATCAAAATGTTCCATATTACTTTAAATACGAGTTAGGACACTGTGTTATTAGTTGGCTGCCTTGTTCAATACACTGCCTACCACTTACACACAAATGGGCAGCACAATGCATCTACCACGGACCTCAAAGAAAGTCAACCGAACACTCAAATTAATCGAGTAAAATATCTATCCCTCAATTCATGCCATCTCTAATAATCTCTGACCACAGTTAAATACTCACCAAGCATGATATTCTGACAGTTACTGCTTTCTTTGGAGGCCGCGTAGACACGTGACGTGGACGCAAGTTACAAAGAAAGTGCCGCGAATTCGTCTAAACATTAACCAAAAGTTTCTAGCCTGCTTTCTATGATCTCTCCTGAATGTTTGCTATCATTGACCGTTTTCAGCCCTATGTATTTTCCGCAGTTACTGTGTCGTACCAGAAATGGCGCGAGCCTGTGGTCAAGACCCTGTTACAAAGAAAACAGCTTCAAAATTTACCTCCATTCCACAAAATTACGTTGTCAAAGAAATATCTTCACACGCTTTCATAAATACTACCATTTAACACTCTGAAACTCGTCCTGTAAGGTGCAAGACTGATGGTCAGCACTAGTACAAAGACGGTTGCAACTAATACTCGCTCATCATCTTATTCCACCAAAATAATAATAATTACATCGACATTTCACACTTCAATAACGAAATGAGCCCTAAATAACACAGCGCGAGTCCTATCCACAAGGATGTAACTCATATTCAACTTCTTACCTCGTATCAAAATGGTTCAAATGGCTCTGAGCACTATGGGACTTAACTGCTGAGGTCATCAGTCCCCTAGAACTTAGAACTACTTAAACCTAACTAACCTAAGGACATCACACACATCCATGCCCGAGGCAGGATTCGAACCTGCGACCGTAGCGGACACGCGGGTCCAGACTGAAGCGCCTAGAACCGCTCGGCCACTCCGGCCGGCAACTCGTATCAACCGGAGCTCAGCTACAACACGTCTCTTCAGCTCGACCCCAATAGCAGCAGTGACAAAACATGGCTGTTTTCCGGAAACAACGGTCCCTTTTTCAAACCACTGGTCTCCCTCTGGCTGAAGGCCAATCTACGCCTTCTGCTCTCGTCCGAATCGATCTTCCTATAGCCCCCTCAGACAAACTCTGAGCTTAGCCTTCTCATGCTATGTTTTGACAAGCCTACTGCTTTCTAACTATTTTTGGGTTAGTCCTTCACTTACCTACATCCCATTATATTCTCATATCATGTCCTCATACACACTAGGAGAGGTAAAGATAGGGCGAGGAAGTGTGACACATCGGAGTACCTACTGATCTAAACACAGTGGTGCACATTTCCATGCCAACTGACCACGGTTTATTATGCAAGAGAAGAAACTCTTGTCATGTCATGGATTATTGTATTGTAAACGTTACATAGTTTGCATTCTGATATCATTTGCATATCGACAATAGTAGTGAAGCGTACTAGCAGTACCGCTTCAAGAGGATATACATTCTCCAAACGTGGATATAAAGAGACCCACGGATCCACTCAGAAGTTAGTTCGACTTTATCAATACAATGCCTCAAGGCAGCATCAGAAGTGACCTACAGTCAGCGTCCAGAAGAGACCAAATGGACATTCTACAAGTTATATTAATCATCGTTCTCTGGATTCAGAGTTGGACAGATCAGTGCAAATGAACTTTAAGCTATTGCCACGCACTATATTCAGAGTAAAATAGTATAATATCTCTTTTAATAAATTATTGTAAATTATTACTAATCTGTATTGCCACCTTTTACGTTTAGCTTTTGCCTAATCCTATCTGGCCATGTGACAAAGCTGTGTAGTTGCAGCGTGCAAGGAATTCACCTCATAACAGCAACTACTTTCGATGGTAGGGGGTTCTCTTCCTGCCACTATATTATGTTTGATATTAAGTATATTTGGTGAATACAACACATACCTTCAGTATTTCTGGATATAACACATGCAGCAGGTCTCAAAAAGAACATATGAGTAAATTTATTTTCTCTTGCCCATTCTGGAGTATAAGAAATGGCCGGAGATTCACTATCCTAGTGTTTCAATTTTAGCACTCTTCGAGGAGTCTCCTTCCATGACCACCTGCAAATCGATTGTAGTGACTGTATAATTTTAACAAGTTACTACATGTGTTACTATTCTGTGTGTGTAGTGCATCTGGGACAACCAGATAGGATTCTGTCGCTAAAACACAATAACATACTGATTCTCCCCTTCTTAATAATATGGTGTCACGAAGGTACGTTTCTGCTGCGCTCCATTCGACCCAGGACTTTGCGACTCAAGCGATCCCGCCAGCTGCAACGTAACTACACCACTTTCGGCGAGCAAGCAGGCCTAGATCAACTTTCTGCACTGCTACAGTATTTCACTGAAGTATTTTTTGAAACAGGTCGCTTGTCGATAGAACGTTTCAAAAGTTACTACTTTGTAAAACTGATAAATAAACATAAGCGTAAATAATTGCCCGTAACAACCAGATAGCGCTCAAAAAAATTCCAAGAGACGACCACTTGACTATAAACTGGCTTTTTGTGACAAGCTTGGTAAGTTGAACAGAGAGAATACAGGTTCGGTATGGCGGTTCAAAGATCTGAAATTCAGAAACCCCTGCCAAAATCAAAACTCCAGTTCCTCTAGAAACAATATGGTTTATACTGATCATAATAAACTTACCAAGTCGATTTCTTCGATATGTATCTATTTCAGCGAATTATATTCTTCCCTATATGAGGCGTAGAAAAGTTGCGACATCACGAGAAACTCTTTTCCACTATGCAATTAATACTTTCTCCGGTATAATACTACTTTCACGTTTGGAGACTATCCCCTAAATAATGAAAAGTGCAAGTTCATCAACATGAGCGCAAAAAGGAATCCGTTAAACACCGGTTATACGACAAATCAGTCAAATCTAAAGGCCGTAAATTCAACTAAATACCTTGGAATTACAGTTACGAACAACTTAAATTGGAAAGAAAACATAGAAAATGTTGTGAGGGAGGAAAATAAAAGATTGCGTTTTATTGGCAGAACGCTTAGAAAATGTAACAGATCTACTAAACAGACTGCCTACACTACACCTGTCCGTCCTCTGTTAGAGTACTGCGGTCCGGGATCATTCCCAGATAGGATTAACGGAGAACATCGATAATGTTCAAAGAAAAGCAGCAAGTTTTGTACTATCGATAAGTAGGGGAGAGAGAGTCACGGACATGATACAGGATTTGAGGTGGACATCATTAAAACAAAGGCGTTTTTCTTTGCGGAGGAATCTTATCATAAAATTTCAATCACCAACCTTATCCTCCGAATACGAATTTTTTTTTTTTTTTGACGCCGACATACATAGAGAGAAATGATCTTCATAATAAAATAGGGGAAATCAGAGCTCGCACAGAAAGATATAGACGTTCGTTATTTCCGCGCTCCGTTCAAGATTGGAATAATAGAGAATTATAATGAAGGTAGTCCGATGAACCTTCTGCCAGGCACTTAATTGTGATTTTCAGAGTATCCACGTAGATGTAGATCCTTCCATCCTCCTGTGGCCGTCGATAAAGTATTGCAGCTCCCGGTCGGTTAATGAGTGATCTTATTGCGGTTGGTGCTGTTTTCACTCTTTCGACAGAACCATAACAGTAAAATTTTGAAATTTGGCTGGAGAAATCAGCTTAGACTTAAAAATTTTGTGGTGTTTTAGCGTGACTTAGGTAGTGAAAACACTATAACCCGAATAAGTGGAAATCAGACACACAAAAATTGTGCTAATTTATGTACACAGTTGACCAATAATCAGCACCACGGGGAAAGATATCGAATTTATATTTATTGTGTGTATGCAGTGTAGTTGGAAGAATACGTGATTAAATTTGTAGGTGAATTTGGCATGTGTTGTGCGCGAAATTTAGAAGTGAGCTGCCTTCTCTGACAGCAACAAAAGTTATAGACGGGCTGGGAATCGAATCGATCTGAGCCTGGATGACAGATACGGGTACGTAATTCAATGCTGCTTCAACTATATGCCAGAACTCATCAATCGTAGTGACTGGTCAGTGGTGGCATGCCGGTCTTTCGACAACCCGTGACCTAACGGTTTCCGAGAGTGAGAGATATGAAGAACGTGGTGGCCAGAGTAACAGTCGAACACCCCCTGCAACCAGGTAGGTCAAGATAGCGCAGGTAACATCCAGTCTTCCGTTATCTTGTTGAAAGATAACGCCAGAGAGATCTCGAACACAGGGCACAGTCATTCGACTTAACGCGACAGAAATTTATAAAGGCTGTAAATTACCAGTTATTAGCACCATAGATGACCGTGTTGTGTACCCAGTGGCATCTCACACCTTCATGCCACTTGCTGGGCACGTATTGGGACTACGAATGCACTCTCACAATTTTCGTTCTCCTCAGAGCCTCCTCACACACATTCCTCCATCGTGATGCTGTACGCAGAGCCGGGATTCATATGAAAAGACGACATGCTGCCTGTCCCGTGTCGAGCGATGGCGTTGGGCGCACCACTGACGACAAACCGCCTCCTACTGCGTCGTGAAAGGAAGCCGAAGTAGTAGTCGCCGAGCTACTCCAGACACTGCTCTGTGCGAGTGGATACTTGTCGTGCTACAAACAAGCACATATCCTGATTCAAGATACATGACATGTCTGTACAGTAGGCCCCCCTACTGCTTATCCAGGCGATTAATAATTCTACCCTCTCGGGCGCTAGTCGCTTGGGGCTATTGAGATCATGCATGACGTTGAGTATGGCCCTCCTGAACCCATAGATTTTATTTTTATTTATTTTTCGTTTATTTTTATTAACAACACAACAGGCAGTAACAACCATAAAGCAAACACCAACACCACATACTAAGACTCTGGTAATAAAGGTAACGTCGCTTGGGAGGAGTAAGCTCGAAGAATATTCATTCCGAGACTCCTCCTCCCCAATGACACATTGTGTATTGCTTAAAGTATACTGTACATAAGGAGTAATGTATTATTCGTCTTATTACGTGTAGACAGACGTATATTCTCTTCTTTATGTGGAGCTACAATCAAATGGTTCAAATGGCTCTGAGCACTATGGGACTTAACATCTGAGGTCATCAGTCCCCTAGAACTTAGAACTACTTAAACCTAACTAACCTAAGGACATCACACACATCCATACCCGAGGCAGGATTCGAACCTGCGACCGTAGCGGTCGCGTGGTTCCAGACTGTAGCGCCTAGAACCGCTCGGCCACTTCGGCCGGCTAAGCTACAATCAATTTATTTTATATATCAGATATATTTTCCGTATAAACTATGTATAAAACTAGAAATGTAATGTATTTAGCTATTTAAGGAATACTGCAGTCAAGTAGCAATGAACTGCAGTCTGTTTCTACTAACAAATTTACAACCAAAAGTTTATTCTTCATGTAAGGCTAAAATGTAAGTATTCCATATATCAAATTCTCAATCAATATTAAATCTGTATAATACCAGGTGTACCTATCAAAGGCATGATACAGAATACACCACTACTACGAACAATAAGACAAACAAACAACTTCTAAATATTATGTAGTGTTCTGATATGCAATACTCAAAGTAATATATCAATACATACAAACAGAGTAAACACATATAAATACAAACCATTTCAAATGAGAATAGCTCGTGGTCCTGCAGGGACCTTCGCACCCGAAATAAGTAGAAATAGTCTCTTATCAACCAACAAGCTACTACGACTGTATTACACACCCAAATGTAGTATATCACTTCCCTCTACATATTGCAACTTATTTTCACCACATTGTATTACATAATTTTTTTACATTTGCATTATATAAATGATATTCTCCTCAACTATGCAGAAACAAATTACATAGAGCCACTTTAACAACTGTTAAGTATTCAATTCTCGGTAACCTTAGAGAAATTTTTATATATTATGTGCTTTATATTATTTAAAAAAAAGCATTAACAATACTAAGGAGTCTTTGCTGTTAGATTTAGAAGCATCCGACCCACCTTACATTTCAAGTCGGTGGTTCACTCTGTTCTGTTAATGAAATAAATAAATAAATAATAATCCCATAGATTACATATTCGAATGACTATGATAAATTTTTCACTCTGCAGTGGAGTGTGCGCTGATATGAAACTTCCTAGCAGATTAAACCCGTGTGCCGGACCGAAAATTGAGATCGGGACATTTGCCTTATGCGGACACATGTACGACCGCCTGAGCCAACCACGCACGGCTTACGACCCGACCTCACAGCTTTACTACCGCCAGTACCTCATCTTCTGCCTTCTAGACTCCACAGAAACTCTGCCGCGGGACTACTATTCTCGGAGGACAGGATATTGCGGAGACATGGCTTAGCCGCAGCCTGTGGCATGTTTCCAGAATGAATTTTCCAGTCTGCACCTGAGGGTGCGCTGATATGACACTTCCTGGCAGTTTAAAACTGTGCGCCGGATTAAGACTTGAGGGCCGGCCGCGGTGGTCTCGCGGTTCTAGGCGCGCAGTCCGGAACCGTGTGACTGCTACGGTCGCAGGTTCGAATCCCGCCTCGGGCATGAATGTGTGTGATGTCCTTAGGTTAGTTAGGTTTAAGTAGTTCTAAGTTCTAGGGGACTGATGACCACAGCTGTTAAGTCCCATAGTGCTCAGAGCCATTTGAACCATTTTTGAGACTCGAGGCTGTGTCTAAGCCATATTAGTATAATATCATTTCTTCCTGGAATATTAGATCTGCAAGTAAGATGGAAGATCTTATGTGAAGATTGGAAGGTAGGAGAAGAAGTACTGTTGGGTGTAAAGCTGTGAGGACGGGGCGTGTGTCGTGATTGTGTAGCTCAGAACATTTGCCCACAAATGGCGAAGTTCCCGAGTTCGAGTCCCGGTCCGTCAGACATTTTTTATCAGCTAGGAAGTTTCATATTTGAATGGCAGTCGTACGTTTACTTGGAAAGGGAGCAACAATAACGCGGAACGATAAACCACAGTCGTTATGGCCACGATACTTCCCTTTCGAATTCCGAGAAGTGTGGATAGATGTTTCTCCTTCTTACACGAGGCATAACACATCTTCTCGTAAACAACTAACATTCAAATGCAATTTGTGAGTATGAAACCCGTTGCGTAATCCTATATACAGAATATAGATCGAGTTACTCCTAGTTTGTTCAGTTGCGCTGAAACGCTGATGATTTGCACATTCTATCGTGTAATATACTTCATACCTATTTGGCGTTTGTTGTATGCCACCTTCATGGTATTGCTATTGTTTTGGCCATTAGTATCAAAAAACGTGACTATTTCGTTATTAGTAACGTTTGAGTGAGTTGAAGTTTAATGTTTCTGGTTGTCTGCCTGCAGCAAACCTGCACGCCTGAAATATAGCTACTTTCTAATCGCATAAATGTTCAGGTGCTAAAAAACATTGTCAATGTTACTTAAAATGGGTACCAAAAACACTAAAGGACCGTAGTAGAAAAGAAACACCACTATGTCTTTTCCATGCCGTCGCGGATAGGTTATCGGAAGTATAATGAGTCCATCAATCCCTGATTTCAATGCGGAGAGTATTTTTACGTTTTGTAACTGTGGTACGGCAAACCTCTGTAGTCGTTTAGACTGACTTTCGGCGCTATGAGTTCTGCTTTGTTCTCTGCGAAACCGGAGTTAATGACTTATCCACTTACCAAGAGGTCAAAGTTGATGCTCGAGACGTATTGCATACTCGAAGTGAGTCACCGCCCTCTGCGGTTGCGGAAACTACTTCTGGGAACAAGCCGCCGACATTTAGTTTCAAATGGAGTCACACATTTAGAGCAGGTACAGTACTCACTACAATCCGACGGCTCGCCCTTTGCGTCCCGTGGTTAGGATCTGTCTCGGTCGTAGGACTTCGTGACCTGAAAGTTCGTGACGTGGTGCTAATCTCGATTGTGGTTGCCTCAGCGCGTAACTGGGGTCATTGCAAAGACCGGTCCGTATGTTCCGGCTTGTGGCATAACAGCATATCAGGTTGGGAATGCGCTAGCGTGAGCGCTCCCTTTGGCAATATCAAAGCGTTGTGACCAGTTGCTAGAGGAGCAAATACTCAAGCAAGAACAGTGCAACAGACTTTTGCCTTAATTCAGTGTTGCTTCCGACGGCATGTGGATATGTCTGGAGCGACGGTTTTTAATTTCCATTATGGAGGACATGTAAGGTTGATTTCAGCGTAAATGACTAATTTTGCCCACCGACTTTTAGGAACCACTGAAGTGTTTAGGAATTATCGTTAGTCATCGTAGAGTCCTACCATTTCCCCCCGCTGTTACAAACAGTCAGTGAGTTCGTTACGAATAGTACACGGAAAGATTTGCGATCCTCATTAGTCGTGATAATTTATAGGGGCTTATTCCTGACTTTGTAAAGATTACGTAGCTCCTCACGTACATGACAAAGTAGTGAAATTTCTCTGGAAATGGGGTGTGAGGAAGCATTAACAAAGATGAAGGGGATCACGTCCTGCTGTAACCTATCCCGATTATCGAACCCATTTGCCTTACCATGTGACACCTTGAGATATTAGTAATCCTAGGAAATAGAATAACCAAAATATGCTATAGCATACACCTTCCGAAAGGCTACTGCAGCTTAGCATAATCATACAGCAACAACTTCTGTTGTCCCCTGTGTGGGAGATGGTTATCGATCAAGCAACACTCAAGTGGATGCTTGTTGTCAAAGATCCTTTCAATCGACTAACTAGGCTGGTGTTGCATCTCGAAGAGTTGAAAAGTATAGGCGGCAAAGTATGACGGTATGAAATACTGAGAGCTCATACTTACAAGTATTTTACTGAGATCAGGTAATTTTGTCAGGAATTAGTATATGTGGTCCTCGGATGGCAGACAGTAGAGCGCTCGGATCGAGTCTGCCGATTTTCGATAAACGATATTATTGTGTGATTCTTTCTGCCACCGTACATAAGTCGGGCGTGGTGGACTAGCGGTAAAACGCGTTCCTGAAAACCGTAAGATCACGATTCGAATCCGGCTCGGGCCACGGAACACTTCAGTATGTCTTTAACCTAGACTTCACCTTTCAATGATGCGAAGATTCGCCAGGAATGATTCGTGGTTCTTATTCCACGTTAAACTGTAGTTCCCCATTCCTCGGCAGGATTACTGGGGTAGGTTTGGGACACGTAAGCTGCCGAAGTGGCGACCGATTGAAAGACTTGAACCAGGTCATAGAGCTACACAGACTTATTACTACGATGGGCATTCAATGAGTCATGCAATACGTTTTTTTTCTAAAAGCAGGTTGGTTTCATTCAGAATTCCAATACACCATTTTACTCCCCACTCTTTTGGTTGGTACCTCTCTACTGATCGTCGTTGGAGCCAACATCCTGCTGCGTTAATAACCTCCTCATCCTCTACGTAATGCTTACCGCGGAGAGCATCCTTCATTGGACCAAACAGATATTCTTTATGGTGTTCTGTTAGACGGCGAGGAACCCTTCGAACACGCACCTTTGAGTATCCCAACTGATGGACGCATGTGTCCACGGTGTCCCACAGAAAATTCCACATCTCTTCAACCGAAATTGGCCGAGAAAAAATATGTGTTGCATTACTTATTGAAAACCCCTCGTACTATTACCAGATGTACGGATCATAAGTGATTTTTATTCAAACCTACTACGAATCACATTTCACACTCCTGGGTATAGATGAACAGCATACCATTCGTCCAGCAGTCGATGTACAGGGCGCTCATTTTAACTGAAGACATTGAAATATCTCGAAAACTATACACATCGGACCAAAAAAAAGTTAGCTCCAATCTGTTTGTCTCTGTGCCTCCAATGACACCACATGCGACCCAGCGACCCACCCTGTGTGTGGGTGGCGGGGGCAACTTTGAAATCTTCAATGAAACCCCCATCCTTTATGGCAGATTACGATTCTACAACAAAATCTACATGAGCTTTGTGTGAAGCATTTTCTTCGTTTCGGCACAGATGGCACTGTAGTCGGAGGAATAGAAATGGGTACTTATTCGTAATTTACGACACGCTGCTCAATGGCCCTTGAATATCCAATGGCACGAGGGACCCCGCCTCCATGCTGCGAGTATAGAACAGGCCAGTATTTCATAACTTTTAATTGGAAACTATCATATAGGTGAAGGATAGACAAATCTCATATTAATGTCGAATAATATATGTCTCGAAAAGTTTGCTCTGATAGTGTATCGTCTTGCTTTAGAGGTTACTAATGTACATGCTTAGTGGTCCTTAGATATATAGGGGGCAATTTGTAACGTAAAACTTGAGAAGTTGCATAATTTGACGATTTCAGTGTGTCAAACGGCATGCAGGTAATGAAACGAAATTTGAACAATGATGATCGAAAGATTAGTTCAGAGGAGGAGATATCAGAAAGTATGGAAGAGATAAAAACAATCGGTTAAGATTTGAGTACTTCTGTTGCACTAAAAGATGCCCCCACTTTTAAAAACTCATCGGTGGGTCAATGTTTCGCTCTACAGGATGAAGCGAAATTAGCACACTCGGGCTTCGCAGCGCGACTCCTCACATGCCTGCGATAAAAAAAAAATAAAAAATAAAAAAAATATCTCTCACAAAATTTCATCCAACGAGTGCATCCGGCAGAAAAAGGACGTTAAAGTGTAGCAATCGGGCAACAATGTAATCACAGGTATCGTAACTACCTCTGCCAGGACATACTAATTGCGCTGTACAGTTGGTGTAGTGGATAGAGTTTTGGGTTAACATGCGGGAGGTCGATGGTTCGTTTCTTGGTTGGGGTGCACTTTTTTATTTGCTAATTTGATTCTGCCATTTCATACTGTAATACACACCGTTTCTTACGTGACATGTATCCTAAATTTACAAAATTTTGTAACACTGAACATAACAAATACGTGGTTAGACAAATAAGAAATAGACAGTTGAAGCAAATAACCTGTCATAGGACAGAAGAACTACCAAAACAATATCAGTTTCGAGATGCTAAAGATGATAGCATAGTAAAATAACACATGTTTCTTATTTGGTAAATGTAGTCCAGGTGGTAGGGTATCTGGCATCTTAATCGTCAACAGCGATTGCAGCGGATCCTCTAGAACACATTTTCACTTTCATACTACAATTGTAGAAATGGAAGATTGGTCGCACCACTTCATCTACTAGATGTGAAACCTGTTTTCTTTGTACCATCCTCCAATGGTCCCATAGATTAGTACCAACTATTATTCTTGCCTCGTTCAGGTCCATTACATTTCGTTAGGATCTTACTTTACCAGTAGGACTAAGCAACGTGCTTTGAGAATAATGTCCAAACTCGGTTACTATTTGTATGTGTTATCACAATGGTCCCACTTGAGTCTGGTAACCGCATGCTGTTTGGTACGTCTCAATGCATAATTATTATTGTTCTATTAATGTGATTGTGGAAACATCACGTCTATTATCGTCAGGGAAACAGTGTAATTCGAAAACAAAAATTTTACAATTAACGGTGTCGGGATGAATCATGCAGAACAATATCTGTCAGAGGGGTAATGCGCTTTAGGTGGAACAGCGCTCAGGACTGACGGTGCGTTTATGCTGTATGCGCTGTCCACCAGACAGGGACTAGTAGCGAGCGGCATAACGCGCTCGTGACAGACTCCAATGTACAGTCTTAGACACAAAAACTGGCCGCCGGCCGGCCGCCACAGAGACTAAGTCCGAGTCGTTCACTTAACGTGGCCAATAAAACTGACCGCCCCTGACAACTCTAAGTCCGGCCATCTGCACAATCTGGCAACACTGTAAGATGCGGAAGTGTTAGGAAGAAGTGTTATCTACTTCCGAGACGTTGTCAGGTTGTCTGAGCCCGTGGTGTGGTGGTAATCGTCGTGTATTCTGAACTTATAGTCGCGTGTTCGCGTCCAACTGTATTATTATTTTTTTTCCAACATTTCGACCCTCGTGTAAAGTTATGAGTCTGATTGAACATCGAAGATAATTCGCTTCACATTCTGCCCACCAGCAATAACACGTACTTCCAGAAACAATTCCACAGGACAGCTCGTGGCTGCGTCGCGACCATAACAGCTTACGCTCGAGCGTTTCCTCGCACTGCAGCGGCTACCGGCCACCGGCCAGAAGCCACGCGCCGCCTGAAATCCGGCGCCGCCCATGTGAAAGCAGCGCGACGCTCTCAGTGTATGTATCAGCTGTCATTTTCGAATTTGAAGCGCTGGTTATCATCTTGCAGTTAAGCAATGGATTTTGCCTACTTGAAAATCATGAACTACGGTTAAGCATTGTAAAATTGAGTCGCAAGTGGAAATAGGTGTAACATCAGCAACACAACAGTTACTTCTGGTATAACAGAGGGGTGAATGCAGAGGAGGCAGTTAGAAAGATTTGAACTGTGTGTGGAGCGAGTGCTTTTGGGAAAAATACGCCAGATCGTTCTGGCATGCATGATTTTCCACATTAAGGAAGTCTCGACTACTGATATATGTGATGGATTACCATTTAACCATCATGCGACATTTGCATTCAAGAGGCAAAGTGCAGAAGTCTGGTGTAGGAGTACTGCGTGCTCTAATTCTAAACAACAAAAATCAACGGAGTGACTATTATTGAACGTCATCAGGTCGCTGATTGAGCATTCCTATGCAGTACTGTTACTGGTGACGTGTTATGGTGCCTTTATCGTTAACTTCCTAAGAAGAAATGAAAGGCTGAGCCCCACCAAAAGAGGTAAACTCGAGCAAAGAGTAGTGTGAACATAATATTTTACATCTTATAGCTCCAAAAGTGTGTTTTGGGCTAAGAATTCTGTCCCAAGAGTTGTGTGCATCACAGCTGGAATTTGTTGCCAACAGCTGAGACACCTTTCGGTCGCAGTGTAAGAAAATCGAGCAACGAAACTACATCACCTGTGCTACTGCATGATAACATCTCGGAAATAGACAACACTTCCTCCTAACACTTCCGCGTCTTACAGTGTTGCCAGATTGTGCAGATGGCCGGAATTACAGTTGTCAGGGGCGGTCAGATTTATTGGCCACGTTAAGTGAAAGACTCGGACTTAGTCTCTGTGGCGGCCGGCCGGCGGTCAGTTTTTATTTCTGAGACTGTATATGCATACACGTATCGAATTTTCTCATTGTAATCCTCTAAACCAATGTGGCAGACGTATGGCGTACACAAACAATGGATATGCGGGTATGCATCTTGTCCTTGGTGCATCTGATAACCGGACTGGTGTTGCCACCCATGAATATGATGCTAGATATCCTCTCGACGCAATCTAGATAAAAATGTGTTTCGTCCTCTGGAGTTGCACCACTGGGAGTCAGGTTCTCTTCTTCCACAATCGCGTGACAGAGGTTGTCCACGGACTCGCCGTACTCCAGCTACTGAGGAAGCTATTCTGGAGGTCATAAACCAAGAATCTCAGCGAAGTACATATAGCATAGCAAGGCAGTTGCGTGTCTCCTGAAAATCGCCATCAGCGGATGCAATTCTGTTAATGGTTCCAACAACAACAGGAAGCCAATGATGACTTCGTGAACACCAAAAATATGGTCGGATGAAGTAGCACTCACTCTTGAGGGTGTCTTCAATATGCACAATGACCGCCATTGGTGTGAGTTTACGCCGCATGTCACCCAGGTCATAGACCAAGAATCTCAGCGAAGTACATATAGCATAGCAAGGCAGTTGCGTGTCTCCTGCAAATCGCCATCAGCGGATGCAATTCTGTTAATGGCTTCCGTGGATATCAAGTTTGCTTTGGTTTCAGTGTCTGATCTGGAATATTGGGCGACAGGTGTTCGGGCCCCTACATGTTGCCTGACTGGTTGACTACATGATGGTGCACCTCCATATTCTAGAATGAATGTGCGACAGTATTTGGAGAGAACATTTCGAAGGGGAATGGCTCAGACGTGGAGGTCCAGTTGTATTGTCACCACGTTCACATGACCTGAATCCCCTGGATTTCTTCCTGAGGGGACACCTGAAGGAGAACGTGTACTATACTCCGTCGACGAATGTGGAAAAATTGGTAGCACGTGCTCATTCTGCTCCTGTTACTGTCGACACAGCTTTGCTGCGGAGGGTCCAGAGCTGTATGATCTGGCGGGTTGCACAATGTTTGGACCTGCAGAGAGGTCGCTTTGAGCATCTGTTGTTCTGAGGACAACGTATTCTGTTGTGAAGGTCATGTGGTCATCAATATGGACATTATTATTGTCACTGGTTGCTAACGTGCAACACCTGAGCGCTCATGTGACATGTAGTATAAAAACAAGTAGATGTTGTGTTATTGTGCCGTGTTATCATCTTTAGCATCTCGAATTGATATTTTGTTGTAGTTATTGTGTCCTATTACAGGTCATTTGTTTCAACTGTCTGTTTCTTATTTGTCCATTCGCGTATTTGTTATGTTCAGCGTTACAAAATGTTGTAAATTTAGGATACATGTGACCTAACAAACGGTGTATGTTACGGTATGGAATGTCAGAATCAAATAAGCAAATAAAAAAAAAAATGCGCCCTAACCCAGGCTCGAACCCTCGACCTTCTGCATGCTACCCCAAATCTCTACCCACTGCACCGTCTCTTTTTTTTAAATCTCATTTTGCACGCTTTTGTTCGTTGCATCTGCTTGGGGTGGACGTCGTAATACATCCGTTTAAGTTCGTTGTTGATCCATTATTACAGAGGGCAGCTAACCCTCTGACCGAACATGATGACCTACCGTGCCGGCGATCTGAACAGCGCAACTTATATATGCTGACAGAGGCTTACTACTCAAGTAGTTACATTGCTGCCGGATTGCCGCTCTTTAACGTCCTTTTTCTGCCGTATGCAAACGCCAGACGAAATTTTGTGACAGACATTTTTTTTATCGTTGGCATGTGAGGAGTCGCGCTGAGAAGCCAGAGTGCGCTAATTTCGCTACACCCTGTAAACAGGGACTTTTCGTAGTCAAGAGTTTGTTACTGAGCAATTACAGTGTCTATCATTGTCTACCTGCCCCTAAGTGCCAAACTGTCTGAAGTTCCATACTTGTTAAGTAATTTAGCCATAATTTACACCGTAAAGAAAAAACGCACGATAGAAGTCCAATTACTGAAGTTCAGCTGATAAGAGAGTAAACCTTACTAAATATTTCCTATTAATTCTCTTTTACAGGTTACGGGAGGTTAAGGATCACAGGAGAAGGAAAGGCGTGCAGGTATGCACATTGTGGTGAAGTTTAAGAACTTAATAGCTCTATGAAAAACATTTACTTACAAAACACAAAAGTGGAGTGTTCTCGTGAACTACATTTAAGATGGACCACATACAGTAAGAAAATTCAAACACTGTGGTTCCTTATAACTAAACTGTATAACCGTAAGAATAAGAACTATTGATAGGGGATTGGATTGGCTAAGATATGTTGAATAGATGCGCAGCTACTCACACACAAAGATTCAAACGCACAGAGAAATCGAAAGCAAATTTCACCATCTTCCAGTAACGACTGAATAGAACACGCTGACTTGTGTCTCAGAACGAAAATAAAATTCACTTGGCACACGATGCATGAAATTAATCACGACCGCTTCAAGAAACAAGTCGATTCCATCTGAATCTAAGTAAAATGGTAACGGAAACCTCTCTAGTGGGGATCCCACACTGTTCTTAATGATAGAGATTAAATCGTTATAAAGAGCCCTAACATAAAAGTGAACTGATTCCCATCCTAAAACGCTATTCAGGTTGTAACGGCTTATTTATATAGTTAGGTTGGCTGATGGAAAATTATTCTGTTACATAGCCTGGTACACTATTATGTGGATTGGGATTGGGATTTTTTTACAGAAGATAACTCGGGTCGCCACCTGAATTGACCTACTACTTAATTACACTGAATGTTTGCTTGGAAAGAAAAAACAAGTAGTGAATAGGCCTCAATTCACGAAAAATTAATGAAATTTTGAATACCTTGATAGTTCTTGATTAATTCTGTAGGAGCATCAGCTTTGGAACTGCTCTTAAATATACTTAAAAATCATAAAAGTGTGAACTGAGCTGGCCTGCAAGAGCCTCGATAGCGAAGTGGGTAAATAGCAGGTGAGTTACTAAACATTAGGAACGGCATTTAATATAGATATATTTCATGTTTAAATTTTTAGAAGAGAACCACAGAAAAACCTTAACCTAGCATTGAGTACTTGTTGATACCGAATATTGTTGTTAAAAAGGTTTGAAATGCATACATGAATAACACGACTATTTGAAATCGGGGGTCCTGCGGGAGAGATGGATTACTCACGCCCTCATTCAAACTAATAATTCATCGGAGAGAAAGAAGTCGTTCAATAACTTAATAAGGGAAACAATATTCAAATTGGGTTAGAGAGAGACTAACTTCGATGTTCGAACACTTTAATAGACAATTACTCCCAAATTTAAAAGAAACTACCCGTGGTTTCAATTAAGAACAATGAGCAAGAACTAAGTCTTGTGAGTAATTCTCCCATAAAGCAGGTGCCACCGAAAATCAATAATAACCACATGGCTATCCACTACCAAGAAAAATCAGATAAAATATAACAAAAATTCAAAACAAGATAGATCATGAAATCAAATAAAACTCCAGAATTTATTTAAGCAAAGAAACTGGTTCAATTGCTAACAAACAATCCAAAAGCATAATCTCAAGAACAAAACACGTGGTAACTGCTACCAACCACGCACAAAGAAAACTCACTCAAATCTGCACAAAACACAGTGTCTTTTTGTTAATATGACTACCGAATGTTAAAACCATAAGCAATGCTCAAATCAGTTACACGATTTATTCAGGAATCTGGTCACACTCGTAGATCCACGTGGCTTCATGCCCCGCAATCAAAAAAGTTATAGAACACAAAAGCAACACTGCTATGAATTCCAAAAATCGCGAAATTATTCTCAATTCCTGGCTAACAAGGGGAGGCCGCCAATTGTGAAATTCAGATTCGATTCATACTGCGCATAATAAAAGCTCATGGCCAGAGGTGTAATGTGGCAAAGCACCAAGATGCACTTCTCAGCCGTTGTCGAGAAAATCGACAATTAAAAGAAACCGTTGCGGTGAAATACTCTCTACGATTAGTAGTTTTCTACAGCGTCGTGGCGCAGTGGTAAGCGCTCGGGTTCGTAATCCGAAAGTCGCCGGATCGAATCTCGCGCCATGCAATTTTTTTTATTATTAGTTTTTTGTAATTCATATATATATATATATATATATATATATATATATATATATATATATATATAACTATTAATGAATTGCTTATGCATGTTGGTGAAGGCGGATCGCTCTCCAATTGTACCGCCTCCATTTTTCCGTTTTTTTCACAGGGTGTACCAAAACTCTCCCGTCAGCACTGATTTTCGACGATGTTATAAGTTGCGCTAGGGACCGCATCTACCTTCTTTCGAAGTTAGCAGTCAGCTACGCTGTTATGCGGCGGCTCGTTTCGGCCCATTCAACATCTGTCCTTCAAGTGTAACGAGCGAGTAACGGAGTTTATATTTCATACCTGCCACAGCGAATTTGTGTTCGTGGGGTCTCATTTGTAATTCGAACGTTTGACTTACGTTATACGTATTCGTTTCGGAATATCGTTTCTACGTCTTCCGTTAACTATACGTGGTTAACATTATGAAGACAATTAATAACATTTGTGAAATACAACTTTGTTTGCGGAAAACATAATGATGTTCGAAGTCGCCAGTTTTTCCACGACAAACGACTTTCAACAACTTATTATATGCATAATTGTTGCAACTGATTGCCGGGAAATATATATATATATATATATACACATCTGAATTACAAAAAACAAATACTAAAAAAAAAAAAAAAAAAGTTGCATGATGCGAGATTCGATCCGGCGACCTTCTGATTTCAAACCCGAGCGCTTACCGCTGCGCCACAACGCTGTGGAAAATTGTTAATCGTATAGACTATTTCACCGCAACTGTTTCTTTTAACTGTTGATTTTCTCGACAACGGCTGAGAAGTGCATCTTGGTGCTTTGCCATATTACACCTCTGGCCATGAGCTTTTATTATGCGCAGTATGAATCGAATCTGAATTTCACATTTGGCGGCCTCCCCTTGTAAGATGGTATCCCGAGTTATTCTACAACTGCTGAAACCTATTAAGAAATAAATTAAGTATTCACTTAAGCTGAAATTTATACATTCACAAATTACGACACTAAAGCTAAAACTAGATGTTACCTGTTCGACGATTCCCAGAGCAATGAGGCTGTTCGCTACTCATCCACAGTCCCTACAGCCGACCGGAACTTGGTGCACAGACAAGATGCATATTCCACCTGTGTAAACTTAACAAAAGCGACGTTTCATCGCTCGGCGGTGTCTTTCTGGTTGAGAAGAGTTACACTTTGCTAATCACAAAAGTTGGTTAAGCTGTCCCTACATTCCGAGAAAATTAATCCAAGTCCAAAGACATAGTATAGAAACTCCAGCACACGATATATACGCTTCCGAGCTGACAACTAGAGGGATGGAACAAGGAAAACATAGGGTGACAACGTAAATATGTCATGAGTGATTTTCTGTCTCAAATTAAAATCTTAGTGTGCATCTATCCAATGTGGAAAATGATTTAGACATGAAATACCATTCAGAAATAGTAATTTACTATCGAAACATCAGTATGGCTGCCAGATCAGCTGATCATCTTTCTCTCAGTTTCAATTTATAGAAGCACCGATACATAAGCGATGCTGTTCAGAAATATAATAGTAGATGTCAAGCTTAAAACCCAATGAAGTGATTTATGAAGAGATGCTTCGGGACACCCCGTCTCCCAAGAGAAAGATGAACAGGGCGTGCCATTGCCTTGGAAAGAAAATACCAAGCATTTTTCTACTACTGTGCAACGCCATAACCATCGAATAAAGAGAAAAAATAACAATTTTTGAAGCAGACTAAACATATCCTACACTCCAAATCTAATTTACATTATAATTAATCGCTAGTGTCTAAATTCTTTATTTAGCTGTAAGTGTGAATATTAATACAGACCTCCTATCGACCAGCAAAAACCACGGCACACAAACAAAACCATCATTCATGAACAATTAAGCGGTGAAATTAAGCAGAAATTTAATAATAATAATAATAATAATAATATATTGACTGTACAACAACGCAAGTTACATCAGAAGTAAAATCAATACACAGGCATAATATGCACTGCATTTGGACCAATGGTATACTCACAAAATTATAATAGTAGAAAATACCTCGAATGTACAACATACCTTACATCAATAATAACTTCACGAAACAGATACAGTATGGCTTGCATTGAAAAACAGTGATAATCTAATGTAATTACAGTGAAAAGCATGAACCAGACAAACTACGTGATTTCACAACTTTACGATTTCTTATTGTGACTATAGACTCCGTACTTTTGGAGAAATCGTTTTGTTAATAAAATCAAGTCACGAAGAAAGCAAAAAATTATCTACCATGTGACACATAACATACCATAAAATACAAAAGCAATAAAAAGAAACATGTTCTATTATATTGTATTGTGGATTGTGACAACTAGTGTTCTTCATTTTACATCAATCAAGATGTGATCCAACGTAAAATAAATTCATCAATGATTATCAAAAATTAATAACCCTAGTTGAGAATGGTAATTTAGTAAAGCCTCTTTGCTTTACCCAAATCCTGAAGTTCAATCATTTTTGTAAAACGCTATTCAAGATTTAGCGATCGTGTTAAATGAGCAGTCAAATAGTCGCTGTGTGCAACCCCCCCCTCCCCCCCCCCCCCCCCCCCCCCCACACACACACGATATTTGATTTTAGTGCTGCACTGAATATTCCACTTGTCAGTTACACAGCACAGGGGTCCTGGGGAAATGGTCGATTCTCGAAGGGGCTATCTGGAAGACAGTGGGATTCAATGTCACTGCTCTCAGTGATTACTGACATCCAGCTCCTACATTTACCACCTCATCACTCAAACCTCTTCTCAGATAACCTCTTGTATCTGCTTCACTGGATTTTTTGCGGATGACAGGCAACATGTGTGCATGCAGGAGGCTTGAAGAGATACATCAGTGCGCTGTGTGATACGCCTCTGAGTTGGAGAGCAATGCTTGTCTCAAGTTCGTGCGTGAGAGGCGAGTCTCGCATAGGCGCTGTTCGCACCTATACGACGACCACTGACATTCCATTTACAGATGGAGTTTGACGTCAGCGATGACACCCACTGTCAAAGCCACACCTGTTTCAGTGGCCCAACTTCTTCCATAATCCTGCGTTGCCGGGCCGAGCCAAGCACGCCTTTTCATGGGAATTGTGTGTCTGTGAGCTATGCGTTGCTAGCATTCTTTGTGAGGGTCGAGAGTTCGGGTGACAGGCTAGCAGTGAGTCACTGATTGATGGAGACAGTCACAGCAACTTTCCTGGACTCACCTCTTTGAGCGTAACAGATATCCTGTTCCTTCACAACCCTGTGTTGCCTAGTCGAGCCACGCGCGTCTCTTAATGGGAACTGAACATACAGTGCATACAGAGCATACACAGTGTCCGCATTCACCGTCTATCAGTAAACAGAAACGGCAAGGTAATGGGTAGTGTGTTGACTGATCTACCACGACGGATAAGACGCCTAAAGTCTTCTGGGTACTGGAATTCTGCAGATCTGGGCCACCCTCAGATAGGGGATTCCGTGACATCGGAGCTGCCAGAACTGGCTCGGTGCTCCAGTTCTGGTGACAGTTGGACTGAGACTTATATATGTTGATTTTATCATTTACTATGTAGGGCTCGTGATGTAAATTCATCCACATAAATGTTTCATGTATTAGATTTTTACAGAATTACGATATATTTCCATAGGATAGACTTCACAACATGGATTTCAAAAAATTATCTTAAGGCAATAATACATTAATTATTTTCCCTAAAGTATAATTTAATAAGTGAGTTTCTTATTATTGAGGCTATATTTGTACTTCTATTATAATAACGTCACAAAATATATTACTTTGTTTTAAATTTACTTTTTAATGTACAGGATGAGCTCATGTGGGTGTAAGATTATGTTTAATTAAAACACACACACACACACACATACACACACATACACACACACACACACACACACAAACACAAACACATGTACATTGATCAGCAAGAACCTTCTAATAGCCGGTGTGTACACCTTTGGCACCACATCTGCACACGCAAGTCACCCAATTCCCGTAAATTCCGGGGAGGGGTGGGGGTGGGGGGGGGGTGGAGAGGAGGAGGACGATGAGCTTTGACGCCACGTTCACATCCCAGATGTGTTCGAGTGGGTTCAGATCTGCCGAAATGGGGCGCCAGCACATCAACTGGGACTTACCATTGTGTTCCTTGAACCACTCCATCACATTCCTGGTCTTGTGACATGGCGCATTATCTTGTCGAAGAATACCACTGCCGACGGGAAACACGATCGTCATGAAGCGGTGTACGTGGTCTTTAACCAGTGTACGATGCTCCTTGGCCATCACGGTGCCTTGCACGAGCTGCACTGGACCCATGGATGCCCTCGTTAATGTTCCTAAGAGCATAATGGAGTCGCAGCCAGCTTGTCTCCGCTTCAAAGTACAAGTGTCACGGACCTGTTGTTATGGAATACGACGGATTTGTGCACTCCCATCGACATGATAAAGAAGGTATCGGGATTCATCAAACCATGCAACGCTCTGCCACTGTGCCGATGTCCAGTGCCGATGGTCATGTGCCAATTTCAGTCGTAATAACTAATGCCGTGGTGTAAACATCGACACATTCATGGGCCGTCGGCTGCGGTGGCCCATCGTTAGGAGTGTTCGCTGCACTGTGTGTTCAGACAAACTTGTACGCTGCCCAGCATTTAAGTCTGATGTTAGTTCCGCTACAGTTCGCCGCCTGTCCTCTTTTACCAGTCTGCCCAGCCTACGGTGTCCGACATCTGTAACGAGGGGTGGCTGCCCAACACCACGACGTCTCGAGGTGGTTTCACCTTGGTATCACCACGTGAAGGACACTTACCACAGCACTCCTCGGCCGCGCGGAGTGGGCGCGCGGTTAGAGGCGCCATGTCACTGACTGCGCGGCCCCTCCTGCCGGAGGTTCGAGTCCTTCCTCGGGCGTGGGTGTGTGTGTTGTTCTTAACATGTTAGTTTAAGTAGTGTGTAAGTCTAGGTACCGATGACCTAAGTAGTTTGGTCCCTTAGCAATTCACACACATTTGAACATTTGAGTACTCCTCGACAAGCCGTGCAGTTTCTGAAATGCTCGTGCCGAGCCTCCGGGTCATCACAGTCTGTCTTAGGTAAAACTCAGATAGGTCGCGCGCGTCTTACCCATTCTACTCACGGGAAGTACGCTCACTGATACTACATACATCGTGCGTGTATCTGACCTGCAGTCGTTCCTCGCCAGGTGACGCTGCTATCGCCTGCTGGAAGAGTTTATATCAACAATAGGTCGTATTGTTATGGCTGATCATTGTATATTCAGTTCCATGTACTCATACACACCTGATTGTTCACATTCTCACACGTAAATCTATCACATTCTTCACACAATAGAAAAATAGAATTGTTGGTACTAATTATAAATAAATTGTTTCCAAGTTTTAGCACGTCACAAGCACAGCCACATACAACTAAGCTACTACACAGAGTAAGTAACATACACCTCTTCTAAAGTTAAATCTATTAATAATATAATTATTTCACAAAGATTATGTGGAATTGCTACGGACACCTTATCCTCACCATGACATATTTCACCTTCATTGTCACCGATCTCGTAAAAAACTGCATTAAGGATCTCTCCTTCCATCTTTTTTCACCACATTCGTTGTGCCTGGGGTCAGCTACTTTCATTCCGAACACAAAATAGCAAATCTTGGATTTCTTACTTATCAATAAAGACAACCAGTAGGTCAATGATTATCAGTCCTCTCTCTCCTGTTCATATTTACATGTAACTAAAGGATCAACTTCTTACATTGTTTTGACTTGGAGCACAAACTCTCGAATTTCATAGCATTTCCACAATTCCAGGGGGAGGAGCGGGAAGGCAAATTACATGAATCTTACAGATTCATGGTAAAAAAATTCAGTGAGATATGTATGAACAATATGAAGCAATCATTGCTAGATTACCAGAGGAAACGACACCATACCAATAATTTTTCTTGTGATACTCAAGAGTCGTCAGCGTCCCAGTACTCAATGAAAGGCTTGAAGTTTGTTTTTTCTTGCAGGACCCAGTGTGGGCCCCGCACTTTGCCCGCAGTCAACCCCGCTGGTTCTCTGGTACAGTGTCCCGCGTCCTTGGCTGTGCAGTGTTGGGTTCAAAATGGTTCAAATGGCTCTGAGCACTATGGGACTTAGCTTCTGAGGTCATAAGTCCCCTAGAACTTAGAACTACTTAAACCTAACTAACCTAAGGACATCACACACATCCATGCCCGAGGTAGGATTCGAACCTGCGACCGTAGTGGTTTCGCGGTTCCAGACTGTAGCGCCTAGAACCACTCGGCCACTCCGGCTGGCCGTGCAGTGTTGGAAGTTACACTCCAAGACGACTCCCGCGGTCGCAGACACATCAGATAGCTCCGAACTCGGTGAAGCTCTCTCCCACCGCCTGAAAATTCCTCTCAATGTTCTGTTCCAGACGCTCAGCATGACAACAGGCTCCCTGGACATGTCAACCTCGGTGCTTCTCTTCAGTGGGACTGGAGGTGTCCAATGTCACAACCTGACACTCCGATGGAAGTCGATCCTACTCCGCCTTCACCACCCCAATCGGGCCAGGGAAACACCACTGACCTTGTCGAGGACTCCAACACCTGTCTTCGCCTCGCCACTGTCGCTCTGGGAGGGAGAAGAGGAATCGTGTGTCGCTAAAGCCGTCAAATGCCGAAGCCATACGGCAATACACTGCCGTCGGGTTGGTTGCCAGCTCAGCCCCTGCAAACTACACGACGATCCGACTCCGTCATTTGCAGCGCGACCTCCAGAGGGCCTTCGCATACACCGTATCACTGTACGAAGGGCGTGTAAGTCAGCAAGAGAGGTCGCTCATACCACGAAACTTTTTGCTGCATCCGGCAATGTCACGGGCAGCCAATCAGGAAGAAGTGTACCTCCGCCATGCGGGTATTCAGATCCGTGTCCGCGACGATCTCGGCGGTTACGACGCAGCTAGCCACGAGAGGAAGTCTGCTCCGGACCCAGCACTGACGATCGCTCGCCAGGTCGCCGCCTATGGACTCGGGACCTGCTCGTGAGCCTATTGGTATTCTGTCTGACTCACTTGAAAAGACTGTAAAAACTGTGAACTCGTACAGATAGTAACTTAAGCGTTAATCTGATCCAACGTGTTCCGCTCAAGGAGAGCGCAGATTTAAACATCTGATAGTCAACTAGTAGAGAACGAACTCTGACTGTGAAAGCCTTCCTTTTGTTCCAAGTACTTGCGTTTAGTTGTGACCTTATTTCCCTGTTAGGAAAGAGTTACAAAGTTGGCTACTTGTTTCTCTTGACTGTCAGGGGAGACCATTTGTGTTGAATTCATTGTACTCTTACATATAGAGGATTAGCTACATGCTCATGTGTTTCTTGTAGAACTGCTGAAAGTTGAGGACACTTCAGATAGCAGCGGAAATGGCCAGCGGAAATACGTTGTGGCTACCTTTACCAGCCTACACTGATAAAGCCTAAAAACATTATGACCCCTGCCCACCTCAGCGTTGGATGCCGCCTGGTGGCGTTGTGGGCACATGACGTGGTAACAAGTGTGTGTAAGGGGAGCAGACACGGACGGGAGATCAGCCTAGGAGAGATATAGGCTGTAAATGGTGAAATCCATTGAGATAAGCGACTTTGACAAAGGGTAGATTATTATTACGCAGAGCCTGTGAACGAGAATCTCGAAAGGGGCGAAGCTGGTCGAATGTTCACGTGCTACTGTCGTGAGCATCGGAAAGACGTAGGACAGTGAAACTACCTCTTGCCGCTAAATGGTTGGACGTCCACGACTCTTCAGAGAACGTGGTGGTTGGAGGCCTGCAAAAGGAGGATAGATGGTGATCTGCGGTATCTCTGGTGAAAAAGCACAATGATA
Source organism: Schistocerca piceifrons (assembly GCF_021461385.2). NCBI lineage: Eukaryota > Metazoa > Arthropoda > Insecta > Orthoptera > Acrididae > Schistocerca > Schistocerca piceifrons. The sequence goes on from NC_060149.1 coordinate 333,460,043, forward strand.
CTGCACGTACAAGTGTTTCAGAGGACACTGCATAACCAACAAACTGTCGGAGCCGTGACAAGCAGAATCAGTGATTTAGTTCGTTCCGAAAATAGACAAACAAGCTATTAAGCAGGTAGTCATTATGTTTCGGCTCATCAGTGTATACAATAGCTATTGGCTAGTATCCCCTAATGTCTCTTTGGTTCAGCAGAAAACTATGTAAGCCCTACACAAAAGTTGGCTAGCAGACGGACGTACGGTGTAGGAAAACGGAAGCATGGACCATATAAATATAGCACGGATAAGTAATACATATCGTTATGGCAGCATATACACACTTAATTTTTCTACAGATGTGTGAAACGTAAAATATACGTTGAGGAATTACATCATCTGAGTATGAAAGTGCCACTGTGGATGTGTAATGAAACTCTCTGCTGTTCATCCTTCTCCCCAGAATCAAAATCACAGATGCCCCGACAAACAGAGGTACTGAGAAGTGCAGGAAGACCGAAGTCAGCTCAATAGAGCCAGCTGAAGGGCTCACATTGAGACGTATCAAGATCACCGCAGGTGTCTCCAGTAATGAAAGCCGTGTAAGTGGCGCAGAAAGCACGGACCGTCATCAGTAAGTAGTGATAATCAAAGGCTGATACCTTCAGACGATGCGAATGTATAATTCTCATGCCTAGAAAGTATTTGGGAACGCTATCTGACTCTTGCAATTGAATAGAAATACACACACTTACATCTTTGTATTCAGTGCAACGGGAAAGATACGGGTTTTTATCGCTACACTTGCATCTGCCACGTTGAGCAGTCACTGGTAAACGCAGTCAACCGATCTGAACATGTTTTAGCTTTGTGCTTATAATAACCATCTGTGCAGTGACGATGTCTCCTCAGTTCTCGATCTGACATGTAAAATTAGTTAAATGGCCTGAATGAGCATCTAAATCCTGACTTTCATTCTTACGTAACATCATAATAGTGAGCAAAATTCAGTAACACAATGTCTGACTCAACTGGAAATTAATAGCATACAAAGAAGAGTCACTTATTATCTGTATCTTGTGAGATCGGAGTTTAGTGATTGATTTGTGATACACTTTGTGTGGTTGTACGTCATAAAGCAATGCCACAGGTTTCAATAAGATGACGACCATGCAACGTGGTATGCTCTATTAACTTAATACAAGTAATGATTGTTTACATTTTGAAGAAAAATCGAAATAAGTATATTAATAAGCAATTACACAACTGGCCATTAAAACTGCTACACCAAGAAGAAATGCAAGTGATAAATGGGTATTCATTGGACAAATATATTAGACTATAACTGACATGTGATTACATTTTCACGCAATTTGGGTGCATAGATCCTGAGAAATCAGTACCCATAACAACCACCTCTGGCTGTAATAACGACCTTGATACGTCTGGGCATTGAGTCAAACAGAGCTTAGATGGCGTGTACAGGTACAGCTGCCCATGTAGCTTCAACACGATACCACAGTTCATCAAGAGTAGTAACTGCCGTATTGTGACGAGCCAGTTTCTCGGCCACCATTGACCAGACGTTTTCAGTTGGTGAGAGATCTGGAGAATGTGCTGGCCAGGGCAGCAGTCGAACATTTTCTGTATCCAGAAAGGCCCGTGCAGGACCTGTAACATGCGGTGGTGCATTATCCTGCTGAAATGTAGGGTTTCGCAAGGATATAATGAAGGGTAGAGCTACGGGTCGTAACACATCTGAAATTTAACGTCCACTGTTCAAAGTACCGTCAGTGCGAAAAAGAGGTGAACGAGACGTGTAAACAATGGCACCCCATACCATCACGCCGGGTGAAACGCCAGTGTGGCGCTGAGAAATACACGCTTCCAACGTGCGTTCACGGCGATGTCGCCAAACACGGATGTGACCATCATGATGCTGTAAACAGAACCTGGATTCATCCGAAAAAATGACGTTTTGCCATTCGTGCACCCAGGTTCGTCGTTGAGTACACCATCGCAGGCGCTCCTGTCTGTGATGCAGCGCCAAGGGTAACCGCAGCCATGGTCTCCGAGCTCATAGTCCATGCTGCTGCAAACGTCGGCGAAGTGTTCGTGCACATGGTTGTTGTCTTGCAAGCGTCCCCATCTGTTGACTCAGGGATCGAGACGTGGCTGCAAGATTCGTTACAGCCATGCGGATAAGAGGGCTGTCAGCTCGACTGCTAGTGATACGAGGCCGTTGGGATCCAGCACGGCGTTCCGTATTACCCTCCTGAACCCACCGATTCGATATTCTGCTAACAGTCATTGGATCTCGACCAACGCGAGCAGCAGTGTCACGATACGATAAACCGCAGTCGTTATAGGCTACAATCTGACCTTCATCAAAGTCGGAAACGTGATGGTACGCATTTCTCCTCCTTACAAGAGGCATCACAACAACGTTTCACCAGGCAACGCTGGTCAACAGCTGTTTGTGTATGGAAACTTTCCTCATGTCAGCACGTTGTAGGTGTCACCACCGGCGCCAGCCTTGTGTGAATGTTCTGAAAAGCTAATCATTTGCATATCACAGCATCTTCGTCCTGTCGGTTAAATTTCGCGTCTTTAGCACGTCATCTTTGTGGTGTAGCAATTTTAATGGCCAGTAGTGATTTTACAGCCGCGCAAGGTACTCAGACGTGCAAGTACAAGATTTAGATTTAAGCCAAATAATAGAAACATTGTCTTCTTATCTCTCAGTTGTCGAATAAGTGAAAACTGTTATTATGCTGGAGCCAAGGTAGCCCCTGAAGGCCGGCAACCCATATTACACGACAAAGGACGGAGTTGTCTATGTCCAAGGCGTACCAAAAGCACCATGGTAAACACCGGCTATTTACATACAAGGTAATGAAAACAGACATTCCGAGCACTACTTCCTGCAGGGGGAGCTCGAGCCACGGCCTGCAGGAAGTATGGCTCAAATGGCTCTAAGCACTACAGGACTTAACATCTGAAGTCATCAGTCCCCTAGACTTAGAACTACATAAACCTAACTAACCTAGGGACATAACACACATCCATGCCCGAGGCAGGATTCGAACCTGCGACCGTAGCAGCCGCGTGATTCCGGACTGAAGCGCCTACAGCCGCTCGGCCACAGTGGCCGGCGCAGGAACTATCACTACGGTGAAACCTGATTGGCTGGAGGTAGCTATTTAGGGGCTAGAACCAGCCCCGAAGTTCAGTTCACTCCGGATGCCAACCGCGTGGATTTCGACGGCTGAAGATTACGTCTTCGTCTCTGAATTAGACTTTTACTAGTGTGTGTGTTACCACGAACCTTTGTGGAAATTTAGAAGTGAACTTTTGTTTGCCTCAATCAGGAGACTTTTACTGGCATCGTTATTGTTACCTTTCTTTTGTTTTTCAGTCATCAACCTTGTAAACTTACATAAATAAAAGTTGTGTTTGTAAAAAATTGCGAATTGTCAGACACAACAACTATTTTATACTTCTGGAGAGGGTCACATTTTTGAACTCAGAGTATGACGAAGTGAAAAATAATGTACGATGGTACAATCAGTTTCCATCTAGTTACATGTTAGCGACATAAGAGCTCCCTTGTTATTACGCTTCAGTCCAAGGCTACGTGTGGAGTAATCGCAAGCTAGCAATGTTAATCTAACCTCGTCACAAGAACTAAACTTCAACACAAAAAATGGATTGAATTGGTCTCACCAGATTCCTTACTCATTGTAGAATCTACACGAGAACATGGACCTCCACCAGACAAAAGCAGTTTTCTCTCAAAACATGGCTCCACCAAGAAGCATCCAACAGATCCTGAAGAGCACTCTTGCTGGAAAGTAAAATAGAAATGGTTAATATTCTTTCAAAGAGGACGAGAGACAGGGTCTACTACCCGTGATCTATTCCCACTGGTGGAAAGGGAACAGATCAAAGGGGTAGCTACAGAGTTGGCGATTTATCTAAACAGATTATAGCAGACTCGCACAAATTATGGCAAAGATAAATATCGCAGTTTACTTCAGACAAAATACAAGAGGAAAAATGAAAGTGCCAACTGAACACGTCAGATTGTAGGGACTGGGTTTTATGTCTGGGTCGTCATGGATTTTTGGTGCGATTACATTGTAGTCACGTCAGTGTCTAATATGATTAAAGAAGTGAAGGTTAGCCGAACACGTTTCTCTCATCTGATATTGCAAATCTTCTGTCCCTAGACTGTGTAGGCATCCATCTTCGTAATCTACTTGCAGGAGTTGGTTGTAAGGTGTCAACACCTTCCATCTAAACCCTCACATGATAAGCAAATCCAGTAGTATGTCACATAGCTCCGAATAAATCGTGACATTAAATTAACCAAAGTAATAAGAGTAACGAGTGAGCAAATGGAATACCACAGACTGACACAAGAATGCCTAAATGCATGTCATACCTTCCCACAGTGAGACAGACGCAGTTCCGAGGGGAGAAACGAGAACAGAAGCCGAGAGCAGAACCGTGTTAAGCTAGAACGCCCTACGATAAGGGACGGACACCCACGTCGCCAGCTAACCGCTAGGACCACCCCCAGCCCATGTAAAAGCTAGAGCCCTCCAGAAGAACAGTATAGATCTTACAATAACACTAAAAGGGCCACCCCAGACGCAAGTTTTAGTGTGAGACTTTTTCGCGTCTCTGTTACGTCAGGACCACCCCCCAGCCCATGTTAAAAGCTAGAGTCCTCCAGAAGAACAGTATAGATCTTATGATAACACTAAAAGGACCACACCAGCTACAAGTTTTAGCGTGAGACTTTTTCGCGTCTCAGTTACGTTGCAAACTTTAAAAACATTGCCCCAGCACGAAAAGTATAACATTTCTCATTGGATAGACAGAATTTTTGTAGGCGGAGCTTAAGGTTAACATTGAGACCCTGATTGGTCAGATAAAAGCACAGCCAGATAGTTTTTGTAAACCAACTTCGGTAAATTGTAGAAAGGAGAAGTTAGGAGAGAGTTGCTTCCGAGACGGCGAGGTGAGCGGAGCTTTGCTGGCCGCCGCCCCCTGACGAACACCGACAAGGTAATGAACGCACGCGATGCCGTATAACAGCGCATAAAGCTTCACTCAGAACTGCAGAAGTCTCATCTGTTACACCCCATTTTTGCGTAATACTAGTGTCGATCGTCAATTAAGGCTCATGGTGTTCACATTTGCCACTTGAAGTAAAAATCTTAAACGCGATGATTTTTCTGTTATATACTTATTGAGAAGCCACATCAGCCACTGTAATTTACGACAAGTTAGATAAGTAATTAAAGATAATTGAGGGTCAATGTAGACCATTTTGATAATTTCCTCTCTTGTGAAACTTAATTTAAACCTAGATTATAGATGTGATATGGCATAGGTCATCCTTCGAACCATTGTAGAACTTGGAAACCCACTCAGGGAATATTCGTTCACATTTTTGTTGAACGCAGTTGGTTTTTATCATCCTGTATTAAAACATTTCCTTTTATCAATAGTGCAATTTATAAACAATGTTTTGTGAGTAGAATAAAATTTCCAATGGTATACTTAACTGCTGTTTCGACGTTATTTTACCAGCTAACTAAAAATAGGAAAGCCTTGAACCCCTTCCCCTAAATTTAGTTAGTATTAAGATTCTTTTACAGGGAGCGCAGTGGAGCTGACGCTGAAATCATTAAGTATTTAGTTATATCATCGCTAGTCTCACTGAACTCTTCTGAACTCTACATGTCATGTGTGGGCTGGCGTCTCCTTACCAGCAACAGGTCCCAGGTTCAAACTAGTCAATTCCCTAAAAAACACGCTCAGAGCGTCGTTGCGCGAAAGTGGTAGGAAGACACGATATAGAACAAACAGACACCACGCAGAATGTTAGATGGTTGTCTAGTCGATGATATAGTCAATACAAAAGCGACAAGGGAAAACTGCAGTTAAATAAAAGGCCTTCAGTGAGGTTTAACATGAAAGTATATTTTAGGCCCAAAATGTATAATGCCAGGAAGTTCAATAACACAATGAAATCGAAAAACAGTAAAGAGAGAGCGAGGGAGAGAGGACTAATGTAGAGAGTTGAACCTCGAAAATGAGAAATGAACGGTAATCGAGATACGTTAGCAGAAACTGGGGAAGCACGTTAAGTATTCCTTCATTACGGCAGACGAACTCGCAGTGCCAAATGCGAGCGGCGAAATCGGTGTGACTAAGCGACAGCAGCCATTATAGTTGCTAGAAGCTCGCGGTCGCCTATCATACTACTCGAGTGCTATCTATTGCACAGACGTTGATATTTCCAAGGTGATAGAGAGACAAGCGGGTGCTAAGATAGCGTTAACTTCCACTTTGCGACTACTGATGGAGAGAGACGTCCTCCACTTTCAAGCAACTGCATATGACTGGACCCTGAGATCAGTTTTCAACGATTTTATTACGTTAGGAACGGTACCACAGTATACTTCTGCCGGAGGCGAAGAGGTTCCAAATGATAACATAACGTGGGAAGGAGGCGGTAACGGTTCCGGTAGCCCCAGTCTGGTGGAGCCACTCGACCGTTTGAAGTTAAGTTTACAACGCCTGTTTGTGGATCATATCTTCTAACTCTTATACAGTTGGTGTTGGCGAGGCGTCTCGTCGGGTTTGTAAGTAATGGTTCCAACTTTAAGAAAACACGCCATCTTGAGCGATTTTAATATTAATTGGATGGTGAACGGTAAACGTTTAGTCCCAGCCAGAAAATATTTCACCTTGCGGGCATGACATCGGTGGTTTTTGTTGGCGGTAGAAAATTAGTTTTAAAACTCAAACTGATCGATTTAATTAGTGAGTTTTTTTAATTAGGCAGTTACTAGGACCGTGTTCGGAACCAATAAAGTCGTCATATCGTCTATATTATGAATCTGTAATAGGATGTTACGGACTAATTTTATTTCACTTTCTCTCCGTGTTTCCTGGTGCTGGAAGGGGTAGTCTACGTGGCCTCGCCACGTTCGGTATCGTGTTAGTGGTCGGTGGGGGAAATGCTTGTTATGTTAATTAGAGGTATGCAAAGTGGCCCTATTTATCTGAGAATTAAAACATTTCCCTCCAAAATAACGATCAAGGCGTTCTTTGTCCATGAAATTAAACAAGAATAATGATGAACTCAGTTTATTACATTAAAATGAATGAAAAATAGTTTGATAAACTTTGGCAAGCCTGGACAATAGATCTCGAACGCGATCGATATAAAAGCGTATCAAGATAAAATTATTATATTTGAGAAAATTGTACCGTAATTGTCGAAGGATACTGTTTAAAAAACAGAGAATGTAACAGAAGGGTATGCGCTTGAATCTATGACCAGAGTTGAAAACATATTGATCCATAAACTACAAATAGGTCTTGAAAGTGACGCTTGAAATTACAGAATATCGGAAAAAATGCCTCGACTTTCCTTAAAGTTGGTCTCGCTGTAGCGACTAGATCTCACCATGTTACAGATGGAAGATAAAGTGGTTGCAAAATCAAACATTGGTTTGGTACGAACAACTTGCGTCTGCATAGAAGTTCGGATGAGCCGGAAAAGTGCGTAAGTCCCCACTTCATCAAGTCTGCTCGAAGAGGCGCCTGGTTGGAGAGACGACTGGCTAGAAAGAAACTCAGCTGGGGAGGCTCGGCTGAGGAGTAACTTACTCCCATCTGCTTCCTACAAGGAAAACTCCTCTCCCTGCGTTTCTCTATCGTCACAAAACCTTGATTGCCTAAAAGATAGATACTTAGAGCGCCGGCTAGTGAAAACCTGTTTTGAAAGATGCTGGAATCCTACTCTTACTGTCATTTCAGGGGGTTGTGATTTCCTTAAATCGCTTCAGGCAAATGCCGGGATGGTTCCTTAGAAAGGACACAGCCGACTTCCTTCCCCATCCATCCCTAATCCGATCGGACCGATGACCTCGCTGTTCGGTCCCCTCCCCCAAATCAGCCAACCAATCAACACCCAGATCGGCTCTTCGAATCATGGGCCAGTCTGACTGAACGCAATGCGTTGACCCCCACTAGTGTTGGCAATCTCTTCTATGAGTTCTCCTGGAGTTGTCTCCCTGCTGGCTATAATGAACTGCGGCACTTCTGCTCGCTAGCAGCCCATGGCAAGATGTCCTTATGGAGGAGGAGATTAGTGTTTAACATCCTGTCGACAACGAAGTCACTGGCGACGGGGCACAAGCTCGGATTAGTGAAGGATAGAAAATAAAGTCGGCCGTGTCCTTTCAAAGGGACTATCCCGGCATTTGCCTGAAGCGATTTAAGGAAATCACAAAAAACCTAGCGCGGTTCGCCGCGTCGGAGGTTCGAGTCCTCCCTCGGGCATATGTGTGTGTGTTGTCCTTGGCCTAAGTTAGTTTAAGTTAGATTAAGTAGTGGGTAAGCTTAAGGATCGATGACCTCAGCAGTTTGGTCCCATAAGACTTCACCATAAATTACCAATTTTTTACAAAAAACCTAAGTCTGGATGCCCAGATTGGAGTTTGAACAGTTGTCCTCCAGAATGCGAGTGCGTTGTGCTAACCACTATGTGAGTAAGTCTCAGTTTTTACAGTTTCTGACACACAATTCAACAAAACCTGGTCTTTTAATTTCAGAGAATGGGCATGTGATTAGTGCACAGTTGAAATTTCGAGGTGTTCAGATAGATAGTAAACTGTCGTTGAAAGCCGAAGTTCAGGATCTTGTTCAGGGACTTAGCGGTGCCATTTTTACTATTCCAACGGTATCTGAAGTGAGTGATCGTTCGACACGATAATTAGTCTACTTTGCTTATTTTCATTCGCTTATGCAATATGATATTATATTTTGGGGTAACTCTTGCCATTCTAAAAGGATATTTTTGGCTCAGAAACGGGCGGTTCGGGCAATAAGTGGTGCAAGTTCACGAACCTCTTGTCGACCCCTGTTCACGAGTCTGGGTATTTAGACATTGGCATCTCAATATATATATTCCTTACTGACTTTCTTGTTCAAATGGCTCTGAGCACTATGCGACTTAACTTCTGAGGTCATCAGTCGCCTAGAACTTAGAACTAATTAAACCTAACTAACCCAAGGACATCACACACATCCATGCCCGAGGCTGGATTCGAACGTGCCACGGTAGCGGTTGCCCGGTTCCAGACTGTAGCGCCTAGAACCGCTCGATCACTCCGGGCGGCTGTCATTTCTTGTTAACAATATTAGCTTATTTCCAAGACTAAGAAGCTTTCACTCAGTTAATAATCAGCAGAAATCAAACCTGCATTTGGATCGGACTTCCTTAACTCTTGTGCTGAAATGTGTGCAGTATAATGGTGCATACATTTTCACTAAGCTACCACTAGACTTAAAAAATCTTAGCAGTAATTCAAGCTCTTTAAAATCGAAAGTGGAGAATTTCCTCATGGGTCACGCCTTCTATTCTGTCGAGGAGTTCCTTGAGAAATTGAGCTGGTTCTTGTTGTATTATTGATTGCGTTTACTTAAACTTATGGCTTCACTTTTTCGGGTTCATAAACATTTTATTTTTATCTGTTATTACTTTGATGTTTTAATTTCATTTACTGACACGTTCCATGACCTTGGAGATTTGCTCCTCAGTTTAGTCTTTCGGAACTTCACGTGTAAACAAAAATAAAAGTGAAACCTCACTCGGTACTCACGTGGAGACTCTTATTTAGGCGAACTTGTAATTCATTATGAAACTGTCATCTTCTTAGTTAAATACTGGCAATCACTGGTACTGATACACATTTCAATTATCCATGGGTTTTAATTACTCCGGTTTCGTTCGTCTTTTTAATTCTGGTTTTGTATCAGTTACGGTACAGTTTTGGAAAAATGGTCGCTTAACAGTCTGTCCATGTCATTTTCAGGATTCACAATCTCTCGCTAACCAGCACATACGTCAGTATTTACCAAATTTTAAATCTGCATAGTCATGAACGAAAACTAATAAAGCCAAAAACATGAAATAATCTATGTAAAATTAAAATAAATGGTTACCCAGGGACTAACTCGTTACAATTATTTATACTTTACAAGAAGAAAATTGACATTTATTACAACCCTTGAAACACTTTCCGTTGTTGGCTATTTTCAGCTGAATTTTGATCTTAACAAAAGGAATCTTTGATGACGTTTTATACTGTTGGTTTGATTTGAATGCGTTCATATATTTGTTCAATTATTAGAGGACAGGTTGTCCCCAGGTGACATTTTGTAGTCCGGAGTCTGAATGTGCCCCACCAAGTGGGTGCACTCCAACGCTAGTTTCGTGAGCATAGTGCCCATTTCTAAGGGAGCACTGTTTACTCAAAACAGTTTCCTCTTGTATTTGTTGGCCTGGCTGTCATGAAAAGGACAGCTGTGCAGTCTCTGTGAAGGCAGAGAGGAGTGTTTTCAGGCATTCGACATAGCCTGGACCATTCTCTAGGCAGGCTGCAGCCACAGGGCATCCAACAGCTGGTGGGGCCCACTTGCACACCTGGGTGATGACAGCTGGTTCTAACGGACAGCGACTACCTGTCGTTACACTGGGGATCTGGAACACAACCTTTTAGTGCCTCAGCAGACTAATTGCACTTTCCCTTCGGGCCTAAGAGGCGACCACTCGTCCCCAACTGTTATTTGAGGCAGTCCGGCGATCTGTCATCACAAGCCTTTAACAATGAATGAGAAGGACACAAGACAGGGATGAGAATTCTCAGTATGTATTATGCAGTCGCAAAGGCAACGGGTTCTGCAGATTTGCTGTGAAACATCAAGAGGTAGTTTGTGCTAAATTTGCCGGCATGCAGCAGGTGAAGAAATTGTTGGTAAGAACAGTAAAATTTCTGAAGTCACATGCATTAGTCCACTGTCAGTAACAACAGTTTTCGATGGAACTGAACGGACGCTATGGAGACTTTTTACATAATCCAGTCACATTAATGTGACCATCGCCTATGTTAGACATCAAGGTGCAAGAGCCACTCACAGATGGCAGATGGCAGCACTAGGAATAAATATATAAAGTGTTTCGAGGAAGGGAGGGGGGCGGGGATGGGGGTGGGGGACGGATAACAGAGCAGTGGTTGTCGTAAGGCGGAAACGGATAGATTTATCTGACGACAAAATGGGCTTGATCATTGGCATACGGGCCAAAATTTGGAAGCATTTCCGAAACGGCTAAGTTTGTAAACTGTTTGTGTGGCGTCGTGGTTAAAGTATACCGCGCATGGCTACATGGTGCTATTCAAAACCGGTATCGAGGCAGCTGTCATGCACTACGGGCCATAGATGAGAATAGTGAGCCAAGGCTGCGGAGATGTGCACAGCCAAATAGATATTAAACTGTTGAGCAGCTGACCGCCCAGACCGACCAAGGGGCTTCCAGCTGTGCCTCCTCAAGGACGTTAAGTGAACGTTGCTGCGTATGGGCCTCCACAGTAAGCACCTGGTTCACGCACCCATGCTGACTGCTGTTCATAGGCGACAAGGGTGGAATATTGACGCCAGTACCGCAACTGGACGTCCACTGAGTGGCGATAGGTGGCCTTTTCAATGAAAAACATTTTATGCTCGGTCCTCGGATTGTTGGAAGAGTTGAGGCTGGAGTAGGCAGTGTTATGATCTGGGGAATATTCCCTTGGCATTCCCTTGGTGATCTCGTTATTCGTGCATCTACTCTTGGGACCATGTCCACGGCTGCATGCAGTTTGTTTTCCCTCAGCACAGTGTCATCCACTGGCAGGACAATGCAACGTGTTACACAGCTCGCACTGTGCGTGCTTGGTTCGAAGAGCACCAGAATGAGTTTGCTGAACATCAAGTGACCACTGATATAGATATGTTAGACATTTCAGGATTTAAGCTAGTTTCCTACTTCGACAGAGCAGATATGGATGGAGGAGGAGTTGCCACATTTATTAAAAACTGGCATAAATTCAAGAAGATTGACATTAATAAATTCTGTTTAGAGCAGCATCTAGAAGCATGTACAACAGAAGTAGAGTTCCATAACAGATCCTATATAATAGTAACTGTTTACCGAGTACCTGCAGGAAATTATAATCTATTCATAAAGCATCTAGAAGCTCTATTGGGTTATTTAACAGGAAGAAACAAAGAAATTTTGATTGCTGGTGACTTTAATACAGATTTTCTAATGCAATCTTCCAGTAAACATTTACTGCAGTTAGTAATGTTGTCTTTCAATCTAACTCACACTTTAAACTTTCCAACTAGGATCACTAAATCCTCAACGGCTGCCATTGATAACATTTTTATAGAGGAACAAAATCATATCATAAAACCTGTAATAAATGGACTATCAGATCATGACATGCAGCTCCTTGTCTTAGATGAAATTTCTAAGCAGATTACCAAGACTGCTAAATCTGACTACAGGAGAGTATTCAATCAACCAAAAATTGAGTGTTTTAGAAAACTGCTCGAAGATATGAACTGGAAAGATGTTTATAGTGCTCATGACATGAATGAAAAATATAACACATTCATGAACAATGTCAGTACCATGTTTGAAAACTGTTTTCCTCTAAAAGTTACTCAAATTAAACAGAAGTCTATAATAAAACTATGGATCACACAAGGAATAAAGATTTCCTGTAAGACAAAAAGAAAAATGTATCTGTCGACCAAGAATAGCTCCAATGCTGATGATTTAGCTAAATACAAGGAATACTGCAAAATATTAAAAAAAAGTAATTCAGACATCTAAACAAATGCACTACGAGAAGAAGATAGCAATGTCAGGGAACAAAATAAAAACGATATGGGATATAGTGAAAGAGGAGACTGGTAGAACCAGAAAGGAACAGGAGCAAGTAGCACTACGTGTAGATGACACATTAGTAACCGATGGGCATAGAGTGACAAATCTATTTAACAAGTACTTTATATCCGTTACTGATAGAATGGGATTGTCAGGATCAGTAAATAATGCCCTTGAATATCTCAAACTAGCCTTTACAAATAGCTTCATGTACATGAATATGTCACTCACTTCACCAAAAGAAATAACTTCCATAATAAAATCTTTAAAAACAAAGCATTCTAGTGGTCAAAATGAAATATCAACAAAGTTAATTAAGGCATGTTCTTGTGAGTTTAGTACAATTCTAAGTTACTTGTGTAACTAGTCAATTGTAACTGGGACATTTCCTGACTGGCTAAAATATGCAGATGTTAAGCCTCTATTCAAGAAAGGGGATAAAGAGATACCATCAGATTACAGACCGATTTCACTTTTGCCAGCATTCTCAAAAATTTTATAAAAAGTAATGTACAGGCAGCTTCTCAACCATATGACCACAAATAACATATTATCAAGAACACAGTTTGGATTTCTGAAGGGTTCTGATATCGAAAAGGCTATTTACATGTACAGTGAAAATGTACTTAATTTATTAAATAACAAGTTGCAAGCAGCAGGTATTTTCTGTGATTTGTCAAAGGCATTCGATTGTGTGAACCACAACATTCTTTTAAATAAATTAGAATTCTATGGTGTCATGGGCAGTGCTGCAAAATGGTTCAAGTCATACCTCGCTAACCGAAAACAAAGGAACTAGTGAATTAAGTCATCAGTCATCATCAGAAAGGTAAGAAATTACATGTGGTGTCCCACAAGGATCCATCTTAGGGCCATTGCTTTTCCTTGTATACATTAATGATCTCCCATCAGTTACACTGCCAGAAGCAGAGTTCGTTTTGTTTGCAGATGACACAAGTATTGCAATAAATAGTATGTCGAGTGAAATTCTAGAAAGATCTGCTAATGATATTTTCATGGATATTAATAAATGGTTTAAAGCCAACTCACTGACAATAAACTTCGAAAAGACTCACTATATGGAATTCAGAATCTGTAAGAGGTTTCCACCCAGCATATGCATAAAGTATGAAGAAGAGCAGATAGAAGAGGTTGAGTCTTAAATTCCTGGGATTGCAACTTGATAATAAATTCAGTTGGGAGGAGCACACCACAGAACTGCAGAAACTCCTTAACAAATCTGTATTTGCAATTCGAGTGTTAACAGACATAGGCGACATAAAAATGAAAAAGCTTGCATACTTTGCCTACTTTAATTCCATAATGTCATATGGTATAATGTTTTGAGGTAACTCTTCAAGTCAAACAAAAGTTTTCAGAGTCCAAAAGCGTGTAATACATATTATTTGTGGAGTAAATTCACGGACGTCCTGTAGAAACCTCTTCAAAGAACTGGGTATACTAACTACTGCCTCTCAGTATATTTACTCATTAATGAAATTTGTCCTAAATAATATATCTCCTTTTCCAACAAACAGCTCAGTTTATACATACAATACCGGGAACAAAAATGATCTGCACAAGGACTTAAAAGCACTTACATTAGTTCAAGAAGGGGTCCACCACTCAGGAACACTCGTCTTCAATAATTTGCCAGCAAACCTAAAAAATTTAGTTACAAATAAAGATCAGTTTAAAAGGGGCCTGAAAGACTTACTAGTGGCCAACTCCTACTCCACTGACGAATTTTTTAATAGAAACAAATGATGTATTGTATATATTCATACTATTAGCATTGTTATTTAAGCTTAAGAAAATGACATGTTCCACATCCACGAGGATCTCCTCAACACTGATCCATGGAACGAAAATCTAATCTAATCTAATCTAATCTTCCCTGGCCACAAAACGCCCCAATCGAGATTCTGTGGGACCACCTATGTCAGGCTGTTTGCGGAACCAAGAAACCTAGTGCAGCTGGCCATGGCACTGGAATCAGCATGGCTCCACTTCTCTGTCGGTACCTCCCAGAACCTGGTTAACTCTCTTGCTGCATGTCTCGTAGCGGTCCGCCCTACAAAAGGTAGCGATTCAGGCTTTTTAAAGGCGGTCACATTCATGTTACTGGACAATGGATATTACTGCGAAGTACGTTGGTTAAGTCAAACAGCAGAGCTGGAACGATTTTTCGATTTAAAACATGCTATCGTCGAATTTATGAAGAATAAAAGGAGAGCGGGAGCGAGAATTATAACACTCGCAATGGATTCCGGACCTCGCATTTTACATGAACTTCACTGTCCACAGTAAGACACTGCAGTGTGAGAAAAACTTCTTTATGATTTGAAGAGGATGCATTTAAAAAGAAAATCGTGTTATAGAATTGACGCATTCTGACAAACACACTCCTGCTCCCTAAGCTCACTGCCGCTAAAGAAAACTCGAAGCTTGAAGAATTCATTGTTGTCGTGCAAGTTTAGGATAGTTTCATAGAAGCTTCGAGGACACTGCGAATCTTACACTTCTTTTCGAGACCGTTTGCCTTTGCAGTTGAAATAGCCACCGTGCATGACCAGATGTAACTGACTGACCTGCGAGGTAATTCCTGTTTCAATATCAAATTCTGTTACGTTAACACTGTCCAGGATGTGATAAACTGAGTGCGAAAATCTATGAAACTGTCGGCTTCTGTCCGTATGGTTACTGTTAGTAACAGATAAAACATATATTATGTCTTCACTGAGCTAAGAATAATGAAATAATACTGCAAATTTGTTTTGTTTGTGATCTATGTTGTTACAAAATTTAAAGTATAAAACCAAGTAGTATCAGTGCGATTGAACTGCCATTTAAATGCGACACGTTCGCAGTTTCCCGCTCTTCCGCCTCCTCGGCCTCAAACTGTGCTGTGGCGGTGGGAGAAATGTGAAGCAAGGCTAAGTGCTATGGCACTCGTGCCGGAGAACGGCTTACGAACCGTATTGTAGGTCACCCCTGGTTTACAGAGTAACACATCTTACATTAACATGTACTTGGTACAGTAACGGTAAGAAATATATTTAGGAATAAAATTTTCTATTTTCTGTGGTCACATTTTTCCTCAGATAGGGGCTACCCAGTTGGTGCGTTTTACCTACACCGTGCCTTTTCAGCTTTCATACTGTATAATTACATTCTTAAACTAACTTGTACTTATTAACTATTACCTAATTAATTCCTGTACGTGTCATTATAGTCTATTCAAAATTACTTCAGGAATGACAGATACGACCGAAGTAATAGGGAGGAAGCCCAGGTGAGAGGCGCGGACTATATTAAGACAATTCACGAGACCGGTAGCCACATCGAACAATCAAAGTTAGCAAACTTTCGCTCCAGCACCACAACATTTCCCGCTTGCACTGTGCTTCAGTTTCAGTCAGCTTGCAGTTATGTTGTGATCATTGAACCCTGTTACTCTGTGTTTACTTTTACGGTAGTAGCAATTGTTATTTTTTTATTACTGTTATTTTGTTATCATTATTTGTAGTGTGGCACTGAATAGTGTCAATAGGAAGGCCGACGAAAGTTATGAGTGGAAAAGTTCGACATATTTATCTTGACCAGAGGATTTACATACAAGGGCAGTCAGGAGACACTGTTTACGCGTTAAGTGCCTACTTTGAGACTGAAAACCGAGAGGGGAGGTGACTTGAAGACGGCAGCCACTACTGCACACCTGGCTAACAGTGCGGAATGCGCATTAGAAATCAGGAAGGACTCCAGACAGAACAGCGTACGTCAGGAGGAGTTCAAAAGATACGAAAACGCAATACTGAGACAGTTCGACGACCAGAGGAGTATTTCAATTTCACGTATTTGATTTCGGTCAGGAAATTCCAACACTATAAACACTATGGAAACATTTTACACCCAGAAACTACGGAAGAGACGGTAGGCAACCACATGAACTGAAGTGGAAATCTTGGAATAATGGGACACAGTGGAGTAATAATAATAATAATAATAATAATAATAATAATAATAATAATGGCGGCAACCACCCACGTGACAACCAAGGATGGCAAGGCAATCACCAAGATAATACATAACTAGGAATAGGGGTAAGACCGCCAAATCTGGGCCGTGTACGAATTGAAGAAGTAGATAATCACGACTGACTGGACCGTGGGTTGGGCAGGACTAAGAAACAGCCCGCAAATAAAATCGAATTCAGTCATGTCAGTATTTTAGAATACGAAGATATAGAGGAATTACTACTATAAGAGAAGGAAGACGTATGAGAGAAGGTGGTCTGCTCAACGTAAGGACGTAAGAGCGCACCGTTAATTGTGTGAACTTAGGTTGTAAATCGTCGGGTAGAGGCGAAAGATTTATAAGATGGCATGATCTGCGCGGTGGCGTAACAACACGCCGCAAGGCTGTCATATTGTTGTAACCTGACGTGAGGACGTTAAGTGCAGTACTTTAATCGCGCAAAATTAAATAAAGATAGGTAGCACAGATTTATAATAGTAGTAGTCACAGAATTAGTTCCGGAAATGTCTGTTAAATGTATGAAGTAATAATAGCGAGATCGTCGCAATCGTGCCTTTGAACAGTGATCATGGTATCATAGCAATAATTTATATTTCTGCAGATACCAACAATTATGTCGTATGTACTATCTACAGCCATAAAAAATCGTGAAGAAGCAGAAGAGGTACCAGTGACACCATCAGAGGAATGACCACTGGAAGCAAGGGATAAACGAGAAAAAATGGTTCAAATGGCTCCGAGCACTATGGGACTTAACATCTGAGGTCATCAGTCCCCTAGACCTAGTACTACTTAAATCTAACTAACCTAAGGACATCACACACATCCATATCCGAGGCAGGATTTGAACCTGCGACCGTAGCGGTCGCGCGGTTCCAGACTGAAGTGCCTGTTTCTTATGTTCAGAGGAATAACCACATGACATCCACGTCCAGTCAAGAGAAAGAGGTAGCCAATGCTTTCGAGCATACAGTATCTACCAAACAATAGCATAAGAGTAGAGTAGACATGCTGGCCTGTACGTTTTTGAAATGATTAACGAGAATCATAGATTTTGAAATTTAGCCAATACTAATGACCTTGGTCGTGAAATATACATTGTTTGTACTAATCAAAATATTTATTCTAAATATGACAGGCACCCGGAGGACAGGAAAGGAGCCAAAATAATATTTTTTGTGTACTTAATAATAACCAGAAATTAATCTTACATAAGTAAGTGAAGGTCTTTGTATTCAATTTCTTCTGCAAACAAATAGAATTTCCAAAATATGTAAATTTAAATTACCTAACTATTGACTAATTCTTTATTCAAATAATAATTTTGTTTATTATGTTTGTTCCCCTGTATAAACTCATGTAAAAAAGATGTCAATGATTAAAATTGTACTTCTTAGTGATTGCAGGTAATAAGACGATAGCAGCACGATGGCACGATATTCAGTGACGGCAAAACGGAACGATACAACTGATGGGATGACTGAACCGATCAGGAAAATATGACAGCGTCCGGGGCTAGCGAACCTGAGGCCGCGTTCCAGACAGACACAAAAGGAGCGATAAGCTCGTCAATGGTTCAAATGGCTCTGAGCACTATGGGACTTAACATCTATGGTCATCAATCCCCTAGAACTTAGAACTATTTAAACCTAACTAACCTAAGGTCATCACACAACACCCAGTCTTCACGAGGCAGAGAATATCCCTGACCCCCGCCGGGAATCGAACCCGGGAACCCGGGCGCGGAATGCGACAACGCTACCGCACGACCAAGAGCTGCGGACAAGCTCGTCAATGGGCAGACGGGTCTACAGTGCTGCTCACCCAGGTAAAGACTTGAGGAGGCTTGACAAAGGCACAGGAATAATAGTAACGTGTTGCACAAGGTCTCAACAGTGACAACAGAAAAGGAAGATAAACAGTTAGGCATATAGATACAGCAGGAAGGACCACGGCTAAGCGGATGAAATCAGTGTGGCGCCGAAGGATCTATTATCACTTTCCTGTAACGTCCTAAATGTACAAGGAGTGACTTAAACGTCACAAACGTAGCCTTTACGTGTATCCTTGCACGTCCTAAAAACGAACTGAGTAGAACACAGTGGCTCACGTTCCGAAGCAAAAACCAACCATTACGCCAACCTTCCTCACAGCAACCTATGTCCCATTCCTAATAGCAGTAGTATAATCAAGAAAAAGAGGACATGAAGAAAGAATAGGTGCACTAAAATTAGCAGCGACAGCAGAAGAAACACGAGGAATCATAATGTAGACAAATATACATACGAGGGTTGGAACTTTAATAGTGACAACTATTTATTTACGGCTCGTACAAAATAGATACGTGTTTCAAAGTTTTGATGACCTTCAAAGTAGTTACCAGCATTGGGTATAACCCACTGCCAGCGATACGGAAGTCGTAGGATACTCTTATCAGAGGCCGGCCGCAGTGGCCGAGCGGTTCTAGGTGCTTCAGTTTGGAAACGCGTGACCGCTACGGTCGCAGGTTCGAATCCTGCCTCGGGCATGGATGTGTGTGATGTCCTTAGGTTAGTTAGGTTTAAGTAGTTCTAAGTTCTATGGGACTGATGACCTCATATGTTAAGTCCCATAGTGCTCAGAGCCACAATATCATCTTAGCTGTGCCAGTTGTGTTGACGGTACGACTGTGGAAGTCGTAGGATACTCATAGCAATGCCAGTTGTGTCGACAGTTCGAGCGGCGCGGTCTATTGGCCGACGAATTTGTAGCATTTCTGAAGCCAATTCTGTGAAGCGTTTCCTTCAGTTTAGAAATAGAGACGAACTCATGAGGGCTTAAGTCAGGGGAGTGCAGTAGGTGGTATAGCACTTAGCAGCCCCATCAGTGAAACAAAACAGTAATAGCTCGCACAGCACGTGCTTGAGCATTGTCCTGCAAAATGATGGCCAGGTCCTGCAGAAAGTGTCATCACTTCTGTCTCTAAGCTGGTCGTAGCTTGTTTTCCAAAAATGAACAGCATAGAGACAGAAGTGATGGCACTTTCTGCAGGACCTGACCATCATTTTGCAAGACAATGCTGAAGCACGTACGGTGCAAGCTGTCACTGATTTGTTTGACTGATAGGGCTGCTAAGTGCTGTACCACCTACTGCACTCCCCTGACTTAAGCCCTCGTAAGTTCAACTCAATTTCTAAACTAGAGGAAACACTTCACGGCATTCGCTTCAGAAATGCTAAAAATTTGTTGGGCAATAGAACGTGCCGCTCGAACTGTCAACACAACTGGCAAAGCTATGAGTATCCTACGACTTCCACATCGCTGGCAACGAGTTATACACAATGCTGGTGACTACTTTGAAGGTCAGTAAAACTTTGAAACCCATATCTATTTTGTACGGGCTGTACATAAATAGTTGTCAATATTAAAGTTCCATCGCTCGTAGTCAACGCAGAAGAAAATGTAGATCGAGCCATATCTTGTCTGCCTGAGCACCTAACCCCACCCCCACCCCCCACCCCGCAATTATTGGTTAGTTCTCGCTGTTAATCGAAGCGTTCAGTATGTAGCAAGTATAAGAGTTATTTACCTTGCCCATTTTTGCGTTTCTCGATTTTGATCGCTCCGTGGACTTTATTTGCACGCTTATGTCGATTTTCGCTACTCCCTGGATTTTGGTTCTGGCTAGGCGTTCACTTCGTGAACTGCCCCGTCATCGACCACTGGAACCGCCTGTTTGTTCCATTAGTCTCTGCATCACCACCAGTGTGAGTGATCATACACTATGTTCCAGTTACACAGAAAAGACAGAAAGCTTATCTCAACAGAAGTAGAAGTGTCTCTCACATCAGCAGCAGAAACAAAGTGTTCCACTGCAGGAGTGTAAGGCAAATGTGTTCTTGTTTCCTCTCCAAGCATTTAGGAAATGTAATTGACCTAGGACTTTTTTAATTTCGATTTCGAGATTTGGTTTTGAGCCCCGTCAATCGAGTTGCTTGTCAGTAACACTTTTCGATTATGGAGAAGACCTTCTTTTCCCACACTACACACGAAAACGTACGGACACACACTTGTCAAATATTGTTCCCTGAGAAAAATTGTAGAATCACTTTTAATTTTACCAAAATCTCTTCCAACCTTCTTTAGTCTCGCTAGATTGCGCTCTGTCCGTCACCATCTGCAGAACAAAGAGGGTCAAGTCCCTGCCTCAGGTACATTGGAGCTTTACTTCACTCTCGGTCCGTTTACAGTTGGCGAGTGCGATTGTATCTTTTCCTATCTTTATAACTCTCCTGCTCACCGCAACCCTCTCACTCACAGTGAAGTGATACATCACAATGTCATATCACAGCACCAGGAATACGCTATTTATGCACAGTAGAAAACCAAGCACGGGCAGGTGGGTATTTTGAGAGACAAAGACAGAAGCTTTAAGAGACCTCAAAATATTTATCATGTTAAGGTCACTGTTGTAGAAGTTTTAAGAATTATTTCTAGTTGAGTCATAGTATTACGGTTTAAATATGTACGCAACTGAGAAGAAAAGTACACCTTTGTTTTATATTATAATTAGTGTCCTTATTCGATATGATAAGTGAGTAGTGTACTCACAGAAATGAAGTACGTTATTTCTGCCGCTCGTTGAAAATTAAATGTAAAATTAAAGTTTGATAGTGAAACACGCAGATGCATGCAGTTGGCTGTTCCCTGCCATAAATATAAGAGGGCACGGTGCCTGCCATCTGCAGGCGGCGGCAGAAACTTTAGTGCTGTCTTTATGGCCTAAACAAAGTCGTTTACGCTTCCCTGGACTCTGCTGCTATTCTAGGACTCGCAATGGCGAACGCCCAGTATATTTTCCCCAGTCCATCTCCTCGCCCATTCTCTATGGTTCAGGCTGCAAAAAGAAACAAGGTATTTATTTCAGAACGTGAATCTGTCTAATGAGCTGATACTTTTAGGAATTCAATAGAATTCAAAGATATATCTTTCTAATACCCAGTGTATCAGCACCTTGCAAAAGTTGATTTTGCTCAATCTGGTGATATATCTTTGTAGCAGTCTTTCGACTAATTCACACCTCAGACTGCAGTATAAGCAGGAATGTATTTTAGTGTAAATACTCCAATATGAAAACAATTTAAATCAGTTTCCACGGACTTTCTACTTTAAAACAAGACGTCTCATTAGTAAGAATAATCGAAATACAGCATGTAGCATGGAAGACAAGAGGTTAAGAGCTCATCATGGCCGATGCAAAAGTGGCAAGCAACGATCTGTCCCAGAAAGGCTAACTCGTGATTAGTACAGCCAGTACAGTTGAATTAGACACAAATGCAACACCCTACACCGAAAACAACGTTTGATAACGGCTGGAATAAGTGTACAACAAGAAGGTGAGATTTTGTTTACTTTAATCAAGTATTCTACCTACAGCAAAACCAGTACTTTTTGTAAGTTATTATGTTTATAAATATCACACAGTTTGTTTATTCCAAATCTAGTCCAGATGGCTATAAGTCGAGGTCATTGTTGTTTCTAATTTTAAAGTTCTGATGTTTTGTGATTCCGATGCAAATGTTTCTTTAATTTAAACGAATATCACTACGAATTTTCAGGTTAGGATATTTTTATAGGAGATGAAGGGGTTTGTAATGAAGACAGGTGGGTTACTCACTATTGTGTTAGGTGCTTATTGTATGTAAGGAATTTTTTGGAGTGGTATGCTTGGTATTTGGTCAGAGTAGGAATTACTAGACGTTTGCGGTAATAGATGACGGCGCCCTGGGGAATTAGGGAGTGTATAGTTGACGTGGATTATGGAAAAACACGGACAAGGAATATAGAATCAGTTGTTAGAGATGCAGAAGGGTTCACAGATTCGGAATACAAGATAAAATTAAATTCTCAGTCAATTTCATCAGACGTGATTTCATGGCCTACCCCGTTGGTACTGAAATGAAGGTTCGTGAATGGCATGGATGTTCGGGATGTTTAGGTATTATGAGACCAGAACAGTGCAAGGATGCACGGCGATCAAAGATTACAGAGGAGCAGAGTCTTTGCATGGTGTAAGCTGAGAAAATTTTAAGTTTGGGAGAAACATTTTGATTCCAAATAATGTTACACAGTTAAGGAGATTTTTGTGAGCTTAGGATAGGACAAAAGAATGGGTTGGAGGAGTTTTAGGTGTGGTTGGACGGATTTATATGGTTTAGTGTTGTCAGGTTTGTGAGAAGTTTTCTGGCTATATTAATGCGTGAAATGTCAGCATTCCGTCTTATTTGGAAGACTTGAAAAAATGTTTGTTTGAGTAAGTTGGTTGTTCAAAGTATTGGGATTTTCAGTTTGATATGTCACTCATGGCGAGCTATGTTGATGAGGTGAAGTTGATGCTGATGCTACCGATGTAGAGAAACCTGTGCTACTACGTCAGTTGCAATTGAGGCTTGCGTGTTATTCGCATTCGAAGATAAAAGTTGTGCTGCTGCAGCTCGTACTACTGTTAGATGATATTTTTAAAGGAAGATAGGAAGATTACGGCTTAATATTCCATCGATGATGAGGAAGATATAGATGGAGAACAAGTTTGTGTTTGGGAAGGATGGGCAAGGAAACAGATTGCATCCTTTTGAAAAGAACCATCGTGGCTTTCACCTATGTCTAGATGGAGACTCGTACCATCGCCGTCTCGGAAGTGAATGTAGTGATTTACCATGGTTTTGACGAGTGAAGATCTATGCACTCAAGAGAGTAAAATAGATGTGTGAGTAAGTAACTGTGTAGATGCTGTGATGATGCTTCCTCCAATACGTAAGTTGGACCGAATTGAGAATGATTACCGGTAGACACGGTGTCATTGATGGATAAACTGTAAAATGCTTATCACTAAATTGTACATTGTTTCATGAATAACATTTGGCTCAAATGAGCGCCACATCATCATGCTAAATTCATATGAAGATTATTCAGTGATGGTATTTAACGAATTTCTATGAAAACCATTAGAGAATGTCATTGAAGAATCAATACGAGACGGAGACATTGACGAATATGTTGTTTAAATCTTGCACAGGAACATTAAAAAAATTGCTAAACAAATTGTGAGAATTAATTATATATTTTTGAATATTTTTGGGTAACGTGATGTAAATTTAAATAGTATCAATTTTGTCTTGGGTGGTAGCTATTTGATACATAAAATGAAATTTCATGCAACTTTTGGAATGAGAAATTTGATTTTATACATATTAACCCTAACATTAGGTCCGAAAAGGGAAATATCGAAATAAATGTAATGTTTGTGAACAACCGAAATTTTGTTGTTGTACTCTTAGCTCTGAAGACTGATTTGTTGCTGGTCTCCACGTTATTCTGTTTTGTGAAAGCCTCATCACTGCATAACTACTTCTACCTACATCCATTTCATATTGCTTATCACAGTCAACGCTTGGATCCCTCTACAAATTGTATCCTCAACATGTCCTTCCATTGTCAAAGTGACGATTCCTTGATAGTTCAGGGTGTGCCCTTTGAACATATCCCTTCTTTTAGTGAAATTGTACCATAAAGATCTCTTTTTCTTTCCGCCTGGAGACTTAGTGCCTCTTCAGCTTCTGTAATCTTCTTGATTGTACTCTTTATTGTCCTTATTTCGCTGCCACAATTATTATATTGCACTCCAGACAAATACTGTCAGAAAATAAATCCTAATGTTCGATGCTGAATTTTTTTTTTTCTTTTTAAGAAAAGTTTTACTTAATATTGACAGTCTGCCTTCTATATCCTGTCTTCTTCGGTCATCATCAGTTGCTTTGCTGCCCAAATCACAAATCTCATGAACTTTAATACGATTGTTTGTGTGGCCATCTTCCGCAGCAGCTGTTAACATCTGTTATTATCGGTTATCTGTCTTGAGCTGATTGTGATGTAATTAAAAAGAATTACACCAGACGCGTATCGCTTTTATTTACAAAGCAACTTTTGTGGTATTCTGTAAACTGGATACACGGGTTTGTACATTTATTCTTTATTTTTTGATTCTTTTAGGTTAAAAACAGCGTTTTCTTTAAAAAGTTGGTCTGCAAGCTACTTACGATATTTCTTTACATAATCTGCTTCTTTCCCTCTTGCTAGCTGTGGTTGGTGTCGACAAGCTTCATTTCACATCTGCAGTTTTTGCCAAATAAATGTACAAACGTGTGTATCCAATTTACAGAATACCACAGAAGATGCTTTGTAAATAAAAGCGAAACGCGTCTGGTGTAATTCATTCATTGCAGTGAACTCATGAACTGTTTTTATTGTCTGATTTCCGAATCTTATTCTCTCAACGTCACCTGATATAACTGGACACACTGCGCTAATCTTATTTTACTCTTATCTGTGTTCATCTTATAACCTCTTTCAAGGCAGTATCCCTTCCTGAACAATCGAGTTCCTGCCGGCATAACGCCTCGCCAGGAGAGTCTGAAGAGTTACAGTATCCATTCTGTTCAGTTGAGCCCTCCAAGTATTTTGAGAATTACAGTGCCATCAACAAACTTTAAATTTTTAATTTCTTCTTCATGGACTGTAACTCCCTGTCCAGATTTCAGTGTAGTGATATTTACTGCTTGCTCCAGTTTAGAGGTTAAATAATACAGAAGATCCTGTTTCCCCCCCCCCCCCAGCTACTGTCTCCCTTTCAAGTCCTACGACTCTTATAAATGCAAGCTGGTCTCTCTGCGAGTTATAGGTAACATTTTACTCCTATGTTTTGTTCCTGCAACCTTCAGAATTTCAAAGAGTGTGTTTCAGGCAAATTTGTTAAAAACTATTTCTAAATTTATACATGGTATAAACCAAGGTCTGCCTTTCATCATTTCATCATCTAAGATAAGCCATAAGGTCAGTACTGCCTGCAATGTTCCTACATTTCTCCGGAATCCAAACTGATCTTCCACGACTTTGGCTTCTAACTGTCTTTCCAGTCTTCTGTAAATAATTCCACTCAGTGTTTAGCAGCTATCACTTATCGAATTTATAGTTCGATAATATTTGCACCTGTAAGCACCTGTCTTCTTTCCAGTTGCAACTGTCGACACCGTGGTTATAGTGCGCTGGTCACTAGTATTGTTTTGAAGAGCCAGCAACTGTTCGTTTCAGCCTAGTCACTGTCAGGTTCTGCTGTCGCCTGTCACACTAGCAAGTTACGTATTCAGCTTTTTCTTTGTTTTCTTCGAAATTATTTCTTATATTCCGCGCGTGTTTTTCTATTTAAGAGGTGCATTCTCGCCTTTTTGTAACTGTAAGGTGTAGAGTCTGTTAGGTGTAGAGTCTGAAGCTCAGTTGTCGTTTCTTTTGAGCGTCAAGTACACTGCTCAGTAAGGCTTCAGCCTCAATTAGCGATAAGCCAGAAGGGTAGCATATTTAGGTATCACTGTGTGTTTCTTATAATTTAGTAGTGCTGGGGTGGAGGGAATGTGTGCATGGAAATTTTTTGGAAATTTGTGATAAGGTCTTATGGGATCAAACTGCTGAGTTCATCGGTCCTCATCGGTCCCCAAGCTTACGCACTACTTAATCTAACTTAAACTAACTTACGCTAAGGACAACACACACACCCATGCGCGAGGGAGGACTCGAACCTCCGACGAGGGAAGCCGCGCGGATCGTGTCGAGGCGCCTCAGACCGTGCGGCTACCCCGTTCGTCATGTGTGCATGCTGGTACAGACACAGGAGGAGATGGTTGCAGTTCGGAAACAATTGAAGACGCTTCTGGCTACGATCAGCCGTCTTGAGGCTGTTTTCTCGGGCTGTATCGTTGGCGAAGGATCTGGCTTGTCGCATGGGACGCTTAGGTATCTCTTGTTTCGCCCATGGGCACCTTGCAGTGTTCCCTACGCGGTGCACGGTGCATCTGCCTTAAGTGCAGCGTATGTCTAGGGGGGGGGGGGGGGGGGCTCATCAGAGATGTGGACGAGGCCTTTCTTATAACTATCGAGCGTGTACGGCGCAGTCGTTTGCAAGTTGTGGCTCCCGTCGGTATCAATGACTACTACC
Source organism: Schistocerca piceifrons (assembly GCF_021461385.2). Lineage (NCBI taxonomy): Eukaryota > Metazoa > Arthropoda > Insecta > Orthoptera > Acrididae > Schistocerca > Schistocerca piceifrons. The sequence continues at coordinate 333,486,886 of NC_060149.1, forward strand.
ACTTCGGTTCTGAGACCATACTCATTTCATACGAGTGGCTGACGGACTTGGTAAAGACTAATGGCCACCTGCGTGGGGTGCAAACAAAGCTCGCAATTTGCAGCACTGTTCGCAGAGTTTATCAGTGCCCTTTGGTTTGAAGGCAGATGATGGGACTCAACCAAAGGCTCAGTCGACTCTATGACAGCCTTGGCTGCAGATATCTGGACCTACGTTATCGAGCGGAGATTTGTAGGACTCCCCTTGACAGGCCAGGAGTTCATCACCCAAAGGAACCTGCTACTCGGGTAGCAGAGTATTTGTGGATTGCACATGAGGTTTCTTAGGTTAGGTGGTAGATTGAGGTACACTGATGAACACTAACCAGTCGTAGGCAGATAGCAAATGAAACAGCGTTCGGAATAAAGACACTTCGACCGTCAAAACTTTTTCGGTCAATCTTCGCAGTATTCGTAACAAAGGCCGGCCGCCGTGGCCGAGCGGTTCTTGGCGCTTCAACCCAGAACCACGTTGCTGCTGCGGTCGCAGGTTCAAATCCTGCCTCGGACATGGATGTGTGTGATGTCCTTAGGTTAGTTAGGTTTAAGTAATTCTAAGTCTAGGGGACTGATGACCTCAGATGTTAAGTCCCATAGAGCTTAGAGCCATTTGAATTTTTTCGTAAGAAAGTTTCCGAATTTACCATATTCCGGGAAATTTAAAGAAAAGCTTTCATACCTCTTACTGCTATCGCAATTTTCCTTGTTAAATCCATACTTACCTTATGACAGGACATAGTCATATTCTTCGCACATATTTGGACACTGACCACAGTACACATACTTTATAAGCCTGCTGCTCTCAGCGAATCCATCACATATCCCCTAGTAAGTATAATTCTTCGCCAGTACTGGCGATACCAAAGAATACTGAGCGAAAATCCGCGATGAATGGACATGACTCATTTGTGTTTCTTACAAGTAGTACCAGTGTGTCTTAGGAACAGAGACGTAATCACCTTATAAGAGACAGGCTATTAAGACAACACGATTGCAACGGCTATGTTACTGTCACAAGTGGTCTTGTTTTCACTGACGCGCACAGATATCGATATCAATATCCATGTTAAAAACTATACAAACTTTATAAATCGAGGTATGTTATTGCTTCTGAAGGTAGTAGTCTTCCACAAAAGTACCGTGAGACTGAATACAGATGATGATCGCTTAGGTGTGTATTAACAGACCGAAAGCGCGGATTGCTCCTCACTGGCGGTGTAAGCTTGTAGTAAAATCACCGAATTTAGAAAGTGATTCGGTTAAGGAACGTTATATGAAGACAGTATTTGCAACTGCTCATGCCGCCGGTAGATATTCCTCCAATATTTCTAACACACTCTACCTCGATGCCAAGTCGCAGGTTATGTGATGAATTCACTGGGTTATGGACAAAGAAGGATGATGGTTGATTGAGAATGGTCACATACAGTAGATCGTCTGTTATGCGACGAATCACTTTTAAAAAATGCAACGCTTGATTGTGGACGTAAGGATGATCAAAATGCTACGACCAATACATTGGCTTTTCAGATGTATAGTGTTACGCTTTCTGGTAGAAATGCTGCCTGCCATTTGGAATAAATCCTTTCCATTCAACCACATACCTGCGTTAGATCATATGGAATGTCTTACTGATTACAGCCACTAGTTATTCATATTCATTGCACTCTGATATCTCGAAACGAGCCACCTTTTTCGAACCTATCTGCTACAGTAAGACGCCAATGTGGTTCTCTAGGCAGTCCCTATGTATCATGTAACTATTCCTCAATCCCCACCCCGCCCTCCCTCAGCTTTGTGCATGTGATCGTTCCAATTTAAGTCGAATCTGAGCAGAAGTCGGAGAGCGCTATATCTACAACCTTCTGCAACCCGTGTAGAAACAGGGTGAGCGGAGTTGGAGATTGGTTTCACGATGAAAAATTCGAGCTCTCCTCGACATTGGCAGAGCACTGTAATTGAGGAAGTGTCTTTGGCGGTAGTTTCCATATTCCATTATCTGTAGACCACTTTTCCAGGGTTTAACTATCAGTGCAATATCACTGCTGTATGTTCTGCCGCTGAAAGTCGCGTAATTTGACAGTCTGCAGAAAATGGCAGACGGTGGTCCCACAACGGCAGCAGCTGCAGTTTGGAGAGTAAATTCAGTGAGAACCAATCAGAATTCTCCATTCACAAGATACCCTTTGCGTGGGCTGGTTGAAACAAGATGGGATAAAGGTATCTACAGAAAGTTCTGAGAGTAAATGATGTCTTCTTTGTTTGTGTTTAGGGATACGTCCAAGCAGACCATCCTTTTCTGGCAGGATTCGGTCTCTCATCCGCCACTATGGCTTTAGAGCATCTCCAGAACTGCAGCTTTAAGACACAGAAAATTCCAGCCATTTTTCCCGTCTGGTGGACACTGCGACGCGTTCACCTTGTGTACTTGTTTTGATTTTCCTGTCTCTGCTTTGACACCGGTGAGTTCTTCGAGAAGTGAGGAAAATAACGTCCCTGACTCCAGCAGCAACAAATATAAAACTAAGCTCACTCACCGTTTCAGAAATGTGGTGAACACCACAAAAGCTCTAGGACTCAGAAATTTTTCTCTCTCTCTGACAGTGCCTTCAAACAAGCAGCTAAAATTGGAGATTTGGTGAGCGGTCTGTTTAGTGTTGTAGAGATATTTATTTCAACTTTCAAATATCGTCGTTTGCACTTGTAAAATGAGATATTGCAGCTGATATCGGTTTCGGAATCTGCTTTCCGCAAAAGTATGTGTAGTGTCTTAGGGGGATTTCAGAAATGTGCAGTGATATGTTTAGAGTCCATATTCGAGTGTGGCGGGATACGCCGCAAAATTGAGGCAAACTGCCGTGCAGCAATCTTTTTAAGAGTGTATTTAGAGAGGTATTCAATTGGATTTAGTAACTCCTGGAGGAGTTCGTTCTCAAAGACAAAGGTATTTTTCTCAAAAACTCATGAAGTCTCTCAGGGATGGTTTAGCAAGTGTGCTGCAATCTTATTTTTAGAGGCTGTGTTCAAGTGTGGCGGTATATACCAAAAACTGAAGCACACTACTGTGCAGAGATCTTTTTTAATTGTATGTAGAGAAATATTCAATCGGATTTAGTGACTCCTGAAGCAGTGCATGCTCAAAGACAGGGGTATTTGTCAGAAAAGCGTGAGGAGTGTCTCAGAGGTGGTTTCACAACTGTGTTGCGATCCTTCTACAGTCTGTGTTCAAGTGTGATGGTGGTGGTGGTATTCCTAGGAATAAAACGTGTAATTGTTTATTATTCGGAATAAAACGTGTAATTGTTTGAATATTCTTGTGTCATCTACAAATCTCCCTCTCTCTGTTTCCCTCTTTTCGCAGTGGCACATTTACTTCCTGTGGCTTCTTCAAGTTATGTATGTGACAATATTCTGCAACACCAGATGTAATATCTCCCGAAGAAGTTTGTGTTCAACGACAAAGTATATCCGTCTGCCAGGGATGAGAAGGAGAAAGACTGTGGGTGTTTTCAAAGTGACAGGAAGTCTTTGGCTACTCACGCGGCTACCGCGTGGCTGTGCGTAAACCGGTATGTGGGTACATGCACCAGAGTGTATGTGTTGCCTCTTCCGCAACGGAAGTCTGGGATTTTATCGAATGAGCTACAATTACAGCAAGCGCATTAATCAGTGTGTGTTGAGTAGTGAAACTTAGCCCCATCCTGCTTCATCTTCATTATTTCATAAAGCATATTCGTCTTAACCAAATATCATTGCTGTAGATACAGTTCTCAAATGCATGATTACAGCTAATATGCCCTTTAAACTCCTTCTCCAACACAGACATCTCATCAATTGAACGCAGTAAACAATTATGTCATTCCTCCCAGTCCCATCTGCCCCGATAGCTGTGTGGTCAGCATGGTGGTCTGTCACGCCAAGGGGCCCAGGCTCGATTCCTGGGTGGGTTGGCGATTTTCTCTACTCAGGGACTGGGTGTTGTGCTGTCCTCATTATCATTTCATCATCACCAGTGGAAGGCAACAAAAGCGATCACTGTGATCACTTCCATAGACGCTCATGCGGTGGACCTCTCTGACGTGGCTTCCCCCATGACAAGACTTGCAGTAAGTCAGTACACAAAGTTTTTCCCAGTCCAGCAGCTAAATATAGACTAAATCTGTTTCCCGCCATTTTTTATCAGACCGCTATCCTGGATTACGTCATGAGAGGGGAGAGTGGGAGGGCTGACAGAGCCCTCTGGCGGTGGTGTTGTGAACTAGATCAGTTGCACTCTGGATCTTGTGGTGAACACACTGGATGGAACTTCTGTGTATGACAACTCAACTTGTTTAAATAAACAATGCACACTATGTCTGTCCTATCTGGCAGCTGAGCACAGACAGAGTGATTTTCTCGCCAATTTCCAGATGAGGGAGAGGAGTGGGTAGGAGAGGGGGTGACGGAAGGGGGCTTAGGTTAGTAGAGGTAGCCCAATTGACCTATTTTCCCCCCAAAATTTGAACTTCCTGCTATGACATCACTGCAACATTGCCACATCTATGGCCATCTTCTTGCATCCGCCATCTTGAATAAATTTGGCAACAATGCAGAGTGGGGCCATATCGGGTGGCCCTACTACTAGTAGGCTCCCAAATATGTAAGTGACTCGAAGAATTCGTAAGAAATACAATCCAGTATGTTCTTTTTTACGGCGAGTGTTCACAGGGACAAGGGTACCCTCAGGACTGGCCAAGGGAAGTATTATAGAAAAGCTATTATTCTCTATGTACGTAAATGATCTGATGGGCTGGGTGAGCAGCAATCTGCAGCTGTTTTCTGATGATGCTGTGGTGTAAGGGAAGTTGTCGTCGTTGAATGACCCGGGAAGGATACAAGACAACTTACACAAAATTTATCGTTGGTGTGATGAATCGCAGCTAGATCTAAATGTAGAAAAAAAATGTAAGATAATGCAGATGAGTAGGAAAAACAATCTTGTAATGTTTGAATACAGTATTAGTAGTGATCTACATGACACATTTATGTCTGCTGGCCGAGGTGGCCGAGCGGTTCTAGGCGCTACAGTCTGGAACCACGCGAGCGCTACAGTCGCAGGCTCGAATCCTGCCTCGGGCCTGGATGTGTGTGTTGTTAAGAGGTTAGTTCGCTTTAAGTAGTTCTAAGTTCTAGGGGACTGATGACCTCATATGCTAAGTCCCATAATGCTCAGAGCCATTTGAACCAATTGAACGACAATAACATCCCTGTAATGGACTGGTCTGCACAGAGTTCTGACCTGAATCCTATAGAACACCTTTGGGATGTTTTGGAACGCCAACTTCTTGCCAGGCCTCACCGACCGACATCGATACCTCTCCTCACTCCAGCACTCCGGGAAGAATGGGCTTCTATTCCCCAAGAAACCTTCCAGCACCTGATTGAATGTATGCCTGCGAGAGTGGAAGCTGTCATCAAGGCTAAGGGTGAGCCAACACCATAATGAACTGCAACGTTACTGATGGAGGGCGCCACGAACTTGTAAGTCATTTACAGCCAAGTGTCCAGATACTTTTGATCACATAGTATAGATAGAGGCTCCCGTTAACAGATCATAGACGTACGTATGGATGTCCAGGTGTAGTTTTCGGGTGAGTGCTTTAGCTGACCCTTCCCACTTCCACCTCAGAAAACCGATCCATTATAGCACTCAAGGTGGATTTACAAAACCAATCAGTGATTGATGTGCTCCGCATTATCACCCAATTTCCCCCCAAAAGATAATCAAGACTTGTTTCTTCAATGCCAGAACCAACTTTGGGGGGAAGGGGGGGGGGACAGTTCGACACAGAGCAACCATTCTGCATTTAATGGTGGGTTACCATGGATCATTGACTACAATGAGAATCTCCTTTCCCACAACAGAAAGGCACACCCTTAGAAACCCGACAGGCTCTTGATACCCTCCTGCCAGATTCTCGATCCTTGTGAAGGAGATTCGCTCCTCAAAGGAATCTGCAATCACCAAGTATTCTAACTGCAGTATGGTGCGAGTGACCTTGAGAGATGACAAGTTACTCTCTCAGCTATTTTTCATATACAGAAAATTATTAAAGATTGTGTTACAACCTGACGCACCTTGAGCAAGACTCTAGAAAGTTAATGGACTGAACAGACAGACGTTGATGGAGCCTGGTAGGGTCCTAAAAATATAAGATATTTTTATGGTTCTTAGCTCGTAGAAATGGCATTTTGAGAGTTGAAAGCAACTGTAAATGTAAATTTGTGGGAAGATCTTATGGGACCAAACTGCTTAAGTCATCGGTCCCTAACCTTACTCACTACTTACTCTAACTTATGCTATGGACGACACAGACACCCAGGCCCAAGGGAGGACTCGAACCTCCAAGGGGGAAGCTGCACAGCCATGAGAAGATGCCTCAGACCACGTGGCTACCCCCAGCGGCTGGAAGCAATGGGCGGCGAGCCAATCACTCAGTAAATCTTGCCAGACAGGCCCACAGCCATACATGGCAGACAGAACAGCTCCCTCTCTGAGACAGGTCTCCAGCAGAACAATGCGGTGATACCTGCATTGGCACCGGCCGACACCTGGGTGGACTGAAGGTACATATCTACACAGTGGAGTCGTAAACTGGGCATTATGTGCACAGCCACATGTAATCAAAATTCACAAGTTTTCGTGTTCGCCAATACTGCAAATAGGCCTCTGGCTCACTTCCATCGGCCATCTCAGTTGTATAAGAAACTCTGGCATCTGGGAAATGTTTAAAGATAGAATCTTCATTACTCCTCATAGCTAGGACTGACAAGTTCCAAGGCACAGGTAATTTAGATTACGATCTTCAAGACTGTATATGTTCATTTGTTAGAGTGGGAAGCGACACAACTTTGGAGAAAATCATCTTCCTCCTCCGTGAAAACTTAAAAAAGCCAGTAATTAGCGCTTTCTTTTTTTTTTCCAGAGACATGTTTCTTAACTCTTGCCCTGGTTCGACAGGAGTTTGTGCTGTTGTGTGGGTTGGGAGATTTAGCACCTCTGGTGCCCTATGACTGGCTCAAGATAGCATGAAGACGGTGTCGTTCGTGCACTTTATGAAAGCCTCAGATACCAATAAACTTAATAATAAGGCCAGCAGTTTCATTTGAGAATAATCCGTGCTTAGTAGCTGTTCATATTTCCACAAATACGTTGCCTTAAACTTGCAAACGTGAATGAAAGGGTTTGTGCATGACTGTTAAGATTAGCATGGGCTTGGCAGTGAATGTGTACATCTCAAGGTTCGGAATATATCGAAGTTCTTCCAGTATTTCCACATTTCATTCGAAATTGAGAACTTTCCCCGAATCTTAGAACAGTTACGTTGTATGCAGACTGGTGCAAGTTGCCGTACGGCTTTCCTGCCGGCGATCTGCTGCAACGGGTTCACAGGTAAAAGCAGGTAAGGGACGAACGAAACCACTCCGCCGCACTACGTCACTTCTATTTAAGTTTTTATTCATTATACTGCACTCACCTGAGTCGAAACCCTGTTCTTCCTACCACTGCAATTCACTAATTCCCACTACATCTGCCTTCTATCCATCCATCCATTTCTCTTTTGAAGTTCTCTAACCAACATACTTGATTAAGGGATCTAACATTTTGTTTTTTCTGGTAGCAACATCTTCCTGAGAAACGCTTGCCCAGGGATCCGAAACAGACACAGTTTTACCTTTGAAATATTTTATCTAAGATGATGCCATTGTTTTTACACTATACATTAGAGCTGAAAGTCCTTAGGGAGAATAATGTCTGTAGTACTAACCGTTCAGCCGTCGAGGGTATCAAAACAGTAAGGTCATGACGGAAAATAATACAAGACCAAATCTGTCACGCTCACAGACTGCTGAAATTTTTGAAAAGGCTGTTGGCCCTCTTCAAGAATCATATGTTAGCCTGACGTCTCCACAGGTACCCCTCCCATGTCGTTGCTGCCACAGTGCGACTACCTGTAACACTGAATCAAGTATGGTTAGGTCCATGGTTTCTTCAACGACCTAGTCAGCTTGAGATCAACTTTCAGACTAAAGTTCCAGCCATTTCATACATTTATCTTCACTGAATTCGTCTGACTCATCATCGCAGTGATTAGCCATTTTCTGGTCGTTGTCATCGTCCATTGATGATTCTACTTCCAATCTTCTCCGTGTCTTCGTAGAAACTTCTGCAAGTTTCTTTGGCGACCTAGATTCATTTCTCTGTGTTTTATGAGGAACTTTATCAGAAGGCTTATTGTTATTTGCTTTACTTCTTGTTTCCTTCTTTGATTTTCTGCTTGACAATTTAAGCTGGATCCGTTATGTTAACAGAACTTTTTTTACTATTTGAGTCAGATGGTTTTAAATCTGACGAAATAGGCCAGATAGTTGTTTCAAATGGCTCTGAGCACTATGGGACTCAACTTCTCAGGTCATTAGTCCCCTAGAACTTAGAACTAGTTAAACCTAACTAACCTAAGGACATCACACACATCCATGCCCGAGGCAGGATTCGAACCTGCGACTGTAGAGGTCTCGCGGTTCCAGACTGCAGTGCCTAGAACCGCACGACCACTTCGGCCGGCAGGCCAGATAGTCCTCAAAGCCTTGGATGGTCCCTCTTCTGGAGTTCTACGGTCTGGAGATGAAGATTATGGGTTGGGTTGTTTGGGAGAAGAGACCAGACTGCGAGGTCATCGGTCTCATCGGATTAGGGAAGGACGGGGACGGAAGTCGGCCGTGCCCTTTCAAAGGAACCATCTCGGCATTTGCCTGGAACGATTTAGGGAAATCACGGAAAACCTAAATCAGTATGGCCGGACGCGGAATTGAACCGTCGTCCTGCCGAATGCGAGTCCAGTGTGCTAACCACTGCACCACCTCGCTCGGTGATGAAGATTATGTTTTGCTAATGTTTTTTCTTCATCAAGCCCTAATTGTGTTCTGTCCGAGATTTCCTTTAGTGAAATTATTTGTTGTTATTCTAGTCCTTAAAGTTTTCTGAGGTATATTTAAATGCTTGCTCGCTACTCGCGACTGTATTTCTCAAATCCTCTTCACAGCAAGAGTGTCGATCCGTTATCCGATTACGGTATTCGGCAGGATGAATTTAACCTGCAAGCACAACGCAGGTGATGTAGACAAATTACGCTACACTGCAAGCGCGACACTGCAGCACAATAAATTGACACCCGTTTACGGTTTGCTTCTCCTCTCCGACTGCTTTCATGCGTCAACTGTCCTAAAACTGTAGTACAGAAGTCACAACTTGTCATTCCGGTGTAAAAGAGCCTGATTATCATTAAACGCTTCACACGCTATTACCATGGCATTATTGCACCATGTTCCTGAAATTTCAGACACTTGCCTCAGCTAGTCGATGAGCTAATTTCCTCCTAAAACTTTAGAATATTCTCACAATTTCTACAGAATTTGCAGCACACTTGTGTTCTACAGCTACTAATTCTCTACTAACAGACTGGCGCTGCTACATGCCGGCAAGTATGAAAAGGGAAACTGCGTATCATCTCCTACGTTCGTCAACCCAACTAGCTTCACCCTATAATATATTGCGTTCGAAGGTAACACTGTTACGTTTTCCCGACTAAACGGCTGAACCAGTTTCGATGAAATTTGGTAAGGAGGTATTTTGAACCATGAGAAAGGACACAGATTACTTTAGAATGCAAGAAAAAAGGAAATTGACACTCAAAAGTGTGAAGTAGAGGATAGACACTTTTTTACACCAATGACCATATATCATATTAAAAAATTATTAAGTTTGTTGCATAATGTATACTCAGTATAATGTATAACTACTTCAATGGCGCTATGCACAGATGGGCGCACTTTGTTACGCCCGTCCACATGCACCGTTCGCCAGCAACCCTGTATTAGTACCACGTCGTCGTGTTCAAATAGTTGGTGGAGGGCGGGGGGGGGGGGGGGGGGGGGGGAGGGCGCATCAATGCCCTGAGACACGCTTACCTGAAAACGTAGACGTAGATACGTGAGAGGAGCTAACGTTATTGTACGTACAATAGCTTACTTACTTACTGTCACTCATTATAACAAAACTACTGATGTGTGAACGCAGCAGCAGATAACAGCTAGTCCTCTCTGTCCATAAATGATCTGCTACTGTTTGCTGATCCCACTTCAGTATTCGGAATAGTATCGTCGCTGTCACTAGAAGCATGCAGGTTGACTTAGACAGAATTTCTATTTGGTATGATGAATGGAAACTTGCTCTAAATGTAGAAAATGTAAATTAGTGTAAATGAGAAGGAAAAACAATCATGCAATATTAGAATACAGTATCAGTGATGTTCTGCTTGACGAAGTCACGTCGATTAAATATCTAGACGTAACGTTGCATAGTGATACCAAATGGTATGAGCACATAAAGCGATAGTATGGAATACGAATGGTCGACTTCAATCCCTAAAGAAAAGACGATGTTCTTTTTTCGAAACGATATAAAAAAGTTGTAGAGAATATGCATTTGCAGCTGACAGGAGAACCTTTCTCCTGCCCTTACGACATTTCGTCCTAAGTATCACGAAGACAAGATAGATAGTCGTTTTTCCCCTAGCTCCATGTGCAAGTGGAAATGGAAAGGAAATGGTAGTAGTGGTATACATCACACTGTGGCTTGCAGTGTATGTATATACATGTGGATGTAGATGAAAATGTAGGTTGCAATAAATTATTAGTTTAATGACATTATATAATTATAATTCCAAGTATGCTGCGGAGTTTGATTGGTTTATTTTTACAGTGGGCCTATTTCAGTTGAACCGCCATCAACAGGTTAGCTATATGTAATGGATATTAAACAGATTTCATTATCACACATTTTTATTTATGTCTGATGATTTTGACATGCATGCGATACCTGTCACTTCTGTCTACAGTCTGGTCCCTTTAATCCCACAAACCAACCAACTTCTGTCTACTTGTTAATTACGTTCCTTAGGTGCTACTGGAATGATAATGGTTGCTATTCACCTTATCTCACTTATTATTTTATGTAGTTGTCGGATTCTATTTTTAAATATGTATTTTCTTGACAGCTTAATTGAGCGATAATCTAGCGTTCTTGTATGGTTACAGGCAGTTCTGTTTACCACTGCTGTTACATAGGTACCGATCTTTGCTACTGGTATAACTTTTCATTTTATGTATGTTATACCTATGTATTTAATTTTTATAACTCTACGTGTTCGTTAAATTATGATATTATTTACAAATTTTGGAGTCCTGTTTTTTTAATTATTATTTATTTCACTTTTTATTTGGATTCCGTATGCTGTTACTGGATATTGTCATTGTAATCTGGTACAGGCTCTGTTTAGTCCTATGAATTCGTTTGTATTCAGGTATAAATAGAACTAAACACTTCTTACTTGTTATTTTTGTGGTATACGTTCTTTTTACTTTTCGTAGGTGCGTCTTTCTATCTGCTTTGTGACAGGATTTCCAGCGATGCTATATGCAACAGCATTGATTGTTCTAATCTATAGCTTGTTGTAAATTTAGCTATAATAGTTTTTATGTATCTATCCGTTGCACTGATGGATAAGTGCAATGAAGTTTTCTATGTATTGTTTGTGGTTCGCGTCGATTTGTTCATTTAGTATTTTCTACGCGTATTATTGTATACGTACTTAGATTTCCGTTTCTTCTGGAACTTTCGTTAGTGGTGCTTTGGGTGTTATGTGTAAAGTTTGGAGTGGCTGTTCTGTATTATCTACTGTGTGCTGTTCGTTCTTCAGGTGATGGCAAAGGGTAGATGAATTGTTGTCGCTATGTTTAACGTGTACACTCATTTACGCGCTTTTGGGTGGCAATAATTGGCATCAATAATGTTATCTTTTGTAGTGAGCTTACAATAAATTTCAGATTTGTATGTGTTGTTAATGTTTTGTATAGTTAGGACGAGCAAATTTATTGTTTTATTATTGTCTGGTAAATTTCATCGTAAGGTTCAGCGCACCAATGCCGTGTGCATTTACCGGATGTCTGTATCGTCTACCTCTATTAGCATTAGAGTATCATCGACGTATCTATAACTATACACGATTTTTCATCATCTTCTTTGTGTTTCTGAAAACTTTTTCCTCTAGCTTGTCAAAGAATATATCTGCTATTGTCCGAGCTATACTGCCTACCATGACCACTCCATCGCTTTGAGTATAAATTTTATTGCTAAATTGAAAGTAGTTTTCTTGTAGCGCTAATTTTAGTAGGTTATTCTCAATTATAGAGATTATTTCATGAATCGAAATATTAGTGTAAGGATTTGTAATATCGAGCTATGCGAATTTTCCATTTGTTGCTAGTTTGATGTCTTTTACTTTTTGTGCTAATGTTCTTGACTTTCTTATTGCAAATGTTTTATTATATATATAGAATTTTGTTAGAAGGTTGTTTAATTTTTTTGCTAATTTAACTTTGCTGCAGTAACATGTAACGAAGATAATTACAAGGAAATGGACAATGACACAATCAGTGATATCGCATGGCTGTCAAACCATCAGACTTAGTAAAAATGTGTGATAATGAAATCTGTTTAATACCCGTTACATACAGCTAACCTGTTGATGGCGGTTCAACTGAAATAGGCCCACTGTAAAAATAAACCAATCAATCTCCGCAGCATACTTGGAATTATAATTATATAACGTCATTAAACTAATAATTTATTATAACGAAATACATTTAATAATTATCAATAAAACTAGAAATAATGTGGCAAAATTATGTACCATTACTTACAGATAACCTGCTGATGGCAATTTAGCCGAAATAGGTCTTTTGTAAAAATTGAAGCACTCAAACATAGCAGCGCACTTGGACTCGGAATTACAGAATGTCATTAAAAGACATATATTACGCAGCGGGCCCAGAATAAAATACTAAAAACTAAACTCCACCCTAACAGGTCATGAAGGCCCAACGGTACCGACCGGCTGCCGTGTCATCCTCAGCCCACAAGCGTCACTGGATGCAGATATGGAGGGGCATGTTGTCAGCATACCGCTCTCCCAGCCGTACTCAGTTTGCCTTACAAGGGCTGAGAACAACCCCCCCCCCCCCCCCTTCCTAGCAGAGCTCGGCAGAACGGATTGTCACCCATCCAAGAGAATAATATGAACCAGGTAACGAGTTTCGGTGTATATGACCATCTTTAGACCACGGGCTCTCAAATGTATAACATTAAGGGTCATGTGCGGCAAAACTAATTCGCCCTAGAAACTAACATAGCATAAAAGCAATGTTGTTGTTGTGGTCTTCAGTCCTGAGACTGGTTTGATGCTGCTCTCCATGCTACTCTACCATGTGCAAGCTTCTTCATCTCCCAGTACCGAATGCAACCTACATCCTTCTGAATCTGTTTAGTGTATTCATTTCTTGGTCTCCCTCTACGATTTTTACCCTCCACGCTTCCCTCCAATACTAAATTGGTGATCCCTTGATGTCCTACCAACCGATCCCTTCTTCTAGTCAAGTTGTGCCACAATCTTCTCTTCTCCCCAATCCTATTCAATACCTCCTCATTAGTTATGTGATCTACCCATCTAATCTTCAGCATTCTTCTGTAGCACCACATTTCGAAAGCTTCTATTATCTTCTTGTCCAAACTAGTTATCGTCCATGTTTCACTTCCATACATGGCTACGCTCCCTACAAATACTTTCAGAAACGACTTCCTGACACTCAAATCTATACTCGATGTTAACAAATTTCTCTTCTTCAGAAACGCTTTCCTTGCCATTGCCAGTCTACATTTTATATCCTCACTACTTCGACCATCATCAGTTATTTTGCTCCCCAAATAGCAAAGCTCCTTTACTACTTTAAGTGTCTCATTTCCTAATCTAATTCCCTCAGCATCACCCGACTTAATTCAACTACATTCCATTATCCTCGTTTTGCTTTTGTTGATCTTCATCTTATATCCTCCTTTCAAGACATTATCCATTCCGTTCAACGGCTTTTCCAAGTCCTTTGCTGTCTCTGACAGAATTACAATGTCATCGACGAACCTCATTCTCCATGGATTTTAATTCCTACTCCGAATTTTTCTTTTGTTTCCTTCACTGCTTGCTCAATAAAAGCGATATTGATATAAAATAAAATGATAAGTTACCCAGCCGACGTGAAGAGCCGGTACACGGAGCTGTTGTGAGTACCAACTGATATAAGTTATCAACTGCTAACTAGCTAGCAAAGGCTAGGCGTTATAAAGGGGAAACAGTGCCCACCGTTCCCCATGTGATCCGTAATAAAAACGATTAAAATTCACGAATAGCGTGCGTATGAACAGAAAAGCACCATAAAGTACATGCAAACGTAATAAATATTCCACAAATACATATAAAACTGTTTAAAAAATTTAAAGGGCAATAGTAGCAGCCATAATATTAAACACTGATCCCTGTTGTATACTTTACCGAACCATTTCATAGTGCGCAGGTTTTCAAAGTGTCTGGTATAGACAATCCATTCAGACAAACAAAGATTGCGCTGCGTCGGACGCCAACTGTCACTAGGGGGACGCAAGTCCGCTTGTACTGCCATCCCAGTCATAACTGCTCTTGCTGGCGTACCAGTATGGTGAAGTGTTCCGCCTGAAGTTGTGACCGTGCTTCAGACCAGTTAGATATATTTGGTAACATACGAAAACCTCGGATTAAACCGGTTAATACCTGGTGTTATTGGCTAGATAGGCAATTTCAATGCGTTTAAAGTAAAATAACATATCAAGAAATTTACAACGCGTATCTTATTTCATAGGTACATTATTAACCGATACGTAATTCCAAGCTGTGGGTAAACCATAATAGAAGTATTAGGAATAGAAAATACATTATAAGAAAATATTGTCAAACGTCTCCCTCATATAAGCCACTGTACATTAAAGCAAAATAACAAATAAATGTAAACGTAGGCCTCCGCGACCGATGTCACAGACAATAAAAACGAATGGAGGACCGATTCTGGACACGCGACATACAATGGTGAACCTCTCTAGCCACACCTTTGAGCGATGCAGTCACACACATTCTGGCTAAAGGGATGAACTATGCAATCGCACCAAAACTACTACCAATAGAAGACATTATCGAATCAGTGGAGGCGTCGATTCGTCACCTACCAAAACCAGAGGCAGAGAAGATACGGCAAGAAACAGTAGGAGTCTTGGCTCGCGCAAAGCCTGCAAAGCAAAAAATCAGTAACGAGGAACATCATGCCATCAAGGAGCTGAAGAAGAACTCTCAGATAGTGGTAATACAGGCAGACAAGGGAAATGCCACCGTAGTGTTGCACACAGTAGATTACGACAAGCGGATGGAGGATCTCTTGAATAAACCAATTTACCATAAACTTAAGGGAGATCCGACAGCCAAGATAATGAAATCGACGCGGTGGTAGAACACCAGGACCAGTGCAGAATGAAGATCGAATTTCAAGAGGCCCGCGTACTAGCGAAACAGCCGTTTAGTTTGAGGAGGAAGATTAGAGAGGCTATAGGAATAGCCAAGCGACCCGACAACATGGATAGAGAAGACGGGTACCGACTCCCGCCGTCTTGGCTGCCAGCAGTGACAGCTTTGCGGAAGGACAGCTCTCGCAAAGCAACAGGCGCGTTGGGTCACAGCGGTGTAGGGTACACAGAGTGCTGACGCGCCCTAGCCGATACTAGAGTACGCTACGCTGCAGTCGCCGCTCAGTTTCCTGTTCGCCAATTTCCACCAATGGCAAGCAATAAAGGAAACTCCAATGGAAAACGCCTATTTCTACCAATGACAACACGCAATGCAAAAACCAATAAAAGAACATCTAATACCCTTCCACCTCAGCCTCGCATCCAATGACAATACTTCTCCGTAGTACATAAGTAACCAAACTAGTGCTCATTCAGCAGTTAGCAATATACACTGAGTAAGGCGTCTTGCATTAGTCGCCGAAACGTCGGAATTTTATTGTTGACAATACGGTCTCAAACCCAGAAGAATTTTATTGACTGACAACAACAAATAAATTGCCATTTGATCTCTAGAAGACAGATAAATATATAATCGGTAGTCCAATGAAAATGAGTCACATAGAAAAAAGTAGGTAAACTCTTTATTGTTTCAAAAGTAATCTATCCCACTGCGAGAAAAGATAGGCAATGCCATCAAGCACAAAATTTTTGCTGTTGCCTGCAAAATCATGATAGTACCCAGGGGTGCATCTCTTCATCGGAACCAAATCGACGGCCACGAACTTCTTTCTTCAGGGTTCGAAAAATATGGAAATCGGGAGTGTGTGGAGGATGTTTGCGGGCTATCCAGCGAAACTTCTGTTGCCTAGTCGAAATAGTCTGTCAACAAGATATCCGTCCACATGTTGCCAAGGCTGTTTTGAGTAAGCTATAGAAGTTTCGCTGGGCCTTCTGCGCACAGGCGATGAGTGCTGCCTTGCTCTCTTCAGTCTTGTCGCTAGCTGCCACCGTAGCTTTCTGCGCCGCCGCCGTTGCTGCGGGGACGACGGTCGTCTTCATGGCGCTGTTCTCCTGCGGCGCTGTCGGGGCGGTCGCAGGGCCAGCCACCTTGCGAATCTTCCGGCGCTCTTCCGCTTAGGTGTGGGAGCGGTCATCGGGATGTGTCCCCTGTTGCTGAACGTAGGCGTTGGGCGAACTCTGTACGCAGCTGCCTCAAAGCCTCTTCCTTCTCTGCAGCCAGGGGGCTTCTAAGGCGGCCCTCTCTGCCGCGATGACGGATTTGAGGTCGCTATGGCTTCCTCCACGGCGGTGCGGTAGTCGACGCCGCTGTTCTCCGGGGCGTGAACTTCATCCTGGCAGCCCACCTCTGAGCGGTCGCCCTGCGGCTGGCGGAGGGAGCTGCCTCCGTGCTGGCCCTCAGCTGTGCCGCGCTGGTCCCTACCGGTCGTCGTCTTCTTCCCCGCTGCGTCGCCTCGCTGCCCCCGGCACAGCTGTGGCTTGAGAAAGGCGGGCAGCCACGCCAGCTGGCGACGTGCGGTCCGCCACAACGAGCGCAAGTCGGCTCAACTTCTCTGCCTCGGTCGCAGGCGCGTTTGTCCAGCTGGCCAGATTACGTGACGCACAGCGCTGCATTGCGGCAGTATTTGGCGGCATGATCCTCGTCCTGACACTTGAAGCAGTGGGGCTGAGGGTACACGCCGGGCGGGAGAGCTTCTGCCGTAACAGGGAAGCCCAGCAGCTTCCGAAATGCTACGATGTCGTCCACGTCGTCGGCCGTTTGCACAGAGCGACGGTCTCCTGTTATCGTCTGGTTGTGCAGCCTTCTCCCATGAACCATGGACCTTGCCGTTGGTGGGGAGGCTTGCTTCCCTCAGCGATACAGATAGCCTTACCGTAGGTGCAAAAACAGTGGAGGGGTATCTATTGAGAGGCCGCCGGCCGTGGTGGCCGAGCGGTTCCAGGCGCTTCAGTCTGGAACCGCTCGACCATTACGGTCGCAGGTTCGAATCCTGTCTCGGACATGGTTGTGTGTGATGTCCTTAGGTTAGTTAGACTTAAGTAGTTCTAAGTTCTAGGGAACTGATGACCTCAGATCTTAAGTCCCATAGTGCTCAGAGCCATTTGAACCATATTGAGAGGCCAGAAAGACGTGTGGTTCCTGAAGAGGGACAGCAACCTTTTCAGTAGTTGCAGGGGCAACAGTCTGGATGATTGACTGAACTGGCCTTGTAACACCAACCAAAACGGCTTTGGTGTGCTGGTGATGCGAACGCTTGAAAGCAAGGGGGAAGCTACAGCAATAATTTTTCCAGAAGGCTTGAAGCTCTACTGTGTGGTTAAATGATGGTAGTATCCTCTTGTGTAAAATGTTCCGGAGTTAAAACAGTCTCCCATTCGGATCTCCGAGCGGGGACTACTCAGGAGGATGTCATTATCAGGAGAAACAAAACTGGTGTTCTATGGATCGGAGCGTGGAATGTCAGTTTCCTTAATTGGGCAAGTAGGTTAGATAATTTAAAAAGGGAAATGGATAGACTAAAGTTGGATATTGCGGGAATTAGTGAAGTTCGGTGTCAGGAGGTACAGGACTTTTGGTCAGGTGAATGCAGGGTTATAGAATCAAATATGGGTAATGCAGGAGAAGGTTTAATAATGAATGAAAAATACGAACGCTGATAAGCTACAAAGAAAGACAGGGTGAACGCATTATTGCAGGCAAGATAGACACCCACCACAGTAGTACAAGTTTATATGCCAACTAACTCTGCAGCTGATTAAGTGATTGAAGAAATGTATAGTGAGCTAAAAGAAATTATTCAGATAGTTAAGAGAGACGAAAATTTAATAGTCGTGGGAAACTGGAATTCTATAGCAGGAAAAGGAAGGGAAAGAAAAGTCATAGGTGAATATGGACTGGGGGTAATGAATTAAAGAGAAACCCGCCTGGTACAATTGTGAGTAGGCTGTTTAGGTTTTCTTATTGGTAACGCCACGTAGCGCTCTGTATGAAAATCACTGGCTGTGCTGTGTGCAGTCTGTGGCTAGTTTGCATTGTTGTCTGCCATTGTAGTGTTGGGCTGTTGGCTGTTAACAGCGCGTAGCGTTGCGCAGTTGGAGGTGAGCCGCAAGCAGTGGTAAATGTGGGGAGAGAGATGGCGGAATTTTGAAAGTGGACGATCTGGACGTGTGTCCAGCAGAAAGAGTAAATTTGTAATATTGGATTCACGGACTGATATATATATTATAACTTTTGAACACTATTAAGGTAAATACATTGTTTGTTCTCTATCAAAATCTTTCATTTGCTAACTATGCCTATCAGTAGTTAGTGCCTTCAGTAGTTTGAATCTTTTATTTAGCTAGCAGTATTGGCGCTCGCTGTATTGCAGTAGTTTGAGTAACGAAGATTTTTGTGAGGTAAGTGATTTGTGAAACGTATAGGTTAATTTAGTCAGGGCCATTCTCTTGTAGGGATTATTGAAAGTCAGATTGCGTTGCGTTAAAAAATATTGTGTGTCAGTTTAAGCACAGTCATGTATAATTTTTCTAAGGGGACGTTTCATATGTCGACCCTTAGCCGAGGATACCTCACTGGAATCTTCTGATTTTTTCTTGTACTTTGTGTAATTAGTGTAGCTTTTGTTTATTGCTAGCGCGAATTGTAGAGAGAGTCTCCTTTGTAGTTGCAGTCTTTCATTGTTGTATAGTAAAACAGTTGTGGCATGCATGTAGATTTGCACCAAGTATTTCGCAGCTGCGCTTGCAATTAACTAGATATTATTTTCAGTGCTATGTTAATGTGTTCTCTTATTTTTGCTCTTCAAATTGTGCTTTTCTGTCTTATCGTGTGAAATATCGTGACAATAATGGCGTATGAAAAACGTAATACTAGGCTCCAAAGTAAACTGAGAAATGACAGTGAAGACGAAAGCAGTGTGTTAGCGCCACCGTGTATTGAATTAACTAATGTTCAACATAGTAATTAGGTAATTGTGCATAGGGAAATGGAGCGGGCGGCAAATAATGGCGTAGACAGTGAAACAATTAGTGAACTGGGAAGCATTATCGATCGATCGGTCGGCAACAGCTCGCCTCAGGAATCCGAAATGACAGGACACAATCTCGCAAATACTGTAGATTCAGGTTTTGGGTCCTCACCGTTCTCTCAAATAAGTCAAGACACAGTTTCTGCTTGTCAAAATGTGAATGTTGCCGGTGCAAATTCGCTGCCGAAAAGCACTGAAGAACATGTTTCAGACACCAGTGCATTGTTGTTACAATCAATACAACAAATGGGACAAAAGCTTCAAAAGTTAGACACAATGGAACAAAATCTTCAAAAGTTAGACACAATGGAACAAAATCTTCAAAAGTTAGACACGATGGAACAAAATCAGAGACAAACACAGCAACAGCTTCAAAAGTTAGACTCATTGGAACAAACGCTTGAACAAACACGTGAAGGTTTAACTGCTGAGTTACTTAAAATCGATTCGAAATATCAAAAAGTCTGTAGTGACGTAAAAACACAAATTTGTGAGCATTTTCAACCTATTTTTTCGCGGCATGAAAATGCATTACAGAATCACGAAGCAGCCATAAAAGAACTGCAAACTATTGTTCATGAAAATCATGAGACCTTGCAAGCTAAAATTGACTCAGTTGCATCTACCGATTCGGTTATGCAACTTGCAAAAACTCAGGAAAACTTAAAGGACACAGTAGATACTCTAAAAATTGGTTCAGAAAGACACATGATGGAAATTCGTTCATTATCAGAGAAAGTAGTTGAACTTTCGGATCAGCTAAATAATTTATCTACGAAGGTAGATGATAATCTGAATGACACAAAACCGGTAGTCTTTAGTGACACAGAAGAGTGCGAACAAATTAGGAAATTCAAACAAAATCAGAATCATATTATTACGCAACACCAAAGAAAAATCCGGAAAGTACAAGATCAGCTGACACAGGTGATACAAGAATTACGTATTTCAGAGGGCACTCGCGCTCCAATACGGGAAGAGGGACATAGAAATACGGAACAGCCACAAAATAACAACATGGGGTACTTCGGAAATTGTGAAAGAAATTGGCAAGGTACACCGAATTTTGAAATGGAACCGCCGAAACGAAGTAACAATGACCGATATGCGACTCGCCGACATGATGATTTTGACTATAAGCTGTTTATTACTACACGTAAATTCAAAACATTTAAGAATTCCGGCAACGACATTCATCCACAAGCGTGGCTTCATCAATTCTCTCATTGTTTTCCTCCCAACTGGTCATTAGAGCACAGATTATAATTTATGTGTGGCTATTTAGAGAATGAACCAGATGTAAGAATGCGATCGGTCATTCACGATTGCCACAGTGAAGGAGAATTTTATCATGCCTTCCTCTCAGCATATTGGTCTCAAGCTACAAAGACCGAGTAAAACATAGCATCATAATGACGAAACATTTCGGACAATCTGAATTCTCCAGTCTTGTGAAATATTTTGAAGACATGTTGCACAAGAGTCAGTACCTGTCAAACCCATGCAGACCCTCAGAACTCATCCGCATTTGCTTAATCAAATTACCTGAACGTTTACGACATATTATTTTGGCAGGACGTTGCAAAGACGACATTGAAGCTTTTCAGGGACTGTTACAAGAATTGGAAAATGACATTGACAATCGTGGGACGCAAAAACAGGAACACAACAATTACAGGTCACATCCGTCACAATTCCGCGATGAAAGAAATAATAACTGGACACAACAAGGCTATTCTCACAACACAAATCGTGACCAAAACAGACACCACCCGTATGACAACCGTTGGCAGAATAATAATATTTACAGAGAAAGATCGCATTTCCGTAGTAATGAATATGACAGAGATATCCACAGAAACAGACAATATGGGAACCAAAAGAATTATTATCAAGGGGGGACAGAATAACTTCCGACGCTACAGTTCAGCGCGCAGTTACGATTCAGGGAGAAATTCTCCACCATGTGGCCGACAAGAAAGAAACTATGGAATCTACCGACGTGACGACGGACGATATGATCGTAACGACAGACCCGAATTGCATCAGAGCTGTCGGGATTCAGACAGGGCAGGGCCCTCTCGACAAGGTGAATTTGTAGAAGTTAGATCTCCTAATCCTAATAACGACGCGCCCCAACAAAGAAACAGACAATGACTCGCATCGCAGGCAGCCACCTGCGCCGGCTGGCTCAGAGAAAAATAACATAGACGCTAACCTTTAGAAAAATTCCAGTATTCTTTACCGATGTATACCGCAGGATAATTGCTTTCGAGTTGAAACTCTGCGTACTAGGAAGAGTAAAGGATTACACCACATTTCACATGTAAAACCGTTTATTGAGAGATAATCTGTTTTTTTAACTTAGTCTTTGCTATAAAATTTTTTCACTTTGCATTACTAGTACAATTTGTCACACTGAGAAACTGTTTACATGCAACAATGTTTTGGAGTTAACTTCCAGTCTAGAACCTAGGGAACATTTTTAAACAGAAATTACGAATGCATTGTTATAGTGAACAGACGACACAGTGTTGTTATGTGTACATTCTTGCTTGTTAATTGCACGATTACGTAACTACTATAAGGCTTACATACTTAGAACATATACTGCTAATGAGATTTTAAGGCAACATTTTGGTTTACTTCAAAATACTTTCTGGATTTAAAGTACTTTCTGTGAGATACCAGATGACACAGTGGTTAGTTTATGTGACAGCTACACGATTTTATCACGACGTTACTAATGAGTGACAATTTACAATATTGCTTTTGCGGTGTTTCTGTTTTATATCTGCACAGTTTTCTGAATTCATCTGGAAAGGAAAACATGTTTTAGTAGTAACTTTTGTGGGATAGCTACAATGAGACAGCCTTTTTCGTAGCACAACAATACGTTACATTATAGTACTTTCTTGATCACGGTAAGGTACGTAATAACTACGATATCTATACACAAAGCATTTCACTTTCGTTTATGATGAGGTAAGTACATTGACTTCTGCAGAACTTAACTTTCGGAGGACGATAACTACGACACTTCCACAGAGATTATTTTACAACAAGACGCACAGTTTAGCGCTACAGTACACGTATTTGTGTGATTAATTTTGTACTTAAAACATTTATTTTTAAAGATTTTTGAATTACAATTATACAAAGGTTTTCCTTGATACATTCCATTCTATTGCTGTAATCTGTAACACCTGAGGGTAAAATTACATTAATCCTCAGGGGGTTACACGCTTACTTTGTGTACCATGAGTCTGGCAAGCACAAGGAGCCCTAGCTAATATGGTATTTGTTTATAGAACTTTACACATCGGTACCATATTCCTCTAACACAGAATTACACAGCTATCTGATTATTTGACAGAGAAACAAACATTTTTTTTACTACATCATGACAGGTATTTACGCAATTGCACAGTTGGATAACTTCACACTTGTGAAATTGTATTTTGTCTGTACTTAGTGAACTGTTCATATTTTTTTCGGAACCATTGTGATACTATGAGAGCTTTGAATGATGAGTTTGGTATGGGATCATGATTTTTAAAGTACGTTTGAGGTAGATGACACTATTGAAATGAGCAGAGAATTTTCTTTAGGTTTTGATATTATTGGAGGAAGCTACGACGACTTTGAGATTTGACTGAGGTGTTATGATGTTTTTATTACGACGACCATGTGTATTTTGCTGTTGAGGTATGTTTATGATCAATAAGCTGATGCTATATGAGGAATTTGATTATACTACGTATTTATTATGATGAAATATTGAAGAAGTGTCGATGAATATGTATATGTGTAATAAGGTAAGGAATAATGAGAAGTGGTTAGGGCCTCTGACATGTGAAAAAGGATGTTGGAAACCAAGAATCGTACTTTAAGAGTTATGAAATGTGTGTACATGTGTGAATGTATCACAATGCCGGCGAAAATTTTTTGGACACCATTATATTTACAGGATTTTGTTTCTACACATTTGTAACGCAAATTTTCGACCTGTGAAATTTTTATATGAGACTGTCACTGTAGCGGAAACTGCTGTCGTAAATATTTCGGTAAGAAAGGTAAGTGACCGTGACGTAATGCGTTGTGAGCGGCCAGGTGTGCCAGCCGCCTTGAGAAAAAGCCATTAGGTGGAGAAGAAAGAGGCCATTATCCTCGCTATTGACATTTCTTTGTAGAAAGCATCGCAAATACGACACACTCAAACTTGAAAACATATAATTACACTGTGGAGCTCTTAATTTATGATATTTACTAAAATGCCTAATGAAATGATGAGAAACATTTTACATCTATTGTCTTTCTAGTTGAGAGATTTGCTCATTTTGTTTAACATCTAGTTTCTAGCTGCAGTGCAGCATTGGTTAAAACAAAATTTAATAGATGTACTAATGTAAATATTTTCTGTCTACAGATCCAGTAAATAATAATTTTATGGTTTACTTCCAAGAAAACAAGGGAACATAAGTAGACATTTCCGTTCGCAGGAATTGCATACATAATTTTTGTCAATGACTGGTAACTTTTTAGTAGTGTAAGTTAAGGTGATGCATCACTCTCGTGTTAAGATCTGATATAGTTATTAGACATTTCCTATCTTTACTGTGATATTATTCTGCTTGAGCTTTGTCATGTTTAGATATAAGTTATAGCGTTTGCTGCTGCTGTTTGCCAGGCATAGTGCTACTAAATTTCACTTTGTATTACTCTGTTAAGCCAGTTTTACTACTGATTTATTTTTCTTGTTGCTGCACATTGGCTCATATTAGTTGTAATGTTGCATTTGCTTGGTAATTTAGATTTACTGTAGTTTGCTTTGCCAATTTGCACTTTTTTGTCATTGCTGTTTGTGTTAATTGTTTTGTACTGCTGCATTGCCTCGTCCCTTAGTTTAGCATCTGAGCTCAGTAGATCTAAGTTAGCTTAAGAGGGGGTAGGCTATATAAGAGAACGAGTTGTGATGAATTGGAAGCAATGCATTGAGAAGTTATATGAAAAAGATTTGGGCCAAAATGAGTATTGTACACTGATAAATAATTATTTTGAAAGAAATATGAATAGAATACAGAAAGCAATTATAGATAGGACTTTTTGGGAATAATGACGAATGAAGGGAGATCTCCAAGAAGTAAAGAAAGTTTTGTTTGCAAAATACTGCAGTAAAACAAACCCTGTCCTTTCCTTTTGTATTATTCCGCTATGTGTTTGTGTACCCTTGTGTATTTGTGTTTTTCTTGTCTTTATGTGTTTAGCTGATGAGAGTTATGTTGTATAATTTTTCTAATACTATGTTATTTACTTTGTAAAGATGTTTAAACATTATTTATCTGTTCTGCTTTGTTGCTCATGTGTGAAGTTGATGTTTCAAAAGTTATTCTGACCTTTTATGTATGTGCTTATGTCATAATTCCTGTAACACTGATGTATATGTTTATTTCTATTCTTTTGTAAAGCCTGTGTTACTACAAATGTTATCTGTACTGTTATCTTCTTTAATGATGTATTTTGTACCTTTGTAATTGTATTCTTATATTGTACATTTATAATTGTGTAGACACCAGTTCTTCAAATTAAGTATCATTTCACTGCACATGTTTCTGTTGGTCATAATATATGCACAGTATGTGAGAAGTTGGGACTGTTAGTGCTTGCACGTGTGTTGATAATTCAGCAAGGGACTGGATAACAGCATTGCTGGTTCTAAGGACATTTCAAAAAAAATTTTTTTTGTGTGCACAAGTGGTGGTTTATGGACTTGCTACATTGTCCGCAAGACTCTTCGATGGTGATTGTGCACCTGCACAGTCGCAACAGATGGTTGCTGGCCGTCTCTACAAGGACTACAGTGGGTCTGCATCTTTGATGGCAAACCAATACCATTATTTCTACAAGGACCGCAGTGGGTCTGCACCTCTGATGGCCCACCAATACCATAATCTCTACCAGGACTACAGTGGGTCTACTCTGTGACGACCTACCTACCAATATTCTTCAAAACTTCGACTGACTCTGCGGTGGGTTTGCTCTGTTGTGTAGTTTGAGTAACGAAGATTTTTGTGAGGTAACTGATTTGTGAAACGTATAGGTTAATTTAGTCAGGGCCATTCTCTTGTAGGGATTATTGAAAGTCAGATTGCGTTGCGCTAAAAAATATTGTGTGTCAGTTTAAGCACAGTCATGTATAATTTTTCTAAGGGGACGTTTCACAATTTTGCACTGGGTATAGATTAATCAGAGCTAACATTTCCTTTAAGAATCGTGAAAGAATATTGTATCCTTGGAAGAGACCTGGAGGCACAGGAAGGTGTCAGATTGCTTATGTTACAGTTAGTTAGAGATTTAGGAACCAGGTTTTAAATTATATGACAATTTATTGGTTATGAACTGTGGATTAAAACTGAAGAAATTGCAAAAATGGAGGAATTTAAGAAGATGGGTCATGGTTAAACTGAAGGGACCATAGGTTGTAGAAGGTTTCAGTGGGGGAATTAGGAAACGATCGGCAAGAACAGGGAAAAGGAATACGGTAGAAGAAGAGTGGGTGGCTCTGAGAGGTGAAAAAGTGAAGAAAGCAGAGGATAAAGTAGGTAAGAAGACGAGGGCCAATAGAAATCCTTGGGTGACAGAAGAGATATCAGATTTAATTAATAAAAGGAGAAAAAATAAAAATTGCAGTGAATGAAGCGCGCGAAATGGAATACAAACGTCTCAAGAATGAGATCGACAGGAACTGCGAAATGGCTAAGTAGGAATGGCTAGAAGACAAATGCAAGGATGAAGAAGCATATACCACTAGGGGCAAAATAGGTGCCGCCTACAGGAAAATTAAAGAGACCTTTGAAGAAAAGAGAACCATCCTTATGAATATCAAGAGCTCAGATAGAAAACCAGTCCTAAGCAAAGAACGGAAAACAGAAAGGTGGAAGGAGTATATAGAGGGTCTATACAAGGGATATGTACGTCAGGGCAATATGGGAGAGGGAGTAGATGAAGATGAGATGGGAAATATGATACCCCATGAAGGAGTTGACAGAAAGACAGAAGTCGAAACAAGGCCTCGGGAATAGACAACATTCCATTATAACTATTGATAGCCTTGGGAGAGGCAGCTATGACTAAACTCTTACATATGGTGAGCAATATGTATGAGACAGGTAGAATACCCTCTGACTTCAAGAAGAATATAAAAATACCAATTCAAAAGAAATCAGGTACTGACAGGTGTGAAAATTACCGAACCATCAGTTTAGTAGTCACGGTTGCAAAATAATAACACACGAACTCTTTACAGATGTATGGACAAACTGGTAGAAGTCGCTTTCGGGGAAGATCAGTTTGGATTCCGCAAAACGTAGGAACACGCGAAGCAATACTAACCCTACGACGTCTCATAGAAGATACATAGGTTAAGGAAAGGAAAATATATGTATATAGCATTTGTAGACTTAGAGAAAGCTTTTGACAATGTTGACTCTAAGACTCTCTTTCAAATTCCAAAGGCGGCAATGGTAAGATACAGGGAACGAAAGACTATTTACAACTTTTATGGAAAACAGATGGCAATTATAAGAGTCGAGGAGCACAAAAGGGAGGCATTGTTTGAGAAGGGCATGAGACAGGGTTTTAGCTTATCCCCGATGTTATTCAATCTATATACTGAGCAATTAATAAAATAAAGAAAAGAAAAATTTGGGAGAGGAATTAAAATCCAGGGAGAAGAAATAAAAACTTTGAGGTTGGCCGATGACATTGTAATTCTGTCAGAGACAGCAAAGGACCTGGAAGAGCAGTTAAACGGAATGGACAGTATCATGAAAGGAGGATATAAGATGAACATCAACAAAAGCAAAAAGAGGGTAACGGAATGTAGTCGAATTAAATCAAGTGGTGCTGAAGGAATTAGATTAGGGAATGAGAATTTTAAAGTAGTAGATGGGGTTTGCTATTTGGGCAGCAAAATCACTGATGATGGTTGAAGTAGAGATGATATAAAATGTACACTGGCGATGCCAAGAAAACCGTTTCTGAAGGAAAGAAATTTGTTAACACCATGTATAGATTTAAGTGTCAGGAAGTCTTTTCTGAATGTATTTGTACGGAGTGTATCCATATATGGAACTGAAATATGGACGATAAATAGTTTAGACAAGAAGATAATAGAAACTTTTGAAATGTGGTGGTGCAGAAAAATGCTGAAGATTAAGTGGGTAGATCCTGCAACTAATGAGGAGGTACTGTATAGAATTAGGGAGAAGAGGAATTTGTGGCACAACTTGACTAGAAGAAGGGATCGGTTGGTAGGACACATTCTGAGGCATCATGGAATGGCTAATTTAGCACTGGAGGGGAGCGTGGAGGGTAAAAATTGTAGAGGGAGGCCAAGAGATGAATACAATAAGCAGATTCAGATGGACGTAGGTTCTAGTAGTTACTCGGAGATGAAGAAGCTTGCACAGGATAGAGCAGCATGGTGAGTTGCATCAAATCAGTCATTGGACTGAAGACCACAGCAGCAACAACATGCAGCCTTGCGGCAGTGTTACCGAAACAGCACGCAGCAGCCCTTCTCGGACCGCCGCCTCGTCGCAGCACCAAGACAGTCTCCTTAGGAGTGCCTTAGTCGTCTTCTTCTTACGGGGGACGGCGTCTTCTCAGGTCCAGGTGGCGCGTCGACGATGTGGGCGACCACAGAGAACCTGATGGCCCTCCGGTCGTCCATGTTCTCTCCCAGAACACAGACCAGCGAGTCTGAACTGACAGACTCGTAGACTACCTCGCTCTTGGCGCAGCTTGTCATTAAGTCTAACAGCGCTGTCCACCCGCCTCTGTACTTGATGTACAAAATGGGGACAGGCTGCGACTCGTCTTCTCGATCCTTCTTTGCCTGGTCGGCAGACTCCAGTGAGTCGCACGACTGATGATCCCCTCGTGGCAGCAGGTTTCTTCTGCTCAGTCTTCTTTCCCATTCTGTGGTGCGGAGAACACGACAATCTGTTTGCGTTGTGATAACAACGCAAGACAATTTGCTTCTAGCCGCGGCCACAGAACAGAACCTCTTCCCAAGCTCTCTTCGGCCCAGTAAACGTCGATCGCAGCAGCAGCTATGCTCACGCCTCGCTTGAACCTTTCGGAGCATTAATGAATATTTTTATGCTGTCGTTTAGGGTGCCCACTGTCTTCCCTACTTAAAAGATGCTGATTAACTATAGATCTGCTACGTGCTACTCCTATGATATGCTCTTTGAATCGTATAAAGAAATTGACTTAATTCTGTTCTACATATTGTTTATCACAGTCGTTAGTTTTAATATGGCAAATAACAGACTGATAAAACTTATTCTGGTGGTTACCTACAGTGTGTTTCAGTTTCATCTGTAAGGATGTCCTTGCGACATAACTTATGTTAATATTTTGGTTTTGAAATAACCGACTCCGATCTTGTCCGAACTATTTGTCCATAAAACATCATTCTGATGAAACTGGGTGTTTCTATAATTGACATTTTTACCGATATCTGTTTTACCTTACTTAGAACAGCGTCTACTTCTGCAATACTGTAATCATTTGCCCTCAGAGTTTTTTTGAAAATGAAGATTTCATTTTCAGATTCAACTGGGTCCAAAGGTAACTTTAACTTTCCATAAACTGTAGACTTTCATAATGCACTTTTATATTTCACTTATATATTTGTAGGGATGACATGATTTTGCATTAATAGCCGCATCTCTAGTTGTAAACTTTCTGAAAATGGTGAACCGATGTGTACCTTTTCATGTTAGGCTGTCAATTGTGTCTTAGAATCCATACCATTTAGCATTTGTGCAATGTTATCTATTTCACCGTTTGTGCTAGTGTAGAGTAGTATCGTATGATCAACATATCTTTTGTAAATAATAATTTTGGCTCTAATTTCCGGATTTTCTTAAAAAAAATACGTCCAATGCATGTCTTGAAAGTCTCTTCGGGTTTGCTGCCGGATCCTTAAATCAACTGGATTCGATATTTCGGTGATCCAACTGTTCGCCATCTTCAGGAGAATGCTGCTTTTGCTGATGAGTCCCTCTGAGAACTGACGCAACGCTGCAAATCGACGTCCTACATAGGACTCCGTACCATACACGATGCATGCGCCGCCCATCACGGTTGCTGCCCTCCAAGATTGGGCAGGTGGCGCCAGACTGGAAAAATTTTAAGGAATTTTAACATTAAGAGTGTGTTCCCTCCACATTCCAAGCTTAGGGCACTACTCGGCTCTGTGAAAGTTGATTTGGGGCTTAGGAAACCCGGTGTATACAAAATTCCGTGTCAAAGTGGGAAGGCTTACAACGGCCTTTCGATTCGCACAGTTAATGACAGGTGTGTGGAACATCACCGTCATACGAGGCTACAACAGCCGGAAAAATTGGCAGTAGCAGAACACCGCTTAAATGAGAGGCACGGTATGAAATTTGACTAAACAGTGATGGGTGCCGACACTTCCGGTTTATGGAACAGTGTCTATAAAGCGGCAATTAGAATTTGGTTGGCGGATAATTTAATTAATAGAGAAATGGGTTTCCTCTTAGCAGGACGGGGAATCCTCTACTATCTCGCATCATAACAGAATGTTCTTCGGTGCGGCCAGTCCGAGTGTTCGAAAATGGTCCCTAAGTGCGATTTATCGTTGCCGCCAGTCTTCTACTAAGGGCGGCGCCACCTGCCAAGTCTTGGTGGGCAGCAACTGTGATGGGCGTCACATGCACCACGTGAACTGTACGGGTGCCTATATAGGACGTCGATTTGCAGCCTGGCGTCAGTTCTCAGCAGGACTCATCAGCAAAAGCAGAATTCTCCTGAAGATAGTGAACAGTTGGATCGCCGACATATCGAATCGAGTTGATTTTAGGATCCGGCAGCAAACACGAAGATACTTTCAAGACTTATTACGCCTGGAAAGCCTACGAAGTTACGTCCAGTGCAGTTTATGAATGTATCTCTACTGCTCCAGCGAGGGAATTACCTATAGCCAGTCCATCTTTTTGAGAGTATAACTTGTAACTGAAAAGAAAACAGTTAAAATATGACACTGTTTCAAGCAACAAAACAAATTTGTCTGTGGCGACATTCGTTGCTCAGCAGAATAGGTCATTCTCTGCAACTTACCACGACAGCCTAAACACAACCTAGTAGTTGATTTAACTACATGACAGACGGTAGTTGGTTGAACTACATGAAGGATGGCAATATTTCTTTATAGCCGATATTAAATTTTATTGTAATATGCTTTTAGTTTGTTCGTGATTATTTTAACAAGCATATGATTCTGCCTAAGCACTACAAAACACTGAGTATTCGAGGGGACACATCGCACACTTTCATGCCAGCGGAAGATTTACTAGGATGACAGTACAAGCGCACTTGCGTTTCGATAGCGACCGTTGGCGTCCGGCGTAGCGTAATAGTGTGATGGGTATACATGAACGAAAAACGGCGGAAAATAATAATTATCACGATGAAATTATATGAATAATACATGTAGAGAAGTTATAATGAAATATGGAGGCATGCACTTTATTTTTCTTTTTTTTTTTAGATGCACTGAAGGATGAAAGCAGAATTACGTTCCTTTTTACTGTCACGTTCAGTTAGCAGTCTGCTCGATGCAGGAGACGTGAAATCAGTGGTTAGGGCGATTAACATATCTTAGTGTAGGTAGGAATACATTCATGAAAGATCCGCCTAATGAGGAAATACGCAACTGAGCAATTTAAAAAAGGGCAGAGCTTGTTAACTGTAAGCGACAGATTCATTCAGGAGAAAAATTACGCAGCAGACCTAACAGGGAATCAGGAGTGAGATCCGAACATTATTCTGAAAAACTTAAGGACTAGTTAGATAAACTAACACTGCATGTTAACCCCTCGGTGGAAATGAATGCTGGCCGGTGTGGCCGAGCGGTTCTAGGCGCTTCAGTCTGGAACCGCGCGACCGCAACGGTCGCAGGTTCGAATCCTGCCCCGGGCATGGATGTATGTGATGTTAGTTAGGTTTAAGTAGTTCTAAGTTCTAGGGGACTGATGACCTCAGAAATTAAGTCCCATAGTGCTCAGAGCCATTTGAACCATTTTTTGGAAATGAATAAAAGTGCAGGAGCATATTGCCAGAGGTCTCCCAGTCGTGCACAGAAACCTGGACGTCATATGGCCTAAGGTCAAATGGGAATGGCCCTACTGTACGAGGCACTTAAATAAACGGGGAAAGACACTGTGAGTCAATCAGTGAGCAGTTAGGGTGAGCTGTGCTGATTTTCTTTGTTATGACATTGCTTGGAGACAACAACTGGATGGTTTCACATTGTGAAGAGTCATTGGGAAACTAGAAGGAGGACGAAGTGTGACGAGTGGAGCCCAAAAGTTTGGTACCGCTCAGAGAATTTTTTCACGTGCATGGGGAGCGTTCCGAACCACAGACACTGCTGCCCGCAAGAAGCGTCTAATGTTAAACAGCTGGTGCAATTTTAACCATATCTAACAGGACTGCAAAGCACGCATTCCCAAACTCCACAGTGGCGCTGCGACTGCATGGGAGTGGTCTCTTTGCTCGACTGTCAGTATGCAGTGTTCAGCTGATACCCGCTCATCGGCGGCACCCTTTGCGATGGTGCCAAGAGCATAGGGACTGAACCAACTGGCTCTTCTCAGAACAGAGCAGATTTAATCTGAGTATTGATTCTGGACGTACCCTTGTATGAAACCAGGAACATTGTCGAGTATGACATTTCTGGAGGTCCATGAGTTATGGAGTGGGGAGGCATACTTTTGCGTGGGTTTACTAACCTCGAAATCTTTGTACACGGCGCACACACCGGTCAACGTTATAGTGACACTGTACTCGTTCCCAATGCGCATATTTTCAGATTTGTGCTCAACCATAAATTTATTTTCATGGATTATAATGTTTCACCGCATCGAACGGCGCAGGTGGAGGAGTTCTTGAAACCGAATGGACTGGCCTGCACGTTGTCCCGACTTAAACCCCATCGAGCATGTGTGGGATGCGTTGGGGAGATGTATTGCAGCACGTCCACATGCACCGTGGACAATCCAGTAACTGTCGACCGCGCTGGTGGAGGAATGGAGTACCATACCACTAGAACTCCATGTCAACCTTGTGGCCAGACTGTGAGCGCGCTGCACAGCATGAATTGCTGTCCGTGGTGATCACACATTCTATGATGAACCACATCCGCCATTTTCTATGTCCAGCGCACCATCATAAATCCCGGTGACTTCAGTTTAGTTATTATATTCGAATAAAAGTTCCATTTCTGTTCGTCTTAGTATTTATTTCTTTCAGTTGCTTTCTGTGCTATACTGTAGCAGTTTTTTCTATGTATAGTGCATGTTTTATCGAGCTATGTCACTTGGCAGCTACACATCATGTGAGAGTTACATTCGTCCTTAAGTTTTGCACACCAGTGTATTAAGTTCCTGTTTGGTCATTAAATGTATAAGAGCAGTAATGTGGGACTGTCAGTAATCGATTCTTGATCTATGACTAACGCACCAGAGAGCAAAAACGCTACGTCAATTTAGAGTGAAGCAAGAAAGCGTCGGAATCTCTTTAAGACTGTTCACAGAAGAAGCGTTTATTAATAACCCCAGGAGACGACACCGGTTTGAAAAAGAGCAGACAGAGGATTGATGAATCGTGCAAGCTCTGGCAGTTAACTTTGAACGTAAATAAATGCAATATATTGCTCATACAAAAGAGAAGAAAGCCACTACTGTACAACTTCACAATTAATGAGAAATTGCTGGAAGTAGTACCTACCGTAAAATATCAAGGAAGAGGATCTTAAGTGGAATGACCACTTAAAGGCAATAGTAGGACAAGCAGGTTCTGGACTGAGATTCGTAGGAAGAATCCTAAAGAAATGTAACTCACCCACGAAAGAAGTGGCTTACGAGGCACTTTATCGACAAATTCTTGAGTATTGTTCATCAATCTGGGAACATACCAGGTGAGACTGATAGAAAAGACGGATAAGATGCAACGAAGAGCTGCGTGTTTCATCACGGGATCGTTTAGTTCACGCGAGAACGTCAGAAAGATGCTCAACAGACTCCAATAGCGGACACTACGAAAGACGCGTTGTGCATCACAGAGGTGTTTACCACTGAAGTTTCGAGAGAGTATTTTCCAGGCAGAGTCGGACGAAATATTACTGCAGAGTGAAAACCGTAATGCTCCAGCCTGTGGGTAAGTCAAGCCTCCGCAAAATCATTTTTTCCAGGAGTGGAGCTATTGTAAGTTTCAGAGAAGAGATTCTGTGAAGTTTGGAAGGTAGAGGATGACGCACCGGCGGAAGTAAAGCTGTGAGGACGGGACGTGAGTTGTGCTAGCGTATCTTAGTCGGTAGAACACTTGCCCCGTGAAAGAGAAAGAGAAAGGTCCCGAGTTCGAGTTTCAGTACGGCACACAGCTCTACGTCTACATCTACATCTACTATTCAGCAAATCACACCTAAGTGCCTGGCAGATGTTTATCGAACCACCTTCACATTTGTTCTCTGTTATTCCACTAGAGAACAGCGCACGGATGAAACGAACACCTATATATTTCCGTGCCAGCTCTGATTTCCCTTATTTAATAATGATAGTCGTTCTTCCCTGCGTAGGCCGGCGTTAACTAAATATTTTCGCATTCGGAGGAGAATGTAGGAGACTGAAATTTCGTGAAAAGATACCGCTGCAGCGAGAAACGCCCTTGTTTTAATGCTGTCCACCACTAATCCTGTATCATGTCCGTGACATTCTCTCCCCTATTTTTCGATAGTACAAAACGTGGTGCCCTTCACTGAACTTACTCGATGTACTCAGTTAATCCTATCTGGTGAGGATCCCACACCGCGCAGCAGTACTCCAAAAGAGGACGGACAAGTGTAAGTGTTCTGCCAATAAAACGTAGCCTTTGGTTCGCCTTCCCCGCAACATCCACTGTATGTTATTTCTAATTTAAGTTGTTCATAATTGTAATTCCTAAATATTTAGTTGAATTTATGACCTGTAGATTTGACTGATTTATCGTGTAACCGACGATTAACAAATTCCTGTTAGCACTCATGTGGATGACCTCACACTTTTCGTTATTTAGGGTCATTTGCCAATTTTTGCATCACACAGATATCTTATCTAAATATTTTTGCAATTGGTTTTGACCTTCTGGTGACTTTACTAGACGTAAACGACAGCATCATCTGCAGAAAACCTAAGATGGCTGCACAGATTGTCTCCTAAATCCTTTAAATAGATAAGGAAGAACAGAGGGACTATAAAATTACCTTGAAAACGCCAGAAATCACTTCTGTTTTACTTAATGTCTTTCCGTGAATTACCACAAACTGTGACCTCTCTGACGGGAAATCGCGAATTCAGTCGCATAACTGAGATGATACTCCTTAAGAACGCAATCTTATTACAAGCAACTTGTGAGGTACGGTGTCAGAAGCCTTCTGAAGATCTAGAAGTAGTGGAATCAATTTGAAATCCCTTGCCGATATCACTCAACACTTCGGGAGGGCCGGCCGGAGTGGCCGAGCGGTTAAAGGCGCTACAGTCTGGAACCGCACGACCGCTACGGTCGCAGGTTCGAATCCTGCCTCGGGCATGGCTGTGTGTGATGTCCTTAGGTTAGTTAGGTTTAAGTAGTTCTAAGTTCTAGGGGACTTATGACCACAGCAGTTGAGTCCCATAGCGCTCAGAGCCATTTGAACTTCGAGAGGGTAAAGAACCAGTTCTGTTTCACAACAACGATGTTTTCTAAGTTAATGTTGACTATGTGTCAATAGACCGTGCTCTTCCAGGTAATTCATAATTTTCGAACACAATATATGTTCAAAAATCCTACTGCATATCGACATTAGTAATATGGGCCTATAATTTAGGGGATTACTCCTATTGCCTTTCTTGAATATTGGCGTTACCTAGGCCGCTTGCCAGTCTTTGGGTACGGATCTTTCGTCGAGCGAGTGGCTGTATATGATTAAGTATGGAACTATTGCATCCTGAAAGAAAACTAGTTGGTGTACAGTCTGGACCAGAAGACGTACTTTTATTAAGTGTTTTAAGTTGCTTCACTACCTCGAAGGTATCTACTTCTATGTTACTCATGTTGGCAGCTGCTCTTGATTCGATTCTGGAATGTTTAGTTCTTCTTGTCTGGTGAAGGAAATTCGGAAGGCTGTGTTTAGTAAGTCTGTTTTAGCAGCTATGTCAAAGATCGTATTTCCGTCGCTATCACGCAGAGAAGGCATTGATTGTGTCTTGTCGCTGGCATACTTTACACACGACCAGAAACTCCTTGGATATTCTGCCAGGTTTCCAGATAAAATTTCCTTTTTGGAAAGTGATATAAGCGTCTCGCATTGAAGTCCGCGCTAAATTTCGAGCGTTTCCTAAAGATCGACAATCTTGGGGTTTTTGCATTCATTTAAATTAGGGCATGTTTTTTTCGTTCTTTCTGCAGCAGTGTTCTCTTGTTCTGACCCACTTTGCATACCATGAGGAATCAGCTTCTTCTTTTGTTAATTCATTTGGTGTAAATCTCTCAATTGCTATCTATACTACCTCTTTGAATTCAATCTACATCTGGTCTACATTCATATAGTTAATTTGAAAGGAGTGGAGATTGTCTCTCAGGAAGGCGTCAACCGAATTTTTATCTGCTTTTCTGAGTAGACATACTTTTCGTTTATTTTTGGTGGATTTGCGGTATTCAGTCTCGCTACGACAATCCTATGTTCAATAATCCCTGTATTCGCATTGATGCTCGTTATTAGCTCAGGATAATTTGCTGCTAAGAGGTCAAGTGTATTTCCACGACCGTTTGCTATTCGAGTGGGCTCATGAAATAATCGCTCGCAGTAAATTTCAGAGAATGCGTTTAGCACAATTTCTGATCATGTTTGATGAGTACCTCCGGATTTAAACATGTGTTTCCGCCGACATACCGAGAGGAAAATTGAACCAAATACATTTGTACGAGTCGGGTACGTGTTTGAAACTTGACTCAGGTTTTAACTGAAACGTTTAGCAATTGTAACATCTGAACTTGGAGGTCGGTAAAAGAATCCAGTTGTTATTATGTTCCTGTCGTCAAGAATGACCTCTGTCTATTTATTATGTTCCTGTCGTCAAGAATGACCTCTATCTATACTAACTCACAGGAACTACCTACTTCAATTTCGCTACAAGATAAACTACTTCTAACAGCAACAAAAACACGCCACCGCTAATCGTATTTAGCCTGTTCTTTCTGAACACCGTTAGGTTCTTCGCAAAAATTTCAGTTGAGCTTACCTCCGGCTTCAGCTAGCTTTCAATTTCTATAACGATTTGAGCATCCGTGATTCTACTAGCGCTTAGAGCTCTGATGCTTTCCCAATACGGCTACGACAATTTACAACTGTTATACCGATGGTTCCTGTATCTACTTTCCTGCTGTGCTCGACCTGCACGCTTTCTGTGTTCCCCGAGGCCCTCTAAGCTAAAATACTGCCCAGTCCACGCCACACAGGCCCCACTATCCGTGTAGCCGCCTCTGCGTCTAATGGCCACCTGACCTGTCTAGCAGAATCTGCCAGGAAGTTTCATGTTATTGTTTCCTCCCACATTCATTTCGCGAAATTACCACGATGAGAAAATTCGAGGAATTAGAGTTAATACAGACACTTAACGGACAACTATACTGCCCATGCACCGCTCTGGAGTGGAATAGGGAGGGGGGATCACTTAGTGGTAGCAGAAGTACCCTCCGCCACACACCATCAGGTAGCCTGTGAAGTACCGATGAAGCTGTAGAACCGAAAGTAGCAGCATCAGGCAACAGAGTTTCTTTCTATAGCCGTTAGCTTTTAATAATTTTTACTTCTATTTTGACAACTTGTTCACACCTTTTAATTTTTTAATTGGGGGCAGTTGGATAGAGAGAGAAAATTGAAGATCCCCAAACGGCCCCTTCCAAAGAAGAAAGAAACAGAGAAAGATGGAAGAGAGACTAATCATCCTGCCATACAATGGAAAAATGGTCTGTTTCTGAATAAACAGTATGGAAGTTCCATTTTTTTTCCAGTATCAAATATAACTGGCATGAACACAACAATTAATTTTAAAAGATACTTCCAGCAGTCAAGGAAACACATCAAGGTTCCTCAATGCTCCATTCTGACAGAATACAACAATAAAATGCATGGAACAGATTGAATGTGTCAAAATGTGAATCAGGGATAAATATCCGTAACAGGTAATAGTACTGGGCAATTCAGTTGGTTATTGGATGCCACTGTACACAATGTATTGATACTCCAACACAAAAAATGAAAAGGTGTCAAACAAAAATTGTGCATCTCTTCTTGAGGAGCGCTTGAGCATACCCTGTACTGCAAGAGTAAAGTAGATGGGATCCAGTTTGATGGAATGAAGTACCTGATTGCAAAAATATGGGAACCCAAAAAAGAAGACAATGTGTTGGAACAAACAGTAAGACATCAGCACGTACCCAGTGCTGTGTAATTTGGGACAGTGTGTAGAATGTTTTGATGCTATCATACCATGTAATTTTTTGTTTTTGATTTTTAATTTGTACTTATGTTTAATTTATTTCATTCAGTACAAAAATGTGTAATCTTTTGATATGCATGTCTCATTTTGTCTCAACAGTGCTTAGCATTACATATATATGGCATGGTATATTATTTTTTCACTTTAAATGTTCTTTTCAATGTAACAAACAAGCTGAAAGTAATCAATGTAAAAAATTAACAAAAATTAATTCAGGCACTAATGACTTAAAGTACTACTTTTGTGTAGCGGAGGAAAATGCTGATATGCGCTCTTGAGATTCAGTCACTTTGTGAATACTGAACAAGACACAGCCAGAGCAAAGGCACCACTGGGGCAAAGATGCGAGTTGGAGCCAGCGTCATAGAGACTCGCCACGTGCGCGAGTTCTGCCAGCGCCACAGGCGGCGCTGAGGATGAAGATATCGACTTCGCTTCGGCGAATTTCCGGCCGAGTACAATTCGCCAATGATGACAAAGGACAGAAGCCTAGTCGGATGATAGAAGAGCAGCTCTCGCTCACTTGGTTATAGATCATCGTCCAGGGCTGACTTGGACAGGGAACGTCGTTTAGTGAACTCTTAGAAGTGAACAGACAGTTGTAAATTGCAATTACTATGTAGTGTGAAGTTTATTTATGATTATTTGCACTTAGCCATTGAAGGCCTTTATAGTGTTATATTACATGCAGTTTTTCAGACTTCATTGTTCGACCAGTCATAAAGATAAGTGAACCTTTTTAGCTAATTTGTGTTAATTTGTCACTAATTTGTTGGATTGTAGAACCCTTGTCCTGCCATCCTGTTACCTCACCCTGGGCATATCTGTATAAGGTGGCGGGGAGAAATTGTCTTAGCGGTGTACTGCACCAGAAGTCGAACTCACAAACTCGGCCTGCCGTAACAATAGTGGCAACTCGGCCTCCATAGCGGTAACGACGAGGCCTTTAGAAAACTGGCGACGAGGGCTTACAAAACTGGCGATAAGGGTTTACAAAAGTG
The DNA here is from genome assembly GCF_021461385.2 of Schistocerca piceifrons. Classification (NCBI taxonomy): domain Eukaryota; kingdom Metazoa; phylum Arthropoda; class Insecta; order Orthoptera; family Acrididae; genus Schistocerca; species Schistocerca piceifrons. Next base: position 333,526,102 of record NC_060149.1, read on the forward strand.
GTCACTAACGCTGCTCGACAAAGAGTCTTACGACTATTATTGCACTATGTTCACTTGTCTGAAACCTGAGTTTGACATGAATTGAAAGATAATCTGTGCACGATGAGGGTTTCATCTGAGTCTCTGAGTGCAGGTAAAAGTAGACCGGCATATCTTAAGCTGCTACATGCGCCACATGTTTAGTATCCCTGTACTATGTGTATTGGCACCCATTTACCATCTACAGATGTGATGTAGATTTCACCAAAGCAGTTAACTAGTACAGCCACTATTCAAGACTACACTGATGAAAGTGTCTGATGCACCATCAGCTTAACCATCGCTGTATCAGCTCATTCATTTTACCTGTATCATTTTAGCTGCATATTTGGACGACATTTGGTGTTCGTCACTGGCGGATTTACACATTTGCCGCCAGTAGCGTAGTAGTTTATTCAAATTTCGCTGCCCCTAAGGACCTCTACACTTCGATATCCTACTTTACAATCATTTTAATTACAATTTTTTGTCAGTAAAATTGTAACTTTATGATTTGTGTGCTATCGTCCTAATTACTCGTACATCACCTTTTTACCGTAATAAGTATGATTGTGAACTGGGGAATCTGCGTGTCAGTTCCTAGATTATCTTTACAACCAAAATTTGGTTAAGATTGCACAAGAAATACACTCCTGGAAATTGAAATAAGAACACCGTGAATTCATTGTCCCAGGAAGGGGAAACTTTATTGACACATTCCAGGGGTCAGATACATCACATGATCACACTGACAGAACCACAGGCACATAGACACAGGCAACAGAGCATGCACAATGTCGGCACTAGTACAGTGTATATCCACCTTTCGCAGCAATGCAGGCTGCTATTCTCCCATGGAGACGATCGTAGAGATGCTGGATGTAGTCCTGTGGAACGGCTTGCCATGCCATTTCCACCTGGCGCCTCAGTTGGACCAGCGTTCGTGCTGGACGTGCAGACCGCGTGAGACGACGCTTCATCCAGTCCCAAACATGCTCAATGGGGGACAGATCCGGAGATCTTGCTGGCCAGGGTAGTTGACTTACACCTTCTAGAGCACGTTCGGTGGCACGGGATACATGCGGACGTGCATTGTCCTGTTGGAACAGCAAGTTCCCTTGCCGGTCTAGGAATGGTAGAACGATGGGTTCGATGACGGTTTGGATGTACCGCGCACTATTCAGTGTCCCCTCGACGATCACCAGTGGTGTACGGCCAGTGTAGGAGATCGCTCCCCACACCATGATGCCGGGTGTTGGCCCTGTGTGCCTCGGTCGTATGCAGTCCTGATTGTGGCGCTCACCTGCACGGCGCCAAACATGCATACGACCATCATTGGCACCAAGGCAGAAGCGACTCTCATCGCTGAAGACGACACGTCTCCATTCGTCCCTCCATTCACGCCCGTCGCGACACCACTGGAGGCGGGCTGCACGATGTTGGGGCGTGAGCGGAAGACGGCCTAACGGTGTGCGGGACCGTAGCCCAGCTTCATGGAGACGGTTGCGAATGGTCCTCGCCGATACCCGAGGAGCAACAGTGTCCCTAATTTGCTGGGAAGTGGCGGTGCGGTCCCCTACGGCACTGCGTAGGATCCTACGGTCTTGGCGTGCATCCGTGCGTCGCTGCGGTCCGGTCCCAGGTCGACGGGCACGTGCACCTTCCGCCGACCACTGGCGACAACATCGATGTACTGTGGAGACCTCACGCCCCACGTGTTGAGCAATTCGGCGGTACGTCCACCCGGCCTCCCGCATGCCCACTATACGCCCTCGCTCAAAGTCCGTCAACTGCACATACGGTTCACGTCCACGCTGTCGCGGCATGCTACCAGTGTTAAAGACTGCGATGGAGCTCCGTATGCCACGGCAAACTGGCTGACACTGATGGCGGCGGTGCACAAATGCTGCGCAGCTAGCGCCACTCGACGGCCAACGCCGCGGTTCCTGGTGTGTCCGCTGTGCCGTGCGTGTGATCATTGCTTGTACAGCCCTCTCACAGTGTCCGGAGCAAGTATGGTGGGTCTGACACACCGGTGTCAACGTGTTCTTTTTTCCATTTCCAGGAGTGTAGTTTTTGGGTATATTTCTGAGCTAAAAAGAGCTCAATCATGTACTACTAATAAGGCGCAGTAAAGTATGTCTTAATACTACTTACACAATAATGCACATTTGGTAAACGTAATTTTCTTGCGCTTATTTACAGTTTAGAAATAATATATTCAGTTATCTAGTAACAATTCGACTCATTATGACGATGAAATTCAATTCATTAAGTAATGAAAGTTTTACCATACCTTTTTGCGCGATTTTCTATTCGTAAAATCATCAGTTATACTGTCGTATGAAATCTTGTTGATTAGTTCTGACTCTATGCGCAAAAGAGCTAAGGTGTTTAGCTTTTCTTGGCTTAAGGTAGATCATTACGACACATTTCTTCCAAGAAAAGGGCTTTTTCCGTAATGGTTGATGATGACAGTTCACTGATTTTGATCAGAAATGGAAAATTTTTCATTGAACCAGTAGTATGAATCCTGTCATTTTACCTTTTTTATTTTTTTAAAATTCGGATGCGAGTCTATCAATGAGGACGAGAAATGTCTTAATCCTGAAAGTATCACTCGCGGTCATTCTCATTTCTCCATCTGGTGTTTCATCATAAATTTCTCTCCTTTTCGGTTGTCTTATCCCATGTCTTTCGTAAACTACTTCGTCACACTTAATTCTATAGTATTTTCTTCGTAATAATTAAAATTTTCTCTTTCAGCTACGAAAAACTTGCAAAGAGATTCAAAAAGCTCGACAACAGTGATGAAATCTACGGTAGAAGCCTCAATTTGAACATTAACCTTGTTTATTCTTAAAAAAACAAAAAAACAAAAACCATTCCAGCCAACATCTAATTATCACCGTTTCCAGTTTTTCGAAATTCTAAAGTTTTCCCATCGCTTCGTTTCGAGTTACAGGCTTTTCGGTACAATAATCCTTGATTGAGGCCACTGTTTTAAGGACTTCTTGCCAAGAATCTCTTAGACTTCTACATACGTCCTCTAGCTGAACATCGTGTCAGATTCACTCTCTCTAGCGTTTTTCCTCTCTGGGTTTCAGTCATTAATTTTTGCCAGCATTGAGTTGGACTTAAAAGAAAAGATAGATTTCTTGAACCAACGTACTTGCCACTAAATTTTGAGAGTGGGCAGAGCAAGGAACGAAAAAAGCAAATATGTTCTTGGCTTTGAGTTTTGGGCTTTAAGCCATTGTACACACCAGACAGGTTTGCAGCATTTTCACATCATATCTACGTGATTACTCTGCCATTCACTATAAAGTCTGGTAGAGGTTTCAATGAACCACCTTGACGCTGTCTCTCTACCGTTCCACTCCCGAACGGCGCGCAGTAAAAACGAGCACTTAAATTTTTCTGTGCGAGACCTGATTGTTCACGACAATCTTCAATATTTATGCTCATTGTTTCGAGTTTCGAAATAATGATAGAAAACATTTCTTCAGTTTTATGTCCTACTGAGGGCAAAAACTTGAGAAATTTTTCACAAGGTTCGCCTGTTTCCAAAACGTATCTAATCACGAGGGTAAGTTGGTCCACATGTGCTATATACAGTGTTGAATCGATGGTTGGGAAAAAATGTCTCGCCCTCCTTATCTCGTCTCCAATCTGTTTTAAGACTTTATGACTCATCAAGAGAATAAACTCATTGCAAATGATATTTGACAAGTAACTGGTACTTTTAGGTCTTTGGTTCCAATATCGTTCAGTACGACTGGATAGAAAAGGATCGAATTCAGCTGACAGTCTCAAAATCGTACAATAATTTCCGGTATGCGGATAACTGAACTTTTCATTTTTTCCTCTGAAACCGAGACCTCTTGAACACAGTTGCTTTATCACAACAACAGCCCTCTTCAGAATGTTTCTCCAATAAATAATTTCTTCGGCAGTCTGAACAAGCAGTAAATTGTCAACTCGGCCGTCAGTCTGACTTCTAACTTTCAAACCAAGGATACTAGATTTATGACGTACAGACTTTTTATGCTGACCTGCGCGGTGTTCTGCATTTTTCCATCTATTAAATCCTTCGTTCTCAAACTGAGTCTTATTCTCCAATGTATTGAACGCCAAACAGAGCCCGCAATATACAGATCTATAAGCCAGCCAATTTCAGTCATTCAGTTCATTATTCTTCATTTTTCTTTGGAAGATATTCACTGGCAAGAAACGACGCTGATCAGCATATATTTTTTCACTTTTAGAGAGTCACAGGACTTGATTTGATCGAAGCTGTAGCTTGTGATAATGTCCCTTCAGGTATCGTTGAGTTCTCATAAAGCTGGATCTTTGATGTGAAGTTTAAAGCTTTCCCGGCGTACTGATTTTCCATAAAAACACGGGAGAACTGCTGGATCTTTGTTCAGATTTACTGTTGTTTGTACTTGGTCATTACTTATCATCTGATTCGGAGACGCATCTTCAACTGTTATACTTATTGATGATTCCTCCACCGTCTCTACGCCAAAAATATAAATATCCGTTTTTTTCAAAAGCAGATAGTTCAACTGATGACTGCTATTGTTGGACCGCAGAGATCAAATTAGTTTGATCATTTCCAGATTGTACTGTGTCAGATCCTGGTCATTCAACACTACATCCTCTTCCTTTTTTAAAAAACTGTCAGTTTTCTTGTTCTTCCTCTTTAATTTTGGCCTTCTTTTATACTCAGCTCCACTAAGTCGCTTTCTCACTTTACTCATTCTAACCATTTCTTATTCAAAAACTGAAATAAAAAAGATTACATTGCGAGTTTTATTTCTTGTACATAGTTAGAAGTATCCTTTGTTCAGACATCGGACATTGAATAATTACCTAACATTAGGACAAGGAATTTATTTAAATACGAATAACAAAATAATCGAAAATTCTGTGCATAGCTTCCGAAACAGTTACTCATCAAATAAACGATGTCGTACTGATTCGTTACGGATTATTTATTGTAATATATTATGATTACTTACTTACTATAAGTTTGTATGCACCGGTGATGCTACGCAATTAAATTATTCATACAGTCCACTGAACACGATGAAAAATTACAGCACAGAACCAGAAAAATGTGCTAGAGAAATATTCATACGTATTATATTATCATAATAGCTTGACAACTGCGTTTGTGCCGGCACAAGCAGAGAAAACCGGCACTAGCTGAAAGGTATTAATTTGTCTCCGAGCGCTGCCAAGGTTAAGCTGCCCGTAGATGCGAAGCATGGTGATAGCACTCTTGCATGCAGCGGACGCTGCTTCCCCTTGCCACTCTTCTCCCCTCGACAACTTTAATGTGGTGACTAGGCCGTTCCCAGGAACCACCGCGCGAATCGTCAGTTAAATCGTGGCCACATAATATTAGAAATTTCAGGACGCAGTCAACTGAGGCGACTTTTATTTTTGAAGAAAATACGGGACAGGACCTCCTTGTTTGTATTGCCGCTCTATATGAATCTCTCTGGAACTGAATGCCACCACGCGGCGTTTTCCTACAACAACAGGACCCCGCTTCGGGGCGGCGGCCGCGCCGCGCTCGTGCGAGCACACACACTTAGTGAACGGTCATGTCACTCGTTCCAGCACCGCAACCAAACGTGACTACGCAAATTGTAGAAAAATTTCCCTAAGTCGTGAAACATATTACATGTTGAATTGTTTGTCTGGGCGTAATAACATATAGGCATATAAATATGAGTCTTTTTAATTTCTGTAAGACATAAAAAATTTTGGCCCCAGATTTGGCGCCCCTAAAATCTCCAGACTACTCAGCCTTCTGGTAAATACGCCAGTGGTGTAGGTGTTCGTGCAGTTTCTTCACTCTACACGTCAACAGAACTACCTCAAACTTCTCAACCTTTACACTGATATGCCATTTCTCCAACCTAGGGTCTATAGTTCAATAGTTTACAGTCTTGCGCTAGTATGGCAGTATCGCCTGCATAGATCACAACCATCTTGTTATGTGTTGCTAGAACATCTTAAATGCAGAGGTTAACCAAGAGGACCCCCATGACGCTGCCTTGGGGTACTCCACCTTGAATACCACGTCGTGTTGTGTTGACACTTCTGTTTGTGAGATACAAATGTATGAGATATACAAGTCCATTGGGGAAAGCAACGTCTTTAGGTCTGCGGATGGGAGCGTTATGCTAGAGATAATCGATGGTTTTTTCGATATGCAAGAACACAAGTAGAGTAGCTTTGCTGGTGTTGTAGCTGTCTGTTATGTGTTCTACTACAAGAGGAGTTGTTGCGTTGTAGAGTGGTGACTTCTGACGCCAAATTGCCGTTGATGCATACCTAGTAAATTGTTTTAGAATCAATTTCTCGAAAAACTAACTGAGCGAGTTCAGCAGGCTGATGTGTTGGTAATTTTGTGTGTGGAGTAAGTAGTAGGACAGAATTCATTGTGGCACATTTCGTTTGTATGGGTTGCATACATTAAGGGGCAAGCATACATTCACTGGGAAACTTATTGTTATGTTAATTGCTTTATGAACTACTGGGGATAATCCATCCACCTGAGAAATGAAATCCTCCTCCCCTTCCTCCTCCCCTTCCTCCCCCCTTAATCTTCCACTCTGGGAAATCTCCGAACCTCCCGCTCCCCTTGCCAATAAAACACACTTTTGATATCAAATTAATAGACTAATTAATAAAACTGATCAATTAGTTACCCCTACCTGTCCTGGGAAATACCCCAACCCTCCCCTTCCCTCCTCCTACTTCTAACAAAAAAAAAAAAAAAAAAACTGTTGCAAAAGTCGTTCAGTCTGTGCAGGGCTGCTGGTGTGGAAGGTGCAAGTATTACACTGTCCAACAGCTACATGTACTAATTACATAATTACACTGCTGCAGATTGGAGGTGTTGTTTTGTCAGAAAATTTTTGGGTGTGTGTTCACCATGATGTGCAGGGATCGACCGAGCTAGTGCACAATGCTGCTGCCAGAGGATGTTACACACCCCACCTCTCGCCCATTCCCTCCCCGCACCTCCCAGAAAAAATTGGAGGGAAAAGTCGCAGAGTTGGTGGAATGGAAGGATCACACAACAGCAAAATCAACTACTCTGCAGAGGACATAATAATATATAGTTTATTTATAAAATTCAGTTTTCAGGGGTTGGATCTCTCTTTTATTTGGATGTGTGTGATGTCTTTAGGTTAATTAGGTTTAAGTAGTTCTAAGTTCTAGGGGACTGAGGACCTGAGAAGTTAAGTCCCATTGTGGTCACAGCCATATTTTTTTTTTTATTGGGAATGAAAATAACATCATTCTCTGCTGTTTCGGAAGATGAAGGCCTTGTAAAATACAGCGAAATAAAGTAATTGAATACATAAATAGATTCTTCCAAGCATGCAAGAACTACCGTCATGAAATTAAAGTCAACGTAACTTTCTTTACGTAATTACACTGTTACAGATAGCCCTAAAAATATCTGGCGAAAAAACAACTTTACGATTGCACACACGTGATTCTTCGCCCACGCCATCCGCAGACTGCCAGCCGATAATGGTGTAGCGGCCATACATGTGTTGAACGCTGGGAAGCAACAGTGGGAGTCCTGGGCAGGCATCGATATTAGTTGGCTGTTTCAAATGGCTCTGAGCACTATGGGACTTAACATCTATGGTCATCAGTTCCCTAGAACTTAGAATTACTTAAACCTAACTAACCTAAGGACAGCACACAACACCCAGTCATCACGAGGCAGAAAAAATCCCCGATCCCGCCGGGAATCGAACCCGGGACTCCGGGCGTGGGAAGCGAGAACGCTACCGCACGCGATAGTAGTCCCTAATCGTCATCTACTTCATCCCTTTGATACCAGACTCACTCCTTGTTTTGCACCCAAACACACCTCCCATACCAGATAAGTGGAAGCAGCTGCTCTATGTCTTCACCCTGCCGTGTAGATACTACTGAGTTAGTTACAAAATGGTTCAAATGGCTCTAAGCACTATGGAACTTAATATCTGAGGTCATCAGTGCCCTAGACTTAGAACTACTTAAACCTAATTAACCTAAGGACATCACACACATCTATGCCCGAGGCAGGATTCGAACCTGCGACCACTGCAACAGCGCCGTTCCGGACTGAAGCGCCTAGAACCGCTCTGCCACTGAATTAGTCCACGACACAACTGGCAGAGGACGCTGGGAGAAGCAACCTCCATACCTTTCATTCGTCCAATCCCTTCCTCACCTCCCCCTCTCCCTTCCACTTACTTTTTGTTGAACAATGCAACAGGTGGTGACAACTCTCTGATATTGATGCCTGGGAAATTCCTAGTGAAACACATTCTGTTTCTCTCTCTCTCTCTCTCTCTCTCTCCCTCCCTCCGCCGGCCGGTGTGGCCGAGCGGTTCTAGGCGCTACAGTCTGGAGCTGCGCGACCGCTACGGTTGCACGTTCGAATCCTGCCTCGGGCATGGATGTGTGTGATGTCCTTAGGTTAGTTAGGTTTAAGTAGTTCTAAGTTCTGGGGGACTGATGACCTCAGAAGTTAAGTCCTATAGTGCTCAGAGGCATTTTTTCTCTCTCTCTCCCTCCCTCCCTCCCTCCCCCCCTCTCTCTCTATCTGTCTATATCTCTCTCCCCCGCCCCCCCTTTTCTCTCTCAAGTGGGTACTTCCTGTTTATGTGTGAGCTAATGTCTCCAAACACACAAAATGACTCTGAGCACTATGGGACTTAACATGTGAGGTCATCAGTCCCCTGGAACTTAGAACTACTTAAACCTAACTAACCTAAGGACATCACACACATCCATGCCCGAGGCAGGATTCGAACCTGCGACCGGAGCGGTCACGCAATTCCAGACTGTAGCGCCTAGAACCGCTCGGCCACACCGGCCGGCCCAAACACACGGAAGTAAGTTTTCATCTCTTCTCTGAATACCTGTGTTCATGTTGACTAACGCCAGGAACAAAGGGAGTGCTGATGCAGTTTCGACATCAAAAGTAGAGAAAAATAGTCCATTTGCACTACCCCATCAAATTAATTGTTTTACAATTTACAGGAGTCAAATACACTGCTTGAACACTCAGTACCACCTTACAACTAGTCTTCTTTAAAATAAAATATATTTTTAACGTTTGAGAATCACACACAAACATTTCGCAAATCAAGTAATTAAATTTCCGACGCAACTAGTTTGTAGGGCCGAATTTATCCTATATATTTGTATGGATATGGTGTCTGTTCTTTCGGACATGTCCTTAAGAACAGACATCATATCCATATAAGTATATAGTTGTGGCAATACCGGTCATGGTCTTCCTCTTCTGTGTGGATGCACAAATATTTACCCAAACTCTTACGGGACTTGGCAAGAATGTCTTCCACGAGTTATGAGTGTGTTGGGTAGTGACACTACGAACGTAGCGTGTGGACATATAAGGTGTGAATGTGGGTCTCGCAGGAGGTGTGCGCGAGGTAGACCCTGCAGTCGTACTGTCCTCTATGTCCTCGGTGGCTCAGATGGATAGAGCATCTGCCATGTAAGCAGGAGATCCCAGATTCGAGCCCCAGTCAGGGCACACATTTTCACCTGTCGCCGTTGGGCTCTTCTGTTTGACAACAGAAGAGCCGTCCTCCACCACAACGTTTCCAATAAACATATGTGCTGAAAAGATGCTACCGACCACACACACTCACCGTCACGAAGAACACACCATCTGACAACTGTTGGAAGCCATGGCCGAGACATTCCATTGGCGTGAGGGCGTCGGTCAGGAGAGACCCGAACACATATCAGCAGCTGCATCCTCATCCCCGGCATCCCAACGCTGGCCCTGCCGAACGATCAGAAGTCTGAAGGACTGTCACCAAGCAATCAACCGATCAATTTACATGGGAGGAATAATCGTCGAGCACAAATACCCATCATATTGAATCTTCTCATACACACACAAGTCCACTTCTGTTGCCGCTCACCCGGTATGCTGGTTACTTCGCTAGACCCCGAGGACGCGGGAAACAGCCGACTACCAGTATCCAGACTTCTTTTGTGTTTACTCAGCAGTCACAGGAGGCTAAGGTGACATTTTCGGTTGGCTGCACTTTCATATGAGTTATTTTCGAAGACATTGAGGCAGCCATGCGTTTTCACACCACTAAAGTATTGTTACTTGGGATCTGGTATTACTGCATCCCACTCTTCTCACATATCAAAAACAAATACCGTCTGCATGTTAACATCGAGAATATGAGGTGAATCTATTAAATGTACACATAGTGGTTTACAGGAGCAAGTGGCTAGTCATCAAAGTCACTTGCACAGACCTGTGTAAAGTTTTGTTGCCTGTACTGCAGGAGGACCATAGCCCACAGGCTATCAATCAAAAGAGAGGGAACCTGTGTTGTTCTTTCATAAGCATTTTGATACTCATTTTTTCTGCTGTAACATATCCAAGCAGTATATGACTACAGATTTGTAAACTGCCATACATTTTGTTTTCCACCATGACTTTGAGGCCTGTGTCAAGTGGTAAAACATCATTAACACATTCTGACCCTACAGCTCTCACAGAAAACTGGACATTGCATGCGACAAGTTAAGCTGCTCCCCTTGAAATAAAAGACAGAGGCAGTGCTTCTTATTGACAAAATGTGTAATTCATCACAACATATAGAAACTGGAAGAGTTTGCAGTATTGTGGAGCATGTCCAAACAGCTCTCCGAAAATGATGGCCTCTACATTTAAACTCGTGTGCACAGTGCGGGGGTAGCAGATGCCTCGGTGTTCCATTTTTTAAGAGACCAAGAACACTGATTCCTCAGATTGATGGGTCATGTCGCACCCAGGTATATGACCACTGTTTCAGTGTCTCAGGTGGCAGTCATCATCACTGCCAAATCTTTGGACACTGCGACTGTCATTTTTATGACTTACAAGGTATAACCTCGTTTGGTACAAGGAATATTCTGCAGGACTTAGCCACACAGAGCACAAATAATTTATATGTATTTTCTGCCAATTTTCGTAATTTTGTCTATTTAATGTCACTTCTGCTCATGTGATCATGACATTACTTTTCGCATACGTATTCTAAAATTGCTTGTAAATGCAGTACAGTTGTCAAAAGCTATTGCAACTGTGCTATTTTTCTGGATGTGTGTGTGCCTGTATTAGTTTCAGGTGAGGGACCCCTTCCCAGACCATACTCCAAACCTACTGCTGGTGAATCCACCTTCAGACACAGCCTCAGACGTACAGCACGTGGATTCACTTTTGGACCCTATCCCGGCCACAACGCATGGTAGACACTACTCTGAGCCATATCCCAGCCGTAATGTGCGGTAGATCCACTTTGAAACACTATCCCGGCTGTAATGTGTTGTGGATCCACCTATGAGCCCTATCCTGATCCTATCCCAAACCTACCCTGTGCCATTGGGACCCCAATGAGAAACTGATACAGGCTCACACACGTACAGAAAGATATCGCAGTTGCACTACATGTTGGTAACTGTATTACATTCACAAGCAATTTTAGAATATGTGGCGAGAAATAATTTCATGATCACAAGCGTAAAAGTGACATAAGCACTCCGTCTTCAGGCTACAAGTGGCCCATCGGGACCATCTGACCGCCATGTCATCCTCACGTGATGATGCGGATAGGAGGGGCGTGTGGTCGGCACACCGCTCTCCCGGTCGTTATGATGTTTTTCTTTGACCGAAGCCTCTACTATTCGGTCGAGTAGCTCCTCAGTTGGCATCACGAGGCTGAGTACACCCCGAAAAATGGCAACAGCGCATGGCGGCCTGGATGGTCACCCACCCAAGTGCCGGCCACGCACGACAGCGCTTAACTTCGGTGATCTCACGGGAACCGGTGTATCCAATGCGGCAAGGCCGTTGCCAAAAAAAAGTGACATAAAACCGGTAAAATTATGAAAATTGACGGAAAACACGTATTAATGCAGGAAAATTCAGGGAGAATGAGGGAGAACATAATGTCTGCTTACTGCAGAAAAATTCTTGTACATGGGAACGAGTATGTGACTGCAAGAGGAATATGAGAAAAAGTTGACATGGAAGTTCCAGGAACCAGGGGGACAGACATCTTTCTTGTTCAGCAATAAGATTCCTGGAATAGATTGTTTAATGTGAATGACCACCAAATGTTAAGTAATACATTTATATATGTCAGATCACAAGCCCAGGTATGATCCCAAAGTTATCAGCAATCACATTATAGATTTTTGAAAAGCTTTTCTTATTTTTTATAAAGTTGTTTTACCAGCTTTGGGACTGAAACATACAACTACAGAATTGATTGCATGCTTGACCTTGTGCAAGACGTTTTATGTGTTTTTAACTGTGACAAACGGTATTTACAATGTGCGCTGTGTACTCTCTACCAATTATAATCATACGGTGTGAGCTAGCAAATATCTTACCGAACAGTTGCTGCATGTTTTTTAACAACATTCTACTGTATGTCTATTGACGTAATTGGGATGCATACAAGTTTACTGCTTTCTTTGATGCTTTCCTGGAAAAGAGAACCATCTGCCTCTAAATTGACATCGACCTGGGTTAAAGGAAGATAGAAAGTAGATGGAGTAACCGGTTGAGATGGGTTGTAATGCGATATGATTTAATGGTAGACTGATGATGAATTCTAGAGAGAGGGAGATGTGGAGGCAGGTCACGCATCATGCCTTTAACCATATTTTTCTGTTGTTGTGTCGGGGTGAAACACCTGCATTCGACTCATATACAACTGCATGTTCTGTGTGTGAATTAGAGTGCTATCTACCTCTGATCGTTAACAGCAACCTCTCGATGCCACAGTCAACAGAGATGTGTGATGAATCATGTTCACCATACCGATGTAAAAACTATTTCAGCACCCTCCTCTAGAAGAACAAAGATGTATGCCAAGTACTTCATCCCCTACCACGTCTTGGACATATATCGGGTCTTCAGTTTCATAACTACAGTGATTCTAAGTAAGTGGCAGCGGTTTGTGAGGTACTGCTATCCCTGTGTATACATTTGCTTGACGGATATCGTGTGTGTAGAAGAGACTGTGTTCTGTTCACGGGTTTAGCGCAGCATGGAGTGTAATTTCACATGTCAGACACCGCTGCTATGCATTTATCTATTCTCTCATAAGATGTCGTACTTTCATGCAGTTCCCGTTGCTGGCAATCATTTATAGGACTGACGCCAGCTTAGCATTATTTCTGAACCATAATCGGATGTGAACAGTGAACACTATACACCTCCACGAAGCTATATAGTGCCATGTGTCATAAAGAGTCTTTTTTTCCTTTGGTGTAGAAGGTAATCGTTTTACCATTTTAAAGTTTCTCATCATAGTGAGTGGCGTAGAAAGCTCGCAGAGTGAAAGTACTGGGGTGTTATCAGCGTTGCATTCCACGCGATTAATAAATCGGAAACTACGCTGGTTTCACATGATAACATGTTTAAGTGCAGAACCACATAACCTTAGGAGGGTTAGTTTATGTTCTACAATCATTTCTCTCTTTCCAAGATCTTCCTGGTATGGAATCCAAGCACTACAATAATACTACGGAATTGACAGCACAAGTGATTTACGTAGAATATTTCAAATTTCTTCCGTTGGGAGCTCCATTATGTATAAATCATACGTTTCTTTTTCTTCTTAATAGTATGTTGTATCACCCCAACTCTCTCAAATTTACCAGGCTCATATCTGGTGTAACGTCCTCAGCATGCACGCATATAGAGACATCCAGTCTTATTGGATGAGTGACGTGAGTAAGACTGGTGCAGAACAGTCTTCACAGGATGGTAGCCACGGTATTGGAATTAGAATCCCGGTCTATAGCTGAGGTGCTGGTCAGTCGTGCAAGTTTGGAACACATGTTATAACCACTCCGTCTACAGGCCACAAGTGGCCCATCGGGACCATCCGACCGCCGTGTCATCCTCAGAGGAGGATGCGGATAGGAGGGGCGTGGGGTCAGCACACCGCTCTCCCGGTCGTATGATGGTATTCTTGACCGAAGTCGCTACTATTCGGTCGAGTAGCTCCTCAATTGGCATCACGAGGTTGAGTGAACACATGCTATGCTCTTCCAAAAAGCGAACTATCGATGTGTACTGATTACGGGGAACCCAGCAGCTTCTGTTCCTTAAGGAGATATCGAATATAGCGGGTATGGTGCACTTCTACTCCTGGTCAAAGGAGACAATGTTGCTGGGAAGGTTGGTTAAAGACAGATGAACAGTCACAAGATGCATAGAGAGACCATCTAGAGTTCTGCTCAGGATCCACGAATGTGCTGATACTCTGTGGCTCTCATCCCATAGGGAGAGATGGGCCATCGTAATAAAATCTTACGAAATTTATAAAGTTTTTCGGCTAAGGAACGTAATTTTTGTATCTCCTCTCTGCTGATGGCTAGTTGCTACACTAAGAAACAGTATTTTCGTTACGTGGTGAACGCAGTGTAACAGGGTATACAATGTGTCCACATGTATATATACCTCGCAATTTAATGGGCGGGGGTGGTTTAGCAGCGATGCGGAAACTAAAAATCATGGTCATGGTGTAATGTCAGTGGCTGATATCATCACGAGATCGACGAGATGAGAAGTTTTGTTGACATGACGAGTCGTCGAGAGCGGGACTCGAGTAAATGGGTAAAATACTTTTAAATTGCGGGAAACCTGGTAAAATTACGAAAACTGATGGAAAATGCTTAAAACTGAGGTAAATACGACAAAAATGAAGACGAATGAGAATACTTACATGCTCACTATGAAAAACATCCAGGGTATCCGCTAAACTGTAACTGTGGAACATGAGTTTAAATGTACAGGTCATCACTGTTCGAGAGCTGTTTGGAGACGCTCAAAAATGCTGCGAAGTCTTCCAGTTTCCATATGTTGCAATGCATTCCACATTTTTGTCAGTAAGAAACTTTGCCTCTGTCTTTACTTCCTCGTAAGTTCAAGCCGTGCCTGCTTGTCTCGCAATGTCTTTGGCCCGCAGTCAACTGGAAGTGGCAGCTTATCCTCATGCAACCAGCGGGTACAAGGAAAGGATTCCGGCTACTGGCTAGTCGGCTCTTGCCTGTCTGTGGGGACTAGCGAAGTAACCAGTAAGCCAGGTGAGCAGCGATAGAAGCGGACGTGTGTGTTGAGTGGGAAGATTCAATACGACAGGTGACTGATCTGGTATGGAAGATGTGTGTTTGGGAGCAAAACAGGGAGTAAGTCTGCTATCAAAGGGGTGCCAGGACCTGATATTTTGTTCGGCGATCAGGTAGGAGGGAACCGGGGCAGCTCTTGACGGTGGCCCAGCACTCCCGCAGTTGTTGTCTGGTGTTAAACGAGTATGCGGTCGCGACCTGGTAGACCTGTGGACAACGAGCGCGAAGAAGCAAGTGTGTGCAATCAGGAAGTTGCTTTTTCGCTAGATATGTTTATCGTCATCTGTAACAGTATAATTACATGCGGTGAGTTGTGTAGACACCGATTTCATGACGCGTTCCCTTGCGCGATCGGAAAAAAGCGATCTATTTACATATTTAGTTACTTTTTTCCAACGTATTTTACAAGACCTGCATCCTCTGGTGGCAGCATTGTGCACTAGCTCAGTCAATTCCTGCACACCAAGGTGAACATACATGTGAAAATTTTCCAACAAGACAACACCTCCAATCTGCAGCAGTGTAATTACGTAATTAGTACATGTAGCTGTTGGACAGGAAAATACTTGCACCTTCCACACCAGCAGCTCTGCACAGACTGAGAGATTTTTCCATTAATTACTTTATGGACAGTGAGGGAGGAAGTATAGGGAGGTGAGGGGAGGGCTGGGATTTCGCAAGATGGGAATGGGTAATTAATTGATCAAGTTAATTAATTATTCAATTAATTTTACATCGAAAGTGTGCTTGTATCGGTGAATAGGAGGGGGGAGGTTTGAGAATTTCCCAGGGAAGGGTAGGGGGAGGGAGAGAGGGTTTCTCTGAAGGATGGGTTATCCCCAGGGGGTCATAAATCAGTTATCATGACAATAGGTTAAGCGAGAGAGGGGGTCATAAATGAATAAACTGAACAATGTGTTTGCCTCTGAACATATGTTAATGTATGCAGCCAACATAAACAAAATGAGCCAGAGCAACCGTAGCCTATTACTGAAGTTGTCTTCCTCTGGCTACTTGAACATAAGCTGCTACTTTCACACTAACAGTCAATAGCTACATATAACTCACAGCATTCTGACACTAAATCCCAACTGAGTTTATAAATAACCATCATTTCACTCGATGTTCAATTCGTTGTTATGCTAGCCAAAAATTCCAAGCAGTCTGTTACTTCGTTTATGGGCGACTCTTGCGAAATACGTCATTCAATTTACGACATGTACTAAGACAGGCTTGTTTCACTTCATCAAAATACTTATCCGTACTTTCGTTAAAATTGGACATCAGAAACCTCTGTGCTTTTTAAATGTTCACAACCTTATGGTTCTCATTGGAATACTGTATAAGAATATGTTAACGAAATTATCGGAGGCACTGTACACACAAACTTATGCACTGGTGGTTTAATCATTAGCCCCCGTCTGTAGTTGGAATAGTGTACTTCCTCGCTCCAGAACACGGGAATGTGCGCTTCTTTGATTGCTTGATTCTAGTTGTGGCCAACGAGAGTTGTACTTATTCTCATATAATTGAGAAAATTCCCTTAACTGACAAATCACACATCTCAAACGGAATTTATGTTAATTGGCAACATATTACTTCCAAAATGCCAAATTAAAATGGTTCAAATGGCTCTGAGCACTATGGGACTCGACTGCTGTGGTCATCAGTCCCCTAGAACTTAGAACCACTTAAACCTAACTAACCTAAGGACATCACATACATCCACGCCCGAGGCAGGATTCGAACCTGCGACCGGAGCGGTCACGCGGTTCCAGACTGAAGCGCCTAGACCGCACGGCCACACCGGCCGGCGCCAAATTAACTTCCAATAATTACATCTTTATTTGTCTTACGTATCAGCTCGAAGATATTGGTTCTCCGAAGTAGTTACCAGCTATTTTCACACTTCTCCATTCGCTCAGTGTATTTGACTCACTTCAGTATTGCACAACATTATTTCACATTCTCAGATCTTCTTAACTGCTCACAAGTGCAAGATTCATTCTTCACGTACACTTACTATTCACTTAAAGCACATTGTAATGACATGTAAACTGTAACTTGTCTTTAACTACAAAATTAATATTGCAGCAGGGAAAAGGATGGAAGTAGAATGACAGTCTGTTGTATGTTTTAGTTTCTCTTTATGACCGTACGCTGCAGCATGGCAGATAACTCATTGCTTAGTGTGAGAACCAGCTGCTTGTTCCCCTCTCCATATAGCATGTGGTGAGGTTCAAAACTTCCTTTAAGACTGAACTGTCTGTATATATTGCTACACAACACATTGACTGTAGAAAATTATGCAATGGTTTCAGGCCATGGAGCACGCTACGTCTGCATCTGCTCACGGCTACACAACATTTGGCTAAATAAACAATGACATGGACCTCAGGTAGTAACTGCCACTACCACTTTTTATTTAAGGAGAATGAATTTAAGAACTTCATGATCCGAGGATATGCTAGTAGAATTAGAAGAGGAGTTAAGTTATGCCAAAAATGATATTGTAGGATTATGAGATGTATGGCGAAGAAACGTAGGCCGGTTACAGACTATTAAAATCAGGAATTACATTTTACTACAAGAGAACAAAGTAAGATTGAAATTTAGGTTTAGGATAATAACCACATGTTGCTAAGGTTGTTTAAAGTAAGATGCAGAAGTTTGGCAGGGAGGCCTTACACATCCTCCGTACACCCAGAAGAAAGACGTTTGTGGCCGTCGATTTGCTACGGACGAAGAGCTTCCGCAGGTAACCGCAAAGATTTTTTCCATGAAGGCACTGATCGTCTTGTCTGAAACTGGAATACATGCATTAACCAGTTACGGCGATTACTTTGAAAAAATAAACAGTTCACATTTTTTTCCCTCTATCTGGTTTTCACTTTACTACCCCTTATACCTATACCTGATGACTGTAATGCATGGGTCAGTACAGTGATTGTCCATCAATGGGTGTGAAACTTCTAATTATAATTATTATGATGAGAACTAAGAGAATTTTTGTATTTCGTAAGTTCTTAACAAAAATTTGTGTAGAAAGTTGCTTTGTTTCTTGAAATTTCAGTTCTATGCAGAAATTCGGAAGCTAATCTTTATGTCAGAGCAATTATAAATAAAAATACTGGTAATCGCGCGATCACCGCTTCGATTGTCTTTCGGTACCGTAGTGACGATAGCAATGGCAGTAAACAGTTCTCTGATTCAACAGTTCGAAGTATAATAAGTTGTAATAGTGGTTATTAGTAGCAGAGATAACAGTTGAGAAAGCCTCCCTATTTTTAAAGGAAAACGAAAACGAAACTTTATGCATACTCGTTATATTATTAGTTGTCTAAAAATCGACTTATAGCCACCACGACAATCGTGTTGGAGAGCGCCAACAGCGAGATTTTTGAAAGGCGAAGATCGATTTAATTCCAAGCTCGCTACGTGAATTTGCAAACTGCCTCTCACGTGTAGGCAATTAACGTGAGTGGACGTGTTATATTACTAAGAGCAAAGAGTCAGTGAGAAGTCTGGTTTGAGGAATTCATATGTCTAGTCGTCGACGCAAGCACAACACGTTGCAGTGCTTATAACTAGCAGAACTACTCGGCATTGTCCTCGAACCACATTCTCGCAAAATTCTGAAGCTGAACGAGCCATAGCATTTGTGGTGCGGGAGGCCGCATCAACAAGCGAGTCACGTGCTGCACGTCGCGGCACGTTTACTTACCTCTGCATTAAGGCCGTGGGGAGGAGGGGGAACGTCTTGCCGACCGTTTCAGGGCTTCAGCTTCCCACTCAGTCCTGGCTTCAAATACGTCCAATTCGACGATCTGAATGCTGCTGGAGGTACTGCGATGATAGCATCGTGGCAGATCCTCTGTGTAATTCAGAAGAAATAATGAGAAAAGTATGTGTAATTAATCCTACGGTTTGGTCTGTATGTCTTTCTCGGGTGGCTGAGGTACTAAAGCACTTCCCATGAAAGACGGGTGACCGTGTTTGAGTTAATGAGTTTTAACGTGTTACACACAAGGCGAGGCAGTCAAAGCAAGACACTCCAAATATATTCGAAACTAGTAAATGTCAGCGGAAAAACGCTTCTATGGGAGAACAAAACAGGCGAATACGCTCCTGTTTAAAAGACTAATTGAAAAGTTGGGTACCAGTTGCCTCACTCTAACTTCCTCAGCACCTTTAAAAATTTTTCCAAAAATTTGGGTATTCGCTCTCTTTTTAACATGCAACTGACCTCTCACTCCAACGATCTCCCCTCATTGTAACTCACTCACACCCACTAGTCCATGGCTGTAAGTCGCTCATAGCCATCCACTCCCACTTGCCCATTCTCACCCACTGACTCAGCGCAACTCATTGTCGATATTTCCTTGTGTCTCTCTGTTAGTGCCACATGTCTCACAGCCACAGTCTCACTCCTTCTGTCCAACTGCTACTGTCTCCTCCCACTCTCACGGTTTCCCTCTTGCTATCTCTTACTACTACTGTCTCATCCATTCCTTGCCACTGTTGCTGTCTCTTCTCACTGTCATTAACTCTCTCTTCCTCGTTGTCGTTGTCATAGGCTCTGTCTCTCATTATCATTGGGTCTCACTTGCACTTTTACCATTTTATTCCTCTTCAACTGGCGCTGTCACCTTCAATCTTTCCCTAGCAGCGCTGCCATTGTCATCTATGTTCAACTGCCACCTCTCTCTCTCTCACACTGCCCGCATCTCGTGGTCGTGCGGTAGCGTTCTCGTTTCCCACGCCCGGGTTCCCGGGTTCGATTCCCGGCGGGGTCAGGGATTTTCTCTGCCTTGTGATGGCTGGGTGTTGTGTGATGTCCTTAGATTAGTTAGGTTTAAGTAGTTCTAAGTTCTAGGGGACTGATGACCATAGATGTTAAGTCTCATAGTGCTCAGAGCCATTTGAACCATTTTCTCTCACACTGCCATTATCTCCTTCGCTCTTTCTAGACCACAACCAAAGTCTTATATCTTCCAGTATATATTACTTTTCCGTCACTTTCATAGTGCCACTGTCTCCTTCTCTCTTAGCATAAAAAAGCCCAGATATGTTCGCATGCCAAAATTTTTGGGGGAATTTTTAAAGGTGCTGAGGAAGGTAGGGTGCAACTGACACATCACTTTTCAGTTAGAGTCTTTTAAACAAGAGCATGTTCGCTTTTTTGTGCTCTGATAATAGCATTTTCCGCTGGTTCCCTTCTTTTCCGTACTACGGTAGGGCATGTCACTCATATGAAAAGAATTTTATGGGTCAGTAAAATTTTGATAGTTTAGTAATGTGACATAACATAAAACTAAGTTTACACCTCAGACCGAATTTTACGTGCACAAAAACGTCGATGTGCTTCACTGCTACAACATGGGGTTCCTAGAAACCTTCTGATGATAACGGAGACACTTTACAGTATATTTCTCAGTGATGCCTCACTGTATAAATTACGTTTTCACCTCACACATATGTTACGTGCGTATTTTGCGTGTAAAAGTAGGGTAAACTGAAACCACTGTATCTCGGAAACGGATAAACGTATTAAGAAAATTGTGAAGGTTGGGATCTTAAGAATATATCGTAAAAATTACAGCCTTTTTTGTGCATAGGCGTCTTGGAATTCGCGGCTCGGTTTTGGTACAAAAGAACCAAGTGCTTGAGGTGTTTCTCAATAATGGATGAAAACGGGAAGATGTTACACCCAGACAAATGTCTAGAGAGTACAACGTTTAACTTTCAGCAATTTTCTGCAGTTAGTTATTTAGATATCCTCTACTGACGGTGAAAAAGGTTATGAAAAACGCTTTTTCCGAGTTTTCTTAGGACCCGCTCTCGAACTAAATGGTTCCGCCATAGGACCTTTTTAAGGCGCACCGCAGACCACATCTAATGAAAAAGGAACCAACCGATTTGCTCCATTTGCCTAAGCTGAAGGAAGTGCGTAATATTAAAAAAATTAACCCTGTACTGTAGAATATGTACAGTAAGCCGATCCTTCTGTAGGGTACAAAAATGGTCCCTTGCCCAAGGGCTAAATAAAACATTTAATCCTACCTTTCTATCACCAACAGAACCCGAGGTAGGAGCTCCGGGAGTATTCCGTTTTTATGCGCGGCGTTTTGGAACACTTTGGTAAAGCATGCGTAACGGTTTTGAGGTGAGGATTTTGCAAAGCTATAACAGACAATGTAGGAAATTTTCTGACGTATGTAAGCTGCTGAACTACGGCATTCACTTTAAAAATCAGACCTGTATAATTTTTTCTGTGGCACTGGAAAGAGGCGTGGAACAGGACATACGTGGAACTTGAGCAAATTGTAACCAGATTAACAGCACCACAAACCAATGTCCCGGTATCAGGAGAGGAGGCCACACAAAGGTCTGCCCTCCTGTAGCAAATGGAAGCGAATAATTAACTCACGTAAAGCAGGTATCGTTCGTGTGTCTCTAATATCAAGTAATAGTACTCAAAATGTTGACCTTGAACAGTGACACATGCTATAAGGTGCTTCTATACCACAGTACTGCACTTCATCTAGACTTGACGCAGTACAGACCCTTGCTATACATAACACGCCTTCAGGATACGTCTGTTTCCTTGTAGACCTGTCGCTTTAATTTTTTTCGCAGATTAAAGTCCGAAGGTGTTAAATCTCGTTAAGATACAGGCCACTCAGTGTTTCCCGAACGACCGGTCCAACAATCTCCAAATATTATTTTAAAAAAAGCCTGTACGCGGAATGGGCGCTACATATTCAGGCTGATACCATATGATGTCTTACGTTGTGTGGTCCAGTGGGATGTCTTTTCGTAACTGCGACAGGATATCTGTTAGGAATGGCAGGTACTTTGGCTGTTTTGAGTTCCGTAAATAAAACAGGGCGTCATGGATTCAGTTGTTGAAACGGTTGCACCACAATCTGACAGATCAAGGTCGTCGTTTATCCACGTCTCAACCTGTGTGAATTTTCAGCTGACGAATAGTTTATATTGCGAAGACTGACCTATCAATGGTTTGTAAACGATTCTTCATCCGGAAACAATATCTTTCGTAAAAACGCTGCAACAGTTTGCAATTTTCTTAGGCACAGTAACAACTTTAGAAAATCATTGTCCTGAAGCTGTTGATGGAGCGAAATGTGAAAAGGATCTTATGCGTTAGAATATAGTATTGCAGTACACTCTTTTGCCCTTTCCCTCTCACATATTCAAACTGCCTCTTAGTGACTGTCGATTTTATGGTAATGCTACTAAAATACTTGCATTTCTCTCATCAATTGTTTTTGCTTTTCATTGGCGTATTTTACTCTTCACACTTCCAGTTTCATGAACTATTTTATAACGTTTTAAAAGGCAGGTTATGGTGACTTGGTATGCCTGGGATACATTCCAGCATATAACTGCACCATTGCTTTAAAAGTCTGGCGGAATTCTCCCTGAAGTGAAACCTTATAAAGTTTCCCAACTGTCGTATACATTGCAAAAGTCTGAAGAGCATTATGAGTAGGTTCTGTGGTAGCCACAATAAGAAAAGCTGAACTGCTGACCTTCGAGCGCACAAGTAAAACACACTAACCATACCTGAGTTACGTGTTTACTTACATTTGATACATCAGAGCAGCCGGTCATGGAATCTTTCCTCTAGACGGTGGGATGCGTCTACATCTGCATCTACGTAGATACTCCTCAAGACATCGTACTGTGCATGGCGGAAGGTACCTGGTACCACTACTAGTCATTTCCTTTCCTGTTTAAATCGAACCACTGTCTATATACTTCGGTATGAGCCCTAATTTCTCGAATCTTACTTTCATGGTCCTTACGCGCAATGTAAGCAGTGACAGTAGATTCGTTCGGCAGTCTGCTTCAGATGCCGGTTCTCTAAATTTTCTCAACAGCGTTTCTCGAAAAGAACTTCGCCTACCCTCCAAGGACTCCCACTTAAGCTGCCAAATTATCTCCGTAACACATACGTGTTATTCGAACCTACCGGTAACAAATCTAGCAGCCCGCCTCTGAATTGCTTCGATGTCTTCCTTTAATACGACCTGGTGCGGATCCCAAAATACTAGAGCAGTACCCAAAAATAGGTCCCACCAGCGTCATATATGCGGTTTCCTTTAAGGTGAACCACCCTTTCCTAAAATCCTACCAGTAAACAGCAGTCGATCACTCGCCTTTCCTACCATAGTTCTCACATGCTTGTTCCATTTCATATCGCTTTGCAGCGTTACGCCCAGATGCTTAAACGAATTGACTGTGTCAAGCAGGACACTAGTAATACTATAATCGAACATTACAGATGTGTTCTTCCTTCTCATCCGCATTCATTTTGTGGTGTCCTTAGGTTAGTTAGGTTTAAGTAGTTCTAAGTTCTAGAGGAGTGATGACCTCAGAAGGTAAGTCCCATAGTGCTCAGAGCCATTTTTTTCGCATTCATTTACATTTTTCCACATTGATAGCTAGCTGCAATTCATCACACCAACTAGAAATCGTCCTGTATCTTCCTACAACCGCTCAACTTCGACACATTACCGTATACCACATCTTCAGGAAACAACGGCAGATTGCTACCCATCCTGTCCGCGAAATCAATTACGTATAAAGAGAACAACAGCATATTACACTTCCCCGGGACACTCTTGACGATATCCTTGTCTCTGATGAACATTCGCCGTCGAGGACAACATATTGGGTTCTCTTACTTAAGAAGTCTGCGAGTTACTCACGTATCTGTGAACTTATTAAATATGCTCGATCCTCGTTAACCGTCTGCAAAGGGACACCGTGTCAAATGCTTTCAAGAAATCTAGAAATATGGAATTTTCCAGTTGCCCTTCATACATAGTTCGCAGTATATTATGTGAGCAATAGGGAAGTTTCAGTTTCGCACGAGCAATGTTTTCTGAAACCATGATAATTCGTGGACATAAGCTTCTCAGTCTCAAGAAAGTTTATTTTATTCGAACTGAGAATATGTTGAAGGATTCTGCAGCAAACTGAAGTTAGGGATATTAGTCTGTAATTTTACAGGTCCGTTCTTTTGGCGTTCTTATATACTGGAGTCACCGGCACTTTTTTCCAGGCGCTTGAGACTTTTTGCTGGGCGAAAGATTCACGATAAATGCAAGATAGATAAGGAGCCAGTGCAATAGAGCACTCCTTGTAAAACCGAATTTGGATTCCATGGCCGGGCGGGGTGGCCGAGCGGTTGTAGGCGCTACAGTCTGGAAACGCGCGACCGCTACGGTCGCAGGTTGGAATCCTGCCTCGGGCATGGATGTGTGTGATGTTCTTAGGTTAGTTAGGTTTAAGTAGTTCTAAGTTCTAGGGGACTGATGAACTCAGAAGTTAAGTCCCATAGTGCTCAGAGCCATTTTTTTTTGGGATTCCCACCGGACCTGGTGATTTGTTTGCTTTCAAATCTTTCAGCTGTTTCCCTACGCGAGGGACGATTATTACTACGTCGTCCAGACGGGAGTCCGTCCGATGGGTAAAAGACGGTACGTTTGGACGATTCTCCTGTGTGAACAATTCCTTGAACGTGAAATTTAGAACTTCGTCTTTGTTTTTGTTATGTTCATCTGCCGCAGCAGAAGGGACTGAATGGAAGCCTTCCACCCGCTTAGCGATTTTACATAGGACCAGAGTTTTCTCTGGTTCTCTGCCATATATTTTACTAAGGTGTGACGGTGGTAGTTGTTGTCTGCTTCGAGCACAGATTTTTTCACAGACGCACGAATCTCTACTAGCTTTCGATTGTCGTCATTTGTTAATTCTCTTTTGAACCGAGGGTGCAAAAGCCTCTGATTCCTCAGTATCTTTAGAATTTCATTATTAAACCATGGCGGGCCTTTTACATCCTTTATCTACTTACTAGGCACATAACTCCCCAATCCACGATTTACAGTCTGCTTAAACTTTGTCCATAATTCCTCTACGTTCATCTTACTGGATCTAAGTGATGTCAATTCACTGTCTAAATTAGATGCCAACAACTGCTTATCTGCTCTTTCTAGCAGAAACACTCTCCTAGCGTTCTTGAGCGATTTATTAAGTTTCGTAACTGCAGTTGCTATAATGTCATCATGATCGCTAACTCTCGTTTCTATAGTAACATTCGCGATAAGACCCGGCCTAATTGTTGCTATAAAGTATAAGATATCTAAACTGCGTGTGGGCTGCCGAGCTATCTGCATCAAGACAGTTTTCAGAAAACATGTTCAAAAGTATTTCGGATGACGTGCTGTCTGTACCCCCTCAGAAGATTACATAGACATCCGAATCTATGCTTGCTAGGTTAAAATCACCTCCAACTAGTGCTGCATAAACTGAGATTTCCGCGCTACTGCCCGTAGGCTTTCTTTGAATGAGTCTAGAACTGTCACACCAGAATCGGATGGTCAGTAAAAACATCCGACAATTAACTTGGTTCCACCAAGACCTGTTATACGTGACTAAATAACTTTGTTGTCGCACTCCACTTTGACCTCAACAGAGACAATATTTTTACCAACTACAATGAACACTCCCCTTCTTATGGCCTCTAATCTGTCTTTCCGATATATGTTCCAGGACTCGCTAAATGTTTGAAAGCTTTGTACTTTGTTTCAATCAGCTCTCGCTCACAGGAATAATTTGAGCGCGAGAAGTTTCCTAGAGGACAATAAATTCGGGAACTTTGTTACGTTTACTTTGGCAGTTTACTGACAAAATTTTGACTTTGAACGCCGTCTGATTTCCCTTGCTGAGTACCGACTGTCGAGTGTTCATGACAGGGCCTCAAATTACCCTCCAGCATAAAAAACCCTGATGTGAACTCCACAAGTACTCTTATACCCGAGTAGCTGCTTCCTTTACGTAGGCACCCAAGTGTGTTCTACAGCCAAGACTGTCACAGAGTCGACGAAGCCTTTAGTTGAGACCCTCCACTCGTCTCCAGACCAAAGGATCTCAATTAACTCTGGGAAAAATGCAGCGAATTGGGAGTTCTGCTTGCACGCCGCGTGCGAGGCCAGCAGTATTCATCACCTCCGCCAACCACCTGTATGAACTGAGAATGGCCTCAGAATGAGTTTGCGAGGGCAGGCCGCCAGTCACCACATTGCCCCTCCGCCTCGACCGATGCAAACAAGTTACCACGCGGCATTCACCCTGCTGTGAGGACGGATCCACCGCGTCCGGTACACTAGGAAGTGACTCGGAAGCAGAGCCCGTGGTCAAAACAAGCGTCACCTGAGGTGTCCCATGCGACGCGCCAGTATTTCCGCCGCCGCTACAAGCGAGGCAGCAGCCTGAAGGTGACTGACCGCAGCCAAAAGGGCATTCAGCTGTTCGCGAACTGCGGCAAGCTCCTCCTAGATATGCACACATCGTAATAATCCTAGCAAGACTAACTGAAGAAGTAAACTATGAAATCGAACAGTATCCTAGATATGCAACTTGTTATCCTCCTGATAGGTCACCAATGGACGCTGATGTGTTAATGAACTATGTTATGTTATGTTATGTTTACCGGGGACCTAAAAACGACGGGGAGGCTCCGTTTCTGTCGCGGCCACAGTGGTCCGCAACCCCACGACGACTACCGCAGTCCACTTCACCCCTCCGCCGCCCCACACCGAACCCAGGGTTATGGTGCGGTTCGGCCCCCGGTGGACCCCCCAAGAAACGTCTCACACCAGACGAGTGTAACCCCTATGTTTGCGTGGTAGAGTAATGGTGTTGTACGCGTTCGTGAAGAACTTGTTTGCAATGAACTATGTAATTGGCTGTTCGTTGAGCAATTATTGCGCTACAAACTGAATGAATCCACCCTTACAAAAACGCGAGACTGAACCTCTTAAACAGGAGAAACACGCGCGAAATTTAATAAATATACTACGAGGAAAACACAGGAAAAGACAAACACTTAACTTGCCGCTCTGTATGTGTATACCAGCCGAGAGCTGTGGCTTGGAATAGTGAGTTGTGGCGATGTTATATTGTTACTATTTCATGAAGTTCGACAGGTGTTACGCTGATGAAGTCGTCTTCGAAAGCTATTTCCAATTCCACAGAGAAATAGTTCAGCAGCTACGAGCTCTAAAAATCAATTGCGTACATCAGAAAATCAGCCACCTTGTCCTCTGTACCTTAGCGACAACAGCAGCTCAATGTAATTTTTCGTTTTGGATGTATTTGGGGTGGCCTGTATTATCTGCTTCGCCCTGGGTAATCAAATGCGTCACTCTCCAGCCCATAAACCCAACTGCATTTTCTCGAGATGAATCGACTTACAAATTGGGTAGCGAATAACGATCGGACTGTTAAGGCAGTAGGTAGTGAGAGATCGAGCGTGATTGGGAAATGAAGGAAATAATTGGTGTTTTATAATGTTGAGAGAATAGGTGATACCCTGCTAAAGACTGTACTGTGAGAGGTCAGGAATACAGACGACTGGGACAGAAAAGGTTACATAATTGAAGCGAGCGTGCCAACAGAAGCAGGTATATGCGGCATCTGGCCATACAAGACACCAGTGTTTTAAGTATGATAAATAATGCCCATATCTGTCATTACACTTCTCGTTTCTTGGCTCGCCGCATCAAAGTGGTCAGAAGACTCATCAATCAAAAAAACAAACTTATTTGTTGTTATTAAAATTTCGACAATTTGTCATTTTTAAACATACATATCGAATGTTGTGGCACAAATTAGCAATATTGCAAGTGAACATAATCTGCCGAATCCTATGGCTGGAGAAACAGTTATCGCAGAGGAATCAAATCCATCATTTATATTGCTTCGTTTAGCCGTTGCATTACTGATTGATTAGTTGGAAGGCCGAAAACATTTGCTTGTAATTGACAAATCGCCGAAAACACAATTGCTGCTTCTAAATACTCGTTTATTGACAGTCATAAGCGGTATCGATCATGTTCAGAAATTTCGGGCAGGAAGGGCTCCCCTGCTTCATCACGCAACACAACATTTTGAAACTCGATAAATCATCTCCGATGTCCACGCAACACACGCTGTGCGACTCTACCTCTGCCTGTGTCTAGGATTTTCAAACATCCCCTGTGATCTGGCTTTTATATCGCCGTTTAAACTAAAACGTAGACACACTAACTGTTTACGGCTGTTCCTTGTCAATGGAGGTTGGCTGTATCCATTACTCTCAGTTCAATGAATACTACAACTACACCCCATTTCCTGAAAGGACACCAAAAATTAATGTTAGGTTGGTAGTAGAGCAAGCTACTAATACTGCTACCACCACCACCACAACTACAACAGTCTGTACCCGAGAGAAACTGTTTGTGATAAAAAAACTGAAGGTTTATTTAAACAATTCTCATAAACACTAAGTTGTAAGAGCCTGGGTATTAATTTGGCAAAGTCCAGCACCAATTCAGGTTAAGAAAAACAGAAGGTATTTAAGCATCTAGAATGACTCGCGAGCCCTCATATGGTGTCGACAATATCGTAAAAAATTTGGCGCCCTGAGCTCAGATGCTCAAAGTAAATTACCGTTTATTTATCGGAGAATAGATATAGCAACTATTTGTTGTACCACAAAATAAGCCCCACCTGTGGATAAAACAAATAATTAAAAGTTCGCACTCATAAACCAGCCTCAAATAAATCTATATCGAGATCGTTCGTCAAGTCACAAATGAAAAAAGTCCAGAGTGTAGATAACACATGAAAAACTGAAACACACGACTAGAATTCACAAATGGTAATATTACTAGGTCTCGAACGATATTCGGAAAATCGCCAGTATCTGAGAAACCACCAAATAAAATCAGAGTTTAGACTATGACTCAACAGGCCGCGCGGAGTGGCCGCGTGGTTTGAGCCGCCATTGCGTGGTCCCTCCCGCCGGAGGTTGGAGTCCTCCCTCGGGCATGGGTGTGTGTTGTTGTTCTTAGCGTAAGTTAGTTTAAGTAGTGTGTAAGTCCAGGGATCGATGACCTCAGCAGTTTGGTCCTTTAGGAATTCACAAATACATATGACTCAGCAGCAAAATTTTTGTAAGCGATGAGAGTACACGGGCCAATAGCTCTAAGTTCAAACGGAGACAAGTGAGAAGCTGTGGGTATGATGCTTTCTTCACACAGAGGGACGGAGAATACTTTTCGTCGTTGCAAGTGTGATCTCTGGCTGTCCCACGTCACAAGCTCCGACCGTTGTCTACCCTAGTAAACAGTAACTCTGGAGTTAGCGCCACAGTGAGCAAGAGTTTCTGCATCTGACTCTCTCTGTAAAAATTTATATGGTCGCAAAACAATCGCTGTCGCTTGTTACTGCAATATTTAACATGTTTTGTCGGCCGCTGTGGTCGAGCGATTCTAGGCGCTTCAGTCCGGAACCGCGCTGCTGTTACGGTCGCAGGTTCGAATCCTGCTTCGGTCATTGATGAGTGTGATGCCCTTATGTTAGTTAGGTTTAGGTAGTTCTAAGTCTAAGGGACTGTTGACCTCAGATGTTAAGTTCAAAAATTGTTCAAATGGCTCTGAGTACTATGGGACTTAACAGCTGAGGTCATCAGTCCCCTAGAACTTAGAACTACTTAAACCTAACCAACCTAAGGACATCACACACATCCATGCCCGAGGCAGAATGCTAACCTGCGATCGTAGCGGTCGCGCGGTTCCAGACTGAAGCGCCTAGAACCGCTTGGCCACATCAGCCGGTTCAGATGTTAAGTCCCATAATGCTTGGAGCCATTTGTAGGAAGCAATGTCGATGTTCTAACTCAACGCAAAGGTGTTACATTGGGTTCACATCGGGACTCTGACAGGCTAGTCCATTTCAGGGATATTATTATCCACAAACTGTCCGCCCCAGTAGCTGAGTGGTCAGCGTGACGGATTGCCGTCCTCTGGGCCCGGGTTCGATTCCCGGCTGGGTCGGAGATTTTCTCCGCTCAGGGACTGGGTGTTGTGTTGTGTTCATCATCATTTCATCCCCATCCGGCGTGCAGGTCGCCCAATGTGGCGCCGAATGTAATAAGACCTGCGATATGGCGGCCGGACCTGCCCCGCGAGGGGCCTCCCGGCCAATGACGCCAAACGCTCATCATCATCATCATCATCCACAAACTATTCCCTCACTGATGCTGTTCCTATCTTCCTCTACTGCATGCAGTACACAATGATTTAAAATCTATTCATATCCTTCCGCATTTAGCCTTTCGTTAAGAGCAGTAGGGGGAGCAAACCGTAGCCATTAATCCTCCATCCCCTCCCCCCTTATCGCAACATAACCCCATACCTCCGTCCTTCACTGTTGGCATTAAACATGTAGCAGATAATATTCTCCAGGTTTTCACGAAACCCAAACCCTTCCATCGTATTTCCATAGATTACAGCGTGATTCATCTTCAAATCACTGGTTCCCAGTCTTCCAGAGTCCAGCTGCGTCGCTGTGTACATAGCCTCATGCTTGGCTTGACACTGGCTACTGAAATGTGTGGCTTATCGGGAGCTGCTTCACCGTTATACCACATTCTTTTTAACTCTCCAAGTACAACCATTGTGCTAGCTGGAGTACTGGAGGAACTTTGGAACTCACGAGTGATTCCTTCTGCTGATTTCGTGTAGTTTCTTACAGCCATCCTCCACAATGTTCGACAGTCCTTATCCGCCAGTAAATGAGTGGTACTGCCTGGTCTTGGTGTAACTGTGCTTCTTTCTTTGCGGCTCCACTTCACAATCACATCGCCACAGTCGACGTGAGCGGGTTTAGAAGGGTTGGAATGTGTCTGATGGACTGGTTACCCAGGTGACATCCAGTGACTAGTCCACGTTGGAAATCACTGAGCTCTCCAGACTTAGTCATTCTGCTGTTACTGCATCACTACTGCTTTTGATCAGATAGCGTACTTCGCTGCAGCTGCAAATGTTAAATACATCATGAAAATGGCAATAATAATGATTATTATTATTGTGAACACATACGGTCAATTATAACCTGGGATTCAGTCACAACGAAAAGACCGACATCTTAGTTAACAAGTTTTTAATGTAGTTTTTAGTTAAATTTACTTAGTATGTGACGGTATCACAGTAGTTACCGAATTAACTGGGAATGTTATTTCGCTGAAAATAACTGCCAAATATAATGATAGAATAACAGTTATTATAAACAATGAAATTAGATGAATAAATTGCACGGAAATGAAAGAAATGACCGCTGGGCATGAAATTCATGAAGCTGTATTGGCATGAAATGATATCAGTGGGAACCATCTGAATATTCTCACTCTGCAAAATAATGAAAATGCCCCTTCCTCCAGTGCTGCTACCACGTTCCCTGTTGGAGGTCTTCCGGCAGTGGTGTTCGTGAAGCATAGGTGGAAACAACAGCGACAATGAAATATTCATTCAAACCTAGAAACGTGCTCAGACAGGCCAAGAGTTAAGGTGTCTGCTCGCGATTAGCAGAAAATTCTGGTTCGATTCCCAGTTTGGCACAAATTTTCAGTTTTCACTGTAGGTTAAAAGAATAAAAAATTATAGTCTGCTTCAATTCCCAGTTAGCAGACTTGAGTCCATACCAACAACATGTAAAACATCCTTTATACGGTGTAATGCGAATGCCAAGGACCTGCACCACTTGGGTGATGGTAGGTCCCATGCATCAGGCATCTACGAACTTGCCGCAATGAAAGTAATTGAATTCGCGCAAATACCCTACCTGCACTCTATTATCACTCCATATGTCACTGCGGAGTATGGTGACAAGCCTGCCGTGTGATACACCGCACTATTCCTTTCGAGGTGGCGAGAGAAGTGCTTTCGTTCCAACACGACAGTTATCTTGCACTCATTTCATCAAAAGGACGAACAATAGACACAAGAAATAAAAACATATGTATGTGAAACAGTTCTTAAATATTTGATATCTGTCAACATTTTAACTCCTAAGATACTTTTCCTAGATTAGCGAGATACAGGACATGCAGCCACTGTGCGTTTAAACGTTCGTTTGTGCCATTACGTGAGCATTCCGTTTAACGCATCTGACATTCAGGCTGATGCGTAATGACGGTGGTAGCAGGCGGTTGTCGAAGCCCCGGCAAACAGGCGGTATGTCGACACCTGCTTTGCTTCTGGCGGGACCACAAGCGAACCAGGTCATTCCGGTAATCGCGGTACGCCGCGGGGAGCCTTTGAAGCCACATTCCTGCTCTGTGCGGTCGTTATGCGCTGCACTGGTGGCCGCTACTGTGGAGCCACGCGCCAGCATTCAAAGTCAATGATTGTGACCTCGACAGAATGGGTAGGCTATTTTTCTCTGACGTGCGGAACACAGTTCAGTGGAATTCTGCCTACACCAAACCTGTACAGAGTCTAGCGTAACCGCCGAGCTGAATATTTGGCAGCTACAGACTGCAGATTGATAACCATGTTTCATTGTGTACTACACAGGCGCTATTGAGAATCAGCAAAAGAATGTGCTCTGCCGAAACTAAGACAAATTAGAGAATGAGTAGTTCAATGAGTCAGCGAATAAAATCCGTGCATTGAGCTATGGTGTTAAAAAAAATTCTGCTTCTTGTGTTCTGTCCGCCTCCAGTAGCAGAGTGATAGCCGGCACGGTAGCTCAGCGTGTTCGGTCAGAGGGTTAGTTGCCCTCTATAATAAAAAAAACTGAGTTAATCGATCAATAACGAACTTAAACGGATGTCTTACGACGTCCGCCCCGAACAGATGTAACGAACAAAAGCGAACAAAATGAGATTAAAAAAAAAGTGGTCAGCGCGACATAATGTCAATCCTAAGGGCCCGGGTTCGATTCCCGGCTGGGTCGGAGATTTTCTCCGCTTAGGGACTGGGTGTTGTGTTGTCCTAATTATCATCATTTCATTCCCATCGACGCGCAAGTCACCGAAGTGGCGTGAAATCGAAAGACTTGCGCCCGTAGAACGCTCTACCCGACGGGAGGCCCTAGTCACACGACATTTATGTATTTATCTCGTGTTCTCAGTCACCTAGCTTTTTGCTTGCCCGTTCTCCCCATTTGATTGGGCAGAGTCTTGTTTTATTTCGGCTGACACTGGTAGCTATTACCAGTGCTTCCTTCTATGAATCTGTTTCATCCCTGATTCTTGTATTTCTTCCCTCTATCGTCCCCTGCTATCGATAAATGAAAATTCCTTTAGAAACGTAATTCTACCTATTGTGGAAAGTCTCAATG
This sequence comes from Schistocerca piceifrons, assembly GCF_021461385.2. Lineage (NCBI taxonomy): Eukaryota > Metazoa > Arthropoda > Insecta > Orthoptera > Acrididae > Schistocerca > Schistocerca piceifrons. The sequence continues at coordinate 333,559,537 of NC_060149.1, forward strand.
GGCGCTTTTGCCAATCCACAGCTCTGAGGGTAAATACGACGTGGACTTTAAGCATCTGCTGAGTGGTGACGTTAGATAACTATCTTAATACTTCTGTGCATCTCCCGACAGCTGACATAATGGTGCCACGATTCTTGTAGGCAAGTAGTTTACAGATCACATCTGCTCAAAGGCTATATTTTGTTGCCATCGCCTGCGTAACCGGTTTGTCTGGACGGAAGTGAGTGTCTCTGCATCAAGCCCACAAGGCAGTGACAATGTACTGCAGCAGTGCCAGTCACGTTTGTTAAAAAAGTCTGTTCACTTGACCGCTATCACTTTCAAACACTTTTCGACCAATGTGAAGCTGTACAAGTGTTTTAATAAACACTTAGGTACTTGTTGGCCAGCATTTAGTATGAAAGTACGCAAGGGATATTCGAAAAGTAAGGTCCGATTGGTCGCGAAATGGAAACCACTATGAAAATATGTTATTTGTACCAGATAGCAAGACCTTCCAGCTACTTTTCTACATAATCGCCGCTCCAACTTAGACACATGCCGTAGCGTTGTACCTACTTTCCAATACCCTCTTCATAGAAGGCAGCCGCCGATGGTTTCCTTCAATTGTCTACGCTGGTCTACAGCTCTTTGTCTGTGTCGAAATGCTGTCTTCATAGCCAGCGGTTTATGTGAGCAGAGATGAAACTAAGGGGGGGGGGGGGGGGCAATTACGGGCTGTATTGCGGGTGATCGAACATTTACCATCAAAAACCCAGAGAACTGTCATGAAGGACAGGAATGACAGTTATGTTACGTGCGATGCATGACATCACGCGAAATCGCTCACCAAGCCCCCATACTTGGAAGGAGACACCATTTTCTAGGCATTTTACGTCTTCACTGTGCCCTCAGAACCGAAAAGAGTGACGTGACGCGATCGAGGGATAAACTAGAGACACTACCCTATATATATGAGCAAAGTTTGATCGGCTTTTCGCTGTGGTTTCTATTTCGTATCCAATCGAACCTTACTTTCCCAAAAGCCCTAGAATAATTTAATATGTATCCACTATCACTATTTCTCAATTACATACTGTTTCAGGATGTAATGCAACAATGGTGTTTAGTGTTACATATTACTGCGCGTTTTTCCGCGTTCTAGTGAAATACACCGCCCGGTAATAGTTTTATAGGATCAGTAGTTGTAAACAGTCACTACCGCTACAGCAAGACCCTAACAGGCTTGCAAGTAGTCCTGAAGCATATTGGGGAAACTCACGCAACAAGTCGAGTAGATGGAAGGTTTCAGGTTTTCTTCCCATAGGCATTCAGACTCTAAAATCCATTACCTGCCGTGATTCTAAGGATTGTGCAGGCGTTTCAGTTAGGTGATGTAGATAATTAGCGTTGTGAGGAAACGCTGCAGGCAGCACAACTCACAGCAGCGAACCGTAATGGACCTCATGATCTTTCTAATAATGTTTATCAAAAAAAAAAAAAAAAAAGTTCAAATGGCTCTGAGCACTATGGGACTTAACAGCTGAGGTCATCAGTACCCTATAACTTAGAACTACTTAAACCTAACTAACCTAATAACATCACATACATCCATGCCCGACGCAGGATTCGAACCTGCGACCGTAGCGGTCTCGCGGTTCCAGACTGTAGCGCCTAGAACCGCACGGCCACTCCGGCTAGCCTTAGCAGGTTTATCAGAGTGAATAATACGAGGATGTGTTGAATAATAATGCCTCCGAAATTTGTATGAAAACTCTTAAAGCTTTTTAAATAAAACAAATACTATTAACATCTTTGTTTTTCATGTCTACGTATTTATTTCCCAACATAGTGACCCTGGCGACGCACACTTTTCTACCAACGAGAAACCGGTTTATTGAAACTGTCACTGGTAAATATTTGACTTTGTTGGAGGAGGCACAGCCTCACCTCTGATTGCACCGTCCCACCACTATCGAAGTGAAGTCCTTGAATTTGTTCTTTAAGTTTTGGAAATAGATGAAAATCAGATGGTGCCAAGTCGAGACTGTATGGAGGACGATCGATAACAGTGAACCCAAAGTATCGGACTGTGCAGATATCGCAGCGTTCGTGTGTGGTCTGGCATTGTCATGATGAAGGGGAAGGTGCTCCATGTGTGGATGAACTCTCCGAATTCGAAACTCGATTACAGCACGCTGTTTCTCGCGCACCGACATAGTTACGTTACGAACCGCCATGTTACACGTTACAATTCGGAGCACTCTAGCGGCAGAGGAGTGCAAATTTGTAGATATAAAGAATAAAGATGTAGAATGTGGATAGTGCTTGTTTTATTTGAAAATCTTTAAGAGTTTTCACATAAAATATTCAGAGGTATTACTTCTTCGCAAGCCCTCGTAGAAGTTATCGAAATAAACAGTACTTCAGGATACATCGGCAGGTTTCTAAGCGTTGTCTTTCTTCCGGATTATTTTAACGTATGCCTAGGCAATTTCATCTCGACTCCGGACACCTGCTCACTAACAATGGGACAGCGAAGTTGTTTGCTGAGATCGGAGAAGAAATCCCTGTAAATTAGAGAATTCATTACATCACATAGGAAGCCCGATACGTACCAAACGCATTACTTCATTACAAATTCGCAGAAGAAGAACAAATATCAAATGGTCCCTGATGCATAAGTTTTACTTATAAACATGAGCATTTTTAATGAATTAGCTACCCGCAATTTTTTTGATTTACCAACACATTGGTACTTTTCACAACCTGAGAATTCTCCTAAAGGGACAGTGCGAGATAAAATTATCTTACAGAGAGCAGCTAGAAAGTATTTTTTCCTTATATTCAGCAGATGATTCACTACAGATATTATGATTAGACGCATTCATGGGTTTGGTCGGAATGAGGTTATTTACTGTTCAAGAGTCCTCGATTTTGATACGGCATTGACACCGATATTTTCTTTAAGCTGTACTAATGCTTATGACGCTTATGTATCAGTAAAACAGAATTTAGTCCCACGGATTTATCGTGAACTCCCTTTCCACCATTCTGGAGACGATATTAGTACTGTTATCAAAATCCAGCTGCTTGTTTCAATTTTGGTGTAATTTTTAAACAAACTGATCGCGAAGATTCACAAATTTATAAGGTCTCTCTCTATTCCTAGTACGGATGAACTTACTGCTAAGTTCAAAACCAGCATATTTTTTGAGGCAACAATTACTTACACTTAACTCTAGATGAGAGTCTTGCTTTTTTTCTATTTTTTATTAATACCCCTTTGCTTGTATTACTGCAATCGCTTACTGTTTGGTATGATTAGCGTGCAGGGAAACATTGCAGGTACGACAACTGTAGTACAGGGTGACTATAATTAAACTTTCAAACCGTTGTAGAAATAACACCAGTGGTCAGAATGACGTCAAATTGCAACGGAATATTATCGGATAAGGGGAAAAACGTATGGCAGAAGTAAAATAAACAGTTACAAAATGTAGCAATAGACGGTGCTGTAAGCATCATAATTTAATAGTAGTCGACTACAAATGACAAATGAATCGTACAACGATGCCTAAGGTGTACATTTGACGTTAAACAAACTGTACTACGTACAGGTGTGATACCGTTAGTTATGTAAGCCCATCCACACGGCAAGGTCATATCACATCGAATGGGAAAAGTCGGTTTTTAATTGCCCTGAGGCCAAAAACCGCATAAAAAGCATAATTAACATCGGTTTTTAATTACCCTGAGGCCAAAAAAAGCACGAAAAGCATCACTCATATCGGAATTTAATTGTCCTGAGGCCAAAAACCGCATAAAAAGCAGCAATGACATCGGTTTTTAATTGTCCTGAGACCAAAAACCGCATAAAAAGCATCAACTGAAATCAGATCGGATTATTAATTTCCATGTGACTGGAGTAAAACATGTTAAATATGCTGTCCACCGTTTTCTGCGACAATTGGAAATAGAGAAACAGCATATTCCACAACTTATCGAAGTGTTTACGGGGTCACGTTCAGAATGTGTTGCGCAATGCCTGCCTTATATGCACCAAAGTTTGCAATCGGAACACTGAACACAGCATCTTTCAGATAGCTCCACAGCCAGAAGTCACAAGGATTAAAAGCACGTGATCTGGATGGCCAGGCTGTAGGGAAATGGCGGCTGATAATTCTAGCACTTCGAAATGGAGCTTCAGCAGCTGCTTAACTGGATTTGCAATGTGTGTAGGTGGGTGCGTCATCTTGCGTAAAAATGATTCCATCTACACATCCACGCTGTTGGGGAGTTGGAATGACGTGGTTGCGCAAAAGACACTCATAGCGCTTACCAGTGACGGTACAGGTAACAGGACCGAAAGCACCTGTCTGTTCGAAAAAATATGGCCCTATGATAAATGATGCCGTAAACTCGCACTGTACGGTCATGAAGTGGTACTAGTTGATTTGCGTGTCGATTTTCCGTTGCCCATATTCGACAATTATGTGTATTGACATATTCTGTCATATGAAACTGGGCTTTGTCTGTCCACGAAATTATACACGGCCGATCGTTGTCCACTTCCATGCGAGCAAGAAATTCTAAAGCAAAGGTATCTCTTGTTGGCAGGTCAACAGGAAGCAACTCGTGCACGTAGGTAATTTTGAATGGATAACAGAGAAGGATGTTTCGTAGGATTTTACGCACCGTGCTCACGGGTATGTCCAACGTTCGGGCAATTCTCCGTTCACTACATGTTTGCACACCACCACTCGTCTCCTGCATTGCTTTGGCCACTGCTTCCACTGACGTCGAATCAATTCGTTTTCTCCCTCTACCAGGTTGAACACCAAAAGAACCCGTCTTTTCGAATATCCGAATCATTTTCATCAGACCCACGGTAGTCATCGCACCAACGCCTTTTTTCAAACCCTTCAGTGTCCGGAACTTCTGCAGAGCGTCGTGTGCACAGTCATCATTCTTGTAATACAGCTTTACAAGCAGAGAGCTGCGTTGAGACAGTTATGGCGAACGCCACAGACGCGAAGAAGGAAAAACTGTGTATCCGGCGTGTATGTACCAATTTCAATGGATCGTGGGCATTGCAGATGTTTTCATTTACGTATTCTGACACATACAGCCCCATTTATTAATCAATTTTCACACTATTTTTTTATCTTCTGCCATACGTTTTCCCCCATCTCCGATAATATTCCGTTGCAATTTGACGTCATTATGACCAGTGGTGTTATTTCTACAGCGTTTTGAAAGTTTAACTTTAATTATTATCACTCTGTATGTGTTGACAACACGTTTATTATTTAGGGAATATTGCAAATAAAAATGAATTTTTACTGGGGTCACGCCATGTCGAAAAAATTTTTTGTCAATCGCCCTCACAATTTTAAAAGAACTTCTGTCTTCCCTCAGGAAGATAAACTACAATGACAGATTTATATCCAAAGTCCTCTAAGTCATGTACCATTTAACCTAAGTTTGCAAAGAAAGAGTACTTCATTTGATCCAAGGAATGTGATTAAACATTCTCAGCTCTTAGGAGTCCTCTAAAACTGTTTCCGTGTACACTTGATAAGCCATTGGTAGTTATCGCTGTTTTTATACTGTAATGTACCGTCGCAATTCCTTTACTGATAGTACAGAACAACCACTAACATTCTCATCGAAAATATTCTCAGCGACACCTACTGTTCGAAAAGGATGTTGTTCCCTGTGTATCTTTTGGTTCAAGATTTTACCCCGTTACTCCCACAAATTCTCTTTGTCCAATAAAACGAATCAATCATTAAAACACTGTACATTGTAGTTGCGCGTATGTAATTTGTGTATAAGGATATGGTAGAATTTATGAGATCCATGTAACAATGCCACAAAAATCTGTCAAATTACTTTTCCACAATATTGTGTTTTCCAGATGATATTTTCACATGAAATATCTATGGTTTAATAACCCCACATATAGTAGCTCTAGGTATCCCTATTGGAGTTTCGGATATTTCCAGGACTGATTAAATTAAACGTGCAGTGTGAAAATTTTTTCAGTTCGGAATCTGTAAGTTCCAACAAGAATGCTGCACCACCACAATGATCACAGCCTGATGACTGATACATTATAATAAGGCGGGTAAAGAAAATGTAGTTGATTATAGGTTGGCAGACAACATGCGGCTCTGCAACTGAGGTTTATACGGCAGGAAGATCACTTTATGTAGTCCAATTTCCGTACAATCGCGTCTACGTGTTGAAATTGTTTGCCTTTGATCGACCAGAGACATTTAGTGACTTCTAGCTTATCTTTAATTGTTTTTATATTCATTTAAAACAACCTAGGACAAAACTCTACGTATTGAGTGAATGACACGGAGGTTAGCACAATGGATTCACATTCGAAAGAACGGCCTTTCAAATCCCCGTCAAGCCATCCAGATTCACGTTCTCCATGTATTCTCTAAACTGCTCAAGGAAGATACTCAAACGTTTCATTTGAAAATACCCGGCTGATTTTCCGCGCCAAATAGGAAGTTGTGTCTGTCTCTAATGGCCTCGTTGTCGACTGGACGCTAGTCGTGCCTTCCTTCTCTTCTTACAACATTACACTTCACAAGTTCATTCTACAGTCATGTAAACTGTAGTGTTATACACCTAACACTTTACAGAAATGTCGGGAAAGGTATACCATTTGCATTAGGCCCTTACAGTGCAAGCAAGTCCTTATTCGTGAAAACAGAATTTTTTGTTTGTTGCAGTGCTCTCTCCCCATTAGCGCTACACACTCACGTTTGTGTCCGCGAGCATGAGCATTACATAATACCTTGTACGACGCTTTCTTCTTCTACAGAAGAAACACATTGCAGATGGTGAACTTAGTGATGGAGGTATTTGCATCGCACTTGTTACTAGAAGAGTGATGACATCTCTCCTTTGCGTGGTGTACATTTGTAGCTAGCTCGAAAACTCACTATTAAGCGGTAACTGAAAGGTCAATAGGTGATAACCCTGCCGGTATATATAGCATCTAACCGAAATCAGCTTCTTTGACCTCTACCGCTATTAACGACAGATCGCTATAAGAGCATACTTTTGGGTCGTCTGTACTACAGAAGTCATGTCCTACATACTATACAGTGAGATAATTCAACTGATAACTTCTAAGGACGTCGGCTGGATATATTTTGCCTTCTCAGTTTCCGAGGGACAGCGTGATTCGAAGTTACTGTTTGGTGAATCAGTCACTACATGAATCACAAAACTTCAATAAAAATGTTAAAATTTATTAGATAAGGGAACACAAGATTTACGATATTCTTGTGCATACAAATACGAGGGTGAGTCAAATGAAAACCTTAAATTTGTAATAACAAATCGAAATTTCGCGCCGTTATTCTGTAAGTTGGTAAGCGTGCTACAAACAGCGTTCAGAATGGCCTGTAGGTGGCAGCATAGTGCAGATGCGCACATACCGTCGCAGTATCAGTATAAAGACGGCCGCCCCACTTGCGACTTGCACCAGGGAAGGACAACGTTCTGTTTTTCGGTTTTTGCGTAGTGAAGGTGTGAAACCTATTGAAATTCATCAACGAATGAAGGTTCAGTACGGTGATGCATGTTGTCACAGCAGCAAGTCTACTAATGGAGTAGGAAGTTCGCAAATGGTGTGACTTCAGTGGATGATACTCCTCGTCAGGCACAACGAGTTCTGACTCCACAGAACATTGCAGCAGTTGAAGCTACAGTGAAGGAAAACCGCCGAGTGACACTGAATGACATTGCAGCATGTTTACAGATTAGTCATGGATCAGCACATCACATTGTGCATGAGGTGCTCCAGTTTCACAAAGTGTCTGCAAGATGGGTGCCACGACAGCTGACTCCTGCAATGAGAGAACGACGTGTTGATGCTTGTGAAGAATTTCTTCGGTGCTTTGAACGAGAAGATGATGGCTTCGTTGCAAGAATCGATACTGGGGACGAAACCGGGGTTCACTTCCACCAACCGGAAACGAAGAGAGCGAGCAAGGAATGGCGCCATTCCTCATCACCAAAACCAATCAGCAGGGGTGGTTATGGCGACTCTCTTTTGGGACGAAAAAGGCGTCATTTTGGAGCATTACATGCCTAGAGCGACCACTGTCACCAGTGCGTCATACACAGATCTCCTAAAAAATCATCTGCGGCCTGCAATCAAATCAAAGCGACGTGGATTGCTGTCAGCAGGTGTCGTTTTGCAACATGACAATGTAAGGCCCCACGCTGCCCTTACAACAGTTGCAACAATCACAGACCCGCATTTTGAGTGTCTTCCTCATCCACCATACTCACCAGACCTTTCCGTAAGTGATTTCCATATGTATGGACCACTCAAAGACGCAATGGGAGGAAAGAAGTTCCGTTCTGATGAAGAGGTACGCTACGCGGTGCATGAGTGGTTGCGCGGACTACCAAAAGAATTTTTTTCTAAAGGAATTTATGTACTTTGTAAGCAGTGGAGGACTTGCATTGAGCGTGGGGGGGGGGGGGGGGGGGGGGAGTTGGGATTATGTTGAAAAGTGATACAGCTTTGTACCACTTCTGCACAATAAATAATATTTAAAAGAATTTTTTAAGTTTTTCATTTGACTCACACTCGTAAGTAGTGCATTACACCGAAAGGCTCTAAACTACTGCGAGAAGCTTCAGTAGAAAACAGAACTAACATGCCACAAAGAAGCTTTATTTTAAATTAGGTTCAAAAATCTCCAGTTTATTATTCAAAATTTTTCTTTTTGGCTGATACGATAGCAGCCATGTGGCAAACATGCCAAGAGGCATTATGGTTAAATACCACGTCCGCGCGTGTCCAAGATGGGGCGAGAAGATCTAATGCACGAATGACACGCACTATAACATTTTGCCTCCAGGCGCTCAGGATATGATGGGTCCACTTAGTCGCAACCACTTAAAGCATATTATAGTATGACTGACAACAGAGGGAAGGTGCCGACTGCCGAACAACTGAGAACACTTGAGAAAAGCACAAGCATTCTTGTTACAAACAAACAAGTCAGGAATGGAGCCAAACACTTGAGAGATTCCTTGCAGGGTGCGATCCGCTAGAGCCAGCAACCATCCTTGGGAAGTGCCACACTGCGGAACACCGTAGAGAAATTCGAAAATTCGCAGGCTACACGCCACCCACTGCAAGATCGTTGATTTTGTCACCCTGTATGAAGCCTGGGAGGATGGCTGTGCAGCCCCCCCCCCTTCCTCCTCCTCCTCCTCCTCCTCCTCCTCCTGCACCAGTGACAAAAACGATGCGAAAGAAATTTCAGCCATATAGAGCACAGGGTGGAAGACCATTAACTATGCAGCCAAGGTCTATGGAGAGAGAGGGAGGAGACAGTCAGTGAGGGATCCGACAATCAGTAAATGAAGATAATGATCGTCGATAAGTTAGAGGAGGGCTCAGAGATACCTGAGAAGAAACGAATTTCGTAATTTTCTTACACGATGCTTTTTAATTATGCCTTCTGGAGGCATGTCAGCTTATTGTAGACTCAGTTTTCAAGCTTTAATTCAGATCCCCGCGTTCATTTCGTTGTCTGTCGTCACTCTGTGACAACATCGTTTACCTTACAGTTGCATTTCTTTGTCTGACCTAAACTTCTAATCATTACGCTCAAACTCCCTCTGCAAAATAATCACTGCAGACAACAGACGCCGTGTGCAAGTACCTCAACACGGCGCCAGCTGCCAGACCGCGCTCTACCTGAAGGTATTAAAGCCAGCGGTCAGCCAGTGAAGAAGGAAGTAGTTGAGCCGGACAGGATCGCTGTCTCAGAGCCGGGGCACAGGACACGAAGGCTGCCGGCTGCCAATCAGGAGCCACCACACAACGAAAGGTGTGGAAATGTCGTACCAACAATTACGCATCAGCCAAAGATACCTTCATGTAAAACTGACTTTGTCGAGTGGTGAGATGAAACGAACGGTTCATCCCTGCCCCCCACCCCTTCCACACACAAGCTACTTGCTCAATTACTTAGTCATGTCTATGCTCATTGAAATAAACTCTGAAATTAAATTTGTATTCTTGGTGTGACAATGACAATTATGTAGTTCCATGTATTTATTCAATTCCAATTTACTACATTTCAGTACGCAGCGTGGGATAACTTCGTTTACAATTAATCAAATCAAATTCAGTTGACTATATACTGACAGCCTATGTGCTGTGACCTCATTTTCAACAATCAAAACAATTTCAATTAATTACGTTTTGGTACACAACATGGGGAGATTTACATATCGGTATCCTCAATGAGTCAATTTCATTTCACTCATAAAGGTACCTGAGGCATTGGGTCAAAATCCTGAGTAGAAGATACAAGTGTAATGTAAGGTTCGCCTGTTACGTAAGTGAAAGCAAAGTGTCAAGATTCTTCAGTGCAATGAGCACAGTGACTGCAGCAAATGTTCCAGCACAGAGGAAAGCAATTGGATACCTTCAGTTTCTTTTTCGATCATTTTTATCCCGGTTAGATCGAGTAATTTCGTTATTGACTGATGGTGTCTCTCTTTTGTTTGTAAATAAAACTGTTCGCCATACTATAATGTTTTTAAAAACTGTATCCAATCATACCACAGTGATAAAATAATTTTATATATAGTGCTGAGGTAGACCACTGTCAAATTTTGGCATATGAACTGTACCAAAATACTCCACAGCTACAATATTTCGACTGCATAGTTAATTTTATAATTCATATACATACTTACGTCTTGTACACGATTTCATTTTGCATTTACTTTGTAGATTTATTGCGTTTATGATTTCTGGGAAATAATTTTTTTTTTCGTAATACATGCTAAGCTAAGAATTTGATTTTCTATAATGTTATGTACTGTACATACGTAGACTACCCTTCACCATGCAAAAAAAAAAAACAAAAACAAAAACGACTGGTATTATACTCTGGATGTATGCATTGGTTCTAACACAGCCAATTGCCTTTACAACGTCCAGTCTGCCTTGCTCAACGTCCATCTTGGTGACTTTCTCTTGGGCACTGCACTGTCTGGTAGAGATGTCTATATCGGGAAGTCATGACTGCTATGTAGACACTCTATCACTTTCTGATGTGTCAGCCAGGTTCACGCAGATTTCGTAAAGCAAGTCTTTTTAACGAGAGAGAATACGTCTTCTCTGACATGACATTTAATGCAACGTAATAGTTAATTGCTGTAGAAAGACATTTTGTTGTTAAATAGGAATAAACAGTACAGAAAAGAAATCCTCTTTTCAAGAAGTGAAATAACAATATTATTACTATGGAGGGCAAAGACTTGAACGAAAACAGTCACTTCTCTTGGAAGAAGAAATAAACATAAATACTGTCTATGGGTGAAGGCCTTGTGACTAACAAACTCTGAAAGAAAAGTCAGTGGCTAATAAATACCTAATGCACTACGCTCGATAAAGTTCAAGTCTCAATGAGACAGTCTAAAGCTGAAGTTTGTACTCTTAGACTCAGTACGAGTTAAAATTCCAACAGGGCACTCCAGTTTCAAATTTCCACTCACGTGAAACACAGTCGTCAAGTTCAGGGTGGAAACCAAGACAAGAAATCTTAAAAGTGCACTAACCGATCACTGACACGAAACAAAGAGTCATTGTGGAGGCGCCAATGTGAGTTCCTGAATAATGGAATGTGATCACATATGGCGCTTGACCCAGAAAACACTCTCGGACGCTCGGCGTGGTTCAAACGCCAGCATAAATACAGACCGGGCACCAAGATACCATAGGCACTACGTTCAGTCATGTGGCCCATGGAGGACAAATAGGTTCGTGCCGCCAGTGAACACAATTGGCGCCTGGGGGATGCCGTCTGATGGCCAGGTGGATCACCGCCAAGCTGCATGTGTATGTGGGAAGCTGAATCCTAGTATCGCTTCCCTCGGATGTGTTGTTGGCTGCCGGCTGGGTAGGCGCTAGGCCTACTTAAAGCACACTCCCTCCTCCCACCCAACCCAAAAGGAAGGAGAGGTGGAATCGCATCTCGACGACTGTGGAGAGTACTGGGTCCCCTCAGGTCAGGTGTGGAGCAGCAAAGAATCCCTGTCCCCTTTGCCCCCCGCCCCCCACCCACCAATCTGTGGTCAGATTGAGGTAGAAGCAGAGAAGTACAGTGGCCTCACCTGTGCAGCTGATGTGGGTGGAGTGGAGCGGCCGGCATTACTGGCAGTGGTTGAGGAGTGCGCAGGCTGGAGCCAGTGTGTAAGGAGGCCATACAACGTAACCAACACACTGGATATCGAGGGTAGAAATCTGTATCAGAAAACTTCGAGAAGGAGATGGAAGATTAGTGTGTGGTAGCTCTACGGATGAGAATTCATCATGCAAAAGTACTCGGGATTAGAATTTGTTGAGCGAAGACTCTTAGGATGAAAATTTGTTGTGCGGTAGGATGGAAACTGTTGTGGCCTGGCAAGACAGCCAAGCCACTATGAGGAAGCCGAAAGGCACGCGTTTAAGCTCACGCAGGCTAGCGTGAGGTCTGGAACAGGTCAGGGAAATGAGACTAGCAAAAATAGTACGTAGCTGCTGGAATACTTAACTTTAATCCATAATTGGTGAACATCACTCTTGACGGTACATGTTTTACAGCATCAATAGTAACTGGTAATGGCGCCTTGCTAGGTCGTAGCAAATGACGTAGCGGAAGGCTATGCTAACTATCGTCTCGGCAAATGAGAGCGTAATTTGTCAGTGAACCATCGCTAGCAAAGTCGGCTCTACAACTGGGGCGAGTGCTAGGAAGTCTCTCTAGACCTGCCGTGTGGCGGCGCTCGGTCTGCAATCACTGATTGTGGCGACACGCGGGACCGACATATACGAACGGACCGCGGCCGATTTAAAGGCTACCACCTAGCAAGTGTGGTGTCTGGCGGTGACACCACATTCCTCCCCCGCAAATCGGCGGACGGTTGTGGCATAAGGCTTCTGCCCACCGTGGAGAGGACCCCATGTTGGCGTATGCGAAGAGGTGGGGAGCCTAACAACAGGCGAGGCTGTGCCACCCGCACCCTGCCATTCGGCCCGAGGGGAGCTAGGGAACGCCTGAAAACCTGCTTCAGGGTGCACGCCAACATGCGGTGTATGCGCCCGTAGAGAGACAGGTGGGGCCGAAGGGTCGACCTCCATCGGGCCGGGGCACCCGACGGGCGAAGACGACAAATGGTCCGGAGCGGGCAAGAGTTCCATGGCGGAGGACAACTGGTCACGGGAAGCGATCGGCGGCACGTGACCCAGGGAGGCGCCCGGCGGTTGCAGCGACGCGTCCACTGCGGGCGTCGCCGGCGGGAGAACAGGCGGCGGCGGCGCGTCGCCATGGGGCAAAATGGAAGGCAGCGTCGGTAACACCTGGGGCTGAGGCGAGCCAGTAGATGCGTCCCCAGGGCGCTGACCGGACGGCACCGTCGCTGAAAGCAGACGGGGAGCGGCAGATCCCGTGCGACGACCGAGGCGCAGCTGATTGAGATGCCGACGCACCTCACCAGAGGCCCCCAAAACCAGATACATAGCGCGGCCGAGGCAGCGAAGAATGCGCCCTTCGAGCCAACGCCGTGAACCTCGATAGTTGCGATAATAGACAACGTCGCCCGGGGCAAAAGCAGGTGTCTGCCGCTGCACAGAAACCTGATGCGGCGGATGTAGCAAAGACATCAAGGTTCGATGAGGGCGACCGTGGAGCCGGTGAGCGACCATCTCGGGGCTGAGAGGGATACGAGGACAAAAAGAGCAATAACGCGTCCTCCCGAGAATGCGACTCTTTCAGCTTCAACATCTGTGACTTGAAAGTCCTGACCAAACGTTCAACGGCACCGTTCGGCTGTGGCGAAAACGGCGCGGACGTCAGATGTTGAATGCCATTAGCCTTGCAGAATGACTGAAATTCTGCGGACATGAATTGTGGGCCATTGTCGGAAACAATAGTCTGTGGAAGACCTTTCCATGCAAAAGATAGCGGATAACGCTTGGATGGTGGCAGATGACGTCGTGGAAGACATCCGGACAACAAAAGGGAAATTACTGAATGAATTTACCACAACCAACCATCGAGCATTGCAGAATGGACCAGCAAAATCGATGTGTAAGCGTTGCCAAGGGGAAGTGGCTTTTGGCCATGCAAAGAATTTCCGTGGTGGTGCGGATTGTTGTTCGGCACACGCCATGCAAGAAGAGCACATATTCGTAATCGCGGCATCGATTACGAACCAAGTACAGTGCTGACGAGCAAGTTGTTTCGCTCGCACTATACCCCAATGTCCTTGGTGGAGAAGCCGTAAGACAGAGGACTGTAACGAACGTGAGACCACGACCCTGGACTGATCATTATCAGAACGCAACAGCAAAACACCACGTCATACAAAAAGTCTCCCTGTGAGCAAAAAATCGGCGAATCAACGGATCCTGGATCCGTGACTTTGACAAGGGCCACTGCGTAGCAACAAAACGCAGAACGGTAGCAAGGACAGGGTCGGCAGCTGTGGCTGTAGCTACACGACGAAAATCAATCGGAAACGATTCGACCACGTCTTCGGTTTCCGAATCAATGAACATGCAAGCAAGTTCGGAGGAATCGAATGCTCTGTCCTCAGCAATAGGTAAACGGGCGTTTCCGTGCTTAGCAGTGGACCGATACAAGATATAGTAGCGGTACTGCGAGAGGAAAATAGACGAGCGAATGAATTTCTGCGCTGTACGTGGAGGTACAGGCTTGTTCGGATGAAAAAGCGATGTCAAAGGTTTGTGGTCTGTGATGATGGTAAAGTGACGACCATACAAGAAATCATGAAACTTTGTAACACCAAAGACGAGAGCCAATGCTTCTTTCTCGATCTGTGAATAATTTCTTTGTGCAGACGAGAGCAATTTGGACGCAAAGGCAATAGGGCGATCGTGCGAACCATCTTTGTGCGCAAGCACAGCACTGATCCCGAAATCCGATGCATCCACCATCAACAAAAGGGGCTTCCGGGGATCGAATGGCGTAAGGCAAGTATTGGAAAGCAACGCCGATTTCAACTGGCGATAGGCGCGTTCGCATTCCGTCGTCCAGACGAACGGAACACCTTTACGTCGTAAGCGATGAAGCGGAGCTGAAATGGAAGAGGCGTGGCGCACATATTTATGGTAGTAATTGATTTTTCCCAGCACACTCTGTAGCTGCTTCAAATTCTGCGGCGAAGGCAAGTCTTGTATGGCACAGAGGTGCTCTGGACTGGGATGTATGCCTTGGGCATTGAGTACATGTCCCAGATAGGGTAAGTCACGAGCAAAAAACACACATTTGTCCTTCCGCAAGCGAAGACCATTTTGTCGCAAGACCTGAAATAATCTTCTGAGATTGGCTAAATGTTCTTCTTCCGTCTTTCCGGAGATCACAATATCGTCCAGATAGTTTGCTGCAGTAGGAACCGACGCACAAACAGTTTGTAGATTTTGCTGAAACAATGCAGGGGCGGAAGCACACCCGAATGGCAGTCGTTTGAATCGGTACAAACCAAGATGCGTGTTAACCACCAAAATGCGCTGGGGTTCTTCGTGCACCAGTATTTGCAAGTACGCATCTGCTAGGTCCAATTTCGAAAAATATTTACCCAGGCACAGTTTGTCAAAAAGATCATCTGGGAAGGGTAAAGGAAAAGTTGCAGTCACTAGTTGTGGATTCACTGTTTCCTTGAAGTCCACACAAAGTCTCAATTTTCCGGAAGGTTTTGGCAAAATTACTAAGGGTGATGCCCAGAGAGAAGCCTGCACACGTTCAATTACACCTTGTGATTCCAAATCGTATAATGTTCTTGTGACCTCAGCACGCAATGCGTGGGGAACATTGCGCGCTCTGAAAAATTTCAGTTGCACGTTGACTTTCAGTTCCAAATGGGCTTTATAGTTCTTAGCGCAACTGAGGCCCGGTGCAAAAATGTCTGCAAATTCTTCACATAGACGAGAAACACTGGCTGAAGGCACAGTCTGGTTCACTGATAGGACCTGATTTACTATAGACAAGTTAAACAACTGAAATAAATCGAAACCAAACAAGTTCACTGCAGCAGAAGAACGAAGGACGTAAAATGACACAAGTTTTGTTTGTCCCCTGTATGTTGCAAGAAGGCTGCACTGTCCTAACATAGGGAGCCCGTGACCTGAATATGTAGTTAGCGTAACATTTACGGCATGCAACGGAGGTGTGCCCAGCTGTTTTTATGTGTCGTGATTGATCAATGAAACTGCAGCTCCAGTATCGAGCTGGAATGGTGTCACTTTGCCGTTAATGTCCAAGTCCACAAAAAGTTTATTGTCCTGCTGAGGACAAGAGCGACTGTCTCGTGCATCGTGAAGTGACACTGGCACAAAATCACTTGCGACTTGACGGGATTTCCTGCGATGTCGACGCACACTATTTGTGGGATGAACACAGTCACTGTTCGAGAGAGTGGCACTGGGCGGAGTGGAATGAACTACATGAATTTCCATGGGCAAAGGTTCACGAGCTGGAGTATCCTTGGTTCGATTCCGATTACGGCGTGAAGCAAAGGGCCTGGAATGGTTGTGAGTGTCTGATCTGAGCTTTTTCTGGCAAACACTCTGAACATGGCCTTTTTTATTACAGAAAAAGCAAATAGCCTGGCGTGACGGGCAGTTCTCACGCGAATGTTTAGCAGCGCACTGCGGGCATGATTTGAGCACTGCAATTGCTTGCCGGCGCGGCACACGTGGCGAAGAGCCT
The DNA here is from genome assembly GCF_021461385.2 of Schistocerca piceifrons. Lineage (NCBI taxonomy): Eukaryota > Metazoa > Arthropoda > Insecta > Orthoptera > Acrididae > Schistocerca > Schistocerca piceifrons. Next base: position 333,576,297 of record NC_060149.1, read on the forward strand.
GCGGCAGCGGCGCGGCCGGGCGCGAGGGCTGTTTACTGTTCCGTGCAGCTCGCACGGGTGGCGAAGTTTCAAACGATTCCTGAGCAAAGTCAAGTGTGTCCTGCCGATCCAATATGTCCATCACTTGTGGAAGGGAGGGATTGACTAGTTTCAAAATCTGTTCCCTTATACGAACATCAGAAACGTTCTGTTTAATTGCATCACGCACCATAGTATCTGTATAAGGGAGTCCACATTGACACTCAAAAGCACAATCCCTAGTAAGGCCTTGCAAGGTTGCACCCCACTCCCTATTAGTCTGACCTGCTGTACGTTTCGTACGAAAGAACGTATACCGTTTGGCAACTATATTGACTGATTCTTTGAAATATGCGTCTAATGCAGACAAAATTTCTTCGTAGGACAGAGTTGCTACGTCGCGTTGGGGAAACAATTTGACTATCACATGGTACGTGGACACTCTGACACACGATAATAAGAAAGGCTGCCGCTCGTTACCTTGAATTCTGTAGGCGGCGAGATGGAATCCAAATTGGCGTGACCACTCCGTCCAGCTTTCCAGTGCTGCATCAAAAGGACGAAAAGTTGGTGCAACTGCGTGTTGTGGCTGCGTGAGCGGTGAAGCGGCGGCTGCCGCATCGTTTTGCAGTGCACGTTGACCCTGGACGAGCTGTCCAAGGGCATCCAGTAAGGCCTGCGTCTGCTGATTCTGTAAGCGATAAAATTCGGACAGTACATCTGGAGATTGTGGCGAAGCCATTACACAAGTAAATCAGGGCAGTATAGGTACGAACGCGAATTGGCCTCGTCGCCAAACTGTTGTGGCCTGGCAAGACAGCCAAGCCACTATGAGGAAGCCGAAAGGCACGCGTTTAAGCTCACACAGGCTAGCGTGAGGTCTGGAACAGGTCAGGGAAATGAGACTAGCAAAAATAGTACGTAGCTGCTGGAATACTTAACTTTAATCCATAATTGGTGAACATCGCTCTTGACGGTACATGTTTTACAGCATCAATAGTAACTGGTAATGGCGCCTTGCTAGGTCGTAGCAAATGACGTAGCGGAAGGCTATGCTAACTATCGTCTCTGCAAATGAGAGCGTAATTTGTCAGTGAACCATCGCTAGCAAAGTCGGCTCTACAACTGGAGCGAGTGCTAGGAAGTCTCTCTAGACCTGCTGTGTGGCGGCGCTCGGTCTGCAATCACTAATAGTGGCGACACGCGGGACCGACATATACGAACGGACCGCGGCCGATTTAAAGGCTACCACCTAGCAAGTGTGGTGTCTGGCGGTGACACCACAGAAACTACGCAGTCACTTGGGATGTGGTTCCATTTGCGGACACACTTGGGATAAAACTGTTTTTTTGTGGATATGTTGGGGAGAGAAATGCGTTATGTGCAAGCACATCGAAGGGAAACATGTCGTGAGTAAGCACTTGGGAGGGAAATATTTAGGATATTTAGCACATATACACACATCAAAAAAAGTTTTGCATCACCTCGGCTCCGAGAGTTCCAAAACCTGTATAGAAAATTGGAATAGAGCGCAACATAAACATCATTTCCGCCCATTTTTACTGCTCATGAAAAACACACATTGCATTTTGTACCACCAAATAGCGAGACCTTCAGAGGTGGTCTAGATTGCTCTACACATCGGTACGTCTAATACCCAGTAGCACATCCTCTTTCCTATATTCGTCGTGGTATACTATCCACAAGTTCATCAAGCCACTGTTGGTCCTGATTATCCCCCTCGTCAACGGCGATTCGGAGTAGATCCCTCAGCCGGCCAGAGTGGCCGAGCGGTTCTAGGCGCTACAGTCTGGAACCGAGCGACCGCTGCGGTCGCAGGTTCGAATCCTGCCTCAGGCATGGATGTGTGTGACGTCCTTAGGTTAGTTAGGTTTAAGTAGTTATAAGTTCTAGGGGACTGATGACCTCAGATGTTAAGTCCCATAGTGCACAGAGCCATTTGAACCATTTTTTAGATCCCTCAAGGTGGTTGGTGGGTCCCATCGTCCACAAAGAGTCCTTTTCAATCTATCCCAGGCATATTCGATAGGGTTCATGCCTGGAGAACATGCTGCCCACTCTAGTCGAGCGATGTCGTTATCATGAAGGAAGTCATTCGCAAGAATTGCACAATGGGAGTGCGAATTGTCGTCCATGAAGACAACTATCTCGCCAGTATGCTGCCGATATGGGTGCACTATCAGTCGGAGGATGGCATTCACGTATCGTACAGCCGTTACGGCGCCTTCCGTGACCACCAGCGGCGTCCGTCGGCCCCACGTAATTCCACCCCACAACAGCAGGGAGCCCTACCTTGCTGCATACGCTGGACAGTGTGTGTAAGGCGTTCAGCCTGACCGGGTTGCCTCCAAACACGTCTCCGACGGTTGTCTGGTTGAAGGCATATGCGATGCTCGTCGGTGAAGAGAACGTGATGCCAATCCTTACCGGTCCATTCAGCATGTGGTCGGGCCTATCTGTACCACGCTTCATGGTGTCGTGGTTTCAAAGATGGACCTCGTCATGGACGTCGGGAGTGAAGTTGCGCATCATGCAGCCTATTGTGCACATTTTGAGTCGTAACACGACGTCCTGTGGCTGCACGAAAAGCATTATGCAACATGGTGGCGTTGCTGTCAGGTTCCTCCGAGCCAGAATCTGTAGGTAGCTGTCATCCAATACAGTAGTAGGCCTTGGGCGGCCTGATATAAGCATGTCATTGACAGTTTCTGTCTCTTTGTATCTCCTTCATGTCAGAAGAACATCGCTTTGGTTCACTCCGAGACGCCTTGACACTTCCTCTGTTGAGAGCCCTTCCTGGCACAAAGTAGCAATGCGGACGCGATCATCCCGCGGTACTGACCATCTAGGCATGGTTGAACGACAGACAACACAAGCTGCGTGCCTCCTTCCTCGTGGAATGACTGGAACTATTCGGCTGTCAGACCCCCTCCGTCTAATTGGCACTGCTCACGCATTGTGTTTACATCTTTGGGCTGGCTTAGTGTCATCTCTGAACAGTCAAGGTGACTGTGTCTGTGATACAATATCCACAGTCAACGTCTATCTTCAGGAGTTCTGGGAACCGGGGTGATGCAAAACGTTTCTTGATGTGCGTATTACCCAGAGAGACGGAAATCGTGGAAGTTGTACAGAGATTAGGCACCAAAAGCAGCTAAAAATATGGATTTGTTGTATGTAGGTCCAAGCAGAGAAGACGAGATGTAACGATGGGAGTATTTTGGGAACAGAGGGAGGAAGAACCACAAGGGAGGATCGATGCAGATGAAGATGCGGGGGCAGCATTCAGAGGAGGAAGCTGCGCCTGTGTAGTCTGTCGGCAGCAGTCCCTGGCGAAGCGACAGCAGTGTTGGCCTGAGGCATCTGGTGTTGTGATGACACTGGCCACGGGGTCGTGGATCACACCGCCAGAAGCAGGAAGCAGTGCCGGTGGTGTCTACACGTCAGAGTGCATTCTCTGTATAGCATGACTCCATTGTTATAATTTAGCGGGTTGCTAAATTTAGTCCCAATGTGGTGTTCGCCTACCACTTTTGCTATCTGTACCTGTTCAGCTTGACGGTTGTTCCCATCAGTACTGTTCAATTCCTGCTATAAATAGCAAACTATATTATGGATAGGCAACACATCTTCGAAACTACCTCCCTTTGTCATAATCATCAGGTATACATTCTGAAACACATTAAGTATCCTGTTAACCTTGATCATTAACTTAGCTGAAATTCTCGTTGGACTGAAGCCCTATTGGTTGAGTGAGTCTTGTTTCACCTGGACCGTACACCCAATCCATTGTAGTGTCTTTTGTGTGTATAACTGGGTGCCATGGCGTTTAAACGAGTAGCTAGGAGATTACAAGTTCACCTGATAAGCATCAGAGAAGTAGTGCAGGTTCAAAGACAAATAACAATGTTATCTCAAATTCATTGGTCATGTTACACATGAAGCAATTTAACGAGTTACCTCCTAGGTAACTCCGTTCCCCTTGGCCTCAGTAGCCGCAAGAGCTTAGCAGTGTCAATAGATCAATAGATAGTGGCATCCTTTGAGGTGCAGTGATTGGCAGATGCTCTGAGTATAAGAATTTTAGATAACTGCTCAGGTAAACGGTGGGTCCGGCAGCGTAATTGGGAAAACCAACCAATGACGTAAAATGTGAAAGAGATAACCACCATGACCGAAGTGGCTGGCCAGAATAAAATAGCAAATAAGACTAAATCCAATAAAAACTAAATAAAAGTAGTAACAGAGGAGGTAGTAACATGGTTACAAATACAAAATTAAGGCTAGTTTAATGTATGTAATAAATATTAAAAATTGATATCACAATAACGTCTAAAGCGATTTTTACAAACGATATGTGCACAAGCAGGTGTCAGTGAGCACTATAGAACTGTCATAGCTGATTCTTCATAAATATTAACTGTACTGAAATTATGCCTGTGCATGAGAACCTGAATGTCACACAAGTAAGATGTGAAATATTGAAAGTAGCGGCAGCATTACTACGTAGATATAATTAAGAATATATTATTGTACTTAAATTTAATTGTTTATGTTTATTAGTAACATAACAACGCAAAGTAGCGTTTACATGGTCAAAACAATTATACGTGAATAAATGATTTGTGTTAGAGAAGAACTAAGAACAGTACTCGACAGCTGAAGAAATTTACGTGCAAATTCATGGGTGATACATGTATTTAGCGTGAAACTTGTAGTTTTAAGTACGTTTCTGAATTCGGAAGTGCATGAGCTTGACTCATGTCAAGGCAAGAGAGCTTACATAGTGGCGTCCATTTTCGTTTGAGGCTCTTTGGCGTTTCGACATTCGTCTGGTAGAGAGCGTTGAGATTTGGCACAGACAGTACGTATGTGCAGCAGTAGATCGCCTCGCGAGTGAATCAGAATATTTCTAAGCTTTTGGTCATGGACTTGTGGTATTCGTGGGCATTGCTGGCGAACACTTTAAATTATTTTCAATGTGTCTTCTTTGAATATTTCACGTTAGGCAGTCCAGTCTTTCCTGTGGTTAATTTTTGGAGTAACCTCCATTCGGAATTTAGTTATTTTGCAATTATGGAACTTTAATTTTAGACTGGTGCTAACGATTTTCAATTGTACTAAGTCTTACTTTCCAGAATGAGATTTTCACTCTGCAGCAGAGTGTGCGCTGATATGAAACTTCCTGGCAGATTAAAACTGTGTGCCGGACCAAGACTCGAACTCGGGACCTTTGCATTTTGCGGGCAAGTGCTTTACCAACTGAGCTACCCAAGCACGACTCACGCCCCGTCCTCACAGCTTTACTTCTGCCAGTACCTCGGCTCCTACCTTCCAAACTTTACAGAAGCTCTCCTGCGAACCTTGCAGAACTAGCACTCCTGAAAGAAAGGATATTGCGGAGACATGGCCAAACCACAGCCTTGGGGACGTTTCCAGAATGAGATTTTCACTCTGCAGCGGAGTGTGCGCTGATATGAAACTTCCTGGCAGATTAAAACTGTGTGCCGGAGCGAGACTCGAACTCGGGACCTTTGCCTTTCGCGGGCAAGTGCTCTACCAACTGAGCTACCCAAGCACGACTCACGCTTCGTCCTCACAGCTTTACTTCTGCCAGTACCTCGCCTCCTACCTTCCAAACTTTACAGAAGCACTCCTGCGAACCTTGCAGAACTAGCACTCCTGGAAACATCCCCAACGCTGTGGTCATAAGATTTCACACACACATTTCATTTTGAGAGTGCATATTTACTTCCTCCTGCAACTTAGTAGCTTTTGATACATACATTTCCAGTAGAGAAATTTCCATCTAGTTTAAGAGCTTGTGGGTGTTACGGTCTCAGGATGTGGTGAAAACATTGCAGATCAAATTTTATTTTGTGTACATTCAAACCTCAGTAGTACCACAGTTCGGCAATTTTCACTTTTGCGTCTCGAAGTTAGTCTTCACTACCTTTTTTTTGTATTTCTTGAGAACTCATATCAATTTTATATACTGTGCAATATGACTAAGGAATTGGCTTGCTGTGAGCCATATTGGCGGGTGACCTTGAACGAGTTTCGCTCGGCCGCCGCTAGAGCTCGGCGGATCGCCCTCTAGTTTTAACTAAGGGCGATCCGCATGAAAAATCGAGTTTCCGGCCGCCATTGCGGTTTATCAGGGCTTCACTTCCTGCCGCGCCCAACTTATCAGTGACATACATCCGCCATGCAGGCAGCAGCACGCTCATTTGACTCGAGGCTGCCGCACACAGCACACAGCCATGCCGTACAGGAGGAGGAGATATACAAGAAGATCAAGGATACCTGTGTACAAGACAGTGGATACTTTTTCGATGACTCCGAACAATGTAGCACAAGAAGAGCTACTTACAGGCCCAATAACAACTAGAAGCTGCATTGACAACAGTCAACAGATTCCTGGGTAACGCCCAAAGATGTGGCAACATTGGGGCGCCATTTATGGAACCTACGACATCTTTGGTGGTGTTGGAATCTCTTGGTGATCTGGTTGTGGCAACATATGACCGGTCTGTGAGGGGCAGGCAATGATGGGTTCATATGTCTCTGTGTGGAAGGTGACAGGGAGAATGACCTGCATGGCTGGATCCTTACACCTTAGCCAGAGGTACGAGGTGCTACCGAGTGTTGATAATAGTTCCGAGCCAGCACAGGATGATTCTCCTGTTGGGTCAGAAGCCGATACTCCTGCTCAAACCGGACAAATGCTGAGGTTGGGTATGCTAGTCATTGGGAGCTCCAACATTAGGCACATGTGGGGCCCCTGAGGGGAATACCATGCAGGCCAGTGAAGAATGCCATGTAGACTCGGTTTCTTTGCTTGGTGGTCTCATCTGCGATGCGGATGAGGCTCTGCCTCTGGCTATTGAGTATGCTGGGCGCAACCGGCTGCAAATAGTTGACGTGAATGACGCCTGCCACTTGAGGTGTGAGGCCATCGATGGCCATTATCAGTGGATGGCTGATATGGTGAAGTCACCAAAAGCATCACAGGTGGGGTACAGGCTAAGCTCTATTTATAGCATCGTTACCAGGGACAATCGTGGTCCTTTGGTTTGGAGTAGAGTGGAATGTCTAAACCACAGACTCAGAAACTACGCAACGGTATCAGATGCGAGTGTCTCGTCCTCCGCTATCGGGTGGATAATTGTCGGGTTTCCTTTAACAGGGCAAGCGTGTGATACACGCTGAGAGCGACTATTAGGGTAGCAGAGTATGTATGGTGTGCTCATGCGGGTTTTCTAGGTTAGAGAAACCCCCTTGAAATAAGAGACGAACTGTTGGCCAAAATCGAAGATAAATCAGCCACAATGTTCTCAGAGAATGCTTGTCCTCGCTTAATCGACATAGAAAAGTTAAATATGATACTGTAAAGTGCAGGAGCATCAAAGGAAAGGTTGCAGAATTAGTGCCGCTTATTAATGGTTAGAACGTCAAGATAGTATCAGGAAAATAGTTGGTTGAAACTGAAAGTGAATAGCAATGAAATTCTAGGTCAGTCTGGAATATTTAACGCAAGGATAGGTTAGTCGCCAGTGGTGGTGACGCATTTATTGCAGGAAAGAACTCTATAATATATAACGAGGTAATCGTGGGTTCCGAATGCGAATTAAAATGCGTGAAGTTAACCATCAAAGGTGGGTCAAAATGGTAACTGGATGCCTTTATAGACTGCCTGGGTCAGGAGCCGTAGTGGTAAAGTGCTTCAGAGAGAACTTACAGAATATCGTTAGTAATTTTCTTGATCATGTTGCTGTAATTGGGGGGGGGGGAGGGGGGGTGACTCTAACTTGTCAGATACAGACTGGGAGAGTCATGATATCAAAACTGGTGCCAGAGACAGGGAAATGAATAACGTTATTTTTGATATCTCGTCCAAAAACTACTTTGAGCTGATAATTAGAGAACCAACTCGTGAAGGTAACGTCTTAGATCTTCTAGCAGCAAACAGACCTGAACTTACCGAGTTAGTTACTGCAGAGGAAGGTAACAGCGATCATAAGTATTATGTCTAACATAATTGATACACAGAATCTAAACAGGAAGAATGTATTGCATGCGCACAGTTCTGAGCCTTTAGCTAAATATTAGCAACAACACAAAAAATTTAATATTTCTTCATAAAATTTACTGTGTCAAGAAGAGCTGTTCCAGAACACTGCAGCAACCAATACAGTATTGAAAAACGTCAATAATAAAAAAAAAATAATAAATCCCTTGATGCACGGTATAACTGGTAAAACAAATGTTAAAGTTCCGACAAGCTACTATCGCGCACACTCGTCGTGAAAGCTAAGTGAGTCGAGCATGAACAATGAAAAACTTAATGTTCCCAGCTACAATCACTGAACGATGACAAAGTCCAGACCTGCCGAGCTGGCAGAGTTCGGTCCCTGAAGGTGCGACGTCTTTGACTGAAGAGTGGTGGTGGACGGCGGACTGGACGGCGACAGCAGCGGCGGCTCTCATGAAGTTCATAGGTGCCGAGGAGGAGATATCACTGCCTTCTGCTGCCCCAGCGCGACCTTAAATTCTCGATATGTGGAGTTCTGAACCTTTCTGATTGGCTACTTGGCTAGATCACAGAAGCAGAACAATGTCTCGATTGGCGCACACCAGTGCTAGCTGCGGTGAGATTTAGGTGTGGTGGCCGCTGTCGCCCTCTGATGGTCCTCTTGCTGATTTCTTGTCCCTGCCGCCGTTGCAGTGGAGCCATGGGCATTTGAATTTTGTGGCCAGCAGACATCTGGCCCCTGGCGCTCTGCGGTAAGTGCGCCACAGCTATAAGGCTGTGATAGCAATTATAACTACGCGTATTAAAAAGTCTGTTAACAAAGGCAGAAGATATTTTTACTGAGCATTAGTGACAGGATACAAACTGCAAAGTATCTGAGTAGTCAGCATCAAATATTAGTGACGAGGGCGAAGATGTAGAGCCCAAATGGAAAAAATTCAAAAGCATCATTCAATATGCGTTAGACAAGTACGTTTTCTGGGCAAGATCTTAAGACAGGACGTTCATGAATTACACACACAACTCAAAAGTTGCACCAAATCCACAATTTTACGGATACGACAATGAAATTTTGTGTTACGCTTGACAGCAGCAGCGGTTCTGATGAAGTTCATAGGTGCCGAGGTTCCTTCGATTATGTATATTCAACTTTTTTACGGAAATTAAAAAAAAAATTATTTAAAAAATAATCTGTGTACTCTTTTTTCAGCAACTATTCGAGAGGCTATACAGAATTTTCTCTGCCTAGTCTCTTCGCATATAGTAAGCTTCTCTCTTTGCTTTTTTTAATACATCGAATAGGAGAAATTTAATAATTTTTTAACTATAATTTTGTAAGGTTAACAATAAATTCGTGCAAAATTCCAAGCACTTTGTCTCATATTTCAGCTTACATTCAGAATTTCAAAATTTACTAGTGAGATAAGATTTATTGGGTTGATAAAAGTAAGTGTACAAAATTATATAATTCTAGCCTTCATAGATTGGAGAAAAAGGTACATAAAGTTAAAAAAAACATAATCTTCAGGAAATGCAATTTAAAGTTCAACCAAACGTTTTTTCTTATGTCACCTCTTCAAAAGGCCCCAGATTTGTACTCAGCGTCCTCTTTCCCTTCAAGATTTGTCTTCTGTTTCTTGTTTCCTGCCTCCTTTCCTTCACCAGGCCTTCAACTGACTTTACAAAGCTGCAGAGAGACGCTGTGAATTTATTTTTCTCAAGATGTCTCGAGTGAAATGTTCTAAATTAAAGCCAATTCTCGTTAATACCTCCCTACGTTCCCGCCATTAAATGCAAGAACTGAATCATAAGTAGCAATTCTGACGACTGTTGCAGAGGAAAATGTGGTTTTAGAGCATCGTTTCCATATGAGTAAATTTAGAGAGTCATCGAGATTCTGGCTTTCGCCATCAATACAGTTTTAGAAGTTCAAGGTTGGCCATAAGACTTAACATCTTCCAAGATACAATTTGGTAGCCTCTCCTTGTGAATGTAGGCGCTGTTATCCCACTGAGCCAGTATACATTGGAGCATTGCTTCAAAGAAGTGGGTTTGGCAGGTAGGTCGCGTCACACACTTAATTATTTTTGAGGTACTTCGGATACGATTTCATCACTGCCACTTTGCAAATTTATTGTCCGTAAGTTCTACTAATAATCAAAAAATAAATTGAAAATTGACATTTTCGGTCAATTTCATGAACGTTAGCCCTTACGATATGGGAAAGACAACCTTGGTCTAATATCTGTGTTGGAAAAATGCTCCGTAAACAAAGAGAGCTTCATCTCAGAGTCAAGAGAAGTCAAAACCTAGATGACAAACAGAAGCTGAACGAAGCGAAAATGGGCGTAAAGAGAGCAATGAGAGAGGCATTCAGTGAATTTACAGTAAAACTTTGTCAGTCGATCTAAGTAAAAACCCTAAGGGGTTTTGGTCTTATGTCTAAACCGTAAGCAGTTCGCAATCACCTATTAATTTACTCAGAGACAATACCGGCATCGAAACGGAAGATGACAGAGATAAGGCCGACCAACTGAATTCGGTGTTCCTTAATTGTTTCTCGCCAGAAGAAGGTAACACAGTCCTTTCAATCATCGTACGAATGTCGAAGCGGCAGATATTGAGACAACCGATCGCGGAATAGAAAAGCAACTAAAATCGCTTAGTAGAGGAAAGGCGTTAAGACCAGATACCTGTGAGTGTTCCCCTTCCAGCTGCGGTTTATCGTAGATCGCTGGAGCAAAGAAGGTTATTTAGCGACTGAAAAAAATCGCTGGTCATTCCCGTTTTTAAGAAGGGCTACATGAAGATGCACAGAATTATAAACCTATAACGTTGACTTCAGTCTGTTGTAGAAATATGGAACATGTTTTATGCTCAAGAATTATGACGTTCTCGGAGAACGAAAGTCTCGTCTATAAAAATCAACATTGATTCCGCAAAAGAAATCTTGCAAAACTCAGCTCGTTCTGTCCCTCCATGACATCCGTAGTGCTTTAGACAACGGCGCTCGGGTTGGTGCCGTGTTCCTTGACTTCAGGAATGCATTAAACACCCTCCCGCACTGCCGTTTAGCGGAAAAAAGTACGAGCTTATCGAGCATCGAACCAAATTTGCAGGTGAATTCAAAGCTTTCTTGCAGACGCAACTAGACACGTCGCTCTTGCCGGAACAAAATTGACAAATGTGAAGTTAATTTCGGGGGTACTCCAAGGAAGTGTGATAGAACCGTTGCTGTTCGCAGTTGAGATAAATGATCTAGTTGAAAGAGTCGGATGCTCTTTAAGACTGTTCGCAGATGTTGCGATTGTCTCTAAGAAAATACCAACGCCAGAAGGCAGCATCGATTTGCAGAATGACCTTCAGAGGATTGAACGCAAATAACTGTAACATACTACGCATCCATAAGAAAATAAAGCGACTACTGTACAACTGCACTATTGATGAGAAACTGCTGGAAACATTATCTGCATAACATATAGTCGTAGCTATCCACAGCGACTTTAAGTGGAATCACCACATAAAGCAAACAGTGGGAAAAGCAGACATCAGATTGAGATTCGTAGGAAGAATCGTAATCAAGAATAGCTCATTCACAAAGGAAGTGCTTTATAAGGCGCTGGGTCGAACGGTTCTTGATTATTGTTCATCAACATGGGATAACTACTAGGTAGAACTGATACAAGTGAAAGAGGAGATCCAAAGAAGAGCGGCGCGTATCGTCACGAGATCGCTTAGCGGGCCTGAGAGTATTACCGACATGCTCAACAAACTCATTGCCAGACAATTACAGCAGCTTCACGGATAGGTTTACTATTGAAATTTCGAGAGATATCTTTCCGGAAAGAGTCGGGCAACATATTTCCTCTCACATACACTTCGCGTAATGACGGCGACGATAAATTTCGAGAAATTACAGCTAATACAGAGGTTTATCTACAATCTTTATTCCTACACGCTATTCGCGAGAGGAGCAAGGAAGGGAGGATGAGTTAGAACTACCATAAGTACACGCCACCACACACCATTAGGTGTCTTGGGGAGTATGAGGTGGATGTAAATGAATTATAATTGTTATGTCACGGAGGAATTGTGTAGAAGTCAACTCATATAATTTTCTCCGTCCTATAAATGTTCAAACGTGTGTGAAATCTTATGGGATTTGACTGCTAAGGTCATCAGTCCCTAAGCTTACACACTACTTAACCTAAGTTAATCTAAGGACAAATACAAACACCCATGCCCGAGGGTGGACTCGAACCTCCGTCGGGACCAGCCGCGAAGTCCATGACTGCAGTCTCCGTCCTATACATCCAACTGCACCCTTGAGTTTTTACTACTTTAATAAAATTTGTAAACTGCATCCGACACTCTACCCTCTCATCAAAAAACACCTGTTAACGAATGATACGCAAACGTATACGATATTCACATACCAATATGATGCATGTCTTTTCCCAAAAACCTGTAGAACTGGTCTACAGTAGTTCTGTTTCACTGGTATATAGGTTGCACTGATACGTGACTATTAACTGATACTAACCACAACAGCGCAAAAAACTGTGCTAGGTTACAGAGTGGACGGTGCTGGTTTGCCATCCTGTATTTTACATTTTTTCAAAATTTTCCTTATTTTTCGCATATTTTCCATACGTGTCATAGCTTGTCAGGTATACTGCATTCTTGCGCAGTGAAGCGACACATACTATAAAGTCTCAATCTGTCTACAGTGTTTATGACAACTGTCAACACTGACAGGAGGACCCCCTCCTCTGTAAACTACACTTCACAAAAGCAGTTTCGGCTAGTGTCGTCCAGACATCCTGCTATGATTGGAATAAATTTAGCACAGCAATAAAATAAGAATGAAATGGGAACGTTGAGCTGCCGCTAGTGGATCGCAGCAAAATAAACATGTCCCTCAGGCTTGGTTCCATCGATAACTTAGGGGGGATGCAACCCCAGTAAGTTGACAGCCAAAGTTATTTCTGCATAGTTTACAGATCTATCAAAACCAATGATAGTTAAATATAATCACTACAAGGTAAAAGAAAGAAAAACCGTGACAACGAACCTAAAGAATGATTGTCGGTGAACCTACGTGTTATCTCTAATATCCCCGATTCTTTTGTTGCGAGATGTATGAGAGTAAGTGAGATAGTGAAATGTTGCAGCTGTACAAAAAATTTGCTTCTGGCTACGGTCCATGTTTGGGATGTATAGCACATATACAATAATTTACGGGTGCTTTTAGTACTTTCTCAAGTGAATCAAGCCTTTATTGATTTTTCTCACAGTTTAATTGAATCGTCCTTCATGTCACGTAGTTTACTGTATGTCTGTTAGTCATATTTTGTAAGTACAGTGATGCTGTGTGGGGTACCCCCTGAAGCCATTAGCAAGTGTTCCATTAAAAAACTACAGTATTTTATGGCCTATGAACTTCCTCCTGATTTTGAAATGGAATTTGCTTGCTAAGAATATCAAGTACTCCAGCAGAGCAATGTAATTGGATGTATAACTTAGATTTCCACATGCCTTACATTCAAATATCTAAAAAAACTAGAGATGGAAAGAGTGTAGCTTGCAGCCGCTTTTTCATCTCGAAGGAGTGTACTGCTCACAGCCAACTTTCGTGTGCTCATATTATTGCACAATGACAGCATCACTACATATTCGTTTTATACTCGAAAGGAGCTACTCCTTGACCATTTCCACTTTGTGGCAACGCTGTATTCGTTGCAGTGTGATGATTGTCAATTATTAAAACCATAAGATGCAGACAGAGTGATGGCGACAGAGGGCTTATGCCATGGCTTCTTAATAAACTATGAAATCATGTATTAGTAATGCAGGGACGCATTTCTCTTAACAATAGTTTATTTGTCGCGCTGTGGGAGTTGCTCATTCTCATACGTAAAGAGCGGGTACTTATGGAAAAATAGGTTGCAATTGTAAATAGCTATGACAGGTCGAGTGCTTACAGAAAATGCCCAATATTTTGCTGCTAATAGCGTGAAATTAAGATACAAACTTGATGCTGGCAATTTTGGACCTTCATTGTCGTAATATTAGCTACCATTTTTAAGTAGTATAACACTTTGTCACACAGTTCACCTAGGGTCTAATATTTTCTGCCATTTTTGCAGCAAATGCCTTAACATCATAATATTATGGTAATTCAGCTAAACACTGTAAATTGAAAGCGTGTATCTTGTAAATTATGGTAATACTTGCCGTCATTTTTTTTAAGTAGGATAACTCTGCTGCTGGCGCTCCATGATCCTTCTTGTCCCTGCTGTGTACAGAGCAGGAATGATGAAGTCCATGCGTTTGATCTAGAAATAAAAGGAGGAGGAGAGGGAGGGGGAACTTGATTCCTATTGCTCCAGAAAGATAGGGGGGATTCGAGGGGAACGGGGGTGACCTTGAATGTACCACATACAACAATTACTTCATGTGTATGGGAAGTTTGGGAATCCCTGTGGGGAAGGGGATTGGGGTGACCTGGAAGGTGGCTTGTGCAACTATCACATGTGTAACATGATAGGCCAGAAGCCTTATCGTATCACTGAACTTGCGATATGATCGTTATCCGTCTTTGAATCTGAAATGTCCCGTTACCATAAGTTTGCCCACTATCGACCGTCTCATTTCAAAAATCATCAACGCTGTTAGCATGTAGCACATCTTACAGTCGAGGTCCTTTTTCATGCAGGTTTGTAATGTTCTCACGATCTGACCGATGATGATGATGAGCGTTTGGCGTCATTGGCCGGGAGGCCCCTCGCGGGGCAGGTCCGGCCGCCATAGCGCAGGTCTTATTACATTCGGCGCCACATTGGGCGACCTGCACACCGGATGGGGATGAAATGATGATGAACACAACACAACACCCAGTCCCTGAGCGGAGAAAATCTCCGACCCAGCCGGGAATCGAACCCGGGCCCAGAGGACGGCAATCCGTCACGCTGACCACTCAGCTACTGGGGCGGACGATCTGACCGATAAGCCAAAGCCTCAAATCCTCTGGTACAAAATTATACCATCGTGCTGCACGGTGATGTGGCCACTAAAGTACGCACATTAGCTGTTGCTACGAATGACTGGTGGCGCTCAACGACTCATAACTCTGGAAATCTGGGTTCGACAAACCGCAGCTTAATCAATGAAAAATGAAGTCCATAAGCTGCTCGTTATTTGAATGACCCAGGAGGAATGGTTTGCTAATTGGCTGTCACTATAACGGCGCGAGTAAAGCCAAAGGCCTTTGACATAAGCATAGTAATTTCCACAACCCACTAGTGCAGCATTAAGCCACATGTGCCGAAGCATGACTGTCCGGGCAGTGATCAACAAAGTAATCTACGACACTTCGACTTTGTTACGGCAAACGACGTATGTGTCACCTGCTGAGACCACTCAACAACAATCCCGCACTGACTCGTATAAATATTAGCCGTAGGGAAAGGCTAGGGACGAAATCAGCGAGTCATCGAGTCAGCATCTTCTGTAGTCCGGCCTTACGCCATGAGACCACCACCGCACAACTGTCGTCGTGACAGGACCGCCTGCTGGTGTTACAGCTGCAGGGACGTTGGATAAAAGGTGAAGTCAGGCCGTCCCAGCCGCGCGATCCACTCGGTGCCTGCCGACCCCTGATGTCCCCAGCCAGGCGATGAGACCAGGGTTTGCACCCCTGATGATGAAACTTATCTTATAATCAGTGTGTTAATTTTTCATTTTGTTCTGGTAAATTCTTAAGATGAACCAATTACTGAGTAAAGAAAAATGTTTCATAAAACGTGTAATATATTAAAAACCAATCAGTTCTTATTAAATGTAGTGCATAAGCATTGTAAGGGAGATGTTGAAAAAGATATTCTTTGTGACACTTTCATTTTTCTTGAAACTAAATACAGGGTGATTCAAAAAGAATACCACAACTTTAAAAACGTGTATTTAATGAAAGAAACATAATATAACCTTCTGTTATACATCATTACAAAGAGTATTTAAAAAGATTTTTTTTCACTCAATAACAAGTTCAGAGATGTTCAATATGGCCCCCTCCAGACACACGAGCAATATCAACCCGATACTCCAACTCGTTCCACACAGTTTGGATAGCTGCTGTAGGACTCTCCATACAGTTGATTGTGGAATTTGCAGCTCTCTGCTAGCTCTGCGAGTCGATTTTCCTGGGCTGCGAACAAATGCTTGCTGGATGCGTGCTACGTTTTCATCACTCGTTCTCGTCCATCCAGAACTTTTCCCTTTGCACAAACACCCATTCTCTGTAAACTGTTTATAGCAACGTTTAATACACCACCTATCAGGAGGTTTAACACCATACTTCGTTCGAAATGCACGCTGAACAACTGTCGTCGATTCACTTCTGCCGTACTCAATAACACAAAAAGCTTTCTGTTGAGCGGTCGCCATCTTAGCATCAACTGACGCTGACGCCGAGTCAACAGCGCCTCAAGCGAACAAATGTACAATTAAATGAAACTTTATAGCTCCCTTAATTCGCCGACAGATAGTGCTTAGCTCTGCCTTTTGTCGTTGCAGAGTTTTAAATTCCTAAAGTTGTGGTATTCTTTTTGAATCACCCTGTATTGTATAAAAGACGACTTCCTCTTCTCGTCTGTCACCTCCACTGCTACAGACGACATGATAGGAGGTATGTTTCTACGGCTCTCTGTGTATTGTACTATTTATTGAATAATTGACTTTAATCAAATGTGACTACAAGCCATTTGTACAATCCTATAGCTGATCACGTTAATTTATAGTGTGAGATTTTCTATATTTCAGATATATATGTCAGGATACTGCACTCATTGTTTGAGAGCAGAACAACTGAATGCTATATCGCCTCGTGTCATTCAAATAATTACTTTCACACAGAGTCCAAGCTGCATATTTTTTTCAGTTTTGAACAAATTGTATGTACATGTATCAGAAATATTTCCTTGTTACGTGTAACATGCTGAACACGACACCTGACGAGAGAAAAGTACAAAGACGAATCTGAGGAGAAAGAGAACCTTAAAGGGAGTCATAATATGCATGTATTGGACATCCAAATTATTGTCAAGCATTACAAAACTAAATTGCAGCCATCGCCGCAAGCAACAAAAATACCAGATACGGACTTCCTTGATTAATTACTTGCTTATTAATTTCAATAAACGTGAGATTTATTGTAAGCGGATCATATCCTATCAAAATTTTCGACTTGCAATTTAAAGAATCTGTAACTGACTTAAGTGTTGCATGTTCAAAGCTCGTGGCATTAAGATGACCGCTTATGGACAGAGAGTAGTAAATGCCGGCGCTACGGCGCTACTTCTCTCTCTCTTTCTCTCTCTCTCTCTCTCTCTCTTATTTTTATTTTTTTTATGTGGAGCGCTTCTGCTGGAAAGTTCTGTAAGAAATCCAATTACTGATAATTGCTTTGCTCACACGCATGCACGCTCCAGTAAAGTTAATGACATTTTTTTTAAATTTCTAATTCTGTTATGACGAAAATTGACAAAATGAATAACATAGAGCACGTTGTGAAAATAAAAGCTAAGAGAATGTCGAAAATGGTAACATAGTGCGACCTAGCGTCAAAATTACAGACGCGATCGCCATTGTGATTGAGGAACAATATACCCATCCCCATCAGAAGCAGTTCAACATTCTGCAATAGCAGATGCTCTTGTAAGTTATGCCAGTATTAGACACAATGATGGGGCTAATATTGATCGAACTCACGTGACATCAGTAACAAACTAAATGAACATGGCAAAAGACAGTCCGATCAAATTAAATTAACACTTGATCATGCATCAAAAGATCAAGCAGATCAGATAAAAATAACGCTTGATCAGATAGAAAAAGAACAGTCAGATCAGATTAATGAAAACGACTGGAATACGTTCCGAAACTGGAGGGTTAAGGGACTCTTACAAAGGTATACCGGCAAAAATAGAACGATTATATGTAGAATCAGGCTCATTAAAGACGGCACAGTCAGTTTCGAAACTTCTGTGTAGCAACTTACCAAACAGTTTCAAAATATGGTCATGGAACAGGAAGTCAGAATCAAGGACCGTTTTGACGGATAGTGTCAAGAACTCAAAAATGAAGTTCCGTCTTGGCTGCGGACACAGGAAGCCCACATTAATGAATCGCTTAGTAGCTGGACAGGCTGTGCGCCAAGAAGTGTTACGTGAATTCAGCGCATCGAAAGATGTTGTAAAGAGTTATCTAATACAAATTAAAGAAGGATTAAAACGCGAAATACACAATGGCGCGAGAAGTAAATGCCCGGGCCAGTCACATGCGGCAATAATTAGCCATGACCAAAGGGAGCGTGCATGAGTGATCACCGCTAAGAACATTGTATGACAGACAATACAGAGAAACAGCGAGACTGGTCAGTCCATGTACGAACACTTCATTCAAACAAGTAGGCAGAGGACCGCCTTTTTCAGCTATCCTGTTAGAAGAAAGCCTTCTGAAAAACTGGGAGGTTTCTGCCGGAGGAGAAATCTCCACACCCAGTCGTTTTCATGAGAGGATTCAGATGTGTATTGCTTCAATCCTGGAACGACCAACAAAAATCAGTAACAACATACATGTTACGGCCAAAGCCCGAAGACCCACCAGATCGCTAACTGGCCGGGCATTTCGCACTTTCGCTGAGAGGGTTGGCCAAAGTCCTGTTACTTGAAAGAATCGGCGTATATTCGACTTTGGCCAGCCATTTCACGAATTGGCCTGACACTGTTGGCCAAAACGTGATGTGATTGGACTTACGTCGGGAAATCCCTGGCTAAATCGCACTCCGTACTGTGATGAGGCAACAATGTGCGGTAGGCAGCACTTCTCTTACTTTCAGTGTTAACTGTGCCGTGCACGTGGTAGCTGATACTTTTCCGAGAAGGTCCTGCCTCTGCGCCTTGTTTTTCTTCTTGGTAGATTGGATTAATTGTGAGTACTGCTACGTTTTCTGGAATTTTTATTTGTGGTATTTGTGCATTTTTCAGATATGGTTAGGAAACGTCGGTTAATTAAGTGAGCTGCTTTTTTGTTTGTCTATTTTTTTTTATTTATTTGCTCCCACTTCTTCCATTTGTGAAGTTTCGTGAAATGTGATATACCGACCCCCGCTCCACCCCCCTTCACTCGTGTTCTACCATGGCCCTTTTAAATAAACAACGTATTTACTAAACGTGCTTAAAGCTTGTCTTTCATGTATTACTTTTTTTCTGTGAAAGTGGACCAGTAAATGATAACTACATTATTGTGAAGTTCATTTTAACGAGTTTAATTAAATTATTTGTTTTGACAGCTGCCAAATGGCTGTTTATGATCACAGTCTTTTTTTTAAATAATTTCTTCAAATAAGTTAATACAAATTAGGTGGCGATACTACCTCCCCCAATTCCTCACTCACTCTATCTGCATTCGTGTGCTTCCTCTACGGTAATCGGTATAAAACACTCTAGTAAAAAAATTAGAATATACACGTAAAGTGAAAAGCTTTTTATTCGTTTAAAAACTGATTTAAAACTTTAATAAATAATGTTTTTATTGGCAGGCTGCATTAAACACTTTTTTAACACTTGAAAACACCTTGCTTTAAACGCAACAACCCTAAGTAAGTCCTAGTATTCATGTTTGGAAGTAGTAGGCCTAACCGTTTTAACAGATCGCTAAAATGTTGACCTTTACTGATGTAGACTAACGTCACTGAACCTTACTATTCATATGAAAGACAAAATTGTTTGTATCGCCTTCCGAGCCTTATCGTTACGTACCTTCTCAATTTCTAATGTTATATGATCACTAAGAGAATTCTTGTCAGTGAACTTGAGCTTAGCTTCCTTTCACAAAAGATTACCCTCTCTCTGTGACATTTGTTTCGACTTGTCGCCAGGCCAACTAACACACACATTATAAAAGTTTTGGTACAAATTCATTTTAAACACAATAACACACATTTGTGAGTCGCAGATTTTCGTGACTTACATGTGCGAAATCGGCCGCTCTGGGAGGGAACTTCCCAAATGAAATCTGCCACTTGTGCGGCACGCCTTTCAGATCGGGGAATCCTGGACATACGCACGTATAATGCATTCAGTTCAAATTACAGTCTCCATAAAGGCTGGTCTGTACTTCAATATTGTCTGTGCTCGTGATTAATTTTATAAAGAAAATGTTGTCTTTTATAATAATTGGGTTTTTCTGAATTAAAAAATTAAGTGAGATTTTAATTGCCCTCCACCTTTAAATGAGATTTGGTGGGGTTTTGCCGGACTAATTTCCTCCATTTTGAGCTCACATAATTAATGGACGTGCGCTAAATCAGTACTCGATCATACCGGTACTAATTATTTTGTAGTAGGACCTAGGCTCATCACATGTAATACATTCGATTTCAATTTTTCGTACCATTCTTCCGTAGGCTGACCCATGGCTGCTTCACATGGGAACGACATTCACGATGAAGGTGGGATACATGCAAATGCAGAAACGACATTTGGATGAAAACCAGGTTCCTGGACACGGTGCTGAAAGGAAAAAGCAAATAATAGCGGAATAATCACAAGAGATAGATACTGTTCTTTTATAGAGGATGTTAAACAAGCCAAAGCAAAGCAGAGAAAAGAGTGTGTTGACTTTCGTCGACTAGGAAAATATTAAGTTATCGAAGTTGACGGAAAATAACTTATTACACAACAGCCTTATTTTGTATTAAGTCCATACATAGGAGCTGTTCGAAATATTGCTCGGTGTTCACTTGAAAATAGGAAATGGAGGTCTCACACGGATGGAGAAGAAACTGCAGTTTAAGCACAAAAACGGCACCAAAGAGATCATTACTTTGTATCCTCGCTTATGCAAGACTTCTCAGATTTAACTGTATAATCCAAAGAAAGGTTTAGTATCCAAACCTCTAATATTTAAATAATTTAATTCAAAATGCCAGATAGATCTGATAGACATGCAAAGTAGCCCTGACGGGGAGTAAAAGTATATACTCAGTTACCAAGATCACTTAACCAAGTTTATATTACTGCGACCCCTGAAAAGCAAAAAAGCAGAAGAAGTTTCTTACCATTTGTTTAACATCTTTATCACTGTAGGTACCCCAAGTGTGCTGCAGTCAGATAATGGTAGAGAGTTTTCAAACCAATCTATAAATGAGCTAAATAACATGTGGCCTGAACTGAAACTGGTACAAAGAAACCCCAGACTGAGTCAAAACCAAGGTCCATCGAACGGGCCAACCAGGATGTACAAAATATAATAATGACATGGATGCAGAAAAATAGCTCAGAACATTGGGCTGCGAGTCTTCGATTCATGCTATTCATGAAAAACCATTCTTTCCATCAAGAAATTCAGCAGTCGCCATACGAGGCAATGTTTGGCTATAGAACAAAAGTGGGGCTGAGCACTTCAAATCTGCCTAAAGAAATTATTGATAACGCAGTGACAGAGGAAGTCCTTGAGAAAGTCGAACAAGAAATGGAAGATGCTATAAATGTAGGGACTACTCCCAACCATGAAACTGCCGTCGTGGATGGTAATAATGGTAGAGAGTCGAGACTAGTTACGTGACAATAACGAAGTGAAAATATTCTGTATGGTTTGTGAACAAGACTGTAGTGGAGCTCGTTGTTGTATATCCTCCGGCAAAGATGTGGATGCAATTTGTGGAAGAACTAATAAAGCAGAGGAAGGATACGGAGGGAAAATTATTTGCAAACTATGTTATAATAAACAAGAAAGCTGGAAGGAAAGAGAAGAAGATCACGATAATTTGCAAGCATAAGGTGCAAAGATGCTTAAAAATTCAGATGCAAAATTTCCACCTGCAAAACTTGAAAACAATGTTCGCATCCGTATACCAGATGTTGACAGAGATAGCGGACATGCCAGAAGCGTTTTTGCAGCTGTAATGAACGTCAGAGGCACTTTCTACATGCTGGGAACAGAACGAGGTGATCTCAAGTAACTATATTCCAGAAACGAGTTCTCTATTCTGCACGAGAAACTGCTTACTCTGGAATCCGTGGACAAACCATGTCGTCTTTACAGTCACTGACCAGTGGCAAAAGATACAATCGATGCAACTGCTCTACTAAATGCGCCACAAACCGATGCAAATGTAGAAATAAGAAAATATTGTCTAATTTAAATTGTCATACAAGCATAACTTGTTGTAATAAGTGAATATCGGTTGTGTTAAAACAAAGGTTTGTAAAGTGGAAGGATTGCATAAAGTTTATATTTTTATAAGTGAGACTGATAAAATAAATAGATTGTCTACAGCATGAAATTATACGTTTCTATTCACTCTTTATTTATCTTCCGATTCTGGCCGATCTGCATGCGCCGCTTCGCAAACTGGCTAGCCAGAACTGAAGAAAATATTGGACATTGTGCGATCAATTTCAAGCGATGTTGGCCGTCCCCTGACTCATGCAATTTGAAATTGTTCAATCATATCCGCTTTGCTTCTTTCTTCGGCGTTTGGCCGATAGCTCCTAGCCACTTCACGAATTGACCGGACGAATCCCGAAACCAGGAAAAGGTCGGACATTGGCTGACCAATTTAAAGCGACATTGGCCACTTTGCGATGTGGCCGGCCAGTTATTTCGGGCTTTGGCCGTAACACACACACACACACACACACACACACACACACACATATATATATATATATATATATATATATATATATATATATAAATATATATATATATATATATATACGAGGAGATGCCGCTCTATGGGCTATAGAAACAGCAGAAATACGTCAAACGTATGAAAAGTTCGAGAAAGTCTTGTTGGAAATGTTTATGGAAATATGTTGAACTCTATTTGAATAAGACGAGATATTGGATGATCTCATGTCACACCATGTCGTAATAAAATTACTAAAATCGAAATTACCTGCACATTTCAAAGAGAAATTAATGCGTGCACAGAAGGCGGATCTGGAACGGTTTATGTTGATTCTCGATTAGCTAGAGCTCATACATGGGGATTTAAAGAGCAGTGCTGGCAAGTGATATATGAGCAGCGACACATGCAACTAGAACGAAAGTATAGTGAAGGGGTGCCTTGCCTCGTGTGATCTCGAACAGTTAAGAGGTGAAGTGCGGAGGAAATCCAATGGCAGATTCTGTAGCGGATGAAATCTTCAAGTAAAGTAAAGTAAAGTACTTCCCAGATAGGAACTAAGTTACAACGCAGCGCGGCGGCAAGTGCTATCATGTTTTCCTAAATATGAGACTGTACAACATTTACTAAGGTCTTGCCGTGGTGGGTCGAACACAGGGTAAAAACGGGGAAACCTGTTGTTTCTTTTGTTCATGCATTATGGAGTCCACCAAGGCAGGACAGTGCCAGTCAATTGTCTCTTTCAAAATGTAAGCTCGTGAACAGTGCAGTTATGAACCAACAGGAAACTGAGATGAAAACCTACCATACGATGACACTTTAAGAAAAGCTTGTGTTGGTGACACTAATGAATGAAAAAAATACGTAACGTCTAGCGATTAAAAAAAAAAAACTGTTGATGTGTAAATAAATATGAAAGAAAACTAATCATACTGATGTGAACTGAGACCCCAGTAACGAATACGGACCGAATAAATAAAAGCGCACACTCTCAAAGCAATCATTGTAAACTATTGTGCAAAAATGGCGATGTATTAACACTATTTTTTTGTGTACGGTAAGACAAACTGCGTACCGTAGAGAGCTGATACTGCTGTACAACTGTTGAAAGTAACCAACTCCAATAAGACGTCGTCCTGGTAGTTTAGATCAACCGAGCGATCCTGTCGACGGCAGGACGCGACTCGGAGGTGCTGGGAGATGCGACCGTCCTACAGCCGTCTCGCCCGAGGCATACGACACAGCACGTGACGCTACAGGTCTTACGACTGCAAGCAGCTATCTTCGGCGGAGAGCGAGTAATTATTTCAGACGAGTTTAGTAATTCTTGACTGAGTGCTTAAATTCATGCAGATTCTTGACAGCACACGGTAGTATTGTGATCTTTAGTGGATACCTTTTCAATAACGTATTGATTTCTCGTCGGCTCTCCACGGAGCCAAGCGTTCGCGAAGTGTGGCGGACAATCCGACTAGCGTGTCGTCATAAGTTCGTTGCAGGGCCCATATATCTCGTTGGCCCCGGTCTCGCCTTGCTGATGTCACTGCAATCTTCAACCAATGGCGCTCATTACACAGCAAACAATTTGAACTTTTCATCGCCAGATCACTATAATAAACAATGGTTCTACAAAACAATAACTATGTGAACTAAATCTGAAAACAAGATTCCATAGTATAGTCAGACTGAAACACAAACTTGTAATAGACTTCGATTGCGAAAATTTCAAAGAAAACAGTACGATAACTATTGTATTTATTAAAAATTGCAGACATGAACGCTGAAGCATGACAATGTGTGAAAATATACTGAAAAAACTTATATAAAATGTTTTGTATGATATTTCATGAACTGAATGCTAAAATCTTTTCTTATTCTTAACAAGTTGATAAGTTATTGTTTATTATTTGTAATTTTTATGTAATTGTGTTAATTATTCAAAATCCTTGTAATCAGAAATTATTCAGAACGAGGGAATCGGAAGGTTCAGATCGGGGTTTTATGGTCCATTTTGCCTGTCACACACCCGAATAGGCGAACAAAACAAAATATTTGTTTGAATGACACCTAGAACAATTCCAGCCCTCCTGAGCGAGCCAATAAACGCTCGTACTTACTACACCTTAAGTCATTTCTGTTAATATGTAAAACAAGGTGCAGCTGGAATAAAAAATTTGTGAGTGAATAAAAAAGGTATACCCCATCGCTATTAATTAACTTCAGCTGAATTCTGGAAGTAAGGTGCTTGTGAACCATAACTTTCAGAATTCTGGAGGGCAATGAAGTGTAGCTCATAATAAGTGTGTTAATTTTACACTTTTCTGTTTGTAAATTCATAAGCTGAACCTATGAGAAGAAAAATATTACATAAAACATGAAACATATTAAAAGCCATTATGAAACGTAGCGCATAGGCATCGCAGGTGAGAAGCTAAAAAGACATCTGTGACTCTTTCATATTTTTGGGATAAAATGTTGTGTAGAAGAGGACTTCCTCTCTCGTCTGGCACTTCAGCTTTTACAAACGACATGAGGTGTGTTTCCAAGTCTGTCTGTACTATTTATTGAATAATTACTATTATTTATTGAGTAATAAATTCAATTTTATTCAAATGGTGTCTGCATGTCATTTGCAGACTCCTGTAGTTGATTACATTAATTTGTTGTGTGAGTTTCTCGATGTTTCAGATGTATGCGTCACGGCTGTGCACTTATTGTCTGAGAGCAGAACGGCCAAATCCTATATCACATCGTGCCGTATTAATATTACTGTCATACAAAGTCGAACCTGCATATCTTTTATTTTTAGGTCCAATCTAATCCTTGTTAAAAGACTTTCGTCCAATCTGATACTTGTCAAAACATTTTCTACGTGGAAGTCAATACAATATTTTCGCGGTCGAGGAATACTTTCGAACAAAGAAGATGTAAAATAAAAAAATAAGAATAAAACAATAAACAAACGCATCTGGTGCGCTACATCGTCAAAATCCCTAGCTGGTTGGAGGGCCCTCAAACGCTCTCAGCTGGCGAGGGATCCAGCTACATTTCTGGCCAAGGTAGGTTTTGGCAAACACGGAATCAAGCAGTAGAAACTCTTGCCGTGTACAGGCTGGCATTCTTTCTTTATTTCTCTCTTTCTTGATCGTCGCCTTGTCCCACGTCACGTAGGGTCGGCGTTGCTCTTCTGGATCCTTCTCATCCATAGTACTCTATCCATTGCCTCTTCCTTCTTCCATCCTTTCTCCCTTAGGTCCCCGGATGTCTTTTCTTTCCACCTCATCTTCGGTCATCCTCTCCTTCTCGCTCCTTCAATCTTTATATCTTCAACTCTGTTTCCGATACACTCTTCCCCTTTTCTCGGTAAGCGTCCGCACCACCTTAGTCTGCTCTCTTGTATCTTTTTCCCCATGGGTCCCAATTTCACAGCTCGACTAACAAATTCATTTCTAATCCTGTCCTTCCTTGTTACCCCACACACCCACCTTAGCATCCTCATTTCCGCCACTTCCATCTTCCTTTCCTGGGCTACTGTGATTAGCCATGTCTCTGCCCCGTATATCATAGCAGGCTTTACCACCGACTTGTACAATTTCCCTTTCAACCCAGTGCTCACCTTCTTGTCACACAACACTCTTCTCATCTTCCTCCAGTTGTTCCAGCCGCCATTTATTCTGTGTTGTATCTCGCTTTCCAGTCGTCCGTCCCTCTGTATGTACGACCCCTGGTATTTAACTTTGTAGACCGATTTCAGCTCATCATCCTGAATCTTGCAAGACCTCATCTGCACATCCTTCAGTGCTAAATATTCTGACTTTGTCCTGCTAATTTTCATCCCTCTTTCTTCTAGAGCCTTCCTCCAATCCTCCAGCTTTTCCTCAAGTCTGTCGATGCTCTGCTCACAAAGAACCACATCATCATATTCCACGGCGCTTCCTTCTTCACATCTTTCACCAGCACATCCCTAATCAGGTCAAAGAGGTAGGGACTAAGCGCAGACCCTTGATGTAACCCTATTTTTACTGGAAACTCCTTTGTTATGCCCACACTACTGCTCACCTGTGTCATTGCTCCTCTGTACATTTCCTTCACTACCCTCACATACGTCTCTGGCACGCACTGCTCTCTCATGCTTCTCCGTATTTCGTCCCTTGGGACTCTGTCATATGCTTTCTCCAAATCAGTGAAAGCCATATGTAGATCGGCTTGTAACTCTCCGTGTCTTTCCACTATCCACCTCAAAGCATGTATTGCATCAGTCGTTCCTCTTCCAGGCATGAACCCAAACTGTTCTTCACACATCACAGTCTCCTTGCGTAATCTTGCTTCAATAACTCTTTCACGAATTTTCATTGTGTGTGCCATCAGTTTAATACCTCTATAGTTACTGCAGTCCTGCACATCGCCTTTCCCCCTAAATATTGTCTTGCTGAAATGTAAGCCCAGGACGGCTTGCTATGAAGGACCACAAAACGGGGCGTAGAACATCAAAAATGGCTCTGAGCACTATGCGACTTAACTTCTGAGGTCATCAGACACCTAGAACTTAGAACTAATTAAACCTAACTAACCTACGGACATCACACACATCCATGCCCGAGGCAGGATTCGAACCTGCGACCGGAACGGTCACGCGGTTCCAGACTGAAGCGCCTTTAACCGCACGGCCACACCGGCCGGCTCGTAGAATATCGTCGACGTACCTGTACACTGTAAGGGTGCCGCGGATGACAACCAAAGGGGTTCTGCTAAGAAAAGAGATTGCATCCCAGACCATCACACTTTGTTGTCGGGACGTATGGCGGACGACAGTCTGGGTAGCGTTCCACCGCTGTCCAGAGCATGGTCAGACACGTCTTCGCTGGTCATCGGGGTTCAGTTCAAACCAGGCCTCATCACTGAAGACAATTCTACTCCAGTTAACGAGATTCTAGGCCGAAGACGTCTCTAGAGTCGCCCCGGACAGCGGTGGGATACCAACCAGTCACCCGCCATACGGCCCGACAAGCGGGAGTGACGGTAAGCGGTGCCACTTCCTCTCCATAGCAGGACCTCTATGTTGTCGTCCACGGCGAGAGGTCCGTCAGCGATGTTATACGCCCCATTTTATTGCCCTTCATATCAAGCCATCCTGTGGTTACAGTTCAGGAAGATGATGTCCACCCTCACACGGCGAGAGTTTCTACTGTTTGTCATCGTGCTTACCATATCCTGCTTTGGCCAGCAAGATCGCCGGATCTCACCACAATTAAGAACGTTTCGAACGTTATGGGCAGAGCCCTCCAACACCTCGTGATTTTGACGATCTGACGTGCCAGTTGGACACGTGTTTGCACGATGTACTTCAGAAGGACATCAGTAACCCTATGCCAAGCCGAATAACTGCTTGCATAGGTGGACCAACGTGTTATTAACTTGCTCAATTCATGAAGCTCTTTCTTTTGAATAAATCATCCAATTTTTCGGAAACTGTAATCATTTATCCGTTTGGATCATTATTTCGTAGTGCGTCGTTTATTTGTTTTACAGTGTACATCAAAAGCAGAAGGCAAATGCGATCGCATCTGTATGATAAAGATGGAACCTGACGAGGTTATTCACGATGATTCATTTTTACTTGATGTATGGTAGACTGGTAACTGCATCGTGCCATCGCACTTATGATGCACCTTTCCCGATGAAAAAAATTAGTAAATGCATTGCGTACGTTTTTGTACCACATAAACACTTTTTTTTCAAATTTTACTCTGCCGGCAAGGAATTGTTTGAAGGCATGTGTCTTTTCCATGTTGCTCTGTTTATGATCTGAAGTCATGCAGATGCTGGGAATGCTTACAATGCTAGGTCTGCAGTCGACTCTACAGTATACTCGTACATTAGCTCCGTGGACTGTGTGATTGACACCCATCACCCTGCACCTGCCTGACGTGGGCTCATGTCTGTTATCGGAGACTTCTGAAAAAAAAAGAAAAAAAGAAGCTTCTACAGTCTTCGAGCAGCCCATGACTTGTCCTACCCACCTACCTCCTCCAAAAATCATCTGTACCCTTACATCACGGATGATGTGAGCAGTACTCTCCTACACAATCACCCTGTAATATAATGATAATGACTCTCCAATTTATTTGAACATTTCAAGGCATGTCTCTTTTCCATTATGCTTTGTTTATAATCTGAAGTCATGCAGATGTTTTTATGGTCTAGTAAATGAAATTATGCATGTTAGGTTTATCGACTAAAACCATCGATTAATAAAAGAAAGACTGACAGTTTTACCCAATATAATTCTACAAAAGTACTTTCTTCTACATATCGCCTAGACTGTCTGAAACTGTTTTGACCAAGAATAATCATTCCTGAACTTTGCGCAACTTAGTAGAAATGATTAAATTTCATCAAATAACGAAATCTAAAAAATATGTCACATAGGTGTTGAAACATGTATGAGTATTTTTAAAAAAATTACAAGAATTAAAAACACAGAAAATGTCAACAGCAGCGTTCAGTATTAGCAAGAATATTTAAATATCTTGCGGCGAAGGATTAAAGATTACTGGGAAGCTGGTAAAATATTTAGGAACAAGACTGCAAGCTATAATGAGTATATTCGCGGACTTTTACCTTTATCTGTTACAAATTTTTTCAAGAGGCTTTAATGAAATTTTTGATATAATAAATAGAAATGAGTTGATGAATCAGCAGAGAAACTGAGGTTGATAGAGATTTTTTTCTTTTTTAAGTTGATGAGTGCCAGTGGCACTCAGTAGGGTGAGTGGTGAGTGGTGGTGGTAAGGGTCTGGTGGGGTCTAGTGGATATACTGACGAGCGAGAAACAATATTTCATTTGCTTCAGATACACAGTACATTTTTATCAATGTGCGAAAGACACGCGCGGCTCCAGTGACCCAGGCCGGCGAAGGCTTACAGGTGGCGGCTTCCGCCCAGGTGAGAAGGCCAACGTCAGCGCCCCACGATGCTGGCGTCAGGCACAACTTTAGCTAATGGCCTGACAGTAGGCCGTAACCTTGATGTCAGCGGCGTTCCATTTTGTGCTATGACGGCGGCCTGCAGTGGCGGACGCCCGCACATAACCGGCTCGGGCCCGGCTATGACTGCTGCCAAAACGTGTGGAGACTGCAGCGCACAGGACATGATCCGCTGCCCCTTGGCAAGAGTCCGACAGAAGTTGCCATAGACAGATGGTCAGCGGTGCTGCGGAGACAAGTTCTGCAAGGAGACTCAGCACAGGAGGGGTCTGGTTATCCAAACCAGATGAGTGATTCAACCCTCCACTGAACACAAAGAAACCGATCTAGCTATTCTACAGCCCGCCTCCTTACATGAGTGGTCAGCGTGGCATACTGCCATGCATCGACCTGGGTTCGATTCCCGGCCGGTTCGAAGATTACATCCGCTCGGTGACTGAATATTGTGTTCCCCTCATCGTCATTTCATCCTCATCGACATGCAAGTCGACCAATGTGGCTTCAACTGAAAATATTTTGGATTCGGTGGGCGAATTTCCCCAGGTAGCGAGTTCTGGCCATCAGTGCCATACTGTCATTTCATTTAAACTATTCCACAGGTATGGAGGGCCTAATTTTACACTTATCACTTGTGAGACGTTGGAGGATGACCCGCATTAAGTACCTCCAGTGTTACTAGACTGAATGTGCGGCCGTTGTGGTGAGTAGCAGACTGCAAGCTCACTGGTATTTAGCTTTTGGTTAACGCCCGAAATAAGAAGACACAGTTTGATCTACCAAAATTGCTGCTCTGCACATAAATACTTCACACACATTCCAGAACTGCCAAGGACAGAGTCCTCAAGTAACTCAAACTACTAGGGACTGAAGTATTGCCGACGATTATAATTACATACAACAGTCTGCAATTTATATCCCGATTGTTCCATTTGTTTTGTACTTGGAAACATGTAACGCAACTTGTATGTGTCATTCTAATCACAGTAAAATAGTGAGGTAGTTGTTGAAGGTGTTGAAAAGATAGGTGGCTGACGCTCTAGCAGAGAGCACAACAGAGGCAGCATTACTGTTTCCAAGTACATACAGGACTGCAGCAGGAAATTATATAGGCTCAGTGGAAGTGTTCCATCAACGAGAACTTTTGCTGATACCCCTCTATTGCAGCTGGCACAACACGTCACAGATGAGTCTTTTGTGATTCATTGTGTCAAGGCTGCCCATCTCGACATGCACATTTAGTCCCGTCCTAGATTGGCTCTACTTGAAGGGAGATGGTTATGATTCTGTCACAGAAGAAGACTTCCCTAGGCGACATTAAATCAAAAGCTTGTCTGCCATCTCTCGTAGTCATCGCCACGCAACAGTGAATTCAAATCAAAATCTAAAATCTCGACAACGCTCAACTATGGACACAATCGATTCTGACGTTGGAACCGAGGTTTTCGTCAACAGCCCTAAAAACGACATGATTGCTATAATATGGTAACAGTTAGCGACACACGCGGCGGAGACATCGCCATCGTTACGGTCCCAGCCCAGGGAACTACACTAGTGGCCATTAAAATTGCTACAACACTAAGATGACATGCTACAGAGGCGAAATTTACCGACAGAAAGAAGATGCTGTGATATGCAAATGATTAGCTTTTCAGAGCATTCACACAAAGTTGGCACCGGTGACGACACATACAACGTGCTGACATGAGGAAAGTTTCCAACCGCTTTCTCATACACAAACAGCAGTTGACCGGCGTTGCCTGGTGAAACGTTGTTGTGATGCCTCGTGTAAGGCGGAGAAATGCGTACCATCACGTTTCCGACTTTGACAAAGGTCGGATTGTAGCCTACCGCGATTGCGGTTTATCATATCGCGACATTGCTGCTCGCTTTGGGCGAGATGCAATGACTGTTAGCAGAATATGGAATCGGTGGGTTCAGGAGGGAAATACGGAACGCCGTGCTGAATTCCAACGTCCTCATATCACTAGCAGTCGAGATGACAGGCATCTTATCTGCATGACTGTAACGGATCGTGCACCCACGTCTCAATCCATGAGTCAACAGCTGGGGACGTTTGCAAGACAACAACCACCTGCGATGGTGTACTCAACGACGAACCTGGGTGCACGAATGGCAAAACGTCATTTTTACGGATGAATCCAGGTTCTGTTTACAGCATCATGATGGTCTCATCCGTGTGTGGCGACATCGCGGTGAACGCGCATTGGAAGCGTGTATTCGTCATCGCCATACTGGCGTATCACCCGGCGTGATGGTATTGGGTGCCATTGGTTATACGTCTCGGTCACCAATTGTTCGCATTGACGGCACTTTGAACAGTTGCCGTTACATTTTAGATGTGTTACGACCCGTGGTTCTACCCTTCATTCGATCCCTGCGAAACCCTACATTTCAGCAGGATAAAGCACGACCGTATGTTGCAGGTCCTGTACGAGCCTTTCTGGATACAGAAAATGTTCAGCTGCTGCACTGGCCAGCACATTGTCCAGGTCTCTCACCAATTGAAAAAGTCTGGTCAATGGTGGCCGAGCAATTGGCTCGTCACAATACGTCCGTCATTACTCTTGATGAACTGTGGTCGCGTGTTGAAGCTGCATGGGCAGTTGTGCCTGCACACACCATCCAAGCTCTGTTTGACTCAATGCCCAGGCGTATCAAGGCCGTTATTACGGCCAGAGGTGGTTGTTCTGGGTACCGATTTTTCAGGATTGTGTGAAAATGTAATCACAAGTAAGTTCTAGTATAATATATTTGTCCAATGAATACCCGTTTATCATCTGCATTTCTTCTTGGTGTAGCAATTTTAATGGCCAGTAGTGTATAACAGAGGACAGCGAACAGCAACCAAGCCTCTGGCCGATAGCGTATGCTGTGTTCCTTCAAAGCACAACCGGCATAAAGTCGGAATGACTTGTATCTACACGTTGACTACAGGAGAACGGGATCTAGTGTTTAAGAGGGACACTGGAGATTCAAATATCGCTTTGCAGTCCAAGGGGACACAAAGTCCTTGGGGGATTAGACTCTCGGAAAATTGCTGCTGTTCTACAACGACGATACTAAATATGGATTCTGAATTTCGCATTGTGGTCTCTGTGTCACTTTTCTTGCTATTTTGTGCTTTTTATACTAGCCAGTGCAACCAACTTTTGCCCACTTTGCTGAACCTTACATACACTAGCTGTTCGTTCAAATATTTGATTGTCTTACTATGCATCTCTATTATATACTTCCCTAATATTGTGCTTGCAAATTACACTCAATATGGGACGTGGATTGAGAAAATTAGTTATCTACTTTGATTTAACAAGAGCCTGACGCTGTAATTTTGCGTATGGTAGAGCATTATGGCATCAGGGCTAAAGGCCATCAGTGGTTCTTTTAGTAAGTGAAAATCGGAATCAGTAGATTATCCATCGGAGTGAGCAAGCAAGAAAAATTTTATTCAGCCTTGCATGTTGTAAATTTGCATGTCACAGAGACACACAAATAACCACTATAGGTCGCAAAAAAGCCTTAACATTATGAAATGGCACAAATGTCGTTGTGAAAGACTTGGAATCTAATGTTATGGATCATGCAAACGGTGTAATGTATAACACGAGTATACAGCTTACAGAGGACAAATTACTATTTAACTGCAATTAAAAAATGACTGCATTTTCTTTGACAGAACTCTTGTAAAAGTGATATTTTCCTGTCGCTATACGATCTTGAAAGCAGGAGCAGAAATACCGAACATTTTAAATTTTTAGGACTGGGAACAGTGAAAACGTTGCGACAGGCTACAGCTCTCAGCTGATATACCAATATAACTACAGAGCCGCAAGTTAAGTATTTATCTTTTTCTCTGTTTTCCTCGTTGTATATTTATTAAATTTCGTGCGTGTTTTTCCGTTTGAGAGGTTTAATTTTGCTGTTTTATAAGTGTAAATTCATTCAGTCTGTAGCGCAGTAGTTGCTCACTCAATAGCTAGCTCCAAAGCTCGTGAACGCATCAGAGCCCAGTGGTGACTCATCAGGAGGGTAGTTCGCTTCTTCAGTTAGTCTTGCT
This sequence comes from Schistocerca piceifrons, assembly GCF_021461385.2. NCBI lineage: Eukaryota > Metazoa > Arthropoda > Insecta > Orthoptera > Acrididae > Schistocerca > Schistocerca piceifrons. The sequence goes on from NC_060149.1 coordinate 333,610,127, forward strand.
ACGATGGCTAGGATGTGTGCATGCCATGTGCGGACGCAGGAGGAGCTGGCCGCAGTTCGTGAACAGCTGAATTAAAAAAAAAAGGTTCAAATGGCTCTGAACATTATGGAACTTAACTGCTGTGGTCATCAGAACTTAGAACTACTTAAACCTAACTAACCTAAGGACCTCACGGATGTCCGTGCCTGAGGCAGGATTAGAACCTGCTACCGTAGCGGTCGCGCGGTTCCAGACTGTAGCGTCTAGAACCGCGCGGCCACTCCGGCCGGCCAGCTGAATTCGCTTTTGGCTAAGGTCAGTCACCTTCAGGCTGCTGTCACGGGGTGTAACGGTGGTGGAGAATCTGGCGCGTCGCATGGGACACCTAAGTTGTCTCTTGTTTTGCCCATGGGCTCTGCTTCTGAGGCATCTCCTAGTGCACCCGACGCGGTGGATCTTCCCTCACAGCAGGATGAGAGTCGGGTAGTAACGCGTTCGCGTCGGCTGAGGCGGAGGGCCGATATGGAGACTCGCCGCTTGGCCTCGCTCATTCACCCTGTGAGAGGACAGGTGGCCGTTCCTTCAGCAAGGTCCGAGTGGGCACACGGGGGGAGGGGCTTACAAGTTGTTGGGAACTTCAGTGTTAGGCTGGTTATGGAGCCCCCTAGGCAGATAGCGTTCAGCTGTGGAAAGAAAGCCAATGTGCACTCGGTATGTCTGCCGGGGGATCTCATCCTAGATGTGGAGGCGGCCTTGCCTGTGGCTATCAAGTGTGCAGGGTGCAGTCGTCAGCGAGTTGTCGCTCATGTCGGCACCAACGACGCCTGTCGTAGGTTGTGAGGTCATCCTCAGTTCGAACACGCGGCTGGCGGAGGTGGTTCAGACCGCTGGCCTCGCACGCAGTGGGCGAGCAAAGATCGCAGGTTGCAGCGTTGTTCCCACATCGGGGTCTTTTGGTTTGGAGTGGAGGGTCTCAACCAAAGGCTTCGTCGACTCTATAACTGTCTTGGTTGCAGATTTCTAGATCTACTTCATCGTGTGGGGATTTGTAGGACTCCCCTTAATAGGTCAGGGGTACACTACGCACAGGAAACAGCTACTCAAGTAACAGAGTGCTTGTGGGGCGCACATGTCAATTTCTTAAATTAGGCAGTCGTTTGAGGTGCTCTTATGAACACTCGCCAGTCGATATGAAGCAAAGGAAGCCTTCGACGTTTGGAATAAAGACTCTTCGACTGTCATAATTTTATCAATAAACGGTTGACGTATTCGTAATAAAGTTCCCAAATATACTGCTCTCCACGAAAGTTCTCGCGCGAAAGTTATTCTTGCGACCGAGAACTGGTCTTATGTAAAATCGCTAAGCGATTCGCCTTCCACACCACAGTTCTCACATGCTCGTTCCATCTCATATGGCTTTGCAACGTTACCGCCCGATACTTAACATTCAACAGACTCCCGTATAGACGACATAGTAATAAATATCCATGGTGTAGAGAAACAAATGAAAGATTTGAAGGCAAATAAATCACTAGGTCCGGATGGAAACACAGTTCGATTTTACGGAGAGTACTCTACGGGATTGGTCCTTACCTAGCTTGCACTTATCTCGAATCTCTCACCGAGCACGAAGTCCCAAGCGACTGGAAAAAATAGCTAGTGACTCCAGTATATAAGAAGGGTAAAAGAACGGACGCGCAAAATTACAGATCAATACCCGTAACTTCTGTTTGCTGCAGAATTCTTTAATATATTCTCAGTTCCAATGTAATAAACTTTCTTGAAACTGAGAAGCTTATGTTCTCCAATCAGCATGGTTTTAGAAAGCATCGTTCGTGCGTTACTCGGCTTGCTTCTTTCTAACATGATATACTGCGAACTATGGATGAGGGGCAACAGGAGAATTTCTATTTCTAGATTTCCGGAAAGAATTTGACCCATTGCAGGCTGTTACCGAAGGTACGAGCATATGGAATAAGTTCACAGGTATATAAGCGGCTCGAAGACTTCTTAAATAATAGAACGCAGTACGTTGTCTGCACAGCGAGTGTTCATCAGAGAAAAGGGTACCGTTAGGGATGCCCCAGGGAAGTCTGATAGGACGGCTGTTGTTCTCTGTATACATAAATGATTTCACGGACAGGGTCGGCAGCAATCTGCGGTTGATTGCCGATGATGCCGTGAAGTACGGTAAGGTGTTGAAGTTGGAGGCTGTGAGAAGATGACTTAGACAAAATTTCCAGTTGGTGTAACGAATGGCAGCTAGCCCTAACTGTGGAAAAACGTGAGTTAATGGGGATGAATAGATAGTTGGGTTGGGTTGGGTTGTTTGGGGAAGCAGACGAGACAGCGAAGTCATCGGTCTCATCGGATTAGGGAAGGATGGGGAAGGAAGCCGGCCGTGCCCTTTCAAAGGAACCATCCCGGCATTTGCCTGGAGCGATTTAGGGAAATCACGGAAAACCTAAACCAGGACGGCCGGACGCGGGATGCCCTTTAAGTATCGGGGCGGTAACGTTGCAAAGCCATATGAGATGGAACGAGAATGTAAGAACTGTGGTGTGGAAGGCGAATGGTCGACTTGGGTTTATCGGGAGAATTTTAGGAAACAGTAGTTCACCTGTAAAGGAGATCATATACAAGACGCTGGTGCGACCTATTCTTGACTACTGCTCGAGTGTTTGGGATCAGTACCAGGTCGGATTAAAGGAAACAATTTAGAGGCAGGCTGCTAGAGTTATTACCGGTAGGTTCGAACAACACGTAAGTTTTACAGACATGCTTTGGGAACTCAACAGGGAATCCCTGGAGGGAAGGCGACGTTCTTTTCGAGAAACGCTCTTGCGTAAATTTGGAGAACCGGCAACTGGAGCTGACTACAGAACGATTCTACTGTCGCCAACATACACTGTGTGTAAGGACTACGAAGGTGAGATACGATAAATTAGCGCTCGTACGGAGGGATGTAGACAGTCGTTTTTCCCTCGCTGTATTCGGAAATGACTACTAATGGTACAGGATTCCCTCCACGATGCACCGTACGGTGGCTTGCGGAATATCTGTGTAGATGTAGATGTAGATGTAGAATTAGAAGGGTCAAATTCGGGGTCTTGCATAGAAGTTTAGCGCTGCTAACTTCACTATAACAAGCGAAAATTTGTTTGCTTTATTGATGTCCTCTATAATTTCTCGTGGTATCGTGTTTCGTAACAAATCTGCGCATTCAAAAAAGATAATCATAGCTTACAAGAATGCCATCAGAATTAATTGTTGTGTGAGTTTGCAATCCACATACAAGCAGTCTTTGAAGTGCGTTACAGTTTTATCTCCCCTCTGGCTGCACTTCTCATTACTAACTCCACGTGCAGTTCATGACGGGCCAATTAGTACCGACCACCCGCCGTGTCACATTTCTTCAATGACGTCGTTCGAATCTAGTATGGAGAGAACGGGGTCAGCAAGTCGCTGTCCATGCTATTGTTAGCTTTTCAGACTTTGGAGCATCACGTGGCTAAGTGGACCCCATTGCAGTATACAATATTCTACTTCTAGAAGGGGAGCAATTTATTTCGCATAATCTCTATAAAATCGAAAAATTTCATCCCCTCTAGACGTCTGAGCTCTGTTGAGCGATTTTATTTGGTTTTTTATCCCGCGATTACTTATCTCAGTATCTGCCGGGTATGTTAGTTTAGTAGAAGATCTAAGATTTCGCTCTTACGAATCGGTTGTCTAACTCGCTTCAAGAATAAGTTTTCTCAGAAAAGACGTTTAGAACTAGTTCACGCGAATCGATGTCCCAGATGACTGTTTTAATCTCGTCACTCTCTCGTTCCATAGCTGGAAGATTGAAATTTCTCCCCTATTGCGTTAGAATGACCAGAAAATTTACCTGCGATATTCTCGAGGGCTCACTGAAGCCTTCTGTCACTACCGTTTTTCAGGTAGATGGTCTAGAAAAGCATTCCATTGGGTGTTTGACTTGTCTTTGACACTTAACTTCACCTATATGGAACTGAGTGACCAAAGGTCACGGTGAAAGAGACATATTTGAGAATGTGCCGTGTATGCCATTAGAGGCGGCTATGTCTCCAATATAGATACAAGATCTGACGAGTCTGTTACAGACAGTGACCGTGGAATGATATAACTGGTGCTAGACTCATACCTACATCTACATCTGCAACTACACATACATAAAAACTCGACACACCACCGTACTGTGCGTTGCAGAGGCTACACTGTACCACTATCGGTCATTTCCTTTCCTCTTACACTCCAAGGCAGGGCGAGGAAAAAGCGAGTATCTATATGCCTCCGTATGAGCCAAAATTTCTATTATCTTCGTGGTCCTTATGCGAAATGTACTTTTTTGACAGCAGAATCGTTCTGCAGTCAGCTTAAAATCCCGGTTCTCCAAATTTTCTCAATAGTATTCCTCGAAAAGAACGTTGCCTCTCTTCCACGGATTTCCAGCTGTGTTCCCGAAGCGTCTCCGTAACAGTTGCGTGTTGTTCGCACCTACCAGTAGCAAATCTAGCAGCCAGTCTCTGAATTACTTCGATGTCTTCCTTCAACACGACCTGGTGCGGATACTAAAATCTCGAGTAGTACTCAGGAAGGGCTGACACTAGGGTTGTGTGTTATCCTTTACATATGAACCACACTTCCTACGATTCTCCCAATAAACCGAAGTCGTTCATTCGCCTTCTCCACTACAATCCTTACATACTCGTTCCATTTCATTTCGCTTGCCAAGGTTACACCTCGATATTTAATCGGCGTTACGCTATCAAATAACACACTACCAATGTTGTATTGGAACATTATGGGTTTGTTTTTCCAACTCATCTGCATTAAAGTATATTTTTCTTCATGTAGAACTAGCTGCCATTCATCACACTGTCCAGAAATTTTGCGTAAGTGATTTTGTATCCTCCTACAGTCACTCAACGATGACACCTTTCCGTGCACCACAGCATCATTAGCAAAAAACCGCAGATTTTTGCTTACCATGTCCGCCAGATCATTTATGTACACAGCAAAGAGCAGCGGTCCTATCGCACGTCCCTGAGGCACTCCTGACGATACCTTTTTCTCTGATGAACACTCGCTGTCGAGGACATCGTACTCGGTTCTGTTACTTAAAAAGTCTTCGAGCCACTCACATATCTAGGGAACTATTCCGTATGCTCGTACCTTCAATAACAGTCTGCAGTGAGGTGCGGTATCATATGCTTTTCGGTTATCTAGGAATATGGAATCTACCTGTTGCCTATCATCCATAGTTTGCAGTGTATCATGTGACCAAAGGGCAAGCTGTAATTTACAGGTCCGTTCTTTTCCCTTTCTTAAAAACAGGAGTCACCTGCGCTATGTCGGAGATTACACAGGAATTTGACTTTCCGAATTTAGTTTTCAGTACTCAGAGACAATGTTTAAACATGCGTGAACAGCGACATAGGACGATCACAAGTGTTTGACCAAAGGATGTCATGCTGCCTTCGCAGAGCCTTAAGGGGCGATCGACGGTCTGCTGTGATTCAGATCGCTACTGATGTCAAGGCGGGTTGCCAGAAACTCATTGTCACCAGCACTTCATGCTTCTTATAAGCTTCAGAAGCCGAAGATCGATATAAAATTCAGTGCCTCAGCTGTTTCTCGTGAATTTTGGTCAGTTATTTGGCGAAGCTGTCATTTGGACTCAGGTGATTCACATGAAAAGGTATCCGACGTGATTATGGTCGCATGACCACAATTAACAGACTTTGAATTCAAAATGGTAGTTGGAGCAAGATTCATGGGACTATCCATATCGGAAATCGTTAAAGGGTTCAATATTTCGAGGCCCACAGTATCAAGGGCGTACTGAAAATGCCAGATTTCAGCCATTACCTCTCACCGAGGACAACGCAGTAACCGACAGCCTCGCTTGCGTAGAGTTGTCAGTGATAATAGAAAAACAATAATGAGTGAAATTACCGCAGAAATCGACGTGGGACGTACGACTAACGTAACCGTTAGGACAGTGTGGCGAAATTTGACGTAAATGGGCTATAGCAGCACGCCACCGACACGAGGGCGTTTGCTGACAGCACGACATCGCCTGCAGCGTTTCTTCTGGGCTCGTGCCGTATCGGTTGGACCATAGGGGACTGGAAAACCGTGATCTGGTCAGATACGCCCCGATTGCAGTTAAGGGGAACTGATGGTGGGGTTCGAGTGTGACGCAGACCCCACGAAATGATGGACACAAGTTATTAACAAGGCACTGTGCATGTTGGTGGTGACTCCGTAATGGTGTGAGATGTGTTTACGTGGATCATTGACTGGAAATGGTTACGTTCGGCTACCTGGAGACCATCTGCAGCCTTTCATGGACTTCATCTTCCCCATCAATGATGGAATTTTTATGGAAGACAATGCGCCAAGTCACTGGGTCACAGTTATTCGTGATTGGTTTGAAGAGCATTCTAGACAATTCTAGCTAACGATTTGGCCACCCAGATCACTCGACATGAACTCCATCGAACATTCATGGAACATAATTGAGAGGTCAGTTCGTGCACAAAACCCTGTACCGGCAACAGTTTTGCAGTTATGGACGGTTATACAGGCAGCATGGTTAAGTATTTGTGCAAATAACTTTCAACGACTTGTTGAGTCCATGTCACGTCGAGTTGCTGCACTACACCGGACAAAAGGAGATCCGACACAATGTTAGGAGATATCCCATGACTATTGTCACCTCAGTGTACAATAAATTAAATCTGTTTTCAATTTACTGCTAATTTTCCCGTACAGTATTTTACGGCGAGTGAAATACCATAGAATCTTACTACTGTTTACATAACATGTAGAAATTTGAAGCCTACTTGTACTGTATTGTATTGTATGTTAACCGGGGACCTAGAAAATACGGAGAGGCTCCGTCCCCGCCGCAGCCACAGTGGTCCACAACCCCACGACGACTACCGCAGTCCACTTCACCCCTCCGCCGCCCCACACCGAACCCAGGGTTATTGTGCGGTTCGGCCCCCGGTGGACTCCCCAGGGAACGTCTCACACCGGACGAGTGTAACCCCTATGTATGCGTGGTAGAGTAATGGTGGTGTACGCGTATGTGGATAACTTGTTTGCGCAGCAATCGCCGACATAGTGTAGTGAGGCGGAATAAGGGGAACCAGCCCGCATTCGCAGATGGAAAACTGCCTAAAAACCATCCACAGACTGGCCAGCTCATCGAACCTCGACACAAGTCTGCCGGGCGGATTCGTGCCAGGGACCAGGCTCTCCTTCTCACCCCGGAAAGCCGTGCGTGAGACCGCTCGGCTAACCGGGCGGGCCTAAGGCCTACTTCGTCGCTCTTACACCAGATTTTACCTTGAAACAGAAAAAGCGCTTTTACAATAGAAAGTGTGATACTGGAAAATCAGCTGAGTTTCTTTAATGTCTAAGTAATTTTACCTGTCTAGAAAATGAAAATCGATTTTAATTTCCAATAGCTGCTATTTAAAAAGTATTTAACTTGTAATTGATTTTTCATAATACCTCTAATTAATTTGTTTCAGTTACTGATTACCAGTATGTAGTAAAGTAAAAATGTATTAAATAAAGTACTGATAAGTTTTTCTGGGTAGCAACGCTTTTGAATCTCTGTCGAATATTCGTTCTTGGGTACACGACCGGTTTGTACCTTATATTGTCTTTCCACATTTGGAAACCTCATAATGTCCCAGAGAAATTTTTGTAATTTCAGAAAAAACTGTCGCACATAAAAAAATGTTGTCATTTAAGAATGCAATAAGAAAATATATTAAACTTCTATTACAGAGTTAGAGGCGAGATTACGAAAAGTGTACCAAGAAGAAATACTCTCCCTTACGTCATGAACTACGCGTTTCAGACGTCATATATAAAAAAACTAAACTAAACTCCTACCGAACAGACCATGAAGGCCCAAAGGATACCGACCGGCCGCCATGTCATCCTCAGCACACAAGCGTCACTGGATACGGATATGGAGGGGCATGTGGTCAGCACACCGGTCTCCCGCCGTATGTCAGTTTCCGTGACCGGAGCCGCTACTTCTCAAATAGTAGCTCCTCAGTTTGCCTCACAACGGCTGATTGCACCCCGCTTGCCAACAGCGCTCGGCAGACCGGATGGTCACCCATCCAAGTGGTAGCCCAGTCCGACAGATCTAAACTTCGGTGGTCTGACGGGAAACAGGTGTTACCGCTGCCGCAAGGCCGTTGGCACATCATATCTAGAAAGGGGTAAGAAATATGAGTTTATAGTACAGGGTGATTCAAAAAGAATACCACAACTTTAGGAATTTAAAACTCTGCAACGACAAAAGGCAGAGCTAAGCACTATCTGTCGGCGAATTAAGGGAGCTATAAAGTTTCATTTAGTTGTACATTTGTTCGCTTGAGGCGCTGTTGACTAGGCGTCAGCGTCAGTTGATGCTAAGATGGCGACCGCTCAACAGAAAGCTTTTTGTGTTATTGAGTACGGCAGAAGTGAATCGACGACAGTTGTTCAGCGTGCATTTCGAACGAAGTATGGTGTTAAACCTCCTGATAGGTGGTGTATTAAACGTTGGTATAAACAGTTTACAGAGATTGGGTGTTTGTGCAAAGGGAAAAGTTCTGGACGGCCGAGAACGAGTGATGAAAATGTAGCACGCATCCAGCAAGCATTTGTTCGCAGCCCAGGAAAATCGACTAGCAGAGCTAGCAGAGAGCTGCAAATTCCACAATCAACTGTATGGAGAGTCCTACGAAAAAGGTTAGTTATGAAACCTTATCGTCGCCAGGCAGCCCGTGACAGAGCACTTCATCACTGGCCTCCAAGAAGCCCTGATCTTACCCCCTGCGATTTTTTCTTATGGGGTTATGTTAAGGATATGGTGTTTCGGCCACCTCTCCCAGCCACCATTGATGATTTAAAACGAGAAATAACAGCAGCTATCCAAACTGTTACGCCTGATATGCTACAGAGAGTGTGGAACGAGTTGGAGTATCGGGTTGATATTGCTCGAGTGTCTGGAGGGGGCCATATTGAACATCTCTGAACTCGTTTTTGAGTGAAAAAAACCTTTTTAAATACTCTTTGTAATGATGTATAACAGAAGGTTATATTATGTTTCTTTCATTAAATACACATTTTTAAAGTTGTGGTATTCTTTTTGAATCACCCTGCATATTTGGCTGTCACCTCAGATGGATCAGAAATTTCGGCATTTGCCACAGACAGCAATAACAAAAGGCTCAAAGAAATGGGTCTAAGCACTATGGGAGTTAACATCTGAGGTCATCAGTCCTCTAGACTTTGAACTACTTAAACCTAATTAATCTAAGGACATCACACACAGCCTTGCCCGCGGCAGGATTCGAACCAGCGACCGTAGCAGCAGCGCGGTTCCGGACTGAATCGCCTAGAACCGCTCGGTCACAGCAGCCGGCGCACAAAGAAAGAAGGACAGATCTGTAAAGGAAACAGCGTACTTAGGAACACATGATAATTGTTCGCCGGTGTTTCAGCCTAGTGATCGATTTTAGAATCAAGTGAAGGAAAGCCCACTAGAGACTGCCGTAAGCAGATTTCGGCATTTTCTACTGTTTTTCTTGTTGTGAGACATGAGGTTGTGTTATACGAGTTCTATCATTTAACAGCTGCATCTGTACTACTGTACAAAGACAAGTTGTAGTTTAACGTTGTTACCAAAAACCGAGAAAACTTCTTCACTAATTTACTTCAGATTTGCACAAGATACTCTATGGAAAAGAGAGCTCAACTCCAAGAAGGAGTTATGCAACACAAACGAAAATTGATATGCATGTTTCTGCATCTGAAAGATGATGTCTATTTAACTTTCACGCCAGTCGCATAAGAGTGGCGCTAGTAGCGCCACAATGAGCAAGCAAATCAGGTTTGCTTTAAATACACGCTGTAATGGTCATGAGCGTTAGTTACCTTTGAGATTTGACGTGGTAAGTTGATATAAGTCAAGAACGCCTTTAAGGCAACAAAGAAGCCATTATTATCGCCTCACTGAGTCTGAACCAGATCGTGTGACAGGGCTACGAGAAGCTGGATATTCCTTTTGCAATACTGTAGAAAGACTTCGCAGGGAAGTTGCCGTTGTACGTGACTGCTGGCAGCGGTAGTCACGAGAATATACGGCCACGTGGCATTACGGGAAGGGAAGACCATTGCGTTCGCTGAATGACTGTGGCGCATCGTACAGCATCTGTAGCAGCAATCGGAGCAGCAGTCGGCACCACAGTGACACAACGAACTGTTACAAATCGGTTACTTCAAGGACAGCTTTGAGGCAGACGCCCTGTAGCGTACATTCTACTAATTCCGAACCATCGCCATTTGGGACTTGAGTAGTGTCAAGCAAGAGCTCACTGGAGGGAAGGGTGGAGGTCTATTGTGTTTTCTGATGAAAGCTAGTTCTGCCGCGGTGTGAGTGATGGTCGTGTGTTTGTCAAAAGGAGGCAGTTTGAGGGCCTGCAACCAACCTGGCTGTGTCCTGGACACACTTGATCTACACCTGGACCTATGGTCTTGGGTATGACAGCAGGAGAACTCTCCTGGTTATTCCACGCACCTTGACTGCAAATTTGTGCGTCAGTCTGGTGATTCGACCTGTCGTGCATCCATTCATGAACAGCATTCAAGAGATGTTCTCCGAAAGGGTAACGCACATGCTGCCATTCATCATTCTGGCAGTTACACCGGTTGTTAATGTATCAACATTTCACATTTGCATTGGCTTATCTCGCGCTTACGCTAATCTGTGATCTTGCAGTGTTAATGACATAAATATGTTATCTAGACAGATTTATTTCCGAAATTTCATTACTCTACACTTCAGAGCTTTGTACGATATTCTAATACACGTTCAGACACATAGGTTACACATTTTTTAAAATATATTTGGTATATAGGTATATATATACTAAATGAATGGGAATGTTTAACAAAAATTTCTAAAACTTCTTAACGAAATTACTTCAGATTTTTTAACGATATTCTAATAAACGTTCGGACAGACATGTACTACATCAGATACATAAAAATTCCACATCTTTTATACTATATAAAAGTAATTCGTTGTTTAACGTTGTTACCAATAAACTGGAATAGATACTGTCTGATTTATTTCAAATTTTTATGACGATACCCTAATAAATGTTCAGATAAACATCGGTTACACAGTTTTTAATACATATGGCATATAAATCTTTATTACTATATAAAGAAAAGTCGTTGTTTAAAGTTATTACCAAAAATGTCGATAAGTTCTTGATCGATTTACTTCAAATTTATACACGATGCTCTAACAAGACATTCGGACGGACGTAGGCTACGTATTTTTATTATGTATAATATGTAAATGTATACACAATATATTCGCAGGAAACGTTGTTACAAAACATCTCGAATATATCGTCACTAACGTACTTCACATTTTCACAGACTGCTATAATAAACATTCTGACGGACACAGGCTATATATTTCTTAAATGCAGGTGACATATAAATCCTAGCTAAATCTAGCTTGATGTATAACAAGACATTGATGAAAGTTGTTGCCAAACATCTCGAAAAGTTTTTGACCGGTTTACTTCAAATTTTTGCACGGTACTCTAATAAACGTTCGGATGGACATAGGATTCATATTTTTTAAATATATATACGGTACATAAACATGTATGTAATACATATAGTAGAAAATTTGTTTGCAGAAATCGCGAAAAAATATTCTCAAATTTGTTTTCTATTTTCACACGATACTCCAATGAACATTCGGACGGACATAGGATACATTTTTTAATTTTATATATATATATCATGAAGGGGAAACATTGTTAGTAAAAACCTCGGAGAGTACTTGACAAGTTTATTTCAAATTTCTACAAGATGTTCCAATATAGATTCGGACAGGCGTGCTGTATATTTTTTAAATATACGTTATATATAAATGTACATTTAATATATACGGTGGAAACGTTATTAGCAAAAATCTCGAAAAGTTCTTCACCATTTTACTTCAAATTGTTACATGATACTTCGACGTAGGCTACATATTTTTTAAACAACTACGTACAGACTTTCTGTTGAAGCCAACTGTGAGGAAGGAAATACTGTGCTGTGAAAATATGCGGTTTCGCTTTCTTTCTCGCTGTCAGTTTTAACTTAGATATCATGGGATTTAAACTATTTGACAGATTGTTTCTTCCGCATATTTTCTTTCTCCTTGTATATAATTTTAATCAAAAATTGTACACGCAACAGTGTGCTGTTTTGTTTCTTCGTAGCAGTCAGTTTTAAGAGGAAAGAGGAATGTTGAATTAATGGCTTATCGACTTAATGTATAGATCACTAGTATGGCATCTGAATCATCAGAAATTTTGCAATCCTACCAGCTCACAGATGAAAAGTATGAGAAATACTATCACTGAAGCTAATATCCTCACAGACATGCAGGTGGTGAGGTCTCTCCTTTAACCGTTACATTAATGATTCCAACCAATTTAGCCACTCATTTTAAGTGACTTGATTTCCCAATTGAGGTATCGTTTACAGTAAACCTAAACAAGGCCCAAGGTCAGAGACAGAGGGGAAGAGGAGATGGACAGAGACGGGTAGAGGGAGAAAATGGACAGAGAGAGAGAGAGAGAGAGAGAGAGAGAGAGAGAGAGAGAGAGAAAGGAGGCGATGGACAGAAAGAGAGGTAAGGGGGACATAATGAGGTAGAAGGGGGGAGGAGATGGGCAGTGAGAGGAGAGGTGGGAGGCGAAGAAGATGGAAAAAGAGAGGAGGGTAGAGGAGGAGATGGACAAAGAGAGGGGGGAGAAGGAGATTATTACGCATATACCACTTCCATACATAATTTTCAGTTATGAGGCATTGCATAGTCCGTTAGAAATATCTAAATTGTACGTTAGGTGAGGTTAGGCTAGGTTGGAAGATATTGTTTATTTTCCGTTACAGTATTTTATGGTGAGTAAAATTCCACACGTTTTTAAAATCAGTCATACAACGTTCGGACCCTTAAGCCATATGTTGTCGGTCGTACATCATCTTCTACCTTGAAACAGAAGGTCTGCCTCCACTGAACATGTAATATTTGCAAATAACCTCAGTGTCTTTAATGTCTTAATGGGGGTAGGACGTCAAACGGGACGACTTGGAGCAGGAGAGACACCACAGGAAGTTTTAATTTCCACTTTCTATACTTTTAAAAATAAATTCATAAAACTTTGCCAGAATGACCAGAAAGGATTCAGGATTTACACTTATAGTGGTGGAAGTTCAAAAATATAAGAAAATAATTTATTTTTTTACATTTGTATTTCACCTTTTTTTCACTTACCATTGTCTGCATTTGTTGCTAGTACACTTTTCTTCATCAGTTCAAATGGTTCAAATGGCTCTGAGCACTATGGGACTTAACATCTGAGGTCATCAGTCCCCTAGAACTTAGAACTACTTAAACCTAACTAACCTAAGGACATCACACACATCCATGCCCGAGGCAGGATTCGAACCTGCGACCGTAGCGGTCGCGCGGTTCCAGACTGAAGCGCCTAGAACCGCTCGGCCACTTCGGCCGGCCTCTTCATAAGTAAGGGAGATTCTTCGATGAATTTTGCACAGCATACAAACCATACGTACAGGTGTATGAAACTCTAGAATTTTCCAAATCTATTAAAAACTGTGGTAAAAATTGAGATAATTAACCATAACATTTGAGTTTTTTCTAAACATAAAGTTTAGAATGTAACAGCACATTCATTTTTTCATAAATTAAATAATTTCTAGAGTTTCATAGACCTGTAAGTATGGTTTGTATGCTGTACAAAATTCATCGAAGAATCTCTCTTACTTATGAAGAAACGTGTACCTATGGCAACAAACGCAGCCAATAGAAGTGAAAAAATGATGAACTTTCACATGAAAAAAAACTTATTTTGTTATTTTTTTGAACTTCCACTGCTATGATTGTGAATCCTTAATCCTTCCTGGTCATGCTGCAAAGTTATATGAATTTATTCGTAAAAGTATAGACAGTGGAAATTAAAATGTCCTGTGGTGTCTCTCCTGCTCCAAGATGGCCCGTTTGACGTCCTACCCCCTTAACAGTTTTAAATTTTGAAAATAGAAATTTGTATTAGATTTTAATAGCTTCTATTTAAAAATGTATTTAACGTGTCACTGATTTTTGATAATACCTCCCCTTAACTTGTTGACCTTATTGTCTCTTGGAACGTTTTTTAACGTTTGGAAAAACCTTTACATTTTCGAGAAATTTTTGTAGTTTCAGAAAAATACTGCAACAAACAAAAAGTGAATACTGTTATTTAAAAATGGAGTAAGAGAATATATTAAACCCATATTAAAGAACTGGCTAGAGAGGACAATCTGAAATGTGTACCGAAGTGCTTTTCCCTACCATCTTACTCTGGTTCATTATGTATTCATAATAGTGGTAATTCTGAAAAAAAAACAGTTTTTTGTTTTATCTGAGCTTGGGAGATAAAGATAATACTCTTACTTCAACGAAGAATGTCGGTGAAAGAAAAATTAATTCTGTCTCGTGCAGTTTTCATTACTCGTAGTCGAATACGCAGTGGATGGTCCGGTAGGAGGAATGCGACCGCTTCGGTGGGCAGGGGCCGTCCTTAAAATGAGAAGTGTGTGGAGCGCCTGTGTGCGAGGTCGAGGAACTCGGCGCGCGCTGGACAGAGACGTTATTGGTAGGCGTCAGGCGGCAGACGGAGACGCGCGAGCTGTGACGTCAGGCCGTGCGGCCGGCGCGCCGTATCGACGCGAAGCGCCGCGCTGCGCTGCCAGCAGCGCACCTATCGATTGTACTTTTGCGCGAGTTGTGGCCAGCATCCGACCCGCTGCCTTCTTGCGAGGACGAGCGCTTCCGCTCGCGATAGGGCAAGTAGTTCGGTGTGACTGTTTACGTATCGACTTCATTTTAGCCGTTGCTATGTGATAAAAAGCCCCAAAAACGAAACACCGCTGCTCCCGGCCACAACTTCTTTATTTACCGTCATTTTAAAGCATTCCATCCGAGAAACTCTTGCCATGCTTCCCATAGGCTAATATCACCAGTCGTGGGAAACTTCTAGTACCCTGGTCTTCTCAACCCAATAAACTTACCATTGGCGCCTGTTCCTATTGCCCAGCACTCTCATAAGGTCATCGACACTATACTCTCCGAATGCATCCAGCCACACTCAAACTGACACCTATCTTTTCATATAAACCAAGTTGGCTTTTGTCTCAACTTTTTTCTGACTAGGACTATCTTACCCACATCTTATTCCATCAACTCCACAACTGTAAAAATGTTATAAAAGTGTCTGATCTTGTATCACATTCAGATCTTTTCAACCTAGAGACCTATGCAACGTCAATAAATAGCTTCCGTCTGTGCCACTATCATTATTGTTGTTTTTGTCATTGTTACTATTATTACTGTTATTGTTAGTGACAGAAGCAGCAGTAGTACTGCAGAGGTATTGCCAATATTAACTTTTTAGTTCATAGTTAGTATTATTCACTCACATACTATTTTCCATTTTAAAATGTTAAATCGGAAGTAACTACAATGTAATCAGATACTGTACGTGTGAAATCTTGGTACATTGTAAGAGAGAGCCTGATGAACCTAATCGGATCAGGTTAAATAAATAAAATAAATTTGTGCATGTTTTTTGTCCACCTGCTCATCCTAGTCGGTCGTAATGACCGAGCGGTTCTAGGCGCTACAGTATGTAACCGAGCGACAGCTACGGTCGCAGGTTCGAATCCTGCCTTGGGCATGGATTTGTGTGATGTCCTTAGGTTAGTTAGGTTTCAGTAGTTCTAAGTTCTAGGCGACTGATGGCCTCAGATGTTAAGTCCCATAGTGCTCAAAGGCATTTGAATTTTTTTTTCTTTTTTTTTGCTCATCATAGGCAACCATACACAGCACCAGTTTCTCTATCTTCTACCCCACGCCCCTATTCCACAAAGGTGTATCCTCTCTCCAGCCCTGTTCATCCTCTACCCTGATGATCCGCCTAAACTCCCTCTGTCTGCCACCTCGAGCACGCCAATGACAGTGTCTTGCTACCCTAGCATCCTCCTTACCAATTCTTCTTTTCCAGGAACCCCAATAATATCTTCAAATCTGTTTCACTCATATTACCTCCTGGTGCAACCAGTGGGGCAGCAAGATCCATCCTTTTAAGACCAGGCAATAATTAGAGACTATATCTCTCACACCCACTGCCCCATGACTTATGGCTCAACATTAACAACCACCACATCCAGTTAGCTAATATTCTAGAATACTACAGACCAAACCTTGATCGTAAACTAATTTGAAATACCACCCACTAATACTGCAATAGAAGCCCACAATACACTAAAACTATAAAACAGTTAACTGGCCACAACAGGGGTTGCAGGTTTCCCATCTACAAACCTTGATGTGACGCTTCTATGCCAATAGAGCCTGAATTTCCGCTGCATCAAGTTTCTGTCGCTTCTTTAACTCAATTAATCGAAAGCAATGCATTTTGTCTCACTTTTTGTGTCCGCCTTTCCTCCTCCTCTCAATTCCTGTATTAGCTTGTTAATTTCCCTTTCAGATTCCATACATTGAAAACCTTTGTACTACCTGAAACTCACCAAAATTTGAGAGCAGCCACGAAACTGTTTCATCCCTGATTATCAGCTTTCGTACCTTGCGATGCTAATACCACTACATTTCTCCAATCTTAAATCTACACGTTCTCCAAGTCTTATCCCAACGAAATATTTACCACCTCCCACTATCTGACTACGAAATCTGCACAAATATCTAACTGTACCTCCAGATTTAACGGGATATTCCTTTTCGCCCCGTGCAAGGATACTTTTCTCCCTGTTCCTTTTCTTCCCTTCCCCACAGCTTGAGGTTCCTGTTCCCCATCATTTCTATCCTACATCTTTTTCCAACTCATTATTCTACAAAACACCTCACGACGTACTGCTCATTTCATTCTCACACTCAAGAAAGAGCACTACTCTTCCAGCACTTCAATCTGACAGCCGCAGATCGTACACCACGACTACCACTATGAATGTCAAAAACTAGGACGGCGTACTGAAAAGGAATACCTGAGAACTATGAGATCAGGAGCTAAAGATTGGAAAAAATATTTAATTTTTTATTGTATAACTGACTGGTACCTTACAGCAACACCATAAGCTCACGTAACGGTTCTAATTGACGACCGCCTGTCTCAGAGCACGCGTTACCACGGCGAATGCAATTTTGCCCCAGTCGGGCAAATATCCCTGTTGGTTGTTACACAATGAGACTGGCCTCTACCATTTAGTTCGTCTTGTTTCTACTGGGGCTTCATACAACAGCGTCTTCAGATAACCTTATAGAATTTAAACGGATAGGAGTGAGTCCATGCTCTGGTAGTGAAACGGAATGTCTCCTACTAACCCATCGCCTACGGTTTGTATAGTTTAGTGTTCATGGACGTTAGTGTTGAAGTGGGCTGGTCATCGAGTTTAAAACACATCCGCTCGTGAACAGTTGGTGGTATAGTCTCCAACAGTTGCGGCAGTACATCATGAATAGACACCAGGTAACTTGCACAATTCTACATAGGTGGGAGGTAACGAGGTCCTATTAGCTGATGTATAATTTCAGCCAGTAGTTGGTACATAATCACGGTTTGAAGTCTGAGATGGACATGGCACTTGGTTTTATATCACTTGAGGCATGGGATACAGCAGCAGTTCCAACTACCTGTCGGTGATCATATACCAGCATCGGAGTCGCGCTGGTTTCCATACAAGCTGCAGAAACGCGCTTAACGGAAACTCTGGGAGCTCATCAATCATTTGGTGGATACAGATTTGGCCAACTCGATCTTTCTAAAGCTCAGGTAAGTGCCTGTAGTCCTCTGTGACCGCAAGCTTTTGGCATGCTTTAGCGACCAATTTGTGGCACAGCAATGGGATTCTGTGTGTTACATGGAGCGATGATCATGACTTAATACAGTCTCTCTCCCTTTTATAAAGAAAGTAACGGATCAGATTGGAAAGATTTTAAGTAAACATGATATTAGACCTGTTTTTAGACCAACGAAGAAAATTTGTCATGTTCTTCGGTCTGTAAAAGATAAACACGCTCCTCTATCAGCCAGTGGCGTATATAGAATTCCGTGTACATGTGGTAAAGTTTATGTTGGAACAACAAAAAGAAGCGTAAATACACGGTTAAAAGAACACAGAAGTCTTTGCCGATTAGGAAAAACAGATAAATCGGCTGTAGCAGAACACGCTTTTCAGCCAGGAAATCATCGAGTGAAGTTTTCCGAAACAAAAATTTTATCTACGACGACGAACCATTACCCACGGCTTTGTAGAGAAGCAATTGAAATATATAAACATAGGGATAATTTTAATCGGAAAGAAGAGACCATGAAACTTAGTGATATTTGGACAGTAGCACTACAGAATTGCTAGACAGTTTTATCCGTGACGAGATTACGAGCGATAGTTAAGATTTATCTCTGACAAAGGTTATCTCTGCATATCACGTGTAACTCTGGTCACGCCCACTTTCTACGATACATAAGTCGCTCTCAGACGTCCGACCCGTCAGCCGGCAAGACTCACCGGAGGAGAAACACCCCTCTGAAGATGTCCAGCGCAGCTCTGGACGAAACGTTAGGAGCTGAAGAGTTTCATGGACCACGACCTTACATCCCGGAAGGTTTACCAGAAGGTTCGGAGAAGTGCTCAGTATGGAGGTCTCTCAATAGACTACGATCAAACACAACGAGATGCAAGACCAATCTGCGAACTTGGGGTTTCTCTGTGGTGTTGAGCAGACTAACAGTCATTTCCTTCATTGTTCCTCATCACCAACCACCTGCACCATGCAGGACCTTGTGAGAGGTACATCAAATGCACTTGAAGTGTCCAATTTTTGGTCTTCTTTTGTGTAAAATTATGTACTTTTGACACGATAAATAAATGAGTTCTTCATCTGGCTTTCGGATTTTATCTCGCCAAAAAGTATTATTTCTAATGTCTCGCATAATGCAGTACAATGGAATGCAGGCTGCATGCACTAACTGTGCAAAAAATAGACACAGTGACTTCCTTGTTCCATATCTGCTCAGGTGTGGCTTTCAGCACCGAATAAGTTAACGACACTCCAGGGTTCCTGAGTGAACTTCCCTGTCACAAACCATATTAAGAAAGCTCCCTAGAGTGCCGAAAATGAGAAGTCTTTCTCACTGTAATAAAAGGAGAGAAGAATAAGTAGAAGTTAGTAGGGCAATCATTCGTAGTAGTGAATACTGTCAGAAGTTTTTTCGCAGTGTTGAGGAATCGATTGTACTGACCACTGGGATGTGCATATTACATTATAAAAAGGTTTCTTCACAGTTTGGATATAAGATGCCGAGTAAGACTATGAATCTAATCTGATGCACTGTTCTAAGCGTCAATGCTTTGATTCCACCGCCATGGTTTGCAATGGTCAGGCTACATGTGAAAGATGCGGCTCCCCTGCTCATGGATCTAGTCTTAAACATACTTCCCCATGCATGTGCATCGATTGCTCCCAAGCCCACCCAGTTTGGAGTAAAGAATGTCCCGTCTTCACAGAAGAGGAGAAAATCCAGAAATTAAAAATTACTCGTCACATTTCATACTTTGACGGGAAGAAGGCGTTTAAAGGCACACAGCCACGCACGTTTGTGAAGTCGTTTACCTCAGAATTGAAGCAATCCATATAGAAGACCAATGTTGACACCCAGACTTTGACAGCTGAGCAGGGTACATCAAACTGCATCTGTAATTGTAGCCGCAAACCTGCACCGATAGTCCAATAATGAAGCTTTCCTGCCACTGAAATAACGGTAGTTGCAGAAACTAACGTCGGGAATAATAGCAGACACCCATGGCAGACAGCAGAAGGTGAATGTTTCTGTTTAAACGACTTTACCAGTGTCTCCGAAATCCAGGATGAGGATGAAAACAACATGCCAGAAAGATTGGATTCAAGTCCATCAGACCTAGGTTCTGTCTGATGAATCCGACAACGGCCATATCATCAATGGTATGGGCATCGACCGGCGAGTCCCTCAAGTAACGCCACTTAATGCTGCAATCTCCCCACCATGCAGGAATGATAAGAGTAAAGACAAAGGAAAACCTCACAGTTAAGATGGCTTCCTTACTTCAGTGGAACTTCAATGGATTCAGAACACATGCGAAGAAACTACGTCTATTATCTCGGGATAGACCAATGTCTCTGTGGCTTCGGGAGGCTTATTGTAAATTACCTGACAACCTAGTCCTACGGGCTACATCCTCCATAAAACGGACGCCCTTAGTAGAGAGAACTACAGGAAGAGTGTCAATTTTTGTGAGCAACACCGACCACTCCTCGCTTCTTTCCATTAAAACCAGGCTACAAGCAGCTGTTGTATCAGTGCATGTGTCATATGTTCCCTGTGCCTGTCACTACATGAGGTGCTAGATGAAGAGGCTCTCCGTGACTGCCTTATTCAGCTCCCCCGTCCCTTCCTCCTCTATGATGATTTTAATGCACACAACGTGCTTTAGGATACTGCAGCCACCTGCCACAAGGGTAGAACAATTGGCAGCCTTCTCATGTCCTCGTGTGTGTATTTGTAGAAATGGAGCAGAGCAGACATCTCAGTACTACAACAGGCTCGCTCGCTGCTATCCACCTGTCGGTATACTCTTGAGCGCTCGCACACACCGTTTAGTATGAAGCGGTCGATGACTTCCGCTCAGCTGATCGCTTACAGATATGGATTCTTATGCCAGACAGTGGTACCCGAAAGAAAGCAGCCACTATGGGTTCTCGGTAGGGCAAATTGGGTGCTTTAAAGCCAACCTGCGGTTTATGTATACCGTGACGGTATCCAGGAATGGGTGACAATATTAGCCAAATGACCTACCACGCCGCTGAAGCATTCATTCGGAAGTCTACAGGCCAGCTGAAAAGGTAGTCTGTCCCTTGGTGGAGCGACAAATGCCGCTGTGCCATCAGGACCAGGTGGTCGGTTCTGCGTAGGTTCAAATACCGGCCAACTGCAGAAAACCTCGAGAACTTTCTCGTAGTGCGAGTGAAATGTCGCCGAATTATTAGAGACAACAAAAAGAGATAGTTGCAACAGTTCCTGAACGTCACAAACTCTTGCACTAAAAGTACAGTCGTCTGGAAGACCGTCAGGAGGATGTCTGGGAGAGGAGGGAGATGTCCAGTGGCTGTTGTAATGAGGAAAGGACGTCTCTAGACCAACACGACATTGCGAGGACTATGGACAGCTTTTCTGCCTCAGTTACCGCCGCTACCAGTCAGTATCCGGATTTCCGCCGCTACAGAGTGGCTGCAGATTTGGGACTGGATTCAAACTCAACACGTCGATCTTAATGGAACAAAATCGACAGATGTAAAGGTAATTTTCGGAGTATCGGAAGGAAGTGTGTTAGGACCGTTACTGTTTACAATGCACGAAGGGTGTGCATTAAGTAATGCAACATATTTTTTCTCGACCAGTTTCGGTTGATAATTGCGGAATTCGTTGTGGGACATCATGGAATATTTAGGCTCCAGCCCCTATAATTTCATGAAATTCTGATAGGTGGCGGAGCTATATTTAGTCCGCAAAATGGTGTCTGCAACGGAGAAGCTTTCCAAGCACAGAACTGTCAATGAGTTTCTTTTGGCGGAAAAACAGAACATCGCAGATATTCACAGGCGCTTGCAGAATATCTTACGGAGACTTGGCAATGAACGAAAGCACGATGTCGCAAAATTTGTCCGATCTTTCGCGTACCGACCGTCCGCACACAGTTATGACTCTTGCAGTGTCGGAACTTGCGAACACTCTCATTCGAAGCGAGTGACGGATCACAAACACAGCGCCGCTTATCTGGACGTCTCTGCTCGTGCAGTCAGTCGTCCACCAGTTGGGGTGTGTGGCCGCTGAGTTCCTCGCCGCCTAACAGAAGGCCATAAAGAGCAACGAAGGACCATCTGTACGGAATTGCTTGGGCGTTAAGAGACTCATCGTGGCAATTTTATTTCGAACATCGTCACAGGCAATGAAATATTCGTTCACCACTTGGAACCGGAAACAAAATGGCAATCCATGGAGTGGCACCACACCACCTCTCCTCCGAAGAAAAGGTTCGAAGCTGCATCCTCAGCCAGTAAAATCATAACGGCGATCTTCTGGGATCCTGAATGGGCTGTTCTGTTTGGTGTCCTCTCTCATGTGGCAACGATCAACTCTGAAGTGTATTATGGTGCTACCCTCAGAAAATTGAAGAAACGAATTCAGCGTTTTAGTCGGCACAAAAATGCAAACGAACTTCCCCCTCTCGATGACAACGCAAGGCCTCACACAGGTCTGCGCGTACGAAAGGGGCTGGCAAAATTTCGTTTGACTGTTGTTCCTCATTCATCCGACAGCCTGGAGTCCGCATTTTTTACTTCCATCTGTTTGGCTCAATGGAGGACGCGTCCCGCGGGAAGCAGTACGTGGATGATGGGGAAGTTGTTCAAATAACTTACGGGTTTGCTGCCGGGTGACGTCGTCGGACACCGCCGATATTTCGACAGGAGCACACCCTGCTATTCTCAAGGCACAAATGCCTTGAGAATGTCAGGGTGTGCTCCTGTCGAAATATCGGCGGTGTCCGACGACGTCAACCGGCAGCAAACCCGTAAGTTATTTGAACATTCGATTCGCCGGAAAAAGTTATTAACGCAGCCAGACGATGTCTCAAACGTCGACCAGTAGAGTGCTACAATGCAGGCATATAGGCCCTCCCAGTAAGATGGCGTAAGGCCGTGGCACCGAACGGAGCTTATGTTGAATAATAGGGATTTTTAGCAAAGAGAATGGGAAACAAAATGGTGTATTCGAATCTTGAATAAAACCAGCATGTCTTCAGAAAAAAATTGTGTTGCAATACTTATCGTACTGCTCTAGTAAGTAACTGATCTAGTAGAAAGCTTCGGAAGCTATGTAAGAATGTTTGCAGATGATGCTGTTGTCTATAAGAAATAGCAGCTTCAAAAGACAGTATCGATCTGCAGAACGATCTGCAGAGGATTGATGAATGGTGCAGGCTCTAGTAGTTGACTCTGCTGTAAAACTACGCTGTTGATGACAAATTGCTGGAATCTTTATCTATTGTAAAGCGTCTAGGAGTATACATCCAGAGCGACTTTAAGTGGAATGACCACATAAAACAAATACTAGAAAAAGCAAACGCCAGACTGAGATACGTAGGAAGAATCTTAAGGAAATATAACTCATCCATGAAGGAAATGATTTACAAGGCACTTGTTCGACAGAATCTTGAGTACTGTTCGTCAATCTGTGATCCATACTAGGTAGGACTGATAAAATACATACAGAACATCGAACAAAGAGCGGCGTATTTCGTCACGGGATCGTTTAGTCGGCCCGGAGGAGTCACAGAAGTGCTCAAAAAACTCCAGTGGCAGACGCTTCAAGAGAAACATTTTGCATAATGGAGCAATTTACTACCGAAATTTCGAGAGAGCACTTTTAGGGTAGAGTCGGACACCATATGACTTCTTCCCACACACATCTCCCGAAATGACCGCGACGAGAAAATTCAAGAAATTAGAGTTAATACAGAGACTTACCGACAATCATTTTCTTCCCTCCCCCCCCCCCCCCCCTTACTATGGCATTCGCGAGTGGAACAGGGAAAGGATGATCAGTTAGTGCAACCAGAAGTGCCCTCCACCATACAGCGTTAGGTGGCTTGCGGAGTAGGATGTAGATGTGAATGTGGATGGTGAGAGGGGGAGTTGGGACTTCAGTTACACGTCTGATGCAGCATACAACTGCTCCTTCTCCATACAGGAGCTGGATTCTACGTTATGTGCAGCTCGTGGTCACCTGGTCACGACAGGATCCATTATAGTATCCTACGGCACCTCACAGGGCGAAGCTAAGGAATCCTCCTCGCTCTTTTTAACCTCATGTTGGCGTCAGCACAAATTCCAGACTCGTGGTGGGAGGTAATTTTAATTCCACATTTAAAACCTAGGAATTACCGCACATACCCGAGTAGCTGTCGTGTGTTGTCCTTACTAAGTGTGTGGTAAACACCTTGGACCGGGTAGACGACCGTCGCTTCGTCTGGGTCCTAGAAACTAGGCGGCTCCTTAGTCATTTTCAGAGTGGGTTCATGAGATATCGCCCCATCTTTGATAACCAAGCCCTTCTGGAAGCGGCTGTACAGCTTCACCTAATGAGTATATTCTTTGACATGGATAGGGCCTACTATACTTGAAGGGATATTATCCTCGCGCAGCTCCATGAATGGACTTCTCGAGGATGTCGTCCAGTGTTTATTTGGTCCTCCCTCTCATCACATTATTTAGATATCGAGTCGGCGACGTCCTCTCTAGTCGCTTTGAGCAGCAGAATAGTGTCCTTGAAGGTAATGTTTGAAGTGTGACTCTCTTTACCATAGCTATTAGTAGTAGTTTCACGTGGGTGTTAAATGTCCTGTCAAGTGTTCTTTGTTTGTTGACGACTTGTCTGTCATTTGTTCCTTCTCGATCCTTGCAACAACTTGGCAGTTGCAACTGACTATTCGGCTGTTGGAGGACTTGAAGAAGAAGAAGAAGAAGAAGAGGAGTTTTGATTTCTCCACCGAGAAGTGTGTGTGCGTCTTTTTAATTTTTTTTTTACCGTTCACGTTCTGTTTTAAAGTTCCCTACGTTACGTATGACATCCAGTGATGCCTGTAGGCTGAGGATGAAGCGGCGGCCGGTCGGTATTTTTGGGCCTTCATGACCTGTTCGGGTGGAGTTTAGTTTAGTTTTAGCGTTGCGTATGAGGGACACTGTTCTTAATGTTATATACGCGGTGAAGTCCCTGAGCCTTAGACTTGGCTCGAAATTTAAATACGTGCCACGCCTTAGGGACCTAAAAGAAGATCCCTAAAAGCACTCTACATTTTAACATGTATTAGCTACAATTCACGGCAATCAGACCGAACTTGCTTGTTCCAGTTTTACAGGGCTTTCGTGTAGTCTCGGATTGCTTCTGGGTGCATGGTGTATGGGTCAGCACGACCCTCTTATTGAAAAAGGTTGGACTCGTGCAACATGAAGGAATTCGGCTGGTAATTGGAACCTTTAGAACCAGCCCTATTCCAAGTCTTCGCACTGAGGTGATGGCTTCTCATGAGCGATAGACCAATAAAACACTCTCCATACCATACAAACCCGCATACCATACCGTTGTTTGGCCACCAACGGAAAGGATTTTCGATAAGCGACGAGTGACGAGTCGCTATGGGATTCGCACGAACGACTGACAGTTAGAGTTATACACCAATGCTGGGCAGATCTGCACCTTGGCTCCTACAGAGAACCAAAATTATTTTAGACTTGATACATTATAAGAAATGTTGCGTTTCAAATTTTGCATTACAGTCTCTCCTCTTACTTACTTCTTAAATTGACATCACAGCTTTAAACTTTAAAGTTATGTACACCGATGGCACGAAACGAGTGGACTCCCTTGGCTCTTCAGTAGTGTTCCCCAATCGTGTCTTGAGCATTCGCCTTCTACATGAATGCACCATATTTTACGCAGAGCTCCGTGGGATCCTGAAGGCACTGAAGAAGATTAGGCGTCCTGAGGGCAAACAGTTTATCATCTGCTAGGATTCCCTTAGTGCTCTACAATCATTGCAGCATCGTTTACGTAGAGATCCTGCGATCCTGAAGGTACTGGAAAGAATGAGACATCCTCAGGGTAAACATTTTATCATCTGCTCCGATTCCCTTAGTGGCCTACAATCATTGCAGAACATGTACACAGCAGAGATGCTGGTCAAGCTAATACATGACCAGCTTTACTTCTTTCAACGGTAGGGGATGCAGGTACCACTGTGCTGGGTACTGGGGCACGTGGGCATTAGCCGAAATGAACAAGCTGACAAAACTGCCAACGTTCGCCTGCAGGGAACGTGACGTGACACAATGAGCCATTCTTCTTCAGGCTGTCATGTCATATGGCCAGAGATCCATGCACTTATGGGAGGGAGGAGTGGCTGACACTGAGGGACGATAAGCTAAAGCTGGTGAAGCCAACTATCTGGCTGTGGCGTGCCTCATACCAGTCACTCAGGCACGCGTGGCTTCCTGCTCTGGCTGGAGTGTCTCCTAGTCTTTGAAGCTTGGGTGTGCGGATCACTGTACGTCACATTTCTACTGAGTGAATTTTATATTGTAATGAGAAGGAGAAACGAAGTAGGTGGCACTTGCCTTTTATTTCAACTGATGACGTGACGAGTGTGGTGAAGGTTTAAAGGTTTTATGAACTGTCTGGGTCCAACCTAAACTTTTAGTTTTAGATTGTATTATATATGAAGTCTTCACGGGTTGTCAGCCGAGTAGCATCGTCGCCTCTTAACAACGTTTCGATGGAATGCGTCTCCATCATCTTCGCCTGAAGATGATGGAGACGCATTCCATCGAAACGTTGTTACGAGACGACGATGCTACTCGGTTGACAACCCGTGAAGACTTCACATATGAAATTCGCCGAGAAAGCCTGCACTCGCAGAGCGTAGTATGTTGCAGAGTGGGTAACTCGTCCCATATTTTTCATCAATTGGATATCCACCGCTATCTGCTGTATTCTTTTCCTTCTTTCCCTTGCATCTTTCCTCTTTACTGTCATTTTCAATCGGTCAACAGACGTAGTTTTTGTCGTTCTCTGTGTGCGTTTGTGAGCACGCGCTTAGGGAGTTGTTTCTGTTTTTCATTATAGTTCATGTTTTAAACGCTTCACGCCCTCGAACCACACTCACCTCATAACATTTTAGTATGGGCACTAAGGACCTTGCTATCGTGTGCTTAGACCAAAATATCGTTAACACAAACTGCATAAAGTTTGTTACTCCAATACTACACGGGATAAAGCATTGACAGAAGGGAACTCTTATATCAAAATCATTTGGCTACATTGCTGCCCCACTACTATTTTCCATTCACTAACTTGTCAATTTTACAGGGAAACTGACGGGTGCTTATTGATGAATTTTCGAACACGAAGTCACCAACTTTTGCTCAGCTAACAATATTTGTCTTCGTCGAGAGATATGACCAGTTATCTGTTGCCTGAACGACCCACTTTCTCGAAAATTGCTACCAAAATCGGAAAATTGCTTTCAGCTCCAGTAATGCCTTTTACAGACTTTTGGGCTCTATATCCTGTTGCACCATGCATAAAATGCATCTCTGTAACGAATAATACTCAATTCATGAATCAGAAATGATAGGCAATCAGTGACTCCAATGTGGACACGTCACAAAGGAATGTGTACTGTTATTCAAGGTAGCGCTACAAACCTCCATACGGCATTCAGTTGTCTGAACGAAACAAAGACTTTACGAACACATACACTACACGCATGATCATTCAACACCTCGCACCACCTGAAATATTCTTTGCCGACCATTGGTTTCTTACCACAAAATTATCTGTAAAGGATGCTGTAGTACCTGTATAATTTTGGCACTTTGAGACGTTGCTGGCCGGTGTGGCCGTGTGGTTCTAGGCGCTTCAGTCTGGAACCGCGTGACCGCTACGGTCGCAGGTTCGAATCCTGCCTCGGGCATGGATATGATCTAGGGGACTGATGACCACAGATGTTAAGTCCCATAGTGCTCAGAGCCATTTGAACTTTGAGACGTTCTTTCTATGAAATACAAGTCGGTAAGCCTTTGTCTGACTAACATAAGTGTGTCTCTGGACCAGCACCAACAGGACCAATAGATTTTCTCATAAAAATTCTGTGAACGAGTATCTAAAGAATCGTCTAGAAATATACCAGTAGTATTGCTCAGCATGCGTAGACAGTAATTTCGCAAAGCTCTGTACTCTAAGATCAGTAAAATTCAGTGACACACGAAGGCACACAGAAAGTAATTCTTCTCTCGC
This sequence comes from Schistocerca piceifrons, assembly GCF_021461385.2. Taxonomy (NCBI): domain Eukaryota; kingdom Metazoa; phylum Arthropoda; class Insecta; order Orthoptera; family Acrididae; genus Schistocerca; species Schistocerca piceifrons. The sequence goes on from NC_060149.1 coordinate 333,638,191, forward strand.
ACCATCCTTCAATATGGCAGGAAAGGGGCAATCTTGCTTCTGTACTGAGCACTTTGCGGCATTTATGGCTCGATAGATTGAGTGCTTCAGATCTGAATTCAATTGGAGCACTGTTTTATCTTTTGCAGAACTGAGAGGTAATTTTTAGCTACAGACAAGGATAAGCACGTAAATGCTTGGCTCTGAGGATCAATCAGTTTATGTTTGTATGTAACAACTGACAATGTAGAGATCTGTAACAATGTAGTATGATACCACTCGGACACGAGAGGACAACAGGCTGCAACTATCAGAGAAATGTGTGGGCTGAAACTTGAATTAGAAAATAAGATGAAAAGCTAATGCTCACACGAAGTCTCAAAAACATTTTCTCTCTCTTGGCATTTTCGCGACCGGAACAGGGAAGGAGGAAAGTGACAGTGGTACACAAAGTACCCTCTGTCACACACCATATGACAGCTTGAGGAGTATAAATGTAGATGTAACCGGAAACAAAAGACATGTTCGTTTAAGAATTTTGTCCCAGGTACGTTGCAGGGTCTATGTTCTACATGTAGAAAATGTTTAAGGACATCGACCTCAAATTTTAACGGATAACACCTTCCTAATTATCAGAGAGAAACAAATAAGAGTCGTTATAACATTCCAGTAAGTAATTAAACCAGTTTATAATTAACCTTTGACTGCTATCACATTGGTGTGCAAAACTTAAAGACAAAAGCAACTAAAGGCCGCGCGGCATTAGCCGAGCGGTCTGGGGCGCTGCAGTCATGGACTGTGCGGCTGGTCCAGGCGGAGGTTTCAGTCCTCCCTCGGGCATGGACGTGTGTGTTTGACCTTAGGATAATTTAGGTTAAGCAGTGTGTAAGATTAGGGACTGATGACGTTAGCAGTTAAGTCCCATAAGATTTCACACATAAGATTTCACACACACACAAAAGCAACTTTCGTACGATGTGTCACTGTCAATGGAAATAGTTCGATGAAACTTGTAACATACATTGCCATAACTGCTACACAATAGTACAGATGAGAACTGAAATAAATACGGAATGAGACGAACAGACACGACACTTTTGTTCAAAGACAATAATAACACTAAAGTCACCGCCATTTATGATGTTCCCCTGGATATTAAAGAAGGCGGGACGTGCTTCTTAATAGGATGTCTGATCACCACGGACGGCAAAGCAAGCTCGTCAGCGTGCTCCCAAGCTAGTCACCGGGTTAATAAGGAGTTCTTGTGGGGGGACCTACCATTCCACCACCAGCGAGGTTACCAACTGCTGGATGGTGTTGATGCATGCGGACTTGTTTCACTACGTCTCTCCACCGTATCCCAAACGAGCTGGAAGTGATTTAAGTTGGGAAACGAATATCCTCTCCGTCCATATACGCTGTTCGATGAGGTCGCACATTGTCATCCATAAAAATGAAGTCAGGGCCAAAAGCAACCCTGAAAAGACGCACATTTGGAATGTGGAAGGAGTAAAGTGTAATAATGCTGTTAATTTGCCACTGTGCCGTGTTCAAAGATTTGGAGGTCAGCACGCTAATCCAACACTATGTCTTCCCACTCCATAGCACCTGGACTACCAAAACTACCATGTTCGACAATGATTCTGAGTGGATTACGTGTTCCCTCCAACGCTGTGCGAGTGTCTTCCGTAATCAATATTCAGACTGAATCAACTATCATCCGAGAAGCGCACGCGATCCCCACTCGTCGTTGATGCAGTATTTATGCTCTTGACACAATCGCAAACGGTGGTGTCGATTTATGGGTGTCAATGGAACACAAAGTACTGGTCGTTGGGCAAAGATACCAGCCCCATTCAGTCACAGGACCACTGTGGAGCATGAGAATGCGTGCCTTGCAGTCCTTTTAAATGTGCTTGCAATTGCACCCGCTGTTTGACGTAGGTCCCTGTTTGCCTGTTGCACAGTGTAGCGGGCATCTGCTGCTGTACTTGACCGTGGCCGACCACCTCCTCTCCGTCGGGCAGCATTGCCTGTGGTTCGGCACGCTCCCCATGCTCCTGAAACAATGCTGTGAGTAATACCCAACTCCTGGGCTACACTCATCACACTTTGCCTTTCATCCAGTTCTCCGATTATTCTTCCCCATGTGTAATCATCCAGTTGTTGTCTATGGGCCAAGTTGTAATGAAGAACACCGCCATAGTGCACGATAACTGCTAGCCAATTGATACATAGTGTCTTTTCCCGTTCCTTCAACTGCTCCGTGTTGTGGAACCGGCCCCGTTTGGCACTATAGTCGCGGTGCCCTCATGCCATGTGACCAAAGGCTTTCTGAGAACGACTGGCATACCTCTGGCAACGTGCTCCCCCACCGTCATTCATTTACACCAAGTTGTTAATATGTTATGTTATTTTATGAATCTCGTCTTTACGTTTTGCAGAACAGTGTGTAATTAAATAGTAGAAATGTCATTATATTGCTTTAGTTGACCTTGTGTTATGTTAAAATTAGTCAAAGTCGACATCACGCTACGGGAAATGGATGAGATCTCTAATCGTTACCACAGTTAAATGAAGTTACCTGCACAACCAAGTGCAATTGGATAGAGAGGGAAATTCCATGCAATGAGGTGACAAAAGTCATGGGATACCTCCGAATATCGTGTCGGACTTCCTTTTTCCCTGTGTAGTAGGCCTACCCCAACTCAACAAGTCGTTGGAAGTCTCTTGCAGTAATATTGGGCATGCTGCGCCTATACCCATCAATAACAGCGGAAGTGTTCTCGGTTCAGGATGTTGTGCAGAAACTGACCTCATGATTATGTCCCATGTGTGTTCGATGGGATTCATGTCCGGCGATCTGGTTGGCCAGACTATTCGTCCGAATTATTCAGAATGTACTGTTGTTTGGGAACATGAAGTCCATGAATGGCTACAAACGGTCCCCAGGTAGCCGAATATAACCATTTCCAGTCGTTGATCGGTTTAGTTGGACCAGAGAACGCAGTAAACACAGACCACATCATTATGGAGCCACCACCATCTTGCACAGTCCCTTGTTGATAATTTGGTGCCATGGCCTCCTGGAGTCTGTGCCACACTCGAACACTATCATCAGCTCTGACCAACAGAAATCGGGACTCATCCGACCAGGTCGCGGTTTTCAGTTCGGCTATGGTCCAACCAATATGGTCACGAGCCCAGGAGAGCCGCTGCAGGTGAGGTCGTGCTGTTACCAAAGGCACTCGCGTCGGTCGTTACTGCCATAGCTCATCAATGCCAAATTTTACCGCACTGTTCTATCGCGTCTGTTCCATGCGTCTAGCTCGAACTACCATTTCGTGTTCAAAGTCTGTTAATTCCCGTCGTGGAGCCATAATCTTTTGACATGAATCACCAGAGTATAAGTGACAGCTCCGCCAAAGCACTGCCCTTTTATACCTTGGGTTTGGTTGTTTGGGGGAAGAGATTAAAAAGTGAGGTCATCGGTCTTATCGGATTCGGGAAGGACGGGGAAGGAAGTCGGCCGTGCCCTTTCAAAGGGACCATCCCGGCATTTGTCTGGAGCGACTTAGGGAACCCTTTTATACCTTGTATACATGATATTACCACCATATGTATATGTGCATATCGTATCCCATGACTTCCGTTACGTCAGTGTATGTTGTCACAGTGAATATAACTGTTCGTCGTATGATATGAACGGGAGCAAGTACCCCACATGTCAAAAAAATTTCCATGAAGGATAAGCAAAAACTAGAAAAAAATTTAATTCTTTCGATGCTCTACATAAACTCTCCCCACTTGAGTAAAATGCACAGAACGTCCATATTACTATGCGTAACTATATAAAAAAATGCTTCTTTACAATGTTCTTCAACTCGCTTGTCACGTTGGGTAGAATATCAGTTACGTCGTCAAAGTGCTGACCCTTCGCTTCAATTTCTACGCAATTTAGTTTTGAAGTAGGTTCATACTGATAATCTCAAATCTCGTCACCCGTGATGATTCTTTCCAGAAAAGAGTGGTCTGCGTTTAGCAATTCAGTGAAGTCGCAGCAGGAGACCACGCAACGCTGTTGTTCTTCGCCAGTCAAGTCCTACAGGACAAACTTGGTACACACTTTTCTTTTCTTCAAAACATTCTGGAGAACTTCTTGAACACTTGATTTAGAGATGTTGCTCCACTGATATTTGTGACTCAATAACGTTGACACACTGCACATACATGTTCACTACTTAACATTACCATCTCAAAGTGACTCATCATATATATTGTTGTGTACATAGTTTCGCGTAGTCAGCACACACACAACTTTCCCAATAGAGCGCGCCCCGCTAAGCACAACAGCGCAGGAGCAACGCTCGTTCGTCTCCGCACTACGAGATGGCGCTGTCTTAGAGACGGACCAAATTCTGCTTCCACCGATCCGCGTATGAATATGTAACGCAGCCAATGAGATTTCTGCTAATGTAGAACCTTTTCTCCTCACGGATCACACTCGCGCAGTGATACCTGAACGCTCGAGGTACTATAACGAGTGTACAGACCTTCGATTAGTCAGTCTGCCTTAGTCTGCATTTGTCTGTACCAGTCTATAGTCAAGTTTCAGTCTACACCTAATAAGATTATCATATTCCTGTACATAGCCAAGAAGATAAATGTATAGACACTTTGTCAAGTATCAGAGATATGTGAGAAGAAGATTAACGTACCAAGACCAAAGGAACTTCAGATTGTCAATTGTAAATAGCAGCCAGAACCAAGTTAAATTATTTTTATGCTTGTTATTATTTTAATAAATGTGTGTGAAAATTAATCAAGTTCTGTTTAAAGTTGGTCACCATCAATCTGCTGCTCTAAGCATGCAAGTGGCATTTCTATCATCTGACCTAACGGCAGAAGATAAACACGCCACCATAAGACCACGAGCCATATTGCTGACACTCGCCTACTTCGTTAGAGCGACAAGTCAAATAATCTGATGGTGTGTGTACCGAAGGTCTTACAGTACGCATACCACACACACACACACACACACACACACACACACACACACACACACATATATATATATATATATATATATATATATATATATATATATACACTCCTGGAAATTGAAATAAGAACACCGTGAATTCATTGTCCCAGGAAGGGGAAACTTTATTGACACATTCCTGGGGTCAGATACATCACATGATCACACTGACAGAACCACAGGCACATAGACACAGGCAACAGAGCATGCACAATGTCGGCACTAGTACAGTGTATATCCACCTTTCGCAGCAATGCAGGCTGCTATTCTCCCATGGAGACGATCGTAGAGATGCTGGATGTAGTCCTGTGGAACGGCTTGCCATGCCATTTCCACCTGGCGCCTCAGTTGGACCAGCGTTCGTGCTGGACGTGCAGACCGCGTGAGACGACGCTTCATCCAGTCCCAAACATGCTCAATGGGGGACAGATCCGGAGATCTTGCTGGCCAGGGTAGTTGACTTACACCTTCTAGAGCACGTTGGGTGGCACGGGATACATGCGGACGTGCATTGTCCTGTTGGAACAGCAAGTTCCCTTGCCGGTCTAGGAATGGTAGAACGATGGGTTCGATGACGGTTTGGATGTGCCGTGCACTATTCAGTGTCCCCTCGACGATCACCAGTGGTGTACGGCCAGTGTAGGAGATCGCTCCCCACACCATGATGCCGGGTGTTGGCCCTGTGTGCCTCGGTCGTATGCAGTCCTGATTGTGGCGCTCACCTGCACGGCGCCAAACACGCATACGACCATCATTGGCACCAAGGCAGAAGCGACTCTCATCGCTGAAGACGACACGTCTCCATTCGTCCCTCCATTCACGCCTGTCGCGACACCACTGGAGGCGGGCTGCACGATGTTGGGGCGTGAGCGGAAGACGGCCTAACGGTGTGCGGGACCGTAGCCCAGCTTCATGGAGACGGTTGCGAATGGTCCTCGCCGATACCCCAGGAGCAACAGTGTCCCTAATTTGCTGGGAAGTGGCGGTGCGGTCCCCTACGGCACTGCGTAGGATCCTACGGTCTTGGCGTGCATCCGTGCGTCGCTGCGGTCCGGTCCCAGGTCGACGGGCACGTGCACCTTCCGCCGACCACTGGCGACAACATCGATGTACTGTGGAGACCTCACGCCCCACGTGTTGAGCAATTCGGCGGTACGTCCACCCGGCCTCCCGCATGCCCACTATACGCCCTCGCTCAAAGTCCGTCAACTGCACATACGGTTCACGTCCACGCTGTCGCGAAATGCTACCAGTGTTAAAGACTGCGATGGAGCTCCGTATGCCACGGCAAACTGGCTGACACTGACGGCGGCGGTGCACAAATGCTGCGCAGCTAGCGCCATTCGACGGCCAACACCGCGGTTCCTGGTGTGTCCGCTGTGCCGTGCGTGTGATCATTGCTTGTACAGCCCTCTCGCAGTGTCCGGAGCAAGTATGGTGGGTCTGACACACCGGTGTCAATGTGTTCTTTTTTCCATTTCCAGGAGTGTATATATATATATATATATATATATATATATATATATATATATATATATATATATATAATTTACAGTTGGTTACCTTAATTACTGCGAAGACGTCAGTTACATGTTAGGAACAAAATCAGTTACGGAACTTTTTGGAGGGACAGTGTAAGGAAAACAGACAACTATTTACTAACTAGTCACCTAATATTTACAATGACATAAATACATCTACATATAAATGTTTCATCTTCACTGTATACTGTTATTTTAGCTATAGAGACTAGTTTACCTTAGCATATAACAGTCTTTGGATGGATGTAAACAAATGATTGTGGAAGTGTTAATTTGTGATGTACTTGTTACTGTGTGCCAAGCATCGAAATTATCAAAAAATGTAAGTAAATGCACTAACAAAATGCCTTATCATGCTTACCACATAATATACATACTATAACATATCCATTTTCCTGAGAGGGTCTTTTTCGTTACAAAACATCCCTAGCAAACACAGCAAAGGAAGCTAACCTCACTTCATATTAATTATAATGCAAAAATAGCTGCAAATGCACTTTATCTTGGCAGCATGCTGCTGTAACGTGTTGTGCTAATAAAATATTAGTAACAAGTGACTGTTGCTGTATATACTACTTAACAAAAATCTTACAGTACAGTCGCAGCCCTCAGACAACATCGATATAACTTGGATAAATTAAAGTATGATCAATATTAAAGTCACATTTTACTCCACAGAGTATTATCATGATTAGTGCCATAACTGCTTTACGGCAGGTAGGAAGCGCGCCCTGGATGCCGTTTTCGTGGGGTGCAGTTTTTGTGACAGGCGGATAAAATGAGGAGGGGTGAAACAAGATAGAGAGCGGAATAGAAACGGGGAGAAGAAGAACTAGAAGGAAAAGAAAGAAAAAGATTGGCACTAAAACAAGATTGAGGGCAAATAGGTACGAATGGGAGCTGTGGCCTGACTGCTTTATTAAGCATCGTAACCATAGTTGCTATAATGACATCATGATCGCTAATACCCGTTTCTCTACAGATACTGTCGATAAGACCTAGTCGGTTTGTAGCTACAAGGTCTAAGATATTTCGATGGCGTGTGGGCTGCCGAACTAGCCGCTCAAGACAGATTTCAAAAAATGTGTTCAAACGTATTTTCTATGATTGACTGTCTCCACACAATGAATCCATAGGCATCCGAGTCTATACTTGCTACGTTAAAATCGCCTCCAACTAGTATTGCATGAACTGGCTATTTACGCGCTGTTGACTGTAGACTTTCTTCGAATGACTGTAGAACTGTCATAGTAGAATCGGGTGACCGGTTAAAACATTCAACAATTAACTTGGATTTACCTACACCTGTTATAAATGACCAAATAACTTCGCTGTCGCACTCCACGTTGACCTCAATAGAAAACTGGAAATTTGTGCTCAGTTCCTATGGGTCATCGGTCCCTAGGTTTACACACTTCTTAATCTGGCTTTAACTAACTTACGCTAACAACACACCCATACCTGAGGGAGGACTCGAACATCCGACCACCGCGCGGCTACCACGCGCGGCAACCTCAATAGAGACAATATTTTTGTCAACTGCAATAAACACTCCTCGTCCTATCACCTCTAATCTGTCTTTCCGATATACGTTCCACGACTCGCTAAATATCTCAGAGCTTTCCACCTCGGGCTTCAGCCAGCCCTCGGCCTCAAGAATAATTTGAGTGCGACAGCTTTCCAGGAGGGCAGTAGATTCTGGAACCTTGTGACGAATACTTCGACAGTTTACTGATAAAATTTTCATATTCCAAATGTTTTTACTCTGAACGCGGTCTGGGTTCCCTTGCTACGTATCGACTGGCGAGTGTTCGTCAGAGAACCTCAAACCATTATCTAGCCTAAAAAACCCTCTTGTCGACTCCAAAAGTATTCTGCTACCCGAGTGGCTGCTTCCTTTGTGTAGTGCACCCCTGACCTATCAAACTGAGTCCTACAAATCACCACCCTATAATGCATGTCTAGAAATATGCAGCTAAGACCCTCACACAGTCGACGAAGTCTTTGGTCGAGACCCTGCACTCGGTTCCAAAACAAAGGACTCCGATCAAATCTGGCAACAAAGCTGCAAATTGTGAGCTCTGCTTCCACCCCGCGTGCGAGGCGAGCAGTTTTCACTACTTCCGCTAGCCGCCTGTATAAACTGAGGATAACCCATGCGACAGACGTCGTAGGTGCCGAGACGAGCCGCAACTTACAGACAACAGCACCCTACATGATCGACAGCGGCAAGCAGGGCCACCTCCACATCTCGGATGAGGCCCCACGGCAGAAAAACCGAGTGCACATTGGTTCTCTTTTCAGCCCTGAACGCTATCTGTCTAAGGCGATTCATAACACTCCTAACTTTGGAGCTCCCGATAGCTCTTGAGGAGATTTGGATGGGAATGTGTTGACATCAGTTCCATAATATCTATCATTCAGTGGCACAGATATGACTGCTCTTCATTTCGGCAGCTAGAAGGAGCCACTTACGTTTGCTACGTGAACCATCATAACGATCGTGTGAAGAGTATATTTTGTGTTTCTTTGTTCTATTTTTTACAGTTTTGCATCGATCGGCAGTGTAACAATAGAAAATTAATAACGTTATTGTTGCAAGCAACGTGATTTTTCAATGTTTGTTGTTCCATATTTGAAACTGTATCACACAAAAATGAAGTTACTGACATGTGGAACTTTTACTTCAGTCTCAAGTCATGTTGGTCTCAGTAAAGAACTAAACACGCTAAGCAGTGGAGAGGAGTAAACAATGAATGAAGCGTAGTTGATTGGAGGAGGGGGAGAGGAAGTAGCGTTATGTCTTTGGTGTCAGTTTCCATAGTTCCGCTAATGGCCACGATGCAATGCTTTCTTTCAAGCACATTTATGGGTACAGAAATCAGTCTTTGATAGCGTTTTGTGAGAAAGACATTGTCTTTTTTCCAAGGATTCTCATTTAAGTTCCATGAGCCCTTCTGTTACATTTTTGCGAACGAGGTACATCACAGCTTCCAGCATTATCCACTGGATCATTTGTTTGGTACGGCTGCTTTGCGGGTGAGAAGGCCATCCCGCAGGAGGACATCTAACAACTCTTTCTGTCAATGCCAAGCTGAATAAATGCTTGAATGAGGGCCACAGATGGACCAACGCGTCAGTGAACTGCTCAGATTAAAAAGCTTTTTCTCTTGAATAAATCATGCATTATTTTTTTGTGAAATTGTAATCATTTGTTTGCATATACATGTGCTCACATCTAGCGATTTCCACCCCATTAAGATAATTACTTCGTGGTGTGCCTTTTTTTTGTGTCGTAGAGTCTATACCGATGAAAAGAAATTATGCTACTCTGTGCTAACATCGACAAATTTTTTATGTGCTAGAAATGACATTCGTCCGTATTATCAACCTGCAACGTTAATCTAGTTACATGTCTCTCTTGATGGTATTTTATGTTATATAGCGGTACATTTTGGTCTTCTTTATCTTCTCTCTTGTCGTCCAGGGTCATCCGTTCATAATTTGACTATTGGATGTTGTAGACGTTTACAGAGAGGTCTTCATCCTGTTTTTCTAATGTCTGCATATACTTCATCTCTTTGGGGAAAGGTATGTTGACAAAGTTTAATTTATTTGCGTGTAGAATATACACTGCTGGAAAAAAAATTAGTTCAACCTTGCAGAGGCTTCCAGTTCACTCAAGATTTATTATTGCAGCAGTGCATATGGGATACATGAAATTATTACATTTACATATCTAGCACAAGCAGTTCAGAGGTACCCATGCTGAAATATCCATTTTAGTGCGTGGTGTAGCCATCACGGGCGCCAATGCAGGCGCTCACTCTGGCATCCAGTCGATCGTACAGCTGGCGAATACTGTTCAGGGACACGTTATGCCACGCCTGCCTGACCTCTTCCGGTAGTCCGGAGATGTGCTGGCAAGTAAGTTGCTGCACGTTTTGCAAAGCACGTTAGATTTTCATGGGCTAGAGGTGTGCGTGCCCATAGTCCCTAGTTTTTCGCTTGTTCTATGCAATGGTTTTGCTATTTAAGTTCCCTCTTAGGAGTACTATGTCATAACTGTTGAAGACTATACGCATGCCATCTGGGATGTGGTTCTTCTTTGGACTCAGATACGCAGCAATGGAGGTAGCGTTTCCTGTTGCTGTTTAGACTGTGACTTCCGTGGATTTAAGTGTTTGCAGAGGTGGGGGCTGTTCGTGATGGTGGCGTATGTCTGTATTGACTAGGACGGCGGTCCCTTCACATCGTTGTCCTTGTCGGTTTGTCCTGTAAACATGCATGTTTCTTATACGCAGCTCGGTTGTTTCTCGGAAATGAGTTTCCGAAATGAGGGTGACGTTTATCCGGTAGCCCTCAGAACAGTCTCAACTAGATAGAGGCTACTTGTCGGTTTCTGCTGCAACGTGGTAAGTAGTTGCGCCATGTCCGCCAATGCTGGCATGCTACACTGTGGCAGAAATGTCGGCGTCCCATAGGTAGATGGGACTGGTTGTCTTGGGTAGACGGCGTTGGCATATGATTATGGTTTTCTTGGCTGTGTGGGTTGTCGTCGTGTCCTGAGTAGCGCTGTTTGCGCTGTTGTGATCTCTTGTACTGCTGGTGTGTGTTGTTGTTGGGTGGCTTGGACTACTGGCATTGTTGAATTTTAAATAACAATAAATAACGGTGTGTGGGTCGTTTGGTTGTTGTCCTCTGCTTGTATTTTCGAAGTAATTCCTGGAACTTTTGGCATTCTCTGAATCTTGCTGAGTTCTCAGTAGTTTGCACATTTTGGTTTTTCTATATTGGGGTGAATACATTCCGCTGACCTATGATTCCTCCCATAACGGACGCATCTCGCTGGCATACTGCGATAGTTGGCAGTGTGTTCGAACTGCTGGCAATGTCGGCATTGGACTGGACCGTCCTTAGTATTGATTATCTTGTGTGTTTTTGGTAGATGGCCTTAAAGCTGCCGTCTAGTTGCTCTTTGAGTACTTCATTGATTCCTGCGTAATGTTTGGTGCAGTAAATGGTGACCGGTGCGACCTTCCAGATCATGCTACGGTCACAGTCTTGTTCGTCTTCTTGATTCGACTGTTTGTTTCTCTTCGACCTCGTTGTTTGAAGGTGTTTTCTCTTGCGGCGGTACTGACAGGTAGCAGTTTGTCGTCTACAGTTCCTTCCGGCCGCTTTTCCGCGGGTTTTCAGGTTCACCAGGGGTGTTGTCGCTGTGTCTTCGTTTGTAGTTCACAGTCGTGAAACCTTCCTCATCATGATTCGAGCAATCATGTTTCATGTTGGCTTATTCGTCGGTGTTGTGGCGTTGTCGTTCCTCTTCTGCTGGTAGGTTGTTGGAAGCTACTGCTGGACTACCGGTGTCTTATCTTCCTTGTTGGATGACGTTTTATATTCCCTCGCAGATTTTTTTCTGTTTCTCTTGGTGGGTGGTGAAGCTGATGTCATCGCACTACTTACATAGATGTGTGACAATATTCTGGTTTCGTATGGCGTTTGCTGATGTCCTATGCCTGGAGTCTAACGTTTCCCAGTTCGTCTGTTCTTGCCTCACATAAACCATGTCTGAAGCCTCGGTCGTCAACGTTGTTGGTCCTAATGTCTTTGCAAGCGCACTACAGTTTGTACACCGAGGTATCGCGCTCTCCACTGTTGCTTCTGCCTTCTGACTGTGAGCATTCCCTCTTAAAAGGTAGACACAGATGGCGCTCTGGTTGCCATGCCACTGCGCTATCTGTTTGCGGACGACGCTGAAACCATTATCAGTATATGATGTACTATTCCCCAGGTGGCATCTGCCGTCATCGGATCCAAATCGACGCAGTTTTTCCAGGTGTTCTAAATTTTTTTCTGACTGTGTATTTAGACATACATCCTGCTTCCTGATTTAAAGAACACAATCTGACTGGAATTTACCATTTAAAACAGGATTTATCCTCTGACTTACGATTTGTTACTGCATGTTTGTCTGCTATTACCTTAGGCTGTTTCGTTTATATTCCTGCATGACATCACTTACTTTCATTAATTTTAACTGGCAGTGGAATTATTTCTTTCAATACTGAGTTGGAATCGCGCACTTTTAAAATTTTAAATTCAGTGTATTAATGCGATATTAGTAAATGAGTGTTTGTAAAATGATTCTTTCACATAATGTTCATTAAAAAAAATGACGGTCATTCCACTTGGGACCACAGGCCGGCCGGAGTGGCCGTGCGGTTCTAGGCGCTACAGTCTGGAGCCGAGCGACCGCTCCGGTCGCAGGTTCGAATCCTGCCTCGGGCATGGATGTGTGTGATGTCCTTAGGTTAGTTAGGTTTAATTAGTTCTAAGTTCTAGGCGACTGATGACTTCAGAAGTTAAGTCGCATAGTGCACAGAACCATTTGAACACACTTGGGACCTGTGGAAGGTACATTAGCTTATTTGTTTCAGTTGTAAATATTTGTCATGTATTATTGTTTTTCTGACATGTTCTACATCCTGAAGGACCTACTCACTACGGATCAATTGGAATGAAAGTAAATCTAATCTAAATCTAATCTAATAGAAGGACGCTCTTTGTGTTGAGGTAATCTATTTTTCTTCGCTTGATTTCGACAGGAAAGGTAGCAGTTATCGAATAACTGGCTTTAAGATGTTGGTTAGTGTGACGAACTTTTTTCTGGAAAACGAAAACAGGCATGCAAGAAACAACTCGGCCCTTTAAATCCAAGCCTCTTTTCTATTACACCTGTACGTATTCGACTTCCAAATGCAAACTCAACAGCAACTCATTCGAAATCATATAATTTAATGCGTTTTGCTGCCAATTCACTCACTGAAATAATGTTAACGGGTTAGTCGACAAAGTTCAACCTACCAAGGTGGTCCTCTACTATAGATTCTCCGCCCCTACTGCTGCTGCTGCTGCTGCTTCTTGTAGATTTTCAAGCTGCTCAATGGAGGAGGCGCATACCAGATTGCAGATTCTTTACCGCTATTCGCAGATTCTCCACTTCTACTTCTTTCTGTAACATTGTAACAGTGAGTGAGAAGAGAACGTGTATGATTTGCATTCATAGATATGGGACGTGTATAACAAAAGATAAACTGCATAAGCAGAAGCATTTCAGGAAGAACAAGAAGACACAGTTTTTTTATAAACGTGTCGAATTTGTGACTCTCTTCTCCCAGGCCAGCTGCTCGTAATGTTGACTGTTGGGTCGAGACTTCTCAAGTCAAGACTTGGGGAAAATTGTATTCCCAATGTAATGTATTATAATAATGAGACACGTGTAGGAATATTGCATGTAACTGTATTTATAAGATCAAACCAGTTTTAAACCTTCAATACTTATTTCTATTGTCACACGAAATCCAACATCCACAACGTATTCTATAGGTCGAAGCTTACTCAGAGACCGTATTGTAAAAAGAAAAATCGTCTAGACCGAGAATCCTCTCGGTAGGTGAGGGTGAACGACCTGCATTCGAATTCTCATTAACTTGTGATCTGCAGAAATTTCAAATCGCTAGCAGTACAGAAAGCACTCAGAAGAGCTCAACTGTACATTCTACTAATTATGTTAGTCATCGTTCAGAACAAGATCAGTGTTCAAAGACAGGTAGTAAACATTGTATTAAACTGTCAAACATCCACGTCAGTCTCAAGACGAGTAATGTATAATTTATTTTAATAAATTGGTGTAAATTATAGCTTTGTTGTGTTGGCTTCAGTGTTGCTGTAGTTTGCCTAAACTTAATTGGCCGTGTGATGAGGATGTGCAATCGTTGTGTGCAAGCAAGTCGCTTCAATGACGGCAACTGTTGTCGGTGGTAGGAAGTACTGTTCTTGCTACGTTTATATGTTGACCGTAAGAGTAATTGGTGAAAGAACAAATAAAGTATTGTAAAATTCCTAGTGTTTTCAAACACTGATATACAACGCAGTTACATCAATACCTCCCACAGGTACGGTCAGCAGCTGTGATGGACAATGCCAGGATTCACTCTCTAAACATCAACAAAGCATACAAAGAAATTCGATTATCACTTGCTTATCGAACAACTTGTCAAAACGAGAATGAAGCTGCTGCTGCTTATCAATGCCGATACTCTGTAAAGTGTTCCTATGAAATAGACGATATCGCCAACCAACATGGACGCCATAGTGCAGCCGTGGATTGTCATTAGAATTTCATCGAGCTGGAATGGGCGCAAGTAAAATCATACGTTGCAGAGAAATGCAGTATGTGTGAAATATTTATTACGAAATTTTGTGTTGTATTTATGTAGAGACAACCAGTGTTCCTGAAGAGCACTCATGTGAGTGCTGTTTAAAATAATTTTATGTTTCATAACACCGATCATTTGTAATGTCATTAACTGAGCAAGTAATAGTCTATATTCTCCCAACTGGATATCAAGGTTTATTTTATTAAGCACAAGTAGATCGTCAACAAATAGCTTTAGTTTAACTGTTTAAAGTTCACTGCCATGAGAGCGGGTTGAACAATTTATTGTTTAACTTTGACACACACTATAGTGTTATTGCACACTATCAGTGGATCTTTTATTAGTTAGTTCTACTCTTGTTGTGTACGTAAGTGTCTGCCTCGCTTATTACAAGAGTACTTTACTGGAATTCGTGTTCAGCAATTCTTGTTCAGCAAGGCTCCTATTGAAGGCTTATCTGACTGCAATAGTCTTTGGTCGTCTATTAATGTCTTAGTTTTCGCAATCTAAAATCATTTCTGTGTGTTCTTCTTGTTGCTATATACGATGATTCTGTCGTGGGGCAGGCAGCTGCACTATGTACAAAATCAATAGTATATTGTTCAATAGGTGTCAATATTTCCATTGGAAAGAAAAAAACTCTTAGCAATAACAGTATCACTACACGCGAGTGCGTATGCTTTCCAAGCAGGAGTCCGTCTAGTGCTGAAATGACACCATACAGAGAGTGAAATAGCGGCACTGCAAAGTATTCTCTTTCCCTAACTCACTCCCCCTCCCCCCTCCATCTCTATCTCTCTCCCTCTCTCTCTCTGTCTCTGTCAGCATAGAACGCTTCGCTCAGCCGCCTTTCTACTTGCACAATAGGGCTGCAAAAGAAACAAATAAACGTAGCCGCAGTCACAGACCAGAGAGGACGCATATAGCTGTACTGGTTTGTCTGATAAACAGTAATTTAGTTTAGCTTCTCACGTATTTCAGCGAGGAAGTGAATTTTGTATTTTCCTGTGTAGACTTGCGTTTACTAATTTACTCTGTTTTTTTTTTTCGTAAATTTTAGTTCATATCTGTGTGAGGGACTGCCGACAGAAGAGCCACAGCAAGTGGCTCCGTTCAAATCTCGTGTTAGTACACAGTGTATAGTTTAGATCAGGGCTGTAGAGTTAGCGTATTTATTTCCTGCAGTAGCTTTTGTGTAGGCAGTGTTTCCAGTAAATCCATTTTCAGAAGGGAAATTTATTTCTGGTTTAAGAGCTAGCGGATATTTCGATCTTAGGCTGTAGTGAGAACTTGGCAGAGCAGATTTTACTGTTTGTTTATTCTCCTCGTTTATATTTTGCGTTCATTCCAACCTCAGTGCGCCGCAGTTGGGTAATTTTCTCTTTTGCAGGGGTCTGTTTGTACACTACTTGCCATTAAAATTGCTACACCACGAAGATGACGTGCTACAGACGCGAAATTTAACCGACATGAAGAAGATGCTGTGATATGCAAATGATTAGCTTTTCAGAGCATTCACACAAGGTTGGCGCTGGTGGCGACACCTACAACGTGCTGATATGAAGAAAGTTTCCAACCGATTTCTCATACACAAACAGCAGTTGACCGGCGTTGCCTGGTGAAACGTTCTTGTGATGCGTACCATCACGTTTCCGACTTTGATAAAGGTCGGATTGTCGCCTATCGCGATTGCAGTATATCGTATCGCGACACTGCTGCTCGCGTTGGTCGAGATCCAATGACTGTTAGCAGAATATGGAGTCGCTGGATTAAGGAGGGTAATACGGAACGCCGTGCTGGGTCCCAACGGCCTCGTATCACTAGCAGTCGAGATGAGAGGCATCTTATCCGCATGGCTGTAACGGATCGTGCATCCACGTCTCGATCCCTGAGTCCACAGATGGGGACGTTTGCAAGACAACAACCATCTGCGCGAACAGTTCGACGACGTTTGCAGCAGCATGGACTATCAGCTCGGAGACCATGGCTGAGGTTACCCTTGACGCTGCATCACGGACAGGAGCACCTGCGATGGTGTACTCAATGACGAACCTGGGTGTACGAATGCAAAATGTCATTTTTTCGGATGAATCCAGGTTCTGTTTATGTTTACAGCATCATGATGGTCGCATCCGTGTTTGGCGACATCGCGGTGAACTCACATTGGAAGCGTGTATTCGTCATCGCCATACTGGCGTATCACCCGGCGTGGTGGTATGGGGTGCAATTGGTTACATGTCTCGGTCACCTCTTGTTCGCATTGACGTCACTTTGAACAGTTGCCGTTACATTTCAGATGTGTTACGACCCGTGGCTCTACCCTTCATTCGATCCCTGAGAAACCCTACATTTCAGCGGGATAATGCACGACCGCATGTTGCAGGTCCTGTACGGGCCTTTCTGGATACAGAAAATGTTCGACTGCTGCCCTAGCCAGCACATTCTCCAGATCTATCAGCAATTGAAAACGTCTGGTCAATGGTGGCCGAGCAACTGGCTCGTCACAATACGCCAGTCACTACTCTTGATGCAGCGTGGTATCGTGTTGAAGCTGCATGGGCAGCTGTACCTGTACACGCCATCCAAGCTCTGTTTGACTCAATGCCCAGGCGTATCAAGGCCGTTACTAAGGCGAGAGGTGGTTGTTGTGGGTAATGATTTCTCAGGATCTATGCACTCAAATTGCGTGAAAATGTAATCACATGTCAGTTCTAGTATAATATATTTGTCCAATGAATACCCGTTTATCATCTGCATTTCTTCTTGGTGTAGCAGTTTTAATGGCTAGTAGTGTATTTCCTCAGTTACTCCTCACTGCATTGGTTGTACGAGAGTGATACAAAAAGTAACAGCAAACTATTTTTTGCTAAGCATGTATTTCACTTACAGATACAAACAAGATGTAGTTTTTCAATATAATTACCCTCCTTTACACTACATCTCTCACTACATCTCTCAGACCGTTGCTCCAACTTCTATATTCCACTCGAATAAAAGGTTTTTAGTTGTGCCCGCAACCAAGAATGTACCGTTTCTTTAACTTCATCATCTCTATCACAGCATCGTCCTCTGAGAGCGTCCTTAATGGGTCCAAACACATGGCAATCGGATCAGGGCTATATGGGTATTTCAGTACTACCTGGAATCTCAGTCTAGGAATGACGGCAAGAGTTGCAGTGGGGGTGTGGGAGCGCGCTTTGTCGCGAAGGATAAGAGATATTTAGAATTTATTCATTTTTTTACTCTGCGTTATGGAGAGGGACTGTGCTTGTTGTGAGAAGACTCAGGGAGAATTTGTTGCTGTCCGTAAGCAGCTGGAGGCTGCATTGGCCACGGTTGACATGCATCTGGCTACTGCTCAAAGCTGCTGTGACATCAGGGCACAGGTTACGAGAACTACAGCATCAAGGGTGTCTCTGGAATCCCCTGTTTACCTCGTTCTCACTGTGTCTTCTGATTCACAACATCTGATCACTTGATCTTCGCTTGAGGGTGAGTAACAGACAGTGGTGGGTTTGAGTGTCACTGGGCGGAAGGCGAAATAGGGGACGAGCCGCAGCGCTGAGGGTAACGAAGTGGAGGAATAATAAAGCAATCAACCAGTTACGAACTGCGTGAGCGGAAGGAAAAATGCGAGTAACGAAACGGTTCAGGTAGGAACAAAACGCTACTAAGAGTCTCATGGCACATTCGTTATACAGTAACTAATATATGCGAAATTCGGAAACTCTACTGGACACCACTCTTGTACCACGTTTTCCACTGCACATGCAATTCGGTCATGGCTTTATCTGGTCCGTATTAAAGTTCTGCGTAAGACCATGCTGAGGCAGCCTGCACTGGCCCTGTGATTGATTCAACTGTGCTTATTTGTGAACACTGGTGGCTTTTGAAATCGTGTATGTTCATCATTACGTGATATTTTGAAAAATACTGGGAGTCATTTTCTACAAGGTGGCTAAATTGAACTTTCTGTTCTTGAGGGGGTCCCATGAAAAATAAATTATGGTAGGTCAACGAAACTTTGCAGAAACATTTGTAAGTACATGCGAAATAGAAATAACAAATAAAGTATTGAAAGAAACACATTTTAATTTCCACGTGAGATGGTTATAATCTGGTGATTTTAGTGGATACGCAGTTTGGTACGCTCGACCAATGATTCGGTGTTTCATGCGTTCCTGAGTAAACGAGTGACCTCAAAAGCAATGTGAGGCGGAGCTCCATCGTGAATGTAATCCGTTAAGTCCAAAGCACATCTCTATTGTAAAGTAGGGTTCACATATTGGCGAAGCAGATCACAGTAACGTGTGCTGGTCACACTGCATGTCGCTGGTCCTCGAGGTCCGTGTTCCTCAAACAAAATTGGACCAATCATGAACCGTGACGTGAAGCGACACTACACACTGACGTGTTCACTTCGCAGGGGAACTTCACGAACTTTTGTTGGCGGTGACGATCCCCACATACGACAATTGTGGATGTTCACTGCCCCAATGAGCATAAAGTGTGCTTCATCACTCGACAAAATGTTTCGAGACCACATTTCGTCGTCAACTTCAACACTTTTAAGGAAAGCCGCGCGGTCTAAGGCGTCTTGTCACGCTCTGCGGGGCTCCCCCCGTCGGAGGTTCGAGTCCTCCCTTGGGCACGGGTGTGTGTGTTGCCCATAGCGTAAGTTAATTTAAGTTAAATTAAGTAGTGTGTAAGCTTAGGGACCGATGACCTCAGCAGTTTGGTCCCATAAGTTCTTACCACAAATTTAAAATTTTACCTTGTAAGAAACGTAAGAGCAAAGTGTACTCGAATGGCTGCGTTGCGTGGCAAAAGTTGGTGAGTAATATGAAGTTTGTACGGATGACATTTCACAATGGTTAGCAGCATTTTTCTAACGGTGAACCATGGAATGTTCAGTTGTCGTGACACAGGTCGTGCACTGGCTGAACATTACACGTTGCGTCCAGCATTGTCAGCCAAGGCAGCAGTAACTTCTTCCATCGGCCTCTTCCAGGAGAAAACCGAATCATAGGGTGATCGTTCCAAACTGTGTAACCATCAAGATCACCGGATTTTTGCCCACTCATGTTGAAATAAAAATGTGTTTCTTTCAATGGTTTTAGTCGTTACTTCTTTTCCGCATGTTCTTACAAATATTTCTACGAAATTCCCTTGTCCTACGATGACTCACTTTTTACGGGGGGCCTTCTTAAGTAGCGAAAATTTAATTATAGCCAGCCTGTATATTCGATGTGCCGTTTCTGCAGATATACTACAAGTAGAGTTGGTAAACGATCCACTTTGTTCTGCATTCTTAATAATGATAAGTCAGAAGAAAGCCCTTCTGCAGGCTGTGTGATGATAATTAATGAGAATATTGCATGTGAACGACCTATGATACGAGCATTGTGGCTGACCATCGCGACTAAAAACTATCTATGCTATCTGTACTATATGCACTATAAATAACATGCAGACCTGATACACCAGAAAACGACCTTATTATGACTAGTTTTTGGTAGCAGATTTACATTTCGCATACTACATTCTTATAAAATTTCAGCGAAAAAAATTAACCTACTATATCAGACCCTAACACTACTGGCTTTGCAGGGTGCTTAATTTCAGTACTTTCCTACTGTATGAAAAGAAATCTTAAGATATATGTAGGGTGTACGAGCGACTAGCTTTTAGGAAATGTTAATGAATATTGTTAGCAAAATGGTACAGTGACCTTCAGAGATGACACCAAAACACTACAGCCTGCTTCACTTACTATATAGTAAAATCTTACTACAGTAAAGGAGAGGTACCGGTTTTTTTTTTTTCGATGCACTCTCGGACGCGGGCAGCTGGCAAGTATGCACGTTTGTGATGGAAGGTATTGTTAGATATTAAGCCAGGTTGAGATTTTATATGTTAGATTGTGTTCAAGTCTGTTGGTATGAGGGACTGATTTCATTTTACTTGTTTTTAGTTTTGCAAGTGAAGTTTAATTCTTTCATCTCAAACTTAGGATCATGAATTCAAGTTGTTCCATGACGCAGTAAACAGTCACAAGGTCGGTGTGAAACTGGTGGTTAATTTGGACTAGTTCCCTTTCGCAATTCTCAGAAGCACCTAGGTGGCAATAATGCCAATTCTGTTTGCTCTAAATTCAATGCAGAGAGAATATTATGATGTTTCTTTTGCCTTGGTGTTGGAGGCCACGCGGTCTGGCCATTCCAGCTTTGACCGCAATCTACCTAGCTGGAAGTATCTTAGACACATGAGTCAACCCAGCTCCAATACCCCTGAGATCAAATGAAGAATCTGTGGCTCCCTGGAATTTGCTGTATTTAAGAATGATGGACTGTCTTCTCTTGTTAATTCCTATCTCTCTGGAATTCCCATGTGAGTGTATGAACGTGGGCCATTCTCTCAAACATATAAAGAGGGTAATGTGCTGAATTCCCGCGATAAATTAACGTGATCTATTCCTCCTTTGTGTGTAGGTAATGGTCTAAAGTAGAATAACTTTGTCTGTGTCTTTGCCTGTGTCCAATCCGTTACCAAATTCTGTAATAAAGTCCTGTATTCTGAGCATAGCCAGCTTGTCATTTTAAGGTTACTATGTTTTCTTTCCCTTAGACAGTTTTAGTAATTATCACGAATGTTATCAAAGATAATACACAGTGAATGGAAGCTAACAGTTTGTCACTGCATGGTCTTGCCCCATCTTAGCGTATCCGTAGCGTCTATCTGGTGCTGGTGTGTGTGTGCTTGTGTGTGTGTGTGTGTGTGTGTGTGTGTGTGTGTGTGTGTGTCTGTGTGTTCTCTTTTGTTCTCTTTTGGTTAGATCAGTTAGTAAATATAGGGCCTAGATGTGTTGCTTTGATAAATCGGGATTCTGTATGGCCCTTGAACATACAGTGAATGACTTACCTCCCACGACGCGATATACAGCTAATGTAACCTTACCCACGAAGGGTCAATACATAGCCAGTGGTCCAAGAAAAAAATAATTGGTTGCTTGACCACATCTGAAAAATTTTATATTTGCTGGGTGAATTCCCCAATGTTAGTAGTCACAAAAATATTTAAAAGAAATATTGTTTATTATTTTGAAATGACGGCCATATTTGTTTCAGGCCACATACGTTGTTTCGTATTTTCAACCATCTAAATTTTTTACAATTATTCAGTAGTGGATTGTCCTAAGCTTTTCAGATAAAATGCATTTATTTCAACACAATCTGGGCTACAAATTAGCATCATTATCACTTAGCTGAATGTATTCTTTAATACATCTTTAATAGTTCAAAGTTATCAGCTACAAATTTAAAAAAGTCAAATTTTGAACAGTAGTTTTCAAAAGAAAGATTAATTTCTCAGTTTTAATATTTTTTCTGTTATTACACTGTATACTATAGTTACTTTTTATAGAGTATCAATGGTGAGCAGTTTACACTTAAGAAACACACTATTTAAAAATTTTTTTTGTTTTTCCATTTTGTGGCTTGAAATACCTTTGTTGGGGTACCAGATAAAAAGAGTTTGATCGTTTTGCAAACGCAAATAGAGAGCAGCACTCTACGGCGTATTAACATACCACCCGTCCTGATAATACACTGATGAGCCAAAACAATGCGAGCACCAGTTTAATGGGCACTGGCTCACCTTTGGAGCGCAATACGATAGCGATTCTACGTAGCATACATTCGATAAATGTTTGATTGTCTTCCGGAGATATGTGTACATGATGTCCACGCACAGGTCACGCAATTCCCGTAAATTACCGGCCGATGGTTTGTGGGCGCGCAGCCGATACAAGATTGTGTTCCAAATGCGTTCCATTCGCTTCAGATGAGTTAAATTTGGTGGCCAAGACATTAAAGTGCTGGAAATGAAAGCCCCAAAATAGCTGCAATTAAGTATTATATTTAATATTTTACACTACAGCCCTGGTTCGGCTTGGTTGTCATTATCAAGTAACCTTCAAACATGACATTGGTAAGCTTATCTATACGTAGATCGTGGCTGTTTTATGTCAACATTTGCATTGGTACTTAGGTCTAGTTGGAAGTGACGACCATATTCCATAAATAGTAATTTTTTTTCAAGTCTTGGTAAGTATAATACTTTTTGTAGTTACAAAACGTAAAAGGATACATATTTGACAAATATTTTGACAGTTTAATATATTGAAAATTCCTTACTACGATGTCTACAAATAATATACAGTTTACCAGAAATGATGTTACATTTCGTTGGTTTTATTTTCCGTTCAATTTTATCTATGGTCTGCGCATATGACTTTCCCTTTTCGTCTCCATTATGTCAATAAGGTTTTCCAGATGGTATTTGTGTTTAAAGTCTTTGTATTCATTTTGAATTTCGTGTAGAAGTATTCTTTTATGAATACGTATTTCCATTTCTCCGAGAATATTCGTAGAAAGTCCTTTCGGGATTCCGTGTAATTTTTCTCAACATTGTGGGGTTGAGTTTTCAGATCTAAATCGATGCTTGACGGATTACACTCACTCTTTTCAGTGTGCTCTTTAAATCTGGTCATAAAGTTTTGGCCGGTCTGACCAACGTAGAAATTGTTACAGTGGTCACAGGTGATTCGGTATATTCCAGAAGTGGCATATTCAGAGTTTTTTACTGTGCTTGAACGTAATTTCGTCATGAGATTGTTATTTTTTACGGAAGGCAGTTGCATGTGTGGAATTGAATAGTCCATTTATCTTCTTTGATAGTCATCCTAGGAAAATTGTAGGTATGGAGGCTGTTCTGTGTTTTTTAAGGTTTCTCTAGTAAGATGCAAAGCAATATGAATTGTGATGAGTTTCGGTTTTGTGAGTTTTTCATATAATTTTGTTGTTATATCTAGACAAAAATCATTTTTGCAGGCTATGTAATACAGTGTTTCCACTTATTTAGGTATAGCTGTTTGTTCTAGATTTAAACTGATTATTCTATTAATCATTGAGCGGAAGAAGGTATGCTTTTGCTATTTTGGATGGCAAGACTTAACATTTATTACATTACCTGTGGTGGTAGGTTTTTTGAGTATGCCAAATGTGTGCCGGTTGTGTTTTCTAATTTTGGGGTCTAGGCAGTTTATTGACTCATCTACTTCCAGTTCCATAGTAAATTCGATATTCGGATGGAGGTCGTTAAATGCAAAGGGATATTATTGACGTCTGTATTGTTTCCATCAATCAGTATTAAATTGTCATCTACATATCTATAACATTAGATGATTTTATTAAGTATTGGCCGCTGTGTAATGAAAAATTTTTCTTCAAATATGTTGAGAAATATATCTGCAGTTGTGCCAGAGACACAGTTTTCCATAAATATTCCAACTGATTAAATGTAAGTTTTTCCATTGAATGCAAAATAATTTTGGAATGAAGTAATTTTAAGGAGATCTATGATTTAGTAAATTCCTGCGGTAGGTATTTTCCTATGTTGTAAAATATTTTCTTTTATGATTTCTATTGTCTCCTGTACTGAAATATTTTTAATGTCAAAAGAGATAAATTTTCCATTAAGTGGAAATTGTATGTCTTTTATTGCCTTTGCAAAAGTATTTGCGAATTTTTTGTGGTACATTTCTTGTTGTATGTATACAGTCTATTAATAATTTGTTCAATGTTTTATTTATCAAG
Source organism: Schistocerca piceifrons (assembly GCF_021461385.2). NCBI lineage: Eukaryota > Metazoa > Arthropoda > Insecta > Orthoptera > Acrididae > Schistocerca > Schistocerca piceifrons. The sequence goes on from NC_060149.1 coordinate 333,662,633, forward strand.
TATGTAGGGCTATTGATACACTTTAAAACTGGATGGATCATCGTCAGTATTTTATTCTTTGTTTGAGCAAGTAACGTTGGCCTGCGTCGGTTCATAATAATACATGATTTCTTTTCAAATTCCGTTAGTATTGTATTGCGATTTGTAATATTTTTCTTTATTTGCGCTGCATATACGTTTGTTGGATTATACGGTATTTCTGTAATGTAGTTAGTTTCGAAAGATATCATAATTTTATTTACCTAGTCACTGCGCTTTATTATAACGATACAATTTTCTTTTCCGGTTTTACTGCAATTGAATCGTTTGCTTGTAATGTTTTATTTATGCTTTGAGGGCAATGTGTTTTGCCCTTTGTTTTTTATTTATTTTCACTTTATTGAACACTTTTTCCGCAATATTTGCTAGATTAACTGTTAGTTCATTTTGCTTTCTAATTGACAGTCTTGGCATGTCAGCGGCCCATTTTTGTGGCTATTACACGTCTCATGGAATTGTTGTGTAATTTAGGTGCTAAATTATATTTCAGGCGCTTGGTAAGTAGATTAGATTCATCACCTGTGAAGTTAATGTTTGTGAGCTTCTTTTATCCTTGTATGTAATTGGAATGGTGACTAATAAATCCTCCGTCGGTTTTTTGTGTAGTGTTGAATTTGTATTAATTTATTAAACTTAGCGTTATGGGCACCTCTAATTTTTTTACTGGAATGCCGTACGTATCTATCTAGCCATACTGTTAGTCAAACGAAGGTATGCTACATAAAGTTATTGGTTCAAAATTTCTTTGTGGTGTAATTTCTTCTTTATTTCTTGCTTCATCGGCATTGTTATTTCACAGTTATTGAGTTGTAGCACTTGGTTGAAGTTATTTTAATATGAACATACGATGGAATGGCTTTGTATTTTAGTCAGGGTTTGCTGTGTCTAATTGCTTCAACCATCTTCAGTAGCTTAATTTTAAAGGTAGAAATCGCAGAATATTCCCCGTTATTTCATATGACACTATTGTCAACATTTTATGTTCTGTTGGGTTCGCAGCACACTATACGGAATTGTAATACATAATGAAAATGAAAGCTCCAAAGCTATCTGCAATAAAGTATTATATTTAATAATTTACAGTACAGGCCTCTTTCGGCTTAGTTACCATAATCAAGCCGGCCGGAGTGGCCGCGCAGTTCTAGGCGCTACAGTCTGGAACCCCGAGACTACTGCGGTCGCAGGTTCGAATCCTACCTCGGGCATGGATGTGCATGATGTCCTTAGGTTAGTTAGGTTTAAGTATTTCTAAGTTCTAGGGGACTGATGACCTCAGAAGTTAAGTCCCATAGTGCTCAGAGCAATTTGAACCATTTTAACCATAATCAAATGACACGTGAAAATAACAGTGGTAAGATTATCTATACGTAAATCGCTGCTGTTTTATGTTTACATGTGCATTGCTACTTAGTTTTAGTTGAAAGTGACGACCATATTCCATCTACAGTATATTTTTTCTGTTAAGTCGCGGTACATATAATATATTTGTATTTACAATATGTACAAAATACGTTTTTGACGGATATTTTTACAGTTCAAGATTCTGACAGTTCTTTAATATGATGCTGTATGTTTACAAAGTACATACTGCCTACTAGATTGGTTGGCTGGTTTATTCAGGGAAGGAGTCAAACAGCAAGGTCATCGGGCCCGTCGGGTTAGGGAAGGTTGGGGAAGGAAGTCGGCAATGTTTTCGTGGTAGTATTTATATTTAACATCTTTGTGTTTGTTTAGCATTTCGTGTATATATTTTCTTGTATGAACATATATTTCCAGTTCACGGACGCATAATGATATAACAGTTGTTGGTTTGTTCAAATTAAGCCTAAAGAAAACAACTGAACAGCGAGAAAGTGTAGCCACTTTCTTAAACATAATCACTCCTTGGTGGGATATTGGAAATACTAAAACATAGTTTAATGAGCAGAGGCTATTGAATGTTTTCCAGGAACCTGTAACCCTTAATTCAGAATATGTTCATAATTTTGTGAAACTTTTCTCTCTTGGTTATCTTCCTGGTAAAATTTCGCTGATGGAACAACATTACCCAGTGAATTACACCGCTCACATAAACGTATTACATGTGCCTTAATTGGCTTTAGCAGTAATGCACTTTACAATTACAAAGTACCTATTTATTTGCCGAAAACAATAAATACTGACGGTGTAGACGACGAGTTTGGCAAATACAGCCCACAAAATGGGGCAAATTGCCGTACTGCTTTGAGTTAGGTATTTGAAACACAATAAAGATTAAGTGCACAGAGTATATTCTCTCTTGTAGTTCAGTCTAAAACATTTGGGAATGTTGTTATTAGTATTTCTGAATTTGATGCTACTTGTTATAAAAATCAAACGTTAAAAAAAAGCGCTGCTTCCGAACATTCATATTAGCAGATGATATTTTTATGTTGCTGAAATAGAGGTAAACGCATCGCCACTTGGAGATTTTAGATCAAAATATTTTTCACACTAACTGCTGAAGAAAATTAATTCGTGATATTGTAACATATTTTTCACCACTCTAGAGACAAAACAGAAAGATGATTTAATAGTGATAAAACGATAGGGGAGAATGATTGCCAAGCAGAGAAACCTTTTGTATAAAATTCCATTATTTAAAGAACAAAAAGATAATGTCCTTAGTGACTTAAACTCTGATTACCTTCAGTATAGTGCTAGTAAGTGCTGTAGGTAGTTGTTACTTTATTCTGGAGAAAATATGAAGTAAGTATTTTGGTAATCTTCATGTCGCATTGTTTTCATCTTCAGTGAAATAAATTCATTGACAGATATAAACTCAAACCATTATAAGTTGAGAACTGTTTTAATCTAAATTCGTATCTGTACTAAACATATTGTTGCACAAAATTACGTGCGAGATATTTTCTCTGTGCAGATATTACTTTCATAATTAGAATAAATTACGAAATCACTTACGCTGTGTAATTTCGTTGTATAGGTCATAAAATACAGTTCAATGTAGATACCTTCTTGGATCTGAAGATGAAAAATATTTCCCTGACGTCGAAACCTTCCTAAGTGTTCCCATCTATTGGTATAGGAGAGCACGTAATGGAACCAGGAACATTCTCGAACTTGATCGGTTTGGTGGTCCAGGTGCTATGGTGTGAGGAGGGTATACTCACCGGTCAGCGCTATTGTAACACTGTACTGCTTTCCCATGTTCGTCTTTTCTGGAGTGTATTCGGCTCTGATTTCGTTTTTATGGATGACGATGCGAGAGGGCATCTAACAGTGCAGGTTTAAGAGCTCTTGGAACGAGAGGATATTAGGCGAATGGAATGGCCTGTCAGTTCACACGACTTAAATCCCATCGAACACGTGTTGTAATCCTTGATGAAATGTATTGCAGCACGTCCACCTGCACTAACGACCATGCAGCTGTTGTGAACCGCGCTAGTGGAGAAATAGAACGCCCTACCAAAAGAAATCCTTACCATCTTTGTGGCTAGCATAGGAGCACGTTCCAGAGCATTCATTAACATCCGCGGTGATCACACACCCAATGAACCATATCCCGCCTTTTCTGATGTCCAGGGGAGTATCATAGATTGCGGCGACTTTTGTGTAATTATTGTATTTGGATAAAATTTTCATTTCCGTTCGTCTCATTGCTAACTACCTTCTGTTAACTTCTGTAGCAGTTATTTCTATGAGTGGTACAAGTTTTATCGAGCTACGTTACTTGTCAATGACACATCATGCGAAATTTACTTTGCACACCAGCGTATGTATAGACAAGAACGCTTGAATGTTCCCTGTAATAACACATTTTAATTATTTTCTTTCCTTTTTGAACATATTCGTATTATGTAGTGACCATAGCTTCTACGTAAGAAATTATTTATGTTAATATAACTGTGCTTAAGTAAGTACTGCCTATAAAATAATTCGATCATCGAGTTACTTGTATGCTCCTGACAATATACGTATTGTTGTTCAGGAAAGAAATATGGTGCAGATGATGTCTTACGGGAATTGTATGAATTAGCTTTTTTGAATTATTTTAGAAATTGATTTCTCATGTGTAGATTGCTATAAAAGTTTATGTCACTTGTTCCTAGTTAGTGTGATTATTTGCAATGCGTTAGCCAGTTTTGATCGCTACCCTTGATTGGACTCCCTGTCAATGGAATTTTTAAGATTCCAGCCGCAAAAGATGGGTATGAAACTCCTAACAGAAGGATAAACTTCGGAACATAATTATATACTTTCACCAGCAAACATACATCAGTACTTTCAGTGAGGTCAAATAGTTCAAATGGGTCTGAGCACTATGGGACTTAACTACTGAGGTCATCAGTCCCCTAGAACTTAAAACTAATTAAACCTAACTAACCTAAGGACATCACAAACATCCATGCTCGAGGCAGGATTCGAACCTGCACCCGTAACGGTCGCGCGGTTCCAGACTGTAGTGCCTAGAACTGCTCGGCCATTCTGGCCGGCACAGTGAGGACAGCCCACGCCTGCTAAATCACGGTAAACGTTAGACATAAGAAACGCTGCAAGAAGATTTTCTAGACAAAGACTCTAGCTTAAACACTAGGAGAAAGAAAAACCCATACCTACAGAGAATACACTGTGGTGACAAAAGTGGTGGGACAATACAGATGGCGGTAGTATCGCATAAGCAAGGTATAAAAGGACGGTGCATAGGCAGAGACGTCATTTGTACTCAGGTAATTTATGTGAAAAGGGGTCAGGCATTTTATGTCTGCACTATGTTTATTAACAGACCTTGAACGCGGAATGATAGTTGGAGCAGGACGTGTTGTAGGGAAGCAGCCTACTCACGCCGTATAAAATTCACATCAGTCTTTCCATTGTGTGCCAGCCAGTCCGCTGTAACTAGCTCTGACGTCATAAATGTTGCGCAGTACTTTAAAAATCAAGTAAATAACCTGAAACGTTTCTAACATGTCAGGAGTAATACTAAATCAATATGTGTTGAATATCAGTTCGATAACTTTAACCATTTTCGAAATTTGGATGTTTTTCTGTAAAAATCATTGGCGCAACAGAAAAGAGCTAGAAACTTAAAAATTTATATTTAAATTCCTTTTTCATAATAATTTAGTACAAACAGTATTCTGGATCTCGCAAATTAAAATTTTAGTTGGAATTCATGATTTTCTGGTTTTTGTCTTAAAAATTAAGGAAGCAAGATAGATTAAGTAGGCGAATAAATAAAGCTAGGATGTTTAAATTTAAGTAGAAGGGAGATCCGCTATAATCATAAAGATATGAGAATTTTCAACTGAATAACTGTAAAACTATAGTGATAGCGTATCTCCAAAGGGCAAGTTCAGAGCTCGTCTACTGCGTGTAGTGTAATTAAATTAATTCTCTCGCCCAAACTATTTGACTTAGCCACGTCAGGCTTTTATTATGATTACTTACCTGTGTGCTGATTGCAAATTTAAATTGAGAGCTTCATCGGCCATCAGCAAAGGAAGCAATGATTTATTCAATAACTTAAAGCGGTGCATTACTAGACCAGCGGCTAGTCGGGAGAGCTGATTTGATCAGGCATTACCTTAGCCGTCCACACTGCAGCTTTATATATAAGAACGCTGCGCGAGAGAGTAAGGCCCCAGTTCTCTCCAGACGCTGATTAGCGCACCATCTGTGCCGGGAGTCGCGTCGCATCGGTATCATTGCTATAAACAGCCTCGGATGCCGTAATAAGTTACTCGGGATACGCGTAACCATGAAATCGTTTTCGAGTGAAGTGTTAATTCTGGGATGATTTTAATGATCTATCTTCAGTTTGCGTTTGTCATATTTTCACGTGCCGCCGCGGGACAGACATTCTACCATTATTTAGCGTGGCGTTTGATGAACATTATCGTCAAATTATGGCGAGCATTCACTTAAACCTTTAATTTGAACAGTTATAGTTGCATCAGCGCATTAGACTCTGAACTGCTCTGATAGTTGGATTGTGTGGATTCTTTTTTGGTCTGTGACTTTCAGAATATAGTGAACATTTCAGAGAGAATCGTTTTTGATTATGAATCCCAGACATCTCATAATTCCTCAGAGCTATAAGCTGTAGCTATAAGTGTATTTCTCAGATGAAGTGGGCACTAGGAATTCTAATTACAGGCTTCACGTTTTGCTAATCACTTTCTGGTTGCCAATATTGTAGTTTGAGAGCCAGTGTTGAGAATGGCAAACAACAGCATTAAATAAATAATAGAAACATTTATAATAACAATTATATGCCCGCATCTCGTGGTCGTGCGGTAGCGTTCTCGCTTCCCACGCCCGGGTTCTCGGGTTCGATTCCCGGCGGGGTCAGGGATTTTCTCTGCCTCGTGATGGCTGGGTGTTGTGTGCTGTCCTTAGGTTAGTTAGGTTTAAGTAGTTCTAAGTTCTAGGGGACTGATGACCATAGATGTTAAGTCCCATAGTGCTCAGAGCCATTTGAACCAATAACAATTATTCCACCCGCCGCCCCACATACACTCCTGGAAATGGAAAAAAGAACACATTGACACCGGTGTGTCAGACCCACCATACTTGCTCCGGACACTGCGAGAGGGCTGTACAAGCAATGATCACACGCACGGCACAGCGGACACACCAGGAACCGCGGTGTTGGCCGTCGAATGGCCCTAGCTGCGCAGCATTTGTGCACCGCCGCCGTCAGTGTCAGCCAGTTTGCCGTGGCATACGGAGCTCCATCGCAGTCTTTAACACTGGTAGCGTGCCGTGACAGCGTGGACGTGAACCGTATGTGCAGTTGACGGACTTTGAGCGAGGGCGTATAGTGGGCATGCGGGAGGCCGGGTGGACGTACCGCCGAATTGCTCAACACGTGGGGCGTGAGGTCTCCACAGTACATCGATGTTGTCGCCAGTGGTCGGCGGAAGGTGCACGTGCCCGTCGACCTGGGACCGGACCGCAGCGACGCACGGATGCACGCCAAGACCGTAGGATCCTACGCAGTGCCGTAGGGGACCGCACCGCCACTTCCCAGCAAATTAGGGACACTGTTGCTCCTGGCGTATCGGCGAGGACCATTCGCAACCGTCTCCATGAAGCTGGGCTACGGTCCCGCACACCGTTAGGCCGTCTTCCGCTCACGCCCCAACATCGTGCAGCCCGCCTCCAGTGGTGTCGCGACAGGCGTGAATGGAGGGACGAATGGAGACGTGTCGTCTTCAGCGATGAGAGTCGCTTCTGCCTTGGTGCCAATAATGGTCGTATGCGTGTTTGGCGCCGTGCAGGTGAGCGCCACAATCAGGACTGCATACGACCGAGGCACACAGGGCCAACACCCGGCATCATGGTGTGGGGAGCGATCTCCTACACTGGCCGTACACCACTGGTGATCGTCGAGGGGACACTGAATAGTGCACGGTACATCCAAACCGTCATCGAACCCATCGTTCTACCATTCCTAGACCGGCAAGGGAACTTGCTGTTCCAACAGGACAATGCACGTCCGCATGTATCCCGTGCCACCCAACGTGCTCTAGAAGGTGTAAGTCAACTACCCTGGCCAGCAAGATCTCCGGATCTGTCCCCCATTGAGCATGTTTGGGACTGGATGAAGCGTCGTCTCACGCGGTCTGCACGTCCAGCACGAACACTGGTCCAACTGAGGCGCCAGGTGGAAATGGCATGGCAAGCCGTTCCACAGGACTACATCCAGCATCTCTACGATCGTCTCCATGGGAGAATAGCAGCCTGCATTGCTGCGAAAGGTGGATATACACTGCACTAGTGCCGACATTGTGCATGCTCTGTTGCCTGTGTCTATGTGCCTGTGGTTCTGTCAGTGTGATCATGTGATGTATCTGACCCCCTGGAATGTGTCAATAAAGTTTCACCTTCCTGGGACAATGAATTCACGGTGTTCTTATTTCAATTTCCAGGAGTGTATGTTGCTAATCGGCCGGAAAATGCATCTTTTCTACATTACATTCTACTTTTCCTAACAATTAATTCCACCCACCGCCCCACAGTGTGGGATATTCTTTTCGGAAATCGTTAGGGAATTCAGTATTCAGATATGCAAAGTGTCAAAGGTGTTCTGATAATATCAAATTTTCAGGCATTACTTCTCTCTATGGACAACGCAGTGGCCGCCGGCCTTCACTTAAAGACAGAGTGCAGCGGCGTTGGCGTAGAGTTGTCAGTGCTAACAGACAAGCAACACTGAGTGAAAGAACCGCAGAAATCAACGATGAACTTATCCGTTTGGCGTTAATAGGCCATGGTAACAGAAGACTGACGCGAATGCATTTGCTAACAGCAGGACATCACCCGCAGCGCCACTCCTGGGCTCATGACTGTATCGGTTGGACCCCAGACGACTGGAAAACCTTGACCTGATCACATAAAACCCGATTTCAATCGGTAAGAGCTGGTGGTAGGGTTCGAGAATGGCGCAGACCCCATGAACCCATGGACCCAAGGTGTCAACAAGGCCCTGCGCATGCATGTGGTGATTCCCTAATGGTGTGGGCTGTGTGTACATGGAATTGGCTGGGTCCTCTAGTCCAACTTAACCGATGATTGATCGGAAACGGAGACCAACTCCAGCCATTCGTGGATTTCATGTTCTCAAACAACGACGGAATTTTTATGGATAACAGTTCGCCATGTCAGTGAGCCACAATTGTTGGCAACTGGTATGAAGAACATTCTGGACAGTTTGAACAAATGATTTGGCCACCCATATCGCTCGACATGAAACGCATAGAACATTTACGGGGCGTAATGAGTGGGTCGGATCGTGCATAAAATCACGCACCGGCAACGCAATTATGGACGACTATAGAGGCAGAGTGGCTTAACATTTCTTCAGGGGGTTTCCGTTAACTTGTTGAGTCCATTCCACGTCGTGATGCTGCATTACGCGGGGAAAAAAGAGGTCCGACACGATATTATAACTTTTATCACGTCAGTACACTACATTGAATAAGAAACACCTATACTGGGACATAACTCCAAAATACGTGAGCATGAATCAACAGCTACGTATGAAAGTCTACGAAAGATCTTGAATCGATAACGGAAAGTGTAGCAAAGAAGAAATGAAATAGCGCTATAAAATCTGTCGTGATATAAGTGTGCATTTAGACGACGTACATCAAAAAGTTATCATAGCAGATATTTGTCTTTGACTGAACCACCCGCAAATGATCGAGTGATATTATCAATAAAATTACTTCCATGATATGAAAAACTGACGCATTTATCAAATCAAAACTTACGTCATCGTTGAATGACATATATCAGTTTGATATTTAGATAATTGACTCTCAAGTAATGTAATATCAGCTACGAACTCAAGTCCGCCCCCGGTAGCTGAGTGGTCAACGTGACAGAATGTCAACCCCAAGGGCCCGGGTTCGATTCCCGGCTCGGTCGGAGATTTTCTTCGCTAAGGGACTGGGTATTGTGTTGTCCTAATGACCATGATTTCATCACCATCGACACGCAAGTCGCCGAAGTGGCGTCAAATCGCAAGACTTGCACCCGGCGAACGGTCTACCCGACGGGAGGCAATATTCACACGACATTTACATTTACATTACGAGTTCAAAGGTTTTATTAAGAACATTAAATAAAGCACATGGTGAAATAACTGACCTAAATACATTGTCAAAAGTGCCTCTAGATGCCACTTTCGGTGTTAACAGGAATGCTTTTTATGTTTTGGGGCACTTTGCTCTTTTATGCAATATTGAAGTATGCGATATAAATGAAGTCACAATTCAAGATGGCGACCACTTAAACTTGGAAAGTTCAAATGGTAGTGCAGGTTGCCAACGATGTCATCAATAGATTTTAATGTATGACATCATCGTGGTGGTAGGAAATTTAAAATAATGGCAAGATGGTGCTGGAAGGAAATTATAAAATAGCAAGGAGGCAAGATGCGGATTAAAAAATGCAGGTTGTACACACATCTTTTTGCAAACTGTGACGTGTCCAGGAATATCCATAGTATTTCCCACAGAGCTATTTATAATAGAAAATCTCAATGAAATAAATTTCTTCGTTTGTTACGTCCGCCATATTGATAAAGTAGCATAAAAAGTTTCAAAAAAGAAGATCGAATACAGTGCATGAAAATTGTGATCCATATTTTCTCGTTGAATAGAAGTGTTCTGCTGTCTCATGTAATTATAGAATATCCAGTCCCTATCCAGTAGAAAAATTAGATCACTGCATAGAAGCAGAACAGATTACGTTCCTTTTATGTCAAAAATTTCTGTCTGTGTATAAACCCCATATGAGTGGTGTCGCGTAAGATTTTTTGATCACCATAACAGTCAGTTTACCTCAAACACATCTGTGCACTACGAGATACACTCCCCTCTCCCCCCGTCCTTCTGTTGCTCGCTGCTTTTATCGATTGTCTGCTACTATAGAGAGGAACTGTCAGTTCATGCGCGATTATTGTTTAGAGCGCTGTAACGTACAGTGGCTGCGGTTGGTAAGTGGCGTGACATTGGTTATTCTAATCAGTAATTCATATTTGAGTTTCATTTCTGGTATTCGGGTCTCGGAATAGAATCCTATCATGTGAGAAAGTTTGTTAGTGGTGCCAGGAAAAGAAATGCCCAGAAAGAAGCAGCTTAATATGCGAAGAAACTGCGAAAAATGACTTCGTATTTTACGAAGAAAGGCTGCTCCACTGATATCGATAGCGAAAGTTGTACTGAACCACGACCTCCTGCACCTACTTCTTCTACAGAATATTTGACAGGTTCCGGTGAATCTGAAATTGTTGTGGAGCTATGGTATGTAAAAGAGGCGTAGCTGAATGCGAGTGTTAACCCAGGCGATCGTAAAACCGAAACAGGTGATAGTAATACAGTGAATTAGTGAAGTCGTCAATGTAATGAAAAGAAAACGCAAAAGAAAGAATTCGTGGAACTGTGTTTAACGAAAAGTTTAGACTATTCTAAGAAGAAATTAGATGGTATTAGTAAATCTGAAATCGTCCAAAAATGACAAAAAGGTACGCATCCAAAAACTTAAATTCGGAAAACTCATATATGTAGAGGAAAAGAAAGAAAACAGCTGTTGGTTTTCGAATCTACAGGAAAGGTACTTTGTATTTTCTGTAAATTATTTAGTGAAATTATGGAGTTATGCAATATGTGTACTCCATATTCAACCTCTAGGCTCTCTGATGGAAGAATGGAGAAGAAAAAGTGACTTCTCATGAAAACAGCGCTAATCATTGCAAAAAATCAGTGACATTCTAACATTCTGCGTGGTGTCTGTCTGTTTTAAGTCGTGTCTCCCTACCACTTTCGCGCAACGACGCTCTGAGCGTGTTTTTTAGGGAATTGACTAGTTTGACCCTGGGACCTGTTGCTGGTAAGGAGACGCCAGACCACACATGACATGTAGAGTTCAGAAGAGTTCAGTGAGACTAGCAATGATATAACCAAATACTTAACGATTTCAGCGACAGCTCCACTGCACTCCCTGTACAAGAATCTTAATACTAACTAAATTTAGTGGAAGGGGTTCAAGGCTTTCCTATTTTTAGTTAGCTGGTAAAATAACGTCGAAAAAGCAGTTAAGTTTACCATTGGAAATTTTATTCTACTCACAAAACATTGTTTATAAATTGCACTATTGATAAAAGGAAATGTTTTAATACAGGATGATAAAAACCAACTGCGTTCAACAAAAATGTGAACGAATATCCCCTGAGTGGGTTTCCAAGTTCTACAATGGATCGAAGGATGACCTATGCCAAATCACATCTATAATACAGGTTTAAATTAAGTTTCACAAAAGAGAAAACTATCAAAATGGTCTACAGTGACCCTCAATTATCATTAATTACCTATCTAACTTGTCGTAAGTTACAGTGGCTGATGTGGCTTCTCAATAATTATATAACAGAAAAATCATCGCGTTTGAGATTTTAACTTACGTAGCAAATGTGAATACCATGAGCTTTAATTGACGATCGACACTAGTATTACGCAAAACGGGGGTGTAACAGATGAGACTTCTGCAGTTCTGAGTGAAGCTTTATGCGCTGTTATGCGGCATCACGTGCGTTCATTACCTTGTCGTTGGTTAGGCAGCTTCAGGGGGGCAGCGGGCGGCGCAGCTCCACCTTCGCCGTCTCGGAAGCTACTCCTTTCTAACTTCTCCTTACTACAATTTACCGAAGTTGCTTTAAAAAAAACTATCTGGCTGTGTTTTCATCTGACCAATCAGGGTCTCAATGTTAACCTTAAGCTCCGCCTACAAAAATTCTGTCTGTCCAATGAGAAACGTTATACTCTTCGTGGTGGGGCAATGTGTTTAACGTTTGCAACGTAACGGAAACGCGAAAAAGTCTCACGCTAAAACTTGCAGATGGTGTGGCCCTTTTAGTGTTATCGTAAGATCTATAATGTTCTTATGGAGGGCTCTAGCTTTTAACATGGGCTAGGGGGTGGTCCTGGCAGTTAGCTGGCGACGTGGGTGTCCGTCCCTTATCGTAGGGTCTTCTAGCTTAACACGGTTCTGCTCTCGGCTTCTGTTCTCGTTTCTCCCCTCAGAACTACGGCTGTCTCACGGTGGGAAGGTATGACATGCATTTAGGCATTCTTGTGTTAGTCTGTGGTATTCCATTTGGTCACTCGTTACTCATATTACTTTGGTTAATTTAATGTCACGATTTATTCGGAGCTATGTGACATGCTACTGGATTTGCTTATCATGTCAGGGTTTTCATGGAAGGCGTTGGATTTGCCTGACACCTTACATATCACCACCCTTTGAACTTAATTTTTGCACTGAATTCAGGCAATGATTGAATCGTTGTCTAAGTCAGTCAAAAATTATTCCTTTATCTAAATTTTGTTGCCTACTGTTCAGCCACGTTATTCTGGTTCTATGCTACTTTGTATTACTAATTTATATTTTTATATTCTTCCACATTATTCTCAAAATTATGTTTATATTGACAAGAGAAGAATATTTTTATGCTATTATTATTATTATTATTATTTATTTTTAATTATTTTCTTTCTTTATTTAAGTGTGAAGTTTGTTATTCAAGAAGTTTGTTATCGAAAGTGAGGAGTCTTTCACATAGATTTTCTTAGAAATATAGTTTTTTTTATAAATGTAGTAATTAAGCAAATCTATTCCTAACACTTTTTCTAAATATCATGTACAAGTAAAATGTTTTTGTTTCTAGACACTCATTTCAACATTGTTACACTAACAAATAAGAATTATTTCCAAGAATTGCTTTGACAAAGAAATACACATACACAAGTGTTGAGATATTATCCTAACAAATGGTACAAATGTTAAAATAAAGGGAAAACATCCAACAAGATAATTTTTTATTCTTTGGTTTTATAAGGAGAAAATAAGTAAAATATAGTTATTCTTTTATTTTTATGAGGAGAAAATAAGTGGCATATAGTTTTAGTGTTTATTATGCCTTACTTTTCTTTTTTATATACTGTCCATTTCAAAACTAATGACTTATTTCTATCGACAGTCTATTTTGTACTTAAGTCCATAGTCGATGACTGTTATTTTGTAGTTTATTAACTGTCTGGTGTGTTTAATTTATTTAGTTTTTCACACATTTCTTTTGCACAATTCCTACACGATGTAATTTGATTTCACACATTCACACAATCCTATGAATGTTTAAGCATGAGGTTGCCGAATGTTTTTGCACGAAGGTGATGGACTTGAGCGAGATGGATGTGGGCAAGTATTTGATGTACAGCTTCGTTCATCATTCCTTGTTGGCTTTGTAACAGTGTGTTGCTGTTGTAGAGGTCCCATAATGGAATGGAGCAATGAGTGCTGAATCTCGTTGTTTACTGGCTTTGTATGCGTGATAGTCATCGTTATGTGTCGCTGAAAGCGGTCGTTTTTTGTAGTAATACTTCACAGACGACTAGTTTACAATAGGATAGGGATTTGGGAAGGTATGTCGTCTATTCTTCACCCATCTTCTTTCTTGGTCTCACTCTTGTGAATCTTCAACTTCTGTTCTTCCTGATTTTCCTCTGCTTCTTACTTGATTCTTGGTTCTTCTCTGGGCAGGATATGGAAATATTTATTGATAACTAGTCGCTTTGAAGTTCTCCTCTTAGTAACGGTTTGATAAATTGTTTGGATGTGTCATTTTTACTTTGTGGAAGTTTTCTTCAGTTTCGTTCATCAGCGTGCTGTTTAATAGCAGTAGTCTGACTTTTACACATATTTTTTGCCAGTGGTGGCTTGCCCAAGCGGTCTTCTCGTCGGGCCATTTTTTGATTGCTCCACTGAGTGGGGGCGTTCCAAGACCCTTCTGGTGTTCAGTGTCTTGTCGTGTCTCTGCAGGGTTCCGCCACTCTGTGGTTCCGTGTTCTGTCCCAGCAGGGTTCCGCCACCCTGTGGTTCAGCTTGGCAGCAGATTTATTTACTGCCCACTTCCGCTACAAGGGCCTTCTGTCGGTCTCACTGTCCTTTCCCTTCTCTAGACGCTTCTGCCTTGTAGGAATCGTGCCTTGCTAATTATGTCCTTTTCTTTCTTGATACTTCTCTCGTTGCAACTAGTGGGTCGTTGCATCTGGTCTTTGCTGGATTTTTTACAATGGTTCTTACAAAAAGTTTTACTTATAATCATCTAACATATGTCTAGTACGTACATTGTTTTACGCTTTCTTAAAAAGCTTTACAAATTTCGGCACCCTTTCCATGTTACAATTCCAAGATATTTTGAGTCTTAACTTCTACAAGAATCTTCAAATTCGTTTTTTATTTTTGTGAAGTGTCGTGGTGTATAGCATTTTAGTATTTCATGCTGTTAGACTATCTACGTTTTATCCCTTCACCTTAATCTATGGTACTATTGGTGTTATTTTTGTTTTTATTTTTATTGAAACTACTTTCTTTTTCCCACCTTCCTCTCTCTTCATTCTTCTTTCTGCTGACGATCTTATCTGCAACATAACCATGAAATTTTGTGCTGATTATTTACCAGTAATAAAATTAATCTTCAAACTTGTACTGAAATGTTTAATACTACCAGTCTTAGGTAAAAATACCTCTGCTTTATCTCGTAAAATACCCTCTAATTCTCTTTTACTGTGTTCGGAAATACCTTGAACTTCTTGCAATTTTTCGTCGATTTCTTTATGGACTTCTAACATGAGTTGAGGCGATTCCCCTTTTTGTGCATACCATTCTAATTCTTCATCCTCTTTATCTCGCATCATTCTTAATTGTTCGTTTATAACTGGTATTTCTTCTAATTTTAGCTTTTGCTCAAAGAGAAGTGTGACATTCCCGAATGTTACGCTACCTTTCCCCATATCTATTATCGCTCGTCTCTCATTTAAAAAATCTGCACCTATAATCAAATCTACAGTTAGTTTAGGTATAATCACGAAGTTGGCTTCGATCTTTTGGCCTTGGCTCGAAAGAGTTAACCTTGTTTGTCTCGTAACTTCCACAGCATCATTTCTAATAGGACCTCTTACTTTAATCTTATGTGTTTTCAGAACTGGCAACTCCTCATTGGCATTACACTGCATGAATAAATTTTCTGAGACCGCAGTCAGTTCGTTTCCGTTATCAATTACAATATTGACTGGGATATGCTTTGCCATGGCCTTCACAATTGGTTGAATTTGAAAGGGTTGGTTCTGTTCTTCTTCTTCCTGCATCAACGAATCCTCCACTGAATCATACATGAGTCTTTTCAGGAATTTACCTTGTGATTTCGAACTTTCTGTAGGAAAAGCTTCGACTGCTACTTCTCTCTCTTTTATTTCCTCTTCTCTATATCTTCCTTCATTTACGCTTTCTTCAACGTCCTCTACTTTTTCCTCATCCTTGTCTATCTTCTCCTTCTTCGTCGCTACTTCCACATAATCGAGTCTAAATGCTCTAATTATCGCTTCATAACTTCCTTCATTATATACGTTGGGTTGTGTGCCCACTAGTAATTTATTTTCAACTTCTGTCGACTGCGCATTATCCTCATTGAATTCCCTTTCCCTGGTTTCCATCTCAAATAGCTCTGCAATACTCATTACTTCATACTTTCCTCCTACATTCGTTGTGCATGCCTCTGGTAATTCATCTTCCTCGTCAGTATTCTCCCAATTAATTTCGTCCCAACTCGATGTTGTTATTTTCCTGTCTTCGTTTTCATCTGGTCCCTGTGGATTTATTTCTTACTTCTTCTCTTCTCGTGATAAGGTATTTACTTCTCTGTTGAAGGGGCTGCAATTGTCCTGGGTCGGTGCGTCATTCTCTTTGGCATGGGTGCTTAGCTGTCAACTCGAACGTTTATCGGGGTTTGGTGGTCTTACCTCCACCTCTTCTATATGTATTCTCTTTTCTTGCTCCGCTTGTTGATATTGGTTTCTTTGTTGATAATTTGTCGGTCTATTGGCGCTCCAATACCCGTTCCGGTTGTCGTTATTCCCTCTGTAATAGTTGTTGCCGTTCCTGGCTGAATTATAGTTATTGCCATATTCTCTTCTAAATCCATAACCGGTTCTTTGTTGAAATCTATTGTCGTTCCTTGGTGCGAAGTTATCACGTGGTTCGTAATTATTGTTTCTTCGCACTGTGTCTTGTGGATTCCACTGCTTTTTGCTTTCGTTTTCACGTGCGCTTCGTCTTTTTCTTGCGTCATCTTCCGAAAATATGAACTCTAGTTCCTTTAGAATACCTTTAAATGCTTCGACGTCATTGCCTCCGCGACCTACTAATGATTGCTGGTATTTCAAAGGTAACTTCATTGTGCATAACTTAATCAACTCACCGTCACTGTATGGTACATGTAAGCATTGATTTTTCTTTGCCATTAATTCGAAAAATTTCACGGGACTCTTCTCTCCTGAATTTTCAAAATATGGGTTCTGTAATAATTCGTACTTCATTCTGTTCTGTGTTTCGCTGGACCAATATCGTGAGAGAAACTTCTCTCTGAAATCTTCGTACGATCGGCATGTCGCTGCAACATTCTGCATGGTTTCTGCGACTGTTCCTGATATGTGTGCACATATAAAGTCTAATTTGTGTGCTAGCGTCCAGTGTTCTGGAAATCCTACTCGGAATTGGTCAATAAAAGTTCGTGGATGTAATGAGTTTCCTTCTCGAAAGTGTTGAAATTTTCTGACTGTGAGGAAATGATCGTTGTCGTACTTCGTCATAGTTCCATATGAAATTCGCGACTCTTCGCCACTTTTGTTTCTGATCATTTCTCCCGTCGTTCTTTCCGGTTGTGGTAGATCCATTGGATATTGTCCATTGTAACTTTCGCCTACTCTTGCGTAGTATCGTTGGAGTGGTACGCAATAATTTTCTTCCATCGGTTGTGAACGTGTAGCTGAATGCATTGCACTGTACTCTTCGCGACCTGGCTTTCCATTGTCAGGTATTGGTTCGGTATCTTGTCTGGCTAACCTTGCCGCTTCATTGCACGATCCAAACTGTCTTGAAACGTACGTTTGTGGTTCCGCATGTGTTTGTGGTGCCGTTTGTTCATCAAGAATTTCGAAACGTGTTTGTTGCGGTGGAGGCTGTCTGATTTCACGTATGTTACTTTCCGCCTGTGATTGGAATCGAAAATGCATGATATCTTCGTTCATTGCTTGTTTTTCCGGTGCTGTTACACATACGGTTGTGGTTGCAGACTCAGTGCTTGTTCGATCCTGTTCACTACGCTCTTCAATGGTTTGCAACAACTCTGTTCGCAATTTCTGAAATTGTCGCTTCGTTTGCTCTTCTATTTTGACTATGCGGTTATCGTATCTTTTCAGCGCTGCTTTTGTGATACGTTTGCGTAACACATTGTTTTCAACAATTTCACGCGCTGTACCTACTGCTTGTCTAGTAATTTCGTTTATCTGTTTCTCTAGTTTCTTGACTTCTCCCTGGGTGTTGTTACGTAATGTTTTGATCTCGTCCTGAATGTCATTACGCAATGTTTGTACGTCCACTTGTACCTTGTCAATGTCTGTTCTCAATTGATTGTGACCTGTTATTACGTTTCCTATCACTTCTCGAGATTCTTTTGCCTCGTCTTCAATATGACTTATGTGTAACTGAATTTTTTTGTTTTGTTCTTTAATCTCACGCATTTGTCTCGTGGTTTCTGCATTCTGAAATTGAATTTGGTTCGCTATGTCTTTATTTTGCCTTGTCATGGTTTCCTTAATTTGTTGTAATAATTCTGCCAGATTGGTGGGTCCTATTGCGTTTTCTTCCGACGTCCTACGCTCTGTGTTTTCGCCCAAGTGTTGGTTCGCAACCGATTGCATTGAACTGTGCTGTGACACGTTTCTGCTCGCATTCCTTGTACTCTGTGGTGAGGGAACTCTGATTACTTGTACTATGGGTTCTACGTATTCAAGACGCAAGTTAGAATCCTCATCGACTGTCTCTCGACTTTCCTGCCCCTCTGTCGTATGCTGACTTACGTTTTCTATGTCTTGACGTAAATTATCCTCGTTATGGTGCGTTATATGTCCTATTTCTCGCGATGCTGCTTCGTCTGTTGTACTGTCCTCTATTCTCTGTCCATTTTCATGCTGGGTCTCTACTTCAATTCGGTCAAGGTCTCGATCTGCCATTGCTAATCTTTCCGAATCCCTTATTTTCTGTTTTAAAAGCAATTCACGCCCCCTACTTCGAGTCAACATATGCTCATACGATCTCACGCGTTTCATAAACTTTTTGTTCACACGACTTGACACTTATTACACCCAAGAATGACAATCCATTCACTTACCTGTTGGGTCAGAACCAACTTGTCAAGGATGTATTCGCCACCTGTGCGCTTGCATTGAGGAGAAAACCTAATTCTAACAATTTTTAAAATTCATAACTTTATTATGCTATTGTCTCTGCTAGAATGTCTCACTTTCTATTGAATACTTTCTTACTATCTATCGCTGCAATTACTGTTTTCAACTATTTATGTCTTTCAAAAATTTTTTTTTATTACGAAAATTTTTAACAGGATAATTTTCTGACCTAGTTAGGCATGTGGTCGACCTTCAATCATGGCATTTTACCATCCTGGCAGGGTCGCCATTCTCCAACATTCTGCGTGGTGTCTGTTTGTTCTGAGTCGTGTCTCCCTACCACTTTCGCGCAACGACGCTCTGAGCGTGTTTTTTTAGGGAATTGACTAGTTTGACCCTGGGACCTGTTGCTGGCAAGGAGACGCCAGACCACACATGACATGTAGAGTTCAGAAGAGTTCAGTGAGAGTAGTGATGATATAACCAAATACTAAATAATTTCAGCGTCAGCTCCACTGCACTCCCTGTAAAAGAATCTTAATACTAACTAAATTTAGTGGAAGGGGTTCAAGGCTTTCCTATTTTTAGTTAGCTGGTAAAATAACGTCGAAAAAGCAGTTAAGTTTACCATTGGAAATTTTATTCTACTCACAAAACATTGTTTATAAATTGCACTATTGATAAAAGGAAATGTTTTAATACAGGATGATAAAAATCAACTGCGTTCAACAAAAATGTGAACGAATATTCCCTGAATGGGTTTCCAAGTTCTACAATGGATCGAAGGATGACCTATGCCATATCACATCTATAATCTAGGTTTAAATTAAGTTTCACAAAAGTGAAAACTATCAAAATGGTCTACAGTGACCCTCAATTATCATTAATTACCTATCTAACTTGTCGTAAGTTACAGTGGCTGATGTGGCTTCTCAATAATTATATAACAGAAAAATCATCGCGTTTGAGATTTTAACTTACGTAGCAAATGTGAATACCATGAGCTTTAATTGACGATCGACACTAGTATTACGCAAAACGGGGGTGTAACAGATGAGACTTCCGCAGTTCTGAGTGAAGCTTTATGCGCTGTTACGCGGCATCACGTGCGTTCATCACCTTGTCGTTGGTTTGGCAGCTTCAGGGGGGCAGCGGGCGGCGCAGCTCCACCTTCGCCGTCTCGGAAGCTACTCCTTTCTAACTTCTCCTTACTACAATTTACCGAAGTTGCTTTAAAAAAAAACTATCTGGCTGTGTTTTCATCTGACCAATCAGGGTCTCAATGTTAACCTTAAGCTCAGCCTACAAAAATTCTGTCTGTCCAATGAGAAACGTTATACTTTTCGTGGTGGGGCAATGTTTTTAACGTTTGCAACGTAACGGAAACGCGGAAAAGTCTCACGCTAAAACTTGCAGATGGTGTGGCCCTTTTAGTGTTATCGTAAGATCTATAATGTTCTTCTGGAGGGCTCTAGCTTTTAACATGGGCTAGGGGGTGGTCCTGGCAGTTAGCTGGCGACATGGGTGTCCGTCCCTTATCGTAGGGCCTTCTAGCTTAACACGGTTCTGCTCTCGGCTTCTGTTCTCGTTTCTCCCCTCGGAACTACGTCTGTCTCACGGTGGGAAGGTATGACATGCATTTAGGCATTCTTGTGTTAGTCTGTGGTATTCCATTTGCTCACTCGTTACTCGTATTACTTTGGTTAATTTAATGTCACGATTTGTTCGGAGCTATGTGACATGCTACTGGATTTGCTTATCATGTCAGGGTTTTCATGGAAGGTGTTGGATTTGCCTGACACCTTACAACATGGTTTCTGCGATCGAAGAACGAAAAACGTGTCGACAGTGAACTGCAGCATATGACTAAAGCGGAGAAAAATTATTAGCAAAAAGTGCTGCGGCACGGAGTAGAAGTGGTTAAACATTTGGCAACATGGGGACTTCCTTTTCGTTATCATAACAAAATTTTTGGTTCCTTAAATGATAGTAACTACATAGGTTCCCTTGATCTAGCTACTCATTTTAACCCATGTTTGAAACAACACATCCAAGAGCATGGGTCTAAAGATCGCGGACATCCTGCATATTTGTCAAAGAGAATTTGTGGAGAATTAATTCGTCGACCTTATGGGAAACAGGGTATTGAGTAAAATAGTTGGAGAAATTCGAACAGAAAATGGTACAGGCTAGTCGGTTCAAAGTTCGACACGGCACATGAAGACCAACTAGCTGTTGTAAGAAAGTATCGGTTCGAGTGAAGACTCCACGAAAGATATTTGTGTATTGTTTCCTTACACAGTCATAGGGGAAAGTCTTGAGACAGTTATCCTAGATCTCATTGGCAAATAGAGTATTAGGACAGAAGATTGTCGTTTGCGATCATATGACAGTGCCAGTTACACGAGTGAGAATTATTCATGTGTAAGTGCAAAGATAAAGGAATTGAATTAATTAGTATTTTACGTGCCATGTGTCGCGGACTCTTTAAGCCTCGTTGCCCAAAGCAATGCAAATGAATACTTAGAACCATCTAAATTATTTTTCAAGTTTTGCAACGACTATATGATTTCTTTGTAGCTTCTACTTGTCGTTGGCACATTCTTGTGAAGAACACTGGGAGTTTTAAGACATTGTCCTACACTAGATGGTTTTGTCGTGAGGAAGCAATACCAGGTGTTCGACAGAATTTCGAGGCCGTATACTTGTCAATTGAAGAAATTGTCAGGAACAAAGGAGAAAAGGCGAAGACAAGGAATGATGTTGAATCGCTTTATAAAAAGCTAAAGAAACTGGAGACAGCTGTATTGGATGTTTCCTCGGATGACATGTTGTCTCGAGTGGACAAAATTAACAGTTGATTGCGAAAGCTTAAAATGGACTTAATCATAGGGTGTCAAGCGTTGCAATCATTGATTCCGTTATTCAGACGTTTTAGAGAAAATTTTTACGAATATGAAAACCAAGCTAGAAGCTTAAATAATCATGTGTATCAAGAATTCAGTGTCGAAAGGAAAGGCAAAATAAGAGGATTCCCTGTTAGAGAAAAATTCGTAGAATTGAGCGGACGTGATAAAATTCGTGTGGCACTTATTAAAGCTGCAGAACTAGAAAAAGAAGACAAGTACTGCGAAGTAGTCGATTTTTCCGACGTCTGACAAACAATATACTGAAGTAAGAAGCTAAAAAACTCTTAACGGAAACTTCAAAACTTTATGGAAAATATTGAGTCGATCTAGATGAAGGAAGTTTCCGTTCTGAAATTCTTCATTTCTGTGAA
The DNA here is from genome assembly GCF_021461385.2 of Schistocerca piceifrons. Taxonomy (NCBI): domain Eukaryota; kingdom Metazoa; phylum Arthropoda; class Insecta; order Orthoptera; family Acrididae; genus Schistocerca; species Schistocerca piceifrons. Next base: position 333,684,737 of record NC_060149.1, read on the forward strand.
TATTTGTTGTGTTCTATCATAGAAAAGGCAGCTAACGTTTCACCAGTCAAATCATATGAATTAATATAAGAAAATGCTCTTGGCAATGTTTTTCCATATGTAGTTATTTCTCACCGGATTTTCTTCTCAATACCAATCTCGAATTGTGAAGCTAATAGAGGATTCTCTAAACTAGGCAATCTCACGAACAAATCAAGTGCTACAATGCAAGAAGAACGTATTCCCGTCCTCGCCTTGTTGTCAAGTAAACATAAGGTGACGAGTTTTATAGATTTCCAAGATGTGGTAGAGGACTGCGCTAGGGAGAAAGCTAGGAAAAGAAAGTTTTGAGGTACTCATTTTTTATTTATTACATTTATATAATAGAGTAACTTTTTGTGTGTTTTATGCATTTGGAAATTCCATTAGATACAGTATCATCTAATGGCTGCCGTGATTGATGTCGGAGAACTGCGTATGTTCCTTTACCTTTCCTAATGTATTTTTACAGAAATGTACAAGGCCTGTGTGAAGTCAGCAGGTGCCATATGGATTTTCTGCCCCAGAACCACGACTTGGGTTAACATGGCGCTGATCTTTACACAGATAAAAGTTGTTTACAGACCATGAACATGAAACAGCCAATCACAGGTTAGTCATCTTGGCTGTGCAAAAAACTGTGTGGATGCTCTGAATTTTTTGCGCCATGGTCAAGAGTATTTATCCAAAAAAGTATGTAAGTTTTTCTCATCAAAAAGGGATTTACAGACATTAAAATGAAACAGCCAATTACAGTTTAGTCGTCTTCAATGTGCACAAAAGAATCTGATTGATATGAACTGTTTGGCACCATATTCAAATGTATTTATTTAAAAAATTGCATCACGCAGCATTTCAGTATGTACAGAGTTAGATTTCTGCACCTGACTGGTGTAAGCCATAATGGAGCCTCAAATTAATTATATATCACATTTAAATTGTTCAACGATGCTTCTCAAGTATCATAAGGCAGGCACGCAGCCGTCGGTAAGACTGAAGTCACTGACTGAGCATTTTGCTTGTTTCGCCGACTCTCGTATTGCTGACATCCTGTATATTTGACTCTCGGCTTGGCGTAATATGACACACACGCCGCATCATCCATGAGCCCTACAGATGATCTAACTTACAGTTTACATTGAAGTTGTTGGTAAGAATTGGCAAAGTAAACAATGTTATTCCTGCACCTAAATTCGCCAAAATCGATGTCGAAAATTGATATCAAGTTAAGTTAAACGTAAGAGCGACATAGAGCTATGGTATTAGCTTCATCTTAGAGTTCAACCTGTTAGTTAAGTCCGGATGTCACACTATGGAAAATACATGACATTTCGATGGAACAGCATACTGAACAGTAGTAATTCACATTTGTATAGGTAAGAATCAATAGTTGCTATGCTTTCAGTGTCATACAAACATTATAGAGAGTCCATACCAAGACATTACCTTTATCCAGCGGCACAAAACGTTTGCGAACTTCGGCTGATAATGCCAAACATTACAGTGTACTATCAATACACATTCATATAGGTAAGGAACGAGTGCAGTTGCATCCGCCAAAATTTATATCTGAAATATGATTGTCGACTCTCAAATTAAGTGCCCCATGTCCTTACCAAGTCGCAATTATCTGTATAATTCTTATATGACAGTACAAATCACATGTAACCCGCTAAGCAGATACTTAACAGTTCCTCATAAACCCAAACGAGAGTGATGTACTATTTGTCAAAAATATGCAATCACACATTCACCCACACACTTGCCTGTTTAATTTAAATGGTCTGTAAAGTACTAGCCACTGACTGGATGACAGGCGATAGGGTGTGTCGTGGAAGTGTTACGCAGCACAACCGGGGTAACTCTCACAACTTGTATTTGTGATTCGTCACTCCACACAACGTTTTTCCACTGTTCAATCGTCCAATGTTTACACTCCTTACACCAAGCGAAGCGTCGTTTGGCAATTACAGGCGTGATGTGTGGCTTGTGAACAGCCGCTCGGCTATGAACTCCAAGTTTTCTTACCTCCCACCTAACTGTCATAATACTTGCAGTGGATCCTGACGCAAGTTTGCAATTCCTGTGTGATGGTCTGGATAGATGTCTGCCTATTACACGTTCCGACCCTCTTCAATTGTCGGCGGTCTCTGTCAGTCAGCATACGAGGTCGGTCTGTACGTTTTTGTGCTGTACGTGTCCCTACACGTTTCCACTTCACTATCACGTCGGAAACAGTAGACCTAGAGATGTTTAGGAGTGTGGAAATCTCGCGTACAGACGTATGACTCAAGTCAGACCCAATCAGCTGACCACGTTCGAAGTCCGTGAGTTCCGTGGCCGGCCGCGGTGGTCTCGCGGTTCTAGGCTCTCAGTCCGGAACCGTGCGACTGCTACGGTCGTAGGTTCGAATCCTGCCTCGGGCATGGATGTGTGTGACGTCCTTAGGTTAGTTAGGTTTAAGTAGTTCTAAGTTCTAGGGGACTGATGACCTAAGATGTTAAGTCCCATAGTGCTCATAACCATTCCGTGAGTTCCGCGGAGCGCCCCATTCTGCTCTCTCACGATGTCTAATGACTACCGAGGTCGCTGATATGGAGTACCTGGCAGTAGGTGGGAGTACAATGCACCTAATATAAAAAAACGTATGTTTTTGGAAGTGTCCGGATACTTCTGATCACATAATGTGTACATAATACACACACACACACACACACACACACACACACACACACACACACACAAACTGGTACACCTGCCTAATATCGTGTAGGGCCCGCGCTTGTACGCAAAAATGCCGCAGCATGACGTGGCTTGGACTCGAATAATATCTGAAGTAATGCTGGAGGGAACTGGCACCGTGAATCCTGCGGGGGCTGTCCATAAATCCATAACAGTATGATGGGGTGGGGATCTCCTCTGAATAGCACGTTGCAAGGCATCCCAGATATGCTCAATGATCATCATGTCTGGGAAGTTTGGTAGCAGCGGAAGAGTTTAAATTCGGAAGAATGTTCCTGGAGCCACTCTGTAGGAATTCTGGGCGTGTGGAGTGTCGCATTGTCCTGCCGGAATTGTCCAAGGCTGTCGGAATGCACAATGGACATGAATGGATGCTCATAATTGCGTAATCAAACAGGATACTTACGTACGTGTCACTTATCAGAGTCGAATCTAGACGTATCAGGAATCTCATATCACTCCAACTGCACACCGCCCAAATCATTACAGTCCCCTGCTGAGATGCAGGTTTCATAGATTCATGGGGTTGTCTGCACACCCGTACACGTCCATCCTCTCGATACAATCTGAAGCGAGACTCATTCGACCTGGCAACATGTTTCCAGTCATTAACATGTCAGCCTGCAAGACCCTGACAATAACATAGGGTGGGATTATTGATAGTTGGGAGCTTCATCGTAACGGCGTTATGGGGCCCCTTAGGGACATGGATGCCAAGAAGGGAAAGAAAACCAATGTGCACTCCGTGTGCATACCGGGTGGGGTCATTCCAGATGTGGAACGGGTCCTCTCAGATGCCATGAAGAGCATAGGGTGCAGCCAACTGCAGGTGATTGCTCACGTCGGTACCAATGATGTGCGTCACTTTGGATCAGAAGAGATTCTCTCTGGTTTCGAGCATCTAACAGAAGTGGTAAACGCTGCCAGTCTTGCTTGCAAGATGAAAGCAGACCTGACTATTTGCAGCATAGTCGACAGGCCGATTGCGAACCTCTGGTACAGAGATGAGTGGAGGGTCTGAATCAGAGGCTCAGACAATTCTGCGACCGTGTAGGCTGCAGATTCCTCGACTTGCACCAAAGGGTAATTTGGTTTCGGGTTCCGCTGAATAGGTCAGATGTCCACTATACGCAGGAGGTGGCTACGCGGGTAGCAGCTGCTGTGTGGCGTGGACTGTGCGGTTTTTTAGGTTAGAGTGTCTCGGGAAAACACAAGAATTGCTTCAGTCAGAAAGGGTGCAGTCCGAACACAAGAAGAACGTAGCTACAGGAACCATCGGTACAACAGTTGTAAATTGTCGTAGCTGTGTTGGAAAGGTACCAGAGCTCCAGCGCTAATAGAAAGCACTGATGCTCAAATCGTTATAGGCACTAAAAGCTGGCTACAGCCGGATATAAGCTCAGCCGAAATTTTTGCGAAGAACCTAACGGTGTTCCGAAAGAACAGACTGAATACGATTGGCGGTGGCTTGTTTCTAGCTGTTAGAAGTAGTTTACATTGTCGCGAAAGTGAAGTAGATACTTCCCATGAATTAGTATCGGCAGAGGTCATTGCTGGCAACTGGAATAAAATAACAATTGGATCCTTTTACCGACCTCCCAATGCAGATGATACAGTTGCTGAAAGCTTCAAGGAAAACTTGAGTTTGATTTCAAACACGTATCCGACTCATACGATTATAGTTAGTGGTGACTTTAATTTACCCTCGATATGTTGTCGAAAATACATGTTTAATTCCAGAGGTACGCATAAAACATCATCCAAAATTGTGCTAAAAGCATTCTCCGAAAATTATTTCGAGCAGTTAGCTCATGAGCCCACGTGAATAGCAAACGGTTGAGAAAACACACTTGACCTGTTAGCAACAAATAATCCTGAGTTAATAAAGAGCATCAAAACCGATACAGGGATTAGTGAACACAGGAGATTGAACACTGTAACCCCCAAATCCTCCAAAAATAAACGAAAAATACACATATTCAAAAAAGCAGATAAAAATTCACTTAACGCCTTCCTGAGAGACAATCTCCACTCCTTCCAAATTAATGATATAAGTATAGACCAGATGTGGCTTGAATTCAGAGAAATAGTATCGGCTGCCATTGAGAGATTTATACCAAATAAATTAACAAACGACGTAGCTGATCCTCTGTGGTACACAAAACGGGTCAGAACACTGTTGCACAAACAACGAAACAAACATGCCAAATTTAAAGAGACACAAAATCCGCAAGATTGGCGATCTTTTACAGAAGCTCGAAATTTAGCACGGACTTTAATGCGGGTTGCTTATAACGGTTTCCACAACGAAACTTTCTCTCGAAACCTGGAAGAAAATCCAAAGAGATTCTGGTCGTATGTAAGTATGTTAGCGGCAAGAAGCAATCAATGCCTTCTCTGCGCGATATCAATGGAGATACTATCGAAGACAGTGCTGACAAAGTAGAGTTACTAAACACAGCCTTGCGAAATGCCTTCACAAAAGAAGACGAAGTAAATATTCCAGAATTCGATTCGAGAACAGCTGCCAACATGAGTAACGCGGAAGTAAATATCCTCGGAGTAGTGAAGAAACTTAAATCACTCAATAAAAGCAAGTCTTCTGGTCCAGACTGTATACCAATTAGGTTCCTTTCGGTGTATGCTGGAGCATTAGCTCCATACTTAACAAACATATATAACCGTTCGCTCGACGAAAGATCCGTACCCGAAGACTGGAAAATTGCACAGGTCACACCATTAGTCAAGAAAGGCAGTAGGAATAATTCACTTAACTACAGGCCCATATCATTAACGTGGATATGCAGCAGGATTTTGGAACAGATATTGTGTTCGAACATTATGAATTACCTCGAAGAAGACGGTCTATTGACACACAGTCAACTTGGGTTTAGAAAACAACGCTCTTGTGAAACACAATTAGCTTATTATTTGCATGAAGTGTTGAGTGCTGTTGACAAGGGATTTCATATCGATTCCGTATTTCTGGATTTCCGGAAGGGTTTTGACACTGAACCCCACAAGCGGCTTGTAGTGAAATTGCGTGCTTATGGAATAATGTCTCAGTTATGTGACTAGATTTGTAATTTCCTGTCAGAGAGGTCCCAGTTCGTATAACTGACGGAAAGTCATATAGTAAAACAGAAGGCCGGCCGGAGTGGCCGAGCGGTTCTAGGCGCTACAGTCTGGAACCGCGCGACCGCTACGGTCGCAGGTTCGAATCCTGCCTCGTGCATGGATGTGTGTGATGTCCTTAGGTTAGTTAGGTTTAAGTAGTTCTAACTTCTAGGGGACTGCTGACCACAGATGTTAAGTCCCATAGCCCTCAGAGCCATTTGAATCATTTTTTTAGTAAAACACAAGTGATTTTTGGCGTTCCCCAAGGCAGTGTTATAGGTCCTTTGCTGTTCCTTATCTATATGAACGGTTTGGAAGACAATCTGAGCAGCCATCTTAGGTTGTTTGCAGATGACGCTGTCGTTTATCGACTAATAAAGTCATCAGAAGATCAAAACAAATTGCAAAATGATTTAGAAAATAAATCTGAATGATGCTAAAACTGGCTGTTGATCCTAAATAACGAAAAGTGTGAGGTCATCCACATTAGTGCTAAAAGGACTTCGTTAACTTCGGCTACACGATAAATCAGTCAAATTCAACTCAATGCCTAGGAATTACAATTACGAACAACTTAAATTGGAAGGAACACAAAGAAAATGTTGCCGGGAAGGCTAACCAAAGACTGCGTTTTATTGGCAGGACACTTTGAAAATGTAACAGATCTGCTAGGGAGACTGTCGGAGTACATCGAAAACGTTCAAAGAAGGGCACCACGTTTTGTATTATCGCGAAATATGGGAGAGAGTGTCACTGAAATAATACAGGATTTGGGGCGGACATCATTAAAAGAAAGGCATTTTTTCATTGCGACTGAATCTTTTCACGAAATTCCAATAACAAACTTTGCCCTTCGATTGCGAAAATATTTTGCTAACACCGACCTACATAGGAAGAAACGATCACCACAATAAAATAGGGGAAATCAGATGCTCATACGGAAAGGTATAGCTGTTCGTCCTTTCCGTGCGCTATACGAGAGTGGAACAATAGAGAATTGTGAAGGGGTTCGATGAACCCTCTGCCAGGCACTTAAATGTTATATGCAGAGTATCCATGTAGATGTAGATAGATCAACAGCCCAATGTCGGTGTCGGCGGGCTCAGGCGAGGCGTAAAGCATTGTGTCGTGTAGTAATCAAGGGTAGGCTACACGAGTGGATCTTCGGCTCCGAAAGCCCATATCGATGATGTTTCGTTGAATGGTTTGCACGCTGAATATTATTGATGACCCAGCATTGAAATCTGCAGCAATTTGCGGAGATGTTGCACTTCTGTAACGTTGAACGATTCTCTTTGGTCGTCGTTGGTCCCGTTCTTGCAGGATCTTTTTCCGGCCTCAGCGATGTCGGAGATTTGATGTTTTACCTGATTCCTGATATTCCCGGAACACTCGTGGGGAAAAATTCCCACTTCATCGCTTTGAAGCTCACTTAAATCTTGATAACGTGCCATTGTAGCAGCAATAACCGATCTCACAACTGCGCCAGACACTTGTTGTCTTACATGGGCGTTGCCCAACGCAGCGCTGTATTCTGCCTGTTTACATATCTCTGTAATTGAACACGCATGCATATACCAGTTCCTTTGTCGCTTATACTGCAATTGGCTGTAAAATGTTTCTTGCTAGCGCCATATTGCATTGTTTAAACTTATGGCTTCACCATCCTGCATTATTTTTAAAATTCCCATCATCTTGACGAGATCGTGTATTCTAGGTTATTGGTGTCGCCATTGCCCCTGACATGTCGGCAACCTGCGGTATCACTGGCATGTGGTCGCTGTTTTGGATTGTGACATCAGTGGTATCGCATATTCTGTATCGCATTTAAGTGCAAAGTGCTCCAGAATATACACAGCATTCCTACCCTTCCTACTAGTATTGACACGTATCTTTTACTGACTCATGATTTGAAAATTGTTATTACTAGAAGTGACTTAGGACCGAAACATAGAGACTCATTTGCATTAGCCAACTGATGTGGGACGATTTGGCACTCCAGACTTTTAGAAAAATATAGGAAGAATACTTATTGATGGCTTGGGAACTATTCATGCTGTTTCTATACAGCTATGTAGTAACAACAAGTAAAAATGAATTAATTTTAACAAAATACCATAGGAAATTATTTTCAACTGAAATAACTACCTATAGCTCGAATAAGAAGACTGTGCATTGCACTCTTACATCGTTTCTATTTGTGGGTTCATATGGACTTATTCGCAAACTGTAAGCAGCTTAGCTTTGTAGTAAGATTTCTTTATCCGAAGTAGAAGGTCATTTTTGAGGAAAGTTCTTATAAAATACTCAAATGTTAATCAGTATGCGGTGCCATGACTCTACTGCATAGACTAACAGTCTCTTGCGACAATGTCTGCCTTTAGGCACACAATTTATCGTGCAGTATCCCATGATACTGCCCGATTCAACGTCATTAGTCCTGTAATAGCCAATGACAGTGCACGATTAAAGGTCATATTTGGACCACATCGCTTTGAATCCAGCCATTCTATTAATGAGCCATGTCTCATCGTCAACAGGCTATCGTGACAGCGTTATAACTATTGTTGAGCGACAGCGTTTGGTGTTCCTGAACACAGTACACGGCGATGGATAAGACGATATCGATATTCTGGAGAGTCCGTAAGACGAATTCATATTGTGTGTAACAACACCAGCAGAGGACTTCATATAACAGAAAAATTAATTTCTAAATGGTATTCTTTTGAAGAGCATTTCTGCGAGTTGTGTGTGGGTGGACATTTCAGAAGACAGGACTACAAAGCAAAAGTGTCTCCGTATCACAGCAAAATTACTTTCTAATTGCGGTTGTTTTGAAAAACATTACTGCTTTTTCCAGGTGGATTCATACTTCAGAAGGCCGGATTACAAAGCTAACATAGAACCTTCAAAGACAGGCTGCACGAGGAACATTTTAATGGAATGAGAAATCCGCAATGGAGATAATAAGCTTTATTAACGGAAATTGTCGTTACTCTCATAACGGTATGAACAGGAGTGGCTAATTGAAGGGCAATATCGGTCAAGTAAAAGCTTCAGAGACAAGAAAAATTAGCAGCTACTCATACACACAGTGAATCACCGAGACTTACACCGAAAATGTTGTGGAATGGAAAGTGCTATTGATGTGCGGCTTTCACAGTATGGATTGATTGTCAGGGGCCCGTACTGTTAGCCAATCAACAGATTGTAATAACACTTAGAATGTGAATTTTTCATGCAAACATACACTTTTTTAAACGGAACAATGGATACTGACATTAACAGACGAAAAATGGGGTAAGTTAGGATCTCAGTGGCGCTTGTTGCATGGTTCTGGTGCGAGTCGTTTATGAGATATCGTATTTTGAAAAATTCCCACACTGACACTTGTACAACGCATGTATTAAGACACACTAAAGAACAACACAACACAAGTGTAAGTCTGCAGGCTTTCGTGGCCGTTGTCTCTGAAGTTAAAATCTTCTGTGTGATTTTTAACTTCAACAATACAAGTACATACTGGTTGTGTGGATTCTGACCAGCAACGAGACAACTGATCATCATACTTTTTGTTCAAATGGCTACCGGCAGCGGCAATAAATGCTTCCATTCTCGTATGGAACGACTGCTGCACACGTGCTAGCATTTCAGCGGAGATGTCAGAGCGGGCTGCAGTAATACGTCATTGAATATCGTCGGGTGTAGTTGGTATGTCCTTCTAGACCGTCTTTCAGCTTTCCTGGCAGAAAAAAGTCTACAGGTGTCAAATCCGGGGAACGGAGCGGCCAAGGTATAGGTCCTCTGCGTCCAGCCCAACTATTTGGAAACAACGTGGAGACATGCTGTAGTACTTCGTGCTGTACACAATCATGATGGTACCACACGTTCCTCCTAGTCCGTAGAGGAACGTCTTCTAGTATCCGTGGAAGATGGTCTGTTAGGAGGCTGCGATGCTTGTGCACGTTCTGTGTTCCGTCTGTGAAAAACGGGCCTATGAGCTGATGGATCTCTACACCACACCACACGTTTACCTTTCTCCTGACGAAGCCAACGAAGATTGTCAACAGACCAGTAGTGCATGTTTCGAAGGTTTACCTTGCCATAATTGGTAAATGTGGTGTGGTGTCACCGCCAGACACCACACTTGCTAGGTGGTAGCCTTTAAATCGGCCGCGGTCCGTTAGTATACGTCGGACCCGCGTATCGCCACTATCAGTGATTGCAGACCGAGCGCCGCCACACGGCAGGTCTAGAGAGACTTCCTAGTACTCACCCAGTTGTACAACCGACTTTGCTAGCGATGGTTCACTGACAAAATACGCTCTCATTTTCCGAAACGATTGTTAGCATAGCCTTCAGCTACGTCATTTGCTACGACCTAGCAAGGCGCCATTACCAGTTACTATCATGTACCGTCAAGAGCGACGTTCACCATTAATGGATTAAAGTTAAGTATTCCACCAGCTACGTCCGTTTTTTCTAAATTATAATTTCCTAGTCCTGTTCCAGACCTCACGCCAGCCTGCGTGAGCTAAAACGCGTGCCTTTCGGCTTCCTCTAGTAACACGGTGTTGGCTCTCCTGCTAACCACAACATGTGGCTTTATTAATAAACTTTACAGGCTGAAGAGGTTGATAAATAATTTCCAAGTTGATTGACGCATGTTGAAATGTCTTACCGTATACATTGTACAAGAACGGACTGCATTCTTCCTACACTCTCCATACACCATGAGCATGTCGGCTTTTCTGCATTAGTAAATCCCGTCGCCCACTCATGATCTCCAGCTGGGACTGTCACACACTAACTGACTGGCAAGTTGCAGTGCACTCAAGCATATTGTAAGCAAACATAACAACAACGTACCTAGGCATTATGCAGCAAACAAGTGTCGGTGTGGAAACTTTTCAAATTGCCATATCTCGTAAACGATTAGCATTAAACTCCTGCAACAAACGCCACTGTCATTCTAATTTACCATATTGTTAATTTGTTAATATCAATAGGCATTGTTACATTTTAAAAAGTGTATGTTTGCACAAAAAGTACACTTTCCAAGTATTATTACAATCTGTTAACTGGCTAACACTACAAGCTCCTGACTACCAACCCATTCTGTGAAGATCGTCCATCAATAGGATTTTCCATTTCCAGCATATCTGATATTCAAGTGTCCGCCTGCTTAGCTGAGTGGTTTATACCAGCACGGTAGCTCAGCGTGCTCGGTGTCCTCTGTAATAAAAAACTGAGTGAACGGATAAACGATGAACTTGAACGGGTGCCCTGGAACGTCTGCCCCCGAACAAATGTAACGAACAAAATCGGATTTAAAAAAATTTAGGAAAACAGTGGTTCCGTGTTTGCCTCTCATGCAGCGGGCCCGTGTCCGATTCCCGGCCGGGTTGGAGATTTTCTGCGCTCGAGGACTGGGTGTTGTGTTGTCCTCATCATCATTTCATCCTCATCATCGGCAAGCGAGTCGCCAAATATGGCGTCGATTGAAATAAGACTCGCATTCGGCGACCGAACTTCCCCGGATGGGGCCTCCCGGCTGGCAATGGCATTCAATTTTTTTTTCTGTGCAAGTTCTGGGGACCCACACTATATGCCTCTGGCTGTACTTCGCTATTCGGTGTCAATAGAAGGGCAATCATCCATTTATGACATAGCTTGTTGGTCCATTCCGCAAGAATCGGAGCCTGTTGTCCTCAGACGTCTGGAGTGTCATGGAATCGTGGTGTTAAAAGTATGTTTACATTCTCGAGAGTCTCATGACGCACACTGTACGAGAAATACATCTTAAGCGGCGGGCGGGGAGGCACAAACTGGTCGCCTCAGAGTTCTCAGACCCTATCAGCTAGCTCTGTCTTTCGAGCGGGACCTAGCGGGGTAGCGCAGAGGTTAGCACACTGGACTCTCACTCGGGAGGATGACGGTTTAAACCGACATCCACCAATCCTGATTTAGGTTTTCCGCGATTTCCCTAAATCGCTCAAGGCTGGACGGTTCCTTCGAATGGACATGGCCGCTTTAGTTCTTCATTCTTTCCTAATCCAGTCTTGTGCTCCGTCTCTGGTGACCCTGTTGTCGACGGGACGTTAAACACAAATCTCCTCCTCCTATCGAGAGGACATTTGCAACTGCCAGGATTTTTAACAGAAATGTAGCTCAGAACCGGACGTGGAAGGCTATCATCGTCGTTTCTAATTGCAGCGGATGGCAGTTAATTAAGAGACTGAAGAAAGTATACAGGGGATACAGCCCAAATATGACCAGATGAATATTATATAATAAGCTGTATTCCTCTAGAATCTACCAAATATAGCCGATAGCCGCTTTCACCGACCTGAGAAACGACTGACATAAACAGATAGTAATCAATGAATGCAAGGATGAACATACATAATCACAAAAAAGACTTAAATGCTACCTCAAGTTTAAAGTACGAGTACAAAAAATAAGGTAAATTCATGTGAGAATCCTAACATATTATAAAGAGTACTGGACAGCGATCGCGGTGACAAAAAGAAGTGTTTGTGATGAGGTTCACCACATGGTGGAGAAGTGTGTATCCTCACTGAAATAGGACACATAGTCATGCTCGCCGATTGCAAACGGTGGTGCCTATAAGCGATCGACATTCCTACCGTCTGATCAATTTAATGAGCAGGCAAACATTACTCTGATCCAAGGAGGCAAGTGCAGAGAGTATATTGTGTCCGAATCGGAATCGTCTGCCTCCAATCGTTGGTATAAAAGTACCTGGCAAAATAAAACTTGGGAGGGGGGAGGGGGAAGGGGAAGGGATAGAGGGAGGGTGGAGGGGGGAGGGGGGTAGGTGGATTCCCTTTGAAGTTTTATGGCTTACGAACGTCCGCACACTGGTGTGCTTCAAGCCTCAAAGGTATGGGTAGTAACAGTTGCTGCACTGAGGTAGTGGTCAAGGAATATGGATTGGGGCTTAAAGAAACGAAGCTGTCATTTGCCCACAAAGATTTCCCCTCTTGCTATGACTCCAACAGATCCTCCGTTAAGTCAGGAATCAGTCTGTCTTCTCCAAACTTTTTATTCAGGGGTAAACTTGCGTTTAATATTTTGGGAACCTAGAAATAAAATTGATAACGTGATAACAAGTACACCAGGAAGTCAGCTGTTAAAAATGGGCCTGGAATATGTATTGATCTTTAATGATCTGTGGTTTCTTATGTGTCGCTAGTAGAGATGGTTAATAAAACAGTCAGATACAAACGAAAGGTTAACACATTAATAAGTTGATGTACATCATGTACACTTAAAAACTGAGATATACATAATTTTGTGCAGCTGTAGGCTCTTCTTAGATGCTGAGTTATAAACACTGAAGAGCCAAAGAACTGGTACACCTGCCTAATATCGTGAAGGGCCCCGCGAGCACGCAGAAGCGCCGTAACACGATGTGACATGGATTCGACTAATGTTTGAAGTAGTGCTGGAGGGATTTCACACCTCGAATCCAGCACGGCTGTCCACAAATCAATGAGAGTACGAGGGGGTGGAGATCTGAACAGCATGTTGTAAGGCATCCCAGATAGGCTCAATAACGTTCATGTCTGGGGAGTATGGTGGACAGTAGAAGTGTTTAAACTCAGAAGAGTGTTCCTGGAGCCACTATGTAGCAATTCTGGACGTGTGAAGCTTCGCATTGTACTGCTAGAATTGCCCACGTCCGTCGGAATGCACAATGGACATGAATGGATGTAGGTTATTAGACAAGATGCTTACGTACGTGTCACCAGTCAGAGTCGTATGTAGACGTATCAGGGGTCCCATATCACTCCAACTGCACACGCCTCACACCATTACAGAGCTTCCACCAGCTTGAACAGTCCCCTGCTGACATTCAGGGACCATGGATTCACGAGGTTTTCTCCATTCCCGTACACGTCCATTCGCTCGATACAATATCAAACGAGACTCGTCCGACCAGGCAAGATGTTTCCAGTCATCAACAGTCCAATGTTGGTGTTGACGGGCCCAGGCGAGGCGTAAAGCTTTGTGTTGTGCAATCATAAAGGGTACACGAGTAGGCCTTCGGCTCCGAAAGCCCATATCGATGATGTTTCGTTGAGTGTTTCGTTCGCTGACACTTGTTGATGGTACAGCGTTCAAATCTGCAGCAATTTGCGTCAGGGTTGCACTTCTGTCACGTTGAACGATTCTCTTCAGTCGTTGTTGGTCCCATTGTTGCAGGATCTTTTTCCGGCCGCAGCGATGTCGGAAATTTCATGTTTTACTGGATTCGTTACGTTCACGGTACACTCGTTAAATGGTCGTACGGGAAAATCCCCACTTCATCGCTACCTTGGAGATGCAGTGTACTATCGCTCGTGCGCTATATAACACCAGGTTCAAACTCACTTAAATCTTGATAACCTGCCATTGCAGCAGCAGTAACTGAGCTAAAAACTGTACCAGACACTGGTTGGCTTATAAAGGTGTTGATGACCACAGCGCCGTATTCTGCCTGTTTATATATCTCTGTATTTGATTACGCATGCCTATACCAGTTTCTATGGAACTTCAGACTATAATGAGTGTAATGTTCTTGACAGTAAAAGACCTTGAATGCTGATGCACAGTGATCGTTTCGGAATATTAGTAATTTTTAGTAGCGTCAGGATATATCGATGTATTGTCCTCACTGCAGTCTTCTGCACCAGTTTTTGTAATCTATAGATGAACTGTATCGGAGGAGAAGCTTAGAATTGCTGCTGCTTAAAAGACTCGCCGGCCAATGTGAATCGCATGCAGTGAAGTCTTTACAATGCCGCTACACCGATGGAGTGTATGCGTGGCGCTCTCCATCGGAGACTACGAGTGATGGAAGGGCGAACTCGCCAGGCGTTGCCCTGGCGGGGGATATCAGAGTTTCTCGTGTAACTGTGAATGGCACGCAGTGCATGGGGTGCAGTTGAAAAAGATGCAGTGAGTACCACCATATTCCTCCTCCTTCACCCGCCCCAAAATTGGGCACAGCCATCACGTAGTGGGGGTGCGGGTGCTAACAAGGGGGAGATTTTTCGAATGATGCTGATGATCGAGTTCGACGAGGCGTGATGGAAGATGGTGCCAACCAACACGCATTCCGACATTCGTCTTACGAACCACTGTGAACATCTGCGGAGAAACCGGAGGCAGGACGCCCATCCAACGGCACAGATGGGAGCAACATTGGTGCTGCTGAGGTCGCAGGAGAATGTAAAGCTGGTGCAGGCTCGTTGCTTGTGACTGCCATGCAGCAAACAGCGGTGGGTACGCCAGCTGCGGCAACGGCTGCTTAGGCAGCAGCCGCTGTGTAGGCGGGTGGGAGTCAGAACTATGACAGAGTTGTCGGAAGACGCATGCCCCCAAACTGGGTTACAGGCAGTGTGTCTGAAATTGAAAATCTAGGGCACTATTATCATAGAAACTTCGTTGTACTTCGTTGCGAAGTTAGTTTCGGAAACAGACTGGCGAGGGTGCATGAGATGCATCATCGTGCGGTGGCGACGACTATATAAGAGCTCTACTGGCGAAGTGTCGAGTGTAGGCATAGTGCCATAGGTGTTCAAAAATGACAACAAAGCATTTTGCCTCGAGTATGAAGCACGAAGTTTGGGCATCTGACCGGTGAAAGTGCAAACGAAATATTCAGCTTCATCGTTCAATTGAGGAGAGAACGCTGCCGTTTGGACATGATGAATTTCATTTGGTGAGAAAAATTGTTGAAATTCCGACAAAGAAAATTCTGTATCATCGTCGAAAACAACTTTCTGTGACAAACCTAAGCAAAAGTCAGAAGCGAGTGCTTTGATAATGGTAGCACTAGTAGTCGAATGTTCTAGGCTGACAAATGGATACGCGCTGCATTTACCGATGAAAATGAACCATTTTGAGTTCTAGGAAGGACCAGAAAAATCCGTATGAACATATTGCTAAGAACAGTGAAGTCTATGTGAACTGAAAAATTCTTGGCGTGGTGCTGCATGATTATCCTCGTATGCGCGGCAGCTGGTGGTCATGTCTTCTTTATGTTTATCTAGCCCGAGACATGTACAACACTGGCGCTCTAGCTTCTTACTTCAAACGGTTCCCCAAGGTCTTCTGTGCAACAATTTCAGCACATAGTTGTTGAAAACATGTGAGAATCAAGACTCGCGTTTGTTCTTTAGGTGAATGAAACAAAATTACACCATTCAGGAGACTAAGGCTGCTGCATCTGAGATTGATCTCGTATTATTTAATACTTGAGAAACTGTAGTGACTGATCGTGTTTAGGAGCCAGTGCAATCTGCGAAGAATCACTGAGAAAAGTTTACAGTGCTTGCGAATCAGAAAGACCAATCTGAAAACAAGAAACTTCTTATCCGGTGAAATCTGAATCGTTTCCGATAGCTAGGCGAGACAGTGTGTCTGCGTTTGCACACTGTGACAAAGGGCGATAAAGAATTTCATACTGGTCATTAGAAAGAAGAAGATTCCAACGTTGCAGCTTCTGTGCTGTACAATCAGGTACATCTTTTGCCGGATGAAAAAGAGCAGTCAGCGGCTTATGATCAGTCTCAAGAAAAAATTTTCTACCATAAAGATATTGATGAAATTTTGTAACAATTTATGGCTAATGCTTCCTTTTCCAGCTGACTCTAGTTGACTTTGGTCTTGTTCAACGTTCTAGATGCGAACGCTATGGGGCATTCCCTGTTGCCAAACCTGTGAGGTAAAACTCCCCCTATTCCATGTGATGAAGCATCAACTGCAAGAACTACTGGTTTTTGCGCATATAAATCCTTAACATATGGGAGAATAAGCAATGCTTATTTCAGTTTCTGGAAAGATTGTTTGGATGGCGCAGTCTACTTTAAAGGAAACTTTTTCCGCTGGAGACCATGAAAAGGAGTGGCTATTTGCGCTGCGTTCCGAATGAATTTGATATAGAATGTCAATTTTCCAATGACTGCTTGGAGATCTAGTGCATTGACAGTAAAATATAATCTCTGTATGATCTCTAAATGCTTCATAGCAGGACGAGAGCCATGGACGTCAATGTCATGTCCCAAATATTCAATGTCAGCATTGAAAAATGAACTTTTCTGTAAATTACACTTGATGACTGCGTATGTTAGAACTTGACATAGAGCTTCCAAATTTTGGGGATGCTCTTGCGGTGTCGGTCCATATACAATGATGCTATTTAAATAATTCGAACAGGGCGGAACATTCAACGTCACGTGTCCAAGAAAGCGTAGAAATAAGGCAGGACAGAGGTGCACCCCCAAAGAAAGGCGCTGATATTGATACAAATCGATGAGCATGTTAACCACCATATATCTTTTTGTTCCATCTGCTATGCAATCCATAGGTTCGTTAATATGTGGAAGCGGGAAGGAATCAATCACTGTTTCGGTGGTCACTGAAGCTTTAACGTTGACACAAAGTCCAATCTTCCCGTTTGCTTTTCTTGCCATCGCTAGGGGAGATACCCATTAACTTGCAGAAAAGGATTTCAAAACTCCGCTTTGTTCTAATCTGTTGAGTTCAGAAGCAACTTCGTCATAAAAGTCACGGAGTACAAGACGAGGCCAAAAAAACTTAGGTCTTGCATTGTCGTGGAGCCTAATACGTGCGTGAAAAATCTTCGCAGGTCCCAGTGTGCCATCGAAGAAATGTTTATGTTTACCACACAACTGACTATTACTAGGTTGGGAAAGTTGCATAACAACAACATGCACATTGGCCCGAATACATAATCCAAATAAATAGAAAACAACCACGCCAAAAATATTGGGACTAGAACGTGACCGAGTGGCACTGATGTAGTCGTATTTCTATAGTTTGCTTGCAAAGCGTACGTTCCAACAACAAAGACAGTTTCACCATTATAGGTCGTGTAGGTGTGATATTTGTAGTTGAGGGTGTCTCAACTGCTCATAAGTCTTAGATTACTAATTTGAACAGTTCTCGGGTGTCCGACCGGGTAGCGTCGTAATTTCTCCACAATATTTTGGCAGACGTACACGCTGCCATATTCAGGTGCCGAAATATTGTGGAGAAATTACGACGCTACCCGGTCGGACACCTGAGAACTGTTCAAATTGGAAATACTCCGGGAAAACTTTAGATGTTTGGTTACTGATTGTGACTAGCACCTGTATCTAAGTGAAAAGGGACGGATATTGCAAACCTGCAGAGAGACTAACAGTTTACACTTTGAAACTTCCTTGCAGATTAAAACTGTGTGCCCGACCGAGACTCGAACTCGGGACCTTTGCCTTTCGCGGCCAAGTGCTCTACCAACTGAGCTACCGAAGCACGACTCACCCCCGGTACTCACAGCGTTACTTCTGCCAGTACCTCGTCTCCTACCTTCTAGCCCGAGACATGTACAACACTGGCGCTCTAGCTTCTTACTTCAAACGGTTCCCCAAGGTCTTCTGTGCAACAATTTCAGCACATAGTTGTTGAAAACATGTGAGAATCAAGACTCGCGTTTGTTCTTTAGGTGAATGAAACAAAATTACACCATTCAGGAGATTAAGGCTGCTGCATCTGAGATTGATCTCCTATTATTTAATACTTGAGAAACTGTAGTGACTGATCAGTGTTTAGGAGCCAGTGCAATCTGTGAAGAATCACTGAGAAAAGTTTACACTTTGTCCTCAGGATGTGATATCTGTTCTAACTTGCAGAAGACTGTCTCTCAATTGTGATTGACGAAGCGTTTAGCTGTACATAAATTAGAGGAGAGCTCTAAATATTAGTAACGTCTAATAGTGCCAGGCTACACAGATGTATTTCACTGACCGCACTAATTCTGCACTAATGTTGATAAATCTACAAATGCAGTGAACCTGTGAACTGCGGCTGCTTAAAAACACATGCTGACCAATCAGTCACACGCGGTGAGGTCATGACAATTTCGCGTCCTCTGGTGGCGTGTACGCGTAGCACCTTTCATCGGTGGCAGCAAGCTGTGGAAGAGCGAGCTCGCTCATCAGAACGCTGGCGGGAGATTTAAAAGTGCCGACTCTCGCGTAGCTGTGAGCAACGCGCAGCGCACTGGGTACGGTCGACGAAGATGCCGTCGATACTTGAGTTTATTTCTTTGTTAATAGCCTGTCGTGAAGACACATGTTCGTGTCTCAACGTGTGACGGGCCTAGCCGGGGCTGAACAACATGGCAGTGACGATGCAGGAGTAGTTTGCAGAACACAATGAGGTTCCTCTTCTCGACTCGTCCTCTTTTGGACCAGACATCGTCCGACTGGAAAGATATGCGCAAAGATAATATGCACCATGCGAGAAAATTGGCCCGAATCCACGCCAAGAACCCGTGAAACCCCGTGGAATGTTACTCCAGCTGCATTACCCAAAACATATACTCCGTTGCTCACATAATATACACTGCCGGGAAAAAACAGCACTCCTGGAAGATGTCGAGTTTGACCCGACGACGGCATATGCCAACTAGGGGCATGTACTGATAATAGCTTCTATGTCGCGTAGTGGCACAGCTACTAGAGCGCAATGTGTGTCTACCCTTTAATAGGAAATAATCACAGCCAGAAGGCTCCGTGCGGTGCACACGTGTGAAACAAATAGGAAACCATGCCACAGAGACGAAGTCGTGCTTTTTACAGTCAACTGAGAGAGTTTGAAAGTCGTCGAATAGTGGCTTGAGAATGGTTGGATGGCCCTGTCGGAGAACTGCCACGGAAGTTAGATGTGCTGCGTCAGTTGTGCAACGATACTGGTATCATGGTCACAGGACCATTCTCTCACCTCTTGACGAGGCTCTCGACGAATACGTAGCATAGATACCCGCCAGGATCGTCGTATTATAAGGGCAGCAGTGTCAGATTGTACAGCTACCACAGCACAGATAAGAGGGCTTGTGAGCCCAGACGTGTCAACACCAACTTTAGCGAACCTGTTATTAGCAGAGGGACTATGGGCACGCACACCACTAGAAAGTCTTCCACTCACGCCACAGCATCGACATCCACGGTTAGTCTGGTGCCGTTAGAGTATCACTTGGAAAATGGAATGGCGATGAAAGCAGTTTCTGCCTGCATGCAAGTGATGTTTGTTTGCATGTACGACGTATACCTAGTGAGTGCTGTCTCGTAGAGTTTATTAGTCCAAGACACGTTAGCCTCTCCACTGGCCTTGTGGTCTGAGATGCGATAAGCTATAACTCTCTTTCATTTATTTATTTATTTATTGTTCCGTGGGACCAAATTAAGGAGAAGTCTCCATGGTCATGGAACGAGTCAATACATGAAATTATAACACGATATTAGAAACAGATAAAATGAAATATAAAAAAAAAAAAAAACATATTCAGGTGACAAGTCGTAAGTTTAAATGAAGAAAATCAACAATGTAACACTGGAATTTGCTTAATTCTTTAGCTCTTCCAGGAGCTCCTCGACAGAATAGAAGGAGTGAGCCATGAGGAAACTCTTCAGTTTGGACTTATAAGTGTTTGGGCTACTGCTAAGATTTTTGAGTTCTTGTGGTGGCTTATCGAAAATGGATGCAGCAGAATACTGCACTCCTTTCTGCACAAGAGTCAAGGAAGTGCATTCTACACGCAGATTTGATTTCTGCCTAGTATTAACTGAGTGAAAGCTGCTAACTCTTGGGAATAGGCTAATATTGCTAACAACAAACGACATTAAAGAAAATATATACTGTGAGGGCAATGTCAGAATTCCCAGATTTTTGAATAGGGGTCGACAAGACGTTCTTGAACTTACACCACATGTAGCTCGAACAGCCCGTTTTTGAGCCAAAAATACCCTTTTTTATTCAGAAGAATTACCCCAAAAAATAATACCATACGACATAAGCGTATGAAAGTATGTGAAGTAGACTACTTTTCGTGTTGAAGTGTCACTTATTTCAGATACTGTTCTAATGGTAAATAAAGCAGCATTTAGCTTCTGAACAAGATCCTGGACATGGGCTTTCCACAACAGCTTACTATCTATCAGAACGCCTAGGAACTTGAACTGTTCCGTCTCGCTTATAATATGCCTATTCTGTCTGATCAAAATATCGGTTCTTGACGAACTGTGAGTTAGAAACTGTAAAAACTGAGTCTTACAGCGATTTAGCATCAAGTTATTTTCCACAAGCCACGAACTTATTTCATGAACTACATTATTTGTTACTGTTTCAATATTACACACAAGATCCTTCACTATCAAGCTGGTGTCATCAGCAAACAGAAATATTTTTGAATCACCTGTAGTACTAGAAGGCATATCATTTATATAAATAAGAAACAGCAGTGGCCCAGGCACCGACCCTTAGGGAACGCCCCACTTAACAGTGCCCCATTGGGACTGAACATCACTACCACTCTCAATATTGCGGAGAATTACCCTCTGCTTTCTGTTCTTAAAGTAAGAGGCGAACCAATTGTAAGCTACTCCCCTTACTCCATAATGGTCCAACTTCTGCAGTAATATTTTGTGGTCAACACAGTCAAAAACCTTCGTTAAATCAAAGAAAACACCTAGCGTTCGCAACCTTTTATTTAATCCGTCCAAAACCTCACAGAGAAAAGAGAATATAGCATTTTCAGTTGTTAAACCATTTCTAAAACCAAACTGAACATTTGACAGCAAATTATGTGAATTTAAATGCTCCAGTAACCTTGTATATACAACCTTCTCGATAACTTTAGCAAACACCGATGGCATAGAAATAGGTCTAAAATTGTCAACTTTATCAATGTCTCCCTTTTTATAAAGTCAGGAAACCGACCACTCCTAAAGGAAAAGTTACAGATATGGCTGAGAACTGGGCTAACATACATAGAACAATACTTTAGTATTCTGCTAGGTACCCCGTCATATCCATCAGAGTTCTTGGTCTTTAGTGATTTAATTATTAACTCAATCTCCCTCTTGTCAGGATCATGGAGGAGCATTTCAGGTAACAGTCTCGGAACACTTTTTTCTAAGAGCGCTATATGATTCCCTGTTGGGACTAGGTTTGTATTTAGTTCACCCGCTATATTCAGAAAGTGATTATTAAATACTGTACATATATGCGACTTATCAGTAACACGGACATTCCCACTAAGCACTGAATCTATATCCTCGACCTGTCTCTGCAGACCAGCAACTTCCTTTACGACTGACCATATGGTTTTAATTTTATCCTGAGACTTAGCTATTCTATCTGCATACCACATACTTTTTGCCTTCCTAACAACATTTTAAGCACCTTACAATACTGTTTGTAATGGGCTGCTGCATTTAAATTTTGACGGTTTCTAACGTTTTGATATAATTGCCACTTTGTTCTACAAGATATTCTTATCCCTCTAGTCAGCCACCCAGGCTGCTTGTTTGTGCTAGTACCCTGTTTTAAACGTTCTAACGGAAAGCAACTTTCAAAGAGCATGAGAAAAGTCTTGAAAAAAGCATTATATTTATCGTCTACTGTATCAGCGCTATAAACATCTTGCCACTCCTGTTCCTTTATAAGGTTTACAAAGGTCTCTACAGCAACTGGATCAGCTTTCCTGAACAGCTGATGACTATATTTAACACGTGTTGCAGCACAAAAATCTTTTAAAGTTAAAATTTGTGCATCATGATCTGAAAGGCCATTCACCTTTTTGCTAACAGAATGCCCTTCCAGTAATGGTTGTTCTACTGTTCCCTTACACTCTTGTTGGAAAGAACACGGCTTGCATAAGATTATATGAATTAAAGAGGTCTACCAGCATCCTCTTCCTTGCACAATCACTTATACAATTAATATTGAAGTCACCACATATAACTAACTTTTTGTATTTCCTATAAACTGAACCAAGAATCTCCTCTAGCTTTAGCAAAAATGTTGTGAAATCGGAGTCTGGGGATCTATAAATAACAACAGTTAGAAGTTTAGCTCCGTTAAATTTAACCACAGCTGCACAACATTCAAACACCTTTTCAGTGCAGTACTTTGAAACATCAATTGACTCAAATGAGATGCCGTTTTTCACATACATGGCTACTCCCCCACACCGCAAAGAGCTCCTCGAAAAGCTGCCAGCCAACCTGTATCCTGGTAAAGGAAGCCTCTGAATTATCTCCTTATTTAAGAAGTGTTCAGATATACCAATATTTCAGAGTCAACATCTATAAGCAGTTCACTAACTTTATCTCTAATACCTTGTATATTTTGATGAAATATACTAATTCCCTCATTACTCGGATACCTAAGCTTTGTCAAAAGTGATTCCCTTGTTAGAGAGACTTCCCTTAAGCAGGAATACCTATCAGCTGACTTCAATCTAAAAAAGGTGCAGCTCTAACACCCACTACTGCAGGAATTTTCCCATGAGTGATCCCACCAACCCCACCTATGCTGTCACCTATAAGCTTTGCCAACCTCCCCTTCCCATACCTGTTGAGGTGCAGGCCATGTCTAGTGAAACCCGTCCTGCTGATAGACTCCACCGACACCACTGAAATGTGACCCATGCTTTCTGTCATCAGCGCACCCCCAAGTCTCATGTTATTACGCCTGACGGCTGTATTAAGATGAGGCCGATCGTGACGCTGAAACAGTTCCACGAAATGCACATTCGTGTTGCCAGTCTGAGTGGCTATCTTTTCCTGGTCACCATCTATGTTATACTCCCCATCCCTACCAATACTATTACCAGCCCCACCCACAATCACTACCTGATCCTCTTTAGTAAAATCTCTACATAACCCCCCTATGTTAACAGTCACCTGAGCCAACCCTGCATTAGGCTTCACAATGCTGGTGACCTGGTACTCACTCCCCAGCACTTCCTGCAACTGCTGGCCTACACCTCTGCCATGAGAACTACCTAACAGCAGAACCTTCTTCTTCCTCTTCGACTTTGGAGTTGTTCTAGGCACAGTAACTACTGAGGTCTGCTGCATACTTCCTACATCTACAGCTACTAGACATTTCTCTCCACTAGACTCTGACAGTTGGTCGTATCTATTGTAAACACCAATAGTAAAACTATCTGAAAATCTTCTTCTCCTAGCAGATCTCTTGCCAACAGCCAACTCCCATTCCCCAACCCCCTTCTTCCACCTCATCCTATCTAGCTCCTCCTGTGCGTTTTTCAACTGCACCTGAAGGGCACAGATCTTACGCTCCTGCTCCTCTATCAACTTACTCTTGCTACATAACCTGCAGTTCCAGGAGAGGATCTGACCAGAATGCCCACTGGCTTCCCCACTACATTGCTCCCAGTGAAAATACTTCGAACAAGTCTCACACCGCAATCCACTACTCACGAACCTACGGCAAAGCCCACACTTCTCACTCATGGTAAAATTTTACTTTTTCTAAGTTCCGCTACTACAATAAGAAGATGTTAAAAACCTGATTAAAATAATCACAAACTTACTCTACAAGGGAAGTAACTACTATTTTAACAGTATTAATAAACAACAAATGTGAATATAACAAAAGACTAATACAGAAAGAGAATCAAACGTCTAATGACACAATAACGAAGCTGAAAACGGTTCCCAAAAGGTTCTTCTGAAATTATTTCACCAGAAAACACCAAGAACACCGGTTGAAGACTACTAAAGTTCCTAAATAAACCACTATACACAAACAATTAATTAGTACTTAGCTTTCGATGCGCCGCTGAAGCTGCAACAGGTCAGCGCGGAATGTAAACACAGGCAAGAGGTTAAGTTGCTCGATACGAAACACTCACAAATATCAGGTCACAACACAAGAAAGGCAGAGGTGAATGAGGAAACCACTAATACGTCACTTATATAGTAAATATTATCACAAAAACCGTTAAAATATGTATTTGAAACCTAAAAATATATGAAAACTTAGAGAGCGATCTCACACGCAGTCACTCGCTTATGACGTCACACCAAAGATTACCTTGATTAATGTTTCCGGAGGGGACCCACACCAGCGCTAGATACGTGCAGAATGTTGTTAGATTCGTTCTTTTGCCACTATTGCAACTTGAATGTGATACCTTGTTCCAACAGGATAGTGATCGCCCACATACTGCCCTGAAAATCCAACGTGCAGCAATTTCCTTGGCCAGCACTCTCAGCAGACTTGTCTTCAATCGGTTATGTGTGGAATATGATGGTACGAGAAGTGACTCGTGAGACTCGTCAATCAACTACTCATAGAACTACGAAAAAAGATCGAGCAGGCGTGGTATTTTAGGAGAGCGCGCGGTTACGCCGAGCGCCAGAAAAGTGCAATCCTTCAATTACACTCCAATTACAAATTTTAGTTTCTTGTATGAGCAGCACTGTGCACTCTCTAATGTTATTGGTCCCTACGTAACATGTAGTTACAATTTCACTCCATCCATGTTCATGTGCTATCAAGTGTGCTTTTTCCGATCTGTACCTCACTGTTATAATTTGATTTTGATGGCTACTCCAAAAATGAATCTATGTATGAATTAATAAACATACTGGCAGATGTCCTCTATCAACTGGAAGTAAACCCAACCGATTTAAATGATATAATATACCAACTAAAGCAGTTTTAGAGGATAATTATTCCAATTTTTAGAAAATTCTTTTTAGGGAGTCAGATGACCTAGATCTGGTTTCTAATGCACTCCTGTACTTACTTATGCAGAAGTCACCGGCACCGTGGATCACAAGTAGCTTCAACGATCAGTCGCCACTGCATTCTGTCCGTTAATATTCCCTCACAGTTGACCACATTCAAAGATTCTACCTCTTTCTTTACGTTGTCTTCCAATCTGTTTCTTGGCCTACACAGGGGAATTTTATTGTAGTGTGGTCAAAGAATGCTTGCTTAGGAAATCGGGTCCATGGGATACGGATTACGCGACCTGCTCATTTTCGTCGTCTGCTCTTTTCGTATTGTAAAACATTGGGCTTGTTCATGATCTCATGAATTTCGTTATTCTGTCTTGCCCTTCAAGTATCTCCACCTCTTTCCGTGTCCCAGATTCTTCTCATCGCTTTTCTTTCAGATATAAAAGGCCTTTGCATCTCCATTTTAGTTTGTGTCCAGCTGTAATAGACGATAATAGGGCGTATAATATCATCGCAGATCTCTATTTTCGCAAAATGTGATACGGCTTTAGACTTGAACGTATCTCTGAGAGCTCGTAGACATCTGTAGCCTACAGAAGATCTTGCATTTACATTTACAGGTACTGTATTTTGTAACATCTACGCTCGGGCGTACGTTAACTCTTTAAAGCCTGTACTATGGTAAGTCGACGGACTTCACCTTATAAGAAAGGATTTTAGTAAATATGTTGACCGCGTGTACCTGAATGGAGGCAAAATCAGTCTTACACCCACTCAGTAATAACAATGACACGTCAAGCAAGTCTAAAGTGCAACTACACGTTAGGACGGGCAAGAATCATACACAGCAGATGCTACCAATTGTTAATAATACGGTCGCCAGCCTAATTAGGCATTAAGTGAGTTTTTTCCTTGTACAAGTGGATGTACGTACAAGCATAACAACACGTAGTAATACTGCATTATATGGTAAATTTTAGAACCAGAAAATCTACTGAACTAATATTTTCCCTTTCTGTACTAATTTGGACAAGCTATAAATACACATTACACTATAATGATTACTACAAACTGCGTTTTGTCTATAGATCCGACTGAAATCGGGCATAGGTTACCCTAGAAATAGCACTTTTGAAACACACATACAATGTCAATTTTAAGAAGGGTAAAACACTGATAAATTTAGTTTTTATATTGACTTTAACTTTGCTGGTCAAATCAGTTCAGTACACTTCAGAATTTAAATGAATAGAAAAGAAGAGGGGGTTGGGGGGGGGGGGGGGGAACCTGAAACTGTAATTTTCACTGTATTGAAATTCTTTGACTATTGAACCCATTAAGCACTCAAGGTTTCCAATTTATGAATTACTACTCTTTTTGTCTTATTTTTTGCTTATTTAACTACCATTATTTTTGTCTCAAATTAATTATACTTCATTACTAAACCAATTTCAACATTATCTTCCAACTTTGTCAGACCTATGTTCTTTACTTGTATATTCATTAACAATAAAGTTCCTTAAACATCATTCTAGCATAGATAGGTCTGCAGGTAATTCTTATTAACATAAACTTTAAATCTTCATTTCGGGACACTCGGATTGCACAACATGTGGGAAGGACCCTGTCTAGGTTAGTGATGAGGATAATTAAATGATAGGACAATTCTGGTAGAAGTTAAGTTGTTATTGAACAGTGAGGAACATAATTAACACTGGTCCACACGAATACAGTACTAAATGTTTCAACCTGTGGTTGTCGATTCGGCGGTTGGCGGGCGGCGAGATGGCGAGGCGCACAGCACACATACAATCACAGCTATGGCTCTTGATGTATCGGCACTTTGCTTCTTCTTAGCGTCGCAATCCTTTTCCATTTAGTGCCTATGGAATATAGCCATGCTGTATAGTCGTCGGAAACGGCACATTCGAGGCTCAATGAAATCACGTTTTCCAGGAGAGCCTCCTCGATCCAGAGCGTGTCTCTCAGACCGATGCCCAACTCCGACTACTACTGCTGAGCCCGTTATGCCGTGCAGTGCCCATGTGTGTTTTCCCGCGCTCGCCTGCCATCCACCTTTTACCGCTCCCCTACAGACAGGGTATTCACCAAAGGTTTTGTATTCCACATATCCTAATACATTGCCTACGTATGGACCAGACGCACAATTACACTTTTAAACATGTTACAATAGATTCAACATGGGTTACACTTCAATTCTGTTATAGCATTGCTTGAAATTTGACATAAATATTAATATTCACATCGAAAGTTGCTTACAGTTTCTTTAACATAATGACACGAAAAGAAAAAGAAATGCAATCAAAACATTGCTTACACTAATTTATCGAAAATCAGAAGAAAAAATTATAATATGTACAGTTGTTGTTACACATGCCCCTGTTTCCAGTAAATTTTACTAAGTACAAATTTGATGGGAACACTAAATTTTACATTTATACAGTGGTTCTGAATCTTTATGTGAATTTCCCATCCAAAAAAAAAAATATTTATACCACAAGCTTCCTTTCACTCACATTATATAGGTCTACACTTTTTAACATATCAAGAACATTTACTTATCATTTACTTAAGTGCCTTTGGCACAGTCCACTCTCCTATCACAATATTATTTAAATAGCAAATTACTCATTTTTACTAAATTTCTCAAAGAAATAATTTCAAAATCTGGAACACAACCACTTAACTACAAAAGCAAACACAAATATCTATATACACTATAAGACAATTTGTTGCTGCTTGCATTGAATGGTAGTCCATTTCCTTATTTACTAAAAAAAAACACACACAATAATATTTAGAAAATTACTACACACATTTGCTGCCTATTATTCAGATTTGGGCAGTCCTTTTCACCTCATATTGTCACATCTCCTGTATCACACTTACAATTCTCCTTTGACTATTTATCTGCCCTCTTTGGTGTTTGGTAGTCCTCTATATTATGGTTTATACACTGCCTATTTTCATTTCTGACAGTCCCATCTTTTATCGGGCTGATAGCATGATAGCATTTATCCTTTCTTTTCAGCCTTTTTTCTCCATACCTCTTTACATTTATAGTACAATTGGTAATCTGAAACTCACATAATTACATTAGTACACTGATATTGGTCTACCTAAGTTACAAAGGTTTGTTACATTTGGCATAAATTAGCTTCAGCATAATATACAGCATATTTACTGTAAATTGTTTTCTGATTGTACTTAGTTCACTCACTTCTAGGAACATACAGTTTCAGGTCCACAATATTTCTTACACCTAAAGGTCTTTTGGATTTTGGGTAGATCAGGTAGTAAGCATTATCGTGTGGAATGTTCTGTATTATATACGGTCCATTATAAATATATTTAAATTTGGAAATTTCATGCTTCAGTTCACCAGATTTTTCGTGGGTTTTTAAAAGAACATAATCCCCAATTTTAAATTTTGAAACTTGCAGATTTTTATCATGTCTTTTAGATCTCGATTCAGCTTTTTGCTTTGCCCTATTTCTGACTAATTCTTTCTTTTTACCCAACCCCAAGCTTGTACAAGGCGGAAACTCTAGTTTTTCCTCAATTAAACTTTTACTTCTGCTGCCTAACAAAATTTCTTCCGGTGGGAACCCAGTAGATTCATGATGTAAGGTGTTCATGACAGTCTCAAAGTCCGATATAAACTTGGCCCAGGCCCTATGGTTATGACTGCAGTACGTTCTACACAATCTTCCGATTTCTCGCATGTACCTTTCAACCGGGTTGCTAGCAGGATGATAAGCTGATATATATTTAACCTCCACACCATTTTGCTCCATTCCTTCTTTCCAAATTTTGGATATGAACTGGGGTCCATTGTCAGATAGTACTGCCTTGGGTTTCCCGATGGTTCTGAAGTATTCGACCATCCTATTAAATACAGCTTTTGCTGTTGCTCTTTTCAAGGGGTATAATTTCACAAACTTTGAGAATACTTCCAAAATTACTAAAATATATGCACAATTTCCCGAAGTCTTTGGGAGGGGACCATATAAATCTACCGATAATAATTCTAGGGTGTCTTCAGGTAATGTACTTTGCATTGGACCTCTATTAGTTCTGTTCGGTACTTTGGCCCTTTGACAGACATCACACGACTTAATTCGTTCCTTTACCCTCTTACTGACACTACCAGCAATCACTACTACATTATTCAGTTTATCCAAACATTTCTTTGGATCACTATGCCCCAATGCTAAATGAAAATAGTCTGTGACCTCGGTATCGAACTGGTGTGGCCAACATACTCTCCATTCCTCAGTGGCTAATTCTTTCCTCCTATATAAAATGCCTTTAAAGATTTTGTAATACTTCTTAATTTGAGGATACTGCACACTGTCAAAATTTACTTTCACAGATTTCCATGTCGGATCCTCATTTTGATGGTATCTCATATTTTTACATATTTGTTCAATTTTCCTTTTTCCTGAAACCTCTTTCATATACCTTATCTGAAAAGTACCCTCTTCACCATTTTCATTGGGCACTTCACTCATACCATTAGGCAATCGAGATAACGCATCTGCCACATAATTCTCAGTACGCTTAACATAGCAAATCTCGTAATCAAATTGTTGCAGGTACAAAGCCCAACGAGTTAGCCTGCCGTTAAGTAAACGACAATCCTTAAGAAAAGTTAAAGCTTTGTGGTCAGTATGTATGATGAGTTTATAGTCCCACAAATAATTTCTGAATTTCTTTAACCCCCATATAATGGCTAAAGCTTCCTTTTCTGATATAGTGTAGTTTCTCTCGTATTTTGTTAGAGTTCTACTTGCAAATACGATACTCCTGTGTTCGATTTCCTTGCCATCACAGTTTTCTTGGAAAACTTCTATACCAATTCCATAAGCACTGCTGTCAGTACTCATATGGAAAGGTTTTGACATTATGGGGTGATGCAAAATTTTGTCAGTCAAAAGTTCACTTTTTAAATTTTCAAAATCTCTCGCGCACCCTTCGGTCCACACAAAAGCACTATTTTTCTTAAGTAGATTATTCAAATGAGGACTATTAAAAACTTGCCCCTTGACGAATTTTCTATAGAACCCACATAAACCCAAAAAGGCTTTCAACTGTTTTCTATTTCTAGGAGCTGGACACTCTGCTATTGCACTTAACTTCTCCGGGTCCTTGCCAATACCGGTCGTAGTAATAATGTGCCCCAGAAACTTTATCTCCGATTTCACAAATTCACATTTCTTCCACTTAAGCGTCATGCCACCTGCTTGTAGAACAACGAAAACTTTATGCAATAATTCACGATGCTCTTGCCATTCTTCTGTAGCAATCAGTAAATCATCTACGTAAATGGTTAGCCGAGAACTCAGTTCTCTCCCTAATACAAAGTCCAGTGCCCTAATAAATACTGCCACCGAAGTGCTAAACCCAAATGGTACTACTTTATACTGATAGCATTTCCCGGCAAATAGAAAAGCGGTATATTTAAGGGATTCTTTACTCAAAGGAATTTGCCAGTATCCGGCGGTCATGTCCAGACTGGTTAAATACTCCACATTATAAAATTTTTGAAGCATTTCGTCCAGATTTTCAGGTCTGTCTATTTCCTTTTTTACAATTTTGTTCAAAGTCCTGGCGTCAATAACTACTCTTACTCCCCCATCCCTTTTGTTCACGATGATAAGTGGACTATTATATCGCTGCTACTCCGTTCGATTACACCCCATTCTACCATTTTATCTATTTCCACTTGCACAGCCTGCCTCTTTGATATGAGTATCGAAAACGGTCTTACAAAGAAAAGTTTATGCTCTATTGTCTCAATCTGGTATTCAAAGTTCTTAACTAGGCCAGGTTTGTCCGAAAATACGGTGCTTTTACTTTCTAAAATATCAAGCAATTCTGTTTTCTGTTCGGGAGATATTCCCTTCAAATTTTCCATTTCTTTAAAATCATGCCCCTGCTTGTCACTCTCATTTATTAACCTCTGGACATGGTACACCTCATACTTGTTTGTCAAACCATCATTCCCTTGGTCAATCTCCAACAATAAAGAATCAATTTCTGAATCGAACACCTTCCCATTTTCCTCAAATTTTACTTCTAAATTCCTAGACGTACTATCACTTTTGATCACTTCCTGGCTACAATCAATAATAACCTTTTCTTTATCCAACCAATCTATTCCCAGAATCATTTCAGTACTCAAGTCTGGCACAACCAAAAAATCGTGTTCAAAGTTTTGTCCTTTTGTACTAAATTCAACCAAAATCTGGTTCTTTACCGGCTTGCTAGTCTTGCCAGTAGCACCAACAATTTTTACACCCGTCACTGACATAATTACTATTCCAGGCTCATCATAAATGTGTTCGAAAAACGACTGGGAGATTGCGCTTATCTGAGATCCCGTATCAAGAAGTACCTGCAATTTCACATTATAAATTTCAACTGGTATTACAGTTTGTTTCACCGTCGAATGTTTTTCATTGTTGTGATCTTCCCTAAGCAAATCCGGGTCGACGATAACATCGTCCAAAGATATGCTTTTAACATTCACCCCACCTATATCTGGCGGTTTCTTTGGTTCCGGGAGTTCAAAGTCATTGATTACTTGAACTCTTTGTAAAATAGACCCTGAGTCGTCAGGTGGCTCTTTCTTTCTTTGTTCGGTCTCAACATCTTGATTTTGTTTTTAAACTTCGTCATCATTAGGTACAATATCGCAATTAGCTGCATCCCCATTATTTTCACCAGTACCGAAATATTCCTCATCTGAACTATCGTCCGAATCCGACCATTCTGGATCGCTTTCAGGTTCTAACATAAAAGCTTTTCTGAGACAGGCACTAAGTTCTTCCTCTGCGTTTTCGTCAGGTTTAGCTTTTAACTCAGTATCCTCATTCGGCAAAACGTCCTCATTATCAGCTTTACTCACATCTACTGTTAATTCATATTTCGTGTAATCCTCGTGGACTTCAATTACTTTCAGGTAATTACCTGCTCCTTCCTCACGGTGCTTTTCGGTAACAGCTCGTACTGTTGGCGGATCGTTAACAGAAGTTACTTCCTCGTCAATGCTTAGTATTTCATCCTCCAATTCCTTCCTATCTTTAATCATCGTCCTATCGGCAGCACGCGTACTCAGCGCGGCGCTGTTTACTCTCTCCTCTTCAACTTTGGGCCACGTCACCTTATCGACGTCCCTATTATCTCCTTTTTCACTAATCAACTTCCTCGCCTCATACTCCTTCTTAAAATCCTCCCACTCACATTGCTTTAGGCCCTTGTACAGATCGTCGATCTGCACACACCAATCAGTTACTTCTGCTAGATCATTCTCGCCATTTACTTTTTTGCTAACACTGCTAACCGCGCCTCTCTGTGTCTCCACCGTTTCATCTACTACTTCCTTCGCCACGGAATTACCACTCGTAATGTATGCACCAGTACTTAGGGCAGTGATCGTATCTAATGCTGCCGCATTGCTATCGGTTTCTCTCTGAACAGCTGTTTTACTAGGCTGGGCCGTTGCCCTCTGATGCTCCGTTCGTCTGTTGACATGTAGTGCTCTGCGCGGCAACGATGACTCATTTATGCCCGCACCTGACGCTTGTTTCGCAACAACACGTTGCGTCGTTCCACGCCTGTCTCTAACCTGTCTCATAACTTTACTGTCGGTCCGGTAACATTTCTTAAATCGGGGCCGGTATGTACTGTCCGCTTCCGTTTGGCCCGCAACGTTCGCGGAAATCAGTTTCCCGCGTCATTATTGTCTTGCGCGGTATACCCTGTACCACGACCGAGATAACTTCCCCTTCCTCTTCCTCTGCCTCTTCCTCTCTGTATCACGTTGATGCGAAACCCTTCGCCGTCATTTCTCTCGTCATTATTACGATTATTCCTGTTACCAATATTTTGATAATTGGCACGACTTTCGCGCCAGTGGTCTTCGTCTTCGACCCTTTCGAGAAACGCTTGGAAGCTACGATGATTGCTTCCCACGTATCTCTTCGAATCTTCTGGAAGCTTTTTATATAACTCCCATATTATTTCAGAATCGGATCTTCTTCCTCTTAAATGCGTCAACTTCCGGTACCAATATTCGCAGAAATCTTTTAAAGAATTCCTACCCCTGTTATCATGAAGTTTGGCCATGATAAACTCGCGCCACAAATGATCCTGTTTTTGTTCAGACCAATATTCTTCCGTAACTTTTGCTTAAATTCTTCGAACGTCATTCGTTCGGTATTCAAATTAATTCCCCAGCGCTTAGCGTCACCTGCTAAGGCGCTAATTACTACGTTTATCTTTTCCTGACCAGACAAGTGTTCAGGAAATATTCTCTCGCAATTTTTGATGAAATCTAACGGATGCCATCAGTTATGTTTCTTGGCGGGATCGAAGCGTTCCTCACCTTCCAATAGCTTCGTAAGTGGTGTGCCATTGCAGACAACACCAGGCCTATCTTTAATTTTACCCTCAAGATTGAAAATTTTGCCTTGAATTTTCGATGTATTTTGTTCACACTTTAGTACACATCCGGTCGCCTTTTCGCCTAATTCTCTTTCAGTGTCTGAAACTGCCTTTTTCAACTGTGATATTCCGTGTTGACATTCGTTTACGATCTCAGTTTTGAGACCGAAAACTTTTTCGTCTACTTTCGTTTCAACTAGAGGCTCTACTTTCTCTTGGATGTTGAGAATTTCAACATCAAACCTACTGTTAATGTTGTCAATTTCCCCCTGCATAGTATCCATATTTTTGTTAATTGTGTCAATTTCAAATTTCATAGTATTTACCACAGAACTTAAATTACCCACTTTTTGTTCTACCTGTTCTATTTGTTTACTAATTTTAATTCCTTGTTCTTCGACCTGTGCTTTAATCTGATTACTTTGTGTTTTAGGCTGCTCGTCAACGTGTGTTTTAAGCTGACTAACCTGTGTTTTAAGCTGATCATTCTGTGTTTTGAGCTGCTCTGCAACGTGTGTTTTAAGTTGATCATTCTGTGTTTTGAGCTGACTAACCTGATTACTGACTTGTTTTTGAAGCTGATCACTCTGTCCTAAAATTTGTTTGGTTAATTGTTCAAATAAATCGTTCATGCTTAAAATTTTCATACTGTTTTGTTCTACGGAATCAGTGTGTTCCGATCCTACCTCAAAAGTTTCTTTCGGTTCTTTCTTTATCTGTGGAGAATCAAACATGTCAGTGGATTCGTTCACGTACCCACTGTCGCCTACAAAGTCGTCCCCTACTTCTTGTTTTATCTCTTGCTGTGTTCGAGGCAATCTCGACATTTCAATCTGTTCATTAACATGTTCGTGATACTGTATATACGCCAATTGCCTTTCGCTAACGCCATCTGTTATCTGGCCGCGTAAACTCCTGCTATTGCCATGCGCCTCTTCCATTACGCTCGGCACATCTACTCTGTCTACTCTCCCGTCCATACTGAATGCAAATTGCACTACACTATCATATTTTACGTTCACTGTTATTTATTTTACTAAATAATATTGCAATTCGTGCCACTGAACATCAACTGCTCGGTATTCACATTAATTTGTGACCGATAACAACTGGATGTCCTGTCAACGGGAAGCCACTTGTAACGTCTACGCTCGGGCGTACGTTAACTCTTTAAAGCCTGTACTATGGTAAGTTGACGGGCTTCACCTTATAAGAAAGGATTTTAGTAAATATGTTGACCGCGTGTACCTGAATGGAGGCAAAATCAGTCTTACACACACTCAGTAATAACAATGATACGTCAAGCAAGTCTAAAGTGCAACTACACGTTAGGACAGGCAAGAAACATACACAGCAGATGCTACCAATTGTTAATAATACGGTCGCCAGCCTAATTAGGCATTAAGTGAGTTTTTTCCTTGTACAAGTGGATGTACGTACAAGCATAACAACACGTAGTAATACTGCATCATATGGTAAATTTTAGAACCAGAAAATCTACTGAACTAATATTTTCCCTTTCTGTACTAATTTGGACAAGCTATAAATACACATTACACTATAATGATTACTACAAACTGCGTTTTGTCTATAGATCCGACTGAAATCGGGCATAGGTTACCCTAGAAATAGCACTTTTGAAACACACATACAATGTCAATTTTAAGAAGGGTAAAACACTGATAAATTTAGTTTTTATATTGACTTTAACTTTGCTGGTCAAATCAGTTCAGTACACTTCAGAATTTAAATGAATAGAAAAGAAGAGG
Source organism: Schistocerca piceifrons (assembly GCF_021461385.2). Taxonomy (NCBI): domain Eukaryota; kingdom Metazoa; phylum Arthropoda; class Insecta; order Orthoptera; family Acrididae; genus Schistocerca; species Schistocerca piceifrons. Next base: position 333,720,432 of record NC_060149.1, read on the forward strand.
GGGTTGGGGGGGGGAAGGGACCCTGAAACTGTAATTTTCACTGTATTGAAATTCTTTGACTATTGAACTCATTAAGCACTCAAGGTTTCCAATATATGAATTACTACTCTTTTTGTCTTATTTTTTGCTTATTTAACTACCATTATTTTTGTCTCAAATTAATTATACTTCATTACTAAACCAATTTCAACATTATCTTCCAACTTTGTCAGACCTATGTTCTTTACTTGTATATTCATTAACAATAAAGTTCCTTAAACATCATTCTAGCATAGATAGGTCTGCAGGTAATTCTTATTAACATAAACTTTAAATCTTCATTTCGGGACACTCGGATTGCACAACATGTGGAAATGACCCTGTCTAGGTTAGTGATGAGGATAATTAAATGATAGGACAATTCTGGTAGAAGTTAAGTTGTTATTGAACAGTGAGGAACATAATTAACACTGGTCCACACGAATACAGTACTAAATGTTTCAACCTGTTCGTGTCGATTCGGCGGTTGGCGGGCGGCGAGATGGCGAGGCGCACAGCACACATACAATCACAGCTATGGCTCTTGATGTATCGGCACTTTGCTTCTTCTTAGCGTCGCAATCCTTTTCCATTTAGTGCCTATGGAATATAGCCATGCTGTATAGTCGTCGGAAACGGCACATCCGAGGCTCAATGAAATCACGTTTTCCAGGAGAGCCTCCTCGATCCAGAGCGTGTTTCTCAGACCGATGCCCAACTCCGACTACTACTGCTGAGCCCGTTATGCCGTGCAGTGCCCATGTGTGTTTTCCCGCGCTCGCCTGCCATCTACCTTTTACCGCTCCCCTACAGACAGGGTATTCACCAAAGGTTTTGCATTCCACATATCCTAATACATTGCCTACGTATGGACCAGGCGCACAATTACAATTTCAAACATGTTACAATAGATTCAACATGGGTTACACTTCAATTCTGTTATAGCATTGCTTGAAATTTGACATAAATATTAATATTCACATCGAAAGTTGCTTACAGTTTCTTTAACATAATGACACGAAAAGAAAAAGAAATGCAATCAAAATATTGCTTACACTAATTTATCGAAAATCAGAAGAAAAAATTATTATATGTACAGTTGTTGTTACAATTTGATTATAACAATTGTTGTGTTTTTATTATTGCTGAGTGTTCCTGTTTTACATGCTGCTGTGTCGGACCTTTGGTACTCTCCCCAACATTTTGTTCGTTCTCGCTCACTGACTCTACAAGTATGTCGTAGCTATAAGTAAATATCTGCAACTTCTCATCTTCCGTATGTACAGGGTTATTACAAATGATTGAAGCGATTTCACAGCTCTACAATAACTTTATTATTTGATATATTTTCACAATGCTTTGTACACACATACAAAAACTCAAAAAGTTTTTTAGGCATTCACAAATGTTCGATATGTGCCCCTTTAGTGATTCGGAAGACATCAAGCCGATAATCAAGTTCCTCCCACACTCGGCGCAGCATGTCCCCATCAATGAGTTCGAAAGCATCGATGATGCAAGCTCGCAGTTCTGGCACATTTCTTGGTAGAGGAGGTTTAAACACTGAATCTTTCACATAACCCCACAGAAAGAAATCGCATGGGGTTAAGTCGGGAGAGCGTGGAGGCCATGACATGAATTGCTGATCATGATCTCCACCACGACCGATCCATCGGTTTTCCAATCTCCTGTTTAAGAAATGCCGAACATCATGATGGAAGTGCGGTGGAGCACCATCCTGTTAAAAGATGAAGTCGGCGCTGTCAGTCTCCAGTTGTGGCATGAGCCAATTTTCCAGCATGTCCAGAGACACGTGTCTTGTAACTTTTTTTTTCGCAGAAGAAAAAGGGGTCGTAAACTTTAAACCGTGAGATTGCACAAAACACGTTAACTTTTGGTGAATTGCGAATTTGCTGCACGAATGCGTGAGGATTCTCTACCGCCCAGATTCGCACATTGTGTCTGTTCACTTCACCATTAAGAAAAAATGTTGCTTCATCACTGAAAACAAGTTTCGCACTGAACGCATCCTCTTCCATGAGCTGTTGCAACCGCGCAGAAAATTCAAAGTGTTTGAATTTGTCATCGGGTGTCAGGGCTTGTAGCAACTGTAAACGGTAAGGCTTCTGCTTTAGCCTTTTCCGTAAGATTTTCCAAACCGTCGGCTGTGGTACGTTTAGCTCCCTGCTTGCTTTATTCGTCGACTTCCGCGGGCTACGCGTGAAACTTGCCCGTACGCGTTCAACCGTTTCTTCGCTCACTGCAGGCCGACCCGTTGATTTCCCCTTACAGAGGCATCCAGAAGCTTTAAACTGCGCATACCATCGCCGAATGGAGTTAGCAGTTGGTGGATCTTTGTTGAACTTCGTCCTGAAGTGTGGTTGCACTGTTATGACTGACTGATGTGAGTGCATTTCAAGCACGACGTACCCTTTCTCGGCTCCTGTCGCCTTTTGTCTCACTGCGCTCTCGAGCGCTCTGGCGGCAGAAACCTGAAGTGCGGCTTCAGCCGAACAAAACTTTATGAGTTTTTCTACGTATCTGTAGTGTGTCGTGACCATATGTCAATGAATGGAGCTACAGTGAATTTATGAAATCGCTTCAATCATTTTTAATAGCCCTGTAGTTCGTTACACTCTTAACTTTGCTCTCTCTTATGAATTTCTCCAGGATGAGATTAAACAGTACACATGACAGTGTATCTCCTCGGGTTAAACCATTTCTCATGGGAAAACGCTGTGAGTATTCTCTTTCAGTTTGTACTATGGCTCTTGATTCACACACACACACACACACACACACACACACACACACAAAGGTGAAATACGTCACGAGTATCTCCTATATAGTGGAGTACCTCGATGTGGCATGGACTCAACAAGTCGTTCCAAGTCCCCTGCAGAAACATTGAGCCATACCGACCGTATACCTGTCCATAATTGCGAATGTGTTGCCGGTGCAGGACTCTGTGCACGAAATGACATCTCCATTATGTCCCATAAATGTTCGGTGGGTTTCATGTCGGGCAGTAGGAGTGCCCAATTCGTTCGCTCGAACTGTCCAGGATATTCTTCAAACCAATCGCGAACAATTGTGGCTTGGTGACATGCCACATTGTCATCGGTAAAAATTACAAAAAAATGGTTCAAATGGCTCTGAGCACTATGGGACTTAACATCTGAGGTCATCAGTCCCCTAGAACTTATAACCACTTAAACCTAACTAACCTAAGGGCATCACACACAGCCACGCACGAGGCAGGATTCGAACCTGCGACCGTAGCGGTCACGTGATTCCGGACTGAAGCGCCTAGAACCGCTCGGCCACTCCGGCCGGCTAAAAATTACATCGCTGTCTTTGAGCATGAAGTCCATGAATGGCAGCAAATGGTCTTCAAGTAGCCGAACGTAACTATTGCCAGTCAATGATCGGTTCATACCACACCACACTATTGTGGAGCCACTACCAGCCTTCACAGTGCCTTGTTGACCACTTGGGTCCACGGCTTCGTTGGGTCTGCACCCCTGCACCCCTACCATTAGCTCTTACCAACTGAACTCAGGCCTCACCGCCGGCAAGTGTGGCCGAGCGGTTCTAGGCGCTACAGTCTGGAATCGAGCAACCGCTCCGGTCGCAGGTTCGAATCCTGCCTCGGGCATGGATGTGTGTGATGTCCTTAGGTTAGTTAGGTTTAAGTAGTTTTAAGTTCTAGGGGACTGATGACCTCCGATGTTAAGTCCCATAGTGCTCAGAGCCATTTGAACCATTTTTCAGGTCTCACCTGACCAGGCTACGGTTTCCCAGTCGTCTAGTGTCAAGAGCCCAGGAGAAGCGATGCAGGCGATGGCTTCAAATGGCTCTGAGCACTATGGGACTCAACTGCTGAGGTCATTAGTCCCCTAGAACTTAGAACTAGTTAAACCTAACTAACCTAAGGACATCACAAACATCCATGCCCGAGGCAGGATTCGAACCTGCGACCGTAGCGGTCTTGCGGTTCCAGACTGCAGCGCCTTTAACCGCACGGCCACTTCGGCCGGCGATGCAGGCGATGTTGTGCTGTTAGCAAAGATACTTGCGACGGTCGTTTGCTGACTGAGCCCATTAATGCCAAATTTCACTGCACTGTCCTAACGGATTCGTTATTCGTACGTCCCACGTTATTTCTACGGTTATGTCACGGAGAGTTGCTTGTTTGTGAAGGCTGTCAGCCATTGCGTTGCCCGTCGTGAGAGGTAATGCCTGAAATTTGGTATTCTCGGTACACTCCTGACACTGAGGACTTCGGAATATTGAATTCCCTAACGATTTCTAAAATGGCATGTACCATACGTCTAATTCCAACTACTATTCCGCGTCAAAGTCTACTAATTCCCGTCGTGCCGCCATAATCACTTCGGAAACCTTTCCACATGAATCCATTGAGTTCAAATGACAGATGCGCCTACGCACTGCCCTCTTATACCTTGTGTACGCAACACTATCGCCGTCTGTATATGTGGTATCCCGTAGCTTTTGCCACCTCAGTACTCTAACAATTTCACTGAGTTTACTGGGATTTGGAACTCCTTCAGGGTTTTAAAGAGGCTATCTCGGTTAATATTGTATTAATCTCTTTGAAAATCTATAAATAGTACTTGCACTTTTCTATCTCTTTCTCGTAACTCCTAAAGAATTTGCCAAAGAACAAATAGAATTTCACTAGCCTGAACGGTTTGGACGGAATTCAGTTTCATATTCTCCGATAATATTTTCTGCAAATGCTTTTAGCTGTTCTAAAGTAACAGTAGAAAGTACCTTGGCACCACGTGAAGTAAAACAGTTCTTGTTGATTACTTAATTCGTGAGAGTAACATTATCATATTTTTGTGGGTGTGGAAAGTCTTTCGGCACATTTGTTGGCCTTTTATTTTGACGTTAGTACACACAGATTTTCATTTACCGTACTCAGGAAGACTGTAGCAATAGGCATAAAAATCGTTGAAAGCTGGTAGCACATACTGTCTGACAAGTTTGCTGCTTTCCACTCCGTGGAACATCATCTCATACACTGAGGTAACGGAAGTCATGGGATAGCGATATGCACACATACAGACGGGCATCGCTTACACAAGGTATAAAGGGCAGTGCGTTTGCGGAGTAGTCGTTTCTTCTTGGGTGACGCATGTGAAAAAGTTTCCAACGTGATTATGGCCGCGTGACGTGAACTTACAGGCTTAGAACTCGGAATTGTAGTTGGAGCTTGACGGATGGAACACTCCAGTTCGGAAATCATTAGGGAATTCAATATTCCGAGGTCCGTAGCGTCAAGAGTTTACCAAGAATACCAAATTTCAGGCACTGCCTCTCATTAAGGACAACGCAGTGGGCGATGGCCTTCAATTAACCACCGAGAAGCAGCGTCGTTTGTGTACAGTTGTCAGTGCTAAACAACAAGCAACACAGTGTGAAATAACCTCCGAAATTAGTTTGTGATGTACAACTATCGCATCCGTTAGAACAGTGCAGTGAATTTTACGTTAATGGGCTGAGGCAGGAGACGACTGACACGAGTGCCTGTGCTTACAGCACATCTTGGGCTCGTGACCATGTCGGTTGGACACTTGGCGACTGGAAAACCGTGGCCTGGGCAGATGAGTCCCAATTTCAAAAGAGTTGTTGGTATGGTTCGAGAGGGGCGCTGATCACACGAAGCCATGGGCCCAAGTTGTCAACAAGTCACTGTGAAAATACACTCCTGGAAATTGAAATAAGAACACCGTGAATTCATTGTCCCAGGAAGGGGAAACTTTATTGACACATTCCTGGGGTCAGATACATCACATGATCACACTGACAGAACCACAGGCACATAGACACAGGCAACAGAGCATGCACAATGTTGGCACTAGTACAGTGTATATCCACCTTTCGCAGCAATGCAGGCTGCTATTCTCCCATGGAGACGATCGTAGAGATGCTGGATGTAGTCCTGTGGAACGGCTTGCCATGCCATTTCCACCTGGCGCCTCAGCTGGACCAGCGTTCGTGCTGGACGTGCAGACCGCGTGAGACGACGCTTCATCCAGTCCCAAACATGCTCAATGGGGGACAGATCCGGAGATCTTGCTGGCCAGGGTAGTTGACTTACACCTTCTAGAGCACATTGGGTGGCACGGGATACATGCGGACGTGCATTGTCCTGTTGGAACAGCAAGTTCCCTTGCCGGTCTAGGAATGGTAGAACGATGGGTTCGATGACGGTTTGGATGTACCGTGCACTATTCAGTGTCCCCTCGACGATCACCAGTGGTGTACGGCCAGTGTAGGAGATCGCTCCCCACACCATGATGCCGGGTGTTGGCCCTGTGTGCCTCGGTCGTATGCAGTCCTGATTGTGGCGCTCACCTGCACGGCGCAAAACACGCATACGACCATCATTGGCACCAAGGCAGAAGCGACTCTCATCGCTGAAGACGACACGTCTCCATTCGTCCCTCCATTCATGCCTGTCGCGACACCACTGGAGGCGGGCTGCACGATGTTGGGGCGTGAGCGGAAGACGGCCTAACGGTGTGCGGGACCGTAGCCCAGCTTCATGGAGACGGTTGCGAATGGTCCTCGCCGATACCCCAGGAGCAACAGTGTCCCTAATTTGCTGGGAAGTGGCGGTGCGGTCCCCTACGGCACTGCGTAGGATCCTACGGTCTTGGCGTGCATCCGTGCGTCGCTGCGGTCCGGTCCCAGGTCGACGGGCACGTGCACCTTCCGCCGACCACTGGCGACAACATTGATGTACTGTGGAGACCTCACGCCCCACGTGTTGAGCAATTCGGCGGTACGTCCACCCGGCCTCCCACATGCCCACTATACGCCCTTGCTCAAAGTCCGTCAACTGCACATACGGTTCACCTCCACGCTTTCGCGGCATGCTACCAGTGTTAAAGACTGCGATGGAGCTCCGTATGCCACGGCAAACTGGCTGACACTGACGGCGGCGGTGCACAAATGCTGCGCAGCTAGCGCCATTCGACGGCCAACACCGCGGTTCCTGGTGTGTCCGCTGTGCCGTGCGTGTGATCATTGCTTGTACAGCCCTCTCGCAGTGTCCGGAGCAAGTATGGTGGGTCTGACACACCGGTGTCAATGTGTTCTTTTTTCCATTTCCAGGAGTGTAGGTGGCGGCCTCATAGTGGTGTGGGCTGTGTGTACGTGGAATGGATTCGATCCTCTGGTCCACATGAACCGATCATTTACTGGAAATTGTTATGATCGTTTACTTAGAGACGATTTGCAGCCGTTTGCTATGGAAATTTTATGTACGACTATAACCACGTCACCTGCTACAATTGTTCGCGATTTGTATGAAGAACTTTCTGGACAATTCGAGCAAATCATTTGACAATCCATGGAACATTCATGGGACACAATCAAGATGTCATTTCGTGCACAAAATCCTGCACCGGGACATTTTCGCATTTATGGACGGCTCAATATTTCTGCTGGGAGCTTCCAACGTCTTGAATCCATGCCACGTCGAGTTGCTGCACTTCGCTGGGCAAAAAGAGGTTGGACAGGGTATTAATAGATATCTCGTGATTTTTTTCACCTCAGTGTCTCTCTCCCATTATTTGAACCATACTTTCAAATTGAGTTTCACGTTATATTGTCTACAGTGATGGCCACAACACTGATCTGATTGACAGTTTTCACTACATAAGAAAGGTAAACGATGTAGTGCCTAACAAGGACCACTCAGAATTGGCTATAACAAATAGTGCGTCAGCCCATGTGTGGGATGTATTTCAGAGATTACTTCCAAAATTTTTATTTTCCTCCTAGCAACATACTGAGCAATGACCACGAAGGTAAAATCAAGTAAATTCACGCTGATATGGTGAAGTTCCATCAGTGGCTTTCCCCATATGCTCGTAACCACACATATACAATGTACAGCGGCTTGGAATTTTCCAGTGTAAGTGTACATGTGGGAAACTGCAACGAGGGGTTGATAATACTGTACTGTCAAAATACTTTTGAACGATAAAGACAACATCAAGCGTTCGGAAATAATTGGGATGTATACGATCGCCTGTAAGCGCTGTGTAGATCTGTACCTAGATCGGTGTTTAGTGTTGAGACACATAGGTTTGTAGCAGACGAGTGAAACTGATGATTCAGGAAAGCTGACTGTTAATTATAATGATTAATAATGACATGAACCATGGACCTTGCCGTTGGTGGGGAGGCTTGCGTGCGTCAGCGATACAGATAGCCGTACCGTAGGTGCAACCACAACGGAGGGGTATCTGTTGAGAGGCCAGACAAACGTGTGGTTCCTGAAGGGGGGCAGCAACCTTTTCAGTAGTTGCAGGGGCAACAGTCTGGATGATTGACTGATCTGGCCTTGTAACACTAACCAAAATGGCCCTGCTGTTCTGGTACTGCGAACGACTGAAAGCAAGGGGAAACTACAGCCGTAATTTTTCCCGAGGGCATGCAGCTTTACTGTATGATTAAATGATGATGGCGTCCTCTGGGGTAAAATATTCCGGAGGTATAACAGTACTCCATTCGGATCTCCGGCCGGGGACTACTCAAGAGGACGTCGTTATCAGGAGAAAGAATACTGGCGTTCTACGGATCGGAGGATGGAATGTCAGATCCCTTAATCGGGCAGGTAGGTTAGAAAATTTAAAAAGGGAAATGGGTAGGTTAAAGTTAGATATAGTGGGAATTAGTGAAGTTCGGTGGCAGGAGGAACAACACTTTTGGTCAGGTGAATACAGGGTTATAAATACATAATCAAATAGGGGTAATGCAGGAGTAGGTTTAATAATGAATATAAAAATAGGAGTGCGTGTAAGCTTCTACAAACAGTATAGTGAACGCATTATTGTGGCCAAGATAGACACGGAGCACACGCCTAGTACGGTAGTACAAGTTTATATGCCAACTAACTCTGCAGATGACGAAGAAATTGATGAAATGTATGATGAGATAAAAGAAATTATTCAGGTAGTGAAGAGGGACAAAAATTTAATAGTCATGGGTGACTGGAATTCGAGAGTCGGAAAAGGGAGAGAAGGAACATAGTAGGTGAATATGGATTGGGGCTATGAAATGAAAGAGGAAGCCGCCTGGTAGAATTTTGCGCAGAGCATAACTTAATAATAGCTAACACTTGGTTCAAGAATCATGAAAGAAGGTTGTATACATGGAAGAACCCTGGAGATACTAAAAGGTATCAGATAGATTATATAATGGTAAGACAGAGATTTAGGAACCAGTTTTTAAATTGTAAAACATTTCCAGGAGCAGATGTGGACTCTGGCCACAATCTATTGGTTATGAACTCTAGATTAAAACTGAAGAAACTGCAAAAAGGTGGGAATTTAAGGAGATGGGACCTGGATAAACTGAAAGAACCAGAGGTTGTACAGAGTTTCAGGGAGAGCATAATGGAACAACTTACAGGAATGGGGGAAAGAAATACAGTAGAAGAAGAATGGGTAGCTTTGAGGGATGAAATAGTGAAGGCAGGAGAGGATCAAATAGGTAAAAAGAAGAGGGCTAGTAGAAATCCTTGGGTAACAGAAGAAATATTGAATTTAATTGATGAAAGGAGTAAATATAAAAATGCAGTAAATGAAGCAGGCAAAAAGGAATACAAACGTCTCAAAAATGAGATCGACAGGAAGTGCAAAATGGCTAAGCAGCGATGGCTAGAGGGAAAATGTAAGGATGTAGGGGCTTATCTCACTAGGGGTAAGATAGATACTGCCTACAGGAAAATTAAAGAGACCTTTGGAGAAAGGAGAACCACTTGCATGAATATCAAGAGCTCAGATGGAAATCTACTTCTAAGCAAAGAAGGAAAAGCAGAAAGATGGAAGGAGTATATAGAGGGTCTATGCAAGGGCGATGTACTTGAAGACAGTATTATGGAAATGGAAGAGGATGTAGATGAAGATGAAATGGGAGATATGATACTGCGTGAAGAGTTTGACAGAGCACTGAAAGACCTGAGTCGAAACAAGGCCCCTGGAGTAGACAACATTCCATTGGAACTACTGACGGCCTTGGGAGAGCCAGTCCTGACAAAACTCTACCATCTGGTGAGCAAGATGTATGAGACAGGCGAAATACCCTCAGACTTGAAGAAGAATATAATAATTCCAATCCCAAAGAAAGCAGGTGTTGACAGATGTGAAAATTACCGAACTATCAGTTTAATAATTCACAGATGCAAAATACTAACGCGAATTCTTTACAGACGAATGGAAAAACTAGTAGAAGCCGACCTTGGGGAAGATCAGTTTGGATTCCGTAGAAATGTTGGAACCCGTGAGTCAAAACTGACCCTACGACTTACCTTAGAAGAAAGATTAAGGAAAGGCAAACCTACGTTTCTAGCATTTTTAGACTTGGAGAAAGCTTTTGACAATGTTGATTGGAATACTCTCTTTCAAATTCCGAAGGTGGCAGGTGTAAACTACAGGGAGCGAAAGGCTATTTACAATTTGTACCGAAAGCAGATGGCAGTTATAAGAGTCGAGGGGTATGAAATGGAAGCAGTGGTTGGGAAGGGAGTGAGACAGGGTTTTAGCCTATCCTCGATGTTATTCGATCTGTATATTGAGCAAGCAATAAAGGAAACAAAAGAAAAGTTCGGAGTAGGTATTAAAATCCATGGAGAGGAAATAAAAACTTTGAGGTTCGCCGATGACATTGTAATTCTGTCAGAGACAGCAAGGGACTTGGAAGAGCAGCAATGGCAATGGCAAGGAAAGCGTTTCTGAAGAAGAAAAAATTTGTTAACGTCGAGTATAGATTTAAATGTCAGGAAATCGTTTCTGAAAGTATTTGTATGGAGTGTAGCCATGTATGGAAGTGAAATATGGACGATAAATAGTTTAGACAAGAAGAGAATAGTAGCTTTCGAAATGTGGTGCTACAGAAGAATGCTGAAGATTAGATGCGTAGATCACATAACTAATGAGGAAGTATTGAATAGAATTGGGGAGAAGAGGAACTTGTGGCACAACTTGACTAGAAGAAGGGATCGGTTGGTAGAACATGTTATGAGACATTGAGGGATCACCAATTTAGTATTGGAGGGCAGCGTGGAGGGTAAAAATCGTAGAGGGAGACCAAGAGATGAATACACTAAGCAGATTCAGAAGGATGTAGGTTGCAGTAGGTACTGGGAGATGAAGAAGCTTGCACAGGATAGAGTAGCATGGAGAACTACATCAAACCAGTCTCAGGACTGAAGACCACAACAACAACAACAATGGCAAATCACGCCTACCATACAGCTAGGAAAGATGAAAAGTTGAATTTTTGTTACTCATATAAAATTTTAAATGAAGAACCTGGTTTACTAGCAAACTGTTTAAAAGACTTTCTAAACTGTGAAACACCGAAAATTGTATTTGGTGTGGAAAAATCAAATTCCAGACTAGGAAAATTCATCAGTAAAAGAGATAGTGAAAATAATATGCGACCCAAGAAATAACAAAGCAGCGAGGGAAGATGGCACGAAATGAGTGAACATAGACATAAGATATTTCACAAATAATGTTCACGCAATCCTTCCTGGCACCTACAGATATCGGATAAAAGTTCCTGACGATTCACAATGCGCTCTAATCCATCCTACTGCATAATAAAAGAGATAACATAGCCACACATTACTGGAATGTTGGCAATTTTTTACCTTTTCTAATGTTACTCAACAGAGAAGAAAATCTGGCAAACCATCTACACCGAAGAGCCAAAGAATCTGGTATAGGCATCCGCATTCAAATACCGAAAAAAATGGTTCAGATGGCTCTGAGAACTATGGGACTTCTTAACATCGGAGGTCATCAGTCCCATAGAACTTAGAACTACTTAATTCTAACTAACCTAAGGACATCACACAAATCGATGCCCGCAGAAGGATTCGAACCAGCGACCGTAGTGGGCGCGCGGTTCCAGACTAAAGCGCCTAGAACCACTCGGCCACCCCGGCCGGCAAGAAATTAATTGCACAACTTGGTTAAAAGAAGGGATTGGGTGATTGGAGGCACCCTGACACGTCAAGGAACAGTTAATTTGGTAATGGAGGGTGTAAAGCTACAAAAATGTTTCCTGCCTCACGACATTTTACCAACCAGCATAATAGGTGAGAACACGCAAATTAATTACGGTGTAATAAGGATTTATTATGTCAAAATGTACAGAGCCATTTGAACCATTTGATTAATTTCTGCCGCGCGGGATTAGCCGAGCGGTCTAGGGCGCTGCAGTCATGGACTGTACGGCTGGTCCCGGCGGAGGTTCGAGTCCTCCCTCGGGCATGGGTGTGTGTGTTTGTCCTTAGGATAATTTAGGTTAAGTAGTGTGTAAGCTTAGGGACTGATGACCTTAGTAGTTAAGTCCCATAAGATTTCACACACATTTGAACATTGTTTTTGATTAATTTCTTTTCCGTTAGTTCGATTTTGTACCTCCTCATTATCACTCTATCCTTCTAATATCAACATTCCTCTACATCATCATATTTCAAAAGCTTCTATACTATTCTTGTCTGAATTGCCGTATTACTGCCATACAAGGCTACACTATAGAGAAATACCGTCAGAAAAGACTTCCTAACACTTAAATTTATATTAGATATTAACAAATTTCTCTTTTTCAGAAATTATTTCCCTGCTACAGCCACTCTGCATTTTATATCCTCTCTACTTCGGCCACCACCAGTTATTTTGTTGCTCTACTTTCCTCTTGTCATTTCTGTTGTAACACCCTCGTGCAGCATAAACTGCGCTGTAGTCTGTGTAAGTTTATGCCACCTCTTTCCTCCATTAGCACTGCGAGCGTAGTTTATAATTGATTTGAAGCTACTGTTATACAGTTTTTGTATTTATAAATTCCCTTCGCGGAACTAAGCATAATGATAGGTCATTGTATAACATCGTTATTTCGTATCTGTACATAAAAATATTTTTCTTTTTTCGGTCAGTGTTCTTACTACACCTGGAAATCATATTCTACTTCAGCCGCAGCATGCTGTGGTTTCTCATGTTGCCCATAGAGTCAGTCGTTGCCCGTTCTCAATCATAACGACGCACTCGGACAGGCTGTGTTAAGTAACAACCCTGCTTATTATGCTGGGCGGCAGGAGGAATTTGTCCTGATGAAGTTTGCGCAAGCATAAAATGATAATACTTTATTGCAAGGACACCGGATGAGGCACCGCCACACTAGCATTGGAAGTGTGGGAATTTTTAAATCAAAGGATTACTGAAAGATGGATCGTTGCACTGGACCAAATGATTCAGCCTTACAATACTAGCCTCCAAGGTCACCGGACATGGCTGTATGTGATTATTTCTTTTATAAAAGACTTTTCTGATATACCTCCGTTACCAACAACACTGAATGAACTGAGACATCACATAACAGCAGCTGTGTAAGCTGTAACTCAAGACACGCTCGCTGCAGTGTGGGAACAGTTTGAACACAGCATTGATATATGCCGTGCATCTCAAGGAGGGCACGTTGAACATCTATGTAAAGGTATGACAAAAAAAGGTTTCGAGTTTCTCGTTCATCAAAAAACAAAATTTGTTGTATATGTTTATTAGTTTCAGAAATATAGATGTGCCAAATCGGATGATTGTTTTTGATACACACTATGTACTCACTCCCCTCTATAAGCCTTAGAAGTTTGTAAAGGGAATTTACGAACACCGTGTAAATTTGACGCCCATCTTCCTCAATCATTGAGACTTTTTCCTCCCTTAAAAAATTATAAAAAGCAGTATTGCATATTTTATATCAACAATACAACAACATTAATTCGTCAAAAGTTTGTTTCGTACCGTTTGAAAACTGTAGGTACAAACGAGGTGAAAACGGAAAACTAGCAAATTGGCAAAGTATCAGAATCATGGAAAAATCAAGAAACATGAACAATGTTAATTAAAAGGATAATAATAATAATAATAATAATAATAATAATAATAATAATAATAATAATAATGCATTGACTGCAACGCACAGGCTACGCATTGTCGGTTTGTTACATCTTATCTACGCCATTAGCACATTTTCTCTACAGCTTTATAGATTTTCCTAATGGTATTAAAACCTGCTTTCAGGGACTGTATCGTTATACAACATGACCTACCGTGCAGCCTTCAGCCTGGAAAATAAACACTATCGCCAGTCGTGTTTGAACCGATGAAGTTGTGAACGAGACGCCAGTTCACCAGCTGCACTGTACTAGAACAGCAATATATGCAGGGAAAGGTGTGTCATGTTTTTAGTGTTGAATTATTCAGAGTGTCGTAGTGGCGCATCAGCAGACGCGTCGGCTGCTGTTAGGGGACTTTTAACCGAAGTGTGGAGCCGCATGAGTTATGTTTTTATAATGCTTGTCAGGACACAAAACCGCTATGAATGTAAACGTACAGACAACCCAGTTTGTTTGAACTGCTTGAGTTTCCAAGCATAATATAAAGTTTCCTAACACTTGACCAAAGTTTGATTCCCTAATTGACTGCTTGTGTCACGTACAGGGTAGTGTCTGTCCTGGAAGAAAAACCATCACGTCAGATGAATGTGTTCTCCATTAATGGATTCATAACCAAAGTGATAAAGAGTGCATTTCATATACGTTAATGGTTCTGATAATTCCCTGAAAGCACGAAGACAAAGTTTTGGAATATTTACTCTATGATGTCTCACATGGAAGGCATTGACTTCCCTACCCCATATGAGGCAGGCAATCCTTTAAAACGCAGGACTGCAACCTAGTCTGCATCAACATATATCCCCTTCCTCCATCTCCACGCCGGCCGCTGTGGCCGAGCGGCTCTAGGCGCTTCAGTCCGGAACCGCGCTGCTGCTACGATCGCAGGTTCGAATCCTGCCTCGGCCATGAAAGTGAGTGATGTCCTTAGGTTAGTCAGGTTTAAGTAGTTCTAAGTCTAGGAGACTGATGACCTCAATGTTAAGTCCCGTAGTGCTTAGAGCCATTTGAACCATTTCATATTCCGTCACATCGGGAATAACTGACTCCCCTTACTGAACCAGGATTTCATCCTGACCCATCCACATCCACATAAGTATAGCCCTAGTCATCCTAACCTCTCCGTACATCACAGCCCAACTTTCATAACCAGCCTCAATTCACGCAGTTATACCTCACATGTCCTTCTCACACCCCACCTTAGGCTCTTCACCCCTATTCATCTCTACACATTGTTGGGTTGAAGAACAGGAAAACAGTAACATCGATGCTGTAACTTGATCTTGCCCTCGCCAACTCCAACATCTCTCCCTCCCCTCCTGCCACCCGCAACAACGAAAATAATTGACAGCCATCGCCCCCTCTTTTCCAGAGGTAGCAGAAATACGCTCATAAGCAATGTCACTTCACACATTTCTTCATCATTGGGTTGCTCAATAAGTAACTAACTTCACCATACATTTGTAATTATAACCAATAGCTGTAGATTGACGGCCAGGCCACAGAAACCTTATACTTCAATATGAGGAATGTAAATAAAAAGTACTTCCTACCATTGTTTGTGCCCATTGATCTTGAAAAAGCCTATGATCAATTATTGCATTCCAGCCTCCAGATATACACACTTCCAGTTTGCTATGCTCACCTTAATTAATCCTTCTCTTCCAATCGTTCAGTCCTACAGTGTCTGTATGCAAACTCCTATAAGTGTGCATAATACGAGGTGTGTCCACCCTTTCCCTTTATGAAGGCTGAAACTCTTCTGGGGACACTTTCAGTGAGGCTTCTGAATGTCTGTCGATGAATGGTAGCCCATTCTTCCTCAAGAGCCGAAACCAAAGAAGGTTGTAATTACTTACTTGTTTATTTATTTACTTCATTATTAATTTATTCTTCACAGTTACATCTTATTATCTGAAAAGCTAAAATACGTTCAAAAATGGTTCAAATGGCTCTGAGCAATATGGGACTCAACTGCTGTGGTCATCAGTCCCCTAGAACTTAGAACTACTTAAACCTAACTAACCTAAGGACATCACACACATCCATGCCCGAGGCAGGATTCGAACCTGCGACCGTAGCAGTCGCACGGTTCCGGACTGCGCGCCTAGAACCGCGAGACCACCGCGGCCAGCAAGCTAAAATACGTCATACAATTCTAGGATAATTATAAATTTAAGAACCTTCAACATCGTAGCGCGTCAGCAATCGTTGGTTAATATATTAAAAAACTAGAAACCTGCCTCGATTGCGAAAAAAGCACCTAGTGTTAACCTAGGTTTCGGCGTAGATAACTACACCTTCTTCAGAACAATAAAACGCACAAGTGCCTAAGAAGACCTTTGTCAATGATTAAAAGAACAACATAGCTATACATTTATAAACGAAAAAAAGGAAAACACAAACAGTACATATGTACAAAGTCGAAACCACTACTTAACTTAATGGTGTACGCACCACCTCACACCGGCCTATGTTCGATGGGCCATGACCCGCCATAAACTGCAGCTACAAATGGTCGCTCACTTACAAGCCCGACCCGCTACCTATGCACATGCGCAAGACAAGGGACGTTACTTGACTGCGCATGTGCATATGAATACGAGAAAGTTTATACATGGGTTGGGGCTAAATAGCCCATATATTCCCAACCGTGGATCAACGTATATCAAAACATGGAATGGACAGAATAAGTCACGAGCTAAATAGGAGACGAAACCTAAAAATAGCAGCACACGGTTGCTTATGCTTGGAAAGAAACATATATGAAGCTACCTATGACAACAGGAGGAACTTTTAAAAACTATTCATTAAACCAATAGTTAGCCTGGGGGGAGGGGGGGGGGGCTGAGGGGACGTAATCTAAAGACGTCGTGGTAATAAAGATATTGGGATAAAACATGAGGTGTTCAACGGGCTAAAATCACCTTCATCGTAAAAGGAAAATGAGGTGCATATACATTATTTCGGCTTGTTTCCGACATAAATACCGGATCATTCTGCTACTTACAGTACGCTGCGTCGATCACATGGCCTGCCATACGCTAGGTTATCCTTTACACTAGAGTTCCTGGCTATTAGTTCTTCAGTTCTTGTTGTGCCTCTTAAGATTTGGTTCCCTTAACCCTATCACTTACCTTACACATTTCCACAGGGCCCCTTTACCTGTTCCTTAACTCAAAACACCATGGAACTTATGAATGGAGCTTGAATGGCGTGTACAGGTACAGCTGCCCATGCAGCTTCAACACGATACCACAGTTCAGCAAGAGTAGTGACTGGCGTATTGTGACGAGCCAGTTGCTAGGCCACCATTGACCAGACGTTTTCAATTGGTGAGAGATCTGGAGAATGTGCTGGCCAGGGCAGCAGTCGAACATTTTCAGTATCCAGAAAGGCTCGTACAGGACCTGCAACATGCGGTCGTGCATTATCCTGCTGAAATGTAGGGTTTCGCAGGGATCGAATGAAGGGTAGAGCCACGGGTCGTAACACATCTGAAATGTAACGTCCAGTGTTCAAAGTGCCGTCAATGTGAACAAGAGGTGACCGAGACGTGTAACCAATGGCACCCCATGCCATCACGCCGGATAATACCCCAGTATGGCGATGACGAATACACGCTTCCAATGTGCGTTCATCGCGATGTCGCCAAACAGGGATGTGACCATCATGATGCTGTAAACATAACCTGGATTCATCCGAAAAATGACGTTTTGCCATTCGTGCACCCAGGTTCGTCGTTGAGTACACCATCGCAGGGGCTCCTGTTTGTGATGCAGCGTCACGGGTAACCACAGCCATGGTCTCGGAGCTGATAGTCCATGCTGCTGCAAACGTCGTCGAACTGTTCGTGCAGATGTAGTTGTCTTGCAAAGGTCCCCATCTGTTGACTCAGGGATCGAGACGTGGCTGCACGATCCGTTACAGCCATGCGTATAAGATGCCTGTCATCTCGACTGCTAGTGATACGAGGCCGTTGGGATCTTGCACGGAGTTCCGTATTACCCTCCTGAACCCACCGATTCCATATTCTGCTAACAGTCATTCGATCTCGACCAACGAGAGCAGCAATGTCGCGATACGATAAACCGAAATCGCGATAGGCTACAACCGATCTTTATCAAAGTCAGAAACGTGATGGTACGCATTTCTCCTCCTTACACGAGGCATCACAACAACGTTTCACCAGGCAACGCCGGCCAACTGCTGTTTGTGTATGAGAAATCGGTTGGAAACTTTCCTCATTTCAGCACGTTATAGTTGTCGCCACCGGCGCTAATCTTGTGTGAAAGCTCTGAAAAGCTAACCATTTCAATATCACAGCATCTTCTTCCTGTCGGTTA
Source organism: Schistocerca piceifrons (assembly GCF_021461385.2). Lineage (NCBI taxonomy): Eukaryota > Metazoa > Arthropoda > Insecta > Orthoptera > Acrididae > Schistocerca > Schistocerca piceifrons. Next base: position 333,738,801 of record NC_060149.1, read on the forward strand.
AATTTCGCGTCTGTAGCACGTCATCTTCGTGGTGTAGTAATTTGAATGGCCAGTAGTGTACACACATCAAAAAATGTTTTGCATCACCTCGTTTCTGAGAGTTCCGGAACCTGAACAGAAAGTTGAAATAGAGCATAACCATCATTTCCGCCTTTTTTATTGCTCATGAAACCCACACATTGCATGTTGTACCACCATGCAGCGAGACCTTCAGTGGTGGTCGTCCAGATTGCTGTACACACCGATGCCTCTAATACCTAGTATCACGTACTCTTGCATTCATGCACGCCTGTATTCGTCGCAGCATGTTATCCACTAGTTCATCAAGGAACTGTTGGTCCAGATTGTTCCACTTCTCAACGGAGATTCGCCTTAGATCCCTCAGAGTGGGTGGTGGGTCACGTCGTCCACAAACAGCCCTTTCCAATCTATCCCAGGCATGTTAGATAGGGTTCATGTCTCGAGAATATGCTGCCTCTTCTAGTCGAGCGATGTCGTTATCCTGAAGGAAGTCATTTACAATATGTGCACGATGGGGGCACGAATTGTCGTCATGAAGACGAATGCCTCGCCAATATGCTGGCGATATGGTTGCACTATCGGTCAGAGAATGGCATTTAAGTATCGTACAGCCATTGTGGCTCCTTCCATGACCACCAGCAGCGCACGTCTGTCCCACATAATACCACCCAAAAACAGCAGGGAACCTCCACCTTGGTGCACTCGCTGGACAGTGTGTGTAAGGCGTTCAGCCTGGCCGGGTTTCCTCCAAACGCGTCTCCGACGATTGTCTGGTTGATGGCATATGCAACACTGATCGGTGAATAGAACATGATGCTAATCCTGAGCGGTCCATTCGGCATGTTGCTGGGCCCATCTGTACCGCGCTGCATGGTGTCGTGGTTGCAAAGATGGACCTCGCCATGGACGTCGAGAGAAAAGTTGCGCACCATGCAGCCTATTGCGCACAGTTTGAGTCATAACACGACGTCCTGTGGCTGCACGATAAGCATTATTCAACACTGTGGCGTTGCTGTCAGGGTTCCTCCGAGCCATAATCCGTAGGTAGCGGCCATCCACTGCAATAGTAGCCCTTGGGCAGCCTCAGCGAGGCATGTAATCGACAGTTCCTGTCTCCCTGTATCTCCACCATGTCCGAACAACATCGCTTTGGTTCACTCCGAGACGCCTGGACACTCCCCTTGTTGACAGCCCTTCCTGGAACAAAGTAAGCCGGCCGCTGTGGTCGAGCGGCTCTAGGCCCTTCAGTCTGGAATCGCGCGACCGCTACGGTCGCAGGTTCGAATCCTGCCTCAGGCATGGGTGTGTGTGATGTCCTTAGGTTAGTTAGGTTTAAGTTGTTCTAAGTTCTAGGGGACTGATGACTTCAGATGTTAAGTCCCATAGTGCTCAGAGCCATTTGAATCATTTTGAACAAAGTTACAACGCGGACGCAATCGAACCGCGGTATTGACGTTCTAGGCATGGTTGAACTACAGACAACACGAGCCGTGTACCTCCTTCTTGGTCGAATGACTGGAACTGATCGGCTGTCGGACCCCTCCGCCCCCCCCCCCCCCCCCCCCGCCGCCTCACCCCTATCCCCCGTCTAATAAGCACTGTTCATGCATGGTTGTTTACATCTTTGGGAGGGTTTAGTGACATCTCTAAACAGTCAAAGTGACTGTGTCTGTGTTACAATATCCACAGTCAACGTCTATCTTTAGGGGATCTGGGAACCCATGTGATGCAAAACTTTTTTTGATGTGTGTATTACACTTACGCGCGCGCACACGCACACGCACACACACACACACAAACACACACACACACACACACACACACACACACACAAAGAGAGAGAGAGAGAGAGAAAGATAAAAAAAATGTTCAATTGTGTGCGAAATCGTATGGGACTGAACTGCTAAGGTCATCAGTCCCTAAGCTTACACACATTATCCTAAGGACAAACACACACACCCATGCCCGAGGGAGGAGTCGAACCTCCGCCGGGCCCAGCCGCACAGAGAGAAAGATAAAAGTAAAGAAAATTCAAATACGGCTCCAAACTCATTCAGGAACAAATGAATGCCGACGGGATTAGGACATACAACATCGTTTACGTCACGTTTTTAGAAGTAAAAAGACCTTTCTTAAACCAAAATTGTACAATATACCGTTAACATGTGGGTGTAGTGCTCTCAGAACGCGGAAGAAGAAGGATTTGTCACAACAAAGCGTGTGAAACCGTGTGACCGCTACGGCAGGTTCGAATTCTGCCTCGGGCATGGTGTGTGTGATGTCCTTAGGTTAGTTAGGTTTAAGTAGTTCGATGACCACAGCAGTTAAGTCCCATAGCGCTCAGAGCCATTTTTTTCCCACCATAATCACGTCTTGAAAATCAAGGGAGATGTTGACTCGCTGATAAAATTCATGTTTATGTCGTTTGGTTTGCAGATGACAAGCAATCAGTGCAGGACACCATACAGATGGTCCTGCGAAACCGTATAATGTACAATCAAGGGAAGAACAGAAACGAACAAAAAATGTCTTCAGGCCTCATTTTGTTAGATGAGTTACAACCTAAAATAAGTTCACTTTTAATAGTTTTTTAATACACGAAACCCACTGATGATGGCACTGAGGTGCCGAAACATGTTTGGGTAACAATAGAAAACAGTGTTTTCTATAGAAGGTGGCATCTATATCCAATAAATATAGTCTTCGAAGCCACTAGGTGCCAACAGGAAGAAACAACACGACCCTTCGTATAGCGACGCGCCATGCGATTAGCTTATTGACGTAGCGCTCAGTGTGATTCGTCTCGTTAGTTCACAGCTGTTTGTTTAGAAAGGTGAGTCGCCTGGCGTGTCGCGAGGTACCTAGTCGACAAGCGAGGCGCGTCTGGTGTGGTCGCAGCCTCATTCTGTTGATGGGAAGACAAGTCTTGACGCTATGCCGCGTTTAACACCGTGTGGTTGCAGCGTAGAACACATCGTCGCGCGCCAGCTCTGACAGACTGAGACCATTCAAGTGGGAAAATCAATGACGTCACCTTTTCTATTTAGTTACTATTTACTATGAGTATGGATAGTATAAGAGTATTCCAAATGCAGAGAAGTGTTTATATTTTCTTAGAAGACGTCAGCAATCCTCACAGGACCAGCATAGCGTAATTTTCGCAGTAATATCTTCTCTTCTGTGTGTTCCATAGGTAATTAGAAATACTGAAATACCATGTTGCATTCGGGTCGGTGATGTACTGGACACAATATCCAGTTACAGTTTCGTATGGCGAATTTATATGCTGTTAAGTGTACAATTGTTTTTTGAATGTTTTAATTAATCTTCATAATACTGAATTACCATATTGCATTCGGGTCGGTGGTGTACAGGACACAATATCCAGTTACAGTTTCGTATGGCGAATTTATATGCTGTTAAGTGTACAATTGTCTTGCTGAACGTTTTAATTATTCTTCATAATACACAGGATAACATAATTTAAGCGCCAGGCTGTGATACAGTGCATGACACTCCACTGCCAACGCTTAGCGTGTCGAAACCAAGACAGAAGCTAAGCGTAGGTCGAAAATGCTCTAAAATGATAACGTTAGGACTGCATGAGCCCAAATCGGTACTGATGAACACACCCAGATTGTCTTACTCAGCAACACTAAATCAAATAGAGTCCACAGTCAAAGCCCAGATTGCGATGGTGTAAGTTGGTTGTGGTATTAAGAATTCGAAATGCTGTAGCTATATTGTGCTAGTGCATGACGATTCCGCAATCTGCAGAATCCAGTGAACCGAGATCTGCTTTGTAATGCTGCAGCACAACTGTTGCCAAACTACACTTCCACTTGAGTGCGCTGTCACACAACGGGTACTGCATGCACCATGCGCATCAGCAGTAACTAATAAAGCGGCAAGGTCACTACCAGGTTCTAGGCAATATAATTAAGATAAGACTGGCTTCTATTACGATAACTATGGACTATTTCCAACACAGAATTGATTTGGTGTTAGGAATCACAAGTTAAAGCTTACGTAAATTTTTAACGATAAAACTTCCAAGCCACCAACTGATTCTGGAGAGGGAAGCAATGGAGCCAGGTAGCTGCGTCACTATACTCGAATCTCTCCACCAGCTAACGACCGATGATGGAGAACTTGTGTATTTGTCGCTCATGAGGACTCACGAAGAAGTGAAGTTTATGAGGACTATTGTCTCCAGACTCTCTCGCACAATGGGTGTTTGTGTCTTCGATTCATTCATCATGCTACATTAGGTTTTAATACCATTTCATGGTAGCTGTTACTTGGAAAATTATTGAATCTCTCCAGATAACATGGCGAGAGCCAGACGCTCTATGCCTATAAGCCTTGAATGTTTCAGTAATTCTCCGTAGTAAACAGGAAATAAGTTATGGGTTAAAGCTGGTTCTGCTATGCTTTTGATATAAAATTGATATGCTAATTAATTATGTTGATCAATTAAACAGCCCTTCCCCACCCCCTTAACCTATTCTTATGCTAATTCATTTATGACCCCTTGGGGATAATCAGTCCTGCTGAAAAAGCGCCCCACCCCTCCCCCTCCTCCTCTCCCCACCCCTCTGGGAAAAGGGTCACTTCTTTGGTAACTTCGTCCCCAGTTCTGAACCTTTATTCCTTCTTGGGAAATCCCCCAGTCCTCCCCTCCCGCCTCCCACTTCCTCCCTCCCCTCTACCACTGAGAAATTGGAGGGAAAAGCCTCTGTCTGTGTTGGAGAGGAAGGTTCTCATCACACGAAATTTAAATCGATGCTAATAATGTATTGTTCAATCCAGCTTTCATATTCCTTATTTAATCAGTTTGCAGGAGACAGGACGCCCTCCACTTGGGTAAAGCTCACGTCTGCACTCCCCATCCCCATGATGTAATAACTGTAAATGCCAAGGAATGGAAGGAAGGATGATTTATTAAATGCCACTTTTGGTCTCCAGCGTGTGTGTCTGCTCCAAGCGCACGCATCTTCATGCTGTAGAGGTCAGGCCGCATCTTCTAGGTGCAGTCAGCTCTGAGTAAGAAACACTGTTACTGCTCCGTATCGGGACTGCTTGCAGCTGACAATGACTGTGTCACTGCCACGTGCTGGCCATAGCCCATGCAACACAAGCGATTGTGAAGGCAGCCCAATGGATAATGAGTAGTCGTTCACAATACAGTTGGCCAGAGGGCACTGCGGGCGCTGCCGTCAAGACTACATGGCCAGCCTGCATTTTAATCTCCTTGAGGAATTCGTGATACTGTATGTCGGCCTACTTTGTTCTTACTGCCTTGATCAATGCATCAGATGACAACATACCTTTGGTAAATGATACCTGGGGAAGTCATATTTGTGTCTGGCCTCAGAACATGTGCACTATATTAAGTGGTTATTTCCTGTTGGACAAAGCAGAGGATGGCGGTGTCCTTTGATATTTGATACCTGGGAAATTCTCACCAAACCACCTCCCCTCTCTCTCAAGTGATTACTTCCTGTTGTTAAAACATCTGTGCCCCAAACTCGTACACTAAGGTGTTCTCCTTGAACATTGTGTTCCTATTGTCTCATGCTGAATCAGTGAAGGTATATGCAAGTAAATGCCACCCTCACCCCCAGTCGACTTCATTCTGCTCTGGTCTCTGATTACGTCCAGTTGTCCTCCTTAGTGCATTGAATTTTCGATAGTGACGTACCATGAAGCGGTTAGCAGCAGCAGACAGCAGCAGCGCCAGTGGAAAACGCCCTAGGCAGGGAGAATTACTGCGTAAATACATATAAACATATACTCAAATCGATAACTGCAAGATTTTCTTTTTTAACAGTTTAGTCACTAAGAATTTAATAGTATTGAATACATACCTTCTTCTTACTGTTTCAGCAAATATCTACCAAATCGTGGATCAGCTGGAAGCTGAGAGGTAGCAGCAGCAACAGCAGCAGCAGCAGAAGCAGCAGCAGCAACAGCAACAGCATCATCGTAAGTGTATATATTTTTCTTATTTGTAGTACTGTGTAGTACTGCAAAGGTATATTCATTAAATATATATCTTTCTTTCTAAAATTTCATTATAGTGTTGTCTGAGACATATTTGTTGCTGTAGATGATTTCGAGGAAGAGGAGCAGGGAGGGGTAGAGGCTGTATTGCCTTCCTCATCACAGCTATCATGTAAGTGAATATTTTTTTAAAAAATCTCAGTTTGGTGTGTGTATATGTTTTCATTTTGTTAAATCAATATGTTTCAGGTGATTTCGGCCTGCTGGATCTACGGACCCATGGTACGACGCGAAAGAATAGTGACATGCTGAAATGAGTGGATGAGATGGAGAGAGAGCTGTGTCGCCATGAGACATGCCAGAGGTGGTTCCCAGTGACCTGAGGGATATGTCATAGAGCCAGAGCAATATAGGCAATTGCCATACATGGTTATGCTGCTTCCATATAATCAGTGTTGTAAGACGTCACGCCCCCCCATGAACCATGGACCTTGCCGTTGGTGGGGAGGCTTGCGTGCCTCAGCGATACAGATAGCCGTACCGTAGGTAGAACCACAACGGAGGGGTATCTGTTGAGAGGCCAGACAAACTTGTGGTTCCTGAAGAGGGGCAGCAGCCTTTTCAGTAGTTGCAAGGGCAACAGTCTGGGTGATTGACTGATATGGCCTTGTAACAATAACCAAAACGGCCTTGCTGTTCTGGTACTGCGAACGGCTGAAAGCAAGGGGAAACTACGGCCGTAATTTTTCCCGAGGGCATGCAGCTTTACTGTATGATTAAATGATGATGGTGTCCTCTTGGGTAAAATATTCCGGAGGTAAAATAGTCCCCCATTCGGATCACCGGGCGGGGACTATCCAAGAGGCTGTCGTTATCAGGAGAAAGAAAACTGGCGTTCTATGGATCGGAGCGTGGAATGTCAGATCCCTTAATCGGGCAGGTAGGTTAGAAAATTTAAAAAGGGAAATGGATAGGTTAAAGTTAGATATAGTGGGAATTAGTGAAGTTCGGTGGCAGGAGGAACAAGACTTCTGGTCAGGTGACTACAGGGTTATAAACACAAAGTCAAATAGGGGTAATGCAGGAGTAGGTTTAATAATGAATAGGAAAATAGGAATGCAGGTAAGCTACTACAAACAGCATAGTGAACGCATTATTATGGCCAAGATAGATACGAAGCCCACAGCTACTACAGTAGTACAAGTTTATATGCCAACTAGCTCTGCAGATGACGAAGAAATTGAAGAAATGTATGCTGAAATAATAGAAATTATTCAGATAGTGAAGGGAGACGAAAATTTAATAGTCATGGGTGACTGGAATTCGAGTGTAGGGAAAGGGAGAGAAGGAAACGTGGTAGGTGCATATGGATTGGGGCTAAGAAATGAAAGAGGAAGCCGCCTGGTAGAATTTTGCACAGAGCATAACTTAATCATAGCTAACACTTGGTTTAAGAATCATGATAGAAGGTTGTATACATGGAAGAACCCTGGAGATACTAAAAGGTATCAGATAGATTATATAATGGTAAGACAGAGATTTAGGAACCAGGTTTTAAATTGTAAGACATTTCCAGGGGCAGATGTGGACTCTGACCACAATCTATTTGTTATGACCTGTATATTAAAACTGAAGAAACTGCAAAAAGGTGGGAATTTAAGGAGATGGGACCTGGATAAACTGAAAGAACCAGTGGTTGTACAGAGTCTCAGGGAGAGCATAAGAGAACAATTGACAGAAATGGGGGAAAGAAATACAGTAGAAGAAGAATGGGTAGCTTTGAGGGATGAAGTAGTGAAGGCAGCAGAGGATCAAGTAGGTAAAAAGACGAGGGCTAGTAGAAATCCTTGGGTAACAGAAGAAATATTGAATTTAATTGATGAAAGGGGAAAATATGAAAATGCAGTAAATGAAGCAGGCAAAAAGGAATACAAACGTCTCAAAAATGAGATCGACAGGAAGTGCAAAATGGCTAAGCAGCGATGGCTAGAGGACAAATGTAAGGATGTAGAGGCTTATCTCACTAGGGGTAAGATAGATATTGCCTACAGGAAAATTAAAGAGACCTTTGGAGATAAGAGAAACACTTGTATGAACATCAAGAGCTCAGATGGAAACCCAGTTCTAAGCAAAGAAGGGAAAGCAGAAAGGTGGAAGGAGTATATAGAGGGTCTATACAAGGGCGATGTACTTGAGGACAACATTATGGAAATGGAAGAGGATGTAGATGAAGATGAAATGGGAGATACGATACTGCGTGAAGAGTTTGACAGAGCACTGAAAGACCTGAGTCGAAACAAGGCCCCCGGAGTAGACAACATTCCATTGGAACTACTGACGGCCTTGGGAGAGCCAGTCCTGACAAAACTCTACCATCTGGTGAGCAAGATGTATGAAACAAGCGAAATACCCTCAGACTTGAAGAAGAATATAATAATTCCAATCCCAAAGAAAGCAGGTGTTGACAGATGTGAAAATTACCGAACAATCAGTTTAATAAGCCACAGCTGCAAAATACTAACACGAATTCTTTACAGACGAATGGAAAAACTAGTAGAAGCCGACCTCGGGGAAGATCAGTTTGGATTCCGTAGAAATACTGGAACACGTGAGGCAATACTGACCTTACGACTTATCTTAGAAGAAAGATTAAGGAAAGGCAAACCTACATTTCTAGCATTTGTAGACTTAGAGAAAGCTTTTGACAATGTTGACTGGAATACTCTCTTTCAAATTCTAAAGGTGGTAGGGGTAAAATACAGGGAGCGAAAGGCTATTTACAATTTGTACAGAAAGCAGATGGCAGTTATAAGAGTCGAGGGACATGAAAGGGAAGCAGTGGTTGGGAAGGAAGTAAGACTGGGTTGTAGCTTCTCCCCGATGTTATTCAATCTGTATATTGAGCAAGCAGTAAAGGAAACAAGAAAAATTCGGAGTAGGTATTAAAATCCATGGAGAAGAAAGAAAAACTTTGAGGTTCGCCGATGACATTGTAATTCTGTCAGAGACAGCAAAGGACTTGGAAAAGCAATTGAACGGAATGGATGGTGTCTTGAAGGGAGGACATAAGATGAACATCAACAAAAGCAAAACGAGGATAATGGAATGTAGTCGAATTAAGTTGGGTGATGTTGAGGGTATTAGATTAGGAAATGATACACTGAAAGTAGTAAAGGAGTTTTGCTATTTGAGGAGCAAAATAATTGATGATGGTCGATGTAGAGAGGATATAAAATGTAGACTGGCAATGGCAAGGAAAGCGTTTCTGAAGAAGAGAAATTTGTTAACATCGAGTATAGATTTAAGTGTCAGGAAGTCATTTCTGAAAGTATTCGTATGGAGTGTAGCCATGTATGGAAGTGAAACATGGACGGTTAATAGTCTGGTCAAGAAGAGAATAGAAGCTTTCGAAATGTGGTGCTACAGAAGAATGCTGAAGATTAGATGGGTAGATCACATAACTAATGAGGAAGTATTGAATAGGATTGGGGAGAAGAGAAGTTTGTGGCACAACTTGACGAGAAGAAGGGATCGGTTGGTAGGACATGTTCTGAGGCATCAAGGGATCACCAATTTAGTATTAGAGGGCAGCGTGGAGGGTAAAAATCGTAGGGGGAGACCAAGAGATGAATACACAAAGCAGATTCAGAAGGATGTAGGTTGCAATAGGTACTGGGAGATGAAGAAGCTTGCACAGGATAGAGTAGCATGGAGAGCTGCATCAAACCAGTCTCGGGACTGAAGACCACAACAACAACAAGACGTTACGGTCTCCTGACCTCCATTGCTTACATGTTCCGCCCTCACATCATATTCCGCACATTAAGACGCTTCATTCGAACCCAAACTCGATAAGACAAAGTCAATGTTGTATGAATTCATGTAAACAATATGCAGTTGACAAGTGAGCGCACCGTGGTTGAAATACTCGAGGCTGGCTTGCACACACACATTCCAGACACGACGGTCACAGTGGCTTTTAGTTCAGGAGAGAGGCCGCACAGCGGGACGCCAGGCCCTTCAGAGGACGACCCAGTCCATGTCGGCCGGTGACCGCCGGTAACGGACAGCGTGGGCGCGAGTGAAAATGGGGAACGACCCCGTGTTCGGCTTAAAAGCAAATTCCGCTACATTGTGTGGGAGCGGCCAGCCTACGCATTCTGTACACATAGCACGCAGTTTCAGACATTTTCACAGGGAGACAGCTAACACCAAACGCCAAAGCTAACATGCTGCTATGATCTGATGGAGACAGACCTCATTATGTTGGGATCAGGGACATGTCCCACCTCCTCTTCTCCCAAATGAGTAAACATAAGTGTAAAAGGTATATTTGCTTAACGTGTCTCAATTCCTCTTCTTCAGACAAGTTATTAGCAAATCATCTTGTAGACTGCGCTTCCAAATACCTGGTAAGGGGGGAGGGGGTGTTGATAAGCTTTACAGCGACAACAGTCCATTGATCAAATAGAAAGAAATGAAGATTTGTAAATGTAGGAGGTTAATTGCCATATTTGTGAGATGCCGTTAGACAGAAAAGGGACAACTGCCCATAGGGACCACTGTCATCTTACAATGAAGTTCTGTGACGCCGCCCATAACACATGCAACTTGAAATATCAAGTTCCACACCACATTCCCGTTTTATTTCGTGATACAAGAGGTATGACACCCACATTCTTGTTGAGCGGTTGGCTGATTTTGGTATGGAGAAGGATCAGAACCGTGTCCCAGCTGAGGGTGTTGAGAAATATACTTCACTCTGCAAACGAATGACGCCAAGAATTACACTCTGCTTCCGTGACTCCCTGGGTTTTATGCAGGCGCTACGACAGAAACGTGTTGAAACTCTGTGTCAGAAGGATATGCAAATCACCCAAGCACATTCCCCAATGAGGAAAAGTTTCATTTGTGTGTAGGAAGGCGGTTTTTCCATACGAGTATCTGCATAGTATGGCAAAACTCAACAAAACTCGGCTACCTGAGATAACTGCGTTCTTCAGAAACCTTACAAGCGATATCATACTGGATGCCGAGTATTAGCACGCTGTGAATGGTAGGCCGAAATTCAACATCTCCACTTTAAGAAAGTATGCAAAGCTTTACATGCACACAAACATGTGCTTGCTCATGGACATTTTCGAGAAATTCCGATGTCTGTGCATGACCTCATAGTCTTAGGATCCCGCATTTTACTACACAGTACATGAGTTTTCTCCCATAATCACACTATTCACTTGTTGAGAGAGACGGGGTTGGCAGACACTAATTGAGTGAGAGAGAGAGAGAAAATAAGACTACATGTAAATGTTGCAGAAGAGTATGACTCTTTTATCATTGTGTAAGTAATCGTGTCTCTGTGTGTGAATGTGTGTGTGTGTGTGTGTGTGTGTGTGGTGTAAATATCTGCACATTATCTCCATCGACAAGAACTGTACTTGTAAAATACACTCCTGGAAATGGAAAAAAGAACACATTGACAACGGTGTGTCAGACCCACCATACTTGCTCCGGACACTACGAGAGGGCTGTACAAGCAGTGATCACACGCACGGCACAGCGGACTCACCAGGAACCGCCGTGTTGGCCGTCGAATGGCGCTAGCTGCGCAGCATTTGTGCACCGCCGCCGTCAGTGTCAGCCAGTTTGCCGTGGCATACGGAGCTCCATCGCAGTCTTTAACACTGGTAGCATGCCGCGACAGCGTGGACGTGAACCGTATGTGCAGTTGACGGACTTTGAGCGAGGGCGTATAGTGGGCATGCGGGAGGCCGGGTGGACGTACCGCCGAATTGCTCAACACGTGGGGCGTGAGGTCTCCACAGTACATCGATGTTGTCGCCAGTGGTCGGCGGAAGGTGCACGTGCCCGTGGACCTGGGACCGGACCGCAGCGACGCACGGATGCACGCCAAGACCGTAGGATCCTACGCAGTGCCGTAGGGGACCGCACCGCTAATTCCCAGCAAATTAGGGACACTGTTGCTCCTGGGGTATCGGCGAGGACCATTCGCAACCGTCTCCATGAAGCTGGGCTACGGTCCCGCACACCGTTAGGCCGTCTTCCGCTCACGCCCCAACATCGTGCAGCCCGCCTCCAGTGGTGTCGCGACAGGCGTGAATGGAGGGACGAATGGAGACGTGTCGTCTTCAGCGATGAGAGTCGCTTCTGCCTTGGTGCCAATGATGATCGTATACGTGTTTGGCGCCGTACAGGTGAGCGCCACAATCAGGACCGCATACGACCGAGGCACACAGGGCCAACACCCGGCATCATGGTGTGGGGAGCGATCTCCTACACTGGCCGTACACCACTGGTGATCGTCGAGGGGACACTGAATAGTGCACGGTACATCCAAACCGTCATCGAACCCATCGTTCTACCATTCCTAGACCGGCAAGGGAACTTGCTGTTCCAACAGGACAATGCACGTCCGCATGTATCCCGTGCCACCCAACGTGCTCTAGAAGGTGTAAGTCAACTACCCTGGCCAGCAAGATCTCCGGATCTGTCCCCCATTGAGCATGTTTGGGACTGGATGAAGCGTCGTCTCACGCGGTCTGCACGTCCAGCACGAACGCTGGTCCAACTGAGGCGCCAGGTGGAAATGGCATGGCAAGCCGTTCCACAGGACTACATCCAGCATCTCTACGATCGTCTCCATGGGAGAATAGCAGCCTGCATTGCTGCGAAAGGTGGATATACACTGTACTAGTGCCGACATTGTGCATGCTCTGTTGCCTGTGTCTATGTGCCTGTGGTTCTGTCAGTGTGATCATGTGATGTATCTGACCCCAGGAATGTGTCAATAAAGTTTCCCCTTCCTGGGACAATGAATTCACGGTGTTCTTATTTCAATTTCCAGGAGTGTATTTGCGCACCATGTACATTGACAAAAAGAAATTATATGTCAGAAATATGTACACTCACCAAGCATTTGATCTAAATGGAGTGATTTTTAAGTTTTATCTGCCGCTAGCTATCCAACGCTGATTAGTTTTTAATTGAAAATGTGTATGTATACATAGATTGCAGTCCATCAAAACTGTTCTTGATTAACAAACATGTAAGTGCTACCATTGGGACTGTGGAATTTAGTTGTAGTGTAAGAATAATCTAAATCATTCGATTTAGCATCTATTTATATATCTGCAAATTGTAAATATTTCAGCTAATGATATCGTTTCGTTATTGAGTAAAAATGTATCCCTGCATTGAATATTACAACCAAATTGTACCTCAAAAACCAAATTGTACCTCAAAACTCAAATTGTTTGTGTGAGAATAGCATAAACGAAGAATTTCGTTATCATACATTTTTGGTGTTGTTATTTACAAAAAACGTATCCCATTCAGATATATTAAGGATATGGAGGACACAACTGGGATTGGGTTTTGAAAATGAAAGTGAAGTTAAACATGAAAGATAACCAAGTATGTTGGATGGAATTACACCTACTGTGCAGCACAAATTGGCTTCTGGGAGCAGGAGTCACATGTCTGCCTCCAAAGACATGTCTAAAATTACATCACCAGTAGTTGAAGAAAACCACAGATGCAATATCTAAGAAAAGCTGTATTCCATCAAGAAGGGAGAAGGGTGAAAAGAAATCATACACAGACTGTGAGGTAAAAATTCATTTGTTTTTCATCCAACTTAAAAGTAATTTTACATTTTCATAAGCAGACACAACATTACTTTCACACATTCTCTTCTTGCGTCGATGGAGAGCAGGACACCTGTAGAATTCCGGTCTTGAGTGGCAGAAAATTTGAAGATTCTACACATTCATGTGATCTTCTTTCCTTTGATGTAGACAATGGTATCCATGTGGTCAAATAATCGAAGTGACCTCACTGTATCTTTATAGGGTATACCAGGATCATCCCAGTGAATACCACGGTAGAAATGTGTTAACCACTTTGCACTACTCCATGTTTTAGCACACTTCACATTATTGAAAAACCTCGGTGGTACAGTGTTTGTTGAGAATGCCTCTATTATACTGGCATCGTCTGTGTATTTTATGACTGCAACATCTTTAAATATGGACTGGCTATGCTCATCATCATAGAAACCCCGAACTTCTGCACTGATGTTCATACCTTGAGATGCCACTGTGAAATGCTCTGGGTATGGCTCAGGACTGTTCACTTATACACCTCATTGTACAACATTGGTGAGCAGGCAACAGTTCATCATACATTCATGTAGATCTAGAGAATACACTGTAGTGTGTTCTGGGAAATTTGCCGAAGGTTTAAATTTAATTAGAACATCTACAGGTCCAGATTTAATTAACTCGTTCCGTTCTGAGCAGTCGATTACCATTATTGGCGCCAACTGCTTGAATTCCCATGGACTGAGTAGATATCCACCCTCTTCACAGTATGAAGCATGTCATATGCTAGATTGTATACGTTTTCATTGCACTGCAGGTGTAAATTATCATACGCATCGAACTGAGAGTTCAAGTAGACTCTGACATTAGTTAACCTGCAATTATCAAATTTGGTGGAATCATCTATTCGTCTGTAACGCAAGTACGATACACCTGGGCGTCTCTAGTTGAGAAGTGGCTTTAAAAGCCCACGTTTGACTGCTTGGATTCGCTAGCACTAGCTACTCGAAAACCTCCCATGAACGAAAGATGACAGTAGAGATACAACGACATTCAGAACTTTTGAAAGCTTCAAACGTTGCTCATCCGATACATTGATGTGTGGCCTTCTCCATATTATGGTATTGATCGTGATCTCGTTCTCCTGTTGAGCTCCTTGAATGTATGAGCTGTTACCCGATGCTCTCTGTAGCAGAATAGGGTCCAGATAAGCATTCAGAACAATGAGCTGCATGTCTTCAAAGTATCCCATAAGTAGTTGTAGAGGTATACATGCAGTAAATCTCTTGTACTCTTCCGCTATTCTATCCACTGTCTCTCCTATGAACGATTCAGCATTTTCCAAATCGCTCAAATCCAAAGGAGAAGCACAGAGACACATTTTAACACTTGATCCTATATCATATCTCATGAAACAGGAATGCTAAAGCATTATGTGTAAGGTTCAATGCCATTGTAGCAATACCATCCCTTTTTGTGTGTGATCCATCAAGATATATGAAAATCTTGCATGGGAGGGTTAAAGCGTCTTGGTGTTGGGTGGTAATCCTAATTTCATTGTTCTTGTTAAACGCAGTTGATGCACGAGGTTTGTGCGAGACGTATTTTTGATGTATAACACACTTGTCATATTCCAATACGCTAGTTATATCGAACGATGTCATTGGAAAGTTTCAGACCTACTGATTTAAGAACCTTGTTTACATGTATCATCGCCTTGCTGTTCTGTTGTGAAGTGCCACGCTGTGCACTGTGCACCTTACGCCCATCCTATCTTCGTTGACAGTATGACGGCGCTAGGGAGCCCTGACTGGTTGAAGGTCGCTGCCACTGCTTCCGGTATCCCAGCAAGGCGGGGCCTTCGTTCTCGCCTGGAGGTTGTGGTGGCTCCACTGCAGGTTCTGGCCTGATGAAGGTCGCCCCCGCTTTCTTTCTTGACTGGATTCTGCACGTTAGCGGTCACTGGTGGTTCCGCTTTAGATGTAGCAGTACAGTGATTCCTTCACCACGAACGTCAGTGAGTTAGTTATCATAGTCCATAATACGTAGCTCAAGATAGTCCAGTGTCTGGACAGTTACTGGAAGGGATATAGCGTTGGTAGGGGTCTAAACGATCTTATACCCTGTTCCACCTGACGGGAGGAATCCGGAAATTATATGAATCAGTCTGTTGTTGAGACAAGAGATTGTTGCAATATTATACTCAGCATGGGTTTTGCTGACAGGAAGTGTATCCACTAACTGGTCGGATCTCAAAAATTTATTGTCGTTCTTCAAAACCTGTTCTTTTGTCAAACACTGTAGCCGTCCAATTGAACCTTTCTGGTTAAAGTCAGCCGTTGCATTCGGTGTCTTCATTTCAGACTGAACCCCTTAATGCCAAGCATCACTAAGTCGCATCATGCCAAAGCAGCACTAATAAATGAAAGGTTAATTGTTTTTAGAGTCAGTGACGATAGGTGCAGATTCCACAAGAAAGCTACCAACTGTTCTGACATGTGCTTCCATCTCCTGAGTGTATCGGGTACTTCTAGAGCGGCTTGGTGTTCACGCCTTTGTTTACGCCACATACACGGGATGTTATCGGCATTTTTTGTACAATTACAAGTAGATACAGAGGAAAGTTCAGTTCTGAAAATTCTTTGCTTGTTCCACAAAATCTCTGACGTGACTCAAATCTCATTTTGATGTGACAAACTAGTTGCATGCGCAAGTGGATTCGAAAATACTCTGCTGCAAAAACGCATGATCAGTCGTTTGTGTACTTACGTAGGAGCATATAAGTGGTGAAATCAAGTGAAGTGAAGACAAATGTCCGCAGCTCGTGGTCGTGCGGTAGCGTTCTCGCTTCCCACGCCCGGGTTCCCGTGTTCGATTCCCGGCGGGGTCAGGGTTTTTCTCTGCCTCGTGATGACTGGGTGTTGCGTGATGTCCTTAGATTAGTTAGGTTTAAGTAGTTCTAAGTTCTAGAGGACTGATGACCATAGATGTTAAGTCCCATAGTGCACAGAGCCATTTGAACCATTTTTTTGAAGACAAATATTTTCATTGATTTGTATCAGCAGAGTGCTTCAGCGACCAATTGTGGTTGCTATTTACGTGTACACGGTGAATCAGGAGGAAAAGAGCCATGCTTTGAGGTGTTCTGAACAAAAAAACTTCACATGGACATATACCGGATTCTGAATGATTTCCCAGATAGAACACATTTAATGTAAATTGTTATTAATATTCTGTATAATTCAATCATCGTCATTGTTTATAGTGTACCACGGTAGTGTCGAGGATGCTGAGACTAATAATTTGACAGATAACATTTGCGGTCTATCAGCTACCTGAAATGGGCCTACAATAACTACCTAAGCTACAGCGCATGCGCATCGTGCTATGTTTTCAGTATTCTCTCCCTCTCTTCGTGCAAACTATTAGTCCTAGAGAAAAAAAGAGTAAGAGGATTTTTGTAGAAAATGTAATGTAGTTTAATTTTGTGCTGTGACACGTTTTCGTGAAAAACGTTCAAAAATGATAAATGTGTTCTATCCCGGAAGACATTTGGAATGGGGGAATTGCCCGTATGAAGTTTCTTGATAAGAATCACTAGTACATCATCCGTCAAAGCATATACCTTTCCTCCTCGCTCAGCCTCTATATAATCCATTAAAAGTTACCAATAATTCATATCAGCATCAGACCTGAACATTGCCTTGACAGATTATATTTCATTTTTAATGCGACATACTCTGAAGCTTTTATTTTACTAGCGACGGATCCCCTAGGTTTTATGTTCAGCAAAATGCAAAATGGAGTGTACCATCGGCCGAGGGGAACTGTAATAGTTTCAAACTTCCCAGTAGGAGACATAGAGAATAAATAAACAGAATTCAAATCCAGAATAATAGAGCCACTCTGAGAGCAGGGAAAAGACATTGCAACTAAAAAGAGAAATAGGCCCTCAGCCAGTATAGAGGCAGGAGTACATGAGGGTCCAACAAAACTGGTTCCAGACAAGTTTACCCGAACTTATGAAGTAGGTCATTGGCTTCAGGTTACATATACAAGGCAGAGTTATAAAAGACCGAATTTTAGAGAACAGACAATATTCACGCATACGAACTGTAACGTTCATCTATGTTTATACAGCTGTTTCTGGGAATTTCACGAATTATTCTATATCGTTCCTAATTTTTCCTTTTCGAATCATGTAAATCCTGTCAGTATATCGACAAAATTTTAAATGAAAGTCTTATTCCATATAAAGTGTTGTGAAAATTTCTCAGTTTTCGCTAATATGTGACATACCAAGTTATCCCTGACTGGTAAAACCTGTCTTGGGTTTAACCTTATGCAATCTATAAAACATCGTTACTACTAACAAAGTATGATTTTTGAGTTTTTCTTTCAAGTAGAGATTTATTTGGGTACTAACTGGTCAAGTGTACCGATGTTTGCGCGTAGTACAGTCCCTTTGGCAGACAGTTTGAAAGCGTCGTTTCAATAGTCAATATAGAATGCATCAGGTTCTATTTCCACAATTTCTTTTCTTCCAGGTGAAATTTATTGTTAACCTCTATGATATTCGGAACGCTGTTGTATGTCTCTTGCCCAGTCACCGCAATACTCAACTCCACGTTGCTTAAATCAAGCGGTGGGAAGTAATTCGCAAGTAATACTGAAGATCGTTCTTTAAAAGTCGGAATATACGACAGTGCATCTGCACCTCAACTGATGAGTGGATACTTAATGCACCTCGTTATACAGCCTTCTTCGTAAACATTAGAAGGAACGTGATGTACAGATGCCCACACAAGTAAGTATTAAAGTCATGGTGACCATAAAAATTGCAGAACACACGTATTTTGTCGGTGAAGTAGCATTGTAACCCTTCTGATGGCTGCAGGTCTCCAAATCAGTCCAAATAGTTGAGGGTATTTGTATTTTTCTTAACATACGCCACCCAGCTTATTACGGTCCCCCAGCAACATTTAAATTCACAATTCCACATTCTCCAGATTTCCACATAGTCTTCTGTAATGTATTCCGCATAAACTCATCATGGAGTCCTGGAATACTGAATTTTTCTCTAACAAACTTGAGCAGATCTGTATTTGTAAGCAGTCTATTCTGTAGGATAGCTAACGGGCTTTTTATTTTTTTAATTCGAAGATACCTAATTCATTCTTGCATGATTTCAGGTATAGTTCTTTTCCGCCGGTTGCTACTTCCATAATGCGGTTTTGTCTTCCTGCTTCCTCTACCTGCTTCTGGGGGTTCTGTGCCTTGTTGACTGTTCTGGCAATCGCCGCTACACCGCTAGCCAGTAAACAAACCCCTGAGAGACCTACGAGGGCAGGAATGAGGAAGGGGATAGTTCCACCTGATGTCTTGGGAATCGGCTGAACGCAAGGTGCTTTAACCGGTCCTTTATACTTCAGGGCGCTTTTTTTTTAATATATTGCTGCCAGGACACAGTTTTTTAAACTCCCCCGCCATGGCTTCTTCTTTTTTCATCGTTGCCTTCTTCTTCTTTAATGCACAACGAGCAACGTTCATTAGTTGCTTGAAATTCACACCCAAGCATAACTTAATTTCACCGCGCATGGTTTTATAACTACAAATGCTGCAATGCGCTGTCCTACACCAATATCCTTTCTCGTACATATTGCTTTGGCTTTATCAGATAAAATTTGATCTGCAACGTTAAATTCTGGAATATCTTTATATTTTGCTTATGTAATGTCGTGTTCCAAACATTCCTCGTCATGCACATTAATCACCTTTTCACCACGTGCCAAACGAATTTGAAGCTTTCTATCAGGTGCGATATCATCAGCGTCAATCCAGCTGTTTTGTGTTGCATGAAAACCAAGCCATTCAACTAGTCCTCTATTCCCTCGAAGTCCTATGACATTCTCTATGAGAAACACATGTGGTTCTGAGCTCGGTGTAAAAGCATCCTGATATATCAGTGCCATTGCTATCCTTTACGACTTAAGTTCTGGAATTTGTTCTCTGCACTTCGGAAACTGTGATTATCTCACTGGACCGGTTTGGGAGGTATCACTTCTCAAATGTTGTCTTGTGTTTTGAGATAAATACCAAATTATCATATTAAATTTCTATTTACGTGGATCCAGCATTTTAATACGATAGTGTGCTGCATCCATTGGTCCTTTATCACGAAAATCGATTGGTCTCGTTTTTATTGTGCTGTGTTCGGCGCGACTAAGCAATTATTTCTGGCAGGACATCTGTCCATTTGTATGAACCGTGAAGAATATAATGCATCCACATTTGAACTTTTATTGTTCTGCTCAGACGTTCCACGATTCTCGCCTTCAGATGGGCGAAAGTTGAGCAGTGTTGAATTTCATACTGCTGCATCACGTTCTTGAAACACGTATTGTAAAACTCTTCCCTCTGATCAGCTTGGAGGCTGTACAGGCATCGATTTGTCCCTGTTTACAACAAACGCTGAAACACCTCCGAGTCATCTCTCCCTGTTTTTGTTTTAACAGGTAATGCCCAGGCAAATTTCGGGTATGTATCAATAATCTTAAAATATATTTGACTCTTTTATTCGCATGTGAATATTCCCCTTAATCTACAAGATCAGTCTACCATAAGTAATCCCAACCTTTTAATCATGACATGCCTATGAGGGTATGTTTTCTGTGCTGGTTTGTACAGTCCTCTGACTACTGTCTCCATACGTATCCGATTACACCTCTCTCTCTCTAAGCTCAGAGATGATTGAAATAACCTCATTCGAATGAGCAGTATTACCAGCTAAAACTTATGCCATGATCAATCGCATTCAATCTGTTGGCTCATTGGGATAACAGACTGCAGGGATTTGTACTGACTCTTTTAATCAGGATATCAATGCCATCACTAACACGATGCTAAACATCTAATAGAGGTTCTACACTCCTGGAAATTGAAATAAGAACACCGTGAATTCATTGTCCCAGGAAGGGGAAACTTTATTGACACATTCCTGGGGTTAGATACATCACATGATCACACTGACAGAACCACAGGCACATAGACACAGGCAACAGAGCATGCACAATGTCGGCACTAGTACAGTGTATATCTACCTTTCGCAGCAATGCAGGCTGCTATTCTCCCATGGAGACGATCGTAGAGATGCTGGATGTAGTCCTGTGGAACGGCTTGCCATGCCATTTCCACCTGGCGCCTCAGTTGGACCAGCGTTCGTGCTGGACGTGCAGACCGCGTGAGACGACGCTTCATCCAGTCCCAAACATGCTCAATGGGGGACAGATCCGGAGATCTTGCTGGCCAGGGTAGTTGACTTACACCTTCTAGAGCACGTTGGGTGGCACGGGATACATGCGGACGTGCATTGTCCTGTTGGAACAGCAAGTTCCCTTGCCGGTCTAGGAATGGTAGAACGATGGGTTCGATGACGGTTTGGATGTACCGTGCACTATTCAGTGTCCCCTCGACGATCACCAGTGGTGTACGGCCAGTGTAGGAGATCGCTCCCCACACCATGATGCCGGGTGTTGGCCCTGTGTGCCTCGGTCGTATGCAGTCCTGATTGTGGCGCTCACCTGCACGGCGCCAAACACGCATACGACCATCATTGGCACCAAGGCAGAAGCGACTCTCATCGCTGAAGACGACACGTCTCCATTCGTCCCTCCATTCACGCCTGTCGCGACACCACTGGAGGCGGGCTGCACGATGTTGGGGCGTGAGCGGAAGACGGCCTAACGGTGTGCGGGACCGTAGCCCAGCTTCATGGAGACGGTTGCGAATGGTCCTCGCCGATACCCCAGGAGCGACAGTGTCCCTAATTTGCTGGGAAGTGGCGGTGCGGTCCCGTACGGCACTGCGTAGGATCCTACGGTCTTGGCGTGCATCCGTGCGTCGCTGCGGTCCGGTCCCAGGTCGACGGGCACGTGCACCTTCCGCCGACCACTGGCGACAACATCGATGTATTGTGGAGACCTCACGCCCCACGTGTTGAGCAATTCGGCGGTACGTCCACCCGGCCTCCCGCATGCCCACTATACGCCCTCGCTCAAAGTCCGTCAACTGCACATACGGTTCACGTCCACGCTGTCGCGGCATGATACCAGTGTTAAAGACTGCGATGGAGCTCCGTATGCCACGGCAAACTGGCTGACACTGACGGCGGCGGTGCACAAATGCTGCGCAGCTAGCGCCATTCGACGGCCAACACCGCGGTTCCTGGTGTGTCCGCTGTGCCGTGCGTGTGATCATTGCTTGTACAGCCCTCTCGCAGTGTCCGGAGCAAGTATGGTGGGTCTGACACACCGGTGTTAATGTGTTCTTTTTTCCGTTTCCAGGAGTGTATAATGGTTTAGCATTTCGCACTGGGCTGGTTTTCCACATTTCTACATACACCAGTACATTGCAGTATTTCGCCAAAGATCTCCAGGTCTTTGGGTGAATAGCTTACAGTTTTTGTGAGATTTATGAAAATGAGGTTAAGTAAGTTTTGTGAAATTCCCTACCATCAATTTGCACTGTTGTTTCCTTTGAAGTTATAGACTGCATGACCAACATGAATTGTTTTTCACCACTGACACAGAATGTTTTGTCTATCCTAGCCTCGATGAGACGGTTAATGAAACTAGCAATGCTATCGTTATTATGTAATTTCTCTGAGAGCACATTCAGATATTCAGTAACTGGTTAATGGTTTATCTCAGTGTCTACTCTCGATCCAAAAGTCCTAACCTTAGCAGTGGTTGCTTCTCCCAAACAGTCTTCCGTGTCATGATGACCTTATGCTTAGTCGGCATCTTGGTATACACTAAATGGATTCCTTCACACAGTGCACCTTACATACATTCCGTACAGTTCCATCAACCTTCCCAGTCAAGTTGCGTATATTCGTTTCAGTTCCATCAACATTTACGGCTATGTCACCTAGTTTCTTCTACATCTACATTTACATCTACATGATTACTCTGCAATTCACATTTAAGTGCTTGGCAGAGGGATCATCGAACTACAATCATACCATCTCTCTACCATTCCACTCTCGAACAGCGCGCGGGAAAAACGAACACCTAAACCTTTCTGTTCGAGCTCTGATATCTCTTATTTTAGTTTGACGATCATTCCTACCTATGTAGGTTGGGCTTAACAAAATATTTTCGCATTCGGAAGAGAAAGTTGGTGACTGAAATTTCGTAAATAGATCTCGCCGCGACGAAAAACGTCGTTGCTTTAATGACTTCCATCCCAACTCGCGTATCATATCTGCCACACTCTCTACCCTATTACGTGATAATACAAAACGAGCTGCCCTTTTTTGCACCCTTTCGATGTCCTCCGTCAATCCCACCTGCTAAGGATCCCACACCGCGCAGCAATATTCTAACAGAGGACGAACGAGTGTAGTGTAAGCTTTTCTTTAGTGGACTTGTTGCATCTTCTAAGTGTGCTGCCAATGAAACGCAACCTTTGGCTCGCCTTCCCCACAATATTATCTATGTGTTCCTTCCAACTGAAGTCGTTCGTAATTAACACCCAGGCACTTAGTTGAATTGACAGCCTTGAGAACTGTACTATTTATCGAGTAATCGAATTCCAACGGATTTCTTTTGGAACTCATGTGGATCACCTCACACTTTTCGTTATTTAGCGTCAACTGCCACCTGCCACACCATACAGCAGTCTTTTCTAAATCGCTTTGCAACTGATACTGGTCTTCGGATGACCTTACTAGACGGTAAATTACAGCATCGTCTGCGAACAACCTAAGAGAACTGCTCCGATTGTCACCCAGGTCGTTCATATAGACCAGGAACAGCAGAGGTCCCAGGACGCTTCCCTGTGGAACACCTGATATCTCTGCAGTTTTACTCGATGATTTGCCGTCTATTGCTACGAACTGCGACCTTCCTGATAGGAAATTACGAATCCAGTCGCACAACTGAGACGATACCCCATAGGCCCGCAGCTTTATTAGAAGTCGCTTGTGAGGAACGGTGTCAAATCTAGAAATCTAGAAATACGAAATCAACTTGAGATCCCCTGTCGATAGCGGCCATTACTTCGTGCGAATAAAGAGCTAGCTGCGTTGCACAAGAACGATGTTTTCTGAAACCATGCTTATTACGTATCAATAGATAGTTCCCTTCGAGGTGATTGATAATGTTTGAATAGAGTATATGCCCCAAAACCCTACTGCAAACCGACGTCAATGATATAGGTCTGTAGTTCGATGGATTACTCCTACTACCCTTCTTAAACACTGGTGCGACCTGCGCAATTTTCCAATTTGTAGGTACAGATCTATCGGTGAGTGAGCGGTTGTATATAATTGCTAAGTAGGGAGCTATTGTATCAGCGTAATCTGAAAGGAACCTAATCGGTATACAATCTGGACCTGAAGGCTTGCCCGTATCAACTGAATCAACTGATTTGAGTTGCTTCGCAACCCCTAAGGTATCTACTTCTAAGAAACTCATGCTAGCAGCTGTTCGTGTTTCAAATTCTGGAATATTTCATTCGTCTTCCCTGGTGAAGGAATTTCGGAAAACTCCGATCAATAACTCCGCTTTAGCGGCACAGTCGTCGGTAACAGTACCGTCGGCACTGCGCAGCGAAGGTATTGACTGCGTCTTGCCGCTTGTGTACTTTACATACGACCAGAATTTCTTCGGATTTTCTACCAAATTTCGAGACAATGTTTCGTTGTGGAACCTTTCTCGAAATAATCTGTGTGTTCGTCTCTAGTTCCTTAAAACTGTCTATGCATACCTATCCTCTCGCGCTGAGTGCCTGACATATGTGCAAACTTGTCCGTGGTGTGATGTAAACTAACGTTCTCCTCACTTTCTTCATATCTTTATATAGAGAAATTCCTGGAAGTTCCGTTTATACCCTCCATCATTCAGTTTTCTTCACTTACCAATAGAAAGAAACACGTAATGTGTGTGATTCCAGAAATGTGCGTATAACTTTTCAGCATCATTGAGTGACACGACGGTTCCTGCATCTGCCCAGTAAATGTGATTTAGATTCAAATAATTTTGTTTGAAAGCTATACTGAGATTTGCGTTGTCCCACACCAATTGTTCCGAGCATCTGGAATCTGGACTTAAATAAAATACATCAACACCCATATAATGACCAAAACATAAATATCGTTTCATCCTAGATTTTTACCATAACATCGTCAAATACGAACACTGTGCTTGGCTCTACTTTTTCTGGTTGAGGGATTTGTCGTCATTTTGCAATTTCTTTTGCAGCAGCTGGTACTTGAGCTGCAACAGTGTTTTTGAAAATACATACACATGTTCAAAGCGGACTCCATCCGAGTATGTTAGCTGTGACATAAAACATTTGCCTTACCTCAGTTGGGGGGCCCTACAATTAGCGCTCATGTATTGTTGTTCTTTTTCTTCTGCTCTTCTTCTGCACCATCACAGGACAAGTAACTTACAACAAAATCCTAATGCAGCACTCACCCTGCCATGATACTGACTACATCAGGTTTTGGTGTGCGATATGCCTTTATAGAAAATATATGTCATGAAATAAGCTACAGGATCTGAAAAGAGACCTCATACAGGACGTTAGTGCGACCTATTCTTGAGTGTTGCTCGAGTGTTTCGGACCCATACCAGGCTGGATTAAAGGAAGATGTCGAAGCAACTCAGTAGTGGGCTACTAGATCTGTAACTAGTGGCATCGAACAAGATGAAAGTTTTACTGACATGTTTCGGGAACTCACATGGGAATCCTTGAAGGGAAGGGAATGTTATTTATGAGGTACACCATTGAGAAAATTTAGAAAACCAGCATTTGTAGCTGACTGCGGAACGATTCTACTGACACAACATACAATATGCGTTAGGACTCCAAAAATGAGATACGAGAAATTAGGGCTCATCTGGAGACATATAGACAGTCGTTTTGTCGTTTAACCCTTGTTCTATTGGTGAGCTCCTCCGCTACGTGCCATATATATATATATATATATATATATATATATATATATATATATATATATAATATTATTATGAGAGGTATGGCTAAAATAAAAAGATGGTTTTGCAGTAGTATACATATTTTTACTCAGGACGCACTACATAAAAAAACAACTGGTTGTTTATTTATCTACACCTGCAAAGAATTTAGCAAATAATACTTTCTTGTATGCACAGAATCCAGCATGTACACTCCTGGAAATGGAAAAAAGAACTCATTGACACCGGTGCGTCAGACCCACCATACTTGCTCCGGACACTGCGAGAGGGCTGTACAAGCAATGATCACACGCACGGCACAGCGGACACACCAGGAACCGCGGTGTTGGCCGTCGAATGGCGCTAGCTGCGCAGCATTTGTGCACCGCCGCCGTCAGTGTCAGCCAGTTTGCCGTCGCATACGGAGCTCCATCGCAGTCTTTAACACTGGTAGCATGGCGCGACAGCGTGGACGTGAACCGTATATGCAGTTGACGGACTTTGAGCGAGGGCGTATAGTGGGCATGCGGGAGGCCGGGTGGACGTACCGCCGAAATGCTCAACACGTGGGGCGTGAGGTCTCCACAGTACATCGATGTTGTCGCCAGTGGTCGGCGGAAGGTGCACGTGCCCGTCGACCTGGGACCGGACCGCAGCGACGCAGGGATGCACGCCAAGACCGTAGGATCCTACGCAGTGCCGTAGGGGACCGCACCGCCACTTCCCAGCAAATTAGGGACACTGTTGCTCCTGGGGTATCGGCGAGGACCATTCGCAACCGTCTCCATGAAGCTGGGCTACGGTCCCGCACACCGTTAGGCCGTCTTCCGCTCACGCCCCAACATCGTGTTGCCCGCCTCCAGTGGTGTCGCGACAGGCGTGAATGGAGGGACGAATGGAGACGTGTCGTCTTCAGCGATGAGAGTCGCTTCTGCCTTGGTGCCAATGATGGTCGTATGCGTGTTTGGCGCCGTGCAGGTGAGCGCCACAATCAGGACTGCATACGACCGAGGCACACAGGGCCAACACCCGGCATCATGGTGTGGGGAGCGATCTCCTACACTGGCGGTACACCACTGGTGATCGTCGAGGGGACACTGAATAGTGCACGGTACATCCAAACCGTCATCGAACCCATCGTTCTACCATTCCTAGACCGGCAAGGGAACTTGCTGTTCCAACAGGACAATGCACGTCCGCATGTATCCCGTGCCACCCAACATGCTCTAGAAGGTGTAAGTCAACTACCCTGGCCAGCAAGATCTCCGGATCTGTCCCCCATTGAGCATGTTTGGGACTGGATGAAGCGTCGTCTCACGCGGTCTGCACGTCCAGCACGAACGCTGGTCCAACTGAGGCGCCAGGTGGAAATGGCATGGCAAGCCGTTCCACAGGACTACATCCAGCATCTCTACGATCGTCTCCATGGGAGAATAGCAGCCTGCATTGCTGCGAAAGGTGGATATACACTGTACTAGTGCCGACATTGTGCATGCTCTGTTGCCTGTGTCTATGTGCCTGTGGTTCTGTCAGTGTGATCATGTGATGTATCTGACCCCAGGAACGTGTCAATAAAGTTTCCCCTTCCTGGGACAATGAATTCACGGTGTTCTTATTTCAATTTCCAGGAGTGTATTTCTCTTCCTTTAACTTCTTCTTCTGACACTGTACTGATGCAGTGTTATAAATCGTTTGATTGACTATTTACACGCGGAGATAGTTCACAATATCTTTATGCGCAGTTTCAACACACGGCGGCCCAAGGTTCAGTCTTTCCAACACAAGGTATAGCACCATCCATAGGCTGAATATTGTTGTATTGATGGAGTGTTGCAGATAAATGGGTCAACCTCCAGATCTCACCATGAGTGCCTTGCCGTTGTACAGTGATGTTACAGATAGCATATGCCGGAGGGGGGGGGGGGGGGCGGAGGGGTGTGCAAGGGGACTGAAGAGATGGGAAATACATGGAGGTTACCTGCACAACACAGTTCATCCATTGTAACTCCTTAAGTCGCAGTTCAACACTTCTCAATGCATTTTCAATGTCACACAACTCACCAGTCGCTGTCCCTTGATGTTTCTGTATCAATATATAAGCGCTTTGACCTGCTAGTTGTTAAATTATAAGTTGAAGTCAAAATCAGCAGAGTACTGGGAGGAAACAACAGCTTCTCATCCACCACATCAGCACTTTCGCCTTTAAGCAAAGCCAGAATGCCCTGAGGTGGTGCATTTGTTGGAGACCAGTACTGACCTGCAGCCTGTGTCATAGGGCGCTCAACACAATTCTTCTTAGAGTCGAGGATTGATTGGGTGTCTTCATTAGACAAATCGACTAGTGGAATGGATAATAGCAGCTCGTTGTCCTGCTTCAACATTTCAACATGTGGGTCAGGTGCACTACACGGTCCCACAGTGCTGCTGATGCTGACCCTGACAGGCTGGGTCCTGACAAGCCTGTGGCTGCTGCTGGTCCAGACACATTGGAGGTCACTGCCAATCTAGACATGCTAGAGGCCACTGAACAAAGAAGAAGAAGAGGAGGAGGAAGAAAAAATAAGAGTCCCCAGACAAATACATGGAGCTGAACTACATATACTTACTTCTATGTTCCTTCTACGAGATGGTGGCAGATGAGGATCTCAGATGCTATTGACATCTCATGAACCTTTCACTGACTGAGACCGCAGGCTACCGCTTTCCCCTTGTAGTCCTGACGTTATGATCACATAAATGGATGCCATGTTCCTGTGCTCCTATTAACGTTCATCAATTTTCAGGTGGGGGAGTGGGGAATTCTGCATTCCTATTGGTTGCCAAGGTAAGTTGTGGAAGGAAAACTGTTTCAAGCTCCCTCTTTGGCAGTTTGGTGAACTAGCTCAGTTGAAGCCCAAACGCTGAGATGAACACCACAGGATCATTCTGTCTGGGATAGTTGAATAGAAAAAGTTGTCTCTTGCACTGTGGACTGACTGGCCATCTCAAGAAACATGAACAGCTCCAGCACAGGCAGTAGTCTCTATGAGTTGCAAAACGCATCACTATTATTTACTGAAAAGTATTCACCCCACACTCATCCATTATCCCCTCCTTCCATACCTCATGTAGGAGGCTAGGGACACAGTCCTCGGTGGTAAGCTTACAGGTAATACAATTATTAAGCTTCAATCTCAATATCTCTTCAATTGAATGCATTGTGATAGTAAATTCTCAGGAGGAGACCACATACTAAGACACTGCAATAATATAGTTCTGAACTGAGCTAAAATATCCAACAAAATGAATACTATATCACAACATATTCAGCTTCTTTTTATCATTACCATACGAGTGCTCCACAGTGAGATCCTTCCTGTCTGACAGTTCAACACAGACTGAGTGATGTAGTGGCGGAAGCCAACTGAAATGCTGCTACCACCTGGTGGCGCCACGTGTAACTAGAACCTCTCTTGTTGCTTGACTTCCATGGCTTGCAGATGTGCACACCCGGTGCATGTACGACAGACAAATGCATAGGCAACCCAATGCAGCAGCTAATATTTTGCACTTCACTCCATTACTTGGTGTTTACAGTTATTACAACATGTCAGTTGGGGATGCAGACATGAGCTCTACCCAAGTGCGAGCCCTGTCCCCTGCAAACGGATGAAATAAAGAATATATTAGTGACAGTGATTTGAATTTTGTGTTGTGAGATCCTCCCTCTCCCACCAATTTCTAGTTGGTGGAGGGGAGGAATTGGGGGAGGGTAGGAGAGAGCTGAGGAATTTCACAAGGGGGGAGAAAGAGGCCCAGAAGTGAGGATAGCGTGGCGAAAAAGTGCCCCTTTTCCGAGAGGAGTTTGGGAGCAGAAGGAGAAAGAGGGGGAGGGAGAGGGGTGGGACTTTCTCAGAAGAATGTATTATTCCCAGGGGTCATAAATGAATTAGCACAACAAAACTTTAAGGAGGTGGGAGAGGGATGGTTTAATTTACCAATTCAATTTGTTAGCAAATCAGTTTGATATCAGAAATGCACCAAAACTGGCTTTACACCAATATTGATATACACAATTTAAATTCCAGGCTGTGATATGTTGCCTTCCATTTAAGGCGGACTGCAGTACTCTTGGCGTGCAACGCAGGGTCGACCACAGGCTGTGGTAGCACAGGAGTCCTGGCTTCATCCCATTGGCGGAATTTCGTCCTGCTGCATACGTTCCACCTTTTTACAAAGGGTTATTATGTCTCTTCAAGTTTCCACCATATCTGGCGAACCGCTTTCTATTGCCCTCTGTCCTCACGCCAGTTTTTACCGTTTCTATGGCACCTAGCTGTTCCCATATTTATATGTTCCATTGCATTACTCACCCAGAAATAGGAGTTGACATTTGTATTCGAGAATCAGTATACCGAAAGCTTCAATGACGAGATACAAACTGTCAACCCTTTTAGCAGAGCGGGTGTTTATTTCCTATAGACGACGAACAGGCATCCCCATGTGACGTGTTCACCGCGCCATCTGGAGTCATGGCTACCAAAGACTATATGCAATACAAACTACATACCATACAAATAATATCGCCGTCACTCTGTGAGTCAGCCGGCATACTGCTGGAATGGCGAGATATTAGACCTTCTCTCAACATACTCTTGTACCGTATCTACATCCACTTTTCTAGTATTGGCACTGTACATTTCCACAAACTGGCGGTGGATTGTTATTAATGCGGGAATCTTTAGACGCCTAGACCTTATTGCACTACGACAACCTTTCGTTATGTATGTTGTTAAAGTATCCAGCAAAATGCCAATGTAACATTCACATTTTGTGTTTAGCATTGATTAAAATAAAATCGTTCCGTGAAAGAGCGGCGCCAGAATCTATTTCATAATAATATGAAGATTATGTTGAGAATGGTCCAAGCAACGTGCATCAAAGCACGCATATGACTGAGTGCATCTGTGCAGTAAAGATAGTGTTTGAAAAAACTGCTGAACAGTCAAAATATTATTCACGAAAACAGTTTAATAAGGCAAGTGAAACTATAATGAGACAGAGAAGGTGAAGAAGAAGGAGGTGAACATCTCCAGAGTCTAGGTAGCAAGGTACTGGCGAATACGCTTAAAGTTCAAATACCCGTGATCTAGAGTGCACTGCTATTTTTTTAAGTCTCAACCTGCATGCAGAAGGAACAACATTCCAGTCATCTTCCCGCCACTCTGACTGAGATTTTCCTTGATTTCTGTGACTCACTTCATGAATATGGAAAGATTGCTACTTAAACAATGTTGCAAATGATTCCCTCTACCATTATTTTCCAAATGACCTAATAGTTTAAAGTTACTTC
Source organism: Schistocerca piceifrons (assembly GCF_021461385.2). NCBI lineage: Eukaryota > Metazoa > Arthropoda > Insecta > Orthoptera > Acrididae > Schistocerca > Schistocerca piceifrons. The sequence continues at coordinate 333,769,766 of NC_060149.1, forward strand.
GACGAAGAGGATATTGTAATCTCATATAAACTTCCATGCAGATTATTATTATGCAGTGAAAGTGTTGGAGGATTAAAAAAACCATTTACTGACCTCGTAACAGTTCATCTGAACATGGTACCTGAATGAAAACTCATGGCTGAAGAGCCGACTTCGCTACGTAATAGGCAATCCTCGGATAATGGCATCTTCCTTATAGGGGCGTCAGTGCTTTCAGTGTAACAGGAAATGAGCTGCGAGATGTATTTATCGACCGCGTCTCAGATGAGGCTTCAGCGCCAACGTTTCGCGCGATATAGACCGCTGTAGCGTTGTACTGCAGTGGTACAATTGTAGTATTACACAAGCTACAATTAGTCTAACAAGACGCTAGCTAGGGCAGCCTTCTGATGAACACAGATCTTGTCCGTACGTTGGTCTCTCTATTACTTTGTTTGGTGTTATATATTTCACCTGCTCCACTCAGTTTGTGCCGCCACTAGTGGACTGCTATAGATTACAATTACGATACACTTATCATGAATATGTAACGTTAGTTAAAATAAGAACTAATGGCACTTGCTTGAAATAATTTATGGAAACCACGGAAAATGTAAATGTGAAGGGAACGACTGGGATTTCAATCATACCCCCCCCCCCTCCCCCTCTAAATTGAATCCGGCAAGTTAACTACTGCGTAACCTCTTTTGGTATCAGGGCACAGGATAAATCATAAAACGAGTTTAGCACTTTCACCTCGTTATTAGCACAGGGGTCATGAAACAACATAAACAAAGTTCAAGTGTGTGCGAGGACACAGACTTACTGGAACGATCGTGACTAGAACAGTAAAAGACTGGCTGAAGGGTCTCCCCGGGGGCAGCAGTTCGTTGTCTACATCTACATATTTATTCCACGAGCCCCTATACAATGTGCAGCAGATGGTACTTCACAGTGATATCAGCAATTTTATATCTTACTCCCTACGCCCGATATACATTGATGGCAGCAGAACTCTCACACGTTCTTCCCCAAACACCGCTTACCTACATATATCCAAGGTCTCGCCGGAAGTCTGTCAACTTTTTTCGCAAATATTCCCATGTAAGTGTCCTGAGCACTTGTGTTAAGCTTTCATATGAACTATGCCAACTTGTTACGATTCTAGTAGAGAATTTCTAAATTGGCTGGTTCCTGATCTCATGTCTATTTCATGAGGAGCAATGCTCTAGAATAATTCGCCCTAACGTCCTATATACAATTCCATTTACAATGCACTGCACTTTCCATGAACCTTTGCAACAAGTCCTCCATTTCCAATGTCTAATAATGAGTATACACAAGGGGAAGGAGTAGTCCTCGGCCAGGTAGTGGAATACTATATTTTTAAAATGAAATTGCTTTACGAAATTGCATTTCCTCTGTTGTTAAGAAAAGCAATGCAATATTCCTTCGGACATGCATGCATTTTCGAAGGAACGGGCACTGAGGCAACTACAGCCGTTATGAAATACATGAAAAGTTTTCACAGCTGCGAATATGGACAACCGTCAGCTGAATAAGCGAATGACAGCAATGAAAATGTGTGCCGGACTAGACTCGAACACGGATTGCACGCTTTACGCGAGCGGTCGCCTTAATCGTTTGGCTATCCATGCAAGATTCACGGCCAGTCCCAAACTTCGATATGACATCGTATCTGAGTCAAAACCTGTATTCGTGAACATATTATGTAATTCGCGTACAGGGTATGACACTGTAATTAAAATTCGCTGCCCGGTATCGACACCGGAGTGGCCGTGCGGTTCTAGGCGCTACAGTCTGGAACCGCGTGACCGCTACGGCCGCAGGTTCGAATCTTGCCTCGGACATGGATGTGTGTGATGTCCTTAGGTTAGTTAGGTTTAAGTAGTTCTAAGTTCTAGGGGACTGATGACCACAGCAGTTAAGTCCCACAGTGCTCAGAGCCATTTGAACCATTTTGTATCGACAGATAAGTGCAATATTGCAGTACCTGTGTTGTCAAGAAGGAAGGTGCGAAGTTCCTTCGGAAATGTGTGCATCGTTCTTCTTACCAACACAGGTACCGCAAATAATATTTATCCTCGGGTACCGCGAAGGACTTACAATTAAAGTAGCATTCGCTACACGGGAATTACATAATGTGTGTACGAGTACAGGATGTGAAGCAGGAACGACGGTACATGGAAGTCTGGGTCTGGCCGTTGGTTCTGCGGTTAAGGCGACAAGCTCGATTAAAGCGGGAAATCCGGGTTCGAGTCCCGGTCCGGCACAAATTTTCGTTGTCCCTTAAAAAGCTGATCGTTGTTCGTATTTGCAATTGCGAATACATTTCATGTATTTCATAGTGGCCATAGTCACCACAGTCCCTGTTTCTCCGGACATGCATGCATGCATGCATGTTCACAATACAGGCACTGTAGTATCGTATTTATCCTACGATACCGACCAGCGACTTTCAAATACAATGTCATCCACTGTATGAATAATACATAATGTGTGTACGAGTGTGTTGGGTTTGGCCGAGGGTTGTACATAGATAGCCACAAACGGTTAAGACAGACGGTTGTACAGACGATGGTTGTTCGTATTCGCAACTGCCAATTTACTTCATGCCATATTACTTTATGTTTCGATGTAGTCCCTTTTAAGGTCAATGCAGTCAGTTCGACGTTTTTCCAGTCAACAGTTTCCTACCCTGATGGGCGATTCTGGAAGATCTGCAAAATACGACAGTGACACTGAAAGTGGTGAACAAGCCTTTCTTAAGTCTGCGATTCCAGCAGTCAGGGCCGGTACAAGGCCCAAGTGACACCAGCTTCGGTTTGGGGCGTCAAAACTTGAAAGGGGCCCCACAGGTTCCACAACTGCTAGGTTTCTGTACCACAATTAGTGGTAGCCACGTGGAGTGCGAAGGTGAGTGGGCGCCTAATTGCAAGACTTATATACAATTCGTATAAGTTAATAGTGCCAAAGTGACATGGATCTAGGCGTGCGAGGGGCAGAGAGGTGGAATGGTGGGCGCCAAATGGAAAGTCGCTGTTGTAGAAGTATGGTCCCAAACCGCCGTTATTGTCATTAACTTCAATTCCCTAGCCATAGGGAACTTTTTTTGTAGCTGGCTAACATATTACGGAACATTTGACTATTGGTATGATGTGAGTGGTTAAATTTAGCCTTGGAACCGGTCTGTGTGGCCGGCCAGAGTGGCCGAGCGGTTCTAGGCACTACAGTCTGGACCCGCTCGACCGCTACGGTCGCAGGTTCGAATCCTGCCTCGGGCATGGATGTGTGTGGTGTCCTTAGGTTTAAGTAGTTCTAAGTTATAGGGGACTGATGACCTTAGAAGTTAAGTCCCATAGTGCTCAGAGCCATTTGAACCTTTTTTGTCCCTCTTAGACACATGTAGTGTTTTGCGTTATAACAGCAGGTTTGGTGGGAAACTTACACTGCCTGACAAAAAAAGTAAAGCGTCCAGAAGGGGATAAAGACAGGAAACGAATGAGCACGTGATGTTATTGCGCTGATCACAAAATCAAGTGGAATTTACAAGTAACTCGGCAATATTAGCCCACTCACCAGTATGACGTTACAGGTTGTCTGGCCTCCATGCGTGCACTGATTCGGCCATAAAGCCGTTGTATTCTCTTCTGAGACAAGCTGTTCTACAGCTGTTGTAACTGGACGTTGATATCCCAGTAGGCCTCTGAGAGGATCCAACACATACTCTATCGGGGTCAGATCTGCGGATTTTGCTGGCCACTGTGGTACCTCAACAACATGCTGGCAGTTCATGGCGACAAGTCCCATGTGTAATCGAGTATTGTAAGGGTAGATGTATATTATAAAGAAGTTCACAACGCATTTCCTACGAAATAGACAGATGTAGATATAAATGAACGCGGGATTGAAAAACGAATCAAATCGCTCGATAGAGAAGAGGCTACTGGTCCAAATGGAGTGACTCGATATTTAATATGCCTCTGTATTTAATATACCCCTCTTCTAGCATCAGTTCTTCGTGCGTTACTTGAAGAACCGAGAGTGCCACGTGACTGGAAAAAACCGTAGCTCCTTCTTTTCTAAAAGAAAGATGTGACATGTGGAACACTGACTTCAGATTGTTGCCGAATTAGGGAACGTCTTCTGTGCTCACGTATGATGCGGTTTCTGGAGACCGAACAACTCCTATGAGAGGTCTGTGAAAGCACAGATTATGAGAGATACAACTTGCTATGTCCATTATTTAGACACGGAAGGCAGTAAATAACGAAGTTCAGGTAGATGCCACGTTTCATGAGTTACACAAGGTCTCCGGTACAGTATACGACAGGACTGAAGACTTCGTTACAAACAGAGACCAGTAAGTTGTTCTTAACGGAGTCTGGCATACCTAGAGGTAGCATGATAGGGCCACTGATGTTCACGGTATGTGTAAATGACATGACGGGCAAAGTTTTTAGGCAGATGAGGCTGATCGAAACCAGGAGGCACCGGGAGAGGCAGGTTACACCACACAGCTCTCTGCAGCGCCCGAGGAAGGTCCTAGGGACGAGGTAGTGATGGGACGGACATGAACTGATGTTATTATTGTCTATGATGTATTTCAGTTAGTTATAGAGTATAAAGAAACAGACAGAAGGGAAACGGGCTTCAGTTAAAAGTTAGAGTTTACAGATTATGTAAATATTTACAGGAAAATATGTCGACAGGAATTTGCAAAGGGTGGCCGAGCGGTTCTAGGTGCTACAGTCTGGAACCGCGCGACCGCTACGGTCGCAGGTTCGAATCCTGCCTCGGGCATGGATGTGTGTTATGTCCTTAGGTTAGTTAGGTTTAAGTAGTTCTAAGTTCTAGGGGACTGATGACCTCAGATGTTAAGTCCCATAGTTCTCAGAGCCATTTGAACCATTTTTGAATTTGCAAAGGCTAAGCTTCTCAGAAATGACAACATAATATGAATATTGATCCACAAATCAAACTTTAATAAGTGAAACACGGAAGATACATGAAGAGCAGGGAATTACTCCTACAAATGCTGATAATATCAATGTTGGCAAAGACGACCTGTCAAATTACGTAAATGATTACATAATAGATGCTTCCCAAGAATAAGGAATAGGCAGTATCGGTTGCAAAACGGATTTTTGTTTATTTAATTTGTGACGCGTTTCACTCCCACAGGACAGTAGTTAGACATCTGGGGGGAAAAACAAGTTTCCTCACTACACATTTATGGTTCAAATGGCTCTGAGCACTATGGGACTTACCTTCCGAGGTCATCAGTCCCCTAGATCTTACAACTACTTAAACCTAACTAACCTAAGGATATCACACACATCCATGCCCGAGGAAGGATTCGAACCTGCGACCGTAGCGGTCGCGCGGTTCCAGACTGTAGCGCCTAGAACCACTCGGCCACTCCGGCCGGCTACACATTTATGATCCAGGAATCGGCTATAAGGCTACATTGTCAGTTAAATAAAGCAATTGGGTATCTACGGCCTGAGTTGTGAAAAGAGCATAAGCAAAGACAAAGTCACAGAGTAAAAACACTCGAGGACGACTGGCAAGTGTACAGAAAGTCCCGCAATCACCAAAAATAGCACGTCATCCATTAAAATTTACCGGACATATCCACCGGCTAAAAGCACTCCAGGGTTTCTAGCTAGGGTACAGAACTTCCCGAAATCACTAAAAATGGTACGTCGTCCAATAAAATATACAGGGCACATCCACCTAAGGAAATAATTAAGAATATGTTTCAACAATTAGTTTAAATTTCACAAATCAGGACAAACTAAGGGTTTGCACACCAGCATACAACATGAGATTAGTTGCACCTAATGAGCATGAAGTAGTACAGACCTCAAATGCAAAATGTCAGATGACGTAGATGATGTACAAATGTCACTTACAATTCGTACTGCTTCACAAATTGCAAAGCCTTGGCTGAATTTATCATTCATTGGGGGTGTGTTCCCCTAAACATTACAAATATCGAAAGTGATACCTTTATTCAAGGGTGGAAATTACCGACCCATTCCACTCCTCTCGGCTTCCTCTAAAGCAATTGAGGGATTAACGAAACTACGAATCGCCAAGTACTTAGACAACCACAGCTTACTGAATAATAATCAGCATGGCTTTCGAACAGTTACAGGCAGAGAAACAGTTGTAAATTATTACAACGAAGAAATGGATAGCAATCTGGGTAAGAACAACAGTGTTGTAGGAGTTAATTTAGACCCTTATAAAGCTTTCGACACAGTTGGTCACCAACTTTTTTTAGGTAAGTCGAGTAAACAGGGCATAAAAGAAAACTAGTGCGTTCATCACATTTGCTGAACATGTTACAGGTTGTGGAGCTCACATCAGCTCATGCTCATCACAAAATCAGATTAGTATCTGATGCAAGGAAAGTCGAAATAGATGTAACCCAGAGCAATGTGTTTGGCATCATTCTGTTTCTTACTTATATAAATCACTTACATATCTCAGACACTCCAGCCAAGATTACGTTGTTTGCAGATGATACTAGTGTAACAGTGAGGATGTTAAGGAATCTCTATCTACTACTACTGACAAAGTCTCAAGTCCTTCCATCCAACAGGCTGACCTTAAATGTGAAGAAAAACAACTATATGAAGATTGGGAAGATGTATCAAAAGCAAGATCTCCCTCTGGTACTGGACAGAAATGAGTTAGAAAGGGTAATATGTACAAAACTTTTGCGAATGTATGCTGACAAAGATTTAAACTGGAAAGACCATGTTATTAATCTCTCCTAGCGATTGAGTACTGAGTGTTTTGCTACGAGAATAATTTCTAAAGTTTGAGTTTCAGATGGTGCTACAATGTCTGATTTTGGTTACTTCTAGTCCCTTGTAACTTATGAAATAGTTTTCTGGAGTAAAATTAATAGTCGATTAAATTAAATTTTTACGTTACAGCTATTTTGATATTGTCACATAGCTCGGCTGTGCCTCACTGCTAGCCCCTACTCAAAAAATTGGATTTGCCTGCTGTACTCTCCTTGTACTTGCACAAATGTGTGATGATGACAAGCGGTAGACTTGGTGACCTGGTAACCAACTCCGATTCCCACAGTCATAATACTCGCAACTGTGATAATTTACATGTAGAACAAGTTAGAACATCCATACTCAGAGAAATGTGAGCCACCTTTGTACCATTCTTTATAGTGCACTGGCCACACACATAAAGGCGGTTTGAGACGGGAGAGGCTTTTAGATCTGAGCTAAAATCATTTCTTGTTGAGAAATGTTTCTACACTGCAAATGAATATATCAGTGTATACCGTTTCTAGGCCCTCATTACTTTTGGTTCTGTTAACAAATTATCAACTGGGCCGTGTTTGTCTTTACAAAGAGCGTTTTCGCTCTTGGTTTTCTGTTTCCTCTGCTTCAGATGTGGTGTAGTATATCTCCGCTGAGAAGAGATCTGGTGCTATCCTAAATGTGATGAACCAAATAAAATCGTATGTTTCCAGAGACCCTTCCAAGTCTGAAACGTCTATGATTTATTTATACAGACTGAAGCGACGAATGAAAATTTGTGCCAAGCCCGGGATTCGTTCTCGGCTTTCCTTCTCGCGAGTCATATGCACCAACCACTACACCATCCGGCACAGTGGCTTTGCACAACTGCACGGACTATTCTAGCATGCCTCCCTCCTTAATCCAAATATCCAGTCACGCATCAGCCCACTTGGTACTCTCCTTAAACTCTATGTCTGAAGCTTGAAAAGGTCTCTGAAACTGTATAGTTTCACTTAATTTAAGCTCTTCCCAAGTTTCAGGCAGAATCCTCCGTTTTCTTCGATGATGAGGTGCTATTCCAATACAGGTGGGGAGCCTCTGCAATGCTGGTCGAGCGTGGGAGAAGTACAAGGACGAGGCGTGGATAGGATTTTGGATTGAGGAGGGAGGTGTGCTAGAGTAGTCTGCCCCGTTGTGCAAAGCCACTGTGAAAGGGTGTCGTAGTGGTTAATACACTTGGCTAGGGAGCAGGAGACCCAGGTTCCAATCGTGGCCTTGGTACAAATTCCCATTCGTCACTTTAGTCTGCATAAATACATCTAATTGTGGTGGTTATACTGTCAGCAGGTTTTTATATGCTCGTGCATTGTACTTTTTAGCACTCTGCGTAATGTCCTCATGCGTTTCATTATTAGAGGGACGCTTTAAATGAAAGTTTCATGAGTTACCTACATCACTGATTGCCTTATTTTCGTACTTCCATGCAAAGTTATGTAATTTGTCCATATGTTTTCGCTCTTTCTGTAGCATTTTTATGTTCAGTATTTCTTATTATCTATCTGCATTCTGGAGAACTGGGATTTAATCCCCGTCAGCCCATCCTGATTTGGGTGTTCTACAGTTTCCACTTGTCGCTGACGTGAATGCAGGAATAGTTCCTTTGATTAGGTCATGGTCGACTTTCTACCCTATCCTCACCTTGTACAATCTTATGTTGTTATTATGTTATGTGCATGTTATTTCTGCAATGTTCCTGACATATACGATACTATTGTACTGAATAATCTACAGACGAATAAATAAATAAACAAAGATAAAGTAGTGGTAGATACAATTAGGTGTGGTAGTGGGTGCAATCTTCATAAATAATAGAAATAATTTTACGGGTGAGAAACAGTTGGTGGCCGATGAATAGGAAAAAAATTACCTTTGATAATAGTGATTTGTAAAAGTGGCCGTGGTAGTCTAGTGGATGGTGTACTAGTGTCCGACCCTGGAGGTACTGGGTTCAATCCCAGATGGTAACAGGGACTTTTCATGGTTCCAGTCTCTCCAGAACAACTCTATACCCACTCAGCCTGCTGTCAAAGTGCGTAATGGGGTCCTTTCCCGGGGAGTAAATGGCAACTGGGACCAGTGACCCGTCATCCTTCCCCTCCTAGTGGCACGGAGAACAGAAAGACTACACTCCTGGAAATTGAAATAAGAACACCGTGAATTCATTGTCCCAGGAAGGGGAAACTTTATTGACACATTCCTGGGGTCAGATACATCACATGATCACACTGACAGAACCACAGGCACATAGACACAGGCAACAGAGCATGCACAATGTCGGCACTAGTACAGTGTATATCCACCTTTCGCAGCAATGCAGGCTGCTATTCTCCCATGGAGACGATCGTAGAGATGCTGTATGTAGTCCTGTGGAACGGCTTGCCATGCCATTTCCACCTGGCGCCTCAGTTGGACCAGCGTTCGCGCTGGACGTGCAGACCGCGTGAGACGACGCTTCATCCAGTCCCAAACATGCTCAATGGGGGACAGATCCGGAGATCTTGCAGGCCAGGGTAGTTGACTTACACCTTCTAGAGCACGTTGGGTGGCACGGGATACATGCGGACGTGCATTGTCCTGTTGGAACAGCAAGTTCCCTTGCCGGTCTAGGAATGGTAGAACGATGGGTTCGATGACGGTTTGGATGTACCGTGCACTATTCAGTGTCCCCTCGACGATCACCAGTGGTGTACGGCCAGTGTAGGAGATCGCTCCCCACACCATGATGCCGGGTGTTGGCCCTGTGTGCCTCGGTCGTATGCAGTCCTGATTGTGGCGCTCACCTGCACGGCGCCAAACACGCATACGACCATTATTGGCACCAAGGCAGAAGCGACTCTCATCGCTGAAGACGACACGTCTCCATTCGTCCCTCCGTTCACGCCTGTCGCGACACCACTGGAGGCGGGCTGCACGATGTTGGGGCGTGAGCGGAAGACGGCCTAACGGTGTGTGGGACCGTAGCCCAGCTTCATGGAGACGGTTGCGAATGGTCCTCGCCGATACCCCAGGAGCAACAGTGTCCCTAATTTGCTGGGAAGTGGCGGTGCGGTCCCCTACGGCACTGCGTAGGATCCTACGGTCTTGGCGTGCATCCGTGCGTCGCTGCGGTCCGGTCCCAGGTCGACGGGCACGTGCACCTTCCGCCGACCACTGGCGACAACATCGATGTACTGTGGAGACCTCACGCCCCACGTGTTGAGCAATTCGGCGGTACGTCCACCCGGCCTCCCGCATGCCCACTATACGCCCTCGCTCAAAGTCCGTCAACTGCACATACGGTTCACGTCCACGCTGTCGCGGCATGCTACCAGTGTTAAAGACTGCGATGGAGCTCCGTATGCCACGGCAAACTGGCTGACACTGACGGCGGTGGTGCACAAATGCTGCGCAGCTAGCGCCATTCGACGGCCAACACCGCGGTTCCTGGTGTGTCCGCTGTGCCGTGCGTGTGATCATTGCTTGTACAGCCCTCTCGCAGTGTCCGGAGCAAGTATGGTGGGTCTGACACACCGGTGTCAATGTGTTCTTTTTTCCATTTCCAGGAGTGTATATGCCCTCTACTGCAGTTCAGCCGATAGTTCAGTCATGCTTTGGCACCATAAATAGTAATTTGTGTAAGAATGGGTAAAGCTTGTGTTTAAATTATAGGCTCAGGCTACAATGTAATAAAAAATGAAAAATAAATTGCAAAGACGGCGAAGATACGAACAGGAAACTTTTTATGAAGCGTGTAGAGACTTGCAAAAGATCAGATCCTGGTGCAAACATTTCAAATATTGACATTTGACTCTAAATGTTAAGAAATGTAATGCAATTCATGGAAATCGACGATTCTAATATCATTTGACTACCTGATCGGTGATCAGTCCTTAGAATCAGAATGAATCTTCGAAGGATCTAGGAGTTACGATGGAACGCCCACATAAATATTGACGTTGGGCAGGGATATACCAGATTCAGATATACTAATGGCGTATAATTAAAGCTTGAAACAGGGCGCTTACAGGAAGCTCATTCGACAAATCATTGAGCATTGTTTATCACCCTGTACCACTCATCATGCTGGGTTAATGGAAGTAATAGAAAATATTGAAAGACGAGCTGCATGATTTGTCAGGGGTGTATTTAGGCAGTATGAGAGTGTGAGAGGCTCAATAAGTGAGAGAGGTTAAAAGAAAGATTATGCGCAAGACGTAGAGCTCGTAGAGCCTTACTCACAAAATTCTGGGGGCCTCCATTCCAGAACAAATCATGAAATATGCTACTACCTCCAACATACATCTCGCGTAATGACCACAAGCTAAAGTAAGAGAAATTCAGGCCATTTCAGAAAGGTACCGACATTCTTTCTTCACGCATATCATTAGTAAAAGGAGTAGGAAGGCACGAAAGTGAGACTAATACGCTGTGTGCCCTGTGCTACGCACCATACAGAGACATTCGAAGTGGAGATGTAGTGTAAACACTGAGCATCTGTTCTGGCCACGCAGTGAACTCGTTACATACAGTGACGGGAAAAAATGCAACACCAAAAAATAATTAACGTAGAGTAATTAAATTTCGGGAATACATTTGTCTAGATAACATATTTAAGTGATTATCATTGCAAGATCACAGGTTAATATAAACACGAGAGGAGCCATTGCACCTGTGAAATGCTAGTACGTTAATAACCGAGGTAGCTGCCAGAATATTGAATGTAAGCATGCAAATGTGCATACATTGTGCTTTACAGGTGCCGGATGTCAGTTTGTGGAATGGAATTTCGTGCCTGTTGCACTTGGTTGGTCAATAAAGCGTCGGTTAATGTTGTTTCTAGATGACGCTGGAGTTGCGTCCGGTGATTTCACATACGTGCTCGATTGGAGAAAGATCGAGCAAGCCAAGACAACATGTCGGCACTCTCTAGACCATGTTGCGTTACAATAGCGGTACGTGGGCGAGCGCTATCCTGTTGGAAAACAGCCCCTGGAATCCTGTTCATGAATGGCAGCACGAAAGATGGAATCACCAGATCGACAAAAAAGTCCTGGTGGGTGGGATAACCAGGAGAGTACTCCTGCTGTCATACGAAATCACAACCCAGAACATAGCTCCGGCTGTAGGTCCAATGAGTCTAGCAAGCATGTCCTTAACTGGCTTCCTTCTAACCAACGCACGGCTATCACTGGCACCGAGGCAGAACCAGCTTTCATCAGAAAACACAACAGACCTCCTCCCTTCTCTCTGTTGATACGAGGTCGCAAATGGCGATGGTTTGGGGTCAATGAGATGCACACTATAGGGCGTCTGGCTGGGAGCTGTCCTTGAAATAACCGATTTGTACCATTTCGTTTTGTTATTGTGCTGCCAACTGCTGCTCAGATGGATGCTGCATATGCAGTACGATGGGTCAGAGGCACACGTCGAACACGATGATCCTCTCCCTCGGTACTGCCACGTGGCCCTCCGAAGTTGGATCGTCTTGTGACCGTGCATTCCCGTGACCACCGCTGCCAGTAGTCTTAATGAAATATCGCAGAAGGTACATTCAGTTGCTCGTAGCCCTAATACACGACCTCGTTGAAACTCAATGAAGCGCTGATAATTGCATCTATGTTGCTTTAAAGGCATTCTTGACTTACATCAACTCGCCAAGTCGAAGCTGAAAGATGACTGACTCTCACGACCTTTACATCGTGTATTTCCAGCAAACCTGATTTGCATCCTCATAGTTGCGCTACTAGTACCACTCTTATGCGAATGGTGCGAATTTCAATAGACAACATATTTCAGATGCAGAAACACACCTACCAACGTTCGTTTATGTCGCACAACTCCTTCTTGGTGCTGCGATTTTTTCCGTCAGTGTAATGTCACTTGCCACTTTGCCACTTTACCACTTCTCTCATCCAGAAACGCATATATTCCAAAATTATTGTGAAGGATCTCAACATTTTGATTCTTTCCTTTACAGGCTCTTCTACATACTATTTTTACTATCTGATTCTCAGACCATTATTCCATGGATGTAATGCCAAGAGTTAACTTCTGCTTGTCAGGAAACGTCTGTATGTGTCGCCGAGCCTGTAACAGAATGGATGGCAGTAGTCCGATTAAGGCATGCGTAGTGTCCTGCATCTGTTAGACCGTAGTAGTTTGGGTGGTGGACTACTTAAACACACGCTCTGTCTTAACACCAGTAGGACTAATGACTCGTCTCCCCCATTCATATCACCATCAGAGCCTGGTAGGCGTGTGAAGGCACCTGCCCGCATAGTGCTATGCGCCTAAAGACACGGATGAGTGATGAATCAACATAAAAGAAACTCGAAGTCCACGAGTGTACTGCCGGTTCATAGTGTCCAACAGGCACAATATGTCGGCGATCAGACATGTCACCATCGTCAGGTGCGCTGACGAACTGAGCTCCTGAGGGCGGGCGGCCGTCTTAAATCCCCTCCCCCTGCGAGGCGTTATCTCCGCGGTCCGCCCCTGAGGCCGTGCGTCGGTGATCGCTGATACGCTGGCGTCAGCGTCTGTGGTGGCGTCGGTGTAATTGCCTCGTCCGTCCTGGTCGCCCGTTCGTTTCCTTTGCTGAGCGTCTTTTTAATTAGACTCAATGCTGGTTCCCATGCCTTTCTGAGGTTATAGCCGCAATCTCGGTTGATTAGTCCGTACCTGGTACGAATTTCGATAGCCTCTCTAACGACGCTGTCCCAGTATTTAGATATCTCTGCCAAGACCGTGGTATGTTGGTAGTTCACTTCGTGATTTTAGGACAAACAGTGTCTGCGACCGCCGACTTGTTGGGGTACCTAAGTCGAATGTGCCTCTGATGTTCTTGTCAACGATCTTCGATGGTGCGCACTGTCTGCCTAATATAACTCTTCGCACACTGATACGGAATCTGGTATATGCCGGCTTTCCGCAAACCGAGATTGTCTTTGAAACTCCCAATAATGCTCGCGTTTTATTGGGTGGGCAAAAGGCGATTCCTACTCGGTGTTTCCTCAATATTCGTCTTATTTTCCCGATAGTGCGCCAGTATACGGTGTATGGGCAGTGGCTGTCTCTTCCCCCGTGACTTCTTCCGTCTCCACACGCTGTACTGTTGAGGGGGGTTGGAGAGCGCGTCTGATCTGCCATTCCAAGTAACCGTTTTTCCAGAATACAGTTTTGAAGTGCTCCAGCTCATGGGGCAGACACTGTGGGGTTGGGTTGGGTTGTTTTCGGGAAGGAGACCAGACAGCGAGGTCATCGGTCTCATCCGATTAGGGAAGGACGGGGAAGGAAGTCGGCCGTGCCCTTTGAAAGGAACCATCCCGGCATTTGCCTGGAGCGATTTAGGGAAATCACGGAAAACCTAAATCAGGACGGCCGGACGCGGGAGCAGACACTCTGCGTCAGAGATGGTGTGCACTCCGTGCACCAGTGTTTTCAGCACTCCATACCTATATACCGAATACTGGCGCACTACCGGGGAAAATAGGACGCCCCGAATCAGAGTCCATAGTCTTACTACAGCACCACTTCGCGAAATAAGCTTCTGGAGTTTTGCGAGGTGCGTCCAAAGTCTAAGGTCTCTTATTTCATTTTTCACAAAACAGTCACATTGAAACGGCCTTGTCGCAGTGGATACACCGGTTCTCGTGACATCACCGAAGTTTAGCGCTGTCGGGCGTGGTCGGCGCTTGGATGGGTGACCATCCAGGCCGTCATGCGCTGTTACCATTTTTCGGGGTACACTCAGCCTCGTGATGCCAATTTAGGAGCTACTCCACCGAATAGTAGCGGCTTCGGTCAAGAATACCATCTTACGACCGGGAGAGCGGTGTGCTGACCCCACGCCCCTCCTATCCGCATCCTCCTCCGAGGATGACACGGCGGTCGGATAGTCCCGGTAGGCCACTCGTGGCCTGAAGACGAACTGAGTACAAAACAGTCACATAAATAATTTTAAACTTCCATCATTTCTCAACGTGTCCTGCCTGCAGCCGTACACACTTTTCACAACGGCGAATTGATTCCATGACTGCTGGGAACGCCTCTATAGGAAGACTCGTTTGATCACTGGAATATCATGGATGCAATAACGGCAAAACTAGGAAACGTGCGCTCCTATCATGAAGAACATCTTCCATTGCTGTAAAAAGCCAAAAATCACTAGAAGACAGGTCACGCGCGTAAAGAGTTATTTTCTTGAAGAAACGGCTGCATCCCGTTTGCCCGATGCAGTGGTGCATTATCTTGTTAAAAGAGTACATGAGAAGAATTTGTTGGTCATTCCTCATGTATGGCTGGAAAGAGCATGTTCTTCACTAGATAGAAGTTGTCCACACCTGCCACATAGCGTCATTTTAAAGGCGCTGGGTTAGGATGTCGCTATCACTGTCCCAAAGTGGGGCCACCATCATTTATTTAGTACATATTCTTACCTGAACTGCTTTAGTGTTGGTGAGACAATTTATTTCCACTAATCTGACTGGTGTTTTGTTTCTGGAGTGAAAAGTGGCAGCCCTGTCTCATCCACTGTCATAGATGTTGCAAGGAAATTCCCATTGATGCTGCCATCTCGTGTCAACATTACCTGGCAAAATGCCACTCGCGCAGCCTTGAGGTCGTCCGTCAGCATACATGGAATTCTTCTGGAGGTCTTTTTCGCTTTTTTAAGTCATCGCGCAGGATTCTTTGAAAAGATACCACGGAATTGCAAGTTACAAAGGCGATATCTTACTCACTCAATTGGCGATACTCCAAGACAGCTGTCTCCGCTCATGAGACCATATTGGTAGGCCGGCTCGTGTGAGGCCGAAATTAGTTGGGTTCATTACTGCATGACGGTCAGCATTCTCTGAAGTAAAGCATTCATTGACGCACATTCTTCGCATTCATGGCACCAATACAACACGACTTACTAAGCTAGCAGCGAATTTTAATGGGTGTCACACCACGCAAGCGGAAAAACCGAATGATCAAAAGTTCTTATGCTAAAAACTTCACCATTTAGGGAGGCTACATTGCCGCAGAATGAGCCGTGTCAGTTGAATGGCGGACCGCTTCCCATGGGCTCATACACATTTAATAAGAAAAAAATGTCACACAGCCGATAACTACTAATACGGGGGTCGCCCTAGCAAACACGAGACATGGGTATTGTACCTCAGAAAATGTAAATAACAGGGTGATTAAATATCTATGGCAGTTAATATTGCTTATTGAGATATGATTGAGCCTTCAGTGCCTCGAAAAGAGTGGTAGATTCGCAAAATGTACCTAATCCTAACAATACGCCTACGAACGCATGGTAATACAGTACTCACACACTCCTTTACGAACCTCCGGTTCCTCCCCACCCCATCCGCTGCCAACCCCATCCCTTCCAGCCGAGCCATGGAAATCACAAGTTTCAATTTTTGGAAACTAGTCGTGTAATGACCAGGCGGCCTGCCAATATGGTCTCATGAGCGGAGACAGCTGTCTTGGAGTATCGCCAATCATTTTTTTACCAAAATACTAATCTGAAACTCAAGTTTTAAAACAGAATTTGTTATGTATGAATGTATGATTTCACGGCGATATGAATTAATGAAACTTTCTCGGGCTTCCAGCCGCGTCAGGTGGTTAAAATCCCACGAACTCTCGACCGAACTCTCCTCAGTCATTGTCAAGTGGTAAGAATGACTGCTGTGTCGCCGTGGCCGCGTCGTTATATAGCCGCAATGCTGGCAGTGACGTCACTAGTCTTCTCTTCCTCGCCATGTATGGCGAACGTGTGTCCAGTATTAATTAATAAAGCATTTGGAGTCGGATGACGATGAAGGTATTCCTGGCACAGAGTCACGTACAGTTCAGACTTCCCGAAGAGTTAGGATAGACGAAACACTAGCTGACATGAGACACGGAGCTAGATGCCTATTAAATGCTTTAGATGTCGTTTGTTTTTGTCTTCCGAGCAACGTCTTAAGGGATGAGAAAGACCCACCGTGGTTTAATAGCCGTGTTAGAAAACTACTACATAAACAAAGACAGCTTCATCAAAATTAAGAGAAGTCAAAATCTAGCTGATAAACAAACGATGAACGACACAAATATGAACGTAAGGGAGCAGTGACAGAACCGTCAATAACTTTGAAAGTAAAATTTTGTCAACCGATCTGAATGAAAACTCTAAGAGATTTTGGTCCTATGTAATAATACTAAGCAATTCGCAGTCATCTATTTATTTGCTCACAGACCACCTTGGCACCAAAACGGAAGGTAACAGAAAAGGTCGGAATACTGAGTTCGGTCTTACAAAATTGTTTCACTGCGGGAGATCGTAACATATTCCGTCCTTTCAGTTATTGTACGACCGTCGAAATAACAGATATTGAGACACCCAACTGCAGAACAAGAAAGCAACTACAATCGCTTAATAGTGGAAAGGCATCACGGCCAGATGACATGCCTGCAGGATTCTACAAAGATTATGCAAAACAGCTTGCTCCCCTTCTACCAGTAGTATATACACTCCTGGAAATGGAAAAAAGAACACATTGACACCGGTGTGTCAGACCCACCATACTTGCTCCGGACACTGCGAGAGGGCTGTACAAGCAATGATCACACGCACGGCACAGCGGACACACCAGGAACCGCGGTGTTGGCCGTCGAATGGCGCTAGCTGCGCAGCATTTGTGCACCGCCGCCGTCAGTGTCAGCCAGTTTGCCGTGGCATACGGAGCTCCATCGCAGTCTTTAACACTGGTAGCATGCCGCGACAGTGTGGACGTGAACCGTATGTGCAGTTGACGGACTTTGAGCGAGGGCGTATAGTGGGCATGCGGGAGGCCGGGTGGACGTACCGCCGAATTGCTCAACACGTGGGGCGTGAGGTCTCCACAGTACATCGATGTTGTCGCCAGTGGTCGGCAGAAGGTGCACGTGCCCGTCGACCTGGGACCGGACCGCAGCGACGCACGGATGCACGCCAAGACCGTAGGATCCTACGCAGTGCCGTAGGGGACCGCACCGCCACTTCCCAGCAAATTAGGGACACTGTTGCTCCTGGGGTATCGGCGAGGACCATTCGCAACCGTCTCCATGAAGCTGGGCTACGGTCCCGCACACCGTTAGGCCGTCTTCCGCTCACGCCCCAACATCGTGCAGCCCGCCTCCAGTGGTGTCGCGACAGGCGTGAATGGAGGGACGAATGGAGACGTGTCGTCTTCAGCGATGAGAGTCGCTTCTGCCTTGGTGCCAATGATGGTCGTATGCGTGTTTGGCGCCGTGCAGGTGAGCGCCACAATCCGGACTGCATACGACCGAGGCACACAGGGCCAACACCCGGCATCATGGTGTGGGGAGCGATCTCCTACACTGGCCGTACACCACTGGTGATCGTCGAGGGGACACTGAATAGTGCACGGTACATCCAAACCGTCATCGAACCCATCGTTCTACCATTCCTAGACCGGCAAGGGAACTTGCTGTTCCAACAGGACAATGCACGTCCGCATGTATCCCGTGCCACCCAACGTGCTCTAGAAGGTGTAAGTCAACTACCCTGGCCAGCAAGATCTCCGGATCTGTCCCCCATTGAGCATGTTTGGGACTGGATGAAGCGTCGTCTCACGCGGTCTGCACGTCCAGCACGAACGCTGGTCCAACTGAGGCGCCAGGTGGAAATGGCATGGCAAGCCGTTCCACAGGACTACATACAGCATCTCTACGATCGTCTCCATGGGAGAATAGCAGCCTGCATTGCTGCGAAAGGTGGATATACACTGTACCAGTGCCGACATTGTGCATGCTCTGTTGCCTGTGTCTATGTGCCTGTGGTTCTGTCAGTGTGATCATGTGATGTATCTGACCCCAGGAATGTGTCAATAAAGTTTCCCCTTCCTGGGACAATGAATTCACGGTGTTCTTATTTCAATTTCCAGGAGTGTAGTAGATCACTGGAGCAATATATATTACCTAGCGACTGGAAAAATGCACGGGTCATTCCCGTTTTCAAGAAGGATCGTAGGACAGACGCAGACAATTACAGACCAATATTGTTGACGTCAAACTGTTGTAGAATTGTAGAATATGTTTTACGTTCAAGAATTATGACGTTTTTGGAGAACGAAAATCTCCTGTATACAAATCAACAAAGATTCCGCAAACAGAGATCTTGCGAAGCCTAGCTCGCTCTGTTCCTCCATGAGATCCATAGCGCCGTAGACAACGGCACTCCAGTTGATGCCGTGTTTCTTGACTTCAGGAAGGCATTTGATACCTTACCGCAAATCATTTTAGTGAAATAATATGAGCTTATTGAGCATCGGACCAGATTTGTGTCTGCATTCAAGACTTTCCTGCAGATAGAGCTCGACACGTCGCTCTTAACGGCACAAAATTGACAGATGTAAAGATAATATCCTTAGTACCACCAGAAAGTGCGATAGGACCGTTATTGTCTACACAATGTGTATGAATGATCTAGTACAAAGCTTCAGATGCTCTTTAAGACTGTTCACAGCTGATGCAACGCCAAGAGACAGTACTGATTTGCAGAATACAGAATGACCTAACGAAGATTGATGAACGATGCAGGCTCTGGCAGATGACCTTGAACGAAAATAAATATAACATATTCCGTGGACATGGGGAAAGAAAATCACTACTGTACAACTACAATGTTGATGAGAAACTGCTGGAGGACGGCCGGGGTGGCCGAGCGGTTCTAGGCGCTACAGTCTGGAACAGCGCGACCGCTACGGTCGCAGGTTCGAATCCTGTCTCGGGCATGGATGTGTGTGATGTCCTTAGGTTAGTTAGGTTTAAGTAGTTCTAAGTTCTAGGGGACTGATGACCTTAGAAGTTTAGTCCCATAGTGCTCAGAGCCATTTGAAGCATTTTTTAGAAACTGCTGGAAACTGTGTTTACGTTAAAATGTCTAGGGGTAATTATTATAATATTTCTGAGCCGCTTTGGCTCAGGAAACACTTAGCTTTGCCGAGCTGTAAAGTATCAAGTACATATGTCACAGCAGAATAAACTTCTTGTGAGCAGTTTGGATAAGACAAAATACTGGTACCCATTCACTGCACAACCAGATGTGAATAAGTATAAGAAATTGCAGGGTGACCTAATCACTACTACGATTTAAGAACTCCTGTGAAAGACAACTTACAGTACTGGTAGCTACCTCCATAGCCGCAAAGATGTGTGTCGGAAGTGAATGTGTTTACAAAAAAAGATAACACAGCCAGAGAACTCACCTTATCAGTGGTCTCTACTTCTACACTCAAGACATTTTGGGGCTGCACTTCGGAAAACGTATGTACCAATTTTAATATGAACTGGTAGCATCCGTAAAGAAGTATGTTATGAGACCCCAACACACTGGCTATAGTAAGGGAGCAATATGTTGGACACCAGCCACCCAAGTATTGAGCGTTAGAAGTTGGCACAATCCAGAATATTTCTTGTTGTTGTGACACTCTAATTGCCTATCGAAGTTGGGATGCTTAATTGAATAGTAACAGTAATTTTACTTCTGTTTAAATGCATTCTACAATATGAGACACAAGTTTTTAGCACACTGGGTTCACATTCACGAGGACGGCGGTTCAAACCCCCTTCCGGACATCCAGATTTAGGTTTCTCGAGATTTCCGTAAATCGCGTAAGACAAATGCTGGCATGGTTCCTTTGAAAGGGCAAGGCCGATATCCTTCCACATCCTTCCTTAATCCGAGCCTGTGTTCCATATCTAATGTAACGGGACGTTAAACACTAACTTCCCTTTTTTTTATTGTAAGACACGATCACCAGTATTTAATAATTAATGTTTTGAATGTCATTTTTCTTCTACTCATTCCGTTGTACTATAACAGCCTTAATTTCATTTTGAAGTTCCTTGCTCGCTTCTGTCGGTATGCTTGGGCTAATCTCAGGAACTACCTATGGGATTCAGATCCAGTTTTGACTAATAAATCGATTAATTCATGAGGAAACTCGTGTACATAATTTTATAAATAACTCACTGAAAATGGCTGAACTACTATAAATTAAATTCCTTAGCTGCTGTTAAACAATGTCATTTCCTTTTAACGGTACTGCTGCCGTAACTACAGACAACAGCGGAGCTTGTGCAGGAAATTCGAATATGGCCTGGTTGTCTACCGGTAAAGCGCGTGCTTGAAAACCGGAATCGCGGGATCGAATACCGGTCGAACTATGAGTTTTTCCCTGTCTTTTAACCTAGCATTCATCTCTCAATGATGTGGACATTCTCCAGAAGCAGAACATGTTTCGGATTTCATGCTAAACTGTGGGTGTTATTTACAATAGTAGAATCGAAATTGGCTTGGGGGTCAAGTGGTAAAGGAAACTAAAACGTCTTGGGATCGAAACCCTGTTGTACTACGGATTTTTTAATCTTTTGCTTTAAGCTAATCTCTCAGTGATGTGGAGGATCGTCAAAAACGAAACGTGCTTCGAATTTCATTAAGCAGTAGGTCACCTTTTGCCCGTTGGCTAACTGACTAAGAAGACTCTATTCGCCCAAATGCCGTCGTATTGGAACACTTACAGCAGGACACTGAGTCACACGAAAGAATCTTTAGATATATGGATATATTATCCTTCTACACGTGTTCAAATTTCAAGTCTTCGCCGCGTTTTCCTGTCTACATATGAAGGCTAAATTCAGGAACTACTGCAGCCATTCTTCAAAAATGGTTCAAATGGCTCTGAGCACTATGGGACTGAACATCTGAGGTCATCAGTCCCCTAGAACTAAGAACTACTTAAACCTAACTAACCTAAGGACGTCACACACATCCATGCCCGAGGCAGGATTCGAACCTGCGACCGTAGCAGTCTCGCGGTTCCGCACTGAAACGCCTAGAAGCGCACGGCCACCGCGGCCGGCGTAGCCATTCTGATAAGATTTTCACAAATAGATAACTTGATTCACGTGGGAGGTTCATGTATATAATTTATTAACGTTTGCTGAAAGTTTGCTGAACTATCGTAAATTACAGTCCCCCTCCGTGGTTTTTTCTGTGTGTGTGTGTGTGTGTGTGTGTGTGTGTGTGTGTGTGTGTGTGTGTGTGAGTGGTTGTGGGTGTATGAAGACATCCTCCCTCCGCCCACCCTTCCCCCTCTGGGAACTACTGCAGATGTTTTGATACTCTTGGCGCACTGGCACGACCGCCCAGTCGACAAATGAGCGGCCTTTGATGCAAGGCTTGCATTGTTAGTAGGTTGCAGTCGGGCAGTCCATTCACGCTTTTAGGCGCAGCAGTACGCCTGTATGTGGTATGTGCTGCATAAATCGAGTAATTTACATGCCAGTGGTAATACTCAGTTACCTAACGTTCCTATCTGATTTTTAATCATAATTCTACATAGTTGCCCTAAACAAATTTACCGCTACGTCAGAGAAGTCGTCCAGCCGTACATACCCAGTTCTACTCGCGCGAAGCCGGGACGGGTCGCTATTGTTATCGTAGAATATTGGTTAGAACCTGGGGCCACAAGAATACTTGATTCCGGTTGCATGCGGCCAGCGGGCCGCAGTTTGACAATCGCTGCTGGAGTCACTGTAAAATTGAAGGCTCTGCTGTCCGGTGCTAGAGGTTAAAGTCCTTCTCCTCTAAATCCGAGTTATTTAGAAATTGGTTCTGCTGACGACTTGTGATGAATTTTTTACTATTTAAAATATCAGTCTAGGACTCCCGCAAGGCCACGCCAGCCGTGAAAAATATGAATGATTGTTGTTTCCGGCTTTGTCATTCTGAATTCCACGTGATTAGCCTCAAAGTCCCGTCAACAACGAGGTCATTAGCGACGGAGGAGAAGTTCGGATTATGGAAGGACGGGGAAGAAAATCGGCCGCGTCCTTTCAAAGGGACCATCCCAGCATGTGACTGAAGTGATTTAGGGAAATCATGGAAAGCCCAATTCAGTATGGCCGGACGCAGGTTTGAACCGTCATCCCCCGAATGCGAGTCCAGTGTGCTAACCATTGCGCCACCTAGCTCGGTAAATAAACATAATACATTAAACTAACTCACCATGTTTTCTTGAATAGGGTACATCTACTACAAGATTTATGAAATGGCGCAACTACGAATATGCGTACCAATGGTGATTTATAATTTCTTATGGTGTTACCAGCAGTATTTTTATAGCGTACTACATCTGTGTATCTCGTGTTCCATCTTCGTCTTATTTACTCGTTTCAGCATACTGTGGATGTAAAATCCGTTTTATGTCAGAATCTGTACTTTGTTAAGATTATGTAACTTCGTACTAGGGTACGTCTTAAGCTAATGTATGCTATGAATTGTCAAAACAAACTGTAATATAATATTTCCAGTGCTGAAATGGCAGTATGGGCATGTCCCAAAAGCCAATAAACTAAAAAATTAATGGCAAAACGTACTCTTCGACGTCTTCTCGTAATGAAGACGACAAAGTTGGTGTGAAAGGCATAAGGCAGTGCACACCGTACCGCACGTGGTGTTCTGTGCAACAAAAGATTACCCCACGAAGCTCGTCTTTAGCTATTGTTGGAGACTACGAAGGGGAACTTGATTTCGCTACAGTTGGGCTACGCCTCGTAAGCACCTTTACAACAATACCTCCAAGAAGACCTTAAGGAAGTCTGCACGGTGCACAAAAGCGGCTTCTTTCCGCCATAGTTTGATCCTCAGTACAGCAGCTGGAAGGAAGAAACAAACGAATGAACAACGTGGTCCATAATCGAGCGCCTGGTATTACACTTTCTAAAGAGAGGACGTTAACTGCTATGACATTGTTTCACTGCGATCAGCCACAGTGCAACAACTGGCTAAACGAGATGTTTTGTGGAATCATTGGAAGTCACTTCTAGAAATGCACGAGGATTCTGTAATGAATAAAACTCTGTACCCCACATTTCACTGAGGGGGAGGAAATGTCCCTCTTGCTCCTCCCACCTCCCCCTTCCTTACAGCCACCTATGACGGAGAGGATATTTTGTATCGGCTCGAAAGGCTGCAAACTTTTAGCCACGCGTGCACCGTGAGCGAAGTTGACCAGAAAGTGTGGCTTAAATTACGACACGGAAGAAACAAGATTCAGTGAAAGCGCATTGTAAAGACGCTAATGTTCAAACAATCCTATGTTATTTAGTTCTCACTGACACACATAAGACGAGATGTCGCCATATCTCTAGATCTCTGAGATTGTCGGCAGACGTAAACAAAAGGCGATATTTATCGATCACAACTTGGTTATACTGTAGATCTCTGAGATTGCTGGCAGTTTTAGACGAAAGACAGTCAACACGAGGGTTACAGATATGTGATAGTCATAACTTAGGACGGCAAATTGTAGTTACGTTGAAATTTAATATACGTGCATTGTCTTAAATCTCCAGTGCCGACTTGTTCCGTTGAGTTAAAACAAAATTCCCTGGAAGGTGCCGGAACGCCATTCGGGTGCGTTCTGAACGAAGTAAAGCCCTGATCTGCCGTAGACTGCGACAAATCAGCTCTCTGCTGGATCTTCGGACCAATTCTCTAGATCGAGTGTTCTTTTAACTATATTTCGAAGTCCTCTCCCCCATGTCCCAAGTCAAAGTGCATTATCAACCGCCACAGAGTTCGTTCTCCTCCCTTAACGTCCGCACAAATCCAATGCGTCAGTGAAAAAGGCTCCGTATAATGCTGGCCAGTGATATTATTGTTAATAAGACAACTATCTCCCCTCTCAGGAAAGATATTACAACATTAACCAAACGCTACACACCCATACTCACAGTTCTTACTTTATTCTGGGTTACTCTCCTATTCCTCAGGTAAATTTGTTACTTCAACCTATGTGCTCATCTCCACGTCCTCATTCTTGGAGATTGACCACCTGACGTCTCCTCCTCTGCTATCTTTAGGTTAGCCAATGAGGAGCCCTCCTTCAGATTTTTAGGCCGGAGGTTATTTATACAACGAAAAAGGCGCCGGGAAGTCGGCACATTGCATCATAAAGAGAAAAGAATCCCTGTCGACAATGCAAATCTGTCGCTTCATATGTAACGCTGAGATCTTTAATTGATATTGGCTTACCATCACCCAGCATTCTCGTAAGAGGACTCGATAGTGCAGTACAAGGTTCCTTTAAAGCGTGTTTAGGACAGATAGAACTGTATGCAAAAACTGAGACGCTCCATGAGTGCAGCTGTTTGTCAAACTACGTTATACGATATCTGTGAATGTAACTCTGACCCAGTATCGCACGGTGCGCATTATGGTGAAAACCGCAAGAACGCCGCTGATAGACATCAGCATTGACAACTGCTGGGTCCCTGACCGCTACCAGCCCTAAGAGATCAGCTTGTTTCATCCCCTCAGGTTTTCCTATGTAAGGCATGCCACAACACATATGGGTGTTGGTCCAAACACCAAGTCTCTGTCCTGGGCCACTGTGCTCAGCCTGGCTCACCAAGTATCCAGCTAAACTACGCAGAAAATTATACGCAAAACATCTACCAGGAAAGAGAAGGAATGTTTCACATGTGTCATTACTCATACCTCCAGGGAAAAATTTACACAGATGTAGTTGCAAGAAAAATTCGGAGTAGGAATTAAATTCCATGGAGAAGAAATAAAAACTTTGAGGTTCACCGATGACATTGTCAGAGACAGCAAAGGACTTGGAAGAGCAGTTGAACGGAATGGACAGTGCTTTGAAAGGAGGATATAAGATGAACATCAACAAAAGCAAAACGAGGATAATAGAATGTAGTCGAATTAAGTCGGGTGATGCTGAGGGAATTAGATTAGGAAATGAGACACTTAAAGCAGTAAAGGAGGTTTGCTATTTGGGGAGCAAAATAACTGATGATGGTCAAAGTAGAGAAGATATAAAATGTAGACTGGCAATGGCAAGGAAAGCGTTTCTGAAGAAGAGAAATTTGTTAACATCGAGTATAGGTTTAAGTGTCAGGATGTCGTTTCTGAAAGTATTTGTATGGAGTGTAGCCATGTATGGAAGTGAAACATGGACGATAAATAGTTTGGACAAGAAGAGAATAGAAGCTTTCGAAATTTGGTGATACGAAAGAATGCTGAAGATTAGATGGGTAGATCACATAACTAATGATGAAGTATTGAATAGAATTTGGGAGAAGAGGAGTATGTGGCACAAGTTGACAAAAAGAAGGGACCGGTTAGTAGGACATGTTCTGAGGCATCAAGGGATCACAAATTTAGCATTGGAGCGCAGCGTGGAGGGTAAAGATCATAGAGGGAGACCAAGAGATGAATACACTAAACAGATTCAGAAGGATGTGGGTTGCAGTAAGTACTGGGAGATGAAGAAGCTTGCACAGGATACTTCTGAGGTCATCAGTCCCCTAGAACTTAGAACTACTTAAACCTTACTAACCTAAGGACATCACACACATCCATGCCCGAGGCAGGATTCGAACCTGCGACAGTAGCGGTCGTGCGCCTCCGGACTGTAGCGCCTAGAACCGCTCGGACACCCCGACCCGTGAAAGCGAAGGGTCCGCTTTCACCAACAGCTGCTGGCACAGCGGATCTTCCAACCGATCCTCAGCAGTGGAACATATGTATGACAACTTTTTCTTGTTTCTCGTCTCCGCATCCCGTCTTGTACTCCCTCAACCAGTGTGACAAAACTGGCGTTATCTACCATCTTTACTAAGACAGTTACATTTATGTAAGTAACGAAATATTAATTTTAGTATAAAACTTATTTAATTAGATTAAGAAAAGCATGACCCATTCACAAAAACGTTACTAATTAAGTTTCCAAGTCTAACGTTGTTCAGTCAACTTTTTTTTTTTTTGTAACAATTGACTGTTGATCACTTATCCATTTGAGCAATAAAGCTACATTACCATCTGCTCACGCAGAGCACAGACATTGTGGTGCTAATTAATCACACAGATTGACTTAATAGCTCACATATTTGTAATTTATGATCATGGAAAGATGAGGCCGATTTGCAGGCAGGTAGAAGTTGCAACTTCTACTGTTAGTCCTTGCCATCATGATTCTCATAGAACCGTTCACTAGGTCAATTACCCTGAGATATCCATCGGTAAAGATGCAGGCATCTCACTAATATCAGATCTAGACTGCTATGTCCTTTATCGACCATTTCACCACTAAATAATGCGCAAGGGTAAACTAATATGGGTCCCACAGTTCTACTAGTTCACCTTTCTAAATGCCATATGTAATCTACTCAATTCATCATTCTCCATTTTTAATATACATCTTCCATTATTACACTGATAATTTACTTGGTTGTTTTGATGCACACATTGAACTTCATCATGCCGGAAAACAAATAAATAATGTCAACATACCTCAGTATTGCATTACCTTGAAAGAAAAAGAAACATTTCATGTTACATTAGTTCTCAAACGTTTTATTCGTACCACCTTCCTAAGCTGATACCTAATTTTCAGGTCAGGAGATCGCCTTCGTTTCTCCATGTATGTTTCATGTTGGAACACGTTTTAATCAAGTTCCTCTCTCATTGCACCTAAAATATTTGGGTTTCAAACATCATCCCCTCTTTCCTTACTGCTGAAAGGTACTCCTTCCCCACTCAGATGCTGCTCTGACAACCACATGATCAGACACCTGTCCAAATAACACATAATTTCGCCACTGGGCCCATAGACCGCCTATCTCTATTTTCACATTAATATAACAACATAAATTTGCTCGACCACCAACTCAGTGCATTCCTTACAACTGGCTCCATTAATATCTTCTACTCATTAAGCAATTCATATGGCCTATAAAACATCAGCGACCCTATTTATTCTATATGAATTTTGGCGGCTATTTGACTGCTTAACTCAAATATGAAAGCTTTCCATAGTGAAGCCGTTTCGTTACAACAATTTGCGTCATCAGAAAATGTACCTCCTATGTTTATAAGAATGCGTGGTGCCTGTTCTTTCGGACATGTCCTAAAGAAGACACCACTCGTTCATATAAACGATCTGCCTAGCTGAACAATGGATCCACCTTCTTCAGTGCGGATGCACAAATACGTCGAAGCTCCTGTTGTAATCTCTAAGCAGCGAACATGGAGTCAATGGACAGGGACTGCGGATTGGTGGCGCGCTGTAGGAATGTGACTCGACCGTCAGGCGTGCCGAGATAGTCCGCGCAGTTGCAATAACGCTGTGTCCCAGTTGGCGCAGTGATTAACGTTTATGCCTAATAAGCGGGAGATTGTTGGTGCGAATTCAGGCCCGGTACACATTTTCGCTCGTCGCCGCTGATTCTACATAATGGTCCACTGCAGCTGACAGCAGTGATCCCCTTCAATGTAAATATCCTATACTTATCGCATATTAAAGTTATTCAGTTAAGAAATGGAAAATGTCATTTTGAAATCATAACAGTAAAAGTCAATTTACTTTGTTTTAATGTCCCTTTCGCATGTAGCACACAACCCTAACAATCCCTAAGCTCATCCTGTCCCATGAAGGCCAGGATCTAGGGGGAGGTAAACCTGTGTATACGCTCATGGCTGCAATTTCAGGGGGCGCAAAATTCATATAGCTGAAGAAATAAACGTTGCTTCCTAAAGCGCCTAGCATCCAGCTCACGTCGGTCTATCGATTATTCATACGATTTCGAAACGTATCCCTGTTGCTTTTTGAACATTTTTAACACATTCTATGTTCATTTCTGAACGAATCATAAGTTGTGATTCTTCAGTTTCTCCTGGCGTATTTCTTGCTCGAACAGTCCATAGGTGTATATTGACGCTCAGCAAAGGAAACGAACGGATGATTAGGGCGGACGAGGCAATTACACCGACGCCACCACAGACGTCGACGCCAGCGTCCCACCGACTGCTGACGCACGGGCGCGGACCGCGGAGAGAACGTCTCACGAAGGGAGGGGATTCAAGCGCACCTGACGATGGTGAAATGTCTCATCGCCGAAATATTGTACCCGTTAAACACTATGGGCCGGCAGTACACCAGTGGACTGTTCGAGGAATCATAAGTTGATTTTTGAATGCGTGGGTAGTGTATGTGATGCCTCTACCAGGGGAATCCCGGTCGCATCTAGAAATAAAAAGCCTTCCCGCAGACAAAAGCGGACGGGGCTATACTAGCTGAGCCGAGTAAACCCGAACGGATGAATGGCAATCGCTCTTTGTGCCTATGGATGAACGGGCGTGCGACTAACCAGCGCTGTTATAATTATTAGCGAAATCCATATATTTAGACTACCAGAGTGTAAATAAACGACTAACAGGAATAACAGATAAGAAAGGTTACATATTAATCTTCTCGGTGTATCCAAATAAAACGATATTTTTACAGAAAATTTTTGGCAGATCGCTACACTCAGGAGGGCAAGTTGTATAGTCTGCGGTTTGCAGCCGTTTAAGTTCTATTCTCGGACTAGCGCGAAAAACGTGTTGTACGAACACGTAGTAACGGCTAACCGGAGAATAAACGCGGGATAACTAAACTGGTGATTATTGCAGGGTTAGCGAAGTTAACCAGATAATAAGTTTTGACAATGGCAGGAATAGTTACAGAACTAGTGATGACAAGATCGTTTGTTAGAACGGAGAAGAAATGGGGACATAACACAAATTACACTACTGGCCATTAAAATTGCTACACCGCGAAATTTAACCGACAGGAAGAAGATGCTGTGATATGCAAACGATTAGCTTTTCAGAGCATTCATACAAGGTGGGTTCAGGAGGGTAATACGGAACGCCGTGTTGGACCCAAACGGCCTCGTATCACTAGCAGCCGAGATGACAGGAATCTTATCCGCATGGCTGTAGCGGGTCGTGCAGCCACGTCTCGATCCCTGAGTCAACAGATGGGGACAACCATCTGCACGAACAGTTCGACGACTTTTGCAGCAGCATGGACTATCAGCTCAGAGACCACGGCTGCGGTTACCCTTGACGCTGCATCACAGACAAGAGCGCCTGCGATGGTGTACTCAACGACGAACCTAGGTGCACGAATGGCAAAACGTCATTTATTCGGATGAATCCAGGTTCTGTTTACAGCATCATGATGGTCGCATCCCTGTTTGGCGACATCACGGTGAACGCACATTGGAAGCGTGTATTCGTCGTCGCCATACTGGCGTATCACTCGGCGTGATGGTATGGGGTGCCATTGATTACACGTCTCGGTCACCCCTTGTTCGCATTGACGGCACTTTGAACAGTGGACGTTCCATTTCAGATGTGTTACGACCCGTTGCTCTACCGTTCTTTCGATCCCTGCGAAACCCTACATTTCAGCAGGATAATGCACGACCGCATGTTGCAGGTCCTGTACGGGCCTTTCTGGATACAGAAAATGTTCGACTGCTGCCCTGGCCAGCACATTCTCCAGATCTCCCACCAATTAAAAACGTCTGGTCAATGCTGGCCGAGCAACTGGCTCGTCATAATACGCCAGTCACTAATCTTGATGAATTGTGGTATCGTGTTGAAGCTGCATGGGCAACTGTACCTGTACACGCCATCCAAGCTCTGTTTGACTCAGTGCCCAGGCGTATCAAGGTCGTTATTACGGCCAGAGGTGGTTGTTCTGGGTAGTGATTTCTCAGGATATATGCACCCAAATTGCACGAAAATGTAATCACATGTCAGTTCTATTATAATATATTTGTCCAATGAATACCCGTTTATCATCTGCATTTCTTCTTGGTGTAGCAATTTTAATGGCCAGTAGTGTAGAACGAAGAATATAACGATTCCAAATTTATATAAATAATTCGTACTACTACCTTTCTATCTCATGCTTGAGAAACTGGAGCGTATGAATGAGATGTACAACTATTTCCTAACATAAAACTATTTGCTTTTAGTAGGTCTAATAGGCATTTGATACTGATACTTCGTGAATCATATTCCGTCGTGTTATTTGTGTAAATGAGTTAGATAAAAACGACCATTTGTGCCAAAACAGTCTCGCTTATTTGGCGCGTGTTGCAATTGCTGCAATATAGAAAGGCCTATTTCGTTTTATCTAGCAGACAGTGACAAAATAGACGGAATCAGATCGAGAAACCAGTCTTTGTTACTATTCGTATTAGCAGCTTTTTCAGTACTAGACAATAGCGTCTTGATTTTTCATGTAGCAAAACGTTTCACGAACTTTGATGATGTAATAGATTCTTGAGGAGAAAGGAAAGCACTCCGTGTAAAGCTGTAGCAAGATAAGAGAGAAAAAAAATCTTGGGACCCAAGGATTGCAGAAATGTGGACTGTCTTGTTTGTCTCTTGTCTTTACTCGTTTTATGTTACCTATATTTAATTTTATGTCACACAAAAGAGAAAGTTATTATCTAATATGTAATAAACAGTGCAAATTTTCTGAAGAGTTCTTATTCTCCCGGTTACAAATAGTCTCACCCAGTACTAATTGTGAGTTTTTTTCAACGGGGTAGGGTGTCAAATCGGCCGACTGGAAAGAGGAGAGGCACCACAGAACATTTTAATTTCCGTTGTCCTGAATATAGGTTTGATGGCTTCCATTACAAATACCACAGGGCGAAATAGTGACGTGCAATAGAAGAATGCCGTGTGAAGAGGCATGGCACTGCACTTCGGCACACTTAAGAAAAATGACATTTATTACTCTTCCTCGAACATATGTGTTTTATACATCAAACTACTCTCAGAAGGACCTATGCAACAATATGAACATATTTTTGAAAAGTATTTTTTTTAACTTTTTATGTTCTATCTCAATCGCTCGTGGGCGGGTCACTATCAAAGTTTTTGCCCCTGTTCGGAAATATCGTAGATCCGGGCTGGTTCTATGTTGACAGTTGCGTTTGTTTCACATTCACACCGAAGTAAGCATTACCACATTAGGTTTCCACACTAATTAAACAGGTAATCATTGATTTTCGAGGTGTTTTCTTTTACGTTCTACCGTCAGTATGTTTCTCCGCGAAAATCACTGATTCACAAACATGACACAATTTCAGCCATAAACCGCATCAGTAATTCCTCAAAATTTTCCGTGAAATAAATGAATTTCTCAGACACTTTTTTCATACAAACTGACGCAACACTTTCTTCTATTAACTTTATCCTGTAGCAAATTTTTTATATTAATCTATCCGCGACACAGCTCCATGCTATCGTTCCCTGCTGAAGCCGAACAACGACGCTACTACCACACGAAGATGGCATGTGACCACTAGCGCTGGGCATTGTTGCGGTGCAGTAGGAAGATTGCTCCCTCAGGGAAAAAGTAAGTGCAGTTTCGAAAGTACCAGAAGCCAGTGATAAGTAAGGAGTGCCATATCGACACATTACATCAAAGATAGCAGTAGCCTACTCCTTACATCCTCCCAGTAGAGGTTTTTCAAAAACTCCAGAAAAAAGTTTTTCGAAAAACCAAAAAAGGAAACAGATATTCCACAGAAATTTTTACCCAGCAACAAGATCCCTACAGAAAAAAATAATCAATGAAATACCCAGCAATGGCTCCCTCCTGAGTTATACTACTCAAACACAAAAGAAAAATTTCATACACTTCACACTCTCTCTCATCCCTAGAGTGAAAATTTACAATTGTTTACTTTTAGGTTAATATATGTGCTAAGTGAGCAGTCAACACACATAGAAGTGAAAACAACTGAAAAAATCATAATTGCACTTCACATCAATTAAGTGTCTGTGGCATACAACATATCCTAACCATTAATTTTGTTTCATTAAACAGCATGCTTTTCCTTTCCTTCTTCTCAACATCACTGTAAATACTTTTTGACTGTAATCATACGTGGCTTTTCATCTCCTTCAATTATATTACCATAAACTCAGCAATTAAAATACTTCGACTGTTCTTTGTATTCAAACATTGATCAGTCTATTCAAAAGGAATGTTGTTATATATATAACTGCTGGCCGGCACAAAGCAAAAAATCACGGAGAGCAAAGTTTCACTGAACTAGAACCTAATAAGTTGTCAACTGGTAACCTAATGTGGTACAGCTTTTCAAAACTGCGCATCAAATAAAGCGCCAATACCTAAGTCGTGTTCACTTTAGGAAAAATGAAACAAAAATATATACACCTATGGCAAACGGCATGACCTCGAGTTCAAGCATACGAATATTAACTATGGTAACATATAGAAATAGACAAAACTTTGTTTTTTATAAGGGAAATGTGAGACAGGCACACAATCTGGTAGTTTTTAACTACAGAAATACAAGTTTACGATTAGTCAGCGGAAACAAAACACTTGCCAACACATTCGTAACTGACGTTTATCTTCCCGCACAACTCTTTTAGCAATGCACACACTGACAGGTGGGCCGGCCGAAGTGGCCGTGCGGTTAAAGGCGCTGCAGTCTGGAACCGCAAGACCGCTACGGTCGCAGGTTTGAATCCTGCCTCGGGCATGGATGTTTGTGATGTCCTTAGGTTAGTTAGGTTTAACTAGTTCTAAGTTCTAGGGGACTAATGACCTCAGTAGTTGAGTCCCATAGTGCTCAGAGCCATTTGAACCATTTTTAACTGACAGATGGTTGCAACAGCTGATTTTGACGTTTCTGCTCCTGCTGAGGGCAGCAGGCGGGCACGGAAGGTGTCAATAGCTGCGTAACACAAACTCGTGCGGGGCAAGAGCTAGTTCAGTGGAGCGTGGCTGCTGTGGACAACAGCGAAGCTTCAGGGCACAAGTACACAACTCTGTTGCGCCATTGACTCTCGGTAGATGCAGCAGGGGGCGGGGTGGTACTGAACACTGACGCCAGACTCCCGTCCGCAGTCAGCAAATGTGGCTCAGTGAATGAACGCAAACAAGAAACCAAAGCACGCACAGTGTGTAACACTGCTGCATTAAATTCCAAAAGTCCAGAGGAAAAACACGTTTTGCATTCTGCATAGTAAGTTTTTTCTTTTATTTAACTTATGCACCCTGACGTGTTTCGCCTTCGTTACAAGGCATCTTTAGTGAGTGTCCTGTAATATTATAGGACTTCTTCGATTGCACATACAGGATACCGTCTGCACATACACATTATTGAAGTTTTCCTATTAAAACGGAAACATACTTAAATCAGCGTCTACTTAATTATTTGTAAGCCCAACATCTTTCTCTCATGTGACAAACCCATTGGAAGTTTGCAGTTTTCCTTGTTGTCACTGCTTTCGAAATACAGCACTGCAACTGCCAATTTCTGTATTGAGGGTGTCATTCGTTCTTATAAGTGTCGCCAACTTTTTCATGTTTTGCTTTCAATAGTTTTTTTGTCACTCTGTGTGTGCTGATTTGAGTTATGGCTGTGAGTCTGGATAAAGTTTTTCTTACTTTATTTATCTTTAATCAGCGTTGTGGGTAAAATCTTCTCAGGTATTGTTGAAAGGAAAGTGCGAGTATTAGTTGAGGACCAATTGGATGAAAATCAGTGTGGGTTTAGGCCTCTTAGAGGTTGTCAGGACCAGATCTTTAGCTTACGGCAAATAATGGAGAAGTGTTATGAGTGGAACAGGGAATTGTATCTATGCTTTATAGATCTAGAAAAGGCATGTGACCGGTTTCCTAGGAGGAAGTTATTGTCTGTTCTACAAGATTATGGAATAGGAGGCAAACTTTTGCAAGCAATTAAAGGTCTTTACATGGATGGTCAGGCAGCAGTTAGAGTTGACGGTAAATTGAGTTCACGGTTCAGAGTAGTTTCAGGGGTAAGACAAGGCTGCAACCTGTCTCCACTGTTGTTCATATTATTTATGGATCATATGTTGAAAACAATAGACTGGCTGGGTGAGATTAAGATATGTGAACACAAAATAAGCAGTCTTGCATATGCGGATGACTTAGTTGTGATGGCAGATTCGATTGAAAGTTTGCAAAGTAATATTTCAGAGCTAGATCAGAAATGTAAGGACTATGGTATGAAGATTAGCATCTCCAAAACGAAAGTAATGTCAGTGAGAAAGAAATATAAACGGATTGAGTGCCAAATAGGAGGAACAAAGTTAGAACAGGAGGACGGTTTCAAGTACTTAGGATGCATATTCTCACAGGATGGCAACATAGTGAAAGAACTGGAAGCGAGGTGTAGCAAAGCTAATGCAGTGAGCGCTCAGCTACGATCTACTCTCTTCTGCAAGAAGGAAGTCAGTACCAAGACTAAGTTATCTGTGCACCGTTCAATCTTTCGACCAACTTTGTTGTACGGGAGCGAAAGCTGGGTGGATTCAGGTTACCTTATCAACAAGGTTGAGGTTACGGATATGAAAGTAGCTAGGATGATTGCAGGTAATAGTATATGGGAACAATGGCAGGAGGGTGTCCACAATGACGAAATCAAAGAGAAACTGGGAGTGAACTCTATAGATGTAGCAGTCAGGGCGAACAGGCTTAGATGGTGGGGTCATGTTACACGCATGGGAGAAGCAAGATTAGCCAAGAGACTCATGGATTCAGCAGTAGAGGGTAGGAGGAGTCGGGGCAGACCGAGGAGAAGGTACCTGAATTCGGTTAAGAATGATTTTGAAGTAATCGGTTTAACGTCAGAAGAGGCACCAATGTTAGCACTGAATAGGGGATCATGGAGGAACTGTATAAGGGAGGCTATGCTCCAGACTGAACGCTGAAAGGCATAATCAGTCTTAAATGATGATGATGATGATGATGATTTATTAATATCTTGAATACACAGTATTGATGTTCCACAATTATTGTGGAACATTAATACTGTGTATTCAAGTTACTAATATGTCTATGTTCCTCCAGGAACCGACGGAATATTCCGTTAGTATTATTCTGTTTTATTATTTACTCATTTTCACATCTCTTTTATATTTTTTATTTTTATTTAATTTTTTTCTAACTCTTATTATTATTTTCTTGTTTTTGCATTTTTCATTTATATTCTTAGGAGAGAAATGAGGTTTTTGATCATCTATGGTATTACTGTCTATTATATAATCAATCAGCGTAAACAGTGAGTGATTAGTCGTATTGACTTGGTCTTTTAGTAGTAGTCTCTTTTTAGCTTTAGTTTCGTATATGTGATAATTCTCTTGTGAGGTTAGGTGGTGACTTTCATTATTTATTCTGACTATTTTCGTGTCTTTCCCTCTTGAAGTATGTTCATGATTATTTTCTCTTAAATATTACACAAAAGTTGTGTGACTTGTCCCATGTCTCCATGCTCTGATATGTTCTTTGTAGCAGGTGTCGAATGTTCTACTGATTTGTACTTCTCGTACATACCTTCCGTCCCATGTTTTGGTAGTTGGTATATTCCTCATTTATGATAGATGACTCTGCTTTTGTTATTTTTGGAGTGAACTGTGTTTATGTCTTGTCTTTTGAAAATGGTTGTTTTCAAACGAGAAGGCGTAAACGAAGCATGGAATTATGGACCAAGCCACTAAATTTCTGCGGAACATTTAACAGAAAACAATCACAAACTTGCTACAAGAGAGAAAGACATGAAAATATTTAGAAAAAAATGGAAGACACGTTCTAATATTACATCAAAATTACCACATATACGAAACAAAGACTGAAAAGAACCTATATAACAAATGACGAAGTGATGATTAGCAACTACTCACTGTTCACACTGACTGATCATATAATAGACAGCAATCCCAATAGATGACCACAAATCCCATTTCTCTCCTAGGTATATAAAGGAAAAATGCAAAAGAAAAAGAAAATAATGATAATAATAATAAACAGTAAAAAATAAAACAAAAAATTAAAAAATATTTGTGGAAATAAGGAAATAAATAGTAAAATAAAACACACACACACACACACACACACACACACACACACACACACACACACAGAACTTACATCAGCACACATATGGTCTCAGAGAAGAAGAATTGAAAGCAAAACCTGAGAAACTTGGCTGCACTTACAGAAACGAATGACACTCTAAACACAGAAAATGGCAGTTACCGTACTACATCTCGAAAACCGTGGCAGCAAAGAAAATTGCGCACTTCCGACCAGTTTGCAACATGAGAGAAATATGTTTGGCTTACAACTAATGAATTAGGCGCCGATTGTTAAGTATGGTTCCGTTTTGTTATAAAAACTTCAATGACCTGTTTTAAATCTATAACCTGCACGTGCGAATGATAACCTGTAACTGAAAACGAAAATTCGTGTAATATTTCAGGACACTCACTCAAGATGCCTTGCAACGAAGAAAAACGCGTCTGGATGTACAAGTTAAAAAAAAACTTTATGTGAAGCATGCAAAAGGCGTTTTTCTTTTGAACAACTGCAATTTATATACAACTGCAGCGAAAATTGCCTCCAGAAGAAACTTCTACATTAGGTTGTAAGCGTTGCAATTATAGAACGCCAAAAGACAGAAAATTTCACTGTTTACTATAAAGGCAATCTACATTAGTGCTAGCCTAACACATATAGCGTATTTTAATACAAAAAGTAAGAAATTACTTAACAAATCACAGTTCATAAGAATTTGACAGTTCTTTTATTCGTGAGTGCCATTTAGTCTTCTTGAAGCTGTAAAACATGCACAAACGCAGCATTGTGCATATATTCTCCCTCTTCTTTGTTCTCCTCTTCCACTGCCCTATATTTATGTCCTCGTAGCGTTCAAACGGCGAAATGACAGTTTAGCTCTGCTTGTCTTGCTTAGCGCCATTCTGCATACATACGCCTGATTGTAGGTGCTAGTTCCATTTTCATTCCACTTCTTCTTGTGTTTCTGTCAATAAGTCGGTTTCTCTCCCTGTGATACTAGTATAAACCAGCAGGTAATCTTAAAGAGATGTATGAGATCCTTATTAGTTTTGTATTACACGTAACATCTTTTGGAATTAACGATCCGAATATTCTGTGTCTTCTGACCAACGCTTCGCACTGGAAGATTAAATGTGGTGCGGTTTCATCCCCGTCACCTCACCACATAGGCTACACTTAGGCACTGTTCTGCTACACCCATCATGTACAGGGGTTTCCTAAAGTTCCCATGGCCAATTGTTAGTCCTACTATGAGTTTAATTTGCCTCCTATCCAACCCCAGAAGCATAGAACATCTCCTGAAACATTGATTCCTCGTCACTAGCATTTCATGTTTTTGTTATGGACCTTAGACCAATATTATAATTGCTACCTCCTGATTCAGATACATAATTTTGATTTCACCATCGACTCAGTAATGGCTAGGACAGGTTCCGACCCAACAAATGGAGTCATTGCACCTGTCCTGGCCACCTTATTAACTTGCTCATGGCCACTAATTCCTGAATGAGAAGGGACCCACAGCAGAAGGGCTTCAAGGTATTCTGCAACGGTCTTTGGTAGCGTTGCAGGGCCAGACAGAGATTTCATAGCTGCTTGGCTGTCTGAATGAATGTAGACGCTACGATGTTTGTAGCGCTTTCGGAGATTCTCCTCCGCGAGCAGTCGGAAGCAAATATTTCCGCCTGGCATACCGTGGCCAGTTTTACTATAGAGATTTATCTTTCTAGTCTATAATCTACCCCGTATGCTCTGGTCCCAGCGCTTTCGTCTACTTTCGACTCATCAGTAGACGAGACTTTGTTTCCTGAACGGTAGCGTGATTCATTACTCCAGTGCTCACTACTTCCAACTGTTACTCTGAAGGGTTTGTTGAAGCAGCTGGAAGTTATTGTACGTATAGCCAGTCGGCATTTCTGCTACCATTCCTGCATTTACCATATCACAGTACTGGTGCAGAATTCAGGATATCCTAAAAGTTTCAAGTTTCTTTCCCAATTTTTAACCTGTATGCCCCTTCCGCTGCATCTATTGTGAACTAAAGGTAAAATGGGGGTACATCCAGCATGGTCTCCATTCCAGCAGTGGGTGCGATGGTAATTCCACCTGTTATGGCTAAGCAGGCCAATCTCTGCACCTTGACAAGCTCATTAATAGCTGCTATATTAACTTGCATGGAACAGTGTTCCACCACCTCAACATTACCTGTGGTACACACACATAGGGAACCAAAAAATTCAAGGCCCATTTAGGCTTTGCACACAGTCGCATATAAGCAAACACACACACACACACACACACACACACACACACACACACACACACATCTCATTCAAATACATTCAAATATCCATATAACCAAAAATGAAAGTTCTCTGTGGTAAGAGAG
The DNA here is from genome assembly GCF_021461385.2 of Schistocerca piceifrons. Classification (NCBI taxonomy): domain Eukaryota; kingdom Metazoa; phylum Arthropoda; class Insecta; order Orthoptera; family Acrididae; genus Schistocerca; species Schistocerca piceifrons. The sequence continues at coordinate 333,808,753 of NC_060149.1, forward strand.
AGAGATATTGTATGTATATGGCATTGCTTTTACAGTTGAAGTCCCTACTACCTTTTGGCCGGCCGCGGTGGCCGTGAGGTTCTAGGCGCTCCAGTCCGGAGCCGCGCTGCTGCTACGGTCGCAGGTTCGAATCCTGCCTCGGGCATGGGTGTGTGTGATGTCCTTAGGTTAGTTAGGTTTAAGTAGTTCTAAGTTCTAGGGGACTGATTGTGGGGCGGCGGATATTTAAGTTTGAATAAGAATAATATTTGTAGACTGTAGAAACACTTCCCGGCCGATGCACCATATGTGGGGCGGCGGATTAAGTTTTGTAATAATAATTAATCTATTGCTGTATATAAAAGCTTGCGTGTTGAATCAGTTTCTAGCTTTTAGAATATTGTTATTGCTGTCTTTTGCCGTTCTCAACACTGGCTCTCTATTTACTCCGTGACCCCCAGAAAGTGATTTAATAAAACTTGGAGCCAGTAAATAGATATCCTAGTGCCCACTTTACCTGAGAATGTTCTTATAGCTGCAGCTTATAGCTCTGAGGAATTAGGAGATTGTCCGGGATTTCTAATCAAAAACGGTTTTCCAAAATAGTTGAGTATATTCTGAAAATTCACTAATAAAAACCACAAGTATCCCTACAACCTAACTAACAGAACAGTTCAGAGTCTAATGCGCTGATGCAACTATAAATGTCCGAATCAAATGTTAAAAAGAATGCTCGCCATAATTTGATGAAAATATTTCATCAAACGCCACGCTAAATTTTTGGTAGAATGTCTGTCCCGCGACGGCACGTGAAAATACGACAATACGCAAACTGAAGCTAGTTAATGAAAATCATCCCAGAATTAACACTTCACATAAAATGTTTTCATAGTTCCGCGTATCTCTAGTAACTTAATACGGCACCCGAGGCTGTTTGTAGCAGATACACTGATGCGACGCGACTACCGACACAGATGGCGTGTCATTCGGCGTCTGGAGAGAACTGGGGCCTTGCTTCCTCGCGCAGTGTTCTTATATATAAAGCCGCGGTGCGGACGGCTGAGGGAACGCCTGATCAAATCCGCTATCCCGACTAGCCGCTGGGCTAGTAACGCACCACTTCAAGTTACATAATAATTTATAGCTTCTTTGGCTGATGGCCGAAGAAGCTCTTAATTTAAACGTGCATTCAGCACGCAGGTAAGTATTGATAATAAAATTTTGACGTGGCTAAGTTTAATACTTTGAGCGAGAGAATTAATTAAATTACACTGCACGCAGCAGATGAGCTCTGAACTGTCCCTTTTGAGATCCACTATCGCTATAATTTTACAGGTATTAAAAAGAAACTTTACACATCTTCATAATCATAGCGGACCTCCAACCTATTTAAATCTAAACATCCTAGCCTTATTTACTAGCCTACTTAATCTATCTTGCTTCCTTCAGTTTTGAGATGAAAACCAGAAAATCATGAATTTCCACTAAAGTCTTAATTTGTGAAATCCAAAGTACTGTTTTTATTAAATCATTATGAAAGATGAATCTAAATATAAATTTTGAAGTCTCTAGCTCTTTTCTGTTGCGCCAATGATTTTTCCAGAAAAACGTCCAAATCTCGGAAATGGCTGAAGTTATCAAACTGATATTTAACACACATTAATTTAGTATTATTTCTGACATGCTAGAAAAGTATTAGTTCATGTGCTTGATTTTTAAGGTATTGCGCAACATTTATGACGTCAGAGCTATTTACAGCAGACTGACTTGCACATAATGGAAACTGATGTGAATTTACTATAGCGTGAGTAGGCTGCTTCCCTACATGATGACCACAGCAGTTGAGTCCCATAATGCTCAGAGCCATTTGAACCATTTGAACCCTACTACCTTTAACTGAGATTGAAGATTACAGATGTATATTTGTTAAAATAATACTGCTTTTTGACATTTTAATGTAATTATCAGCATGACCCGTGCCGACGAAATACTAGTCTCAAGGCGCCAGTAAATTCGTGCTTGGATCTGGCTAAAAAGTAAATTTTTCTTCTTATTTATCTTACTGAAATTTGAACTATTAGGATATTGTAATGGTATTTATTTTGAGAGGTTAAATTACTTGTCACTGTAAAAGTGGGTGATGAGCAGACGACGTGGTGGTGTCGGTCGAAGATGAGTCATAAAATGCAGCAGCGCTTTGCTAGCAAGACGGTTATGAGAAGCTAAATTATTTATTAACTTCATTGCATTAGTAAGCCTCTGAACTGCGTTAGGAAAATGTGCATAGTTTTCATACGTTACAGTTTTGCGGGAAACGGCCTCACAGTTATTTTTGCATAAAACAACAGCTTCCATATTCCACCTACACAATGAACCTCGCGGCTTAACGGGATCTCAACTCTGTTTTGTGCTCGAACGATCGAAATGCATGAATTGCATACGAAGCAGCTTCCACTAGAATCGAAGTTTGAGCGATCGCTACAGAACTAGGTTGGACACTGGACAGAATAACTTTTCCTTGTACAAATGCGAAGGAACGTTCATAGTGGCCTAAGGTTTTTCATTTCGTGAAGAACACGCCAAGATGCAGATGTTGGCCTTGGGTCTTCTATGGTGTAGTGCTCATTTGGTAAGACGTGGGTTAGTATCACTGCACGATTGAATAGTTAGCTTTCTGCTTACAACGAGGGCAGGGATTATGAATTCATTAACGTATAACAACTGAAGCAAGCATCATTCCGATGATTGTTTTGCACACCACAGTGCTTTACTAGGCATGGTCCTGTTGGTGGCAGTATGCTATTGCCTTTGAACTGACTTACCTCAGCCAGCTATAGGAGGACTTGCGGTTCAATGTGGATTCCGAAAAAGGTGAAACTCGGCTTTTTTCACATCAACATACATTGTCAGAGGTGAAAGAAGCGATAACTGATACGTAAAAGTCCTAAGACTGCCTGGTGGTCGAACTTCAGACTTTGATGGCACTTAACTCACAAGCCACCAACCTACACAGCACAACGTATACTGAGACAACAAAAGTCATTGCATAGCTAAAAATATATCGGACCTCTTTTTGCCCGGTGTAGTGCAGCAACTAGACGTGCCAAGGACTCAACAAGTCGTTGGAAGTCCCCTGCAGAAATAATGAGCCAAGCTGAATATACAGCTGCCCATAATTGCGAAAGTGCTGCCGGTGCAGGATTTTGAGTATGAACAGACCTCTCGATTATGTCCCATAAATGTTCGATAAGTTTTACGTCAGGCGATCTGGGTGGCCAAATCATCCGTTAGAAGTGTCCAGAATGTTCTTCAAACCAATTGCGAACAACTGTGGCCCTGTGAAATGGCACATTGTCGCCTATAAAAATTCCATCGTTGTTTGGGAATATGAAGTCCATGAATGGCAGCAAATGGTTTCCAAGTAACCGAACATAACCACTTCCACCATCATGGATCCAGCGCCAGCTTGCACAGTGCCTTGTTGAAAACTTGGGTTCATGCCTTCGTGGGGTAGAGCCACCCTCGAACGCTACTATCAGCTCTTACCAACTGAAATCGGGACTCATTTGACCATGCCACGGTTTTTCAGACGCCTGTGGTCACGAGCCCAGGAAAGGCCCTTGAGGTGATGTCGTGCTTTTAACAAAGGCACTCGCGTCGGTCTTGTGTTGCCATAGGCTATTAACCCTAAATTTCGGCGCACTATTCTAACGGATATGATCGTCCTACGTCCCACACTGATTTCTGCGGTTATATCATGTATTGGTGCTTGTCTACTAGCACTGAAAACTCTACTCAAATGTCGTTGCCCTCGTCGTGCGGCCATAATGACGTCGGAATCCATTTTGCATGAATCACCTGTGTACAACTAACAGCTCCGCCAACGCACTGTCCTTGTGTACCTAGTGTACGTGATATCACCGCCATCTGTATATGTGCATATCTCTATCTCATAACTTTTGTCATCTTTGGCTAATTAAGCTAATTTATGGTGGGTGTGCTGTAAGCTTGAGTGATGGAATCGACTGACTACAAAGGCCGACGGAATAAACCCTCACTTACAATCATGCCTTTGTGGTGTACTACTTCCAAAAGCTTCATGACCTAGTTGAGACTGACAGCTGATCCACAAGTCGTGGTCTGCTGGTTAGCGTCGCTGTCTCTAGATCGCGATGCCCGGGTTCGATTCCTGTCTGGGTCGGTGGTTTTCCATGCTCGCGGACGGAGTGTTTATGTTTCCCTAATTATTTTAACCCATATTCATCTATGTGCAAGTCGTCGAAGTGACGTTAAACAGAAGTGCTTACACCAGGTGACCGAATAACCACAGACGGTGTCTCGCCTCCAAGACTGCAGTACGATTACTTAACGCATTGACATTAAATGCAGACCCATTCTGGTGTCGTCCCTTTAGAGTTACCCGGGTACTGAAGTGTTTGATTTTCTTGGAACTCGTTTCTGGTTCGGTTCGTTGCCTTACAGAGTGCTAAAGAAGGTGTCAGATGTACGAAGTTATAAGTGAGGCGGAGCATCTAGAACTGCAACCAGTAACCCACGTAAAATATTCGTAACGACGAAATATATGCAAGGAATACTTCGGAAACTTGAATGTGAAATATTTCAACTTGCCTGCTACCTGCTCACCAGCTGCGGCTTCGCTAAACTGCAACTTACACGAAAACTGAAAAAAAAACCTTTCGTGTAGTACACACGAGGGCGTGCTGAAAAGTAATGCTCCATCTTTTTATGTGAAAAACCTTAAGGCTTTAAAACAAAGCAAACCTTATTGACGTGCTATATCTTTATTCATCACGACAACATAGGTGTAGCCCTCTGCCGTTAGAGACCTCCGAAATGTGGCGTGTAACATGGGAATGTGTGACGTACCTATGTCGGCGCTTGAGAAACACGGTGCTGTAATCGAGTTTCGAATTCGAAGAGTTCGTCCACACATGGAAAATCCTGTCCTTTAGCATGATACTGCCAGTCCACCCAAGCGCTGCGACGTTTGCAACAATCCAATTAGGTTCACTGCCATCGATCATCCTCCATACAGTTCCGGCTTGACCACATCCGGTTTTCATCTGTTTTCAAAACTTAAACAAAATCTTCGAGGACTTCACTATGATAGTGATGAAGTGGTAGAAGCAGAGGTGAGATTGTCAATCCGTCAACAAAGTCAAACACTCTACAATGACGGTATCAACAAATTGGTCTCTAGTTGGGAGAAATGTGTTTGTCGCAGGGGTGAGTATGTTGAGAAATGACTGTGTAGACCCACTGACTTGACAATAGTCATGGGATAGCGATATGCACATGAACAGATGGAGGCAGTATCGCGTACATAAGGTATAAGGGCAGTAATTTGGTGGAGCTGTCATTTCTACTGACGTGACTCATGTGGTAAGGTTTACGACGTGATTATGAGCGCACGACACGAAATAACACACTCTGAACGCGGAATGGCAATTGGAGCTAGACGCATGGGACATTCCATTTCGGAAGTCTTTAGGGAATTCAATATTCTGAGATTCACAGCGTAAAGAGTGCACCGAGAACATTCCGAAAGATTCGAGTGGATGATTTGGCCACCCAGATCGTCCGACATGAATCCCACAGAACATTTATGGGACGTTAACGAGAGGTCAATTCGTGCACAAAATCCTACAACGGCAACATTTCTGGAGTTATGAACGGCTACAGAGGCAGCATGGCTTTGAGCTGTGGTAAAAATTGCTGTTTTGATGAGCGCGCCGCAGCGCGTAGTGTGAAGCAGTCGCCCTCCGTTTCTGGCGGTGGCGCCGCTGTGGCAATGGCAGCTTTGATGTCTCCCTCTGGTGGGAAAGGGAGAAGTTTGCCTGTTCAAGTGCATTTAAGGGGCCCTATGAGCTCGCCAGTCGGTCAGTCTGGGTCAGCCTCTCGCCCACAGCTTGCTAGTCTGTCTCTCGTCCGCATTTGTTAGGCAGTTAGTGTCTGTCTGTCGTTCGGATCAACCTTTAAAGCTGGCAAAATGACAGTCTTTCCACTCCGCCAGTAAGAGAACTCAGCGAGTGGTCACCCTGTAGGGGCTTAGTTCCTGCATCTGAGTCTGCGCGTTAGACTACCAGTCTACTCGAGTTTGCTCAGGCAATGGGCATTGGAGGTTGGATCGATCGGTTGGTCGGTCGCGCACTGAGACACAAGATGACTTGTCCGTCTTGAGCGTCGGCGCATGTGAGATCGCCACGTGAATCTAGTGGGCCGCAACGTATAGCGAGGCGTAGTGATTTCGCGGTCGACACGAGAGCAACAGCAGTCAACCCACGACATCAGTCTGGCTGGTGCGAGCTGCGACGCCGTGAGACGGGAGATCGGCGCGCTTTCCTGCGTCCGTTGAAGCGGCTGGCAGAGGAATGTTCGGGAGAGCGATTTGGGGATGCTGCGCCAGGTCTTCTCAAGAAATCACAGTTTATTAGAAGTTAAGTGATTGGCGATATGTTGTTTGATTTATTCTTGTTCAATTCTACTTGTTTTCTTGGTGAGGTCACCAGCCGTTTTGCTTTGGGGTCGTCCCACCATTCATCTCCGTTTGCTCACCCTTGTGGAGTAGGGGCGGGTTAGAGCAACCAGCGGTTCGGGTTGTTCGGTAATCTCCCTATCAATCTACCGTACGTTAGTAGCTGCCTCTGTCATGTTTGTCGGATTTGGTGTGTTAACGAATTTATTGCTTGGAGTGTAACGGCCTAACACTTGAAATATGTTTTGATGTTTGAAAACTTTGATATTATTGTCTGTGATCTTGAGAGGCGGTATCTGTGTACTGTAGAGCATCTTAACTATTGTTTGGCCAACTTTATAGAATTTTATATAAGATTGCATTTCATGGGATTTTATTTAAATGATCATTTTTAGTATATAAAGTTGCCACCCTTTCAGCGTAAGACTTTTCTTAGAAGTTAAAATCAAGTTGCACCTTTGGTGACAAGGTTAATATTTTAATTGTTAGTGTTTTGTACTATTTCTATCCCTCCTACGGTGGTGCATAGTTTGTGTGCTTGTGTAAATTGGTAAAACTCTTAGTTTAAAGTAATCTGGTGTGTTGCAGATTTGCACCAGTGTAGTCTTTCAGAGGCTGTTGTGAGCGGTCGTAACTACGGCCGTGTCAAAAGGGAGCGGCATGGTTCTCTGCCCGAAATCTCATACAGTCAAAATTTGTTTCTTTAAGCCTCTGAATAAATTGTAACTTTGATATTTAGAGGGTGCTTTCTGATTACGATTTTAAATCTGTTTCTTTTAAAAAATGCATTTAGGCACTATTAAAGTGAATAACATTCCCATTTGTTAAAAGGAATTTGGTTATGATTTCATCAGTTGCTCCCTGGTAACTACTTCCATGCTTACATAGTGTGATTAACTGTGTCAATGTTCTTGATGAATCGCTAGTAAATAAAATAAATTCTTAAGAATATTCTTTGAAAATAAATCACGGTTCAGGCTCAATATTTCTGCGGGAACCTTCCACCACGAAAGATCTTAAATATGGTGTCATTCACATATCACAAAGTATGTGTATGTTTAAACTTGAAATGATGTGAGGTAAATCTCTGTGTTTCATAAAGATTCGAACCGAGCACGCAACTGGATTTTTAACTGAGCGCAATAAAATGTCAACTACAGAAATCGTAAAACTAGCTCGGCTGATCAGCTGAGAGGTAGAGTCGTCTTGTCGCAACAGTTCAATGACTTTCGTGTCCGTCATCTACAGGCGATGTGCCTCTATGCCATGTTCTGCGTATCTGCATAGCCGCTAGACGACTGGCCTTTTCTGTGGCCGGGCAATCACGCGCTCCTGCAAGAGGATGCGCGCTGGTGGTGGGGTGACACGGCGCGGTCCTAGTGCAGGCCTCGATTCCCGGTATCTGTCCATTCTGTTAGCGGACGCCACCGCTTACAGAACGGAGCGCAATTGCGAAAATACGTCAGGAACGCTCCGTTCTGAAGGTAGTGACGCGCGCGCGCAGAATGAACAGATACCGGGAATCGAGGCCCGCACCAGGGCCACGCCGTGTTCTCCCACCACTCGCGTGGCAACTGCTTTCGGACGCGCATGATTCAGCGACCCCACAGAAGTGATCTTTGCGCCTCGATCGTTCGGCACAGATGCACTCTTCGTCCGAACTCTTGCGGGGAGCAGGATGAGGCTGCCAGCAGTGACTGTAACGTGCAGGGGACGCTACGTCATTAGTGTGTGAAATGTTGGGAATTTGGATTGGACGTGGAGCGTACTCAGATAGTTTAAGCGATTACGGTGACCGCTCACTAGAGTGAAAAATTCTGGTTTTAGTCCCGATCTGGAAATTTTTTGTTATTAATCACCACTGAATTTATTTATATCCCCATTGCGACTGAGATCGGAATTTCATTTTCACCAAAATTTCTCTCTTTCAGTGGAAGTCCAAACTGCCACGTATCGTTATCGTCAACAATGCGCAAAGCGTAGTTTATATCAACATTACATTTCCTCACTAGTCTGCCATGTGCATGTCACAGATTGTAATCACATGCTGAAGAATTTTGTGCCATATGAGGATTCAAACCTAGATATTTGCGTTTTGTGGACGCCTTGAGGTGTTTGCAATTTTGGGGAAACAACGAAATGATGGAACTGTACCGTCTAGAAGGGATCAAATCACGTGAAAGTGGAGATCTAAGTTCGAATTCCAATCCAGCACCAATATTTTCAACGTTTCAAGTTCACATACAACAAGAAACATGTGTCCTGTGACCTAACTTGACAATCACTTCATTAATTTTTATTTTAGAGCAAGAACGGTTTCTGATGACAGACTTTCTACTTAAATTAATAATCACTGAAATAAAATTACACAACGGCCGTCTGCATGAACTGGAAACCTTGTACGAAATGGCTCTTAGCGCTATGAGACTTAACATCTGAGGTCATCAGTCCCCTAGACATAGAACTACTTAAACCTAAATAACCTAAGGACATTACACACATCCATGGCGGAGGCAGGATTCCAACCTGTCACCGTAGCAGCAGCGCAGTTCCGGACTGAAGCACCTACAACCACTCGGCCACAGCGGCCGGCAAACCTTATACGATTCATAAATTTCTACAGAAAGTGTTTCTCTCCATTCATCGATTCTGGTGCTGTGTGCAATCGTGGTCTGGTAGTAAACGTCACCCAGTGAAATTGCGAAGTCGTCAGTTCGAGGACAGTCATTCATTTATCTTCTAAATCAAATTAAAATTAAAACTATCTCTGTTATAGAAGCTCACAGAGTTTCATCTGGTTTCAGAAAGTGCATGCCTGAGGCTACCAGCCGCCTGATACCGGCCGGCATGCGCCTGGTGTTGGTGACCCATCGCTTCTTGTGCCTATGATCTACACTGCATGTGAAGGCAGCGGACGAAGCTCGTCATTTGTGCCGTGTATGGAATGAGTGCCATTGAAGCATTCAGCTCAGAAAAAGATTTTCTCGTAGTAGCGCTCTGACGTGGATAACTCGCTGTTCAGGAAGACAACGAGCTTTAATGAAGAACGTCTTTATGCTTACGGGTATGGTGTACTTCAGTGAACCATACATTTATCAGATTCAAATCAATAGAAGCCAGCTCTGCATTTTTACTTAAACGTCATCAGTCACTCAACAAACATTCCTATCTCATAACGTTACAGCTAATAGGATATCATGTCTTTATGTCAGCCACATAAAATCATATTAATAGTTAAGAACTACAGCTAATATCTCCTCAAGTAACGCACAGTGAGTGAACACAAGAGATAATACGAGGGCGTTCAATAAATAATGCAGCATTTTTTTTCTTAAAGCAGGTTGGTTTTATTCAGGTTTCCAATACGCCATATTATTCCCCATTCTTTTGGCTACACAACTCTATTCTTCAACATAATCTCCGTTCAATGAGACGTCCTTACGCTACCGTACTAGCAGGGCCTGTGTGCCCTTATGATACTATTCTACTGGTCAACGTCGGAACCAACGTCTTCCTGCATCAGTAAACACATAATCCACGTGTTGCTTCCCGCGGTGTGAAACCTTCATTATGCCAAACAGATAAAAGTCGGAAGGTGCGAGCTCTATGCTGTAGGCTGGATTAGGAACAATCGAATGAAGTTTTATAAGCTCATCTCGTGTGCACAAATGTGTATTAGGCCCTGCGTTGTCATGAACAAGGAATAATTCGTTTGCATTTTTGTGGCGACGAATATATCGAAGCAGTTTCATCAACACCATGAGTGTAGCACAGTACACTTCAAATTTGATCTTTGCACCTTGAGGGAGGACATAAACAGAACCCCCACTTCAGAGTCGAAAAAGACTATCGCCATGACTTTACCAGTAATGGTGTGTCTTTGAACTTGGTCTTCATGGGAGAGGTGGTGTGGCGCCACTCGATGGTTAGCCGCTTAGTTTCCAGTTACACTACTGGCCATTAAAATTGCTACACCAAGAAGAAATGCAGATGATAAACGGGTATTCATTGGACAAATATATTATACTAGAACTGACATGTGATTGCATTTTCATGCAATTTGGGTGCATACATCCTGAGAAATCAGTATCCAGAACAACAACCTCTGGCCGTTATAACGGCCTTGATACGCCTGGGCATTGAGTCAAACAGAGCTTGGATGGCGTGTACAGGTACAGCTGCCCATGCAGCTTCAACACGATACCACAGTTCATCAAGAGTAGTAACTGGCGCATTGTGACGAGCCAGTTGCTCGGCCCCCATTGACCAGACGTTTTGAATTAGTGAGAGATCTGGAGAATGTGCTGGCCAGGGCAGCAGTCGAACATTTTCTGTATTCTGAAAGGCCCGTACAGGACCTGCAACATGCAGTCGAGCATTATCCTCATGAAATGTATGGTTTCGCAGGGATCGAATGAATGGTAGAGCCACGGGTCGTAACACATCTTAAATGTAGCGTGCACTGTTCAAAGTGGCGTCAATGCGAACAAGATGTTACCGAGACGTGTAACCAATGGCACCCCATACCATCACGCCGGGTGATACGCCAGTATGGCGATGACGAATACACGGTTCCAATGTGCGTTCACCGCGATGTCGCCAAACACGGATGCGACTATCATGATGCTGTAAACAGAACCTGGATTCATCCGAAAAAATGACGTTTTGCCATTCGTGCACCTAGGTTCGTCGTTGAGTACACCATCTCAGGCGCTCCTGTCTGTGATGCAGCGTCAGGGGTAACCGCAGCCATGGTCTCCGAGCTGATAGTCCATGCTGCTGCAAACGTCGTCGAACTGTTCGTGCAGATAGTTGTTGTCTTGCAAACGTCCTCATCTGTTGACTCAGGGATCGAGACGTGGCTTCACGATCCGTTACAGCCATGCGGATAAGATGCCTGTCATCTCGACTGCTACTGATACGAGGCCGTTGGGATCCAGCAAGGCGTTCCGTATTACCCTCCTGAACCCACCGATTCCATATTCTGCTAACAGTCATTATATCTCGACCAACGCGAGCAGCGATGTCACGATACGATAAACCGCAATCGCGGTAGGCTACAATCCGACCTTTATCAAAGTCGGAAACGTGATGGTACGCATTTCTCCTCCTTACACGAGGCATCACAACAACGTTTCACCAGGCAACGCCAGTCAACTGGTGTTTGTGTATGAGAAATGGGTTGGAAACTTTCCTAATGTTAGCACGTTGTAGGTGTCGCCACCGGCGCCAACCTTGTGTGAATGCTCTGAAAAGCCAATCATTTGCATATCACAGCATCTTCTTCCAGTCGGTTAAATTTCGCGTCTGTAGCACGTCTTCTTCGTGGTGTAGCAGTTTTAATGGCCAGTAGTACAGAAGTAACGATCTCATGTTTCGTTCCCTCTGACGCTGTTCGACAAAACTTGTCACGATCAGCTCCGTAATGTGCAAGCGACTTCGAACAGATAGTCCTTCGTTGTTCTTTATGGTTTTCTGTTCAGGCGGCGAGGAACCCAGAGAGCACACTCCTTTCGGTACTGCAACTGAGGGACGAGTGTGTCAGCACTACCAACAGAGATGACCGGCTGATCAACGAGGTGTCCCATTGCGAGCTGTCCATTACCTCGGATGAGAGTGTCCGCACGTTCCAGTATTGCGGGAGTCACAGCTGTGTGCGGCCGACCGTCACGCGAGAGATCGGACAGATTTGCGTAACCTTGTTGCGATGTTGACAGACGCCTCGCGCAACGAGTCACCGTGATTTTGTTCATTGCCAGGTCTCCGTAGACATTCTGCAAATTCCTATAAACATCTGCAATGCTCTGCATTTCCACCACAAAAAGAAACTCAGTGACAGCTTTCTGCTTGAAACGCACCTCCATAACAGCCGTCACTTTGGGGGCTACGCCTAGCATCGTCACGTATTGGTATTTTATGAAACTATAGAGGCTGAAGTGGGAATATGCCACCATGTCCCACTAAAAATTCCACGTATTGTTAACCGAAGGTGGCCATTAAAAATGTATTGTATTACTTATTGAACCCTCTCGAATTTTTAAACTATTTATTGTCTAGTACGAACAGCTTCCCAGAAGTAAGTTCATCGCTTCAGGCATTTATTGTCAGAATTTGAGATAGTTCCTACACTTTAATCTCAATTTAGTTCCTGAAGTTTCATACTAATGGCTCCATTATGCCATCACAAAACTTGTATGAAAATTATTATCGAAGAGTATTAGGTAGAACACTCTACTAACGTAAATGCTACTCCCTTTTGAGTTGAACATTACTGGAGAAAGTGACTTTAAATTTAAGGTGAGTCTATCTGCTGACGACTTTCTGAATAAGTTCCGAACTGCTGTGTCGCATGCCTCATATATTTATAAATTATTGCGGTAGCTGTAAATCAGCGCAGAACCAAGACTTGTATAAAGTACTTCACTGTCATCGAGAGTCACTCTTCTTACCTGCATGTTCTCTACATTATTAGTAAAATTGCATAGTGCTCATTCTGGCAAGAAACTCAGTGTCAGCAAGTCATTAAGCAAGAATCTGATACTGATAGGAATTCTTGATAGGAAACTGACTATTTGGCAGTCACATGGAGAGCTCTCTGCATTTTACTGTGTTTCGCACGGGGGCGACGATAAGAATCTGGTATCACACCTTGCTGCATCATCTTAAAATTACTGGCGCTTCTGTAATCGTCGATTTCCTCGAATGACATAACTATCCTGCTATTCACTTCTTGTCATTCGGATGAAATATTCGGAACAGTTCTTACCTAAGATGTGACAATGAATCAAAAATTTTAATTTTTCCATTGCAAGAAAGTAATTATCGCATACGTTATAATTTCGCTGAAACTCTCTCTCTCTGACGTAGCCGCTGCTGCAGCATTGACAGAGTATTCACTTCAGTGTCGTCTCGCAAAAAAAAGTATCATGACGCTCGTTTCCTGAAATTAATACAAGTAGAACCGTAAGTCCGAAATCACTAAAGAGCTGGTAAAATTCATGTCAGTTATTTCCATCCTTGTCTACGCAACCATAAATGAGCACAACGAAATGCAGTAACAAAATCTTAAGAACATGTGGCTGTCGATTTTCTTCGGATGAAGAGGTGCACACTTTGGTACAATTAGTTATGTAGGCTACCGCAGATATTTTTCCATGAAGGTTGTGACCGTCTTGTCTCACGGCGGGAGAAATGTATTAAAGGCTATGACGATTAGTTTTGAAATAATAAACAGTATACTTACTTTTTTCCGTGCACCTCGTTTTCATTTCACTGCCCCTTACATTAGGAGAGAATTGATGTAGACAGTGCTATCTTGAAAGAGTTACTAAGCCTTACCATTAATTTCCAAGGTGAAATAATATTACAGTTAACGTTACACGCTGAGTCAGATTTACCGACAAGTACTGTAGTACTTAGCGCAGCTGTATGTTCTAATAATTACATCTCGGTTATTCTCATATGAATGTTCTAATAGCCTAGAGGCGTAAGTAGTGTGAAACAACCAGCAACTAAACTATGAGAAAAATGTGCCAACTGCGAGGAGTGCATACAAATTCCTTTCCACACTCACGTTGGAAAAAAAAAAAAAGAAGAAGAACCTCTTTCTGTTACTTAGGTTTCTCTCTGTCTTAAGCTGTGTGAGGAAAGCTCGTCCATCAGGCACTTTTCGCTTTTATTTGCGAAACATCACCACCTCTTATAACGTAACAATCACGAGCAGATAATATTTTCTATTTTTTTGGTTCTCGTGGACTGAATGACTGTTTTGCTTAAGGATGATATATCTGAGATGTTAGTCTCAGCGTTTTGTATTCGTTGCTTCATATCATGATCACAACGGCCTCCCATTTCATGTTATCAGGAGCTGGGATCAAATTTGCACTGTACTCATTCAATTGATCCATTTTATTCAGAGCGTTTTGAGTCTGAATTTTCGGTCACTACACAAGTTTTCCTTGGTGTTTTGATTTGAAACTTTATATAATTCGAAGTTAATGAAATTTCTTTCTGGAAGTTCGTGTTTTGTAATTAGTTTTGTGTAGACTTTTCATTTGTGTTATTAGCTGCTGCGGGTGGTGCCTACGAAAGCATTATTAAGGAAAATTGTTTTTAAGTGTACAATGTTAGACAAAATGTTACTTATTCATATTGTTAATAGAACCTGGTGATGCTCTGAAAAGCAAACTGCTTCCATTAAATGAGATTTTCAGTTTTCAGCGCGCTCAAGACAGGAAAATAGATATAGCTACGACAACCATTGAAAATGCGGGCAGCCCTAATAATTTCCCTGCTTACCTATGATCTTCTGGTTGGCGTTGGTGCGTCTGAATAATATCATAACTACGCTTATGGCCCGAATCATAATTACAGAAATGTAAATAAAACTCATTACCCTGTATATCAGGTATTTTAGCCCACGTCAACACCCTGGCATGTGGAGTCGCTGTGTCTCTGAAGTGCGAGCTTCGCAATAGTGACCCAGCTCAAAAAGCACTTCAGCGGTGGAAATGTAATCATCCTGCCGTTAGTCTAATGGCGACGTGGCAACCTTGTAGAATATGATTGGTAACTCCGTGACCATCGATTTACTGAGTGATTCTCAGTTGAGGTAAACATTAGGTTATTAAATTTATCGTTTGATTCTATGTATAATTTACAACTAACCTTGTATTTTACCTTGCAAATCGTCTGTGTTATCAATCACCAAGACAATGAGAGTGCACTACAAGCAGTAATGACCCACAGGCTATGTGGTAACTTGGCAATTTCGCGAAGCAGAGCACGCATTAGCTCTTAGTTTCAGTCTTGTGGAGACCTATAATGCCAGCTTTCTGCCTCCTTTCATACCGAGCTACAAGCTTTCAGACTGAAATCAGAAAGGAAATCTTACTTCTCCATTTTGAGCCTTACCGCAACTTTCATTTAGTAACCACTAGATCTAAAGGTGAAAAATTTTACACACTGGGACATGGCACCCTTGTTAAAACTTACTTTTTTTTGTCATAACGCCATAATTTTTAGTTTTTTGTGAATACGCAATTCGATTCATTTATGTGTGGCACTGAACGACTTGTTAACTGGTTTGGATGGACATAAGCGAAATTTTTTAGTATATGTGGCTTATAAATACATACACTATATATAAAGGGGAAACGTTGTAAGAAAATATTTCGAAAAGCACTTGACCTACTTACTTGAAATTTTTACAGAAGGATGAAGGCTCAATATGTATTAAATAACAATGAACAGGTTTTATGTTAAAAGACACTGCGAGATAGAAAATGCTGTGCTGTGCTGTGAAAATGAGCGGTTTCGTTTCTCCCTTGAAGTCAGTTTTAACTACAACAAAAGGGCATTTTAAATATTAGACTAATTGTTTCTCCCGCATATATTCTTTTCCCTTACATGTAATTTTAATAAAAAAAATACATACACAAACATTGTGCTGTTTTGTTTCCTACCTCGCAGTCGGTTTTTACAGAAAACAAGAAAACTGTAATTATAGCTTACCGTTACAGGGCAGAATCGCTGTGAAAGATGTCTGAAAAGCCCACGCGTAGATTCGCGGGTAAGGGGTCAGGGGTTCTTAGTTTAGCGTGGACAAATGGCCATTAGTATAGCCATTCCAACGTCTCTCTTATTGTAACTATGGTATACAGTATATCACACAAAATTTAAATGACGAACCAATGTTTGCGCCCAGGTACATTGGGTGAATCGATTAATTCCTTTTACAAAATAATAATAATAATAAGGCTGAAGTAAATATTCAGCTAATGACATCATCTTTACGTGCACCGTTCGGGTTTTACGTGAAAAAAAAAAGCCACCTTCTTTCGTATTTTAGCTGCGAAAACAGTCTCCCTTAAATAACTCTAGACGGGAGCCAGAGGAACTGTTCAAATTTAGTCCACCGATGTATCAGACTTTGATCGAAGATACGTTTCAACCATTTCGAAAAAATCTTGTTTCGTTTGGATCTTACGTGCAAAAGACACGTTTCTCTGGGATGTTTTTGAAGCGCGCCACTTCTTTACTTTAAACTTGTACGAATCGGCTAAAACTTTCCACGAAGGAAGATAAATGGATAAAGTCAAAACGAATTTGTTTTCTCCAATAATCGTTATGCGTTGTCGAAATACGAAGGTTTAAATTCAGGATAAGTGATGCACGTAAAATCCGTTCTAAAATGAACTGAATCCATCAACAGGAGGGATCTCTCACACCCTCTATACCAATGATAAAAATCGATTTATCCATTCATCTTAAGCGACTTCAATTCAAAATCAAGTATTCCTTGAAAATAACAATAAACTAGGCTTAAGATCAGAGAGAGGGAGAAGAGAAGATGGATAGAAAGGGTGGAGGAAATGTATATAGAGAGGGGGAAGGATGAGATGGCCAAAGTGAGATGGAAGGAAAAGGTGAACGGAGTTAGGGGGAAGAAACGGATAGAGAGAGGGGGAAGAACTACATAACGTAGCTAGTCACAGGTCCTCTAAAACCCGAAACCCTTTGGGGTACCGTCGTTTGACAATACACAATTGTTACCAGTACAGACAACTAGAGAACACTGATTTTATGCCAGTTAGGCCTGGTCTAAATCAATGCCGCGATATGACAAATATTAGGAAACATGTTATTAGAGATGAGACAGTCCCTAACGCTTGTAATTAAATTTCATTACAATAAGTAACACTGTAGAAGTCTTATCACACTCATTAAATGACATGACGAGTTGCTGTCTGTGATCCGAATTTGAACCGTCTATTAACGAAACAAAGCTTGCGTGTCTGATCGAGACTCGACAGGTAATAAAAGACGTAAAACATCGACGTGTTCACCAGTATAGGTTCACAAGGCCAAATACCCGAACCTGGAAATAAATGACTTTACGTTCAGTACTGCACTGGGAACCTCATGAAGCTGACATTAGCCATGAGAAGTAGCCACGAATGGTGAAAGGTATGTAACAAAGTACAACATACATGTGTGAAACACCACGAAGTAAAGTTGTCGTGATGGTCGTGGAGTAGAATCAAGTACCTATAGGAACTGTTAAGTAAACACGATCAGATGTCAGATACTAAATATGTTCACTGATAACGTGATACTGGTACCTGAAACGACGATACAAATAGTTTTTTCCTGGCAGGGATTCGACATCTTTCGCTATTAACTTATAGCCACGAATAGGCACGAAATATTTCTTGTTTCTTCACCAGTAGCGAGATGAGCATATGCTTGGCTAGAATTAACACAGTGAATAGTTCTGTCAAATATCAAATTCCCTTTCACAAGTAGTTCGGATCGTGCTGTTAGTAGAGATCTGCTGGATTTTGGCATCGTGAGGAAACAACGAAATGATGGGACAACATTATCTGGAAGGCCTCAAATCCAGAGAAAAATTAGAACTTGACCTCGAATCCCAGAAATCTCAAGGTCGCCGAAATCACTAGTCTAAGAAAGCTTACTAGAGACAAAGATTCTGCTAACAGGGACTTCTGCCTCTGACAACCAAAACTACTGCAACTCGATTCCAGTCAGTAGCGAATGGACATGTTTAATGTTGATTTGGAACCACAGCACACTCCTGTGTTCTTTACTTGGTGTTACTGGACGTGAAGAGGGTATGTTTGTGACTGTTAAAAACTGGTACCCACAGCAGGAATAGAACCCACACCTTAGCCATTACAAGCTAATCTCAGTGAAACCAACAACCGGATTTCACATGTGTTACCATCATGTTTTTGCCATAATGGGCTACGAAGCACATAGTACGAGAAGTTTTGACTTCCACTTGGGTAGTAGTTATGGATAACCTAACCGTGGCCTAGTAGTCAACTTCAAGCAGTGCAAACACAAAGCCGTGTTATCAAACACATTCTTTTCTTCTCGTTTTTAACCGTATTACGTCTGACTGCTAAGAGCATAAGTCTGACAGTAGATCATAGACAGTTTCGTTCATTTTCTAACGAGCCAATTATAGAAAATCCTTGAGGAAACATGTATTTGAAAGGTCTCATGGGTGTCTGTCATGGTAAGACCAAATTGAGCACCATCAGTCAGCGGCGGCTTGATACAGACCACCGTCCACCCAAGTGATTACGACGCATGGGGCATAGAGCCTATGATCTCCAGTCGGACTCTTCTGCGCTCGAATTAGCAAGTATAACAGTATGTAACGTTGCGTATGATATAATAATATGTTTCAGCATGCTCCGTGGCGATTCTGTATGGTTTGTTGGTGTAAGCGTATTTAACGAAGATTGCATTTTATTCACCTCTGTAAATTAGCCTGTGCCATGAAAACTTGAATGTTTCTCATTTTCGAGGAAATGAGGTGCGTCGTTTATGAATTAGGAAACGAAGTGTAAAACAGAGTGAATTCTAACATTCTGTGACATTGTGTTCTGTTTGTGTTTAATAAAAGTGTGAAAGCAGTGGAAGCAATTCAAAACGCCCGTGCCCTGTTGAAGTGAGTGCTATCGAGAAAGTAAAATTGTATCACAAGTTTGTATGCGTGGCCATCCTCCGCACCAAGCACAGAAGTACTCGGTTTATAAATAAAACCCCCTTTTCCTGTTTTGCTGCCAGCAGCAAAAGGCGGTTTCATTTACAAAACAACTATTTCAAATTGTACCATTTGAAGTACTTTCGTTTTGAGATAAGTTAATTACCGCTATCAGCAAAACAAACAGGCATTGATGAAGGACGTTTCTACAGTTTACTACTATAACCAATGACAGTGTTTCCAACGACGTGAAAGTGAGACAACAAATTAACCATCGTGCCACTATTGCCTTCAGTAGCCGTATTGAGATTGAAAGAAATGAAGGAGGATTACAGTAAAACGTCTCTTCGTAAACGATGTTAGACGCGAAGCAGAATCTCGAAATGGGACCAATGGGGAAGGAACTCTTCTGTGACCTTTAAAAAGGATTGATCCTGGCATCTGCCATAATAGATTTAATAGGGTCACTGTAAGCCTTAATAAGTGCGGCCTAATGTCGGTTTGAAGTACTGTATGATAACTTCATAAGGAGAAAACAGCGCGTAAAACATAACAAACATTATCTCAAACGATGGCCTGTATAATCCATAAAATGTATTGTTATTGATATACACATGGTGGCACAAAGAAGGTGTTTTGTGTTACGGTTTGCTCCACAACAGCGTGTTCTCCGCAGTTGGTATTTGCTACCAACAAATTAAGTGGCTTGCAGTCACAGCGTAACAAATGCTACCTGGAAGACAGCACCTAAGAGCTACTGATCTGGCACCCACATGTGATTACCTTTTTTTTTGGCTATCGCGCTTTAAACACGGCTTAACTCAGAATCAGCAAGTCACTAAATGCTTGGGATTAAAAAACTGGCTCCATTCATCAGACGGTTTTTGATAACGAGGTGCAATATACTGTGAAAAATTTATCTGATATTTGTCCTTTTTAGCTCAATGGCCTAACAGGAACTCTGTTTATTAGGGGCACTGAAATGAAACCCGGTCACTAGCGTAAAGTAACAGTAACGATTGTACTAACTCAAAAATGTAGCTATACGCAGTACACATATTCAAATATAGTCGTCAAAACTGTTGGCACATTTGTCACATTGCGACACTAGCCGATCGATTTCATCCTTGAAGAAGCTAGTAGGCTGCTGTCGGATCCAGGCCTGGAGCCAGTCTCATACTTCGTCGTCCATTGCGCATCGATGTCCACGAATAGCTTCTTTTAGAGGTCCAAACACATGAAAGTCACACGGTGAAATGTCGGGACTGTACGGTGATTGATCCAGCGTTTCCTACCGAAACTGCTGCAATGTCGTCTTCACCGCATTGGCCGCGTGTGGGCGGGCATTGTGGTGCAGCAGGATAACGCCATTGGACAATATACCTCGGCGTTTCGACTTGATGGCTCATATAATGTTCTGTATAATGGCTTGATAACGCTGGGAACTGATAGTGGTTCCCCGTTCCAGGAACTCGACAAGCAGTGGTCCCTCATGGAAAAAGAGAGAGAGAGAGAGAGAGAGAGAGAGAGAGGAAGAGAGAGGGGGGGGGGACATCATGACCTTACCAGAGCTGGTGTACACGGCCTTTGGAGGTGGTGAAGCCTCATGTTTCCACTGCTCGCTCCGACTCTTGCTTTCCGGTTCAAAATGGTGTGACACCATGTTTCTTCACCTGTGACAACACACGACAGAAAGCAGTATTCCTCCTCATGATAACGTTGCAGTTGACTCAAAGATAGCGCAATTCGAGTATTGCGCTGTTCGGCGGTCAGTTGGTGGGGAACCCACTGCGCACAGATTATTCGAAAGCTCAAATGTTGATGCATTATGGTGTGGGCAGTGCCCACACTAACATCCCAGTAACCGATGGATCTCGGCCACGGTGGTTCTGCGGTTGTCCAAGGCTAAGTAATTCACTTCCGCCACCATTTCCGGTGTGATGACACGATGATCCTGTCCAGGACGAGCATCGTCTTCCAGTGACTCGCGTTTACGCCATTCCGCAACACTTAAACGACTCAGACTGTACTCATTGTACACAACCTTCATCAGTCAATATATGTCACGGGTTCCAACTCCCTCTGCAACCAGAAATCGAATCCCTCCTCGTTATTCCTGCTTACTCTCCTGCATGTTCGGTAGTGGACGATAACTTGTGTGACCACCTTCTCTTCGGCGTGAAACAACATCGGTGCTATGCAACAACAAACGGCGCGCACGCGTCAGTCTCTCTACCTATAGATGGCGCCTCCATACCCGCAGTTACGTGGTGCCCCTTTACGTGGAAGGCAAGGGCAGCTTTTTATTTTTTTTACTTTATTGGATTTCGATCCCCCCTCCCCAGAAGAGGGGCGGGCAGGCAGCAGCACAATACGCCGTTCTGCAGCCTACAGAAAAGTTACAAAACAGAATTAGTAGATATAACAAAAAGCAGGCGATAAAAACGCCGACTGTTAAAAACCGAGGCGAAAATGTTGCGAAGAAAATATAAAAACAAAAGGTCGGTGATGCTGATTAAAACACATAGTAAGTAGACAGGTAAAATTAAAAAACATGGCGACAGTCTGGTTTCTGTTCACAACAGTTAGAAAGAGACTTAGCGACGGTATGTTGGCAGGTCGCAACACTGACAGGGGACACACAACACTGAACACTCACTTAAAACAGCACTATAGAGGCGACACAGCGGCAGATGGGGGCAGGGGGAGGACCTGGACAGATGAGGGGGAAAAAGGGGGGAGGAGAGGAAAAGAAAAATGGGGGAGCCAATGGAGGAAGAGGACATAGAAAGAGGGGGCAGGGAAGACTCGAGAAGGAGTGGGGAAGGCAGTGGAGGGGAAGTAAAACGACTCATGGGAGAGAAGGGAGTTTGAGAGCGGGTAGGAGGGGAAAAACAGGAGGGAGCGAGTGATACGACCTACGATGATTGCCCGGGTCTTGGAAGGATTGTTTTCAGGAGCCACTGGTTACACCATGTGGCAAAAAGGTCAAGGTGATTCTGGAGAAGGCGTTGGGACTGTTGAAGGGTAGGAGCGAGGGCAAAGAAAGCAGTGTCATCGGCATATACTGCAGAAGCTGTACTGGAATGGAGGGGAGGGTTGGGGCATATCTACCATGTACAGGAGGTAGAAGAGAGGGGCACACCCACGGAGGGGTAGAAGCTGCGGGAATCGGCGTTATGGATGGTAACATAGGAGGGGTGGTGGGAGAGGAAGGAGGCAATCAAATGGACATAGTTGATAGGTAGGAAGTAGGTATGGAATTTAAGCAGGAGATGGGGAGTCATACAAGGTCGTAGGCCTTTATGAGGTCGAGGGAGACAAAAATGGTGGAGCGATGGGAGTTAAGCTGGAGGGAGTGGAGATGAATGAGGAGTAGAAGTTGGTCATCAGCAGAGAAGGAAGGTCGAAAGCCACATTGGGTGTTTGGAGGAGGTGGTATCGGTGGAGGTGGTGATGGATGTGCCGGGTAAGGATGGATTCCAAGAGCTTGCTGACCACCGAGGTGAGACATACAGGGTGATAGGAAGTGGCATCCGATGGAGGCTTGTTGGTTTTGAAGAACATCAGGATACAGGAGGTTTTCCACAGGTTGGGGTAGAAGCCGATGGTAAGGATTACGTTGTAGAGTGTGGAAAGGACTGCAAGCAAGGAGGGAGGACAGTGTTGATGTGGCTGTAAACGCGGTCGTGGCCGGGAGCGGCGTTGCATTTAGTGCGGAGTGTGAGGCTGATGTCCTGTGTAGTGATGGGAGTGTTAAGTTCAGATGGTGGTGTGTGGCCCAAGTACTGGAAGCTAGGTGCAAGGGGAGGAGCAGTGGTATCAGTGTGTTCGATGACGTCAGGGAAGAGAGAAAAGTCGAATTGGGGATCATCTGGAATGGAAGAGCCATCGGATAGGTGGGAGACAATGTGGTTGGTCTTACTGAAGTTGTCAGGAAAAGGACGGTCATTAAGGTAGAGAGGGTACTGCGAGGTAGGGCGGATCCCAGTAAGGCGGCGGAAAGCAGACCAATAGTTGGAAGAGTTTATTGGGAGTGTGACATTCAGTTGTGCGCATGTCTGTCGCCAGGCAGTAAGCATGTAGCGGATGTGTCGTTATAATTGCTGGTGGCGGGTGAATATGTCCCGGACACGAGTGCGGATTACAGATCGGTAGAGGCGACGGGATTCACGAAGGAGAAGGACGGCCTGTGGGGGCAGGGCTGGGCGATGTGGATGGATGGCATTGGTAGGGACGTCAGACAATTTCTGGTGCTGATCAGGTTTCATTTGAATGAATCTCATATATGTACTACGCTATTTCAACTTGTGTCTTATCATAATATCGTACAATTAATTCCTATCTTAATTAAATGTGAAGTCTTTCGTCATACTCAAGTAGCTTTACCAGATTACTACGTAAATACGACAATGTGAGTGTGAGAGTAGCTGCTTGTAGCTCTGTCACAGAGGAGTAAAATGTTACTCTGGCGCCAGTTAGGAACTGAGAGCTACAATCTCTTACTCTTTACAGTGCGTCGACATTTTCATGGAGAAATCGAAAGTTGCAGCGTTCATTGCTTCCTCACTGCGCTTGTGATGGTTAATACAGGTAATTCGCAGTGTAGACAACGAGATTAGTTGTAGTTGCTGTGTGAAAGTAATCTCTCCTGTCTGTAAACATATATTTCATTCCAGAATGAGATTTTCACTCTGCAGTGGAGTGTGCGCTGATATGAAACTTCCTGGCGGATTAAAACTATGTGTCGGACCGAGACTCGAACTCGGCACCTTTGCCTATCGCGGGCAAGTGCTCTACCAACTGAGCTACCCAAGCACGACTCACGCCCCGTCCTCACAGCTTTACTTCCGCCAGTACCTCGTCTCCTACCTTCCAAACTTGCCCGCGAAAGGCAAAGGTCCCTAGTTCGAGTCTCGGTCCGGCACGCAGTTTTAATCTGCCAGGAAGTTTCATAACAGCGCACACTCCGCTGCAGAGTGAAAGTCTCATTCTGGAAACATCCCCCAGGCTGTGGCTAAGCCATGTCTCCGCATAATCCTTTCTTTAAGGAGTGCTAGTTCTGCAAGTTTCGCAGGAGAGCTTCTGTTAGGTTTGGAAGGTAGGAGACGCGGTACTGGCAGAAGAAAAGCTGTGAGGAGGGGGCGTGAGTCGTGCTTGGGTAGCTCAGTTGGTAGAGCACTTGCCTGCGAAAGGCAAAGGTCCCGAGTTCGAGTCTCGGTCCGGCACACAGTTTTAATCTGCCAGGAACTTTCATATCAGCGCACACTCCGCTGCAGAGTGAAAATCTCATTCTGGAAACATCCCCCAGGCTGTGGCTAATCCATGTCTCCGCAATATCCTTTCTTTCAGGAGTGCTAGTTCTGCAGGTTCGCAGGAGAGCTTCTGTAAAGTTTGGAAGGTAGGAGACGAGGTAATGGCCAAGTCCATGCTACTAATAGTCCGTCCGTGAAGTTGTGAGGAGGAGAAGATTCGTTTTGTAGCTCATTATAGGTATTCATGAGTTTTGTGTCCATTAAATCCCAAAACTGACCTTAGAATTCAAAAATGTTTCAGATGGCTCTGAGCGCTATAGGACTTAACATCTGAGGTCACCAGTCCCCTAGAATTTAGAACTACTTAAACCTAACTAACCTAACGACGTCACACACATCCATGCCCGAGGCAGGTTCCATACTGAGGCGCCTAGAAGCGCTCGGTCACCGTGGCCGACCCTTAGAATTAAATATGGTATCCATCTATATCGACTACCTTATTCTGGGCGAAGTTTTGATAGTTTTTCGAATATGTTGGTGGCTAAAATTTCTTTACTGTTCTCCATTACTTCAGGACTTAATTACTCTTCTTCATTAGCGTTTGGTAATGTTTCTGCTTATAGGGTCGTGAAACATGAGATCACGCGCTCTTTGAAGGCTTCCGCCATCCGCGGTGGCCGAGAGGTTCTAGGCGGTTCAGTCCGGAACCGCGCAACTGCTACCTTTTGGCCGGCCGCGGTGGCCGTGCGGTTCTAGGCGCTCCAGTCCGGAGCCGCGCTGCTGCTATGGTCGCAGGTTCGAATCCTGCCTTGAGCATGCATGTGTGTGATGTCCTTAGGTTAGTTAGGTTTAAGTAGTTCTAAGTTCTAGGGGACTGATGACCACAGCAGTTTAGTCCCACCATAGTACTCAGAACCATTTGAACCATTTGAACCATCTTGAAGGCTTCCTGTGTTTCGTAATGTAGATAAACGTCTGATAACTGACCAGCTTTTTGTTCGGCCTTTTTGTCTTCTCTTATTATGCGAAAAACTGAAAAACGTCATAGTTATTGCGTGCTCGTATTCTACTCCCTCTTCGGCATTGTCTTATTACTGATTTGCTTATTTTAACACAGTATTGATGTAGTTTATCTTATCTACTATATAAATCTCTAAGAAACGTAAAAATATTACTCTGAGGTAATTCTGTGCCACAAGCTCTCTCCTTAGTATAATTTAAAGTTTTTAGTTTAATTTACAGCTTTGCATGTTCCATGCACGAGTGTGCAAAGCTTCAACATAGTACGTGATTGCATAGACTTACGTTCCGCAAGTAAAGTGGCTTATTTTGTCGCTGGTTCCTAGAAAAGTACAATATTTAATTGCCAGTTGCCACATGCTAGAGGAATAAGCTTAATGAAATGAGGAATACATAATGGTCCGAAAAACTGACAGACCACATTTCCTCGTTTGTCACGTATTTCCATACAGAATTGGAAACACTGATTTTCTCTCTTCTGTTCTCAGACTTGCTTGACCCAAAGATAAAAATACTGTTACGGAGGAGCAGATAAGACCAGGTGTCACCCATGGGCAACCAATTTATTAAAGTTTTTAAATTCATCACAGCAACTAAAATTAGAATCTAGCCTCCGTTGAGGGCTACGAAATTAGAGTAACATCCATCCTCCTACCCATGAGCACTGTACGATAGAAACTTGCGAATAAATAGATTATATCATCTCTGAAGAACTGGTTTAGACACATTATGTCATGTGCAGCTGAATAGGTACAGATTTTAACTAACAACTAATCTTGTTCGTCTGCTGCTGTACCTCAACCATTTTCCACTACTGCTTTCATTATGTATTGTCTGCATTCCTCAAATACGATTGCACTACGGCAGGAATTTCCTGTGTTTCTTATTACCTCACAACCTTCTATTGGATTTAGTTTAGTTGCCATGGTCTCTTGTACTAATATTTCAATGTCCTCTGCAAAGTGACAATCTTGTAAAGTCTGTAGTCTGACGTGCGGTTACCTGTTGTTTATATACTTGTGTGCAAAACTTAAGGACGAACTAACTTTCAAGCGATCTGTCACTACCAAGCAACACAGCTCGATGAAATTTCGATCACAGATAGAACGAACTGCTGCAGTATAGCAAAGATGGTAACTGCAATGAATTCAAAACGAGACTAACTAGAATCACGAATCACACTTTTATTCAAAGACAATAATTACACTGATGTCACCGCGATTTAAAATGATCCGATCGGCATTAAAAAGAGGCGGAGTATGGTTCTTAATAGGGCACGTGATTAACACAAACGGTATGGCATTGTTTGCAACATGCTTCCAAGCTGGCCACAAGGTTAGTGACGAGTTCTTGAGATAATTCATACCATTCCTACAGTGGCTTGTTTGACAAAAGCTGGATGATCATTGGTTCATGTGTAAGTGCAGCAAACCGTCTTCTCAATGTATCCCACGTGCTCGATGGGATTTAAGCTGTATGAACGAACAGGCCAGCCCATTTGCCTAATATCCTCTCATTCAAAGAGATCCTCCCGCTGCGCTCTTAGATGCGGTCATACATTATCACCATAAAAAAAGTCAGGTCCAAATGGAAAGGAGTAAGTGTCACAATAAGATTGATTGATGAATGTACTGTGTTCAAAGATTCGGAGGTCCGTAAGTCCAAGCAATATTATGACTCCTCAGGCCATAATAGGTGACGATGAGGTCCCATACTCCTTGACAGGAGCGTAGGAGACGATGCGGGAGACCCGTACCGCCGTTCTAGGCAAGGTCCTAGCGGTGGTTTGCCGTTGCCTTCCTCCAGTCGTAATGGGGATGAATGATGATGCTCAGGACGACACAACATCACCCAGTCATCTCGAGGCAGGTGAAAATCCCTGACCCCGCCGGGAATCGAACCCGGGACCCCGTGCTCGGGAAGCGAGAACGCTACCATGAAACCACGAGCTGCGGACTTAGGCCATAATAGCTGGACCACCAAAACAATCATGATCGAGAATGCTGGAGGTACCCTCATATAGTGAGAGATCGGAATACGTAATGCACCCAGGAACTCTGTCAAATATGATAGTCTTGGTGGTCCAGGTGTTAT
Source organism: Schistocerca piceifrons (assembly GCF_021461385.2). Taxonomy (NCBI): domain Eukaryota; kingdom Metazoa; phylum Arthropoda; class Insecta; order Orthoptera; family Acrididae; genus Schistocerca; species Schistocerca piceifrons. The sequence continues at coordinate 333,836,114 of NC_060149.1, forward strand.
CGTGTAGGGAGGCATACTGACCTGCAAGTCTGAACACGGTACGTTCACCAGTCAACGCTATTGTGACAGTACTCTGCCATACTACTGCTTCGTTTCGCTTAATTTGTCATTTTCTACTTAGGAATAGCTTTCATTTGACAGTGAGGCACTGGACTGAAACGATAAAGGTTGCGTGTAATAGCTGCTCGATAATCAGTGGTGAACTATATACTTTGTGACAAGATTGTATATGCCGGCTACTATACTTGAGATAATATATTGAAATGTGTTGAGTGGATGGGTAGCCATTTTTACTGACGGCTCATTCTAACTTATAAATGGCAGGGGATTGGCGACAGACGCTACACATGGGGCACATGAACTGGAATAACTTATCATATCTACCTATACGCTCTCACATGATGTTAACATGTAATACGTACAAAATAAATTACATTTATATAAAAATTACACAGCAATTAAATACTCGTACATAATAATCCTGCATTGCATGGAAGGCACAATGCACAGTGTGGTGGAATGAGGTTTAAGTATTTGTGCGAGCAACACTTTGATTTACAAATGAAGGTTTTGTGTGGCTCATTTTGCAATATTTAACGTGAAAAGTACAAGTTAACTAAATGTGTCATTGAAACGCCACTTTGTGTAGTTAATATTTTACCTCATCATCTCACATGAAAAGGAACGAATTTCACTGGAATTATTTCACCACATTACATCTACAGAATGATGATGAATTCAGCTTATTACCTTTCGAAGTCAGCTTCGTTGTCTTTTTCACAGCACGTCGTAAATCTGTCTCATAAAGCTGGTTTATAGTTGGTATAAAAACTCTGCATTTTTCAAACACTGAATCTGGTACCAACTTCTAGTTTCATGAATATGAAATATGAAATGACGCTAACACATGGAGGATAGGATCTGGATTCACTCTCTACTTACAGAATGAAAAGAATGAAACGAAGTACATTAATTTATACACTAAACATTCAAATCGAACCACGTTTTAGAGAGAACTTGGCTTTACAAAAATAATACTTATCTTCGCATGGCATCGTTCTGTACATGCATTCACTATTTGCACAATACTTGTCGTGTCAGCCAGAAGTAGTGGATGCTATGTAATTTCGACAACTGCAACAAGTTCGATATTTGGCTCCATTCAACAGATCATATTCCAGGTGTAGCCAACCAACAGCCCAAGCCAAAGTTCTATGTCAATTTTCATTATTGCATTATCTGACTGTTAAACCACTGTATAAATCTAGCTAACCCATTCCACGACGACGATGTACTACTGCGATATAATTGGCGACTCAACGGCAGCATTTTATGTACAGTTTCTCAGAGACTGAGTCCGCTTTTGCTCACTAACGAGGCCACTTCAATACTTCAAAAGGTAGAGTTATCCAGAGGACCCATAAGCAAAACTCTCAGAAAAGTGGGGTAGTAACCCAACCTTTGTTTTTTTCGGTTTTCCCCTACACACAGTATTATTTAAGTACCAAACATTTTTGTTATGAGTAAGTACTATTTGAAACATAATGGTCTATGTAGTTAAATATTTATAATATTTGTCAGTAGGTGGCAGCAACGTACAGCACCATGCTGTTCAACCTGTAATCTTCCATAAACTCTTACTGCTGCCAATAGATTGTAAAAGCGTACATGAAGGTAATACTCATCTGGGTGTCTACATTAAGATAAATGATCTCGTTACTCACGAATTTAGCCAACGCGAAGAACTGAAAACTTATTATTAGAATCGTTCCAGCTCCTGCCCCATGTGAGTCTTTTCAGGTGTGCATTCGCCTTGACTTAATTTTTATGGATACCAATACACGACTGCATCTAACTTCGCAGGCGGAGAAGCTCTTGGAACGATAGGATGTTCGTTGAATGGTCTGGCCTATTAAGAATGTTCCGCCTTTTTTGGCGTCCAAGGAACCACCACAAACTGAAATGACGTCAGTGTAATTATTGTCTTTGAAAAGAAGTGCCATTTCTGGTCCTCTCATTGTGTGTTTCTTTCGGTTACCTTCTGTAATACACTGTGGCAGATCTTTCTATGCATGGTCCACGTTCTAACGCTCTATATTACCTGTCAATGACTCATCACGTGAAAGTTAGTCTCGTCCCTAAATTTTGAACAGCAGTTGTGGCGGTTCCACCTGCTTTAATTTATTTCGTTGTTTCTTGATCGTTTGTTGTGGTCCGTGTCCACTTATTGCGTTGCTACATTGGCTGAAAAATTGGGTTTGTGGATTCCGACACTGACTACTTTAAATGATGTAGCCGACAGATGCACACGTACGTTTTTCAGTACCTTAATTTCACTATTCACAACCCCCTAATAATACACATTCATATGGCCGGTGCACAATTGTTTAAACTTTCCATAAGCCTCATTAATAGTTAGCAGGTGAAACTCCACATACTGCTACAATAGTTTCTTGTTGAACATCTATGAGCAGTAAAACCTAACCACAAAGTTCGCAGTTCTTGCAGAATAATCAGATACGTATAAAGCAGACACTGTCACCATTTTACGCACGGTCTAATTGTTTAACACTTATTACACTGATAAGTTGAAGCATTGTTGTTGTTCTAACCAGCACTGGTTACTCGTCTGAAACTAGGCCGTGGACTGACTGTCTCGTGACCAAAATTCGGTCCCTTATATATCCTTACAATAATTGGCGCTGAAACTACACATTGTTCGAAGTTTAATTTACAGAAACTAAAATTACAACTAAACTAATTCGATTAACTTAATTCATCGAAAGATTCGTTCTTTTTAACAGTTTCTTCTACTACGAGGTTTACGCTGAATTATTTTTTTAAATCATGAAATTAATAAATATAGTTGTGAAACAATACTTTTGACAAAACTCTTAATTACTCTGGAATTAATTTGCTAACATGTTTCCGACTAGAGACAAATATACCCTTAAAGATTGCTAACATTTCGTCTTCCAAATGTTTACAATTATTACCGAACTTATATCTGTTTATATGTCAACAATAGAATTTAAGTTACGAAACAATCACTGATTTCACCCTATAGCAAACTATACTAACTAGGAATAGTCAAAATAAATTATAAAATCAATTACATACATAAAACTAAGCACAAAATTAGATCTGGTGTTACTTACTTTAAAACTGAGGGCCAATCTTTCTCTTTTATAGAAATGCAGATTACATTCATGTATGCTAATGGTAAATAGTTAAAAGTAACAAAACGAATTTAAAGGAGGACGATGGCAAAACAAGAGGGGAATTAAAATTATTCCAGCTTGCTTCGTCACACAGTGTATTAAGCGTCTCAATATTGTAGTCTTGCATGGTTGCGTAAAGGTTTTACTCTCCCCTGTCATCAACCCATCGGAATGGTTTCTGCGGAGGTTGAATGCCATTCGCTTCCATACGCCCCTCAGCAGTGTTCTGTTGAGTCACGTCGTCCTGCTCTGCCTTTTGTGTAAAATCCTCCTCTGTGTCCACGATATCTAAGTCCCAAAATCCTTTCTTACCAACCTTTCTAGTTCTTTGTAGTTTTCTTCGAACTCACGAATCTGCTCTTCTGTTTGTTTCCTCATCAGGCTCAGATTTTCTTGTTCTTCATTACGTTTTGCCTTTATGTCTGTTTTCATTCTTGTACGCTGCGGATTTTGAGTGTCATCGGGTTTTGGGCTATTGCTATCGTTATTGTGTGTTTCCTATTTTCTCCATTCATACCCTGTACTATTGGGTACTGGCCACTGACTGGTGTCAGTCAGGTCTTAATTCGTAAGTATCTTGGTGCGAGAGTGTTAACGTAGCTACATCGCGCTGTTATTCACTATCACAAGGAAGTCTGGTCTGAGTTTGATACGGTGCTTTGTGTTGCGCGGACTCCTTCTCAAATTCATTCTCAGTTGCCCCCCGTTTTGCACCAATGTGTAATTCTTTGGGTTTCACATTTCAACCTGCACATTGTAAGTTTTCATTTTTCCTATTTCTTTTCATTTGGAATCCCACAATCGATTTCGGTGTGTTGGTAAGCCATAAAGATCATAAACGGTTCGAGTACGAGACCAAAGTTGAGTGTCGCATGCGTTAGAAATCAAGCACCACTGTTACGTCACGGCTGGACCGGCTTCCTTAATTCCCGCTGTAGCTCTGCGAATATGACGAGACTGAGAACGGTGGCGCTGCAGTTGTTTCCTACTGACTCACTCGTTCCCTTGCTAAAGCTTCCAGGAGTGTGTCATCAGTGGAAAGTTTTGAGTAACATTGTTGAAAATTGGCGCCTTTTGCCAAAGCTCAGTACAGTTTACAAAGAGTCATCTCACTAATATGCTAATACTGTTGTAATTACGGAGGTATTCTGAAAAAGTGTTTTGTTAAACAAGTAACAGAAGAAATGACAGGTCAACAGCTTATGAAAAAGCTCTTCATCAGCATAAAAATAAACGTCTAATTTTGTTTGCTATGTTGTTTCCATACCGACAAAAATTTCCCTTTTATCATCGATGACCCTTAAAAGACTGCATTATTCCATTGCAATAAAAAAAAACAAGATAAGAAAATTGTAATTTCTTGCATATTGCGCTAGATAGTGAAGTAACGCATATTAAACGGGTGTTATTTGTGAGCCAGTGACACTCATGTGCTGTGTCATCCGACTACGTTAAAGAATCGAGTAAAATCAATTCATCTATGTGTACATCATGCTCCGCAAGCCACCTAATGGTTTGTGCCGGAGGGTACTTTTTGTACCACTAACTGTGTCTTCCAAGCCTGCTCCACTTGCAAATAGCTTTTGAGAAGAATGCTTGTCGATAAGCCTCTATATTGGGTTTAATTTCTCTTATTTTCTTCTCACGGTCATTACTCGAGACGTATGTATGGGGAAGTAATACACTCCTGGAAATTGAAATAAGAACACCGTGAATTCATTGTCCCAGGAAGGGGAAACTTTATTGACACATTCCTGGGGTCAGATACATCACATGATCACACTGACAGAACCACAGGCACATAGACACAGGCAACAGAGCATGCACAATGTCGGCACTAGTACAGTGTATATCCACCTTTCGCAGCAATGCAGGCTGCTATTCTCCCATGGAGACGATCGTAGAGATGCTGGATGTAGTCCTGTGGAACGGCTTGCCATGCCATTTCCACCTGGCGCCTCAGTTGGACCAGCGTTCGTGCTGGACGTGCAGACCGCGTGAGACGACGCTTCATCCAGTCCCAAACATGCTCAATGGGGGACGGATCGGAGACCTTGCTGGCCAGGGTAGTTGACTTACACCTTCTAGAGCACGTTGGGTGGCACGGGATACATGCGGACGTGCATTGTCCTGTTGGAACAGCAAGTTCCCTTGCCGGTCTAGGAATGGTAGAACGATGGGTTCGATGACGGTTTGGATGTACCGTGCACTATTCAGTGTCCCCTCGACGATCACCAGTGGTGTACAGCCAGTGTAGGAGATCGCTCCCCACACCATGATGCCGGGTGTTGGCCCTGTGTGCCTCGGTCGTATGCAGTCCTGATTGTGGCGCTCACTTGCACGGCGCCAAACACGCATACGACCATCATTGGCACCAAGGCAGAAGCGACTCTCATCGCTGAAGACGACACGTCTCCATTCGTCCCTCCATTCACGCCTGCCGCGACACCACTGGAGGCGGGCTGCACGATGTTGGGGCGTGAGCGGAAGACGGCCTAACGGTGTGCGGGACCGTAGCCCAGCTTCATGGAGACGGTTGCGAATGGTCCTCGCCGATACCCCAGGAGCAACAGTGTCCCTAATTTGCTGGGAAGTGGCGGTGCGGTCCCCTACGGCACTGCGTAGGATCCTACGGTCTTGGCGTGCATCCGTGCGTCGCTGCGGTCCGGTCCCAGGTCGACGGGCACGTGCACCTTCCGCCGACCACTGGCGACAATATCGATGTACTGTGGAGACCTCACGCCCCACGTGTTGAGCAATTCGGCGGTACGTCCACCCGGCCTCCCGCATGCCCACTATACGCCCTCGCTCAAAGTCCATCAACTGCACATACGGTTCACGTCCACGCTGTCGCGGCATGCTACCAGTGTTAAAGACTGCGATGGAGCTCCGTATGCCACGGCAAACTGGCTGACACTGACGGCGGCGGTGCACAAATGCTGCGCAGCTAGCGCCATTCGACGGCCAACACCGCGGTTCCTGGTGTGTCCGCTATGCCGTGCGTGTGATCATTGCTTGTACAGCCCTCTCGCAGTGTCCGGAGCAAGTATGGTGGGTCTGACACACCGGTGTCAATGTGTTCTTTTTTCCATTTCCAGGAGTGTATGTTGTTTGACTCTTCCCGGAAAGCGTTCCCTCGAAATTTCAGTAGTAAAGCTCCTCATGATGTCCAACGCCTCTATTCTAACATCTTGCCAATGGAGTTTGTTGAACATCTCCGTAAGGCTCTAGTGCCGACTAAACAATCCTGTGACGAAACGTACCGCTCTTCGTTGGAGCTTGTCTATCTCTCCTATCAGTTCTATCTGGTGGGGATCCCAGATGGATGACCAATACTCAAGAATGGATCGAACAAGCGTCTTATAATCTTCGTGGATGAGTTACATTTGCTTAAGATTCTTGCCATGAATCCGAGCCTGGCATTTGCTTTTTCCAATATCTGTTTTATATGATCACTCCACTTTCAGTCACTCTGGATAGTTACTCCTAGATTTTTTATGGCAGATACTGTTAGAAGGGGTCAAGGTTAATTTCAGTACGTGTTGTTAGTATGGGTTGCATACATCAAGGGCAGGTATGCACTCACGGCCAAACTTATTGTTCTCCTTTGATTGACAGAGCATTAACCTATTGTCCTGATAAAAGAATCCTTCCTTTTGATTGGCAGGTCCTTAACCTATTGTTCCCCAGCCCCCTCCCCTTCCCTTGCAACCCATCAGGAAACCTTTAATCCACCCCTCTTCCTCACTGATACAGGTACACTTTCAGGTTTGAAATATACGGATAGCCCCCTCTCACTCTTATCAATTTGGTTGACTACTTAATTAAATGGATAAATTAATTAACCCCTCCACCTCTGGTAACCCCCCCCGCCCCCCATCCTGGAAACTGGTGGGAAAAAGACTCTGTTGATAGGGCCATTTAGAAGGAATTCGATTGCAGCGTATGGAATACACTGCAATCGAACGCTGCAAGACATGATCAATATACTGCCCCCAGTTTTCTGCCACAAGTTGAAATCGAGAAACAGCATTATTCTACAGCAGATCGGAGTTTCTCGGAGGTCAAGTCAGAATGCGTTGTACAGTGCGTGCCTTCAGTTCAGTTATGATAGTAATTGATGCACTGAACAAATCATCTTTCAGATAATCCCACACCCAGAAGTTGCACGGATTAAGATCAAGTGATTTGGATGGCCAGGCTGTAGGGAAATGACAGTTGATAATTCTAGCACTTCCAAAATGCTTCTGCAGCAGCCAATTCACTTGCTATGCACTGAGCGAAGGAGCGCCATAATAATTAATTCTACCCACACACCCATGCGGTAGAAGGGCTGAAATGACGTTGGTGCGCGGAAGACACTCATAACGTTTACCAATGACGGTACAGGTAACGGGACCCGAAGGATGCATCTCCTCGAAAAAATACGACCCCAAGATAAACGATGCCGTCAACCGCATCACACAGGAACATATGCAGAATGAACTGGTAGCGGCTAATGTGCGTCCGGATTTTCTGTTGCTCATATTCTGAAATTCTGCGTATTGACAATTCTTGGAGATGGTAGTAGGCTTCGTCTGTCCAGAGAATGTTCTATGGACATTCATTATCCACTTCTGTGCGAGCAAGAAGTTCCCGAGCGAACGCTTGTCTTGCTGCAGGTCGGCAGGAAGCAACTCCTGAACATGGGTGATTTTTATATAGGTGGCAATACAAGCTGTTTCGTAGAATTTTATACACTATGCTCGCAGGCATATCCAACGCTTGGGCAATTCCCCGTGCGCTGCATATTAGCACACCACCGCTAGACCCCTCTTGAAATGCTGTGGCAACATCTTCGACAGACTTTAGGTTACTGGATTGCTCCCTCTGCCAGATTCCTCTTCAAAAGAAACTGTCCTTTCGAATTTTGTAACCACTTTCTCCAGACTCTTAGCATACATCGGACCAATGCCTCTTTTCACATTCTCGTGTGTCCGGAACTTCTGAATGGCTACTGGCGCACAGTCACCGTTCTTGTAAAAGAGCTTTACAAGCAGCATGTGGTCCTTCATGTAGACAGTCATTTTAGGCGCCTCGGACGCAAACTGAGAAATAGCCGTGTGCCACGAGTCTGTTGGTGACCGTATTGTGACTCGTACAGCGACATCTGTTGTTCAAATTTTCTTTTTTTTCTATGACGTTTCCCCCGGCGTCACCAACATTCTGTTCAAATTTGACGTCATTCCGAGCAGTGGTTCTCTTTCCACAGCCTTTTGAAAATGAAGCTTTAATTATGGTCACCATATGTCGTACGAGAAAAGGTTTTGGGGGGAGGGAGTGTGGTGAAAATTTTTACTGAAATTTGGATCGCGAATACTGACAGGTTGAGGAACGCTGTATTATGCTCTCTGTTCGGAGGAAGTCTAAAAATTATTTTGAAATACACACACTTTCAGCAAGTTACCGAATCTGTGACGACATTACAAGAAAAGAAGACACAAGGATGAGGTGTGTTCTCTGAACAATGGTTAAACATTAAAATAAATTTGCACTTGGAAAAATTACAAAATTGAATGATACGCTACACAACTGGCTATTGGCCTTTACGCGAAAGGTACCATTACTAAAGGAATATGCAGACTTACGTACTTGACTTACTAGTAGAACATATCGGTAGCCTCATTCCATTATTGTTGTACACATAATTCTATCTTACGCAACCACAGAGATTGCTGTAAAATATCTGTACATAATTAGGTTTATTAAAAACGAACCCGTCATCATTTGACGATACTTACACTATTGTGACAACTCTTTGTCGTCTGTTCTTGGAACTTCAAGAAATTCCTGAGACACGACGGTGCGTTGCTTGGGCGTTTTAGGACTGGGGGCCTTTAGATTGGATCATTACATTTAAATAACATTATATCATAATACTGCTTTAATTCCTGAATAGTATCGACATCAGTAACAATCCAACTCAAAAGTATTTAACAAATCTTTGTTGCTGTCAACAAATAAAATGCCATCCATAACATTAGGGTCCAGACGACTTATGTTCTTAGGTACACGTGCCAGGGAAAGTATTGTCTTTTCATGTTTTTTCCACCACCAAAGAATATAAGTTTCCTCCTCTGCATCCTTTATCGTAGCAGCGATCGAGAGGTACATCAGTAATTCTCGGTGTTTGTCCACATAGTCCAGACGTCTCTGGAATTTCAACAGATGCGGCAGTTTCGATGGGCCTGACAAACTTTTTACGTGAACCGCAAGTAACAAGAAACAACAGACCATATTTTGTAACGACATTCTCACGTAATCATATTTAAAGATCATAGAATTATAGGCGTATATGGTCACCTGAAATGTTTACACATATAATAGCACCAACCTCTTTGACGACATTGGCTCTGTTGTCAGTGTTCAGCAACAAAAGATCACGATATGGGGCAGTGGCGGATACAGAAGGGGTGCGTGCGGCGTCCAGTTCCCCCCCCCCCCCCCCCCCCCCCTGTTTGCTGGGTCGCCGCATTGCCACCCGCGCCGCGCCCTGATATTGATTGACCTATTGACGATGTAAGTAACCAATTTTCAAAGACGAATAGGCGTATAGAACTCATCATTTAAGATTTAAGGAAGAGAACTACAACTGTAACTTTTTTGTATCATGAGATTCCATTTTCTTATATTGTGTATAATCAGTTTAAATAAAACTTTCTTAAACTTTGTTTATTACTTGGTTATTTTTTGTTACGGTAGAAGTGAAGGCATCTTTAGCGCCCCCTCCTTGAGGTTTTTCTGTTTCTGCCATTGTATGGGAGACACAAAAACGTAACGTTCTTATGGTACAAGTGCAGTTAAATCTTATCATTCTTTCTGTCCATGTAACTTCTGCATCTGTATTTAAGTATTGCCATGGCATCACTGTCTAATTCACTAGGATTCAAGTGATCATCCAGAAGTTTATACTGCTCTAGAAGTACGAGTACCAGATGGAGGGTTGGATGGTTGTCAGGTTGCAGACCGTTACAAATGCGTTTGAATGGCTTGAGGAACTTTATAAGCTCGTTTACATGTCCATGTATTATAAAGTCTACTCACCTCTTTTTGTGGGAGCGACTGTTTAACCTCGATTAGATTATTACTTGCTGAAACCAGCATGTCTAACAAGGTGTTCCACCGGGCTTGGACCTCTTGTTTGAGTGATTTCGTGAGTTTCTATCAAACACCAACTCTTTTACCATAATTCAGTAGTGCTTTACACGAGTTTATTGTTTCTTCCACAAGAGTTAACTCTGACTGAGATACTAAAAGAATTCAAAGTATGCTTGAGTAAAGTGCTAAGACTGTGACCGGCGCAGGGAAGTCTAGTGATGTCTTTCAGAGCTACCAAAATATTTGAACCGTGATTGTTGCCAAAGGTGCTGACTTCATTAGATCCTCAGAAATTTGCAACGATTGAAACGGAGAACGAGCTCGGACAAATGTTAACTGCTGTTCTTTCCTCATCGGGAAACAGGGTGGTAACACTATTCTGTTTTCTCCGTATGCCACTTTTCAGTAATAATGGATACAGGTGAATGGGGGGGACAAGGTTCGTTTCAGCACATTTTGTTAGTGAGCCATGTCATTTTGCTTTTTGTGCGGTTTTTTGCCACAGGACAAATAAAAGCCAATGTCACTTTTTATGCTGTTTTTGGTCCGAGGACAATTAAAAACCGATTTTTCCCTTCCGATGTGGTATGGCCTTGCCATAGTAAATGAGCTTGCCTAACTAAGAGTGCCACAGATGTTGACTGCTGAACTTGTGGAGTCTTGCACATTGAATAATTCGGATGGTGCACCATGCAGCTCCAATCTGTAGCGGGCCACATTCACATTAAGACGCTTACAGAACATATCTTAGTAAAACATTCGTTACCTTGAAACTTTCTGGCAGATTAAGACTGTATGCCGGACCAAGACTCGAACACGGGACCTTTGCCTTCACGGGCAAGTGCGCTACCAACGGAGCTACCCAAGCACGACTCACGACCCCTCCTCACAGCTTCAGTTCTGGCATTACCTCATCTCCTACCTTCCAAGGCAAAGGTCCCGAGTTCGAGTCTCGGTCTGGCACACAGTTTAATCTGCCAGGAAGTTTCATATCAACCCACACTCCACTGCAGAGTGAAAATCTCACATTCGTTACATTTTTTGTTTCATGACGTTTTGCCCTCCGTCAATAATATAATGTTCAAATTTAACGTCATTCTTGGCAGTGGTTGTCTTTGTACAGCGTTTTGAAACTGCAACTTTCATTATAGATACACTGTATATATGTAATTTATTTTGAATACGTTGACGCTAAAGCTACAAACCCTAAAAGCTACCAAGAATAGGTATATTTACTGCTCTTTCGGAACACCGTCTGCTACATAGACAAAACCCGAATTCATGGGGCTCTGTAACTCTGTCTTACACGTAGCGCGGGAAAACACTCCTGAAGGTCATTCAATTGCCGAAGAAATCTTTATTAACATCGTGGCTAGTGGCGAAGTCAAAAGACAGTTTAGTAAGAAGTCGCACATTGAATTTTGAGCAGGGGTGGTTGGGGTTGATGGGGTTGGGGTTGTTGGGTTGTTTGGGGAAGGAAACCAGATGCGAGGTCATCGGTCTCATCGGATTAGGGAAGGAGGGGGAAGGAAGTCGGCCGTGCCCTTTGAAAGGAACCATCTCGGCATTTGCCTGGAGTGATTTAGGGAAATCACGGAAAACCTAAATCAGGATGGCCGGACGCGGGATTGAACCGTCGTCCTCCCGAATGCGAGTCCAGTGTCTAACCACTGCGCCACCTCACTCGATCAGCAGGGGTGGGTTGATAAGTTTTCTGCACTGAAAACAAGAGCATTTCACATCTTGTACAATGTTCATCAACATGCCTTCACGAAACCGGATTCTCTGAGATGGATATTTTGAAGACAAAATAGAGATCTCAGATTAACATATAAAAAGAACTCAGAGTATCTATTTCTAATACTAAGCAATCCTTCCAGAAGCTTTGCTCTGCATGCCACGCTCAAGGGAATTACTAATAATTACAAAACTTGTTTTTAAATTTGGACTGAAAAGTTAATTATTAAATTCATAGTGCAGTAGTGACAGTCCTATTTATAAATGCATTATGGTCTCCCAGCCAAATATACCATACGATCATTTCATATTTCTTAACAGTGTAAACGAGAATTTTAATTTTTTATTATGTCAGAATATTTTTGCTTTTCATTCCTTTCAGTAACATAGTCAACTTTTGTATTTTTTGTTTCCTTTTCTATAATCTCGCCCCCCCCCCCCCCATTCTCGTAGGAATTCAGTTCTACTATACATTTTAATAATAATAAAATCCTTCTGGATGAAATATTCCGGAGCCGGCCGTTGTGGCCGAGAGGTTCTAGGCGCTACGGTCCGGAACAGCGCTGCTGCTACGGTCCCAGGTTCGAATACTGCCTCGGGTAAGGATGTGTGTGATGTCCTTAGGTTAGTTAGGTTTAAGTAGCTCTAAGTCTAGGGGATTGATGACCTCAGATGTTAGTCCCATAGTGCTTAGAGCCATTTGAAATATTCCGGAAGTAGAATAGTCTCCATTTCGTCTCTAGGCAGGGACTGCTCAGGATAATACTGTCAATAGAAAAAATAGCGTGTTATATGTCAGTATATATAGTATCACATCGCTGTAACTGAGCATGTATGCCAGAGAATATGCAAAGAGGAATGGATGGGTTGAATTTAAATATAGAGGGTTTGAGAAAAGTGCTGTGTAACAAAGAATTGGATTTCTGCTCACGTGGATTTCGGGTCATAGGGGTAATATGGCAGTAGATCTAAAAAGGAATAAGAAAGTGGATAACAACAGCATAGTATTACATAACTACTCAACGAATTTGCGTCCGTAACCTGAGACAAACGAGCAGAAGCCTGTCGCCACTTTCCTCTGCCAGATTCTCTGCCTCGTGATGATTGGGTGTTGTGTGATGTTCTTAGGTTAGTTAGGTTCAAGTAGTTCTAAGTTCTAGGGGACTGATGACCATAGGTGTTAAGTCCCATAGTGCTCAGAGCCATTTGAACCTCTGCCAGATGGTGAAAAAGCGGCCGAGTTGACATGACTGAAGTCTCTTCCCTGGAACTAAAGCTCGTTTGTTTGCCACGTATCTAGCCCCGCTGCCGTCTGCTGCGACTGGATAATAGTCGACGCAGCATAACATGAGGTCCAGACCGTCGCAGTGGTCACATGGTTTACGCCGTTCTTGCGTCTGGCACTGCACCGCTTCTTTAATCTACGCTATCAAAGTTAATGTCCTGTCTCAACAAAGCTGGGTTGAACGGCCGTATAAACTGCCTGCTCCAGCTATACAGTACCTATCACAGTCCACAGCCACCATTTAGAAGTACTCCACCCCAATCGCAGTGTTGATACGGCTCATCCAGTCCCATTTACTACTGGACGTTGCTTCTTCCAGCTGCTGGACTGCGGGCTGCGCCTGCTAGTGATGCTCCCTGGAGTTGAAATGGTGCCTTCCTGTTAAGGAAAACTGCTGGCTGACTTCAGCCAACTTCAGGGCACCTACCTGGGGGTCATTGGTTCAGTCGGCGCTTGGATTCCTTCTATACTGAACCCATCACAGGCTGTGTTTGCTCTAAATGGCAGGACTCGTTCAGATCAGAGTATGCTGCTGCGATGTGCCCGCCACCTGTCCGGGCCCGAGGCAATTCTCTGCACCTGCGGGCACGCTGACTTGGATCCTTCACCACTGTCGTCAGCTGGCGACCCTGTACCGCGGTCACCACCTGCTGCCGCATGCTCAGCTAAGCAAACACTGCCGCCCAAAGCCGGCGCATGCCACCGGTGTCCTGATTGCAATGAGACGATAGCTTCGACTATTTTGTGAACTCTGATCCCTAAATTTGTTGTTATTCTCCCATTCCCTCTGTGACACTATGCCGATTGACCGCCTGTTTCTGCGTAACTGTTGCAGTGTCAAACATCCTACACCAACATCGTGGTTCATAGCTAGCAAGGGGAGGCTGCCAATTGTGAAATTCAGATTCGATTCATACTGTGCATAATAAAAGCTCGTGGCCAGAGGTGTAATGTGGCAAAACATCAAGATGCACTTCTCAGCCGTTGTCGAGAAAATCGACAGTTAAAAGAAACCGTTGCCGTGAACTACTCTCTACGATTAATAATTTCCTACAGCGTCGTGGCGCAGAGGTAAGCGCTTGGGTTCGTAATCCGAAGTTCGCCGGATCGAATCCCGTACCATGCAACTTTTTTCATTATTAGTTTTTTGTAATTCATATATATATATATATATATATATATATATATATATATATATATATATAAACTATTGATCAATTGCTTAAGCATGTTGGAGAAGGTGGATCGCTCTCCAATTGTACCGCCTCCATTTTTCCGTTTGTTTCACAGGGTGTACCAAAACTCTCACGTCCGCCCTGATTTTCAACGATGTTATAAGTTGCGCTAGGGACCGTATCTACCTTCTTTCGAAGTTAGCATGCAACTACGCTGTTATGCGGCGGCTCGTTTCGGCCCATTCAACATCTGTCCATCAAGTGTAACGAGCGAGTAACGGAGTTTATATTTCATACCTGCCACAGCAAATTTGTGTTCGTGGGGTCTCTATTCTAATTCGAACGTTTTACTTACGCTATACGTATTCGTTTCGGAATATCGTTTCTACGTCTTCCGTTAACTATACGTGGTAAACATTTTGAAGACAATTAATAACATTTGTGAAATATAACTTTATTTGCGGAAAACATAATGATGTTCGAAGTCGCCAGTTTTTCCACGACAAACGACTTTCAACAACTTATTATATGCATAATTGTTGCAACTGATTGCCGGGAATTATATATATATATATATATATATATATATATATATATATATATATATATATATGTGTGTGTGTGTGTGTGGGTGGGTGTGTGGGTGTGTGTGTGTGTGTGTGTGTGTATACACATTTGAATTACAAAAAACAAATACTAAAAAAAAAAAAAGTTGCATGGCGCGAGATTCGATGCGGCGACCTTCGGATTACAAAGCCGAGCGCTTACCGCTGCGCCACGACGCTGCAGAAAACTATTAATCGTAGAGAGTATTTCACTGCAACGGTTTCTTTTAACTCGGTTTTCTCGACAACGGCTGAGAAGTGCATCTTGGTGCTTTGCCACACTACACCTCTGGCCATGAGCTTTTATTATGCGCAGTATGAATCGAATCTGAATTTCACAATTGGCGGCCTCCCCTTGTAGGTCAACAAATCTCGGCTTCATGCAGATCCTGTTGTAGTCAGTATCAGCTGACATAGAGCACCATTAATAAAGTGGTCTGAGTGAATAAACAATCTTTCCTACATTGTAAGTCCTTCAAATGTGATGGCAGGATTATTGAACTACCGTAGGCATTTAAAGATGATGCTCGTTAGAATTATTGAGAGCATATATGTGAATCAGATCAAGGGGCATATGAAAGAAGACTGTGCTGGTCTGCATCTGGTTAGGTGCACTCAGAGTCATTTCTTAGACCATAGTGCTGTCTGTAAGGAGTCAGTCCCAGCGATACGTTTGACATGTAAGAGATATGCCCGTTTTACTATAAAGTGTGACTAATGTGTCTGGTTGCCGGTTACGACTGACTTGTGTTCCAGGAGCATTAGAATGAAGTGTTTTATCAGTATGGGTTCGAAAAATGTAGGAACACGAGATTCTATACTGACACTACTTTTTGTCTCAGAAGATAGATTTAAGAAAACAAACTCACATTTATAGCATTTGTACTTTTTGAGAAGCTTTCGTCAATTTTCGGTGGGAGACAACATTTTTAACAGAGATAAAATACAAGACGCAAAAGATTATTTACAGTTTGTACATAAAATAGAATGAGGTTCTTAGAATCGAAGGATACCAAAGGGAGACAGTTGCTAAGAAAATCCTGAGACAAACTTGTAGCCTACCTCCATTGTTATTCGATCAGTGTATAGAGCAAGCAGTAAAAGACACCAAGGAGAAAAGAGGAAAACGAATTAAAGTTCAGATAAAGAAATAAAAACTTATGATGATTCTGTCAGAGACGGTAAAGGGCTTACAAGTTCAGTTAAATATAATGGATAATGTCTTTAAAACGAATAACACGACGAACATCAATAAAAGACGGATAATGTAACAGAGCCTCATTCAGTTAGGTGATGCTGAAATAATTAAATTAGGAAATGAGATTGTAAAAGTAGCAGCGTTTTGGTATTTGGGCAGAAAATCGCAGAAATAAAGTAAATGTAACATTTAAAATGGAAATATCACGTAAAACTTTATCAAAAATAGACATTTTTGAACCCTAGATGTAGATTTTATATTTATGTAGAGAATAATTTCTGAATACTGGATATAGATTTTATATTTCTCTAGAGAATACTGTTATATAGAAGTGAAATATGCATGATAAACATTACAGACAAGAAGAGATTAAAAGCATTTTACATGAGGTGTTACAGAAGAGTGCTGAAGGTACTTAATGAAAATATAGAGCCTGAAATTGGGACTAAAAGTGCTTAATTGCAAAACTTGACTAAAGGAAAAGATTAATTGATACGACACATCCTGAGCCATCAACGAATAATTAATACTTTAATGGAGGGAAATGCTGAAGAGAAGTATAAGTTAAAACATATTGAGGAAGACGAAGGCTTGAATACAGTAAGCAGGCACAAATGGTGTTCCATCATCTCTAGCGCGTTTATCTGGGACAGCAATATTACGTCTCACGATATTCCGCCTGATAACCGTAGAGCCATCGTCAAGGTGAAGGGTAGCTAAATTAAGACCACTTTGCTTTAGGTTGCTGTAATTACGCAGAGATGAAGCGGCGAGCCAAGGACAGATTAGTATGGAGAGGTGCATCAAACCAGTCTTTGAACTGAAGAGTACGACAGCATAAACTCAAAGTTATATGTATATCTTTCGTAACTCCTGCAGCAACGGACGAGGATATTAACACGCTGTCCGGAAGTAATTACACTGGAGTTGACTCATGCTGAAAGTGGTCTTCGCTACGCTCACAGAAATTGCTGTATGCCGAAGCCAGCCACGTACACTCCCCTATATTTAAGCACAGAGTCACAGCGCTAGCCACTGCCAAAAGGGATCTGTCCTAGCAGTATTCATGCAACAGCGCCTAGTTTTTCGAGGAAATCGATGTTGGGGTTTCATGCGTATCAACTATGTTCGTAACATCAATCATGTTTCGACCAAACGAGCGTAGTACAGTGAGTAATGATGCGTGTTACCACGCAGCCGGTATGTTTTCAAATCACGCCCGAGTACTTGTTTTTCAATTTTATACTGCAGTATGTCATTACGTAGTGTATGTCATGCAAAATTATTCAGAAATTATACCACCCTTATGCGCTCCACTTTCCCAACCCTGTGATTTTTTATGTTTTACAGGTAGGTAAAAAGTTTGACGAAAAAAATCGAAATGCTCCCAACTTACTAAAGAACGATAGAGAAACCACTTTGAGGGAAGATCTATAAAAAATACATTATTTTACTCAGTATCAATTTACTGCACGATCCTTCATGGGAATGATCACATACTCGTCGTTCACATCGGAGTTGATCGAAGAAAGAACAGTCTTTTAGACTTTAAAGAAACTGTGTTTTCCGGTACCACTTCTGAAAAATGCGTGTGTCTGTAAGGGACTGGCTGTCATTAAGTGTGCATACTGCTTTACTAGTTGGTGTTTCGGTTGCGTCTACGGCAAATATCACCCGAAAGTGGTGCAAGTGATGCAAGTGATAGCGACTAAGACGTTTCTGTCATCTATTATGTAATAAATGCAGTACTCTTTTGAAAAAAAGTTTGCTGTAATGATTGATGTGTTAATGAAATTACTACCACGGAAATGACTATTTTTAAATAATTCTGCACGACATATACTATTCTATGATATTCTACACGATAAAACTGAAAATTAAAAAAAAAAAAACACACTAGCCGGATTTCCTGCAATTTCCGGCGAAACTGGGCGAATGACTACCTAGAGCTCCAGTGCCGAGTGATACACCTTCAATACCACGTCTGTGAATGCTTATAGGTTCGTCGTGTGGTGCACTGTTTACAGGAATGGGGACAATACAAAGCATCAGAACTACAGGAAAAACTGAACACGAAAAAACTGAAGTTCATTTCAACTGTTACGATACTTGTCCATTAAGTAGTGCGCTAAAAGGAAGCATGGGTGTTGACCAAGGGCATCATCAACGAAACGCTGGAGATGAAAGAGACTGGTAGAAAAACCTGGGGAAAAGTAAGAAATTGTAGTTTTTTGATGATTGAAATTCGTGTGCCGCGTGATTCGTGTCTTTGACATGCTATTGGTCGGTGTTTAAGAGTGTGAAAGGGTACCGGAAGTTCATTGTTCATATCATACACTTGAACCTGTGAATTTCTTATACTGTCCGCACTGACCAAATATATCAGTAACAAAGATTCATCTGTCTCTGATATGAGAACTAGCATAACTTCACAGGACAGATTGACGGGAAGTTGCGAAATGGAGGCGCTCTCATGGCGAGAACTACTATTCTTTACTGGGATACATTTTTCATATATTTTTGTGAATCAACATTCCACGATAAGTGGGCTATCGCAAAGATCTTAGTTTTTTTCTGAATAGGAAATGTGCTAATAAATCAGATATCAATACAAAACATGTCGCTCAAGAATAAATTTGAGAGTTCTCATTGAAAGAAAGATTACCAACCACAGACAAATATGTGGGAACATAAAGTAAGTGACGCCTTTTTTTAAAAATTTAATAAACCAGTGCACACATGTAAAAAAACTAAATAAAATATATTTACATAACTTTTCTAATACTGGTCTATAGCCAAACACTAAAGGAAGATGGGAAACACATTGACCGAAAGAAATCGCAGCACCAAAACATGATTGATCTCGAGTGTTGAAATTTCAGGAATACATGTTTCTAGGTAACATATTCAAGTGATCAACATTGCAAGATCACATGCTACTGTAAGCGCGAGATACGCCATTGCTGGTACATTAATATCCGGTATAACCGCCAGAATGATGAATCCAAGCATGCAAACGTACCTGCATTTTGTTGTAAAGGTACTGGGTGTCAGTTTGTGGGATGTCGTTCCATTCGTGTTGCACTTGGTCAGTCAATACAGGGATGATTAATGGTGGTTCTGGAAGACGCTGGAGTTGTCGTCCGCCAGTGTCCCGTATGTGCTAGTTTTGAGACATATCTGGTGATCGAGCAGGCCAAGGCAACATGTTGACACTCTGTAGAGCATGTTGGATTTCAGCAGCGGATGTGGGTGAGCGTTATTCTGTTGGAAAACACCTCCCCCCCCCTCCAAATTCAAATGACTTTGAGCGCTATGGGTCTTAATATCTGTGGTCATCAGTCCCCTAGAACTTAGAACTACTTAAACCTAACTAACCTAAGGACATCACACACATCCATGCTCGAGCAGGGTGCGTGCGATAACCACTGAAGTGCTCCTGCTGTCACACGGAATCGCACTCCAAGCAATAACTTCAGGTGTTAGTCCAGTTTGTCTACCAAGGAGACAGATTGTTTTCAGGCCCTCAACTGGCCTCCTGCCTAACACACGGCCTTCACTGATACCAAGGCAGAACCAGCTTTTATCAGAAAACACACAGACCTCCACCCTGCCCTACAATGAACTCTCATTTGACACCACTTAAGTCGCAAATAGCGGTGGTTAGGAGTGACATCCTGTATAAATTCCACACATATTTTCGTCCTTGAAAATCAGACAATCTTTTTAGATCTTTTGTTTTAGCCCTTCTGTAATATGCTGTAATCAGCATATTATAACTACAGTGCTTGACGAAATAAATGAAGCATCCAAAAGGGAGAAGGAAACGAAATGAAAGTTTACGGGGTACGTGATGGTATGTCAGTGATTACAGAATCGCGTCAAATTTCCAAAAATCTCGTCAGTGTGAGCCCACTTATCAGTAATATATTGTGCCCACTCTGGCCTGGATACAAGCACTAATTATATGAAGATCCTATCTGTTCTTTCGGACATGTCCGGAAGAACAGATACCATCTTCATATAGATAAGTCTTGCCGGCCAATGATCTTCTTCAGTGCGGATGCACTCACATTGCTCAAAATCGTACTGGAATCGGTAGACTGAGTACCGCGAGTAATGAGTATAGTGGGCAGGGGCACTACAAATGTAGTGTGCTGACAATAAGTTGGGAATGTGGGTCTTACGGGGAACGTGCCAGAGATAAGTCCCTGCAGTCGCACTATCCTCTGTTTCCCCGAGGGCTTAGTCGGATAGAGCGACTGCCATGCAAACAGGAGATCCCAGTTTCGAGGCCCAGTGGGAGCCACATTTTCAAAACTGTCCCCGCTGATGTTTATCAACATCTGTAAGCAGCTAATGGTCTAGATTTCATTGTAATTTCAAGCACTAATTACGTTGGGAAGGGTTTCATGAAGCCGTTTGTCCTCTCGTGAGGCAAGGTGTTTCAACTGGTACTTGATATCCCGAATAGTGGCACTGGGACAGAGTTGACTTAACAGCTGATCTCATAAATGTTCTATCGGAGACACATCTGGTGACGTTGCTGGACGCAAGAGTACACCTACATCACGCTGACAGTTTATAGAGAGACGTGCCATGTGTGAACAAGACACCAGGATATCAGGAGTAACATCACAGTGCAGCTACAAAACATTGGAAGAACACGACATCTCCACAGGTCGCCGTCATATTCGCCAACGATGGTCATGCAGGATTGTGTGAACCGCGAATCATTGCTTAGCTCAATCCGACGCAAGTCATCAGCAGTGCAAGTTTCTCGGTCATGGCTCAACACTAAATGCAGCCTATACATGGGACGGTAATTCCACTCTCCCGTTGCTGCAAACACTGGTGCGAGATGAAGAAGAATGTTTCAAGGAGTCCAATGCGTATTCTCGAATGACCAGCACACATATCAACAGGTTACTATATGCTTGGTGCACATTATGGCGATCATCCCCTCTAATGGTTATAAAGGGGAGGACCAGAACCTGCACTCTCGTTCTCATACATCTCGTCATCGAGCCACTGTCGCTCCCGAATGCCCCACAGATCTGGATATTACACGTGTCGACAATCAGGCGAATAGTAGAACCACAATGAAGCCCCTTTCAAACTCAGTCAGGTGCTGGTAATGCTGTGACGCACTAGTACTCAGTTTTTCCGCGTCCTTCACAATGATCACTCAACATCTGGCACTTACCATGCTCCCCATATACCCCAACAGGTCTGCAGGTCTGGTGACAAAATTAGACAGGAACAACACTAATGCACTCAGGTGACCTGTCTACCTTCCACAGAGGACTGCAGCTTTAATAATAACAGCTGATGGTGTGTGATAGTAGAAAGTTACACTGAAATCCGACCATGTCTTCCACGTGCTTTACTGTTTCTGTCAGGCATTGTATTTTCTTTATTACCGTACCTAAAATTTAATTTTTGTATTTAATTAGTATTATGTTATCTAGAGTCACAATATAAGTTTATATTAACTTCAGTCCAAGACGGAGCTTTGAGTAGACTACATATATATTTTATAGACGTGAAGCGACAACTGTTACCATTTAACATCCTTCAATTTACTTTTTATATCTCCTAATCAAAGCTTGTTTAAAGAAATTAAAAATGTATGCTACCACTCTATTTTCTCGTTCGTATTAATCTTTGTAAATGTAAGTCAAGTCGTCTCTTCATGTGCGCTTGTATGTGCAGACTAATCTTGGATTTTGATCCGATTTTCACTAACCGAAACACTCATTCACGAGGAAGACTTTATTATATAATCTATAAATATTTCTTTCAAATTGTCTAAGTTACTATGATTTAAAGTTGCGAAAAGATGCCACTGCCACCTGGCGACCAGCCATCATAACTCGAGAGAGAGCAGTATTAATTTGAAGAAGCACAAAGCTTGAACAACTTTACAACTGGCGCGGTGACCTAATGGAAACAGCTGCTGAGGCCTGTAGTGATTCTCCTAGCATTCCTCCCGCGGTTGGGGTAAATTCTCCGGAACGACCCAAGGATGGGGAATTCGTTGAGCCTTCTGATGTTCCAATCATTCAGCTGCAGTAAATTGAGGCGCCCCTAAAATTACTTATTTCCTTGATGTCACCCATTCAGATAACGTCGTAACGACCAACTGTTGTTATTCCAGTGGAGGCGATTGGCGGCCAGCGAATCCTACCTGTCGACCCAGATGATGTAATGCCTCTCATGTGCGTCGATCTGAATTACAAGGATCCCATCCCGCAGAGGGGGCCTCTGCGGCTCCTTGTTTGCCTCCTACTTTGGTTAATGTTCAGCGACCACCTACGTACGCGAATGCCGATGGTGTATTGCCTTGCAGTAGTTGTAAACAACGCTCCCAACCTGAGTCCATGATGGCTCGTAGAAAGATGAAACATAAAGATTCCAGAGGTAGGGAGCTTGCCTCTGCCTCGTCAATTGATTCAGCAGTGGATCTTGACACACACTGATATCGCAATTCAGTTGGTCAGCAGATCGAATTTCGCTTCTTGTTATTCAAGTACGGAGGTTTATATGTTTCTTTCTTTGAATGGTAATAGGGTGGAACGAGACCTGCGGCTCGCTTCGTTGCTTAAATTTATCTATGACTGCTGTAAGGATGTCGTATTCCTCGATTAATGTGGCTCCCGAATGTTCCACTTGGACAGCCTTGCTTTTTAGGCAGGGTATTTCCTATTGAAGGGACTGAAGTTCTTGATAATAGTGGAAGAATATAATGTACTTTTTTATTCACCCTACCTTGAGTCTCCTTTTATGCACCGTCCAGTTCTGTAAGCAATTTGGACCGTACTTGATTTGATAATGAAGAGGTGGTTTATTTTTTACGGAAAAGTTCGCTGAACATTTTGATAGGTAGTCATTTTAACTGTGTATTGCTTCCTGTAAATTAGTCTCCCAGTTTTAATTTCTGTCGGGAATTGCATGACTTAGTTCGTTGCTTGAAAGTGCAATATGTTTGTATCTGTAAATATTCGACTCTTGTTAGATTTGCCTGTTGTGCTCCTACTTCTAGCAGTAGACTTGACAGATTTATTTATGTGAGTGGTTGCGTGATAGGATTTTGTCTGTCGGTGTCATTCCCGCCAGCATCACAAACCACTGTACGGTGACTGTTCTTCAAAACACACGCGACAGGTTGTTTTTTCGAGCCGTTAATCATAGACGTACATCTGTTCATAACGCTGCGTTTTTAGATGCATTTCAGTGTGACGATGTCTACGATTTTATTGTCAGATCGACTTCTTGTAAGTCGCTATGGTTGGATGATCTGCCTAAGGAGTTTTATGTGACTTTATTGCCTTTGTTGGATACTACGTTTACATCGCATTTGAACGAATTGTTGAGAGGGGTGGGGGTGTTCCCTACTTGTTTAAAGTTGGCAAAATTGTGTTAATTCTTAAAAGTTCTGTTCAGGCAGCAACTGATAAATTTCGCCCGATTACCATATTAAATTCTGATTATAAGACAGTGGTAAGGGCGATACTTAGCTGGCGGTCTGCGTCGCTTGGGAAAATTGTTGCTGACCGTCAAAGTTGTAATACTGGTGGTACTATTCCGAACCCTGGTAACTGAGTATCTGCATGTGATGTCGGTGGCCTCTCTCACTTCTATTCCTGAATGTGTGGAATGTTTGGATTTTGACAAAGCGTTTCAGGTACTGGAAGCCGTTGGGTTCACAACTGACACGCACAGGCTCCAGTACAATTTAGTTACGGATGTCCATAGTGGTCAATTGGCCAACTGATAGCACCGATTATCATCCGCAGGGGTTTTCCTAGGGAAAGTCCGCTTTCAGTGTCTTTGTTTGTTCTTTCACTTGAGCCCCTTCTTCAAAAAATCGTCGCTCAGTTACAAGGATGGACAGTCTTAGGCGAGACGTTCTCGGTGCGCACATACGCGAACGATGTGTTGGTGTTACTACGTTCTCCCGCTGAGATTCCATTGCTGACAGCTACCTTAGATATTTTTTGCCTTGTATCTGGTGCTTGCATCAACGAAGGCAAATGTCGAATGATGAATTTACGGGGTTTTGATAATGCTGTGTCATTTCGTGGGCGGCGGTGGTCGATAAACACGTAACTTTGGGAGTCATAATTGAACGTTCTCCACTCCAAATGATTACACTTCGTTGCCAGTCTGTTACGGAGGATATACAAAATGCAGTTGTGGAACATCAGATGCGTTCTCTTAACCCGCTTCAGAAAGTTCGGAACCTGGATACCTGCGTCTTGTGCAAAGCGTGTTAAATCGGTCAGAAGTTTCCCCTTCTCAAGATGATGGCTAGACAACTAAACCAGCTGTCTAGCCGTTTTCATGGAAGCATCACATTTTTCGATTGCGATATGAAATTGTTGCACGTGCGCGTTCTCTCAGAGGTTTCGAACTTCCCGATGTTCGAAGGAAAGCGTCTCCGTTATTTTTTCGGTGCACCGTGCTGATTATCTCTCGCGCAGTTTATGCATTCACGTCTCGGTTATTTTACTGCCCGCACTGCAGGGCAGTCTTGAGCCCCATACCGACATTGATCGTATAAATTTCCAGTTAAAACATGTCAGTTAATTTTGTACTGCTGTCAGTTATCTGGGGGCTCACATTCTACATTGGCAGTATCTCACTACCATATTTTTGTTATTGCGCAGGAGAGGAATCGGCTGTACTGCACCTGTTAAACGGGTATCGCATAACACTTCTTGGAAGACCGTGTGATTTCATATTAGCATTTCTGTTCTACCAATGACGGTGCACGGATCAGTGCAGTCGCTGTCCCGCCATAGACACGCTACAACATAAATTTACCTGTTATCGTCACGATGCGAAATGCCACTGTGTGAAAAAACAATTAGCGTTTCTAACTCGATCTGGTGAGACTGCCTTTTAGGCTGATGTCCTATGCATCCAGACTCCTGCTTTCCGAGGGCAAAGTGACATACAATTGCATACGTGTTGGACTACAGTGTTCATTACATTGTAGATGGGTGAGGGGGGGGGAGGGAACCATTCTCCATCCACCAATAAGGCCACTGCGTGTTGGAAGTGTTTGCGCCTGCCGAAGTATCACGACGTATTCGCCAATATGTTGAACATTGTATTTTGTTGTGAAGGTGTCAGATGAGTCCTCGTGGTATTCTCGACATGGTACCTTTCCATGTGTATTGTTAAACAGTTTATTTAATTTTTGTGGCCCTTTATCTTGTTTTTTTTTAGTTCATAAAATATACACAAAAAATTGTTGCACACAACGACTGAAAATGAAAATATTTTATTTTTTAAGTGGTGGAAGCCATGTAGGATTAACTCTGATTCGGTTACATTCTATTTTGAGTAGCAGGCTGTAAGGTAAAAAGAATAAAAAAGTATTAACGTCGTATAACTGCTCGCGATAAGCGGGAAATGAGTGTCTGAGTCCCGAAAAAAAGTTAAGAAAAAAACGTGTTAGAGTGTTTCCCTGAAAAGTGAAACATTGTGGGCTCGAATTCCAGCTGGATCATTTTTTTTTTACTCCATCTTTTCATCTCGTTTTCACCTCTCAAAAATATGGATTCCACGTTACACCATATGTCCGTTCTCTTTCCCCGATTGGATAACAGGTTAGGGATATTCAAGTCGCCTTAGTGACATCCAGTTAACTGTAATTGTTTCAGATTAACTGCATAGCGAAAAGACGTGAGAGTTCAAAATCTGTGGTTAACAGCTGTTTATTCATAGAATTAAACGTAGCATGGGATGCAGCTTTACTTCGTTTATATAAAGGAAGTTTTATAGCAGTGCGCCAGCTGACTCATCTTTTAGCTTCCTGCTTTTCTTGAGTCAAACATACACACATCAAAAAAAGTTTTGCATCACCTCGGTTCCGAGAGTGCCGGAACCTGTACAGAAAATTGGAATAGAGATCAACATAAACATCATTTCCGCCCTTTTTATTGCTCATGAAAACCACACATTGCATGTTGTACCATCATACAGCGAGACTTTCAGAGGTGGTGGTTCAGACTGCTGTACACACCGATACCTCTAATACCCAGTAGCACGTCCTCTTGCACTGTGCATACCTGTATTCGTCGCGGTATACTATCCACAATTTCATCAAGGAACTGTTGGTACAGAGTGTCCCACTCCTCAGCGGCGATTCGACGTAGATCCCTCAGAGGGGTTGGCGGGACACGTCATCCATAAACAGCCCTTTTCGATCTATCGCAGGCATGTTCGATAGGGGTCATCTCAGGAGAACATGCTGGCTACTCTAGTCGAGCGACCGGGTTGCCTCCCAACACGTCTCCGATGATTATATGGTTGAAAGCACATGCGGCACACTCATCGGTGAAGAGAATGTGATGCCAGTCCTGAGCGGTCCATTGGGCATGTCGTTGGGCCCATCTGCACCGCGCTGCATGGTGTCGTGGTTGCAAAGATGGACCTCGTCATGGACGTCGGGAGTGAAGTTGCGCATCATGGAGCCTATTGTGCGCAGTTTGAGTCGTAACACGACGTCCTGTGGCTGCACGAAAAGGATTATTCAACATGGTGCCGTTGCTGTCAGGGTTCCTCCGATCCATAAACCGTAGGTAGTGGTCATCCACTGCAGTAGTAGCCCTTGGGCGGCCTGAGCGTTGCATGTCATCGACAGTTCGTGTCTCTCTGTATCTCCTCCTTGTCCGAACAACATCGCTTTGGTTCACTCCGGGACACCTGGACACTCCCCTTGTTGAGAGCCCTTCCTGGCACAAGTAACAATGCGGACGCAATCGAACCGCGGAATTGACGGTCTAGGCATCGTTGAACTACAGACAACACGAGCCGTATACCTCCTTCCTGGTGGAATGACTAGAACTGATAGGCTGTCGGACCCCCTCCGTCTAATAGGTGCTGCTCATGCATGGTTGTTTACGTTTTTGGGCGAGTTTAGTGACATCTCTGAACAGTAAAAGGGACTGTGTCTGTGATACAATATCCACATTCAACGTCTATCTTCAGGAGCTCTGGGAACCGGGCTGGTGCAAAGCTTTTTTTGATGTGTGTAAATGCGATCACGAGTCTTTGTGTAGTGGAGTGAAACATATTATTTGTTGGGGCACTTTCAGATTATACAGAAGTCTGGTAAACGAATCTCCACTGCCGAGATAAAGATATAGGCATTTTAAAGATCATTAAGACATGGGCACGATCTTCTAGAATGGGATTCAGAAATATTTTGCAGATGAGTGCACAAGAGCTTGAAATACTTCTAAGGCTGTTGAGGGGACAAAATCGTTCATGACTCACCCAACCAAGCCTCCTCCACTAAGAAAGCTAGACGAGATGTAAATCTAGAATAGTTAGCATCAGGAATCGAAAATATTCGTAGTAAAATGATACAGCTGTATGAAAATGGACTCCAGGTTGTTAATCGAGAGAGTATCACTATTCTACATCCAGAAGGTACTGGTAGCAATTATTCCAAATGTGAAGTCCATTAAACAATTCCAGAATCGAATACTTTTAATAGATATACATACAGCCAAAGAGAGAGCACGCAAAAAACATGTCACATGTTAGGAGAACACACAGTTGTTGTTGAATTACACGTTGCACTTAATACCTGTATAAGTCTCGTTGCATTTTGAATATCCAAGCGAGGGAATTATGGTATAAATGGTCTAATGCAAGAAAGACGAAGTGAAAAATATGATGAAATGAGTAAACTGTGGACATAAGAAAGCTGTCATCTTTATAGTAGTGTTTTGATCAGCTTCCTTGCCAGAGTACATTAGATAAACTTTTTCCATCTGAAAGTGACAATACAGACTGCAGATCCCTTGCGGTGTTCAAACACTTGCACATAAGGAAAATCTACGTGTGCTGATTTGTGGTAAAATGACCCACGAAGTAGGAATCGTATGTAAGGCACTCCAGTCAGTGCGAATGGCTCCAGAAGTTACGTTGCTTGAAGTCGTGGCTGTTTAGAACGCTTGAATTTAAGGAACGAGCAAGAATCATCAACAGAATGTCTTATAATGAGCACTATAATTTTATTTTTCACTAAAACCCCTCATTTTATCTACATCATTCGCATTCATAGTGGAAAATTCTATAATAAAAACTGATGCAGTTACAAAGAGACAAACTAGTGACAGAAGTGTATAAACTTGTTCCTTTCAGTGCACTTGTAATATCTTTGTTTCCACTCCAGTAGTTACTAGATCTGGCGTGGCACCCTCTGAGAACACAAGAAACCTGCCCGCAACAACGCAGTATACAACCATGAAACTTCTACAGACAGTTTACCATGGTGTGTAACGTAAGAAGGAAATCGGTAAACTAATGTCGAGAAAAAGAGAAACGAATGACTCAAGTCCGATGACGATATTTTACTAATGCCGTAATATGAGCACGTGGAATGTTCCTCTGCAGATCTAACTGAGTGTGAAGTCTGTCTGAAGAATCCGAACAATCCCTGCTCAGAGTCCTCGAAGGTTGTTCACATACTGCCGCAAAAGCAGTGTAAGGAGAAAGAAGTGAAAAACCTCATCAGTAAACGTCTCCCATACACTGTCGTATCAAAAGTATCCGGAAACATATTAGTGAACATTAATGTGGTGTGTGTGCACTCCTTGCCTTTATGATGACTTGAGCTTTGCTGGGGACACATTCAAAGATGTGTCTGAACATGTGTGGAACAATTCCAGCCCATTCTTTCTCAAGAGCCGAGAGCAGAGAGGGCTGCGATGTTGGACGCTCCGATCTGGAGCGAAGTCGAAATTCTAACGCATCCCGAAAATGTTCCATTAGCTTCAGGTTGGTATTCTGGGGAGGCCAGTCCACTTCAGGAATGGTTTACCCACAAACCACTGTATCACAGACGCTACTTTGTGACAGGGTGCATTGTCATGCTGACACAAGCAGTCACCGTTACCAAAGTGTTCATTCCGTAGAATGTGTTCGTATCATTCAACATTTGCGTTTTCTTTAGCCGAATTAGGGAACCACACACTAACAACGAAAGAAGCCCCCCCCTCTCCCCCCTCTCCTGTAAAACCATCTCCCCTGTACCTCACTGTTGGCATTAAACATGACTGCAGGTGACTTTCTCCAGACATTCACCACATCCAGGCTTTCCCATCGGATTTCCACATCACTCCGTATCACTCATTTCCAATCATCCACTTTCCAGTGGACTCGCTCTTTACACAACCTGAAGCGTCGCTTAGCACTGACTACAAAAATATGTGGTTTATGACTACCTGTTCGACCATTATGCGCCATTCTTTTTGGCTTCGTACGCACAGTTACTTTGTTATCTGGACACGTGGTAGCACTTTGTAACTCATAAATGATTCCTTTCGCTGATTTCATCCCATTTTATAGTCTGTCTGTTGATTTATCTGAGCTTGTTCCTTCACGTTTCAACTTCATCATCACATCACCAACGTCTAGAAGCGTTAACATGCCCCTGCTGAATTTGGTAGTCAGGTGACACCCACTGAATATCCGCGTTCGAAGCCACAGAGCTCTCCTGACCGACCCATTCTGCTATTACTACTTCTTTACTGACAATGCAACATTCCCAGCTTTTTTTGTACTGGCGGGTCTGCCTGTATGACACCTACTGGTCAATTCCACGTTACATAGGATACCTTTGATCAGATAGTGAACTTCAGTGGAACGTCAATAGAGTCAGGATTCATCTGGAGGAATAAAACCTCCTGGCACAGATGGGACCATTGTGTTTGTGTAAGGTTATAGCCTACATAGAAAGGACGATCTTGGTGGAGAGGGGGCCAAAATTTGTTTGGCAATAGTTGCTGATGAAGAGTAACACGCTTCGACGCTCCTGCAACGCACCAGTTTGCAAACAGTTGCTGCATTAGCGCACATGCGACATAGGATGACTGTTAGTCCCTACACTTGACCCCTAATGGAGCTCTTGACAACGAGGTTCTCAACAATCTCATCACAGAACTCTCTCGACCATTACTCGTTTAATAAGACTTCAATATTCACCAAATGCTGTGGGGCTGCTTCACCAGTGCCCCTGGGTCGAACTGTTGAGACACGATTGCTGTCACAAGATCCACTTCATTTAAACATGGGACAAAACACACCGTACAGCACTATCACAAGGCCGTTTTAAAACCACCGATCTATCCTTATCTCCTCCAGCCCTCATACGCATTTCTCTGTGGGAAGTAGCTGATTGCCATAATACATGTACCAAACAGAGAAGCGCGTGAAAGACTGCAGCCTAGATGGCTGATCGGCAGTGTTAACTAAGTGCTCTACAGCCAAATGGCTGTATTTGAATATACTGACAGTATCCAAAATTGAGTGGATTATATCACAAAACGCTCCACCCTGTCACTGATGAGAATCTTTCGGATGGTGAGCACAGTTAGCCGTCTTATTATTAGCTTGAGCAAAAGGAGATAGTGGTAGAAGTTTGTGAGCTTCATCAGCTGTTACATTAAATCATCCCATCTATGGTCATCAGGGAGATCTGGGAGGTGCCCGGTGTTGGTGTTATGAATAATAGGGATCTTTGGTGTGACGTCGTAAGTGCGTGACTGCGTGTGAGATCGCTCTCTAAGTTTTCATCTATTTTTAGGTTGCAGATATATATTTTAACGGTTTTTGTGATAATATTTACTATATAAGTGACTTATTAGTGGTTTCTTCATTCACCTCTGCCTTTCTTGTGTTGTGACCTGATATTTGTGAGTGTTTCGTATCGAGCAACTTAACTTCTTACCCGTGTTTACATTCCGCGCTGACCAGTTGCAGCTGTAACGGCGCATCGAAAGCTAAGTACTAATTAATTGTTTGTGTATAGTAGTTTATTTAGGAACTTTAGTAGTCTTCAACCGGTGTTCTTGGTGTTTTCCGGTGAAATAACTTCAGAAGAAATTTTTGCGAACTGCTTTCAGTTTCGTTACTGTCATTAGACGTTTGATTTTCTTTCTGTGTTAGTATTTTGTTATATTCTCATTTGTTGTTGATTAATATTGTCAATAATAGTAGTTACTTTCCTTGTAGAGCAAGTTTGTGATTATTGTAGTCAGTTTTTAACATCTTCTTATTGTAGTAACGGAACTTAGATAATGTTGTTTTCTTGTTTCAATAACTGTAAAATTTTACCATGAGTGAGAAGTGTGGGCTTTGCCGTAGGTTCGTGAGTAGTGGATTGCGGTGTGAGACTTGTTCGAAGTATTTTCACTGGGGGGGAATGCAGTGGGGAAGCCAGTGGGCATTCTGGTGAGATCCTCGCCTGGAACTGCAGGTTATGTAGCAAGAGCAAGTTGATAGAGGAGCAGGAGCGTAAGATCTGTGCCTTTCAGGTGCAGTTGAAAAACGCACAGGAGGAGCTAGATAGGATGAGGAGGGAGAAGGGGGTTGGGGAATGGGAGCTGGCTGTTGGCAAGAGATCTGCTAGGAGAAGGAGATTTTCAGATAGTTTTACTATCGGTGTTTGTAATAGATATGACCAACTGTCAGAGTCTAGTGGAGAGGAATCTCTAGTAGCTGTAGATGTAGGAAGTATGCAGCAGACCTCAGCAGTTACGGTGGCTAGGACAGTTGCAAAGTCTAAGAGAAAGAAGAAGGTTCTGCTGTTAGGTAGTTCTCATGGAAGAGGTGTAGGCCAGCAGTTGCAGGAAGTTTTGTGGAGTGAGTACCAGGTCACCAGCAATGTGAAGCCTAATGCAGGATTGGCTCAGGAGACTTTTAACATAGGGGGGTTATGTAGGGATTTTACAAAAGAGGATCAGGTAGTGATTGTGGGTGGGGCTGGTAATAGTATTGATAGGAATGGGGAGTATGACATAGATGGTGACATGGAAAAGATAGCCACTCAGACTGGCAACACGAATGTGCATTTCGTGGAACTGTTTCAGCGTCACGATCGGCCTCATCTTAATACAGCCGTCAGGCGTAATAACATGAGACTTGGGGGTGCGCTAATGACAGAAGGCATGAGTCACATTTCAGTGGTGTCGGTGGAGTCTATTAGCAGGACGGGTTTCACTAGACATGGCCTGCACCTCGACAGGTATGGAAAGGGGAGGTTGGCAAAGCTTATAGGTGACAGCATAGGTGGGGTTGGTGGGATCACTCATGGGAAAATTCCGGTAGTTGTGGGTGTTAGAGCTGTACCTTTTTTAGATTGAAGTCAGCTGACAGGTATTCCTGCTTGAGGGAAGTCTCTCTAACAAAGAAACCACTTTCGACAAAGCTTAGGTATCCGATTAATGAGGGAATTAGTATATTTCATCAAAACATACAAGGCATTAGAGATAAAGTTAGTGAACTGCTTATAGATGGTGACTCTGATATTATTGGTATATCTGAACACTTCTTAAATAAGGAGATAATTCAGAGGCTTCCTTTACCGGGATACAGGTTGGCTGGCAGCTTTTCTAGGAGCTCTTTGCGGTGTGGGTGAGTAGCCATGTATGTGAAAAACGGTATCCCATTTGAGTCAATTGATGTTTCAAAGTACTGCACTGAAAAGGTGTTTGAATGTTGTGCAGGTGTGGTTAAATTTAGTGGAGCTAAACTTCTTACTGTTGTTATTTATAGATCCCCAGACTCCGATTTCACAATATTTTTGCTAAAGCTAGAGGAGGTTCTTGGTTCACTTTATAGGAAATACAAAAGGCTAGTTATATGTGGTGACTTCAATATAAATTGTATAAGTGATTGTGCAAGGAAAAGGATGCTGGTAGACCTCCTTAATTCATACAATCTTATGCAAACCGTATTCTTTCCAACGAGAGTGCAAGGGAACAGTAGAACAACCATAGACAAAATTTTTGTTCATTCGTCATTACTAGAAGGGCATTCTGTTAGCAAAATGGTGAATGGCCTTTCAGATCATGATGCACAAATTTTAAGTCTAAAAGATTTTTGTGCTGCAACACATGTTAAATATAGTTACCAACTTTTTAGGAAAGCTGATACAGTTGCTGTAGAGACTTTTGTAAACCTTATCAAGGAACAAGAGTGGCAAGATGTTTATAGTGCTGATAGAGTAGACGATAAATATAATGCTTTCCTCAAGACTTTTATCGTGCTCTTTGGAAGTTGCTTTCCGTTAGAACGTTCAAAACAGGGTACTAGCACAAACAGGCAGCCTGGGTGGTTGACTAAAAGTATAAGAATATCTTGTAGAACAAAGTGGCAATTATATCAAAACGTTAGAAACAGTCACAATCTAAATGCAATAGCCCATTACAAACAGTATTGTAAGGTGCTTAAAAAAGTTATTAGGAAGGCAAAAAGTATGTGGTATGCAGATAGAATAGCTAAGTCTCAGGATAAAATTAAAACCATATGGTCAGTCGTAAAGGAAGTGGCTGGTCTGCAGAGACAGGTCGAGGATATAGAATCAGTGCGTAGTGGGAATGTCCGTGTTACTGATAAGTCGCATATATGTACAGTATTTAATAATCACTTTTTAAATATAGCATGTGAACTAAGTAGAAACCTAGTCCCAACAGGGAATCATGTAGCGCTCGTAGAAAAACGCGTTCCGAGACTGTTACCTGAAATGCTCCTCCATGATACTGACAAGAGGGAGATTGAGTTAATAATTAAATCACTAAAGACCAAGAACTCTCATGGATATGACGGGGTATCTAGCAGAATACTGAAGTATTGTTCCATGTATGTTAGCCCAGTACTTAGTCATATCTGTAACTTTTCCTTTAGGAGTGGTCGGTTTCCTGACCGATTAAAGTACTCGGTAGTGAAGCCACTTTATAAAAAGGGAGACAGGGATAATGTTGATAATTATAGACCTATTTCTATGCCATCGGTGTTTGCTAAAGTTATCGAGAGGGTTGTATATACAAGGTTACTGCAGCATTTAAATTCACATAATTTGCTGTCAAATGTACAGTTTGGTTTTAGAAATGGCTTAACAACGGAAAATGCTATAGTCTCTTTTCTCTGTGAGGTTTTGGACGGATTAAATAAAAGGTTGCGAACGTTAGGTGTTTTCTTTGATTTAACGAAGGCTTTTGACTGTGTTGACCACAAAATATTACTGCAGAAGTTGGAACATTATGGAATAAGGGGAGTAGCTTACAATTGGTTCGCCTCTTACTTTAAGAACAGAAAGCAGAAGGTAATTCTCCGCAATTTGGGAGTCGTAATGATGTTCAGTCCCAATGGGGCACTGTTAAATGGGGCGTTCCCCAAGGATCGGTGCTGGGGCCACTGCTGTTTCTTATTTATATAAATGATATGCCTTCTAGTATTACAGGTGATTCAAAAATATTTCTGTTTGCTGATGACACCAGCTTGGTAGTGAAGGATCTTGTGTGTAATATTGAAACATTATCAAATAATGTAGTTCATGAAATAAGTTCGTGGCTTGTAGAAAATAATTTGATGCTAAATCACAGTAAGACTCAGTTTTTACAGTTTCTAACTCACAATTCAACAAGAACTGATATTTTAATCAGACAGAATGGGCATGTTATAAGCGAGACGGAACAGTTCAAGTTCCTAGGCGTACGGATAGATAGTAAGCTGTTGTGGAAAGCCCATGTTCAGGATCTTGTTCAGAAGATATGCCGCATTATTTACTAAATGCCGCTTTATTTACCATTAGAACAGTATCTGAAATAAGTGACATTTCAACACGAAAAGTAGTCTACTTCGCATATTTTCATACGCTTATGTCATTTGGTATTATTTTTTGGGGTAATTCTTCTGATTCAAAAAGGGTTTTTTGGCTCAAAAACGGGCTGTTCGAGCTATGTGTGGTGTAAGTTCGAAAACCTCTTGTCGACCCCTATTCAATAGTCTGGGAATTTTGACATTGTCCTCACAGTATATATTTTCTTTAATGTCGTTTGTTGTTAGCAATATTAGCTTATTCCCAAGAGTTAGCAGCTTTCACTCAGTTAATACTAGGCAGAAATCAAATCTGCATGTGGAATGCACTTCCTTGACTCTTGTGCAGAATGAAGTGCAATATTCTGCTGCATCCATTTTCAATAAGCTACCACAAGAACTCAGAAATCTTCGCAGTAGCCCAAACGCTTTTAAGTCTAAACTGAAGAGTTTCCTCATGGTTCACTCCTTCTATTCTGTCGAGGAGCTCCTGGAAGAGCTAAAAAATTAAGCAAATTCCAGTGTTACATTCTTGTTTTTCTTTATTTAAACTAACGACGTGTCGCCTGAATATGTTTTTTTTATATTTCATTTTATCTGTTTCTACAATCTACAACTGAATATGTTTCTTATATTTCATTTTATCTGTTTCTACAATCGTGTTGTAATTTCATGTATTGACTCGTTCCATGACCATGGAGACTTCTCCTTAATGTGGTCCCACGGAACAAAAAAAAAAAAAAAAAATAGTCTTCCGACCAGCAGGAGAGACATTGTACAGACCACGGTGGACAGCTTTGCTCATATCATCACCACAGTATGCCTACTTCAGGCTTTCCGTCATTGGCGAATACTTATTGTGAGGAACAGTTGAGACTTTGGTACCACTAATGATATCTATATCTACCTCCTCTCTATTTGGCAGTTGTAGTTAGCTCTGACTGCAGCCAGTGTTACGGCACGTTCAAGAACCACACTGGGATTGCTAAGGAAATCATCGACTTTCTAACCTAATTGTCGAAAATGGAAAATATCTGACTTCTAGAAAGAAGTTATTTTAAATCTAAGGGCCGTAAATGATAAAAAAAAAGCCGTCGTAGTGTTGGCCGCACCACTAGCCTGGGAAAGCCATTCAAGCAGGTAGTCAACTGCCACCTTGGCATGATATCAGAACCCAAGCAACTCGTTAGTCGTTTTCAATGCGGGTTAAGGTGTTACCATTCCATCAGTGATAACCTAACTTTCATCGAGGCGGTTTTACAATAGGGTTACCTAAGAAGACATCACATAAGATGACTTTTTTCGACCTTCGGAAAACCAGTGATACTGTATGGTGACGTAATATCCACACTATTTTATCAGATCATTTTCACAACAGCGCGGTGTCCTTCAAGGTAAGACTTTAAGTGTGGCCATTTTTTAATACCTATAGATATCTGGCTTGTTAAGATAAGGAGTGAAGAGGTACTTCGCAGAATCGGCAAAAGAAAGAACGTAGGGACAACGATGATAAGAGGACGAAGCAGGATGAAAGGACATGTGTTAAGACATTAGAGAATAGCTTCCATGGTACTAGAGGAAGCTGTATAGCATAAAAAATTGGGGGAGACAGAAACTGGAATACACCCATCATCCAAACATTCTGCGAAATACGAATGAAGGGAAACAGGCAGATGACCTGTTCCCAGATTTCCTGAGAGCGTCTCACACGTTGCTTCTCTGAAGACTATTAACGAAGGTGCGAGCATACGGAATAGGTTCCCAAATAGGTTCCCAGACATGTGTGTGGCTCGAAGACGAAGCCCCCTTAAGTAACAAAACTCATATATAATGCTCGGAAAGTTGTGGTTGTGAATTATGAATTATTTATGAATAAAGGAGACGACTCACTGCAAGGCAGAAGCGCTGTGTCGTCGATAGGTACACAAAAAAAAGTACAGAGCTAGCCAAGGTCTGCACCATTTGTTTGTGTACCTACTGACGAAACAGCGCTTCTCACTTTCGGTGAGAACCCATGTATATATCCAGATTTTATTGACAGATGTCCATCGAATTACATATCCTCAATACAATCGCCTCGTATTTCGATCTTCTTCCACCACAGAGATCGAATGCGTCGTATACTGCCAGAGCATTCGTCTCTGTCGATGTCTTGCAGGGATCGCCCTACGGCACGGATGATGTCTTTTCTTGTGTTGTAGCGCATTCCAGGAAGAGATTACTTCATTTTGGTGAGCAAGTCGTAATCACACGGACTTTTATCGGGTGAACACGGAGGCTGTTCCAGTATCCCCCACCCTCACGTACGCAGTGGCTCCTCACCGATTTCGCCGTGTGGCATCATGCATTGTCATAATGGATGATGAGATGCAGTGGCAGAAGGAAACATTGTTGATCCCTGTTACGACGTGCCACTTCAGACTTGATCCCTGTTTCCTAATCACACGTTTATGGCGCGTGAACTGGCCTCCCACAATTTCAGGCAGTACATATACGTAGCAACTGACACATACACAGTGGTCGCCGCTCACTGCTTTACTGCGCTCTGACTGTAGGGTACGGGAAAGTGTCGTTGTTGTTTTGCTGTAAGAAGATACAGATTGATTTAGATTTTCTGGTTGTTATGATTAATGGAAGCTTGCTCTAAATGTAGAAAAACGTAAGTTAATCAGGAAAAAGTGGCCCTTTAATATTCGAATGCAATATTAATTGCGGGCAGTTTGACACAGTCACTACGATTAAATACCTAGACGTAAAGGTGGAAAGAGATATGAAATGGAATGAGCACGTTAGGTTGTTAGTAGGGAAAGTGGCATGTTCGAGTAACAAACGATATTACGGGGAAGTTTCGTTAACTTAAACGAGAATTCCTAGACGGAAGACGACATTGTTCTCACGAGACACTATAGAGAAAACTTAGAGAACTGGCATTTGCGGCTGACTGCAGACTGGTTCTACTGCCGTCAACGTACATTTCACGTAAGGAAGAAAAGATAAGAGAAATTACAGCTTGCACGGAGGCGTGTAGGTACTCGTTTCTCCCTTGCTTAATTTGCGAGTGAAACAGGAAAGGGAATAGGTTGTACTGGTACAATTTACCCTCCGCCACGCACCGCATGGTAGCTTGCGGAGTATGTATGTAGATGTAATTGTAGATGAAATAACTGAAGATGTAAAATATAAGTGCTACTCTGGGATGAAGAACTTGGCACTGGAGAGGAATCTGGTCTGTATCAAACCAGTCAGCAGCCGTAATTGAGGACGACTTACCAGTTTTTAGCTCATATTCCAATAATGCAATAAACACACGACAGCTGCACATGAATGGGTGTTAAGAACGGGTTTTGAGTTTTCGTCAGAAAAATCTCTCTGTGCTGTTTTCCATCTCGTCGTGCTTTTAGTCTTGCAGTACTTCAGTTAGGGAACAGAATTTAGAAATTTTGAGTCTGTCTTTCTCCACGCGTGAGGCTTCTGAGGAATCGATCCCATAAAGCTATTTATATTTTAAAATACGAAGCGCAGCAGGTACGGGGAGCAGGCTGAGCTGATCTTCTCCAGTTACATGCAGCTTTCGTTTCGTCCGCGCTTGATTATGGCTGTGCAGTGTACGGCTCCGCTAGGTTATTACGGTTGGTTTTGGATATGGAATTGTATAAAATTCACCGTAAGGGAATTACATTGGTCACAGAAGCGTTTAACAAAACCTCCATACGCAGTCTTTGCGCTGAAGCTGACAAGGCAATATTTCCTATCAGGAGCAACTACTCTTGGCGTGAAAAGACTATAAAATGAATTCCGTACCCAATGAATTTTGTACCCCGGGCTTCAGTATACCATACTATTATACACCCTCGCATGGAGCGACTTAACAACCGTCCACGACCGATAAGGTCCATCCATGGATAGAGAAATATTATAGAGTTGTGTGTGGCAAACGTTAGTGTTTTACACCAAGTGAAGATTAACTCACCACGTTGGCTTCTTCAGGGGCGTAGGATTGGTGTAAATGTTACTAATTTTAGAAAAGGAATAAGTCCGAATGTAATTTGTAGACGTTTTTACAGTATTTTATATGATTACTCCAATTATGAGAGCGTGTATACAGAGGGATCGAAACATGTGGAATCTCATGTCAGATGAACAGTTTCGCCTGAAAGTGTCTTCAGGATTCATCTATATGATATGTTTATGATGTACAATGCTGAGTTGTATGCTATTCTTGAAGCACTAAAGGTGATGAGTCGACATCAAGGAATGACGTTCTCGTCTACTCTCATTCCATTCATGCTCTTCGGGAACATCAGAAGATGTATCCAGAGGACAAAATTACACAGGATGTACAGGACACTCTTCTCTTGCTACAAAAGCATTGGAAGGAGCTGATACTGTGCTGAGTATGGGGGCACACTGAAATAAAGGAAAATGAACAAGCTGATATAGTAGACAAGGAGGCCTTTAGGGGTGACAGAGTAGAACAATGTGGAATTTCCCTACATGCTGTAAACTCGCTGTTGAGGAAGACTGGCTGGAGAACGTACTGCAGACCGTGAATCCACTACCCAAACGTGAAGTTCACCCTTCCACTCACAAAGAATGTGGAAGTCCTCCCAAGCTGTCTCAGTATAGAATGCGGCCCCTTACGTACCGCTTTCTGCTCTGGTGGAAGGGCCCAAGCGTTTGTAGAGCCTGTGACTTAAACACTTCGGTTCATAACATTTTAATGGAGTGTATTTTAATTTCTGACGAGGGGGCAGCAGACATTTAACTTGGGTCCTGATTTCTATGGTTGGCTCATCCATTTTTAGTACAGTGATAAGCAACAATGATTTCTGTTGCACTATTTTTCATCTTTCATTCCGTTACTTATCTTTTAACCAAAAGTTTTAAACTGAAGTTGGACTGATGAGTATTTAGCTGCTAGTTTTTTGAGATCAAATGTTTGGTAATTTTTGTTGAAATTTTATTGTTTAATCTACTTTAAACACACTCATCTCATTTTAAACACGCAGACCATCTAAAGTGAAAGCAGTCGTTACTTGAATGAAACATATCGTCTTCATTCTCATCTCCATATTTTTCATCTATTTGTGTAGAAAACAAATATGTATATGAGTGATCTATATAATTTTACTAATATTGTTAATCAGCTCCCAGACGCCGTTGGATAAGCGGCAGCCAGCAGAAAGTCGTATACTCCTAGCTCACTTACTTGTTACATAGTTTAATTCTTAATTTCGTTGCGTGTTTTTGGTACTTGCATTGTTTAATTCATAAACTTCGGGCGTATTATAGTATTTGAGAGTTGTAGCATCGCGTTTTAATACCTGAATAGTGTAAAATCGCGTAGTCTCCTTCCTCCGCCGAGCAGTGTGTCAGCAGCGCGCAAGTAGCAGCATTACTGCATTTACTAGGCAATCTTGTATTTTAATAACCGTTTAAATTTTGTGTCGATTTGTTTGTGCTCTCTGTAGATTAGTTCAGACGTTCTTTGCACAACAGTTTTTAGCATGGATAGGGACTGCAACTGCTGTGTTCGGATGCAGGCTGAGTTGGCATCCCTTCGCTCCCAGCTTCAGGCAGTGTTGGTTTCGGTCACACAGCTTGAGGCTGTTGCCAATGGGCATCACTGTGGGGGTCCGGATGGAGGTTTGTCGGGGACGGCCAGCTCGTCCCACGCATCCCCCGATCGAGCTACGACTGTGGCTGCCCAGGATACTGCCTACATTGAGGCTGATCCCTCACATGTGGTAGAGTGGGAGGTCGTCTCGAGGTGTGGCAGGGGGCGAAAGACATTCCGGAGGGCTGAACGGAAGGCCTCTCCAGTTTGTCTGACGAACCGGTTTCAGGCTCTGTCTCAGGCTGATACTGATCTTCGGCCGGACACGGCTGCTTGTCCTGTTCCAGAGGTTGCCCCTCAGTCTGCAAGATCCGGGCGGTCGCAGAGGGTGGGCTTACTGGTAGTTGGGAGCTCCAACGTTAGGCGCGTAATGGGGCCCCTTAGGGATATGGCAGCAAGAGAGGGGAAGAAAACCAATGTGCACTCCGTGTGCATACCGGGGGGAGTCATTCCAGATGTGGAAAGGGTCCTTCCGGATGCCATGAAGGGTACAGGGTGCACCCATCTGCAGGTGGTCGCTCATGTCGGCACCAATGATGTGTGTCGCTATGGATCGGAGGAAATCCTCTCTGGCTTCCGGCGGCTATCTGATTTGGTGAAGACTGCCAGTCTCGCTAGCGGGATGAAAGCAGAGCTCACCATCTGCAGCATCGTCGACAGGACTGACTGCGGACCTTTGGTACAGAGCCGAGTGGAGGGTCTGAATCAGAGGCTGAGACGGTTCTGCGACCGTGTGAGCTGCAGATTCCTCGACTTGCTCCATAGGGTGGTGGGGTTTCGGGTTCCGCTGGATAGGTCAGGAGTTCACTACACGCAGCAAACGGCTACACGGGTAACAGGGGTTGTGTGGCGTGGACTGGGCGTTTTTTCGGTTAGATGGCCTCGGGCAAGTACAGAAAGGGCTACAGCCTCAAAGGGTGCGGGGCAAAGTCAGGACAGGCGGGGACCAAGCAGCAATCGGTATTGTAATTGTAAAGTGTCGAAGCTGCATTGGTAAAGTACCGGAACTTCAAGCGCTGATAGAAAGCACCGAAGCTGAAATCGTTATAGGTACAGAAAGCTGGCTGAAGCCAGAGGTGAATTCTGCCGAAATTTTTACAAAAGCACAGAGGGTGTTTAGAAAGGATAGATTGCATGCAACCGGTGGTAGCATGTTTGTCGCTGTTAGTAGTAGTTATCCTGTAGTGAAGTAGAAGTGGATAGTTCCTGTGAATTATTATGGGTGGAGGTTACACTCAACAACCGAGCTAGGTTAATAATTGGCTCCTTTTACCGACCTCCCTACTCAGCAGCATTAGTGGCAGAACAACTTGATAGAAAATTTGGAATACATTTCACATAAATTTTCTCAGCATGTTATAGTCTTAGGTGGAGATTTCAATTTACCAGATATAGACTGGGACACTCAGATGTTTAGGACGGGTGGTAGGGACAGAGCATCGAGTGACATTATACTGAGTGCACAGTCCGAAAATTACCTCGAGCAATTAAACAGAGAACCGACTCGTGGAGATAACATCTTGGACCTGCTGATAACAAACAGACCCGAACTTTTCGACTCTGTAAGTGCAGAACAGGGAATCAGTGATCATAAGGCCGTTGCAGCACCCCTGAATATGGAAGTTAATAGGAATATAAAAAAAGGGAGGAAGGTTTATCTGTTTAGCAAGAGTAATAGAAGGCAGATTTCAGACTACCTAAGTCCGCAGCTTGTGGTCGTGCGGTAGCGTTCTCGCTTCCCACGCCCGGGTTCCCGGGTTCGATTCCCGGCGGGGTCCGGGATTTTCTCTGCCTCGTGATGACTGGGTGTTGTGTGATGTCCTTAGGTTAGTTAGGT
The DNA here is from genome assembly GCF_021461385.2 of Schistocerca piceifrons. Lineage (NCBI taxonomy): Eukaryota > Metazoa > Arthropoda > Insecta > Orthoptera > Acrididae > Schistocerca > Schistocerca piceifrons. Next base: position 333,878,550 of record NC_060149.1, read on the forward strand.
TTAAGTAGTTCTAAGTTCTAGGGGACTGATGACCATGGATGTTAAGTCCCATAGTGCTCAGAGCCATTTTTTTTTCAGACTACCTAACAGATCAAAACGAAAATTTCTGTTCCGACACTGACAATGTTGAGTGTTTATCGAAAAAGTTTAAGGCAATCGTAAAATGCGTTTTAGACAGGTACGTGCCGAGTAAAACTGTGAGGGACGGCCGGCCAAAGTGGCCGTGCGGTTAAAGGCGCTGTAGTCTGGAACCGCAAGACCGCTACGGTCGCAGGTTCGAATCCTGCCTCGGGCATGGATGTTTGTGATGTCCTTAGGTTAGTTAGGTTTAACTAGTTCTAAGTTCTAGGGGACTAATGACCTCAGCAGTTGAGTCCCATAGTGCTCAGAGCCATTGTGAGGGACGGGAAGAACCCACCGTGGTTCAACAACAAAGTTAGGAAACTACTGCGAAAGCAAAGAGAGCTTCACTCCAAGTTTAAACGCAGCCAAAACCCCTCAGACAAACAGAAGTTAAACGATGTCAAAGTTAGCGTAAGGAGGGCTATGCGTGAAGCGTTCAGTGAATTCGAAAGTAAAATTCTATGTACCGACTTGACAGAAAATCCTAGGAAGTCCTGGTCTTACGCTAAATCAGTAAGTGGCTCGAAACAGCATATCCAGACACTCCGGGATGATGATGGCATTGAAACAGAGGATGACACGCGTAAAGCTGAAATACTAAACACCTTTTTCCAAAGCTGTTTCACAGAGTAAGACCGCACTGCAGTTCCTTCTCTAAATCCTCGCACAAACGAAAAAATGGCTGACATCGAAATAAGTGTCCAAGGAATAGAAAAGCAACTGGAGTCACTCAACAGAGGAGAGTCCACTGGACCTGACGGGATACCAATTCGATTCTACACAGAGTACGCGAAAGAACGGGCCCCCCTTCTAACAGCCGTGTACCGCAAGTCTCTAGAGGAACGGAAGGTTCCAAATGATTGGAAAAGAGCCAGGTAGTCCCAGTCTTCAAGAAGGGTCGTCGAGCAGATGCGCAAAACTATAGACCTATATCTCTGACGTCCATCTGTTGTAGAATTTTGGAACATGTTTTTTGCTCGCGTATCATGTCGTTTTTGTAAACTCAGAATCTACTCTGTAGGAATCAACATGGATTCCGGAAACAACGATCGTGTGAGACCCAACTCGCTTTATTTGTTCATGAGACCCAGAAAATATTAGATACAGGCTCCCAGGTACATGCCATTTTCCTTGGCTTCCGGAAGGCGTTCGATGCAGTTCCGCACTGTCGCCTGATAAACAGAGTAAGAGCCTACGTAATATCAGACCAGCTGTGTGGCTGGATTGAAGAGTTTTTAGCAAACAGAACACAGCATGTTGTTCTCAATGGAGAGACGTCTACAGACGTTAAAGTAACCTCTGGCGTGCCACAGGGGAGTGTTATGGGACCATTGCTTTTCACAATATATATAAATGACCTAGTAGATAGTGTCGGAAGTTCCATGCGGCTTTTCGCGGATGATGTTGTAGTATACAGAGAAGTTGCAGCATTAGAAAATTGTAGCGAAATGCAGGAAGATCTGCAGCGGATAGGCACTTGGTGCAGGGAGTGGCAACTGACCCTTAACACAGACAAGTGTAATGTATTGCGAATACATAGAAAGAAGGATCCTTTACTGTAAGATTATATGATAGCGGAACAAACTCTGGTAGCAGTTACTTCTGTAAAATATCTGGGAGTATGCGTGCGGAACGATGTGAAGTGGAATGATCATATACAATTAATTGTTGGTAAGGCGGGTGCCAGGTTGAGATTCATTGGGAGAGTCCTTAGAAAATGTAGTCCATCAACAAAGGAGGTGGCTTACGAAACATCGTTCGACCTATACTTGAGTATTGCTCGTCAGTGTGGGATCCGTACCAGATCGCGTTGACGGAGGAGATAGAGAAGATCCAAAGAAGAGCGGCGCGTTTCGTCACAGGGTTATTTGGTAACCGTGATAGCGTTACGGAGATGTTTAGCAAACTCAAGTGGCAGACTCTACAAGAGAGGCGCTCTGCTTCGCGGTGTAGCTTGCTCGCCAGGTTTCGAGAGGGTTCGTTTCTGGATGAGGTATCGAATATATTGCTTCCGCCTACTTATACCTCCCGAGGAGATCACGAATGTAAAATTAGAGAGATTCGAGAGCGGACGAAGGCTTTCAGACAGTCGTTCTTCCCGCAAACCATACGCGACTGGAACAGAAAAAGGAGGTAATGACAGTGGCACGTAAAGTGCCCTCCGCCAAACACCGTTGGGTGGTTTGCGGAGTATAAATGTAGATGTAAATGTAGATGTAGCTTGTGTAGTGTTGTTCATGATTACAAAACCCGTCCCGAAGAATTAGAAGCCAAAGACAAGACAATTTTTATGATTTATACATATATATGTGGGAGTAGTGAAAACCACTAAGAAATGTACGGAAGTTAAAAATATTGTGGAATCTGGTAGAAAAAGGAAAAGTAACATCTGTTTGTAAGAAATGTGTAAACAAAAAGCTAGTACCAAACAAAACTTCAGTATTGAAAGACAGGGTTCTGAATTAATGATGGAGGAGGAACATGTTAAGAAATGTATTACTACTACTATTATTATTATTATTAGTAGTAGTAGTAGTAGTAGTAGTAGTACCAGTTTATTTATCCATGGATCACACTTCGTAGTATAATGTTCATTCATTTCTCAGCACCGATCACTGCACACACTATGCACACGTTTCCTCTTAATCTAACACTACACACACTATTAGCTGACAACACGACCATGGCGACGATGTTTCATTTCCATTTTGTGCACTGTAACTTCCAATTTCCTTGCCTGAAAATTTGTCAGAAACCGTCAGTGATTAGTGATTTGTTGCTCTGGAAAAGTTCTAATAATTTTTCACTACTCACATAACTTAAAGGTTTATGTCTTCCAATTGGATCTGAAATCTGTTTCTCAATACTTTTCAGGCCACGCGAAATGACTATGTACAGAGTTAGTGTGCACCAGAGGTAAAATTAAACCATCATATTGTCTATTAGTCCACAGATGTTAAGTCCCATAGTGCTCAGAGCCATTTTTTTTTTGTCTATTAGTACAGCGCGCTATGTCCCCAGTGAGAACTGGATCGTCTAACTGGTGTACCATATATGTCAACATGTATCGAAAGACCATTTCACTCTTAGATCACGTACGCATTATCACTTTACGATTTTCGGCAATAAAGGTTGGAAAAGTTGCCCGTCACAGCAACATTATTCGAACGTTCGGCCACCAACATGAGTCTCAATATATTGAATATCTGCCACGTAGTGATCATCTGCAGTCAATAGACCAGCTGACGACCATCACTTACAAGTTTTAGGTTGTGACTATCCTAAGGAGAATGCAACGTATCTGCGTGCTGCCTCTCATCAGGTATGTGGGACGACTGTGTCGATTCAGATAGTACGAAACAGTGTTTACACAGTCAGTTTAGTTGCTAGACTCAACTTCCCAGCAGTGTAGAATGTAAAGGAGGAGGACTGGGAAACAGTTGCAATGGAACTCGTAACAATAGCGTCGGATTCTCCTCATCGGCGAGTGCAGGATTTGTCTGACACCTAATGATCGTCGTGGTTGAATGCTGGGGCAGCTAGGTATCAATGGATGTATGAAGCACGTAGATCCACAGGTTCAACAGGAAAATGCGTCATTCACATTTTGCGTCATTATGACATACATGTGTTGCTCGCCTCTCATAGCTATCGACGATAATTTGAGAGTTGTTCAGCATTAAAGCAGGAACTTCTAACATATTGTCCGATCCCACAGTTATAATTTCGGTGACAGTTTTGTCTCTGTAAATAATAATACACAAACACACTCCAACTCCATCGTGGACACAGGTCTCTAGGAGTCAGGAATCAAATGAATGGACTGATCTGCGGAACCTGTTGACATGAACCCGACTGAGCACTCTTGGGGCCAAAAGTTCCAGTATGTCGTAGGAACCCTCCTGACAAACTGGGCTACCTCAGAAGGGCTGCTGTAGAAGAATGGAACAGCATGACAATGAGGATCCAAACATGTTACAATGCACAGGGAGAACAAATATCGCATTGACTGTTATCCAGCATCAGATATTTGTTTCATAGATGGGCACATACGAACAGAATGCCTTTATTTCAGTTACTGTTTTGTTTCTGTCTCATACTAATTTTTTTTTGTTTCACAAGGCTTATTCTTTCATTCCTTATCTTCTTCCATCTAACGCACACACGTTCGCAGACACGCTGGTGGTGATAAACTTTTTTGAGGGTTACATCAAGAAGGAACAAGTAAAAAGGGATTTTTGCAAAATCATACTCGTAATTCTAGATACTAGAGATAGGTATAAATGGAAAGTAAGGTAGCCCAATAACCTGAATCATAAATCCATGGTTAACCCACATTTATAACTTTTGTTGATAAAGAAGTAGAGATTACAGGAAATGAGGATATGAAATATAATCACTAGTGCCACAAGCCGTGGTGATGCATGTAGTGTACCATGGTGAATAGCGTCGCTGGCGGGCATGCTGCGGGTCACTAGTTCAGACTCGTCAAGTCGCAACTATATGTTATTTAGTACTTATCATTTATGAAAAGTTCTTGAGGCATCTTGTCTTTGTAATGGTAGTGTATTCTATAGTACTCCTGATTTGTACGAATACCAGCATCTGGATTATTCCACGTTTGTATAAATAGCTGCACTCTCCGTCTAGGACTTAGGTTGTATTCTGGCTGCACGTTGGTGTCGATAATAAACGAGCTTTCAGTTGTAAGTGTTGTGTTTCATTGATGCCCCTACCTTCACTGTGGCTCGAATTAGGCAAAGTAGAAACCTTCACCTACGTGGACAGGAACCAAAATACAAGCACTACATCGTTCCTAAGATCTTTATATTCAAGCGACTGATGGATTCCAAAACAGTAATAAGTCAGCTGCACGTTATACGTTCTTCAGTGTTTTCTGAAGAAGCTGGTCAGTACTCGACGAAATGGCTGAAAGGATTCGGCAGAGTCGCCAGATGCAATAGGTGGGATGACATGATGTGTCTTGCAAATGTGTACCTGAACTTAGAAGGCACAGCCCAGCAGTGGTTCGAGAACAAAGAAGATAATTTTATATGATGGGATAAATTCCAGGTTGAAATGAAGAAAACTTTTCACGATATGAACTGCAAGTCCGATTAACGGCAAAACAATTGAAAAGAGGTCCAATGTCATAGGGAAAGGACACACTCGTACATACAAAATGTTATGTCCCTACGCCAAATCGTGAATCCGAACACGAAAAAAGCTGACAATATATCACTCTCCATGAAACAAGTAACATACAGTAACTCATATACATAGTTATTCTGGTAAAGGATGTCACAACGACCGAGGAATTCATCAATTGGTGCCAGTGAAACAAAGAAATGCCACAGAGAAGAGTCGCACGAAAGAAGTACGACCGATTGTTGAATGTAATTACTATAGCAGCTGTGGAAGACCACCATGAGCTTGCCTCTCTTATACCTTAGATAGTGAGAGGAGTGATACAGCAGTCCACGGCAGTTAGAAGTGTCGGACCGAGTATACAAAAGATAGAAGCCATAAATGTCGATCCCACACGTCAGGAGGTAGAACAAATGCCGAAGGAGTGTATCAGTCCTTAGCACTAATCGCCGTCGCTAGTCGAACGTGCCATGAAGGAAGGACTCGGCAATCTCGGACTTCCACCGCAACTCTCAAACGAAAACTCAACATTCGACCAACGCTGTTATAAGTAACTTCACCCCCAAGTACAAAGCCCCGCAGAAGAGCAGACATTTGGGGGACAGAGGACAACAAGCCAGTGGACGCTCTGAACGCGTTGTGCGCTGCTGCAGAGGAAGACGAGGTTTAGACTACTAGTCGTCAATCATCACTACAATTCTGTTCACTCCAGTCAACTGAAGGTTATAGTCGACATGCTGCACGAACCTCGCTGCCGTAACCAGGACGAGGCTGCTCTCCATTACCCATCGCCGAATATAGGTACCAGGCGGTCGCTAAGCCGCCAACTTCAGGAAAACTACGAGGGGCGAACATCTATGCAGATGAGGCCGCTGCAGATGCGTATCCTCAGTGGAGGACAGTCACTAAGATGTCAGGAAATCTCACTGACGCCACAATCGACAGCCAGCCTCTACCTTCCTTTTCTGTAATCTCGGACGCTTTTCGTCATGAAGACAATGTTCTGTGACACGAAAGCGACTGTACTGAAAGTCGAAAATGGGAAATATGTGCAATCGACAGGAACATGAATTGCAGGAATATCTATCAATGATAGGCACAGTCCTTCGAATCAATGAGTAATGTAGTCATAATGTTATTCTCAGATAGAACTACCTGTAGGCATCACAGGCTGTTGTCAATGGAGGTCGAGATTGACGAAGGTATTCCAGCATGCAAACATAACAAAGACTGCTCTTGTCGTTTGTTTGCCACTGAACACGTTGTTACCCCGCCATGTTCAATAAGACGAGCTCTAATCGTCAATCGAGAGTGATGTCCATTCTACGTCAAGTATGGGATGCTTTCAAATGCAGGAGGGAGAAAAAGAAAGCAAACGGCCCATGATAAAACAGCGTATCAACACTAGGGATCATACACCATTTAGGCAGCTCTTATAAAGGATGCTGCCGGCTGAACTACGGATAGCCGGCCGCGATGGCCGAGCGGTTCTAGCCACTTCAGTCCGGAACCGCATGACTGCTATGTTCGCAGGTTCGAATCCTGCCTCGGGCACGAATGTGTGTGATGACCTTAGGTTAGTTAGGTTTAAATAGTTCTAAGTTCTATGGGACTGATGACCTCAGATGTTAAGTCCCATAGCGCTCAGAGCCTTTGAACCATTTTGAACTACAGATAATCAGGGAGGAAGTCGAGAAGATAGTGCAAGATCACATTATTGAACCTACAGGGAATCCTTCAACGTCTCCTGTGGGCCTTGTGAAGAAGGACGGCACGTGGTGTTTCTGCCTCGACTGCTTACGCTTGAAGAAAATCGCGGAAAAAGGTGTCTAGCAAAAAAATGAATCAAATGGCTCTGAGCACTATGGGACTTAACATCTGAGGTCATCAGCCCCGTAGAACTTAGAACTACTTATACCAAACTAACCTATCGACATCACACACATACATGCCCGAGGCAGGATTCGAACCTGCGACCGTAGCGGTCGCGCGGTTCCAGACTGTAGCGCCTAGAACCACTCGGCCAGGCCGGCCGGCAAAGATGTCTAGCCCCTGTATTGATGACACCCTAACTTCCTGAAAGGAGTAAAGTATTTCTCAACGATGAATATGCAGGTGGGCTACTGGCAGATCAAGGTTGACGAAACTAATTGCCTTCATAACTCCTGACGACCTAAATGAGTTCAAAGTAATGCTGTTTGAACGACGTAAATGTCGTAGCGGCCCCTTAGCAGTTAGAGGGCCCACACAACAGACAAGCAAGGTGGGCTGCCGACCTCCTTTCAAGAGAACATATTCAAAACATCGCCTGTGAATGTAAACATCAAAAGACTTCCCGCATAAACACGGCACTATTTCGTGGAAAGCCATGTGACAGAGGCCCCCCAATTAGAATTAATGTGACTAAGTGTAGTACTCCGCAGAATCGGTGTTACAAGCACGCCAGCAGAATGAGATCAGCAGTGTGTACGTACAGCTAGGACAGCTCCATCCAATAGCTACGCCGGCTGTAGCCCAGTAGACACTCGCCGTAGTCTTCTGTACAAATTTGTATCTGTTGGGCGTAACGCCAGTTTGGAATTGTGTAACGTGTTACTATTTCTTTTCATTGTGTCGCAACTTTTATCTGGCTTTTGCCACCAAAAGAATTATTGTGTTTCTTGTTGTTCTTCAGTTTGGAAAGTAGTACACTCCAAGAAGGCGTTTTAGTTAAATAAAGTATGTTCAGACTAGATCGTTAGTTCTTTCCTGCCGACCGTAGGACTCAACAATAATCTTCCACCCATCTTAGAACTTATGATGGATTTTCGAAGACATTTGAAAAACACGTAAGCCACCTGTTACACATCTGAAGCGTGTCCAGACTGCAGGTCTCCTCCTGAATCCGAAAAAGTGTGTCTTCATCCACTAAGAAATAAACAGCTTATCCATAAAACTGCAACCAGTCAGTTTTTTTGAATATTTATTGTTCCATTGTGTGATGTGGTGCCAAGTGGCCATCACAATAGAAACAGGCAGATGGATACTAACGAAGAAAAGACACCCATACCGTCGTAGTAAGTACAAAACTAAATTTGGGATCCATATCGACAGATGAACAATACTCATGGCGATGCATTATATCATGTTCCATCTTCTTGTCATAGAACCATAACCCAGCATTATGTCTGAAATAGATATGTAACTTCCGGAAAACCATCTGAAGATGAGTCTGAAAAGTTTAGAAAACCGGTTCATGGACTAACAAACAACTATTTGAAAATGTGACAGGGTTTAGTGTTATATATTTATAAACAAATAAAAATCGTGGGGTACCTAGAGAATGGCAATGAGTCCGTCCCGATTCGAAGGAAATAAGAGCAGTCACAGATTTTCAGACTCGTCAGCGCATTCGTGTTGTGAGAAGCTTCCTCGGAATGTGCACGTACTACCGGGGATTCATAAACAACTTCTGTAACAAGGCATACCCTCGCAAGAACAACTACAGGGGGACGCCAAATTTCCTGGAACGAGGCCTAAGAAACATCTTTTCCTTTCCTTATGGAGGCGCTATCATCAGCGCCAGTTCTAGCATTATGTAACGAGAATGACGAGACAAAACTTTACACTTTCTCAATCGGTTTTGGGATGCTAAGAAGAAGATAGCTTTGCGTCCAGAGCAGGGACGATTGGAGGATAGTGTCCCTAGAAACACAATATTTTTTTCGGTACTTCAGTTTAGTGACTGATTTTAGAGTCACACGAAGTCATGCGCACTAGAGACCACCATAAGCATGTTTCGGTATTTTCTATAGTTTTGTTGTTGTTAGCGTGAAGTTTTGTTTTGCACAGCATTTGTAAATGTGTCGTGTTCTACTCCTTTAAGTTATATATCATGCAAATCTTTAACATAATGCAGCGCTTCAGCAACCGTGAATGGTTCAGACAGTAAGAAATTTAGCCTACAGTGGCAAGGTAAGATTTTTTAGTTTACCTAGGTTTCGATACCAATAAGGGTATCTTCTTCAGAACCTAGAAATTAACCCATACGGACATATATTAAACACTGAAATACATCATCCATCTAATGATTTCATAATAAGGAAAATCGTGATACTTACGAAAATTACAGAGCGAGGTGGTGCAGTGGTTAGACACTGGACTCGCATTCGGGAGGACGACGGTTCAATCCCGCGTCCGGCCATCCTGATTTAGGTTTTCCGTGATTTCCCTAAATCGCTCCAGGCGAATGCCGGGATGGTTACTTTGAAAGGGCACGGCCGACTTCCTTCCCCGTCCTTCCCTAGTCCGATGAGACCGATGACCTCGGTGTCTGGTCTCCTTCCCCAACCCTTACGAAAATTAAATTATTTTGAGGGCCAAACGTTGGCCACGTCACAGAATAAAACTAATGCAGAATAAAGACGCATAATCATAAGATTATATCTGTCAATACTAAAAACAATAAGAAAAAGGTAGACGGAGCTACGCCGGGCCAGGAGTAAGGGTCACACGTAAACAACAAGGAAAATAGGCGTCGCGAGCAGTTCCACGGCGAGGCTCGGCCAGCGGCCCAGTGCATGCGCGAGCGCTAGAGAAAATTTACATTCAAATATTGTAATAAGAGGGTAAAAGCCCACTACAATAACTAATAAATTAGTATGGGAGACACAGGCATAAGAAGCATGAAATATCTTTAACATAAAACAGGCAAATTAAGAAACACCTTTGCAACTGGTGTCATTACCAATATAATACAAAATATGTATGAAGACACAAAGAACAAACGCACTATAATAAAGGGGCAAAGCAGATAGGAAACAGCGGACCGTGGGTCAACTCCACTGGAGTAAAGGTTTAAATCCATCGAAATAATTTGTTTTTTAGTTGCAGCTGACCATTAAGTAAATTTTCTGTATTAATAATAAGATGTTTAAAAAATTGCAATTGTTCAAGGGTGTCTAACATACATCCTTTGAATTCATTATGCAAAAGATCTGCATCTTTTAGAGGCTTGGGACCATGGGCCATTTGAACAAGATGTTCAGAAAATGTAGATCCTCGTGTTCCATCACCACTTCTAGTCGCAGATGGGCCGTGCGGGGTAGCCGTGCGGTCTATGGCGTCTTATCACGGTCCGCGCGACTCCCCCCGTCGGAGGTCAATAAACGACCTACCTTGTAGGATACGTTACCTATAAAGGGAACTGATATGTATTTCGTTGACTGGAAAGGGTGGTAGTCTTCCTTCTTTTTTTGTTTTTGTTTTATTTGTTTGTTAAACAACTGTCTCACTATGCTGGGATTATATCCATTATTCTGTGCGATGTTTTCGAAGGCCTTTAATTCGTTCTGTAAATTGTCTTGCGAAAGCGGAATGGAAAGGGCTCGATGGATACTCGAGTGAAAGAAGGCCATTTTATGGGCCTGAGGATGGGTGGAATCAGCTGGGATGACGTTGTCGGAATAGGTTGCTTTTCGAATAACATTGAAATCTATTTTGTTGCCAATAACGGATAGAGTCAGATAGAGGTAGTCTACGGTCCTATCAGCTGTGTCATTTTCTTGCGTGAAGCTGTTTTTTTCATGGAGGTTATTGAAAGTGGTAAATAACAGATCTAGGTCTTCATGGGAATCTTCAAACACAAACAGCAAGTCATCTACATATCTCGTATAGAAAATTATATTATTTGCCAGGTCCAGATAATTCCGAAAAAAACATCTGCTCCATTGAGTTTGTAAAAATCTGACATGATACCAGCTAACGGGCTGCCCATAGCTAGACCACAGGTTTGCGAATATAATTTATTATTAAAAGAGAAGTAATTGTATTTGAGGGTGGTGCGTAACAGACCCATTAGTTCATCAATCTCAGCGGCAGATAATTTTTTATGGTATCACAAGTTGTTTTCCATGATGTCCATCGGCTACCCAACAGGTAAGTTAGTATACTAACTTGTAATATCAAATGGTACGGGATTTGTGAGGTCAGAACAAGCTAAAGTTTTGATTTTGTTGGCCAGGTCTGTCGAATTTTTGACAGAATAACTTTTTTCAAACATAAAATTCTCTTTCAATTTACAGTGTAGGAAGCTAGCTAATTTGTGATAATCACTATTGGTATTGTCAACGATCGGGCGGATAAGATGGGAACTTTTGTGAACCTTAAACTGGCTTCTCAAAATAGGTGGTTTATAAGGCATTTTTTATGACACTCGCCGATTAACTTTTCGTACTATTAAGACCCGATCTGATCCACTTATATTGGCACGATTCCATTTTCCTCGAAAAGCATTTCTATTTTGCGGATGTCCTCGCTTTTGTAGGCGATAATTAAGAAATTGTCTTTGTCGGCCTTAGTTATCAGTGCTTCGTTGTTTTTAAGCTTAAGTACATCAACGTTTGATGTACAGTAGAAACAGGATTTTTTACAGAGTAATCTTTTTGGATCTTTTGGATTTTACAGGCATCATAAACTATTCCTGTTTGCGCATTTTTTTGCTATTTTAGGGGAATCAAGACCAACTTTGAGGTCGACAATTAAATTTTCTACGCTTTGTGAAGTACATTTTGGTTGCACATTAAACTTGGAACCTTTACATAAAAGCTCGTTCTCAACTTTGGAGAAACAAATATTAGTCCTATTCACTACTCGTTCGCAAAATTGGGGAAGGGCGGCCGCCCCATTACATGTGTTATGAACGCCAGAAGCATCAACACAATTTAATAATTGGTAAGATTGTCTGCGGCGAGTAATGAGTGTGATGGGCAGCGGCAATACGAATGTATGGATCAAATGGCTCTGAGCAATAACTTCTCAGGTCATCAGTCCCCTAGAACTTAGAACTACTTAAACCTAACTAACCTAAGGACATCACACACATCCAGTATTCGAACCTGCGACTGTAGCGGTCGTGCGGTTCCAGACTGAAGCGCCTAGAACCGCTCGGCCACAGTGGCCGGCCAGTCGCACTTTCCTCTGTGCCCTCGGTGGCTCCGGTGGATGGAACGTCTGACATGTAAGCAGGAGATCTCGGGTTCGAGTCCCGATCGTGGTACACATTTTCAACTGTCCCCGTTGATGTATATCAACGCCTGTCGACAGCTTAGGGTCTTGATTTGACTATCACTTCAGCCTTGTTTCCTTGTTGCTTACGTGTGACCCTTATTCCTGGCCCAGTGTAGCTCCGTCTACGTTTCTCTCATTGTTTTAGGTATTGACAGAGAATGATTGTTTGTTGTTGTAGTGGTCTTCAGTCCTTAGCTTAGGGTCTTGATTTGACTATCACTTCAGCCTTGTTTCCTTGTTGCTTACGTGTGACCCTTATTCCTGGCCCAGTGTAGCTCCGTCTACGTTTCTCTCATTGTTTTAGGTATTGACAGATAATGATTGTTTGTTGTTGTAGTGGTCTTCAGTCCTGAGACTGGTTTGATGCAGCTCTCCATGCTACCCTATCCTGTGCAAGCTTCTTCATCTCCCAGTATTTACTGCAACCCACATGCTTCTGAATCTACTTAGTGTATTCATCTCTTGGTCTCCCTCTACGATTTTTACCCTCCACGCTGCCCTCCAATACTAAATTGGTCATCCCTTGATGCCTCAGAACATACTAACTACTAACCGGTCCCTTCTTTTTGTTAAGTTGTGCCACATACTCCTCTTCTCCCCAATTCTATTTAATACTTCATCATTAGTTATACGATCTACCCATCTAATCCTCAGCATTCTTCTGTAGCACCACATTTCGAAAGCTTCTATTCTCTTCTTGTCCAAACTATTTATCGTCCGTGTTGTCTTATATATAATATTTTAAAGCTGTTTGGATTATTCTATTAATTCTTGAGGTACAGTATTTTATGGTGTGTAAATTGACGTATATTTTGCACAGATTATGCAACATCTCGTACCTTGAACTACAAGAAAGTCTTTTACCATAGAACATGCGGCAGTTGCAACTGAACTGAGCTTCTCTAATTTCGTAACAATTTTACCCGTCTTGAAAATGGAAATTTGTGTTAGTTTCAAATAGCTTCTGTGTTGAAATTTAACTTGTAATTGGTTTTTGTTACTACTTATGCTTAACTTGAATTGACATAATTATTAGCGTTGTGTAGTACAGTAATAATGTAACAGGTGTATTGTTAAATACGGTATGGACAAGATTTTCTCGACTGTAACGCTTTTAAATATAAAACCGGCGTTTGTTCGTAGCTACATGACGATGTTGTACCTTGGAATATGTTTTCATATTTGGAAAATTCTTAATTTTCTGGAGTAACTTTCGCAATTTCAGAAAAATACTGCATCACATAGAAAGTGAACTACATCATTTAAAAATGGAACAAGAAGATATATTAAACTTCTATAGTAGGCTAGCTAAGAGCAAAAGTCTAAAACGTGTACTACAGTACCACACTCTCTCCTCGTCTCCTAGTCCGAAGTGCACTACTCTTCAACCGAGAAACGGCGTCTTTCAACGGTTTGGGCCATCAACAAGTTCCGCAGGAAGGAAGGACATTCGAGACGTACCAGAACTCGGATTGTGTCAAAGATGGGAAAGGAAATCGTCTGTGCCTTGTCAAAGGAACCGTCCGGCATTTGCCTGGAGAGATTGAGGAAAATCACGGAAAACCTAAATATAGATCGCCGGACGCGAGTCCAGTGTGCTAACCACTGCGCCATCTCGCTCGGTTACAAGTTCAGGTGGTATTTATTTGGCAAACCATTCATCACTGCAACGAGCCGTCACTGTGGCTGCAGGCTGACTAGCCTGAAGGATCCGTACGGTCGGCTGGTGAGGTGGGACTCTGGGTGCTCAGAAGTACGCCGTCACAATGGTATACAACAACGGACGCAAATACAATGACGCAGACTACCTTTCATGGAGTCCTTTGGCGGAACTTAACAGCCTGGACGAAAAGTGAATCATCGCTGCGAAACTGCATTGCTGCTGAACAGTAGCTTTGAAGGAGGAGAAGCCCACCACAGGGCAATTCCAATTAATTTAAGGAGATATTTATGAGAGGAACTACGGCCTAATGGGGCGGAAATGGTTGCTCGTCATCACAGCTCATCTACGGCCATCTGTTCCGAAATACTTCCGCGACGCTCCGGTACCTGGACATCTGAGAGTTGTGACAACTGTAGAGAGGGTTAGAAGTAGGGATTATTTTTCAGTTCTTTATTGATCCGTCGGACTATATGTGTGCCTCCGTAAGGAATGCCAGCGTCGGAAGCACGTGAAGCAGTTACTTGTGGGGCATCTAAAACTGTAATCGATTTCTTGTACGTGTGTATGTTGGGAAAGGGGGGGGAGAGGGAGGAGGAATGGCAAGGGGTCACCGAATTCTACTGCCGAAACTTCGGAAATTTCAAAATTCCTTTTAGATTACGTTCGAGGCACGGAGCACCGCGTGTGATACTCTAATCTTGAAAACTTTTCCAGCCGAAGGTAGTTTCAGAGGTAATTTCATATTGCTACATCACCACATCACCTACAAGATGACGACTGTCTACCATCAACTTAATAAGATATGCTCTCGAGATCTCTTAATGTCGACCAGAGAGATTAGTTCACAAAGCTGCCCGTCGGGACATTCGTTCACAGCGTTCTTTCTGCTGAACGATCGCGAGACCAGAACAACCATTGATACAATGCTCCCGTTTCAACTGGAGAGTACTCATAATGACTACATAGAACAATCCATCAACAGGACTGGAGAATCAAGGCAGTCTATTGACATATGGATCCTAGACGCCAAGGAGCAGTATCGAAAGCGCTACAATGCCAAAAATCCACCAGTGAGGTGCCGACCGGGAGATTTAGTATGGATTTTTGCGCCCACGGTAGACCGTTGCCGAGGGTACGAATATACGGAAAAGGTTCGGTACGAACATACGGAATATGTTCCCAGGCATGCGAGTGTCCCGAATACCTCTTAAGTAATATTTACTCTGTACGCTGTCCTCGGCGGCGAGTGTTCATCAGAGAAAAGGGTATCGTCAGGAGCGTTCCAGGAAACTGTGATAGGATCGCTATTATTCTCTACATAAATTATCTGAAGGACAGGATGAGAAGTAATTCTCGGCTGTTTGCTGATGATGCTGTGGTGTGCGGGAAGTTGTCGTCGTTGCGTGACTGTATAAAGATACACGGTGACTTAGACAAAATTTGTGATTGAAGTGTCAAATGGCAGCTAGCTCTAAATGTAGAAAACCATAAATTAATGCAGATATGTAGTGAAAACAGTTCCGTAATTTTCGAATACAGCATTAATGGTGTGTTACTTGACACAGTCAGATCTATTAAATACTTAGGCGTAACGTTGTAAAGCGACATGAAATCGAGCGAGCACTTAAGCTTAAGCAGATTCGCTGAACTCACAAGTATTACGCAGACGCTTCGGGACCTCAAATTGAAGGAAGGCGACGCTCTTTTCGAGGAACGCTAGTGAGATAATTTAGACAACTGACATCTGAAGGTGTCTGTAGAACGAGTCTGCTGCTATCAGCGTACATTTGGCGGAAGGATCAAGAACACACGATAAGAGAAATTAGGGTTGGTACGGAGGGACATAGAGTCGCTTTGCCCTCACTCTCTTTGCGAATGGAACGAGAGGGGAAAGGACTAGTAGTGGGACAACGCATCCTCAGCCACCCACCGTACGGTGGCTTGCTGAATATGTATGTAGATGTAGAAAGCAGGACCTTTGGAAAAGTTGCAAAAGTGGTATTATGGGCCAGGTCGTATCCTTCATCGTTTGTCGGAAGTCACATATAAAGTCGAGGATTATGACCCTTCATCAAGAAGACAAAAACGCAGAGACGTCGTCTATGTCCTCCGCGTGAAGTCATAACGGCGTCCAGAGGTGCAGGTTGATAATTGGAGTTCAAGAAAACCGAAGACGCACTCGACAATTGCAAAGCTTCGACAAGAGAGGCTACTTTCGATGTTCATCGTAGTGAAGAGGACTTAACAACACGACCAGAACGCGAGGATCCACCAGCGCCGCTATACCGAATGTCTATATCCAGGGTGCTGATCAGCTTACATTTTAATCTTCAGGAGGAGAGTAAATATAACCATATTGGCGGCCACCATGGCCGAGTGGTTCTAGGCACTTCAGTCTGGAAACGCGCGACCGCTACGGTCGCAGGTTGAAATCCTGCCTCGGGCATGGATGTGTGTGATGTCTTTAGGGTAGTTAGGTTTAGTAGTTCTAAATCTAGGAGACTGATGACCCCAGATGTTAAGTCCCATAGTGCTCAGAGCCATTTGAACCATTTATAACCATATAAATATTTTTATGATCTTGTGGTAATATTAAAAATTTTTGCTGCGAATAAAACTAAAACAAGCATTCTCAGTTTTAATAATAATTACAGGGATTAGTTAATATCCCATTAAAATTTAATGCAAGAATAGAAAATGATTTAACCATTCGCCACCGAATTGCTATAAAATAAACAACTGTGTTTCAAATTACATAAATTATTTTTATATTCATAGATTATTAAGAGAAATCAAGTAACGTGATGACATTGTAAAAATGAAATCTGAAAAACCTGTTTTGGGAAGCATACCGTATGAATCCACATAATAAATGTGTTGCAGTGACAAAAAGAAATATTCATTTTCCTTCTGCACAAGTGAATTCGTTTTTGTTAGATAATTCTTTTCATTTCATCAAAGTAGACGTTACATTGATAGAAAGTAGAAAAATTTCTTCTTTTCGGATAATGACAAAAAGTTTGGAAAGAGAAAATATACTGTAGATGAGCAAATATTTTGTTTTAGTGGACAGATATATTAAGGTATTTTGAAATTAACACTAAGCACTTTAATGAGAATTATTTATTCGTAACATATAAAGAAACGAAGACAGCCTAGGCGTGATACTGATTTATCATTGTCGTAGTCTTTTCTTTTAGTCCAGATATAAGTTTTAGTTTGATTTCACACAGCATAATGCATAGACGAAAGTGGAAGACTTTGGAAAATGTGTTAAATAAGTTGTCAACACTTTTCTTCTCTGAAATTTGAAGTTATTTTCTTAAAAATTATATTATGATGCAACCGTTAGTCTCAATTGCTTAAATGATGATGGAACATTGTATTTTCTGTTTTATTGTATTATGTGTGCGGTAGTAACAACTTTAGCAAAGAATGGTCGCTGGAAAAAGTAGACTGAGTGTTGTGAACTAAGATTTGTTGATCACATTAGTTTTGACAGCACACGATTGACATTTTTCTTGTTTGCTGTATGTACAACTGCAAACCTAGCCTGCGATAACTGAAAAAGAAGTTTCATATTCTTATGAAGCGTACTTTAGCATTAAAATTAAAAAAAATATTTATTATTATCTGTGCAGACGTGACTTAAAAGGGAAACAAATTATAGCAAAAGTGGTTCAGTGCGGCTGCTGAAGCTGGAAAAGAAAACCGTTCTGACTGTAATCCAATAAGAAGACATCCCTTCAGCAGCTGCCTTGGTCTTGACAGCTCGCATCGGCTTACGCTGTCAGAAATAGCATACGTCGACGAATGACGGGAGCTCTGGATCTAAAATCCTGTTGTTGCCATCGTAGCTTCACATGTGCACAGTTGTCTTACTGGCTGATGTTTCAGACCCTTCAGAAGGGTCTTTGGAGCATTTATTCTTCATAAAACAATCACTGAGATTTCCTAAAATCGGTAACAGAACATTATGAAACTACCTCAACGAGCACCTCAAAAATTTATACTCACGCACCACTACTGAATAGTATTCGTTTCATGTAACACAAATGAGGTGTAAAGTGATACACATACAAGAAGTAGTGGATCTATTCTCCATAAGGTGTGTAGTAGAGGATAGTATATGTTGTAATGTCATTTCACCCGTTTACTTCTGGATGGTGCGCAAAAACGACCGATAGGAAGTCTGTGTATGAACTCAAAACTATCTAATTTTAACTTCACAGTCTTTTCGCGGAATATGTTTAGGAGGAAGTAATAAGTCGGTTCACTATTCTAGGGAATATGGTCACACAATTTCAAAATTAACCACTGTGCTTTACATAAACCTCTCTTGTGGCGTTTCTCATTGGAGTTTGATGTTCTTCTCCGTAACCCTTTCGTGGATACTAAACATTCCCGGGACGCACTGCTCTTCGTTTGGATCTTCGGTCTCGGTCACAGGACAGTTTTGTAAGCTGCCTCCTTCGTGGGTGGACTACGCTTCCAGAAGACCACGTGACAGAGGGTTCTCGCAGTCGAAGCCAATTACAATAAAATTCTTGAAGAAGGATTCTTCCAAAAATAGCATCGGTTGTTTTATTACATGACGATACAGTCATATATCAAGAAGAATTTGATTGAAATTCCTGAAGAGTCCTCGAAAAACTCTCAGTCTGGTATCTTCCTTTCAGGTGATTTCTTTATATGTGATCGTTTCATTTCTAATCGCTCCGTACGCATACACCCAAATATTTAAAGGATGCAGCTTTTCCCAAGACTTTCAGCAAATGTTCAAGCAAAACATTGATGGGTCTATCCACCTATTTATTCGAAATGCGTTACATCTGATAATACTGTGAGTCAACTACGAATCGCTGCACCAAACATCTATTCTCCGAATGTCTTAATCGATTTCGCTACAATTTTCTAGTATATAGGAAGGTGGAACAACGCTAAGAGACTTTTAGAGGGACCTTGATCTAGAGACGAGAGGAGGGTCTGAACTAGAGGTTTCGCCGGGTCTGCGCCATCGTCTGTAGATACATCGACATACAGTGCGCAGTGGAGACTAGTAAAGTCATCCTGGATATGTCATATACGCACTGTACGCCGTAAACGGCCAGTCAGGTGTCACAGTGCGTATGAAATATACACAGTCTTTTTAGATTAAACGAATCTCCGACTCCTTAATAACATAAAGCATAAGATAATCTAATTATGTCAACAGTCGAACAGCAAATGTGGATAAGGTGAGTCTAAAAAAAGTGGGTCACTAAACTACCGGAGAATTTTCCGTAAGTTCCTAGAGCTCACCTGTCTCCTTGAAAGCAGTCGCATCCACATAACACTAGATGATTGAAACACGAAGTAGAGGGTAGGGAAATTTTCAACACAAAGTGTGGCGTAATTTGGAAAGATTGATTAGACTCTCCAGCCGGAGTAGAGTTTATAGCAACAAGCAGAAGCGTTAGATCCATAGTGAAGTTCAAAGTGAATATGTCTATGATATAACGTGGACAAGAGCAATCGGATCCCGTGGACATATATTAATAATAGGGTGTTTCTACCGACAGCCAGATTCAGAGTCATCGGTCATAGAGTCATTCAAGATTGCTAAAGCTCGAGGGCACGGAAATACCCAGAACTTAAGATAGTAGCAGGTGGTAATTTTCACGTGCTAAAAAGTCGATTCGGAAAGCTGCGCATACGTTATTGGCGGGACTGATAAAGTCTTGCGAAATAATACTGAATCGTTTGACGAACAACTTGCACCGAGACGGTACAATACTTATGTATTTGTGTTGTAAATTCTCGCTACTTCATGTGTTAATGGGCGGAAGTGAAAATTTTGGCAGACAACTTCACTTCTTGCGAAATAATACTGAAACCTTTGACCAAAAATTTGCACTACAAGTAAAGATATACTGATAGTGGCCCAACACCTTCTGTATAGTAGCTAGAAGCATCGTCGGTAGCCACATTTACAAGGAGTGGAACTCCGACAGCAGTATTAAACAGTAACTAATTATACAAGACTGATACCAGTATAGGCATCTTGCAACAAATAACATTTATAATTTAAGTAGAAGAATCTACCTCGTAAACTGACATACGGCCGGGAGAGCGGTGTGCTGAACACATGCCCCTCTATATCCGCATCCAGTGATGTCTGTGGTTGAGGATAACATGGCGGTCGGCCGGTACCGTTGGGCTTTCACGGCCTCTTCGGATGGAGTTTAGTTTTTTTTTTAGAAGACTCTACGTCATCTCTTACCGTGAGACATAATATCCTAATACTTACTACACACGACGAAATTGTTACTGTGCGCAAATTCCATGGTCATTCGTCTAGAGTTTCTCAGTTCAAGCTCAAGATGAATTTACCTATTGCTTTACTAAATTCGTAGAAACAATCAATCACACGCGTGCACCTAAATCGACAATGACCACAGACACCAGTTCTTGACCCCCTGTTTCCGAAGTTAGGAGTAGATCCTAATAGTGAAGTCAAAGCTAGCACATCAATGTATACGTTACATTTATGACTTTGTACACGTAACGAATACCATTATAATAATCAGTAATTGAAACAAATTCTCTGAGTAGAATGAACAAGGCAACTCGCACTGCATCGTCGCTCTCAACACAACGGAACCCTCACAGTAGGTACACACAATTATTCAACAAATGTAATAAGCTCCAACAAACTTCCATGTCATACGATTCCTTTTTAATAAATAAACCTTATAAAATAACTACGATCAGAAAATGCATCTATGTGCGCTGTTGATCTATTTGTGTTAATGACGTCTGCGTGGTAATGACGTAGACTCAGCATATCTCTTAACTGATCACAACACTTGCAATCCTCTTCATTTTTACGATGCATTATTATTATCAGTTATCAGATAAATAACTTACTACTAAGTTACCTGGTTTATTAAAAAAGCCTAATTTTTACAAACTGCATTTGTCATCAAATTAATATCCAGATATATAAATGGTTACTCAGTCAGCGATTTAATCTACTCTCGCAACAGACTGTATGTTTTTTTCACGTAAAGAAATAAATGTGTTTGCTACACGTCTATATATTTTTACATCAAATAAATAATCCAGAATTATTCTCTTAACATCTCCTGTCTTTAAGGTAAACGAACTGCTTTGAGTTTCTAGACATGAGTCAGTAATTATTTTATAATAACATTATCTCAGACCTGAGGTCAAAATACTAAATCTTTAAACTTTGATTACTTCGGACATTTAAGGTTTAGCTTCAAATAACATCTCTATTTGGTAATTCCCTTGCTTTCTTTAAGGAGAAAAGGTCTCTTACTATTCCTTCTCTTAAGAGAATAATTTCAATTTTTTTAAAATTAAGAGTCAGAACTCCTTTTTTCAGTCTAACACACCTTTGCCTTATTTCACATTTGTACACATAAAAAGTCGGTGACGGTGAACGAGTGACAGTAAATTACAACTCACAATAAGCGATTCGACATTTAAGTAAAAACCTGCAGTCAAAAAACTTACGTGCTGCCACCCCATCATATCTTACCATTTACTCAACAGCAGCAAAATTAAACCTCTTCAGGTATCGGCTGTTCGCGACCCACTATCTTTTCCTATATTAAAAAGTCACTCGTCACAAAAAAGTAAGTAATGGTAAAGCCTTGACATGCATAAGTAAATAGTTCCCACTAATTATTAATCGACTTATAAGGTGGGATCCTGGCAAGGAATGGGTGAAATTAACACTGTACGACCAATCTAGACAACTAATTATTAATCACCTTTAAAGGTTAGGTCTTTTCAGTGAATGGGTGAAATTAACAGTGTACGACGAATCTGTTATCACGTTGCAAAAGCCGGCAGGGGTGGCTGAGCGGTTCTAGGCGCTTCAGTCCGGAGCCTTGCGACTGCTACGGTAGCAGGTTCGAATCATGCCTCGGGCGTGGATGTGTGTGATGTCCTTAGGTTAGTTAGGTTTAAGTAGTTCTAAGTTCTAAGGGACTGATGACCGCAGATGTTAAGTCCCATAGTGTTCAGAGCCATTTGAACAATTTTTTTTTTTTTTTTTTGAACGCTCCAAAATTAATTCTTGCCAGCGAAGTATCAGTCGCCGCTAGCTGAATTCCTGTTACTGAAATCGGAAAAAATCACGTTTTTACAGCAATAAGGCACTACGCTGTTTTCTCGGTGAGTGCATAATTCTGCAACCCTCCACGTCGAACACTCGATTCAGTCATAAAGCATCAAATTCCTACACCAAACAGTTATCACAACACCCAACCATAAATGAGTATGTGGACTGGGCCATTGATACGAATTTAGAGAACCATTCGGATTAGCATGTGATTCCCATTTAAACTCATGACTATTAACAAGAGATCGGTATCCGTACAGTGTGCATAATACAACTATCGTTTCCTATAAATATTGAGCCCACTACTCACTCTCAAATAGCCAGACCTTAAAATATTCACCACGTTAGCCATTTATAAAGAATCCTCTAACAGCTGCAGTATGCGACGGTACCCAACAGTTACTGCTGCTGGGTGCTCTTCCTAAAAAGCATCCCATACGAGCAAACCAATTGCGTCTTTCCCTGTTGTTACTTGTTCTTTAGGTACCGGTACTCGTACTATGCACAGCTCTGTTTAAGAAGAATAGCTCGATGTAATCAGAGGCTCGAGCAGCGCGCGTCTCCTTTCATGTACCGCAGAAAATGCACTGCAAATAGTAACCTTTAGCTGTGATCGTGCAGTCAAACAGTCTATGCGTTGACTAGAATTGAGAGTTAATAAAATACACAGAAATACAAAATAGAAGGTAAATGAATAATTTAATAACAAGGGCTCTATTCTACTATCTGTAATTGAATAATGTTTATTCAAGAAGGGATATCTCAAATAAATGGGAAATGGTTCTATGTTAGTCACTGAAATTAGAAACAGAAAATACCCTTATCAAATGCTACGTTAAGAGCGTTAAGGGAGTGGTAGCAAAATCTCCAAACTAAATTGTAATCAAAGATTCGTGAAAACTAAGACCATATCGTGACCACAATACAATAAACATTCACTAGCTGTACAGAGTTCAGAGGTAAAAATGATGATTCACAAGTTAGCACACGCGAGACAACTAACAGTAACTCATACAGTTTGTATCCTCAGTTCCGTAATACAACCAAAAAAAGTTAGTCCTACGCTGGAGCACATCATCCCTCTCGAAATATAAAGTCCCTTCAGAAGTCAGAGTATGGTACCGGCCATTCGCAGCCAAGAATCGGTACAAATCGTTACTACAGGCAGGTCTACTTCCTTTAAGCACAAACGTAAAAGTATCACGAATCGCTCCCTTGAGCTCTTCACTCGAAAAGTCCCAATCCCCACTTGTGTCTAGTGGCATTTCGCTACTCTCTGACTTTCCGTTGGCTGAATGTCGTCCCCAACAAAAACACACTGTTCTTAGGTTCTACACTCATGATTTGACTCATATGACTACTTCCCAGACTAAACTAATACATTACAACAATATTTAAGTAAAGAAATGTTATAAATATTGTTATAAATATTCTGTCGCACTCAGCTCGGTCACAATAATTACAAATAAAGGAATGTTGATAAACAAATAAGATCCCGCGCAAGTGCGCTCACGTTAAATGACAACGTATTATCGTTAAACACTATTCAGACAGTTATTTATGCCTTCTTGACAGAAGAGCCTTTTATTTCCCATGTTGAAATGTGGTTTCCATTAACACATGCGATTGACGACTTTTATAGCACTTATAATCAAAATTAAATAAAGTCACTAAGAAAATAATAAAATGTTCATTAAATAACTACCCAAGTTTAGCTATGTATATGAAGTATTCATGCTGCGTTCATTTGCTGTGTAATTGTGGAGAATACGATGTTCCGATAAACCTTTGCATAACAAAAAAGGCACGAAAGATGTCGTAAGTCAGTAAATAAAATAGTTACAGATTAGCGGCTTTCTGGTTGATAGCTATCGTGCAATGCTATTATCTGAGATATCGTTTGTTGAAATCGCGTGAAGTGTTTAAAAGTTGCTAATTCAGAAATTCATAGTGAAAATGTTTATTCGCTGTGAAATATTAACTTTGGTAGCTTTAAAGATATTGAAAATATTGTTGTGTCATTGGATGCGCAACATTTTTACGAGATCGCAGATTATTCAGATTTTCTGTAATACTTGACTGAGCTATTACAGGTTCTTGGAGAGCTGTAAGAAGCCGTCTTTCAGCTTGTCTGTCACTCCGCCATTTTGGTGCATCTCCTGCACAAAGGCGATGCGATCATCAGTCGTCTAAATTCCCAGCTTTTCCATTTACTCATTTCCGGCGACGCGCTCCTGGTCTCTGCCACTGAGCTTGCCTGGGGTGGCGCGTGACGTCCTCGTCCCGCCGACTCGCACCCAGACCAGCAAGCAAACTACGCTCTCTTCAGTATCAGACCTAGGTCGGTGAATAAATCACCCACATACTAGTAACGTTATAAGTATCTATCCTTCGGCTATTTCAAGTCAGTCAGTGTTCACCAAAAAAAAAAAAAACAATTCACTCCACACTATTCCACTCCATTTAAACACTAATATAGATAGTAATAGCTATTCACACGTACCTGTACTGAGAATACCTGGTTCAGTTATGCTCTTCTCCATTAATTTTTCTCTAAGAATAGTTCGACCGCGACTAATTTAATCACCTGTAAAACCACTTAGTAACCCTTTCCAAACAAACGTGGAACATACCATTGCTTTTAACAAATTGTTCAATTTTTTGATGACCGGCTCTTCCTCTCATGACTAGCTGCTGTGAAAGTAGTCTTTGCAGCTCGAACCACTCATGCTGCCTGGATACGATAAACAGCATCCTTTCAACTCCCATTTGAATTTCAGTCACGAATCAGCATTGGTACACTATAAAATATGTTTCGAAACGATACATGTAAGCAACATATAATAACATCAAACACACATTCAATATACCTTATTTACAAGCCGGCCACTGCGACAATAAGTTAGGACGGTGCAGACTGCCGTGACAACGCTTCAAATAATAGTATTTACTTTTGACTCATCACAAATGTCCTGTAACTAGCCTCACAACCCACACACGAAAAATTATTGTAGATCTTCTAGTTACGAACAGAACTGATCTTTTAAAAAAGTGACCAGTGAGAGAGGGACTAATGATCTTGAAACTATTACAGGAACAATGATCACGAAAGACATAAAAGTCATCAAGAAAGCTAGCAAAGTACGTTGGTTTTCAAGACCAATTTCAGCAGCAGCTGTTACATATCAGGTACTCAAAGCGCTGCTATTTCTGTCTCAAGGTTACTGCAGATTAAATTTTATTAGCCTTAAAACGAAAAAACTAATAATAACTGAAACTAGGAGAGTATTTATGTTTCCTGGAACTGACAGAGTGTTACTATAAATTTATTTAAAAGGCAAACTGAGAACATTTATTTCAGATCTGACAAACGCAGAACAGCTGTGGTTATGTTGAAAAACTACAGTCTGAATAAGTACGTTCCAAGTGAACTAATACAAGACAGAAAAGACCCATCTTGATTTAAAGGTACCTTTCGTAGATCGTTGCGAAAGCAGGTGCTACAACGCTTTCGCTACAAAACAAATCACAGGGTACTCATAAAGAGAACTTTGTAGTAACTCTTGCATTTGTAAGAATTATCATGCGTGAAGGTTACCCCAACACTAAACGGTCATATGGTGGCAAAAGATTAACAGCAAATTTGGTGAAATTTTGGTGAATGTAAAGTCAATTAATGGATCGAATCCTTCCATTCAGTCTCTCTGGATCTGTCTGGCGTCGAAACTGAAAACAACGCACTGAAAGCAGAAAATCTAAATATCACTTTTCCAAATTTATTCACACCGACACACAGACCTGCAATAGAGAGATTTCGATGTTGGCTCCATCGATATTGAAAAACATAAGTGGTATTGAACACAAAATGAACAAGGCACCAGACCTTGAGGAATTGCAGATTTTACATTTAATACGCTGCGGAATTATCTCCTTCCCTACCTCGTATTTATCGGGAATCGCTAGAGCCGCGGACAGTCCTGTGGGTCTCTGAAAAAAATTACTAATAGACTGGCGCATAGAACTAAACACTAATGTCGCTGACAGCAGTCTGTTGCGTGATAGTAGAGCTTGTTTTAAACTCAAACATTATGATACTCGTGGACTAAAACATGTGTGTTGTAAGGAATGTACACGAACTGAGTAAAAATCACGTTTGTCAAACAGTGCTTGCGTTCTCATTCATAGCGTCTTCCAAGCATTAGATGCAAGCGAACAGTCCGCAGCTCGTGGTCGTGCGGTAGCGTTCTCGCTTACCACGCCCGGGTTCCCGGGTTCGATTCCCGGCGGGGTTAGGGATTTTTTCTGCCTCGTGATGACTGGGTGTTGTGTGATGTCCTTAGGTTAGTTAGGTTTAAGTAGTTCTAAGTTCTAGGGGACTGATGACCATAGATGTTAAGTCCCATAGTGCTCAGAGCCATTTGAACCACGCAAGCGAACACATTTATTCCGTCTTCCTTGATTTTCGAAAGGCCTTCGCCAGTCTAGCATATTGTTTGATTAGTAGCCCAGGTCATAGTGGTATTTTCACAAATATGTATCTCAAGGAATATTTCACGAATAGAATCCAGTACGATATACTGGATAGCGAATGTCCCACAGAAACTAAAGCAACGTCGGATGTGCGCCAAGGAAGCATAATGGCACCTGTAATGTTTTCAAATTACAAATGTGCGTGTGTGAATTCCTAAGGGACCAAACTGTTGAGGTCTTCGGTCCCTAGACTTACAAACTACTTAAACTAACTGGAGCTAAGAGCAACACACACACCCATGCCCAAGGGAGGACTCGAACCTCCGGCAGGAGTGGCCGCGCAATCCGCGACATGGCGCCTCTAACCGCGCGGCCACTCCGCTTCAAATTACACAAACGACATATCAGGCTGTGTCGGCAGAAATACAAGACTGATTGCTCTGGTTCAGAGGAATGTATCGTCCTCGCATGATCGTAAGGAGCTGCAGAAAGCCTTATACATAACATATTTTTGAACGATGAAATGTTTTGTGAAATGATATGCCTAAAAGAAAGAGATAAAGAGAAATGTTTTAGACGCCTTTGAATGACGCTTGACCAATATTTCAAGGTCATACAACAGCAGACTACACGCTCTACGTAATCCATCATTCAAATACCCTCTAGCACTTATTTAAAATTTTAGGATTCTACGTTAATCACCGAACTATAAATTCTTGAGCGGCACCTAACTTACTGCACAAGATTTCGAGAATAATTAAAAGTTGCGTCAAATGTTTCTGTAATCTGCATTCGTTCTTATTTTGGACAAATCATTTCATTAAAATTTAGATAGTTTTTTATAGCTTCTTTTTTTCTCAAGTTTTGTTCTGAAATCATGAAATATAAAATATTTAAATCTGTAATCATTAAGATTATTTGTATCAAGACAAAGAAGAGAAGTTTGAATTTATGCTGTGATTAGATATTTATTTAAAACATAGACGTCACACTGGTCATTTTGATACCCAATTTGTCCTCTTCGTTTGGTTATAAAAGTCAGACAAAAATCCATTGTGTAATATTTAGGCAGCTTTTGCGAAATACCCTTTTGGTGGATCTCCATAAGCCTGTGCCTGCTGTGTCACAGGTCGGTCCCCGAAAAGTTACGCAGCGGATCCTTAATGGGAAAAGTGGATCCTAGTTTTCCAGGTACCGGTATTCCCAAAATTTACTGTTAAATAACTTCATGAAATTGATTTACTAATTACAAAGCAAAAGCTTGGAAAGTTATTTATTACAACCCTGAGTTTGCACAAATTTGTAAAGGGCATCACAAATTTTGTAATGATGTACACAGTACAAACATAAAAAATGAGACATTAAACTAAGTTACAATGAGAAATGGTACAGGTGGCAAAGATAATTTAACAAGGAGATGGGATCCGCGCTAATCACCTTCTACCGTCCAACATAACTGCAAAATGAAATTAGTGATTGTATAGTCGTACTGAAAGGAGACTATGAGATTACATGCAAATTGCCTGCGCACCTCATAATGAATTGTCAGCTTGAACTTATTTATTTGCTTACTCCTTATTTTTCGTATCCAGATCAGGGCTTTAACACACTAAATCTGGCTAGAAGCGACACGTACCAAATATATTCCAAAAATATGCACAACAGTAAAAATGATAATTGACACTAATAATAATACAGTCGTAAAGGGCGTTAAGAATGATATAGGTCAGTTTAGCTCATTTGAAGTCATGTTTAGTATTGTCAGAAGTGTAAGAGATAAAGTCAGAGGAGTAGATTAAAATAGCAGTAACAGTGGCCATTTGGAAAGAACAGAATTTGAATAAAGAACTCTACCGACATAGGGGAGGGAAAAGTTGTGGAGGAGGTGGAATTAATGTGAGTGAGCTAATATATGGGAGAGACGGCTATTGTGATAGAGGGACTATTAGCTGTCTTTTGAAGATTGAAAGGAACGTAATTTCTCTAATATTTAACGTTTGCCATCCAAGAGCCATCTCCTAGCAGAAACCTGCTACTCAAAAGAGTTCTTCCATGAGAAAGCTATTATTAGATTGAAATCTGCCATGAGAATGATACTAAAATAATCAGAGCACAGGTCTCCTGTGCTGGCTTTGCTCAGAGTCGCCATCAAAAAACCATTGCGCACCAATGAGCACAAAGTTAGTTTGCCACTAGACAACAGAGTAATTCTTTATATTATTAAATTCTCCCAATATGTACCCCTCATACCGTTATCAGAATTACGGGTAAGTGTAACGGTACTTGTCTTTAAGCGAGCTAATCAGCCGCCAACAATCGCTTCGAAGTAAGGTGTATTTGATATACAGCTGAATGCTAGCTGCCCCAGAGATCAGTGGGGACCGCTGCGGCTGCTGCAGAGGAGCCTGGTGCATCAGTAAAGGAGTGGATGTGGGTTAGACCCAGGACGGAGAATTTTGGAGACGGAAGGTCTCTTAGGAGAACAGACAATGCTTCGAAAAATGGTCTAGTGTCAGACAATCTTACAAATGGCAAAGTTACAGCTCTCTGAACTTCGACAACAAGTCGCAGTTACATATTCATGCTAATCTACATCAGCAATCTCATACAAATGAGGCACAGCCAATGACACAACAGTATTTCTGTATCTTTAAAACTACAGTAGTTAATATTTCACAGTTAATAAATATTTACACAATGAATCTCCGAATTAACAACATCTAATTACTTCATGCGATTTCAACATACGATATCTCAGATGATGGTGTTGCACTACAGCTATCATCCCTGAAAGCTACGTATCTGTATCTATTTTATTTATTGATTTACGACGTCTTTTACACATTTTTTACTACGGTAATGCTTTTCAGGACACGAATGTCCACATTTACACAGCAAATGAACACAGCACCGATACCTCATATTTTGTCATGAAAAGTTTACTATTTGCCAATAACTTCATTTAACCGTTGACTACAAGTGCTATTAAGAAACTGTGCTAATTTAGAAGTGATCAATAACATGTGTTAGCAGGCACCACTATTTAAAATAGAACCAAAAAACGATTCTGTCAAGAAGGCATAAATAATCGATTAAACGAAGTTTAAAATCAAGTCGTTGTCATTTAACGAGAGCGCACTTGCAGAAAAATACTAGCTTATTAATTTATTTGCTATTATTGTACATGGTATAGCGTGACAGGATGATTAAAACACTTCTTTTACTTAAATAGTGTTGTAATATGTTAGTTTAATAGAGGAAAGTGGTCAAGATGAGTCAAATCATGTCTCTAGTATGTAAGATCAATGTAATTTCGGTAGGGATTCCCTTCAGCCAATCAAAAAGCAGACAGTAGCCGAACACTACAGGAGTCAAATGGAGACTGGGGCTTTTTGAGTGAAGAGCCCAAGCGAGCGACTCTATGGTATACTTGGTGACGAGTGCTGGAAGAAGGCAGACCTGACTATGGTAACATGAGTGTATCAGTCATATAGGAGGCAGATTCTGAGCGGTGAGCAGCCCCTGTGAGACTTTAATTTTTGTAAGGTGGCAGAATAAATAAACGTCAGATTCACACCTTACATGAGAGCTTTACACATCGCAACGGGAAGGTGAATATGACACCTAACTTAATTCGGCAGTAATGAGCAAATTTGCCTAGCAGTATGTAATGCAGAAAGGTATGACAATCGATGGTAATTAACACACCATTCCTATAATGCATGTTTGAGCAGAAGGTGAAACAAGCAGCGAGAGGCGTTTTAGTTTGGAATTCAGAGGGACGAGGGCAGAGGCAAGGCTGCACTACAAGGGGTACCACGGAAACCACTTAAAGGGGTGTCCAAGGCGGAAAGTCAACGACCGACCAGGTGACTGAGACAGCGAGAGCGAGTATAACGACCCATCTGAGGGAGGGCAGGATAGAAAGCTTTTAGAAAACTGTGCTTCGGAATTAAGAAATGGATACGAAACAAGACCAGTAACGCATTTTCGATCACATGTCCAGTGAGTGGTACACATGTGAGGGAGTCAATGTACGCATTTAGGCATCTGGAATGGGCACAAAACTTCTGATTGGCAGAAGCGCTAGGAAGGAGAAAAGAGCCAAAGTTTCGACGCAATTTAATGGTAGGAACCTTGTGATTGGTAGAGAGAGTTTCCACAAAATAAGGGGAACGCTCCTATTGGTAGAAAACATCCGTGATTTGAAGAACGAATAAATCCATGCGGGGAGTCAGTTTGGCTATGAGTAAGACGAGACTGAAATTTTCGAGGACTCTTCTCTGAACTGGCGTCAAGTGCAGAATGGAGCGCATAATGCTCTATACGACGCAGAGGAGTAATTTGTGTGAAGACTGCGTTCACAGTGGCTGATATCCAGCTAGAAATTAGCTGTAGCATCGTTTAGCTCCAACTGTGGAGAAACGAACAAGCCAATTAGTTAATTGTTCTTGCGAGAACTGTGAGGGCATTATAATATGCATGCTACTCCAACCATGCGCGTGTATATCGCCACATTCTACGACTAGAGATGAGTACATGTTCTCTCGCATAATGAGAAATGTAGGGAAAGTTTCAGCTGGAAAATTCAGCAAAGGTGTAAGCAGTTTATAGAAATTTCAATGGAAGAGAGCGGCTCAGCAGACGACAGCTCATCATAGCTTATGGTGCAGAGGCGTAAACTTGTTGGTTCACTAGCTTGCGTCCACTATAAACTCGAGTGACCTTGGGTAATCTTTTGCTTTATTTGTCACACAACTAACCATCCACTGTAGACTTGATTGTCATCCTAAAAACAGTACCGAACTTTGAACCGGAATCGGGCGATTTTCGTAGTACCGTCCAACATCATAACGTAATTGTGAGAACAATTTTGTAAAAAACCTTCTAGTTAAAATTTAATATTGTCGAGTTTAGGATAATTTAACCTTCTGAGATTTATTATTTAATATTGTTGTGTTTTGGATTATTTCACTTTTTGTTGTTGACGAGATACGTTATACCGACAACTGTATTTTGTTGAGACATTGAAAACTGTGTAAAAGCGTGTATTTTTGTGCTAATATTGCGACATTAAAGACGTCATTTCTACTTACACAGTTGTCTTCAATCCTAGAATAAGTAAACCAGAAATATTGTACCCTTACAAATGGCGACTCTGCCAGGATGGCAATTGGTCTGCCTGGATGGCAATTAGTCAAATTTAGTCAGACAAACAAAAAATTTTCAATTTTGAAAAAAAAAAGAATTTTTTCGTATTGTTTTGTCATGAGATTACTCTATGTATGTAAATGCTTAGAGGACAGAACACAGGACAGTAAATGTGAGATCCAATGTGTAGAAAAGTTGTATTAGCAAGTAGAAAAACATTTGTCATTGTGTAGAAGTAGCTTATAAATGACCTTGCTGGCGCGCGCGAAGTTACGGCGTTGTTGGGGTGTGTTTGAAAATCCACAAACAGGGAACAGTGTTTCTAAGCATGCGTACATAATCTAAGAAACTTTATGATATTTTGGAAACATGTAAGATCATATAACTTTATGCTGACGAGAGCGCAAGCTCGCACAGTTCGAGAAAGACAGAGGTTAGCCAGACGATCAGAGATGGTGGAAGAACGGAGAGTATCGCAGATAGATCAAAATGAAAATCTTGACAAAATAGAGATTGATGTACAACGTAAAGTATCAAGTGTGAGTCACGGAAACGTAGGAATGGTGGCAGTTTCAAGATTGGTATCACAGTCGGGGAATTCACAAAAACGAACTAATGAGGGATATAGTGAGTCAGAAATAGAATCATAGGACGAGTAACTTCGGTCCGTTGAACCAAACATAGTAGTTTTGAACCAAACAGGACAGTTTCCATCAGAAAGAATGTGTGTAAGTGCGTCTGCACTATTCACAGAAGTCGGTGAAACGCCATGTGAAAGAAGCGAACGGCAAAATTTTCATCAAATGGTGACTGGTGAAGATGGGGAAGATTCAGACAGTGTGTTTGCAATATTGAAGCAACTCAGTATGGTCGTAAAGCAGACAAATACAGGGTTAGCAGACTTAAAAACAGAAACGGCGGATTTAAAAGCAGAAACGGCAAATTTAAAAACAGCAACAGATGTCGGGCTATCGGCCACGATTGCTGCCTTAAATAGTCTCGAATTTGAAACCTATGCTGGGTTCGAAAAAGTCCTCGAAGATCAGCAAAAATTACGAACGGAGGTTAATGAAGAGTTTACCGAAATACAGAGAGAGGCGAGAGACTCGCGCGAGCTTATAAAATCGTTAATGGCTGACCAGAAAAAGATGCGTTCTGACGTTGACAGGTGCAGGATGCAGTGTCTAACGTTAATCAAGCAGTGGATAAGCTATCACGTAAGGCGCCTGGTGAGGCGCAGCAGATCGTGGAAGAGTTCAATGGCAGAAGAAGTGTCACGCAAGCCGCATTAAAACGATTAGACATACACAATGAAAACATAGTCTCGAAAAATCAGAAACAGTATGAAGACCTTCGTACAGAATTTAAACAGTGCATCGAGAATCGTACAGAAAACAGTAGCGAGGTGACGGAATCAGTAGTATCATGCCAGCCGGTGTGGCCGAGCGGTTCTAGGCGCTACAGTCTGGAACCGCGCGACCGCTACGGTCGCAGGTTCGAATCCTTCCTCGGGCATGGATGTGTATGATGTCCTTAGGTTAGTTAGGTTTAAGTAGTTCTAAGTTCTACGGGACTGATGACCTCAGCAGTTAAGTCTCATAGTGCTCAGAGCCATTTGAACCATTTTTTTTTTTTGTAGTATCATCCGACGTAGTGATGGACAGAAATCCAGAAATAAACAAGTCAGTTGTTCAATATTCCGTAGCAGTAGTGGAAACATAAAAACGTTCTGAAATTCCAGTCATATATCCACAAGAGGTTGCGTCCATAATTACGGAAGCGAAACAAAAGCAGATAGGAAATGGACAGTTAACACAGCTGAGCGGAACAGGTAGTGTACGGTCACAGCAGACAATAGAGCGAGAAACGGCAAATGCGCGCATTCCAGCAGAGCGGCAGCCGATTGTCCGAACGCACGCGAGTGACGCGAGAGAAGAGCAAGTGACGGCGACACATATACCAATTGCGCAACTTCCAAGTTACAGTACAACAGGCTATAGACCCCAAAACAATATGAATCTAATAGGAAGGCAAAACATGGAACCAGTAACGGGAAATGTAAACAAATCTTTCAGTCCGATACACGAGTAACGGTACGGTACAGATAATTGCACACCACTGCGTAGATACGATGCTAGATGGGACAAATATGACATACCAAGATCCAAATGTGGTAGAACGAGTACAAGAGAACATAACACACTCGAAGGGAACGAGTAATGCTGTGAAAACACGAACGCCGTATGGTGAAAGAGAAAAATTTGACAATCGTCACCTTTTTGACATTCAGAAAATGCCAAAATTACAAGGAAAGCGGGAACGGCTTATATCCACGCACCTTTATAAATCAATTTCAGATCGGTTTACCAGACCATTGGCCACTGAGCCATAAACTTGACTTCATTTGTGGGCATATCGACGACGCAATAGAGGAAACCGTGCAGGAGTAGCTTTAAACTGTCAGTCGAAAGGTCACAGCTGTTTGCATGGCTGCAGAGTTTTGCAGTAAGTTTTATTCCATTACGTCAAGCTGTATTAGAGGCTGGCAATGAAGTCTTCAGCCTCGACCGTCGTGTAGTCAGCTGCTGGCGTCAAAATGCCATCTGTCGTGGTGTGCGGACCATTAGAACTGCTCTGTGTGGAGCGAACTAAAATCACTTTTTCATCTTACCTAATAAACTAAATAAAAATGATAAATATAATCTGTGTTTTCACATTTGGTATAGGAACTTTTATAATTTTGAAGAACCGTGTGTAAAATTTTCATGTGGATAACTGTAATGGTTTTGAAAAAATAAAAAACCTATTAAAATGCTTAAACGAACTTAGTGAAGTATATTCAGATAGGAATCACAACAGTTTAAGTTTCTTTGTCATTTGAAAATACTAACGGCACTCTCAGTGCGCACAAGTTATTTTTAAAGAATTTTAATTCTAAACTTTTAATACTATTGCCTTCGTAAGGAAAATTATAGTTTAAAAGTTGACATTTATATTTTGTGTTAGGGTGAAAGTAGATGAGAGTGAATGTGAGTTTGTATGTGGGGACACACGTCAAATTTCAATTTTATGATATATTACCCCATCCGTAACTAGCAAGTGTTACGTAACCAGGATGTCCTGAAAACGGCGAAAACCCCTAACTGGTGAATGACGTATGTCTAGGAGCATTTGCTTTTTTAATAAGGCAGCCAGAAAGAGAGAAAAGTCTTTCCCTCGTAATTTAATGAGTTATATTGAAAGGGTACAGTACCGCCCGACATTGAAAATAGGTACAACATACTTCATTATTTTTGTCAGAAGAACACATTTTTTTTGTAAAATAACTCAATTTCAATTAATACAGCGAAGCCAGATACCAGTGTGGGAATGAATGACAATTTATTTATTTAATTGATCACATGTGCACTCCCACAAAGTAAATCCCTACATCCAGTTTGGTGAGATCTGTGAAATGAATGAATGTATGGTCGTCTGCTAACTGCAGATAGTGAATGTGAATATATGATCATCTTTGAGTCGATCCTTTGGCCACCTTTGGTGGGACCAAAGAGATGAAATTTGCCTGAGCTTTGAGCGCCTGAAATGTGGCTGACCAATGCGGTAGAAAGGTGCTCCCCCACTTCGACAGAGGTGGGAGAGAACCTCAAGAACGGCCATGTTTCAGCACTCTGCCGCTGGATCTTGTGCTGTTAAGACCTCTTTTAGTTGTGCTCCGTAATGACGAAAGAGTGGAGACATGGTATGCATGTGGAATATTTAAGAGTAGTTTGAAATATTAATTTCTCTATTTCAGGAACTTTTGTGGGGAGAATTAAATGTCAGGCAGGTAATATTAATGGGATTGTAGTAATCTTCGGAAGTGACCAACGGTCACAATGAAACCACATGTAGCAATAAGTTGAAATACTTCCGTGTGCTTAAGTTAAGCTGAATTACTAGCGTGTGTACAATAAGTTGAAATATTTAAGAAATAGTGTGTGTACCATAAGTTGAAATATTTAAGAAATGGCGTGTGCAGGACTTGAAATTAGAGACGAGTACTTCCACGTGGTGAGTACTGCGTGAGTCTCAAACTGTGTATGAGACAAAAGATAAAGAGAAGTACTCGTCCATGGTAGGACTCGCGTGTGTGATGAATACGTTCTTAATATTACTTTGCGTGATATGATTCCGTGTGACGCTAGATTCAAACTCTGAGAGAGAAGCAAGGTGAGTCGGCCGTCTATCCAGCAACGCCACGTGGCTTGCATTGCACAGGAAGACGTGCGTATATCTCCAGAGTTCATAGTAGGAAAGTGGAATTATGAAGTGGGGCTGTGTCGTGTGAAACTGGGATAAATATTAATTGAAGTGGGAAAGCTGAAAGTGATAGTGTTGTGACTATTTAGTGTTTTACATTTCTTATTGCAGTGTGATATATGTCATGTAATTTGGGTATGTGTGGTTTGCATGGGAGAGTAGCGAGGTAGTTTCAAAAGATTGGTGGGTTATGCTTGTTCCTTCGGTACCGCTCGGTCTGGAGGAAAGTTTAGTGATGATGATTGTGAGAGTCGAAGTGTGAGGTATAATAAAAGATCCACCATCCTATCCAGAAAGTGCACTGTAGCGTTAAAATAATTACGAGACCATAATATAGAGATTCACCATTGTAAAGCCATGCCCACTGGGCGGAATTTCTCATGTGATATTGTTGTAGGTTATAGAATTTGTGTGTTTAGGTTATAGAATTTATCGGAATAAATAAGATAGTGAAAAGAAAAAGATTGGTGGACTTTTCCTTCGAATTGTATGTTGTCATAATGTCCCGAATTTATAATGTGTGCGCCATTCGTATTCAGTGCGGTGGCCACGTGTTGACAAAAGCCGTTAAATAAAAGACAAAAAGATAATGTGGTATTGCCTGTGCGTAGTGTACAGTCAGAGTTCTGTAAATTACTGATAGTCAGATGCGTGTTTCCGTTGCGTACTAATCATATAGGAGGATAACTTGTAACTTAAGTGTGAGTACTAGAGTTCATGTTACTCGATAAATAAGAATGAATCCACTCGCTTGGCAGACCACTCATCTTGCAGGCCTGACTGCTTGATGCCACAGTATGAGCAAGGCATGTGGGTGCCTCTCAATATGTCCTGTGAGTGACGGCATCCAGTCAGTCGTGGACTCGCTGTCGGACGAGGAGATCATGTTAAATGTGTCCGAAAAAATTATCTGTAAGATGAAGAAATAACGGTTAAATCACGCTCAGTTTATATTGCTGTGCTAGCAGATGCAATTACGGACATTTCAGTGAAGTTTGGAGAGCATTTGAAATGTTGGTTGCAGAATAAACCGCGTGTGAAACTATCGGCCTTTGTGAATATTCTGCGTGGCGTGTTCCGTATGCGAGTACAGAACATTTTGGCGATCATCTTCTTTCGAAGAATCCACTGAAGAGGACCGAATGTGAACTCTTTTTGTTACAGTTTATTGCCTGTGTGAATCTCGTAATATTTCGGGTTAGACTTAGCACATTTCTGGCTGTCTTACGTGTGATATAAGCTGCACGAACTAGTAGTAATTGTACTACCGATGTAAATGTGGGCTTGGTGAAACCATAAATGAAAGGGACCGTAATAAAACATCAGTATCTACAAACAAACACTTTCAATGACGGCAGCCGGAGTGGCCGTGCGGTTCTAGGCGCTACAGTCTGGAGCCGAGCGACCGCTACGGTCGCAAGTTCGAATCCTGCCACGGGCATAGATGTGGGTGACGTCCTTAGGTTAGTTAGGTTTAATTAGTTCTAAGTTCTAGGCGACTGATGACCTCAGAAATTAAGTCGTATAGTGCTCAGAGCCATTTGAACCATTTTTTTTCAATGACGGGAGGAAGCACCCACTATGCCCATTATTGATAGAGATTTACAGGTTTATCTTGTTACTTGAGTTACGCGGACTTTGTAATCGTAAGTATGGTCGGTGGTTTTCTTCAACGTTGCTTTTCTCATCGTCTATATAGTTAGGAAATTGCAGATGAGGTAGAATTGGAGAAAGTTAAAGCTGAAAATGATTCCATGAGTAGTAATTCCAGTTTTGAAGTATCAGAAGTAAATATGAGTAGCATTTTGACAGACAATGTACGCTAATTATGGAACGGATAGTGAGCACAATGTATCGGAACCTAGTACGTCGATAATGCCTGGCCGGCCGAAGTGGCCGCGCGGTTAAAGGCGCTGCAACCTGGAACCGTAAGGCCGCTACGGTCGCAGGCTCGAATCCTGCCTCGGGCATGGATGTTTGTGATGTCCTTCGGTTAGTTAGGTTTAACTAGTTCTACGTTCTAGGGGACTAATGACCTCAGCAGTTGAGTCCCATAGTGCTCAGAGCCATTTGAATCATTTTGATAATGCCTGTATCTATTCCCAAAACAAAATAGGAAACAATGTCAGTTACTTGTGTTCCAAAGAAATGTTTCCGAAATGTTAATAAATATTTTGACACATGTAAAGGAAATGGGCTTAGAATTTAATGGTAGAATAAGTGCAATGGATTCCAAAATGACCAAAATGGGCTCAGACATAAAACTTCACTAAGCTCTGAAATAAATGAATTGCATTCCGAATTTGATCGGGAATTTACTAACTTGTCAGTCGAGCTGGAATCTAAAATGGAGGACAAAATGTCTGAGTTAAAGGAATCTTTGCAAAATGATATGACTTTGTTCAGTAATAATGTTAAAAGTGACATTAATCAGGTCAGGCGTGTACGTAATACTGCTATTGTAACGGTGAAAAGTGAATTACATTCACGATTTGAGCAAGTTGCTGAGGATAGTGAAGAAATAAAAGAGGAAATGAATCTAGAATTAAGTAAAGTAAATGAATAGTTTCACAAAGTAGAGAGCACTGAGGATACTCATGTGAAATTGGAAACACAAATTAAAGAAGGGAAAGATGTGTGTGCAATATTTGGAGTGCAAGTGTCTAGTAAGATCACTAACGTTGAAACTAATATCCAGAAGTTTAGTACTAGCGTGAATGGGCAACTGTTTAACCATGAAAGTAGATTAACAAAAGTTGAACAAAATAGTGGTAACAATAGTGTTTGTATTATGTGTAATGGTGTTGTGGAATCTTCAGGAATTGCCTATGTTACGCATCGCCAGATTTTGAAATTTGATCCAAATAAGAATGTTCACCTTAAGTTGTTTTGGAGTGATTTCGAAGACGTATTACCTAAAGTGTGGAACGACAAGCAAAAGATTGGGTTCATAACCTCTAATCTAATGGGAGAAGCTAGAATCTTGGAAACTTGGCCTCAAATAAATACAATAAATTTGCGGAGTTTAAGCAAGCCTTTTTCGAAGAGTATTGGGGAAAAATGAAACAGATTGAGGTATTAAATAAATTTTGGTCAGGGGAAAAGTATGATCCAAAGAGAGAGGGTATTAAAAGATTTATACAGAAATGGGAAACTAGACATAAATATAACTGCCAAGGTTAAAACAGATCAAATTATTATGGGGATCGAAAACAAGTTCCCGTTGTACTGGAGAAATAAGATCATTTCGGCACCTAGGGATGACATTGACCGGCTCATTCATGATCTTGAGCGAGTAGAAAACATATTAAAAGAAGAGGAAAATAACAGAAGAGTGTATAGGCCTCTTGTTAGGTCAAATGACAAAAGAGTCTAAGTCAATGTAAACAGAACAGGCATCAAAAGAGGTAATGGTTACCGGGGTAGATACAGAGGGAGAGGAGGTACTGCTGGAAGCAGGTTCATTAACCCGGACCTGCGTGCCAGCTACTATCAGCTGAGAGACGATGACATAACGGGTAGGAGCGCCCGACAGGTGACACAAACATCAGAGGCAGTGACGTCACACAGGAGGAAAACTGTTAGCTGTCTGTAATGACGCTCTAGCTTTTGCAGACTGGAATCACGTAAGTTAAACCCGCTAGTGACGCCCTTTATTAAGAAGGCACCTACTAAACAACATGGGGCTAGCATACTAGAAAGTAGAAGGGTAGAGGAGAATGACACTACGAAACAACTGAATTATTAGAAAATGCAGTAGGTTTTTGTGAAAGGGAGAGCTCAAATAAAGAAAGCAGGAACCATACTAAGAAGGAACTAAACACAGGAAGTGAAGACTCAGATCAGGAGGTGGGGTAATGCAGCACTGCGAAACCGACGTGAGACTACCTGTAAACTGTGGAAGTAACGCTAGGGGGATACAAGAGAAGGTTCTGAATAGACTGAATGAAGTAATTTCG
The DNA here is from genome assembly GCF_021461385.2 of Schistocerca piceifrons. Classification (NCBI taxonomy): domain Eukaryota; kingdom Metazoa; phylum Arthropoda; class Insecta; order Orthoptera; family Acrididae; genus Schistocerca; species Schistocerca piceifrons. The sequence goes on from NC_060149.1 coordinate 333,918,547, forward strand.
GAGAACGAGGATGAAGGGACGGAAGAGGAATAAGAAATGAATGAGTTAAATAATTCTGACAACACCTTGTACAGGGTTGCAGATACAAAGAGTAGTAAGGAGGGTGAGAAGTTAGAAAGATGTTTTGACTTGTCTATAGTGGAATGGATAGTGAAAGCTGCCACTAATAATGAAGTGAAAGGGGTTCAAATGGTTCAAATGGCTCTGAGCACTATGGGACTTAACATCTGTGGTCATCAGTGCCCTAGAACTTATAACTACTTAAACCTAACTAACCTAAGGACATCACACATGTCCATGCCCGAGGCAGGATTCGAACCTGCGACCGTAGCAGTCACGCGATTCCGGACTGAGAGCCTAGAACCGCTAGACCACCGCGGCCAGCAGTGAAAGGGGGCCACTCAAATTAAATGTGCTTTCCACAGAAGGGGTAGGTTTCGATAGGCGTGAAGTGGTGCAGATTTTACTAGATGAACCTGAGCCTGTAATCAGAAAAGAATATATTGGACAACCTATAACTGAGGTGATAGTGTTTAAAGAAAAGGTTCCTTGTTTAATAGATACTGGTTCGGAAGTATGTGCAGCGTCTTAGAATTTTGTGAATGCTCTTCCTAAAAGTAGGCAGATTGTTATAATGCCTGTAAGTGGGCTGAAAATTGTGGTGGCCACTGGGAAAAGTAAGAAGGTGGTTAAACAGAAAATATTGCTACCAATCAAACATGGTAAGTGGAGTACAAATGGAATTAAACTTTTTGATTATTAATGGACTCAGTGTTGAGACGTTGGTAGGTGTCTGTGGTGTCACCGCCAGACACCACACTTGCTAGGTAACCGAGCGAGGTGGCGCAGTGGTTAGCACACTGGACTCGCATTCGGGAGGACGACGGTTCAATCCCGTCTCCAGCCATCCTGATTTAGGTTTTCCGTGATTTCCCTAAATCGTTTCAGGCAAATGCCGGGATGGTTCCTTTGAAAGGGCACGGCCGATTTCCTTCCCAATCCTTCCCTAACCCGAGCATGCGCTCCGTCTCTAATGACCTCGTTGTCGACGGGACGTTAAACACTAATCACCACCACTTGCTAGGTGGTAGCCTTTAAATCGGCCGCGGTCCATTAGTATACGTCGGACCCGCGTGTCGCCACTATCAGTGATTGCAGACCGAGCGCCCCCACACGGCAGGTCTAGAGAGACTTCCTAGCACTCGCCCAGTTGTACAACCGACTTTGCTAGCGATGGTTCACTGACAAAATACGCTCTCATTTGCCGAGACGATAGTTAGCATAGCCTTCAGCTACGTCATTTGCTACGACCTAGCAAAGCGCCATTACCAGTTACTATTGATACTGGATCATGTACCGTCAAGAGCAACGTTCACCATTAATGGATTAAAGTTAAGTATTACACCAGCTACGTCCGTTTTTTGTAAATTCTAATTTCCTTGTCCTGTTCCAGACCTCACGCCAGACTGCGTGAGCTAAAACGCGTGCCTTTCAGCTTCCTCTAGTAACACGGTGTTGGCACTCCTGCCAACCACAACATTGGCGACAAGGCAACACCGCGTTCTTAACTATACTGCCCTGATTTACTTGTGTAATGGCTTCGCCACCATCTCCAGATGTACTGTCCGAATTTTATCGCGTACAGAATCAGCAGACGCAGGCCTTACTGGATGCCCTTGGACAGCTCGTCCAGGGTCAACGTGCAATGCAAAACGACGCGGCAGCCGACGGTCCACCGCTAACGGAGCCACCACACGCAGTTGCACCAACTTTTCGTCCTTTTGATGCTGCACTGGAAAGCTGGACGGAGTGGTCACGCCAATTTGAATTCCATCTCGCCGCCTACAGAATTCAAGGTAACGAGCGGCAGCCGTTTTTGTTGTCTTCTGTCGGCGTAGAAACGTACTATGTGATAGTAAAATTATTTCCCCAACGCGATGTAGCAACTCTGTCCTACGACGAAATTTTGTCTGCATTAGATGCATATTTCAAAGAATCAGTCAATGTAGTTGCCAAACGGTATACCTTCTTTCGTACAAAACGTACGGCCAGTCAAACTAATCGGGAGTGGGTTGCAACCTTGCAAGGCCTTACTAGGGATTGTGCTTTTGAGTGTCAATGTGGACTCCCTTATTCAGATACTATGGTACGTGATGCAATTGCACAGAACGTTTCTGATGTTCGTATAAGGGAACAGATTTTGAAACTAGTCAATCCCTCCCTTCAACAAGTGATGGACATATTGGATCGGCGGGACACACTTGACTTTGCTCAGGAATCATTTGCAAATGCGCTACCCGTGTGTCAGGTTAACCGGCCCGCCGGGCGAGCTGCACGGAACAGTAAACAGACCTCGCGCCTGGCCGCACCACTGCCGCCAGGCTCTCAGCCACGTGTACCGCGCCGGAAAGCAAATGCAGTGCTAAAATCATGCCCGCAGTGTGCTACTAGACATTTGTGAGATAATTGCCCATCACGCCAAGCTATTTGCTTTTACTGTAATAAAAAAGGACATGTTCAAAGTGTTTGCCAGAAAAAGCTCAGATCGGAAACTCAAAATCATTCCAGGCCCTTTGCTTCGCGCCGGAATCGGAATCGAACCAAGGATACTCAGACTCGCGAAACTATGCCCATGGAAATTCATATAGTCCATTCCACTCCGCCCAGTGCCACTCTCTCTAACAGTGATGGTGTTCGTCCCTCCAATAGTGTGCGTCGACATCGCCAGAACTCCCGTCAAGTCGCAAGTGATTTTTACCAGTGTCAGTTCACGTTGCACGAGACAGTCGCTCTTGTCGTCATCAGGGTAATAAACTTTTTGTGGACTTGGACATTAATGGCCAAGCGATACCATTCCAGCTCGATACCGGGACCGCAGTTTCACTGATCAATCAAGACACTCACAAACTGCTGGGCACACCTTCGTTGCATGCCGCACCTGTTGAGTTAACTAGCTATTCAGGTCAAGAGATCCCCGTGTTAGGACAGTACCGCCTTCTTGCAACATACAATGGACAAACAAAACTTGTGTCATTTTACGTCCTTCGTTCTTCTTCTGCAGTGAACTTGTTTGGTTTCGATTTATTTCAGTTGTTTAACTTGTCTATAGTAAATCAGGTCCTATCAGTGAACCAGACTGTGCCTTCCAACAGTGTTTCTCGTCTATGTGAGGAATTTGCAGCCATTTTTGCACCGGACCTCGGTTGCGCTAAGAACTATAAAGCACATTTGGAACCGAAAGTAAACGCACAACCGAAATTTTTCAGAGCGCGCAATGTTCCCCACGCATTGCGTAATGAGGTCGCAAAAACATTACACGATTTGGAATCACAAGTTGTAATTGAATGTGTGCAGGCTTCTCTCTGGGCATCACCCTTAGTAATTTTGCCAAAACCTTCGGGACAATTGAGACTTTGGTTTGGTTCATTTGGCTCTGAGCACTATGGGACTTAACTTCTAAGGTCATCAGTCCCCTAGAACTTAGAACTACTTAAACCTAACTAACCTAAGGACATCACACACATCCATGCCCGAGGCAGGATTCGAACCTGCGACCGTAGCGGCCGCGCGGTTCCAGACTGTAGCGCCTTTAACCGCTTGGCCACCACGGCCGGCAAGTGAGACTTTGTGTGGACTTCAAGGCAACAGTGAATCAAAAACTAGTGATTGCAACTTTTCCTTTACCCCGCCCGGAAGATCTTTTTGACAAACTGTGCCCGGGGAAATATTTTTCGAAATTGGACCTAGCAGATGCGTACTTCCAAATACCGGTGGAGGAAGACTTCCAGCGCGTTTTGGTGGTTAACACGCATCTTGGATTGTATCGATTCAATCGACTGCCATTCGGGTGTGCATCTGCCCCCGCATTGTTTCAGCAATATCTACAAACTGTTTGTGCGTCGGTCCCTACTGGAGCAAACCATCTGGACGATATTGTGATCTCCGGAAAGACGGAAGAAGAACATTTAACCAATCTCAGAATATTATTTCAGGTCTTTCGACAACATGGTCTTCACTTGCGGAAGGACAAATGTGTGGTTTTTGCTCGTGACTTGCCCTACCTGGGACATTTACTCAATGCCCAAGGCATGCATCCCAGTCCCGAGCACCTCCGTGCCATACAAGACTTGCCTTCGCCGCAGAATTTGAAGCAGCTATAGAGTGTGCTGGGAAAAATTAACTATTATCACAGATATGTGCCGCATGCCTCTTCCATTTCAGCTCCGCTTCATCGCTTACGCCGTAAAGGTGTTCCGTTTGTCTGGACGACGGAATGCGAACGCGCCTTTCGCCAGTTGAAATCGGCGTTGCTTTCCAGCACTTGCCTTACGCCATTCGATCCCCAGTAGCCCTTTTTGTTGATGGTGGATGCATTGGTTTTCGTGATCGGTGCTGTGCTTGCGCACAAAGATGGATCGCACGATCGCCCTATTGCCTTTGCGTCCAAATTGCTCTCGCCTGCGCAAAGAAATTATTCACAGATCGAGAAAGAAGCACTGGCTCTCGTATTTGGTGTTACAAAGTTTCATGATTTCTTGTATGGTCGTCACTTTAACATCATCACAGTCCACAAACCTTTGACATCGCTTTTTCATCCGACCAAGCCTGTACTTCCACGTACAGCGCAGAAATTCATTCACTGGTCTATTTTCCTCTCGCAGTACCGCTACGATATCTTGTATCGGTCCACTGCTAAGCACGGAAACGCCGATGCGTTGTCCCGTTTGCCTGTTGCCGAGGAAAGAGCATTCGATTCCTCTGAACTTGCTTGCATGTTCATTGATTCGGAAACCGATGACGTGGTCGAATCGTTTCCGATTGATTTTCGTCGTGTAGCTACAGCCACAACTGCCGACCCTGTCCTTGCTACCGTTCTGCGTTTTGTTGCTACGCAATGGCCCTTGTCAAAGACACGGATCGGGGATCCGTTGGTTCGCCGATTTTTTGCTCACCAGGAGAGACTTTTTGTACGACGTGGTGTTTTGCTGTTGCGTTCTGATAATGATCAGTCCAGGGTCGTGGTCCCACGTTCGTTACAGTCCTCTGTCTTACAGCTTCTCCACCAAGGACATTGGGGTATGGTGAGAAGGAAACAACTTGCTTGTCAGCACTGTACTTGGTTCGGAATCGATGCCGCGATTACGAACATGTGCTCTTCTTGCAGGGTGTGTGCCGAACAAAAATCAGCACCACCGTGGAAATTCTTTGCATGGCCAAAACCCACTTCCCCTTGGCAACGGTTACACATCGATTTTGCTGGTCCATTCTGGAATGCTTGATGGTTGGTTGTGGTTCAGTAATTTTCCTTTTGTTGTCCAGATGTCTTCCATGGCGTCATCTGCCACCATCAAAGCGTTATCTGCTATCTTTTGCATTGAAAGTCTTCCACAGACTATTGTTTCCGACAATGGCCCACAATTCATGTCCGCAGAATTTCAGTCATTCTGCAAGGCCAATGGTATTCAGCATCTGACGTCCGCGCCGTTTTCGCCACAGTCAAACGGTGCCGCTGTACGATTGGTCAGGACTTTCAAGTCACAGATGTTGAAGTTGAAAGAGTCGCATTCTCGGGAGGACGCGTTATTGCTCTTTTTGTCCTTGTATCGCTCTCAGCCCCGAGATGGTCGCTCGCCGACTAAGTTGCTCCAGGGTCGCCCTCATCGACCCTTGATGTCTTTGCTACACCCGCCGCATCAGGTTCCTGTGCAGCGGCAGACACCTGCTTTTGCCCCAGGCGACGTTGTAGGCTACCGCCACTATCGAGGTTCGCGGCGTTGGCTCGAAGGGCGCATTCTTCGCTGCCTCGGCCGCGCTATGTATCTGGTTTTGGGGGCCTCTGGTGAGGTGCGTCGGCATCTCAATCAGCTGCGCCTCTGTCGTCGCACGGGATCTGCCGCTCCCCGTCTGCTTTCAGCGACGGTGCCGTCCGGTCAGCGCCCTGGGGACGCATCTACTGGCTCGCTTCGGCCCCTGGTGTTACCGACGCTGCCTTCCATTTTGTCCCATGGCGACGCGCCGCTGTTGCCGCCGCCGCCGCCGCCGCCGCCTGTTCTCCCGTCGGCGACGCCCGCAGTGGACGCGTCGCTGCAACCGCCGGGCGCCTCCCTGGGTCACGCGCCGCCGATCGCTTCCCGCTTGCCCGCTCCGGACCGTATGTCGTCTTCGCCCGTCCGGTGCCCCGGCCCGATGGAGGTCGACCCTTCAGCCCCTCCTGTCTCTCTACGGGCGCATACACCGCATGTTGGTGTGCACCCTGGAGCAGGTTTTCAGGCGTTTCCTAGCTCCCCGCGGTCCGAATGGCAGGGTGCGGGTGGCACAGCCTCGCCTGTTGTTAGGCTACCCACCTCGTCGCATACGTCAACATGGGGTCCTCCCCACGGCGGCCGGAAGCTTTATGCCACAACCGTACGCCGATTTGCGGGGGAGGAATGTGGTGTCACCGCCAGACACCACACTTGCTAGGTGGTAGCCTTTAAATCGGCCGCGGTCCGTTAGTATACGTCAGACCCGCGTGTCGTCACTATTAGTGATTGCAGACCGAGCGCCCCCACACGGCAGGTCTAGAGAGACTTCCTAGCACTCGCCCAGTTGTACAACCGACTTTGCTAGCGATGGTTCACTGACAAAATACGCTCTCATTTGCCGAGACGATAGTTAGCATAGCCTTCAGCTACGTCATTTGCTACGACCTAGCAAGGCGCTATTAGCAGTTACTATTGATACTGAATCATGTACCGTCAAGAACGACGTTCACCATTAATGGATTAAAGTTAAGTATTCCACCAGCTACGTCCGTTTTTTCTAAATTCTAATTTCCTTGTCCTGTTCCAGACCTCATGCCATCCTGCGTGAGCTAAAACGCGTGTCTTTCGGCTTCCTCTAGTAACACGGTGTTGGCTCTCTTGCTAACCACAACAGTGTCTACTTCGTGCATAAATATGAAGGATGGGTTAATTTTGGGACAAATGATGTGATTATTAGAGTAAACGAAAAACCTGTAGTTAGCCCCTTAGTAGGTAAAACACAAAGGGTAAATGATGAACAAAGTGATATTCCAATAAGATACTGTAGGACCACTGAGGTAATCGGGGGCTGTAATGCATACGGCGAAAGAAGGGAAGTGGATCATTCGGAGATAGAAAATGTCAGGATTAGGATCAACGAAAAATTGGAAGAATTAACAGAATTGACTGACATACAAAAAGATGATTTGAGAAAAACTTTGAGCAATCATTGTGAAGTGTTTTCAGACCAACCGGGCCTAGTTCGTAATTATTGGTGCTATTTGACTGTAAAAGAAGACGCACATTTTTTTCGAAAGCCATTCGCTGTTCCGGAAGTACATAAAGAATCAGTGAGATTTGTGATTCGATAAAAGGCACTGGAGAGGACAGGGAGACATGATGCGAGGGCAAGTCCAAGCAGTTTTCAAATCGGTGACTTAGTGCTTCTGTAAAACAAAGAAAAATGCAAATAGCTTACGGCTGAGACGAGAAAGCTTACTGATGTATATGTGGGACCTTTTAGGATTACACCCAAACCTCATGCCAATGCTTAACAACTAGAGTATGTGAAATCACACAAATTACTGGGCTTAAGTAATATTGTTGATTTAAGAAGGTATGTACTGAAGAATCAAATAGTAGTAACTAAAAGCCTCAGGGGACACGCATTCTCTGCGCTGTCAGGTGGTTAACAAGCACCAGGCAACCCGAGTCGTTGGCGATACTATTTACTTTCTTTTCTCTTCATCATTCAGAACTATCGATATCGTCTTTCATTCTTCTCTGGCGAGGATGGGGGGAGTGCAGGAGGGGTTTTATGTTTGATTTTTGTAATTGTCGAGAAAAGAGCATGGTATAGAAGAACAAATAATGAAAGATACTGAAGAGACAAGTTTAAATAAATCTAGGGAATACTGAGTTACCTTGTGGGGAATATGAATAATCAAATATGGCTCTCTTAACAACCTTGCTCTTCATCTGTCATAATTTTTGTTATAGTTTTTCCTTCTTCCTTATAATGCTATAGCTAGTAAATCTAATAAGAGGAATAAAATAACTAATCAGATGATGGAGAATTGCCTATTAATGACAAAAAAGAACAGTTGAAAGCAATGTGGAGAAGAATGCTCACATGTGACTCTACCGTAGGGTTGTCGGAAGTTTATGAAAAAAATTAATATGTTCAGAGGCAAAAGAGGATTACCTGCCGGATGAGTAAAAATAAAATTTATACTTGATGACTTTTGAAAGACACAAAGAGGTGGACTTAAGTGTGTTTAATATTTTCAGTAATATATGTTTTTCTTGAAGACTATGTACGCGATGAGTAGTACAACAGAAGTGGCATGAGTAATTTTTGAATATTTTCTACTAAGACTTTTGGCATGCTTTGCCAACAAATATGTATTTCTTATGTGCGTTAAATGTGAAGACTGTACTGAGCCACTGAAGCTGACTAGGATATTTTTCAAAGACGTTTCCTGAAAACTTTGTATGGAATAGGTATTCTTTGTGCATAGTAGTATGTATGACATGAGTAATTTTAGTGATGTTCTAAAATTGTTTTCTCTTTTTTGTATGACGTACATAGGAAGTGTGGAGGAACTGCGGGAGTGGACTGAATTATTTTCAGCACCCAATAATTTTGTATCTATTGGTATAATGTGTAATGACAATTTTCGGCGCCGCTAATGGTGGCAGAAGTAGTTTTTCAGTACATTTTCTGATAATGTAATTATTCTTTGAAAGAAGGTTAAAATTATTTTTTGGAGCAGTAGATTTTGTAACAGAAACTTGCTTAATAATTAAAAACAGATTTTGAAAATAAGTTTTCAGTAGTAGTGGCAGTTTTGGGTGCACTATTGAAGATTTTTAATAGCAGTTAATTCATTTTTCACTGATTTAATTAACATTAAAGAGATGTTGAGTTGAAAATGAATAGGAATTGGCCTGCGAAAGAAAAAAAGCTTTGAGTAAATGAATAATTTCTGGTGGACAGTAAAGTCTCAAAAAAAATCCCTTTTTTTCTCATGGATGTCTTTGCTATTGAGTTGAGTTGACAACAGCAATTGTGGACTAAAGTATATATGTGTGTTAAGAATAAGATGTAGAAATTAAGAATGGACATTGAGACGAACTGTGTATTGCAGGTACGCAAAAATGTAACAATCAGATATGGCTCTGGGAAAGAACTCTAGGACGAAATAGGGCCGGACGCTATGTCCCCAGTGACGAGCCATTATATGATTACAGGTGAAGTGTCAGTGATCTTTATATTTATTTGCTTCGTTAGTGGAAAAGCACACAGTTATGTTAGGGAATGAATTCACTGTAGGGACGGACGACCTCCATATCGCCGGATAACTTTCGGTTTCTGTAAACAAAAAAAAAAAAAAAAAACAACAACAAAAATTATGTAAACTAAAGTGAATATTGTAATACATAAATTTTGGAAGTTGATTTTGTTGAATCCTGTAAGAGCATTAGGTATGTTATTTCTTCTCAGCTGATGAAAAATAATTTTGTTTTTGTGCAATTAATTTCCTGTACGTCATCAATCCCTAGCCATGAACAATTGATGTAAATAGATATCTTTTGTGATGATGTTTTACTATTTAAATGATTTTGATCAAATGAAAAATTTTATTTTTCGAAAAAACAGTTTAATGAAAAGTGTCGGTATAGTTAGAAAAAAAACGTTACAGCAAAAAAAAAACTTAAGAAACATAAACGTTTCAAAGAAAATTTTTTGGTTCCTTAGGGGGTGTGTAACGTCGCAGCTGTTTGCACGGCTGCAGAGTTTTGTAGTAAGTTTTATTTCGTTAGGTCAAGCTGTATTGGAGGCTGGCAATGAAGTCTCCAGCCCCGGACGTTATGTAGTCGGCTGCTGGCGTCATAATGCTATCTGTCGTGGTGTGCGGACCATGAGAACTGCTCTGTGTGGAGCGTACTAAAATCACTTTTTCATCTCACCTAAGAAACTAAACTATGGTAAATATGATCTGTTTGTTTTCAAATTTTGTATAGGAACTTCTGTAATTTAGAAGAACAGTGTGTAAAATTTTCATGCGAATAACTTTAATGGTTTTGAAGAAATAAAAAACCTATTAAAAATACTTAACCGAACTTATTGAAGTAAATTCAGATAGGAATCACAACGGTTTAAGTTTCTTCGTCATTTGAAAATACTAACAGCACTCTCAGTGCGCACAAGTTACTTTTAAAGAATTTTAATTCAAACTTTTAATAATTTTGCTTTCGTAAGGAAAATTATAGTTTAAAAGTTGTTATTTATATTTTGTGTTAGGGTGGCAGTAGATGAGAGCGAATGTGAGTGTGTATGTGGAGACACACGTCAAATTTCAATTTTACAATGAATTACACCATCCGTAACTAGCAAGTGTTACGTAACCAGGATGTCCTGAAAACGGTGAATCCCCCAAACTGGTGGATGACGTATGTCTAGGAGCGTTTGCTTTTGTAATAAGGCAGCCAGAAAGATAGTAAGAGGATACTTAGTTCTAAAGTATATTTCAAGCATAGTTTTCTTTTGATTTTCGTTTGGTTTGGTTTTGTGGAACATTTTGTGAAATTTTGCAATATGAAATGACTTAGATGCATCTGCGAATGCTGATTAGAGTAAAGCGGTTTGCCCGCGAAATTGATTATTAAAGGTTAATCTGACTGGATGATCATTTTGATCAACCAATGAGAGGAAAGTCTTCCCCGCGTAATTTAATGAGTTATATGCCCTGTGAGCGACGGCGCTGTCGGACGAGGAGGTCATGTTAAATGTGTCCGAAAAACTTATCTGTAAGATGAAGAAATGACTGTTAAATCGCACTGGGTTTATATCGCCGTGCTAGCAGATGCAATTGCGGACATTTCGATGAAGTTTGGAGAGGTTTTGGAATGTTGGTTGCAGAATAAACCGCGTGTGAAACTATCGGCCTTTGTGAATAACCTGCATGGCGTGCTCCGTATGCATGTACAGAACATTTTGGCGAGTATCTTCTTTAGAAGAATCCACTGAAAAGGACCGGATGTGAACTCGTTTTGCAACAGTGTATTGCCTGTGTGAATCTCGTAATATCTCGGTTTGGGTGATGAGCACGAATTATTAACGGTGAATATAAACAGTAGTAAAAAAAACTGATGATGACCAAATTGTAAAAGATTTAGCTTATTTATACGAAACAGAGAGATAAATAGTATTCCAAGAGGATAAACCACCACTGATAACATCAATAGTGATACCTAAGGTAAATGACATATATAGGACAGGAAAATCATTGGGTTTGCACCATGTATTGAAATTGCATTAAGGGTAGACATAAGAAAAAAAGAGTAACTCCACACGAGACTTTAGTTGTATTAAATGTCCAGAAATGAAAGAGTATGAGAGATAACAAAATGCACACAGATAAAACTTTTAACTTGTACTTATCTCAATTAAATAAATAAAACTAATTTCGCAGGAAGCTAACAGGATATTATGAAGAGAAGACAGGAAAGTAACTACTAAAGTAACTCTTTTGCAAACAAAATGTGTTCTGAGGAAACAGTAGAAAGCAAGGAGGAAAATAGAGATCAGCATGTGGATAGTTGGACGAAATAGGAGTTGATTCTATCTTAAAGACGTAGCGTGAAGGAGAAGGAAGTTGATTTCTGTATATGAAAGGACGTGAAGAAGTAGGAAGGAAATAGATAATTAGGTGGGAAGGAGATAGGTATTTTTAATTTGTTATGTCGAGGACGGTGAACAAATAATTGAGGAGATATTTTGGGGGAATATGTGAAGCATATATGATTTGTGGAAAGTACCACAATCTGATATTGAACGAGATATATGTGGGAAGTAAATATAAGAAGTCATTAGGAGGCAATAATTAGGAAAGGGAACTGAAGTATGCAGTCAAGCAAGACATGTTATTTCGTGGAAGGAGGTAAACGGTGGGAAGAAAAACTAACCCAGAAAAGATTTCAATAAGGAAGAGCATGATGAGGGAAGAAAGGAATATAAAAGTTTACTATTGAGAAGAAAGGAGAAAGGGATAAGTAAAACAGAAAAAGAAATTTTAAGCTTTAAAAACAACGCAATAGAACCGTATAGAAAATTTTTGAAAGCGAAAATATCAATGAAGCAGAGGTAAAGTGTATTTTTAAGTTCTGTTACAGATAAGGACACAAAGAAGAGATTGCAGAGAAAGGACGCTGGAGTCGGAGTCAGGGTGCGAAGTTCTCAAAATAACATAATATACTTGTAGTTAGAAAACTAAAAAATAACTAAAATTTGAAAGTCTCTAACTTACTAACCGTCATCACTATCAATTTCACTCTTACTAAACATCGTGATGAAGATGAGGAAACCATGATCTTTATTTTAAGAAAAGAAAATGGGGAGAGATTGGAAAAAATGTATACGGATAAGAAAAACTGTTTTGGATAGAGTAATAATACTTTCTGTAAAGTCATGAAAAGAAGTGACGTCACCTTACGAGATGACGAAAGAAGAGGCCTTGGTGGAAGCAACGTTCCTAGAGGATAACTCCTCTGTGGAAAGGTTTGGAGAGCTACAACGCATCCTGGATACAATCAACATGTACCATGACATGAGCTTTATTCATATGAAAGCCACACACAAGCATTATAACAATGGTTTTGCGAAAGTGTTCTATATTTGGCACTTTTATCGCAAACTACTCAAAGCACCATATGAAGAGATAATGGATGTCCATCGAACCGGAACGGAGGCGGACATATTACGACGAGGACGAGCGGAGGCTTAGATTCACCACAGGAAGAAGAAGAAACGCGTTTCTGTAACTCAATGTGCAGAATAGTGGAAACTGTCATCAGACCATACGAAATTCGACAACTGCGAAACAATCTCTGAACATAAGAACGGATTAAATGAGAACGATGCTAAACAGGTCTTCAGTCCTACTTCAGGGTCCAGAGATACAAGTGAGAAAACAGCAAGATGCACCAAGAACAGAAGATGCAACGCAGAAGCTTTGGAAGAAGGAAGAACCTGGAACAGAAGAGATCAAGAAAATTTTTCAAATCCTTTCCCATACACGACCATTATTGCATTTAACTACCAACGAGAATCCAACTTTACTGTTCTAGCGATATAAACATCCGATATTCTTTATGGCAAACTGCAACACCTTCAGATGTCATACCGAAAAGTGGGAGATACCTCGTATGGAAACCTAGAGACCAAGTGACCAACGATGAACCGGAATAAAGACTCGACGAAAGATGAACAAAAGTTAATGCTACCAAAAAGGGATCTGCAATACGTCACCATGGGAATATGCAATATGAAACAAAGGCAACCACGCACTCACGACACGCTCAGACCTTCAGCAACCTTTCTCTCTGTCGACCGTCATTACATACTGAACGGAAACCCGGCGAGACGCATGCCAAGCGTCCATGCTCAACAGAAACATGGCGAGGCACACGACCGAACGTCATTCCATGTTCGACAGACACGTCGAAACACACGAAGAAAAAGAAATGACAATTTTTAATAAAACATGTTAAAGATGTAGGAGATAAAAGGTAAATTTTTATTGTTTTTAAAAATATGTGAATCTGAAGATTTTAGGTATTAGCAATAGATCTTTATTAACGATGTTTTTTTCATCTTGACATGTCCATAATATTTTATTATATTGCATATTTTTTTAACATCTTTAAGTTGAGAAAACCAAATATTAACATTTTTGGAGGGTTAAGATTCTAGTATAATGTGTTCATTAAAAATATGGGATAGATAAATATGAAGGAGTTAAGCTATTCCATGACGTCAGTTTAAATTTTGTAAAGTAATTAGTATAATTAGAAATTTAATATGTTTGTAAAAGTAAAATTTGAAAATGCCTAAGGACTTCCCGACCCACAAGTTCGGTAATTTTGTCACCCTGTGTGAAGACTAGGAGACGCGGTTACACGCTGCCAGTAGTTCATTGGGCGAGACTGTAGACTGAGTACAATAATAGCGAAGATAATACGACAGTAAATTCTGTGTCCTGAAGGACAGAGTTTGGTACGACGAACGAAAATACTGATCATGGGCAGCTTCGTAAAGAGAGGAGAGCAGAAAGGCAGTAAGAGATGAGGCAGTCAGTATAATATCGGACGGAAAGTGAGTGATCAATCAATAAAAGGAGGACCCAGAATGCCTGAGAGGAAGTATTCACCAAGCTGCATCACACGAAACGTTGTTTGTCTTGTGGAGGCATGTCAATCTATTGTTGATTCGGTTTTCGGACTTCGAGTCAGATCCCTATATTCATTCTAATGTCTGTCTTTTTGTGACATACTCATTTTCCGTTCCATGTCGGATGGATGTCATTATGATCCGATGCTTCAATCTTTAAGCAAACTATGTATCTTTTGTCTGACTTCAGCTTCTAAGTACATAAGTTACACCGTCTCCGCGAGATAATTATCCCGACAAGCGTCGTCGTGCCTAAAGACAATAACACCGCGTTGAGGGCCAGTCCGCGCTCGACCTGGAGGTGTTTTAGTGCTGTAACACTAAATTAAGCTGCCTCAGTGCCGCCGACCATTGCAGGAGGCTGGCTATCAACGAGCAGTTAAACAACATAAGACAAGGTCAACACGTCACGCTGACATCTAATCAGCTGCACACACTAGAAAATAACGTCATAACGTCATCTTCGTCGAATGGTGAAACGAAGTGGTTTATTCACTAACCTTCCAGCAACCCCCCCCCCCCCCCTCTCATTTCTATCTGAACAATTACTGAGTCGTGTCTATGCCCAGTAAAACCAGACCTGAGACTATATTTTTATTGTTAATTCGTGAATAATAGCAAACGTAGATACAAGAGGAAAGCACTGAATAAATCCAATGGTGACAAGTGTAAGTTTGTGCCGAACCAGGACTCGCACACCGATTTACCGCTTATCGCGAGCGGTCGCCTTAACTACTTTGGCTACCAGAGTATTCTTCCCATCCTACCCAAATTCTCAAATGTAGCACACTACGAACGCAGTGTCCCCTGGAAATTGTCCTCATTGCTCAGAGCCTCATCTGATTCCCACAAGAAGTCGAACGAAGAATGTATCCGCACTGAAGGTATCATTATTCGCCATCAAGGCGCATATTTGTTTATGTGTGGTGTTTGTTCCTTCGGACATAGTACCTAGGCCGATCCACTAGGAAACTATTTCCACCCATATATCTATTAATTTCAACCTTACATCTCTGAAACTTGCCTGAATCCTTCCCAGCTTATAAATTTATCACTTATTGCTAGTGCATTTTTAGTCTCACTTGTTCAAATATTAGTTAATCTCTTAAGAGAGTACACTTTTCGCTTTGGGTCGCTATACGTAGCGAACAACTTGTACCAGCCAGTCAGGCAGCTCGCCACCGCTGACGAAAGCCATCGCTGTGAAGTGGTGTGTATGTGTCGTTCAGTTATATGGCATCATTACAGTAACATGGGTCTACATGGAGACGTGGTAGAATGACAGAAATGTGCTACTGTGTTTTGATGTCCCCATGACCATACATTGAATGTAGATGCCCGATTTGTCGGTGTATCAGCGCCGACTGACCAACATGCTTAGAAGGAATGATATACCACTTGCAGTTATGCAACATGGCGTAAGATCAATGATGGGAAAAAGGTTCTAATCATTAGGGACCGGAGACGAGCATCACACCCTGTCGGCGACAAGGCTTCAAATCGGACAACAACAGCTGCTGGCAGTGAGCACAGATCTGTCTCAACTGGTTTGCGAGCGAAAATTGCGAAGGGAACTGCATTAAATTGACATTTGGAACCTTTTCAAACGATGGAAGGCGTCAAGAACAACGAAGACCCAATGAAGCCTTTAACCAGTAGTGTGCAATAGATACAGTTCAAGCTGCAGGAGGTTCTGTGGAGTTTCGGGATTATTTTTCGTACCACGACTTGGACCCAGTCATTCAGTTTGTCGTGAACATTAACCACGATGTTTATTTCAACAATTCCCGGATGGGTCGGAGATTTTCTCCGCTCAGAGACTGGGTGTTGTGTTGTCCTACTCATCATCATTTCATCCCCATCGACGCGCAAGTCGCCGAAGTGGCGTCAAATCGAAAGACTTGCACCAGGCGAACGGTCTACCCGACGGGAGGCCCTCGTCACACGACATTTCATTTTTCATGGTGAGGTTCCTGTGGGCACTCCCGTCCTCCAAAGCCACAACAGGAGTGTTCACAGGGCTGGTTTTACACACATCCAGGCATCCTGTCGCATCTCGACTTGATTCTAATCCCACTGCAAATTTTTGGGACTGTTTGGAATAGTGTGTGAAATGTAGCAATCAACATCCTCGTAAACTGATAGCTCTAAGGATTGTCTCCCTCTCCTAAGTGACAAGGGACCTCGCATAGTCGTTATTATCGTTTTCGTGTAAATTTATGGCGTATTCGTTTCATTCACAGGGCTTGACCAGAAATGAAAGTGATAGGAGTAGGAGCTCCAGATCGAAGAGCGTTTAGAAAAAGTACGATTTTTGGTGCGCGCCGGGTGAGACATGAACCACTTAAGAGATGGTAGTAATCAGCCAGAAGTTGGCGCAGCAGAAGGAGTAGAGAACGGTAATCCGAAGGTTGAAACTAGGGTTTCCATGGGGAAACCAATTTTATATTCTTTTTTTACACTGCAAATACACTTAAAATATGAACAAAGTAATCCATTCGTATACAGCGCAAAATGCTATAACCCTTTCTGCAAAATTATTGCCAACGCTCTAAGTACGCTTACAAGACAGCACTGACTCGTTTGGACCAAGGATCCGAAAACGGATGGATGAGTAAGCGCCACTATATAGGAATTTTGTTACTCCATAAAAATCTGGGGATCGTACCACGGCCTTATACAAAATAATTTTGACTGAACTGCTGAAGTTCTACGTGCAGGAAAACAAATTTCCCCTGTTAACTGATTCGTGGTAAGAACAAAATGTCCAGAATTGTAACACGAGCTATTTCGAAGTGGAGTACTCAGCTGGTGCAGTACTCAGCTGATTGCCTCAAAATGCGTTCCTCTAGTGGAACCCTGCGATGCCTGTTTTTGTGGTCATATAAATAATTTTAACAAAAAGGTTCAGAACTGCTTTTATTTCCTCGTGAGAGAAAAAGATTTCACATCCCGAAACTACTGCATAAAAATACGTTCCACTGTACACTTCTAGACCTACGACGCGGTCGGGTGGCCAATATACGCAATCGCATCACAGAATTCTACATCCGGTCGGATGAATGATCTGGCAACACTGTAGGATGTAGAAGTATAGAAGAAATGCTATCGCTCTTCACAAGTTGGTACATTGCTGTATTTGGGTACTATTTAATCGACAGGCCGATAGTTCAGCGTGTTCCGTACCAGAGCTGCCTGCTTTCTCTAACAAAAAACTTATCGAAGTATTTAACTATGAACTTTGAGGGGTGTCATGCGGCGTCCGCCCAGACCACATCACGAGAACAATAACAAACAAAATTAAGAAAAAGAGGTATGAAGCGTCGCGCAATGCAGATGTAAAGTTCCGAGTTCGAGTCCACTGCATTACTTTTTTTCCTCTCTTTTTTTTTTGGTTAGCACACCCTGGTCTCGCATTCGGGAGGACGACGGTTTAAACCCGCGTCTGGCCATCGTGATTCAGGTTGTCTCCGATTTCCCTTAATCGCATTGGGCAAATGGCGGAATGAATCCTTTGAAAAGGCGTGGCCGTTTTCCTTCCACATCCTTCAGTAATCCGAGCTTGTGCTCCGTCTCTATTGACCTCATTGTTGACGGGGCATCAATCTCCTCCTCCCGCTTCTCCTCCTTCCTATTTTTTTTAAATCGCATATCGGTTGATTGCTAAAGTTATCAGTATCATGGAATCTCAAAGATAATTTGCTTCACTTCATAACCCAACTGTAATAGCAAAAACTTTCAGAAACAATCACACAAAACAGCTCGTGGGCGCGTCAGGAGCAGTTTACGCTCTAGAGCTCCCTTGTTCTACAGCGTCCATCAGCGACTGGCCACACGCAACTCGCCGCCCTGTCCGACCATGTGACCGCGGTGTGACACGGTGAGTGTATTTATCAATTATCGTTTTCTGATTTGAAGTTAGAGTTAAGTATTGGAGTCTGCATACTTGATGTTCAAGTGTTGTAAAATAGAGTTGTAAACGGGAAAAGATCTAACATCTGCTACATTCTTTGCTTTGGGTTCAATAGACGGCAGCGGAGGCAGCCCTAAACCTTTGTATTGTGTGTCGGGCAAGTTCTTTTGTGAAAATTATGTCAGAAAAGTATTTTCTTGTTCTAAGAAAGATTGTTCAAGCGTGAATGATTTTCTACATTCAGTAAGACATTAACTTACATATGTGATGAACTGCGACCATTTAAGCGTTGTGCTACATTTGAATTCGATAGACAAGGTCCAGAAGTAGGAGTACTGCATGCTATAATTTAAAGCAGCAAAAATCAAAGGGGTGACATACTGCATTTTTGCCTGAGCGTCGTTTGCTCTCTCGTTGAGCACCCCTCTGCAGTATTCTTACTGGTGATGAGCTATGATGCTTTGATGTTAACTTCTTAAGAAGAAATTAATGGCTGAGTCTAAAAAAAAATCCTAGCGAAGAGCAGTGATAAAATAATATTTTGCATTTCGTGGCACAAAAAGGGTATTGGCCGCTACGAACTCCTCCCCAGGGGTGTGTTCTTCGTAGCTGGTATTTGATGCCAACAACTACAGACACTGTTCAGTAGCAGCGTAAGAAAAACTATCGACAAAACTCCGTCACGTGTTGCTGCTACACGGTAACGCACTGTGATGATTTTACAAAGAAAACTATTCAGAAATTTGTTTGGGAAGTCATCCGTCATGCACTTATTCTTACGCCCTTCACGTTCACCGATACCGCTTTTTAACGAAACACTGAGAAAAAATTAGTTTTCAGACGAAAAAGCACTTCGAGCCATCTTTGACAACATCTTTAACTCAGATTCAGTAGGCGGAATAGCTAAAAGTAACTGAGCATTGTCTGACTGTTGGAGATAATGTGAGAGAGTATGCTGTTGATTGATTTGTCCCCATGATTACTGTTGTGTTCAACAGACTAATGGAAAAAGCTATTAAAATACGCACAGTATTAATACAAATGAAATACAGCGTACCACAGTAAGCTTAAGACGAATATCTATTTTAATAAATAGAGTTGTAAATATAGATCATCCCCATACTGATGGTACAAACTTCCAGTGATGGGGAAGAGCAAATGTATCAATTAATTGTAAGGGACCGTGGTTCGGTAAAGACCTGGTCAAAATTTATAAGCGAAAATCGGCAAATAAGGGGACAACATTGAACTGATTCAACAAATGAACAAGCACGAATTAGTAAGGTATTATTCACTATGAACTTCTAAACGGTGTATGTGTACTTGCTGTCCTGGGTCACTCATGTGCAAAAATGTGGCATTTCATAACCAAAATACATAAGATTCCCATACCGATTTTCGATCTGGTTGCTTGTAGCTGTGTCACAAAACGGCTAAGTCTGGCCTTCAACGAGACTGGAACTACAAGCCAAACCAGCCTTCATTTTGCAGGCGACCACATCACCCAAGAGTTAGTGCAGAATTACGGTACTTCCATCACCTTTATTGCCCCAGTGGTGGCTGGGACAGACAAATCCCAACGTAAAAGGCATCATTTTTCTCTCGTGGAACAATTTTCATGGCTACTAAACCATAAATTGACACCCAATCCTACATCTTATATGAAAATCACTCCCAAAATTCAGTGGGAATGATAGAAACATATCAAGTTAACTTAGTCGGATATTTCTGTGCCACCGAGGATATAACTCGTCGGCCACAGAGTTGCCAAACGTATCCTGCGTTGAAACCAAGATTCATCTATACTACTAGCAGGATGCATCCAAGGGGTGTTCCTGGAAGAGGCTGGAAAGTGACCACAGCTGGTGTCTAGTAGACGCAGCTGCCGAGGGCCGGAATGCCCAGAAGGTATGTGAGAAAACCTTATTTGCATTTCAGTAGCTAGGTTTAGGGACTAGAGCATAGTTACTAATAATGCTCATATGTACGAACTGCAAACTAAATGTCATAAATCAATAACTGTCACAATTATTTGTGTTTGTCTTAAGACCACTGAAAACTAAAAAAGTTTTTCAGCACACAAGATTCACATTTTTGGAGCATCTACAGAGGCTATACGGAAAGCATGAGTTGGCAGCTTATTTATTATAAGTGTGGACTCAGAAAATATATTTCTTGAGACTGCTGTCATTGACACTATCCATAAAATAAAATCACGCTAATAAAGAGACAACAACAATGAACTGATTCCGAAACATGAACATGCACAGGGAGACTTCATAAGCTACGAAAAACGTTTGTTCCAAATGAAGAAAGGCTACTGCGCAGAAAACGATACATAAAGACAGAAAATGTTAGCTCAAAAATCAGTTGAAAATGTAACCAGTTAATGTATGCAGTCCAAGTCTGGTTGCAGCTTCTGCTAACAGGAAAGGAGAAGCAGTTGTTATCAGAACGTGGAACAAGAAACGCAAAACGTTGAGGGTACTGTCTAGAATAAGTCATCTCAAGTAAAACAGTTTTTAGTCTATAGATTATGAAAGAATGACGAGTATCATTTACTCGTTATGAGTAAAATACATCCACTGGTGATGGCATTTTCAGTAAAAGCGAAAAGCTCCTCTGTTGAACAGCTTTTCAATGTGCAGTACGCTCAAAACGGAGAGAACACGATATAACGCAGAATCACCTAGCTGAGCATGGTGCTGTGATCATATGCACCGCCTGCGCAGTGTGTTAGCCACTGACGTTACATATGAACGATGCCTTGGGCTACTATAAAATTCATATGAGAATTATCGAGCTGTAATGCAATGGCACATAATTTGCAGAGACTATATACACGCTGTTGGTTCACACCATAAACTCATTTCGGATTATAACCCAGGTTTAATTTCTGTCTTTGAAAGAATTGCAGTATACTGATGAATAGTGTCAACACCCCTGCACCCTAAACACGACAAAGACCCCTTATATGCCAGCTAATGACAGCAGAAGGCCCTATGCCTTTCACTGCAGATTTTCATCCTGTTGTGGAAGCGATAAGAAAGTGTTACGGTTTGCCACACTTTCTCCCACCCACACACCACACTCACTGTCGATTTCACATAACTTATGACAACGAACGGCGATGTGTACCGACAGGGTAATTCCATGATGATGTACAAACTTTCAGTGTTGATGGAGAAGAGTAAATGTATCAATCGGTGGTAAGGGACCCTGGTCCGGAAACGATCTTGTCAAAATTTATAAGCGAAAATCTTTCTGATACTTCTGGCAGTGGACGTTTTCTACTGCAAGCTCTTTGGTTTTCACTCTGAGAGGTGGTAGTATCGACCAAAACAAGACAAAAATGCCCAGCAGACACGTGGTCTAAGGCCAGCACTATGAGCACTTTTTCATCTTTGCTGCCTTGAAACACATTTCTTCTACCGAAGAATGTGTCAATAGCCCTTAGCATTTCAGAACCCATATTTACAGAAGAATTTTTCTTGTTTGGGTCCACACTATTTCCTTGTTGTTGTTGAAAGTGTTATGATTCTCGTCGTCAATTGTTATGACAGGTGGCCAATGCTAAATAGAAACATATAGCAGGTCTGACAGTGAAATCGGTAAGGAGCTGGCTGCATAGTCTGTATCTGCAACGACTGAAATAATTAGTGGTCCTTGGTAATATATATATATATATATATATATATATATATATTGTACTTGTGTTACAGGCTTCTTCATATGCTGTATATATATAATTACAAACATAACTTATGCCATACTTGACTAAGCGCTTTGTTAGAGGTTGCTTCCTGTCAACTGAAGGCTATGCTACATTCCTAGTTGACGTCCCGAGCATAAGTGGACGAGAGCTCGCTAGATACTCGTCACAAGCCTCGGAGCGGCGCTAGCCATTCGGACCGAGAGGAGACAGGAGACGCCTAGAAACCTGCTCCAGGGTGCAGTTCATCATGAGGTGTCTGCACTTCAACAACGGTGGGAGAAGCGGAAGGGTCGACCTACATCGGGTCGGGGCACCCGACCGGAAACAATGACTGGAAACCAGGAAGTGCAGACTGTCCTACGTCACTGTGTCCCACCACAGTTGAAGGCTACTGGTCCATATGGTCAACAGGTCGCCACAGCGATGCTGCCACTGAGGGCGACTCCGGCACGAGACACAGCGTTCGCGCTGGCGCGTCGTCGCGTGGCATAGGCGAAGCTACAGGCGCTGGCACCCAGGGGCGAGAAGAGAATGGAAGAGGTCCTCGCGGGGGCAGCCCCGTCGGCGCCGACTCTGGAAACATAGGGCAAGCGTCAGAGACCCCACGACTAAAGAGGCGCATCTGAATCTGATGCCTACGCACCTCACCAGAAGTACCTGATATGACAAACATAGCGCGACCAAGAAGAATGCGCCCTCTCAACCACCGGCGATTGCCGCGGAAATGAAGAAAATAGGCAATATCATCTGGCAAGGGTTTGTGGGTCTGGCGTGACAAAGAAATGGAGGGTGCAACATATTTATCAGAGTTCGGCGAGGACAACCATGCAACAATTCAGCCGGCGAAGCACCTTCGCGGGGCTGAGGTCGGTACGAAGATAAAAACAACAAAAGAGCGTACTCGCGAGAAGGAGAGTCGCGCAATTTAGACATTTGCGATTTAAACGTCCGAACGAATCATTCAGCGGCTCCGTTCGATTGAGGAGAGAACGGTGCTGAAGTTAAATGCAGAATACCACTAGAGTCACAAAAGGTTTCGAACTCTGCAGACAAATTGAGGTCCATTGTCGATGACAATGACTTGTGGCAATCCTATGGAAAAGATAGAAGACAAGGCTTTGATGGTAGCAGACGATGACGTTGACATGCGAACAAAAAATGGAAAACCGCTAAAAGAATCAACAAGAATTAACCATCGTGCGTCCCAAACAGGACCAGCGTAATCTAAATGTAAGCGATTCTATGTCAAAGTTGCCTTAGGCCGCCGGCCAGAGTGTCCGAGCGGTTCTAGGCGCTACAGTCTGGAACCGCGCGACCGCTACGGTCGCAGGTTCGAATCCTGCCTCACGTATGGATGTGTGTGATGTCCTTAGGTTAGTTAGATTTAAGTAGTTCTAGGGGACTGATGACCTCAGAAGTTAAATCCCATAGTGCTCAGAGCCATTTGAACATTTGAACCATTTTTTTCTTTTTTTTTTGCCTTAGGCCAAGAGAAAAATTTCTGCGGTGGTACGGATTGGTTTTCGGCACACACAGAACAAGGACAAATCTTGGATATGTCAGCATCAATTCCAAAACAGGTACAGTGACGGCGAGCTAACTCTTGTGCGTACTATACCCAAATGACCTTGGTGAAGTCGCAGCACAGCTGACTGCAACAAACGTGGAACAATAACACGTGACTGAGTGTTCTCCGTGCAGAACAAGAGGACACATCGTTGTAAAATAATAATAATAATAGCGACGAACCCACGGATCTTCAATCCGATTTTTAGACAAAGGCCATTGCGCAGTGACATTACGCAAAACAACACTTAATACTGGGTCGTTAGCTGTTGCTGTGGCTATACGACGAAAGTCAACAGGAAAACTTTCTACATAATTTTGCACATCGATGAACATACAAGCCTGTTCGGAAGAGTCGAACAACGTGTCTTTAGCTATT
Source organism: Schistocerca piceifrons (assembly GCF_021461385.2). Lineage (NCBI taxonomy): Eukaryota > Metazoa > Arthropoda > Insecta > Orthoptera > Acrididae > Schistocerca > Schistocerca piceifrons. Next base: position 333,942,358 of record NC_060149.1, read on the forward strand.
GGTTGTCTGGATAACGCGTCGGCGTTACCGTGCTGGGCAGTAGGCCGATACAAGATGTAACGGTACAGACACAAAAATAGTGACCAATGATTAAGTTTTTGAGCCGTACGCGGAGGCACGGGCTTTGACGGGTGAAACAAACGCGTCAAATGCTTATGGTCGGTGATAACTAAACTTGCGACCATGTAAGAAGTCGTGGAATTTTGTAACTCCAAAAATCAAAGAGAGAGCTTCCTTCTCGTTCTGCGAGTAGTTACGCTGCGCAGAGGAGAGTAGCTTCGATGCAAATGCCATCGGGCGATCGCGCAAACCAAATCTGTGAGCAAGAACAGCTCCGATCCCGAAATCAGAAGCGTCAACCATGAGGACAAGAGGTTTTGCAGGATCGAAGGGCGTAAGACATGTGCTAGATGACAATGCAGATTTAAGCTGCTTAAAGGCACGTTCGCGTTCAGACGACCAAATGAACGGAACGTTCGTTCGACACAGTCGATGTAATGGTGCAGCAAGAGATGTTGCGATAGGCAAAAACTTGTGATAATAATTGAGCTTGCTAGAACTGATTGCAATTCTTTAATCGTCTTGGGTGCTGGTAGCTCTGATATTGCTCTTAAATGATCCGGACTAGGATGGACACCTTGAGAGTATCTTGTCCCAAGTAGGATAACTGTTCTGGGAAAAATGTACACTTGTCCTTAAGTCCATTTTCACGGAGCACTTCAAACAACTGTCTCAAATTTTGCAAATGTCCTTGCTGTGTAGAATCATAAACTACGGTGTCATGTAGGTAATTACACAGTGAAGGAATTGACGCACATTGAGTCAAAGTACTGCTGAAATAGTGCTGGTGCAGAGGCACATCCCAACGGAGGCCTTTTAAATTTGTAGAAACCTAAATGCGTATTCACGAAGAGAATCTTCTGGGATTCTTCATCCACAGGAATCTGAAGATAGGCATCTTGCAAATCTGAGGAAAATATTTGCCTGAACACAATTTGTCAAACATGTCATCTGGACGTGGCAAAGGAAATGTTTCAACAACAAGTTGAGGATTGACGGTGGCTTTAAGATCCACGCACAGTCGCAATTTGCCTGATGGTTTCGTTAAGATAACCAACGGTGATGGCCATAGTGATGCTGTCACCGGTTCAATCACCCCTTGATCCTCAAGTTCATGCGATGTTTTAGCAACTTCGTCTCGAAGCGCGTGAGGCACTGAGCAAGTGCGGAAAAATTTAGGCTGTGCATTGTCCTTTAATTCAATATGTGCCTGAAAATTGTTCGCGCAACCTAAACCTGGCGAAAAAATGTCAGCAAATTCTTGACATGGCTCAGAAACACTGTTTGTGGGAACACTTTTGGTGACGGGTAGTACGTCATCACGCACAGTTAAGGAGAATACATCAAATAAACCAAGACCAAAAATATTTACAGATGATGGTGAACACAGCACATGAAAAAAAAACCACCTGAGTTTGTCCACCGTATGTGGCTGGAAAACTACACAGTCCTAATACGGAACATTTACGTTACACAATGGAGGTGAACCCTACAATTCGTAACTTCTACGAATCATTAGTGAAACAGGCGCTCCAGTGTCCAACTGAAAAGGAATCGTATGATTCTGAATGCGCAAGTCGACAAAAAGTTTGTTCTGTCGTCGGCGAAAAATGTCATTCTGAGAAGCAATTTTCACTGACAAATGTTGACGGTCAGATCAGGCGTGGCGGAACTTCTTTCGTCGGCGTGCACTGGCATCACAAGCAAAATTGTCACAATCGGGTAAAGTCACAGGTACTGGAGGCGAATTTACAACATTTACTTCCATTGCATGTAGCTTGTTGTGATAGGAAGTCTCATTGCGGGAACCGTTCCGGCGGAAGCTACTTTGTCCTGAAACGTGATACATGTTTTTCAAAGTTCTGTCTTTTTAAGCACACTGCCTGGACATGTCCCGCTTTGTTGCAAAAATCACACGGCCTTGCGTGATGGGCTATTCTGGCTCGATTACTTGGAATTATACTGCGGGCGGCTGAGGCCGGCATTTAACAGGTGTCTTGTTTCCTGGAAGTGAATTGGGCCAGCTTGCGCCGAGCCGGCACAGCGGCACGTATGTGCGATGCGCGCGCAGCTGCCTTGCTAGCCTGACAGCGGGAGGCGATTCGAAAGAATTTGCAGCAAAGTCCAAAGTGTCCTATCTGTCCAAAATGTCCAACACTTGTTCTAAAGTGGGGTTGGATAATTTAAGAATTTGCTCTCTAATGCGTGTGTCTGACGCGTTTTGCGCAATAGCGTTCCATACCATGATGTTAGAATATGATATTCCGCAAGAACATGAAAATTCACAGTCGCGAGTGTGGCCTTGCAAAGTTGGTACCCACTCACAGTAATTCTGATGAGGTGCAGGTTTTGTGTGGAAAAAATGCGTACCTTTTTGCCACAATGTTTATATTCTCCTTGTAATAATCGGCCAATGCTTTAACAAGTTTTTCGTAACTGTGCTGTTCTGGCGAGCTTCTCGGGAATAGTTTGAGTAGCATGCGCCACGAGGCCACGCCAGCACAAGATAAAAGCGCATGCAGCCTCGTTTTACCTTGAACGTTGTATGCAGCCTGATCGTGTGAAAACTGCGCCTGCCACTCCTGCCAGCTCTCTACACTGGCGTCGAAGGCGCGAAACGGCGGTGCCGTGTCCTTCTGTACGGTCGGCTCCTGTGCAGCAGGTATTTGTGGCATAGCTTGTTGTCCCTGGACGAGCTGTCCCAAGGCATGCAGTAGTGCTTTGGACTGCTGATTCTGCAATCTTAACAGTACTGCCAGTATAGTTTGTTCTTCCGGATTTGCCATCACAAATAAATCAAATAATCACAATCGGGAGTAGCAAATAATTTCGTGCACACGTTATTCATATAAATCGGAGAGGATGTGTGGCGCAGCCGAATACATAGTCTAGAAATATGGCAAACACAAATGAAAGCCGGCCGTGGTGGCCAAGCGGTTCTAGGCGCTTCAGTCCGGAACCGCGCGACTGCTACGGTTGCAGGTTCGAATCCTGCTTGGGGCATGGACGTGTGTGATGTCTGTAGGTTAGTTAGGTTTAAGTAGTTCTAAGTTCTAGGGGACTGATGACCTCAGATGTTAAGTCCCATAGTGCTCAGAACCACTTGAACCACAAATGAAATAAACGTCTTCTCCGATGTATCGATGAATCAGCGCTGCTGTCACTACTCAGCTTTTCTAAAAAAAAGTGGACCGTCATACTCGTCGCCATTTTGTTATGATTCTCGTCGTCAGTTATGACAGGTGGTCAATGCTAAATAGAAACATATACTGAAGGCTTGGCAGTGAAGTCAGTAAGGAGCTGGCTGCATAGGCCGTATCTGCAACGACTGAAATAATTAGCAGTCTTTGATAAAAAAAAAATATATATATATATATTGTACTTGTACTACAGGCTTCTTCATATGCTGCATACATATAATTACAAACAAATATGTAGAGAGAAATTACTTATGCCATACTTGACTAAGTGCCATGTTAGAGGTTGCTTCCTATCGGCTGAAGGCTATGCTTCATTCCTAGTTGACGTCCGGAGCAAGAGTGGACAAGAGCTCGCTAGATACTCGCCACAAGCCGGGGAGCAGCGCAAGCAGGTCTAGCGATATCTATTACGGACGTCGATATCTGCAATACTTCTAAGTTCTAGGGGACTGATGACCTCAGAAGTTAAGTCCCATAGTGCTCAGAGCCATTTGGTATCGAACTTCGATACCACAGAAAGCAAAGAGCTTGCAGTAGAACAGGTGTAAGTAGGCTGTTTATGTTTTCTCTATGTAAGTAGGCTGTTTAGGTTTTTTATTGGTAACGCCACCTCTGTATGACAATCACTGGCTGTGCTGTGGGCAGTCTGTGTCTGCTTTGCATTGTTGTAATACTCGCCATTGTAGTGTTAGGCAGCTGGCTGTGAACAGCGCGTAGCGTTGCGCAGTTGGAGGTGAGCCGCCAGCAGTGGTGGATGTGGGGAGAGAGATGGCGGAGGTTTGCAATTTGTCATGAACTGATATATATATTATGACTTGTGATGATATTAAGGCAAATACATTGTTTGTTCTCTATTAATATCTTTCATTTGCTAACTATCCCTATCAGTAGTTAGTGCCTTTAGTAGTTTGAATCTTTTATTTAGCTGGCAGTAGTGGCGCTTGCTGTATTGCAGTAGCTTGAGCAGCGAAGATTTTTGTGAGGTAAGTGATTTGTGAAAGGTATAGTTTAATGTTAGTCAGGGCCATTCTTTTGTAGGGAATTTTGAAAGTCAGATTGCGTTGCGCTAACAAAGGATTGTGTGTCAGGTTAAGCACAGTCCTATATAAATTGTTCAAAGGGGATGTTTCATATGTCGACCCTTAGCCGAGGATACCTCACTGGAATCTTCTGATTTTTTCTTGTAGTTTGTGTATTTAGTGTAGCTTTTGTTTATTGCTAGCGCGTAATTGTAGAGAGAATCTCCTTTGTAGTTGTAGTTTTTCATTGTTGTAGAGTAAAACAGTTGTGGCATGCATGTAGATTTGCACCAAGTATTTCGCAGCTGCAATTAACTAGACATTATTTCCATTGCTACGTTATTTTATTTTGCTCTTCAAATTGTGCTTTTCTGTGTTGTCGTGTGAAATACTGTGGCAATAATGGCGTGTGAAAAACGTAATACTAGGCTCCAAAGTAAACTGAGAAATGACAGTGAAGACGAAGGCAGTGTGTTAGCGCCGCAGAGTAATGAATTAACTGATGTTCAAAGTAGTAATTTGGTAATCGTGCATAGGGAAATGGAGCGGGCGGCAAACAATGGCACGGACAGTGAAACAATTAGTGAAGAGGGAAGCATTATCGATCGATCGGTCGGCAACAGCTCGTCTCAGGAATCCGAAATGACAGGACACAATTTCGCAAATACTGTAGATTCAGGTTTTGGGTTATCACCGTTTTCTCAAATAAGTCAAGACGCATTTTCTGCTTGTCAAAATGTGAATGTTGCCGGTGCAAATGCACTGCCGAAAAGCGTAGAGAAACAGATTCCAGACACTAATACATTATTATTGCAATTAATGCAACAAATGGAACAAAATCAGAGACAAATGGGACAAAATCTTAAAAAGTTAGACACAGTGGAACAAAATCTCAAAAAGTTAGACACAATGGAACAAAATCTTAAAAAGTTAGACTCATTGGAGCAAACTCTTGAACGAACACGTGAAGATTTAACTGCTGAGTTACATCACATTGAATCGAAATGTCAAAAAGTCTGTAATGACGTAAAAACACAAATTTGTGAGCATTTCCAACCTATTTTTTCGCGTCATGAAAATGCACTACAGAATCACGAAGCAGCTATAAAAGAACTGCAAACTATTGTTCATGAAAATCATGAGACCTTGCAAGCAAAATTTGACTCAGTTGCATCTACCGATACGGTTATGCAACTTGCAAAAACTCAGGAAAACTTAAAGGTCACAGTAGACACGATTGCAACACAAATGGACACTCTGAAACTTGGTTCAGAAAAACATAGAGAGGAAATGATTTCACTATCGGATAAAGTAGCCGAACTTTCAGATCAGTTCACTAACTTATCTACAAAGGTAGATGATGATCTGAATGACACAACACCTGTAGCTTTCATGGACACTGAAGAGTATGAACAAATTAGAAAATTCAAACAAAATCAAAATCAAATCAATACACAGTACAAAAGAGAAATCCGGGAAGTGCAAGATCAGTTGGCACAAGTAGTACAAGAATTACGCATTTCTGAGGACACTCGCGCCCCAATACGGGAAGAGGGACATACAAATACGGAACAGACACAAAATAATAACACAGGGCATTTCGGAAGTTATGAAAGAAATTGGCAATGTGCACCGAATTTTGAGATGGAACGGCCGACACGACCTAACAATGACCGATATGCGACTCGCCGACATGATGATTTTGACTATAAGCTGTTCATTACTACACGTAAATTCAAAACATTTAAGAATTCTGGCAACGACATTCATCCACAAGCATGGCTCCATCAATTCTCTCATTGTTTTCCTCCCAACTGGTCATTGGAGCACAGGTTAGAATTTATGTGTGGTTACTTAGAGAATGAACCAGCTGTAAGAATGCGATCGGTCATTCACGATTGTCACAGTGAAGGAGAATTTTACCATGCATTCCTCTCAGCGTATTGGTCTCAAGCTACACAAGACCGTGTAAAACATAGCATCACAATGATGAAACACTTCGAACAATCTGAATTTTCCAGTCTTGTGAAATATTTTGAAGACATGTTGCACAAGAATCAGTACCTGTCAAACCCATACAGCCCCTCAGAACTCATCCGCATTTGCTTAATCAAATTACCTGAACATTTACGGCATATTATTTTGGCAGGACGTTGCAAAGACGACATTGAAGCTTTTCAGGGACTCTTACAAGAATTAGAAATTGACACAGACAGTCGCGGGATGCGAAAACGGGAAAACAATCACTACAGGGCACATCCGTCACAATTCCGTGACGACAGAAATAATAACTGGACACGACAAGGCTATTCTTACAACGCAAATCGTGATCAAAACAGACACCACCCATATGACAACCACTGGCAGAGTAATAATAGTTTCAGAGAAAGATTGCATTTCCGTAGTAATGAATATGACAGAGATAACCATAGAAACAGACAATATGGTAATCAGAACTATTATTATCAAGGGAGACAGAATAATTTCAGACGCAACAGTTCAGCGCGCAGTTACGATTCAGGGAGAAATTCTCCACCACGTGACCGACACGAAAGAAACTGTGTAAACTACCGACAAAACGACAGACCTGAATTCTATCAGAACTGGCGAGCTTTAAACAGAGCTGGGCCCTCTCGGCAAGGCGAATTTGTGGAAGTTAGACCTCCTAATCCCAGTAACGACGCGCGGCAACAAAGAAACAGACAATGACTCACACCGCAGGCAGCCGCGTGCGCCGGCTGGCTCAGAGAAAAATAACATTGACGCTAACCTTGAGCAAAATTCCAGTACTCTTTACGGACGAATACCGCATGATAATTGCATTCAAGTTGAAATTCTGCGTACTAGGAAGAGTAAAGGTTTACACCACATTTCTCATGTAAAACCATTTATTGACAGATAATCTGCCTTTTAACTTTGTCTTTGCCATAAAACGTTTCACTTCACGTTACTAGTATGCTTTAGAAACTGTTACCATGCAACAATGTTTGAAGTTAAATATCCAATCAAGAACCAAGAGAACTTATTTAAACAGAAATGACGAATGCATTGTTATAGTAAACAGACGTCACAGTGTTATTGTGTGTGTACATTCTTGCTTGTTTGTTGCACGATTACGTAACGACTATAAGGCTCACATACTTAGAACATTTACCAGTACTGCTAATGAGATTTTAATGCAACATTTTGGTTTATTTGAAAATACATTCTGAATTTAAAGTGCTTTCTGAGAGATACCAGATGACACAGAGGTTAGTTTATGTGACAGCTACACGATTTCTATCACGACGCTACTAATGAGTGACAATTTACAATGTTGCTTTTGCGGTGTATCTGTTTTATATCTGCACAGTTTTCTGAATTCTTCTGGAAATCAAAACATGTTTTATTAGTAACTTTTGTGGTATAGCTACAAGGAGACAGCCTTTTCCATAGCACAACAATACGTTACAGCACAGTACTTTCATCATCACAACTATAAGCGTAATAACTAAGATATCTCTACGCAAAGCATTTCACTTTTGTTGATCATGAGGTAAGTACATTGGCTTCTGCAGAACTTAGCTTTTGGAGGAAAATAACTACGACACTTTCACAGAGATTATCTTACAACAATATGCACATTTAGCGCTACAGGACACGCATTTCAGTGATTAATTTTGTACTTAAAACATTTATTTTTAAAGATTTTTGAATTACAAAGAAAGTTTTCAGTGATACATTTCATTTCATTGCTGTAATCTGTAACACCTGAGGGTATAATTACATTAATCCTCAGGGGGGTACACGCTTACTTTGTGTACCATGTGTTTGGCAAGCACAAGGAGCCCTAGCTAATATGGTATTTGCTTATACAACTTTACACATCGGTACCATATTTCTCTAACACACAAATTACACAGCTATCTGATCATTTAACTGAGAGATAAACATGTTTTTTACTACATCAGTGACAGATGTTTACGCAATTACACCGTGGATAACTTCACACTTATGAAACTGTATTTTGTCTGTACTTTGTAAACTGTTCATATTTTTTCGGAATCATTGTGATACTATGAGAGCTTTGAATGATGTATTTGGTATGAGATCATGATTTTTAAAGTACGTTTGAGGCAGCTGACACTTTTGACATGAGCAGAGAATTATTTTAGGCTTAGAAATTATTGGAGGAAGTTACGACGATTTTGAGATTTGACTGAAGTGTTATGATGTTATTATTACGACGACGATGTGTATTATGTTGTTGAGGAATGTTTATTATGCTACGTATTTCTCACGATGAAATATTGAAGAAGTGTCGACGAACATGTATATGTATAATGAGGTAAGGAGTAATGAATAGTGGGTAGGGACTCTTGACTTGTGAAAAAGGATGTTGGAAACCAAGAATCGTACTTTAAGAGTTATGACATGTGTGAATCATGTGTGAATGTATCACAATGCCACTGAACATTTTTTGGACACTGTTATATTCATAGGATTTTGTTTCTACAGATTTGCAACGCAAATTCTTGACCTGTGAAGTATTTTTATGTGAGACTGTCACTTTAGCGAAAATTGCTGTCGTAAATATTTCCGTACGAAAGTTAAGTGACCACCTGCACGTAATGCGTCGCGGGCACCCAGCTGTGTCAGACGCCTGGAGAAAAAGTCATTAGCGCGTGCCTTTCAGAGCACAGGAAGAAAAAAAAAAGAAAGGGAAGGCCATTATCCTGGCCATTGTCATTCCTTTAGAGAAAGCATCGCAAAAACGACACGGTCGAACTTGAAAACATATGATTACACTAGCTCTTAATTTACGATATTTACTGAAATGCCTAATAAAATGACAAGAAATATTTTTACATCTGCACACCTGATTATGACAAGCGTCTTTCTATGAGAGTTGAGAGAACTTCTACTAACTTACGAAATGTCACATGACTACTGAATGATATTTTTATGCTTTGCTTTTCATAGTTGCTTATTTCATTTGACATCTGTTTTCCAGCTGTGTTGCAGCATTGCTTTTATAAAATAAAATGCATTTGCTAATGTGAACACTTTCTGTCAACAGATCTATTAAATAATTATTTTATGATCCACATTCTTTAAAAAAGGAGCACTTGGAAAGGAAAGAACAATAAGAAGGAACTAGTAACTGCATTCATAATTTTCTTTTCAAGTAATTGGTAACTTTTTGGTAGAATAACTTCTTGTGGTGCACCACTTTAATTACTTAGACATTAAGATGTGATTATACATTTGCCTTATCTGCATTGTTATCTTTAGTGTACTATTTTTTCTACTTGAGCTATGTCATGTTTCGATATAAGCTGCTGTTTGCCAGGCATAGTGCTACTGAACTTTAATTTGTGTTACTCTGCTAAGCCAGATTTATTTTTTTTTTTTTGCTGCACAGTGCCCTATATGAGTTGTAATATTGCAATTGCTTTGGCATTTGTATTTTTGTCATTGATGTTTGTGTAAATTGTTTTGTGCTGCTGCATTGCCTCGTCCCTTAGTTTAGCATCTGAGCTCAGTAGATTTAAGTTAGCTTAAGAGGGGGTAGACTATATGAGAAACTGACTATGGAGAATAGGTAAAGAATGCATTGCGAAGTTATATAAAAAGGATTTGGGCCCAAATGAGTATTGTACAATCAGAAATAATTATTTTGAAAGAAATATGAACAGAATACAGAAAGCATGCTTGGATAAGATTTTTTTGGTGGAAGCAAAGGTTGAAATAAGACGAAAGATCTATAGAATGAAGTTTTGGGATGGACTGCAGTACCAAATGTTACACTGAAAACGAACCCTGTCCTTTCCTTTTGTGTTATCCCACTATGTGTTTGTGTACCCTTGAGTATTTGTTTTCTTCCTGTCTCTGTGTAGTTTCATAGAATTTTTTCTTCTTTTAATATTAAGCTACATTCACTATGATGAGGAATACTGTTATCCTCGAATATAATTGGCATTAATAATATGTTATTTACTTTGTAAAGATGTTTAGACATTATTTACTCTGTTTTGTGTTAATGCTAATGTGTGAAGTTGATGTTTCAAAAGTTATTGTGATCTTTTATGTATGTACTCATGTCATAATTCCTGTAACACTGACGTATATGTCTATTTCTATTCTTTTGTAACGCCTGTTTTACTACAAATGTTATCTGTATTGTTATGTTCTTTAATGATGTATTTTGTACCTTTGTTATTGTATTCTTCTGTTATAAAATTGTAATTGTCACCAGTTCATGATATTATTAACTTGTAAGTTCCATTTCACTGCACACGTTTCTGTTGGTCATAGTATATGGACAATATGTGAGAAGTAGGGACTGATAGTGTTTGCACGTGTGTTGGTAATTCAGCAAGGGACTGGATAACAGCATTGCTGGTTCTAAGGACAATTAAAAGAAAAACTTTCTGAGTGCACAAGTGGTGGTTTATGGACTTGCTACATTCTCTGCAAGAATCTTCGATGGTGATTGTGCACCTGCACAGTCGCAACGGATGGCTGCTGGCCGTCTCTACCAGGACTACAGTGGGTCTGCACCTCTGGTGGCCCACCAATACCATTATCTCTACAAGGACTACAGTGGGTCTGCATCTATGATGACCTACCAATACCATTATTTCTACAAGGACTGCAGTGGGTCTGCACCTCTGGTGGCCCACCAATACCATACTCTCTACCAGGACTACAGTGGGTCTGCTCTGTGATGACCTACCTACCAATATTCTTCCAAACTTCGAATGACTCTGCTGTGGGTTTGCTCTGTTGTGGCCCATTACCTGTCTGCATGTCGAGAGTCAGCACTGTCTTTCCGTTGGAAGGTCAACACTACTTCTTCAAGACTGCATGGAAATCCACTACTTCTATGTGCATTTTCTTTTACTGCTTGGACTTTGAGAAAAACTCTGCATTTTTACTGTGATGAACAATGTGGACTGTCTTTATGGACTGTGAGAAATTTTGATCTTTTGACCAACATAATATTAATAAGTGTGTGCATTTTATATCTTTGTTACTGTAATTGTGAAAAATTTTTGTCAAATCTGTATTGGCCAGTGCCCAACACCATTTGTAAAAATTTTTGTGGGGAGCATGGGGGCTATGTAAGTAGGCTGTTTATGTTTTCTCTATGTAAGTAGGCTGTTTAGGTTTTTTATTGGTAACGCCACCTCTGTATGACAATCACTGGCTGTGCTGTGGGCAGTCTGTGTCTGCTTTGCATTGTTGTAATACTCGCCATTGTAGTGTTAGGCAGCTGGCTGTGAACAGCGCATAGCGTTGCGCAGTTGGAGGTGAGCCGCCAGCAGTGGTGGATGTGGGGAGAGAGATGGCGGAGGTTTGCAATTTGTCATGAACTGATATATATATTATGACTTGTGATGATATTAAGGTAAATACATTGTTTGTTCTCTATTAATATCTTTCATTTGCTAACTATCTCTATCAGTAGTTAGTGCCTTTAGTAGTTTGAATCTTTTATTTAGCTGGCAGTAGTGGCGCTTGCTGTATTGCAGTAGCTTGAGCAGCGAAGATTTTTGTGAGGTAAGTGATTTGTGAAAGGTATAGTTTAATGTTAGTCAGGGCCATTCTTTTGTAGGGAATTTTGAAAGTCAGATTGCGTTGCGCTAACAAAGGATTGTGTGTCAGGTTAAGCACAGTCTTGTATAAATTGTTCAAAGGGGATGTTTCACAGGTTCAGTGTGAGATTTACCAGAATGATTTTTGTTTATAACTCTCTACTCGGTCGTTTCCGGCCCAGGGTTCCTTTCTTCAAATTCATACAATTACCTTTCTTCATCCGTCTTGAAAATTTGTATCACCATCACGGAATCATGCGTAGACATAAATCTGCGTTCATTATCGTAGGTTATGAGACATCCACGGTGGGTGTGCAGGATGGGGAGAGGGAGCGGGTGTGAGCTATTGTGTGGTGGACCGTAACAATTGCTTCTTGCCTCAACAACAGGGTGACAGTCTGCTGCCGGAGAAATTAAGTTGTTCGTAGAAAGATGCAAGCGTAGAGGATTTTGCTGTCATTAGTTGGCATATAATCGGTCTGTGCTATTTGTGGGGTGCAGAAGCACTGGTGCTATTCATCCACTGTTGAACAATTCTTCCACAGGTAGAAATTAATTCCGGGCTATTATATGACGTAGTAGCAGTTTGGCTTTATGAATCAGCATTGTGTGGACAGTCTCGGCAAATTCTACAACCATCTGCCCACCTATACCGTCGCAATAAAACTCGAAAATTTTCATCCGAATGTTATGGTAATCTAGAGGCATCGGTCATATGAGAAAGTCAGGGTCAAAATCAATAAAACTCGGCTCCGATGTTGCATAGAGCCTCAGCACAACGCTCAGTTTGGTGGATCAGCCGTCATTTTGGGTTCTGTCTGTCTTAAACGTACTGTAAGCTGAAAACCTTTTCAACATAGGCGCTTTTTGCTTTTATTCACAAAGCTTAAGCAGTGGTAATATAGCAACCATCACAATTAGATGATTTTTGCTGTTATTTCGGTATTCATGACCGGATGACGGTTCTGCTAAAGGCTGAGTTATTTTAGACACTACTGTCATCGTTCTGAGTACCCCGTTCAACGTTGTGGTGTACAACTTTATATTATCTATTGATTACGAAATCTCTTTGCGGATGTTCATATTTTGGTACCAGTGCTGTGTTATTATATTTTCATTTGTTTTGCTCCGTTTTGGAAATAGAGCCAATGACTGCTTTGTTAAGGGAAATATTTTCAAAGTGTACAACGATCAAAAGACGTGTTGCTTACTCATAATGTTTACAGTATAACCACCAGAACACACCAAGAATGTGAATTCTGTCTGGTGAATGAGTTTTTCAGTATTCAGTGCACTTAAGATAGAAAAACATGAATAACTGTTACATTTATTAATTTATTGTATTTAATTTGCAGTCGGCATACCTATGTGTTGTAAACAACTCCGGTATAGTCCCTATGAACCTGCTCAGGGCACACACTGGCTGTTATTCTTCCTGCTGGAAGTATAATTAAATTTTTTCAACTATACAGAATAAGTTTGGCAACTCTGTGACCGCTGAGTTCCTTCTTGGATGGCATAGAATTATTCTGCTAGATTCATGTTATTACCAATGAATAATCTTCGTGATTTTCGCTTAAGGTGTGACATAAGTTTATCTATCTATGGGTTTGAGTCCAGAAGAGCCATTCCACGAGCAAACTGCAAATAATCTCGTCTTTCACATTGCGATTTATCTGTCAAAAATGTTCATATGTGTGTTTCATCTTATGGGAAATAACTGCTAAGGTCATCAGTCACTAAGCTTACACACTACTTAACCTAAATTATCCTAAGGACAAACACACACACCCATGCCCGAGGGAGGTCTCGAACCTACGCCGGGACCAGCCGCACAGTCCATGACTGCAGCACCCAAGACCGCTCGGCTAATCCCGCGCGGCATTTATCTGTCCTATCCACCACTGACTCAATAAGGAAGAGACTAATACTGCAACTCTTCGCTAGCTCTGGGATAACGTGGTCGTCCATCAAATTAAGGTTGCATTAGGTCGCGGTTCCAGTCTCGAAGAAGGTGATATTTCATTGTGTTACATAGCTGCTAGCAGCCACATTGAAAATCAATAAGAAAATCATATGAAGTCGTCTCCATCAAGTATCGTCTCGCTACTTCAAGAATCTCATAGTGTAATGGCGAAAAACGTATGATACTGAACAACTGATAATGCCTCTTTCCGCTTCTGCTGATATAACTTTTGATCTTTGTGTATGTATAATTTTATTTATGAGATTCCACATATCCACAGTAATTGAGTATGACACACGACAACAAGTAAAAATAGACCGTTTCGAACCCCAGAGTAAACAATATCTTACAAAAAAAAAAAAAAAAAAAAGTGAGCGTTTGGCGTCATTGGCCGGGAAGCCCCTTACGGGGCAGGCGCGGCCGCTTTGGTGCAGGTCTTATTACATTCGACGCCACATTGGACGACCTGCGCACCGGATGGGGATGAAATAATGATGAAGACAACACGACACCCAGTCCCTACGCGGAGAAAATCCCCGACCCAGCCGGGAATCGAACCCGGGCCTCTTGGGACGGCTGTCCGTCCCGATGACGATTCAGCTATTTTTTTTTACTAAATATCATTTTGTTCGTTTTAGTTAGTTGCCTCTGCTCGAGACGGACGTCGTAAGACATCCTTTTCAGTTCGTCGTTGATCCATTAACTCAGTTTTTTTATTACAGGGGGCAGCTAACCCTCTGACCGGACACGCTGAGCTACCCTGCCGGCGTTATCGGAGTGGAAAATATCTTACTAATTCATTCTGATATAGGCATGCTCATATTACAGATACTTCATGTCATATTAAAATAGACTTTTGTTGTAACCTTATTGTGGTAAGTCATATTTCATTTGTGTTAGTACAATGCATATTTTAACAGCATGTTCCATTAATTTATTGAAACCATCAATCACTTATCAATAATACATTCTATCACCTTATCTAAAGCAGTCTGACAATGCTCAAATAGTTTATTAATTCCACGCCTTTATAAACATAATGGTTCCGAGTTAAAGATGTCGTCAAATCAGGTTGGAAGTTCATATTTGTCCAGAAACGGATTTTCTTGATGGTTGTCAATAAGATGTGGGAGAGGTAAACATTTGACAGCATAAGATCAGAATAATAAGTCCGAGAGGGATGACTTTCCAGACAACCTTCCGAATAGTTTTATTTTTGAAATCAACAGGGGGTGTTATTCTATAGTCGGAACACACGATGCAGTTTTGTCTGTCGTTCTTCTTACACCGCGACCGAAAGATTTCTCAATTGTTGGCAACAAATACCAGATGCGATGGACACAGCCCTAAAGTCAAGTTGCTAGTGCACAATACCCTTTCTCAGGCAACAGATGCAAAATAGGTTCATTCTGACCTTTGCCCCAGTATGTATCTCTTGTTACTGCTCAGCCGTTTATGATGCATTTATTTCAACTGCCGGCCGGTGTGGCCGAGCGGTTCTAGGCGCTACAGTCTGGAACCGCGCGACCGCTACGGCCGCAGGTTCGAATCCTGCCTCGGGCATGGATGTGTGTGATGTCCTTAGGTTAGTTAGGTTTAAATACTTCTAAGTTCTAGGGGACTGATGACCTCAGAAGTTAAGTCCCATAGTGCTCAGAGCCATTTGTTTTTTATTTCAACTTTTTAAAGTTGACATAAATGCATCATATCTTGTCACCAGTAAGAATATTGCATAGGAATGCTCAGTGTACGAACCGGTAGCTGTTCAAGCAAGAATGCAGTAATAATAGCTCCTTTGATTTTTGTTGCTTTCAGTTGGAGGACGGAGCACGGAGCACGGAGCACGGAACTTTGACTATTGTATGGAAATGTTGCACGGTGCTTAAATGGTCGCATTTCATCGCAAATGGATCATCACATGAGTCTGCTATCGAAACTTCCTGAACGTGGAAAATCATTCATGCCAGAGCGATCTTTCTTAAAACAAGAAAATTTTTTGCTGACGTGTTTTGCCCAAATGCACTTGCTCCATACACAATAAAAAATTTTCGAGCTGCCTCTGCTGCCGTCACCCCTCTGCATTAAATGCAAAGCGAATAATATAAAGCAGATTTTAGACCTTTCTTCCACTTTAGTGTTGTAACTGCGACCGGGACGGTCGCGGGGTAGCAATGACGGAAAGTGCGGTGGGACCCGCGGAGAGGCCCACGAACAACAACACAACGGGAAACGACGGACACGACCAACGAAAGACAGAACGAATACAACAAGATCGAACAACGGACTCACAAGGAAACAAACACGTCCACTCGTACACAGAACAAGGAAGTAAGCTGTCTAACGTTAGGCGAGGTATCAACCGACGTACGCAAGATTAGACTGGCTGGCTGAGCATTTTTTTTTTCCCTTTATTGAATTTCGATTCCCCCCGAAGGGGCGGGCTGGCAGCAGCGTAGTATGCCGCTCTTCAGCGTACAGACTTTGTTAAAAAGATGAAGAGAATAAATAATAAAAACAGGCTATAAAATCGGAGACTTAAATAGGAACATGGCGAAAAAATCGTGGAACTTAAAACATAGTACAAAGGGATGATGATGCGAATAAAATACATACGAAGCAGACAGGTAAAATAATAGACAGACAATTAAAAAAAACACGGCGACAACCTGGTTTCTGTTCGCAAAAGACATAAAATTCACACCCAACGACAGCATGATTTCTGTTTGCAACACTAGAAAGACGAACAACACTGAACATTCACTGGAACACTGCACTAAAAAGCCGGCAAATGCAACATACCACAGCCGAGAGCAGGTGGGAGGAAACGGGGCAGATGGTGGGAAAATAAAAAAGGGGGGGGGGAAGGAAAGGAAAAGCGAAGGGGGGAGGGGGGAAAGGAGCCAATGGAGGATGAGGACCCATAAGAGGGATGGGGGGCAAAAAAATAGTGCTCACAGATACACAAAAAACACGGAGCCGTTCACACTCGACGATAACGAGACTGGAAACACGTTGGCACGGCACACAGAACACTGATGAATCTGACGGCACAAGTGAATGTAGAAGCGTGATGGTGGGCACTAAAAACACAAACGACGTCACACACACGTAAAACTGATGGCTATGATCTCCGGTGCGTGAAAGTCCACAGATCGTGTACGAGTCCGGGGACCTGCCAAGGGGGAGGAAAGGGGAGTGGGAGGGAGAGGGGTGAGCAAGGATGCCAATGGAGGAGGGGGCAGAGAAAAAACGCTGGAAGGGTTGGAGGGGAAGCCTGGGGGAGGAGTGGGGAGAAATGGAGGAGGGGGGGAAGGGGGGAGAGAAGGGAGGGAGGGTGCCCAAAGGAGCAAACACAGGAAGAGGGAGGGAGGATCAAAGTTGGTAGGAGGGGTAGATGGAGGGGAGGAGGACAGCATCAGGGAGGGGGAACTGGCGGAAGCCACCTTGGGAGAGGGTATGGAGGGTGGAGAGATGGAGACCGGGTGGGACGTGGGAATACAGGTGCGGCAGCGGGCGGGGCTGGGAGAGGATGGGTGAGACAAGCGGGTGGGGAGATCGAGTTTACGGGAGGTGTACAGGATCTGAATCCTTTCAAGGAAAAGGAGGAGGTGGGGGAACAGAGTGACGTCGTACAGGATCCGCGTGGGGGAGGGGAGACGGATGCGATAGGCGAGGTGGAGAGCATGGCGTTCAAGGATGTGAAGGGACTTATAAAAGGTAGGGGGGGCGGAGATCCAGCCTGGATGGACATAACAAAGGATAGGGCGAATGAGGGATTTATAGGTGTGGAATATGGTGGAGGGATCCAGAACCCACGTACGGCCGGAAAGGAGCTTGCGGAGACAGAGTCGGGAGCATGCCTTGGCTTGGATTGTCCGGAGATGGGGGGTCCAGGAGAGGCGACGGTCGAGGGTGACACCAAGGTACTTAAGGGTGCGAGTGAGGGCGATAGGACGGCCATAGATGGTGAGATAGAAATCAAGGAGGCGGAAGGAAGGGGTGGTTTTGCCTACAATGATCGCCTGGGTCTTGGAGGGATTGACCTTGAGCAACCACTCGTTGCACCAAGTGGTGAACTGGTCAAGATGGGATTGGAGAAGGTGTTGGGAGCGCTGCAGGGTGGGGGCAAGGGTGAGGAAGGTGGTGTCATCGCCAAACTGGAGAAGGTGGACGGGGGGTGACGGCGGCGGCATGTCTGCCGTATATAAAAGGTACAGAAGGGGGGAGAGGACAAAGCCTTGGGGCACACCGGAGGAGGGAAAAAAGGTGTAGGGGTCTGTGTTATGGATGGTGGTGTAGGAAGGACGGTGGGAGAGAAGGAGCCGATCAGACTGACGTAGTTAATGGGAAGGGCGAAGGTTTGGAGTTTGAGGAGGAGACCGGAATGCCACACGCAGTCATAGGCACGTTCGAGGTCCAGGGAGAGGAAGATTGTGGAGCGACGGGAATTGAGCTGTTCGGAAAGGAGATGAGTGAGGTGGAGGAGAAGGTCGTTGGAAGAGAAGGACAGCCGAAAGCCACATTGGGTAATGGGAAGGAGGCAGTGTTGGCAGAGATGCTGGTGGATGCGGCGGCTGAGGATAGATTCCAGGACCTTGCTGAAGACCGAGGTAAAGCTGATGGGACGGTAGGAGGAGACGACGGACGGCAGTTTACCAGGTTTAAGGAACATCAGGATATGGGAGGTTTTCCACAGGTCAGGGTAGTAACCGGTGGACAGGACTAAATTGTAGAGCCTGGCCAGGGTGGAGAGGAAAGAGACAGGAGCTTCACGAAGGTGACGGTAGGTGACATGATCGTGACCAGGAGCGGTGTTGCGTTTCGTGTGGAGTGTAGCAATGAGATACTGTGTAGTGATAGGGGCATTGAGGTCTGTGTGTGCAGTGTTGTCCAAGTACTGGAAACCAGGTGCGAGGGGAGGGACAGAGGTGTCAGTTAGATCGCTGACATCGGGGAAGAGGGAGTAATTGAACTGGGGATCATCGGGGATGGAAAAGACATCGGGGATAGGGGGATAGTAAGGGGAGGGTTTAGTTCCGGTAAGGCGATGGAAGGCTGACCAGAACTTGGACGAGTTTATGGGTAGGGTGGCATTTAAATGGGTGCATGTCTGTCGCCAGTCCCTGCGTTTCTTAGCTGCGAGCAAATTTCGAATGTGTTGCTGGAGTTGCCGGTGGTGTCGTAGTGTTTCCGGGTCACGCGTGTGGAGGAAGGCACGGTAAAGACGGTAGGATTCACGGAGGAGGAGGATGGCCTGTGGGGGTAAGGTAGGATGGTGGGTGTGGATGGCGACAGTAGGGCCGTGGGCCTCCACAGCCTCAGACAGGGTCTGCTGGAGAAAGGAGGCGGCATGGGTTACATCGTCAGGATGGTTGTAGGTGAAGGGGTGGCTATCGACCTGGGTGGAGAGGGTATCCTGGTAGGCATACCAGTTGGCATGGGGATAGTCATGGACGCACTTTGGGGGAGGGTCATTACGAGGGTCGGGACAGGGGCGACGACCGTCCGAAACGGTGAGGAGGACAGGGAGATGGTCACTACCAATAGGCTCCAGGACATCCACCGTTATGCAGCCAAGGAGGTTAGGGGAGGAAAGGATAACATCAGGAGTGGAGTTGGATTTGGGACGGGTGTGCTGGGGGATGGGGATGATGTCGCCTTGAAGGGAGGAGAGGAACCGATGCCACCGCCGTAACTGGGCGGCGGAACGACTATGGATGTTGAGATCGGCGGCGATCACGTAGGAGGAGAAGGTAGGGTTAATGTGGGAGAGGAAGTCGAAGGGAATAGGGGCGTTAGGGCGGACATAGATGGTGGCGCACGTGATGGGAAGGCTAGGGAAGAAGAGACTAAGGATCAGGTGTTCGGTGGGGTCGGGAAGGAGGGGCTGGAGTCGAACTGGGATCTAGCGGTGGTGACCAATGGCAACTCCGCCACGCGGATTTGGGAGGGGATTATCGGAGCTGTGAATGAGGTAGGGCGAAGTGTGGATGGTGTGGTGGGGTTGGAGGAAGATTTCATTGAGGATGAAGGCATCCATGCCGTGGGTGGCAAGGGTGTGCAGGAAGAGGTTCTTGTTGATGGGAAGGGAGTGGATGTTGTTCAAAAGGATACGGTGCTGTCGCACCATGACAGGAATTTAGACAAGGGTGTCAAGATGGGAGAAGGTGAAATGGGCCTGGTTGTTGGAGTAGGTGGCATACATTTTGATATGGAAAACGGAATGGGCAGTGAGGGAAATCTGTTAGAGTGTGTGGGGGCGCTGTAAAGGGTGGTGAGGAATCTGATGATGTCCTCAGCGGTAGGGGGGGCGAAGGGAATTACCGGGAGGGGTGGGGACGTCCAGAGGGCGGACAGGGACGGTGAGTTCAGGAGTGGGAGGAGGGGGTTGGGCCTTACATTTCTGGGAGTAGGTAGGATGGGGGAGGTTACAGGTATTACAGGAGGGGGGGGGGACTGGAGATTGGGGCACTGCCATAAGAAATGGGCCTGCTTACAGTGCGGGCAGGTGGGGGACTCGCGGCACTCAGATGTTGGGTGTGCATTATACCGCAAGCACCTCTGGCAGCGGAGGGATTGAGGAGGGGAACGGGAGGGGTCAACTTCATAACGTTGGTTAAAGAGGAGGGCACCCTCCTTCAGGAGACGGTCTATGGAGGGGGCATGCTCAGAAAAGACCCGCATAAGGCGGGTGGGGCCGGCAGAGTTGTGGATGCGGCGAACCGCACGCACCTCCAGATGGGGATGTGCCTGAAGCTCCGCCATCACCTCCTCCTCCGTGATTGTCGGACTAAGCCAAGTGATCACAGCAGTGAAGGTCGGCAGGCGATGCGGAGGTTGGGGTTGGCGGGAGGGAGGTGGGGAAGGAGCAGGAGTGAGGGAGGCATGAGGGCCAAAGCGGGTGACAGGGATGCAGGAAGGGAGATCCATGTGAAGGGTAGGGCTGGTGGAGGAGATGATGACCGAATCATGGCGGGGAATGAGGAGGGAGATGGGGGCACCAGGAAATCGCTGGCGAAGGAAGAGGGTGAGATTCTGGGCCTCAAGAAGGGAGGGATCAGGACGGGAGAGGAGATAGCAGTAGGGGGTGGTGGAGGAGGCGGAGGAGGGGCAGGGACGGGTAGGGAGACATCCATAGCATCCTGAGCCGGGGAAGGGGGACGAGGCAGAGCCTTTTTAGCAGTAGAGAAGGCAGGGGTGCCACTCGGGTGTTTGACGGCGGCAGAGGAAGTGTGGGGGACGGGAGCAACTGGAATGTGGTGAGGAGTGGCAGGTACCAGTGCTGGAGTCGGCGCCGGAGATGGTGAGGGCGACGGCGAAGGCAACGGTGATGATGATGATGAAGGTGAAGGGGAGAGTTGAGCGTGGGCCGTGGCCCTCTGGGCGACCACCCTAGCGGGTGCTGCGGAAACGGAAGGAGCAGTGGGAGGGAGTGGTGGGAAGAGATCAGAGGAGGCGCGGGAGGAAGGACTTGGGGATGGGGCGACAAATAGTGAGGGAAATGGGAGAGTGAGGAGTGGGGGGATGGACTGAGGGGGGGGCTGACTGGGCACACCACGTGATAGTGGTGGCAGCGGCAGAGGGGGAGGTGTATATGATGGCAGTGGTGGTGGCTGTAGAACAGGTGGTGGGGGTTGACATTATGATAAGGGGAAAAACACAGGACAAGACAAAGAAGCAAACGAGGGACGGGCAGGGCGACAAGAGACACAGAGTAAAAGAGGACGGAGAATGATGAAGGACGAAGGAGACTGGGGCCGAAGCCCCACTCTGCTGTCGCTGGCAGGGGGGGCGACCCGGCTGGCTGGCCGGTGGGGACGCCTCCGCTGCTGCTGCTGCTGCTGCTGCTGCTGGCAGCTGGGACCGCTGGTGCCTGGTGGCTGGTGGCTGCTGGCTGGTGGCTGGTGGCTGGTGGCTGGTGGCTTCGACCGCTGGTGGCTGCGACCGCTGGTGGCTGCTGGCTGCTGGCTGCTGGCGGGGACCGCTGCTGGCGGGGACCGCTGCGGCTGCTGGCTGCGGGCTGCGGGCTGCTGGTGAGGACCGCTGCTGGCTGCTGGCGGGGACTGCTGCTGGCTGGTGGCTGTCTGACTGGCTGACTGGCTGGCTGGCTGGCTGGCTGGCTGGCTGGCTGGCACCTGCAACACCTATCACTTCGATTGGTGCCGTAATGGCACAATCGAAGGGCGGTATTCAAACGAATTGCCGCCGGAGATCCGCTGGCTGAGCGAGAGGCAGGCGCTTAAGTACGCTATCTGGGGCGCCGCTATTGGCCACTTTAACCACGTGTTCCACTGTGGCGTCCTCACACTAAAAGCGGGGCAGGAGGCGCGCGCCGCCACAGCTTACGACGCGATGGTGGAGAGACCTCTATGGGTCTTCGACGTCCATCACGTCTGGCGCGGATCCAAATTCTGCGGCGCGCGGTACCAGATTTAGAGTCTGTTACGAGTTTCAAGCGTGAAAACTGCAATACGTAACTGCATGACGAATTATTTTTTTATTATTCATTATTTATTTATTTATTGCAAGTTTAAAGATCTGTTACCTGATATTTTAAAACAGGTCGTACATTTACAGTCTTCGTTTGTCACCTTTTTCTGAATTTTTTGTTTTGTTTTTATCTGCTACATTTAACAAAGAATAATACGGTTTTAAAATAAAAATAATTTGTGATTGAAATACAAATAAAATGTTGTTGTTTTAAGAATAATGTAAAGAGATGGTGGAGAGAGGAGATTTACTAGTGCCCTCACCGACTGTGACTGGCGGTGAATACTACTACTACTTGAAATAACACAATGACAGTTGGTAAACACACAAATAGCGCCGCGTCGCCTGACACCCGGCGGCGAGTTACGTGTGGCCGGTTGCCGGTAGCCGGTGGCCGCTGTGGAATGAGGAAACTCTCGAGCGTACACTGATATTGACGCTAGCACGAGCTGTCTTGCCGAATTGTTTCTGCAGGTTTTTGCGATTATAGGTGGGTTCGAAAGTGAACCGAATTATCTATGGGGTTCTATCATACTGATAACTTTAGCAGTCAACCCAAATCCTATTCAAAAATACAAGGAATGGAGTGGGCTAGAAACTCAAAACCTTACGTCTCTCTTGAGTGATGCTTGCCACATTTTTTTTTTAGAAAGAAGTCTGTGATTGGACCGAGAATCCATCCCACGGCCTCTCAGTTTCAACACGTGCGGCCGGCCGCGGTGGTCTAGCGGTTCTAGGCGCTCAGTCCGGAGCCGCGCGGCTGCTACGGTCGCAGGTTCGAATCCTGCCTCGGGCATGGATGTGTGTGATATCCTTAGGTTAGTTAGGTTTAAGTAGTTCTAAGTTCTAGGGGACTGATGACCACAGATGTTAAGTCCCATAGTGCTCAGAGCCATTCAACACGTGTGCTTTACAGCTTTTTTTAAAGAAAAGGAAATTCCCCCCTTTCTCAAATCTTCGAAAAAGAATAAAAACAAAAATCAAAGCCATCCCCATCTAGCACCACCACTTTTACCCTATCTAGTTATAGCAGTAGACAACGAGCAGATACAGCACTGACTCAACTCTTGAAGAGTGATAGGAGTTCCTAGATACATTTCCGCATCCTACAGTGTGGCTAGATCCTGCATACGACCGGACTTACATAGAATCCTGAGGGGCGTCCGGCTATATTGGCTGCCTTAAGTGAACAAATCAGACTTGGTCTATGCGGCGCCAGCGGGTGGCCAGGTTTTATGTATACGACCGTACATCACCAGCTATCCTAGCCAATATTTGACTTGTTTCACCGACAGAGTATATAATGAGGGAGAACCTTTTATGAATGTAAAACAATGTTTTTTTTTGTAGAAACTTTGAACCAACCAGATAATTGTAAAACATGTAGTTAGTAAGGTGTACAAGATGTCCAGAAAATTACTACTTCCCTGTTTCTACTATGAGTTTCACCTTTGCACACGTAAATCAGAAACTGTAAGATAGTGAAAGTAGTGTTATATAGAAAGTTCTCATGAACGTCTTACAAACCTCCCCTGGAAATTTATTTGCAATTCCACGTTTTCCTATGACTTTTCTTTTCATTCATTTTATGAAAATATTAGTAAAAGTAGTATAGTGAGTATTATTTCGATTTATTTGCAGTGTTGGTAGCGTATAAAGAAAATAAAAACTTATTTCTACAGTGAGACTCAAAGCGACGACCACCAAATTACAGTTTTATTCTCTTACGGCTGCGCCAAACGCCGTCCGGAAACTATGTTAACATACATGGCTCATGTCTTGCGCGACCGAAGCCAAATAAGTTATTTTTTTGTAAACACTCAGCTGTCTTGAGCTACTACCCTTGTCAGTTTTATTTCTGGTCATGCATTTATCACAAATGTAGACGAAATCGACGATGACGAGTAGGTGTGTCCCCGTGGGAGGCCGTTAACGGTAACACAGTCATGTCTTCTGTGAGTAGCTAGCCTTCTGTGCGATGTGCTTGCATTACAGCCCATTTTCGTTACACCAGAAATAGTCTTCCTTTTGTCGATCAGTAATTTTAGCTTTAATTTGGTCTTTATGACACAGAACATTGTGGCAATGGATCTGTGTATTCTTCATCTCTACTGTAATTTTATTCAAGTTACAAAACTAATTTTTACTTAGCAGTCAAGAAAAATCGACCTCTTGATTTTCACTTAGTTTGTGCACCAACATCTTCCTTTCTCTCGACAGATAACTGATATGTTTGTTTGTACGGAGGAACCTCAATACATTACCCACCACCACGTAGAGATTCTACCTTGCTGACACGAAACGAGTTAATACACTTCTCCTGGTGCAAACTGCCGTGAGCTGTAACGTTTGTGTGGGCTTGTCATGTAGCTGCAAAAGCAACGGAGACTATAATGCAGCAGGCCACCCACCAATTCAATCGTGAATAACTACCGTGCCATAACGTATCCTCATTTTATAAATCCATGATTAGGAGCCAATATCTCATACCATACACGTGCTCTGTACTCGCTAAAACGCGTTGAAAGTTTCGTGAATCCAAGTCAGTTTCTTGGGTTACTGGAGGCTTGGAATGAATGCGCCGAATTTATACAATGGTAGGATAGATACCGCCTACAGGAAAATTAAAGAGACCTTTGGAGATAAGAGAACGACTTGTATGAATATCAAGACCTCAGATGGAAACCCAGTTCTAAGCAAAGAAGGGAAAGCAGAAAGGTGGAAGGAGTATATAGAGGGTCTATACAAGGGCGATGTACTTGAGGACAATATTATGGAAATGGAAGAGGATGTAGATGAAGATGAAATGGGAGATATGATACTGTGTGAAGAGTTTGACAGAGCACTGAAAGACCTGAGTCGAAACAAGGCCCCCGGAGTAGACAATATTCCATTGGAACTACTGACGGCCGTGGGAGAGCCAGTCCTGACAAAACTCTACCATCTGGTGAGCAAGATGTATGAAACAGGCGAAATACCCTCAGACTTCAAGAAGAATATAATAATTCCAATCCCAAAGAAAGCAGGTGTTGACAGATGTGAAAATTACCGAACTATCAGCTTAATAAGTCACAGCTGCAAAATACTAACACGAATTCTTTACAGACGAATGGAAAAACTAGTAGAAGCCGACCTCGGGGAAGATCAGTTTGGATTCCGTAGAAACACTGGAACACGTGAGGCAATACTGACCTTACGACTTATCTTAGAAGAAAGATTAAGGAAAGGCAAACCTACGTTTCTAGCATTTGTAGACTTAGAGAAAGCTTTTGACAATGTTGACTGGAATACTCTCTTTCAAATTCTAAAGGTGGCAGGGGTAAAATACAGGGAGCGAAAGGCTATTTACAATTTGTACAGAAACCAGATGGCAGGTATAAGAGTCGAGGGACATGAAAGGGAAGCAGTGGTTGGGAAGGGAGTAAGACAGGGTTGTAGCCTCTCCCCGATGTTGTTCAATCTGTATATTGAGCAAGCAGTAAAGGAAACAAAAGAAAAATTCGGAGTAGGTATTAAAATTCATGGAGAAGAAATAAAAACTTTGAGGTTCGCCGATGACATTGTAATTCTGTCAGAGACAGCAAAGGACTTGGAAGAGCAGTTGAATGGAATGGACAGTGTCTTGAAAGGAGGATATAAGATGAACATCAACAAAAGCAAAACAAGGATAAT
Source organism: Schistocerca piceifrons (assembly GCF_021461385.2). Classification (NCBI taxonomy): domain Eukaryota; kingdom Metazoa; phylum Arthropoda; class Insecta; order Orthoptera; family Acrididae; genus Schistocerca; species Schistocerca piceifrons. The sequence goes on from NC_060149.1 coordinate 333,968,345, forward strand.
GGAATGTAGTCTAATTAATTCGGGTGATGCTGAGGGAATTAGATTAGGAAATGAGGCACTTAAAGTAGTAAAGGAGTTTTGCTATTTGGGGAGCAAAATAACTGATGATGGTCGAAGTAGAGAGGATATAAAATGTAGGCTGGCAATGGCAAGGAAAGCGTTTCTGAAGAAGAGAAATTTGATAACATCCAGTATAGATTTAAGTGTCAGGAAGTCATTTCTGAAAGTATTCGTATGGAGTGTAGCCATGTATGGAAGTGAAACATGGACGATAAATAGTTTGGACAAGAAGAGAATAGAAGCTTTCGAAATGTGGTGCTACAGAAGAATGCTGAAGATTAGATGGGTAGATCACATAACTAATGAGGAAGTATTGAATAGGACTGGGGAGAAGAGAAGTTTGTGGCACAACTTGACCAGAAGAAGGGATCGGTTGGTAGGACATGTTCTGAGGCATCAAGGGATCACCAATTTAGTATTGGAGGGCAGCGTGGAGGGTAAAAATCGTAGAGGGAGACCAAGACATGAATACACTAAGCAGATTCAGAAGGATGTAGGTTGCAGTAGGTACTGGGAGATGAAAAAGCTTGCACAGGATAGAGTAGCATGGAGAGCTGCATCAAACCAGTCTCAGGACTGAAGATCACAACAACAACAACAGGATAATAGTATGTCTTGGAACATAGTTCAGTCCGATAATCAAATTTTATTATGGAAAATGTTTATATGTGGTGTAAAGGTACTTCTGGAGAAAGATTTCACCGTCGCACGAAACTGGGTTGTCCTGGCAAGTAAAGATAACGTTTTTCTTTTAAGTACCGTACTGGAGGCCAGTATATTAATAAGGCCATCATTGTACTCCACTATCACTAGGTTGTTTGATGAACGATCAATGAACACTCCAAGTGGGCATGTTGTCTTAATTGGCCTTATACGCAAAACTGAGGCACTGAACTATTTATCATCTACCTGAAACTTGGATCTCTATGCTTCACTGATAGCGTTTCGTATTACACGTTGTTTTTATTACAACTGTAATTTTAGATTCATGAATATGAATATAAACCAGTGCAACACTGAAAGAATAAGACATGACACAAATACACGACATTCGCGTGAGAGACCGATAGAGACTTATTATAAGGGCTGTACTTTGGACAGAGTATAAACTACGGACTGAACATGAAAATTCTGAGTCTATAACAACTGTGTGAAAGAATAAGCTGTTGGTCGATGACAGTACTGTGTTAGTAAACATTATATATATATATATATATATATATATATATATATATATATATGACACGATATCTTCGAGCTGACTTCGCGCAATTATTTTAATTTCAAAGAGGTTATTAATACATTTGCGAAAATCATGGTGGTTCTTCCAAAGAACTCCATAAATTTTGTTCGCGATGTGAAAATCATATATCCGTGTTTCTGTCCAGCACAAGGAAGGTACACGTGTTTATATTACAGCTTCTGGATGACAAATATCTATTGACGGACGTCTGGCCTGTTTTATCACAACAAAAAACATTGCTGATCGCAGAGCAACAGAAGTATAAATTAGGATCTACGGTGTACCCAGTGTAGCACATGGCACCATCGAGAGTCGTTACCATGAAATTGGTGTACAACCGGGTGCCCCTCCTCAAACTTGCTCTCTTAACTCATCCTCATGCAGCCTGTCTCATATGGTGTGGAAAATGACACAGCTGGAGGGATGAATGGCGTACACTAATGTTTAGTGATGAGAACAATTCTGAGTTAGCATGAGAGACAGTCTCTTGTGAGTGATATATTGGCAACGAGAGCGCAAACATTACAGCGTATCACGCAGCATCATGCATGTTCAGTCTGAAATTCGACCATTACCTTTAAACTTCATTCTGTGAGTTCATAAGTTACTACGAGCTCGATTTTAATGCCCTGAACATTCCACATTTTAAACTACACTACTGGCCCTTAAAATTGCTACACCAAGAAGAAATGCAGATGACAAACGGGTATTCACTGGACAAATATATCATACTAGAACTGACATGTGATTACATTTCCACGCAATTTGGGTGCATAGATGCTGAGAAATCAATACCCGGAACAACCACCTCTGGCCGTAATAACGGCCTTGATACGCCTGGGTATTGAGTCAAACAGAGCTCGGATAGCGTGTACAGGTACAGCTGCCCATGCAGCTTCAACACGATACCACAGTTCATCAAGAGTAGTGACTGGAGTATTGTGACGAGCCAGTTGCTCGGCCACCATTGACCAGACGTTTTCAGTTGGTGACAGATCTGGAGAATGTGCTGGCCAGGGCAGCAGTCGAACATTTTCTGTATCCAGAAACGCCCGTACAGGACCTGCAACATCCGGTCGTGCATTATCCTGCTGAAATGTAGGGTTTCGCAGGGATCGAATGAAGGGTAGAGGCCGGCCGCGGTGGCCGTGCGGTTCTGGTGCTGCAGTCCTGCCTCGGGCATGGGTGTGTGTGATGTCCTTAGGTTAGTTAGGTTTAAGTAGTTCTAAGTTCTAGGGGACTTATGACCTAAGATGTTGAGTCCCATAGTGCTCAGAGCCATTTGAACCATTTTTTAAGGGTAGATCCACGGGTCGTAACACACCTCAAATGTAACGTCCACTGTTCAAAGCGCCGTCAGTGCGAACAAGAGGTGACCGAGACGAGTAACCAATGGCACCCCATACCATCACGCCGGGTGATTCGCCAGTATGGCGATGACGAATACGCGCTTCCAATGTGCGTTCACCGCGACGTCGCCAAACACGAATGCGATCATCATGATGCTGTAAACAGAACCTGGATTCATCCGAAAAAATGACGTTTTGCCGTTCGAGCACCCAGGTTCGTCGTTGAGTACACCATCGCAGGCGCTCCTGTCTGTGATGAAGCGTCAAGGGTAACCACAGCCATGGTCTTTGACCTGGTAGTCCATGCTGCTGCAAACGTCGTCGAACTGTTCGTGCAAATGGTTGTTGTCTTGCAAACGTCCCCAACTGTTGACTCAGGGATCGAGACGTGGCTGCAAGATCCGTTACAGCCATGCGGATACGATGCCTGTCATCTCGACTGCTAGTTATACGAGGCCGTTGTAATCCAGCACGGCGTTCCGTATTACTCTCCGGAGAACATCGATTCCATATTCTGCTAACAGTCATTGGATCTCGACCAACGCGATACGATAAACCGCAATCGCGATAGGCTACAATCCGACCTGTATCAAAGTAGGAAACGTGATGGTACGCATTTCTACTCCTCACACGAGGCATCGCAACAACGTTTCACCAGGCAACGTTGGTCAAATGCTGTTTGTGTATGAGAAATCGGTTGGAAACTTTCCTCATGTCAGCACGTTGTAGGTGTCGCCACCGACGCCACCCATGTGTGAATGCTGAAAAGCTAATAACTTGCATATCACAGCATCTTCTTCCTTTTGGTTAAATTTCGCGACTGTAGCACGTCATCTTCGTGGTGTAGCACTTTTAATGGCCAGTAGTGTAAATCTGGCCAATAAGTGAAATACAACGCGATCAGACTAACCTGTAGTGACGAATAAGTTTCTGACAGTGCAACGGAATAGCAAAGCGAGATTTAATGTAAATTAAGCCAAGGTAACTTGGAAGTATAACCGTTTTAGTAAATTTCATGTGATTAGGCCCTATCAGTGTTGGGGAATCTCTCCTTGTAGGAGAAATTTGTGCAACGCAAAGGGAGTTGCATGTTGTCTAGAACACCTACTAAATTGGAATGAGCTCATGTGCTATGTAAAGATCAACGTCTTTGTTACCGCAAACACGTGACTTGATTTTGCACTGCGAAACATATATAATGTACTAGCTGAAAACTGCACTGGAAAACAAAACAATGTCTCCACTGAAGACAGATCATTCATTTTGTTTGTGAAACATAACTAAACTTAATTTAATTCTCTCGTGAAGGAGATTCGTAAAGCTGCCCGCATAGACGAGCGCGTTAACGTGTCGCTTCCAGGATTCATGGAGGCGATTTACTCTAGACGCTGACAGGAGGGGTACACACATTTCCGTCTTCCGTCTCCTGGAAGAGGGGTCGCATCATGAAGAGCATCCGGCCACCAGCTGTCAATAACAATGCCACAGCCCATTTAACAACGTTGCAAGCCATATAGCAATGGTACAAAATTATATAATAGTGTCACAATCCATATAACAATGCCACAACCCATACAATAATGTCGACATCTTAGCGGAACGGGAAAAGACGAAGGAGAAGAAAAGAAGAAGAAGAAGAAGAAGAAAATGAAGTGAAAGATATTCTTAAGGAAGCATATGTTAAAATTTAACTGAAGATCATAGAAATGAAAAATTACGTCTTAATAGTCGCAAACCACGTGAAAAGTGAAAAAGCATTTGTATATTATGCAGAAAAGGAATACAAAGTTCCATATCTTACACACAAGTGCCCCTCAACGAGCCATGGGACGCCTATAATGTTATTTAACGAATAAAAAAGCTAGGAGATAACTACTTGCAGACTCAGATGAATGAATAGAAAAAAGACTTCGATTTCCATGTCTTCCAACAAAGTTCTGAACCGAACAAAGAAACTAACATTGCTCATATGAAATGCAATTTGAAACAATCTCGAGTGAATGAATCTGATAAACCACATAACTTACAGCTACCCAAAGCCCACGCAAGGAATCCACCATCTCACCTTAGTCCTGCACGATGTCATTTCAGTGAGCCCATTTCAGTATCAAGAGACAAGTGTCTATACTAGGTACATTACACAAAAGAATTAAAAGGGTCACTTTTTCAAAATCCCGTCATTTCCCCCACTGCAAGAAAGAAGTTTGAAATTTAGCTCAAAGGTGCCCATAATCTTTCTCAGTATTGGTGTAAAAGGCTGACTCCCCCAATGTCACTCTCGGGCTCAGCGACACTTCAAACAGTAAGGTGTCGACACATGCGGGGAAAGGCCAGATCTCCGAAGATCATGTGAGGTGTGAGATGGGTTAATGAGGTCACAATGGCTACAAATTTCATCATAATTCTGCCCAACGCTATCGTGGACGTATCACACGCTAGGTAGTTGGTCACAACTTCTCTTACCACATTTCACCTCTTCGTTTGACAACGTTGCGATGGAGGTAAGCCTCCCACCGGAGGTTCGAGTCCTTCCTCGGGCATGGGTGTGTGTGTTGTTCTTAGCATAAGCTAGTTAAAGTTAGTTTAAGTAGTGTGTAAGTTTAGTGACCGATGACCTCAGCAGTTTGTTCCCTTAGGAATTCACACACTCCTGAACGTTTGATGGAAGTCAGAACAGCGATACTTTCCGTTGAAATCACGTGGGCTTCTTACGAATGAAAGAGGAAAGCAGTTCAGACTCGCCGCCACTCATAATCGACACGAAAAGGCCTCAGCCGATCTCATAAAGGCCGTCAATGGAACCACACCTTACCTTGGGGCGTTCATTTACAGACATTTAGAGGTTGAAAATGATATTTTTCAGTGCTATATGAAATAGAAAGACGTTCTTGACACCTTTGATACTAGTAACAAGAGGCCAGACAGTTCAACCTTCCTCTAAGGACATCGTGGCGTTGCAATCCAGTTGAACATGATTTGACCCATTGAAGTGTAGCGCAACTGAAATTTTTTCTCTGGTATACAGGGTGTAACGACTAGGCACCGTTCAAAACCATTCGACGAAGTAGCTTCAAATTTTTGAATTGATAAATAAAATTATATCGGTCCGTGGTATTCCTCCTCCTGGTCACAGAGACGGGATTAAGTTCCCTTCACATGTTTCCATATGAGACATATCCACCTCACACGCAGCTTTTTGGTCCGTAGCAGAGAAGGACAATTATGCTTTTTCAGTCCTGTTTTGCACCCGCTTGTTAAGTGATGACACGTGGTGCGGCATTCAAATGAGCTTGTATAAGACGGCAAAGGGTCTATGCAAGATACCCCAGTTCGGCAACACCCTCACTGCCACCCACACACCTTCGTTTTACACCTGTATCTACGTGATTACTCTGCTATTCGCAATTAAGTGTCTGGCAGAGGGTTCAATAAACCACCTTCAAGTTATCACTACCATTCCACTCTCGAACGGCGCGCGGGAAAAATGAGCACTTAAATTTTTCTGTGCGAGTCCTAATTGCCCTTATTTTATCGTGATGATCATTTCTCCCTATGTAGGTAGGTGCCAACAGAATGTTTTCGCAATCGGAGGAGAAAACTGGTGATTGAAATTTCATTACAAGATCCCGTCGCAATGAAAAACACCTTTGTTTTAATGATTGCCACCCCAATTCACTTATCATGTCTGTGACACTATCTGCCCTATTTCGCGATAATACAAAACGAGCCACCCTTTTTGAAATTTTTCGATGTTAGCCGTCAGTCCCACCTGATGCGGATCCCACACCGCACAGCAATACTCCAGAATAGGGCGGACAAGTGTGGTGTAAGCAGTCTCTTTAGTACATCCGTTGCACCTTCTAAGTGTTCTGCCAGTGAATCGCAGTCTTTGATTTGCTCTAGCCACAACACTATCTAGGTGATAATTCCAATTTAGGTTACTTGTAATTGTAATCCTTAGGTATTTAGTTGAATTTAGAGCCTTCAGATTTGTGTGACTTATCGCGTGATCGAACTTTAGCGGATTTCTTTTCATACTCATGTGAATAACTTCACACTTTTTTTTATTCAGTGTCAATTGCCACTTTTCGCACCACACACATATCTTATCTAAATTATTTTGCAATTCGTTTTAGTCATCTGATGACTTTACAAGACAGTAAATGACAGCATCATCTGAAAATAATCTAAGAGGGCTACTAAGATTGTCTTCTGTGTCGTTAGTATAGATCAGGAACAATAGAGGGCCTATAACGCTTCATTGGGGAATGCCGGATATTACTTCTATTTTACTCGATGACTTTCCGTCTATTACTACGAACTGTGACCTTTCTGACAGGAAATCACGAATCCAGTCGCACAACTGAGGCGATATTCCATAGGCACGCAGTTTGGTTTGAAGACGCTTATGAGGAACGGTGTCGAAAGCCTTCTGGAAATCTAAAAATACGGAATCAATTTGACATCCCCTGCCGATAGCATTATTTCACGAGTATAAAGAGCTAGTTGTGTTTCACAAGAACCATGTTTCTTGAATCCGTGCTGACTATGTATCATTAAATCGTTTTCTTCGAGGTAATTCATAACGTTTGAATACAGTGTATGTTCCAAAACCCTACTGCAAATCGACGTTAGTGATATGGACCTATAATTCAGCGGATTACTCCTATTTCCCTTTTTGGGTATTGGTGTGACGTGAGCAATTTTCCAGTCTTTATGTGCGGAACTTTCTACATCTACATTTATACTCCGCAAGCCACCCATCGGTGAGTGGCGGAGGGCACTTTACGTGCCACTGTCATTACCTCCCTTTCCTGTTCCAGTCGCGTATGGTTCGCGGGAAGAACGACTGCCGGAAAGCCTCCGTGCGCGCTCGAATCTCTCTAATTTTACATTCGTGATCTCCTCGGGAGGTATAAGTAGGGGGAAGCAATATATTCGATACCCCATGCAGAAACGCACCCTCTTGAAACCTGGACAGCAAGCTACACCGCGATGTAGAGCACCTCTCTTGCAGAGCCTGCCACTTGAGTTTGCTAAACATCTCCGTAACGCTATCACGCTTGCCAAATAACCTTGTAACGAAACGCGCCGCTCTTCTTTGGATCTTCTCAATCTCCTCTGTCAACCCGACCTCGTACACATCCCACACTGATGAACAATACTCAAGTTTAGATCGAAAGAGTGTTTTGTAAACCACCTCCTTTGTTGTTGGATTACATTTTCTAAGGACTCTCCCAATGAATTTCAACCTGGCACCCACCTTACCAACGATTAATTTTATATGATCATACCACTTCAGATCGTTCCGTACGTATACTCCCAGATATTTTACAGAAGTAACTGCTACCAATGTTTGTCCCGCCATCATATAACCATACAATAAAGGATCCTTCTTTCTATGTATTCGCAATACATTACATTTGTCTATGTTAAGGGTCAGTTGCCACTGTCTGCACCAAGTGCCTATCCGCTGCAGATCTTCCTGCATTTCGCTGCAATTTTCTAATGCTACAACTTCAGTGAGCGAGTGGTTGTATATAGTTGCTAAATATGGAGCTATCGCATCAGCATACTTTGAAAGGAACCTGACTGGTATACAATCTGGACCGGAGGCCTTACCTTTATTAAGTGATTTAAGCTGCTGTGCTACACTGAGGATATCTACTTCTATGTTTCTCATCTTCGCAGTTGTTCTTGAGTGGAATTCAGGACTATTTACTTCGTCTTCTTTGGTGAAGGAGTTTCAGAAAACCGTGTTTAATAACTGTGCTTTAGTGGCACTGTCATCAGTGATTTCACCGTTGTTATCACGCAATGAAGATATTGACTGCGTCTTGCCATTGGTGTGCTTTATGTATGATCAGAATCTCTTTCGGTTTTCTGCCAGATTTCGAGACAGAATTTCGTTTTGGAAATTATTAAAAGCATCTCGCATTGAAGTACGCGCTATATTTCGAACTTCTGTAAAATTTTGCCAATCTTGGAGATTTTGCGTTCTTTTAAATTTGGCATTCTTTTTTCGTTCCTTCTGCAACAGCGATCTGACCCATTTTGTGTACCATAGGGGATAAGTACCATCACTTATTAATTTATGTGGTATATATCTCTCAATTACTTTCGGTGCTATCTCTCTGAAAACATTCCACAACTTTTCTACACTTACATGATCAGATCGGAAGGAGTGAAGACTATCTCTTAAAAAGGCGTTAAGAGCATTTTTATCACCTTTTTTGAAATAGATATACTTTGTGTTTCTATTTGATGGTTGTAGGTGTTACGGTATTCAGCCTATCAGCAACTGCCTTGTGGTCGCTAATCCCTATATTCGTCACAATACTCACTATTTGTTCAGGATTATTTGTTGCTAAAAGGTCAAGTATGCTTTCGCAACCGTTAACGCTTCGAGTGGGCTCATGAATTAATTGTTCGAAACAATTTTCTGAGAAAGCACTCGGTACAATTTCGGATGACATTTTATGCCTGCCGCCAGCATTAAACATATAATATTTTCCCGCATATCGAAGATAGATTGAAGTCGCCACCGACTATAGTTGAATGAGTGGGGTTCCTATTTGAAATGAGACTCAGGTTTTGTTTGAACTTTTCAGCAACTATATCTTCTCAGTCGGGGGGATCGGTAAAACAATCCAATTAACAGTTTAGTCCCATTGTCAAGTATAACCTCTACTTATACTAATTCGCAGGAACTATCTAATTCAGTTTCACTAATTGGTAAACTACTTCTGACAGCAATAAATACTCCACCACCAACTGTATTTAATCTGTCCCTTCTGAACACTGTTAGATCGTTTGAAACAAATTTCGGTTGAACTTATTTCCGGCTTTAGCCAGCTTTCCGTACCTATAACTATTTGAGCTTTAATGCTTTCTATTAGGGCTTGGAGCTATGGTTCTTTCCCAATACAGCTACGACAATTTACAACCACAATTCCCACCGTTTCTACAACCACCTTACTGTATTTTACCTGCCCCCTTTTAGACGGACGCCCTTTCTGAAGTTTGCTGAGACTATATAACGTAAAAAACTCCCAGTCCCTTCCACACAACCCTCGCTACCCGTGTAGCCGATTCCTGTGCGTAATGAACTCCTGATCTATTAAGCGGAACCCGGAAACCCACCACCCGACGCCGGCCGAAGTGCCCGTGCGGTTCTAGGCGTTACAGTCTGCGGCTGAGCGACCGCTACGGTCGCAGGTTCGAATTCTGCCTCGGGCATGGATGTGGGTGATGTCCTTAGGTTAGTTAGGTTTAATTAGTTCTAAGTTCTAGGCGACTGATGACCTCAGAAGTTGAGTCGCATAGTGCTCAGAGCCATTTGAACCAGCCACCACCCGATGGCGCAAGTCAAGGAATCTGCAGTGTACACGGTCACAGAACCGCCTGCGCCTCTGATTCTGACCCTCCACTCGGTTCTGCACCATAGGACCACAGTCGGTTCTGTCGACGATGCTGCAGATGGTGAGCTCCGCTTTAATCTCGCAAGCAAGACTGGCAGTCTTTACCATTTCCGCTAGCTACCCGAAACCAGAATGAATCTACTCCGATCCAAAGCGATACACGTCATTGGTACCGACATGGGCCACCACCTGCAGTTAGCATGCACCCCGTAGTCTTCATGGCATCCGGAAACACCCTTTGAACACTCGGAATGACTCCTCCCGGTATGTACACGGAGTGCTCACTGGCTTCCTTCCCCTCCATGGCAGCCATGTTCCTAAGGGGCCCCATTACGCACTTTCACAATGTACCTGTACAGAGAAAACTGTTAACCGACTGCTAAGCTCCTTCATCATCCCTCGGATTTTGCATGCTCGCAAGCATGCGCTAGAGCAGCCCTTTCGCACCACTCTGCTGTATACTGTCGAAGGGGTTCCTGCCTGGAGGCGCCTAGGAATTGATCAAGCTGAACGGAGGTCTATGTGTGGTATCGAGGGTGTAGTCAAACTGGGTGTTTGAGAGGGAACCTTTGCTATTTTATTCATGGATTCATACACGGGTCAACGCTGCCCCCTGATCGCATTACAGGAGGGCGCGAAAATGGAGAGCTGGAAAAGCGTAATCACCCTATGCTGCATCAGATCACATTCAATCAAATGAGTTTTACAAAGCTCTTACAAAGTTTTGTGTTAGCAGAAGAGCCAACACCGTGTTACGAGTGGAGGCCGAAATGCACGCGTTTTTGCTCACGCAGGCTGGCGTGAGGAGGGAAGAAAGATACTGACGTGAGGTCTGGAACATGACAAGGAATGAGAATTCAGAAAACGGACGTAATTAGTTTGATACTTAACTTTAATCCATTACTGATGAACGTCGCTCTTGACGGTACATGATTCACAATATTATCTGTTCAGAATACATTCTTGAAGAGAGTAATTACAGTAACTGAATATGGCGCCTTGCTAGGTCGTAGCAAATGACGTAGCTGAAGGCTATGCTAAACTGTCGTCTCTGCAAATGAGAGCGTATGTAGACAGTGAACCATCGCCAGCAAAGTCGGCTGTACAACTGGGGCGAGTGCTAAGGAGTGTCTCTAGACTAGACCTGCCGTGTGGAGGCACTCGGTCTGCAATCACTGATAGTGACAACACGCGGGTCCAACATACACTAACGGACCGCGGCCGATTTAAAGGCTACCACCTAGCAAGTATGGTGTCTGGCGGTGACACCACAGAAAGATACGACAGCTTCAAACAAAAGCACTGTCAGTACTCAAACATTGCTCTTGAATGAGGTAAGAGTGAAGCTCATTCTTGAGTCATACGCACTTTTCAAGACATTTTCAGCGTCTGACTTCGGTCACTGACTGAAGAGCCAATGAAAGACAGGGCTCATGACTTTTTATGCCAATGCTTCTCGGTGAATGGAATAATGTATCCAAATTGCATGGAGAACCTCTTTACTGGTCAGAGTTTCCAATCCGCCGTAACAGCCAGCCATACTACGACGTCCATATGTACTCACGCCTTCGTGGTTTTCGTAATTAATGTTGGTTGCTGGCATAAAAGAATCTAGTGTTTCAAAGACCCCCGTTTCTTTTGTTCCAAGATTTATTTTCCTGCAGAACAGAAGATCTTCATGAAACCTGCTGTCAGTATAAACCTCACGTTACAAACTAGAGGGGCATCACTGTAGTTGTGTGTAACTTTATCCAACCGAATAGCAAAATCACCATTACCTTTGAGTTGATCAAGGAGTTCATCATTAATTTCTTCAGTTATATCGGGTCTTCGACGATTAATAATGTTGTTTGCAATCGACGGAGCTAACCTTTAAACACTTTGTTATTAAATAAAAACAAATGATTAATTTTGTATGATTCGACTGCTATCTACTATGCTGGCACAGTAGCGAAACTAACTTGCCGGCCCGCTACATAACACTACTAGCGAATTCGTTGCTCCTTTGCTCAGAAAGCAAAGAAACCAACTTATTATTTTTATGAAACCACTGCGACACCCCTACTGTAAGGCTGCGACGCCCCTGGGAACAGTGATGCACAGTTTGAAAACTCCTTTTATATACGAAAAATTTTGAAATTTTATCCCGGTTATCCGCGTTTCGTGGCGTTTACCCACGGACATCGTTATGTAATAGGTATGATGAAGAAGGGTCGCTAGTCTCAACTGAACTAAGAACTAGTCTGAATGGTCTTTTAAATTAATACAGTGGAGACTGAGTGTTGATAACCGATGGATCTCGTCCAAGGTGATTCTGCGGTTGTCCAAGACTAAAGCATTCACTTCCGCAACCATTTCCTTTGTGATCATACGATGATCCTGTCCATGGCGAGCATCGTCTTCCAGTGAATCGCGCCCCTCAAGGAATCGTTCGTGCCATTCCACAACACTTGAACGACTCAGACTGTACTCACCGTACACAGCCTTCATCCGCCGATACATTTCACGACCTCCAACTCCCTCGCCGCCAAAAATCGCATCACTCCTCGTTGTTCCTGCTTACTCCCCTGCATGTTCGGTAGTCTACAATAACTTGTATGACCACCTTCTCTGCGGCATGAAATCACACTGGCTCTATGCAACATCAAACGGTGCCCACGCGTCGGTCTCTCTGCCACCATACCCGCAGTTACGTGGTGCCACATTACGTGTAAGGCAAAGGTAGACGCACTGACCAGGTTTCATTTGAATGAACCTCACATTTCATACGCGGAAGCTATGAATGTAGCAAACTGGTAGAAAACAACAACAGACAGAATACAATGAAGAGTGATCGTTGATGCAGGGCATGATTAACAGGGCCGGTGACCACTGAATAAGTGAGTAATAGATCCAAAAATATTTGAGAAAATAAAACAAAGAAGCGCTAGTCTCTCTGCACAATGGGTCTTACAGAGCTAACGCACTTCACATTCTTGTGTATTAAACTTTTTAGGTTCTGTAGTTGCATCTGATAAACATTTGTGTATGCTTTTAAAAGAATATAATTGAAAGGATAATCAGACAATGTCTTCCCCATGAATTATATTGAAGTAGAGTTATCAGAATGATAGTCTGTAGAATAATGGCTAATGCTGCAAAGCTGTTCAGCTGATTAGCAAGCTTCTATTGGCCGCCGGAACCTTTCTTCTGCGCTGTTGATGGGAGTGGAATGGGCGCAGATTCAAACACCTGCTGACACTGAAGGCAAGACGTTTGCCGTGTACCAGATGAGAGGGTACTTCGGATAAAAGCCTTTTCAGTGTATGTGTGTCCTCCGTGCCGAGAGAAGTGTGAGAACGATGCTCAAGTACAAGGAGATGTTAGAACAGGAGGAGGAGGTGGTGGTGACAAATGGACAGAACACACGACATCTATTCGTAACCGGCGATATGCTGTGTGCTTAGTGGAGGAATTACAGATACAATACACTGAGTGTGGTCATCCAGCGTCGGAATTGTAGGTGGCACAAAACATTTAACAAGGATGGTGGATAATAATTTGATTTGTCAGAAAGGGAATCGAGTGTATTGTCATGTCTAAGGTTGTAGCTATGGAACAAAACTGAAAGAAATCGCCCGTGAGACACTTGTAATTGACATAATAAGAAGACTTGACGTCCAGCGGGCAAAGGGGACACTTCCTGGCGCGAGTCGAGGGCACTTGGTTTCTGGACGTCATTGCCGCAAACGCAGAACACCTAAATTTGGCCACTGCCGGAAGGCGTGTATTTTCGGCCCCTCCTCGGCTGTCTCTGGGAAATATGAGTATGGCCGGCCGTCTCGAACACGCCTGTCCGCAACCTTCTCGCAGCGACTGCAGCGAAGTGGCGCAGTGCAGTGGTTAGCACACTGGCCTTGCATTCTGGAGAACAACGGTTCGAGCTCGCGTCCGGCCATCCAGAATTAAGTTTTTCCGTGATTTCTGTACATAGCGTAGGGCAAGTGCAGGGATGGTTCCTTTGAAAGTGCACCCCCGAGCCGGCCGGAGTGGCCGAGCGGTTCTACGCGCTGCAGTCTGGAACCGCGCGACCGCTACGGTCGCAGGTTCGAATCCTGCCTCGGGCATGGATGTGTGTGACGTCCTTGGGTTAGTTAGGTTTAAGTAGTTCCAAGTTATAGGGGACTAATGACCTCTGAGCCATTTGAACAATTTTTTGCACCGCCGATTTCCTTCGCAATCCTTCCCTAATCCGAGCTTGTACTCCGTCTCTAATGACCTCGTTGTCGACGGGACGTTAAACTCTAGTCTCCTCCTCGTCCTTCACGCCGACGCGAGACACTACCTTCCGTCAGCAGCGTGTCTTCATCCGCGCCAACAGCAGCCTGATCACTGCCCAGTAAAATGCATTGTAGCTCTCATTCGAGTGCGTCTGCCAGTTGCTTTTGTCTCATAGCAGCCACAATTAGAAACCCTAGTAGCGACCCTGAGAATTTTGTAATTGATAATGGGCAAATCATTATTTCCTTTTTCGTAAGTAAGAGAAATTTGTAAATTGTATTGGAATAACCATGGTCCACAGATACTATTGTTTCGAAAAATACTAGGTTGGTGAGTAAGTTCGTAGCGTTTTTCCGTAAGTTTAATAAACACAACAGATACACGTAGCGGAGACTTTAATCAACAATAATGTATTCTCCTTTGCTATTTACAACACTCTACCAACGCTGGGGTAACTTCTCGATTCAGTGACAGTAGAAATCACGTGGTTTTGAGTCGAAGAACTGTTGAGCCATGTTCGTAGGCCATTTCCGCAAGGAAAGGAAGTTCCTTGAAGGTTTTTAGATAGAGAGCGGGGAAGGTGAACATCTGAGGCACAAGATCAGGCGAATAAGGTGGACCTGGAATGACCTCCAAACCCGACTCCTGTATTGTGGTTTTTGTCAGTCTAGCAGAGTGCGGGCGGGCGTTATCGTGGAGTAGTATCACTTCACTCAGCCTTTCTAGTCGTTGTTCTAGGACTGCTTCTGCAAGACGTCTCACTAGCTGACAATAAATGTCAGCAGTGATGGTTACACCTCGGGTACGCAACTGGTATTACACCACACCGTCGGTGTTCAACCAGGTGTAGATCTTTTGTGGATGCGATCAGGTCTTTGTACGGGAAGTTACTGCTTTTATTGGGCTCAACCATCCATTTCTTTTCCTGATGTCAGCATGAAGACACCGTTTCTCGTCACCAGTAACAATACGGGATAGGAATGGTCGACGCTGATCACAAGACAGTTGATGTCGAGCAGGCAGAGATGCACTTATGGCCACCCGCAGTTTTGTCTTAGAGCATACGGTACCCATAAATCCGAATTTTGAACCCTCCCCATTTTTGTAAATGTTGCACTATAGTGAAATGATCACAGTTCATCACATTTGCAAGTTCAAGAGAACACTGACGTCGATCATTGTGGATTAATTCATTTGAACGATCATCATCGAATTCCGAAGGTCTTCCTGAACATGGATTGACATTGATGTCAAAATTATCTTCCTTAAAACGAGAGAAACTTTTTCTTGCCTCGCTCTGTCCAGTAGCATTATTCCCGTACACGGCGCAAATGTTTCTGGCTGCTCCGCTGCTCTCACGCCTCTATTGAACTCAAAGAGAAGAATATGTAGGAAATGATCCGATTTCTCCACTTGGCACTCCATTTCCTAGCGTCCACAGTTCCAATCACTATCTCCAAATGACGATATGAAAGCTCAAATAGCAACTGTGAACTACAAATAAAAATGACAATCGAAAAATAAACCCACAGCAACCGGGATACCAAATTCATAAACAAAAACGCTACAAAGTTATGCACCAAAATAATAAATATTTATTATTAATCTTGTTACATTCTTGGGGCTGACATACCTAATCATTTTATATAATTTACAAATGCCGCACTCTAATTCAGATGAAGACCTTGTGATTCCTTTCTATTTAATACGCAAATGCTGCACTCAAGTGCTAATTAGTATAAATTTCACTGTAAACATTTCGACTGCTATAAGGTCAAGTGGAAATTAACGCAAAATTTAATGTAGAATTGTGGCAATGCATGTCGAACGCATGTAACATTAATTACAGCAGACGATGTAATGTCAGTGAAATGGACAATTATTGGATGGTGTGCTTGTAATGAGTGGTGGTTTTGTTGGAGAACACTCCTGGGTATCATATTCACAGATTAGTGACGTAGTAACCGCATTCTCAATAGATGTATCGCACGATTCATTGAAGAACTATTCACTTCGGTTTATAATTGTGGAACGCAATATCTGGACAATGGAGCAGCTATCTAGGTTCTTGCAGCTTAATACTATCGACTACTTCAGTGATCCTCATTCAGTGGGTTAGCACTTCATGGACTTTGCTCACTGTCCAGCAGGTTAATACTAGGTATGAATATCGGTCTAGACGTATCGCACCATTAGTGAACATGATGCGAGACTACCATTCCTGCACTTATTCATTCTAGTTCTAAGTAGAGCATAATTGTATCTTTTTCTATAACTCGCGTTGTCGTCGGTAAATAGTGCAGCCATACAGTTCATTAAACGCCAGTTAAACAATTCCATCAATCTATACTACTATAATAGAAAAGTCATTTTTAAAGATATTAACAAAAATTTTGGGAAGTTATTAACCGATTTACTTCAGATTCTTACACGATAATAAATGTTTGGTTGGACATACGCTACCCATTTTTAAATATTTATAGTACATACACAATATATACTACGTAAACGGGAAAGTTTGTTGGCAAAAATCTCGAAAAATCTTGATCGGTTTACTTCAGATTTTTACGCGATAGTATAATAAACGTTCGGATGGATGTAAGCTACGTGTATATATATATATATATATATATATATATATATATATATATATGTGTGTGTGTGTGTGTGTGTGTGTGTGTGTGTGTGTGGGCTATAAATGTAATAATGTATAAAAAATTAAGCGTTGTTAGCAAAAATCTCTAAATGTTTTTGACCAATTTGACTGAAATTTTTACACGGTACTCTGAAAACCACTTGGATACACATTGCCTATACATTATTAATGTTCAAAAATGTTCAAATGTGTGTGAAATCTTATGGGACTTAACTGCTAAAGTCATCAGTCCCTAGGCTTACACACTACTTAACCTAAATTATCCTAAGGACAAACACACACACCAATGCCCGAGGGAGGCCTCGAACCTCCGCTGGGACCAGCCGCACAGTCCATGACTGCAGCGTCTGAGACCGCTTGGCTAACCCCGCGCGGCAAAGCATTTTTAATGTATGTAATACATAAATATTTATGAGTCATATGACAGAGAAAGTTAGCAGAGATTCTGTGAAGAGATCTGTGCGCGAAGTATACAACAACTGCCACCGTCACACCTTAGAAAAAGATCTGGCAGAGAACCCGAGAAAATTCTGGATGTATGTAAAATCACTAAGCGGGTCTATGGCTTTCATTCACTCCCTTGAAAAATTATGCTGATTCTTGTTGCATTATTGATTGCGTTTACTTAAACTTGTGGGTTTACTTTTTTCGGGTTCATAAACATTTTATTTTTATAGTTATAAATTACTTTTTTCTCTTGACTGTCAGGATTTTCTGCGTCGAGAGAGACGCAGGTTGATTTCGTTGCCGAATGATGCGGGCATAAGACGTAAATGTATGAAATTTTGGAAGGTTTCCTCTATCACGCTTCACAAAATTCCTTTGGATTGTTAGTTAAGCGTCTTAAACGCATTTCGATAGTTAATAAGTAAACCATTTGCGTAAAAAAGTACGCGAAGTCACTAGTAATTTCAGCTAGCACTCATGTGATATCGTAAGCAGAGCCGACCTTCTCAAATTTAATGTTTTTTTAAACTCTTCATTATGTAATAATAACAGGTATTTTGTGAGAATTTTGACCGAAACTGTTTTATTTATGTTATAATCATTCACAGTAACAACAATACAAACCATATTTCTAACAAAGGAAAATAGCCTATTATGAACTCACTTTCCACATGGACGCATCCTGGTGATTCTTCAGTAACACAATCACTAAATCCGAAGCTAAACCGTTCAATATGTTTAAAGTAACAAATTCTAGGTGTATTAAACGTCACTGAACCGAACAAGAGGGTCAGACCGAAATCCAAAATCTCTCAGTACAGTTGTCGAAAAGTCGGCAGGAGGACCGATCGGTAACAGCTCTCAGAAGCTTACTGAATAAGAACTTCGGATACAGAAACGAAAATGACGTCACCATTGAGGCTAACCTACTGCACCGATCGGTATGAACGATACAGAATCGAGCGCTAGGCCAATGTTCCTCTCTAAAACCCTGCCGAAATTGATCGTAATTTAAATATGTAAATGCTCTGACTCTCCAGGTAGGTGTGCACACACGAACTTCATTTTTTGATGGTGTGACCTTGACACTGGTAGAACGTGGTCGCGATTACTGGTCCTAATTCTTGGATGGTGTTCATCGGACTGATTCGAAATAAGACTTATATTCTGGATTCCAATGTACTGTTGACACACCGCGTCCTCGTCTTTCGTTCTTCGATTGTATTCAACTGATTCCCGTGCAACCACTACTCACATTCTCCCCACGTTTCTCACGCGCCAATTTCGTCCAGTTCTTTTCCTCTCTCAAGTTAGGCTCCATATTCAGACTATTTCTGCTTCATTCTGCTTCTTGCATCTTTCTTTTTAACATCAGAGCTTGCTTGATTTTGTTTAGCAGTACCATCAATGATTTAACCACGCTCTTTACGTTGTTCACTTTCGATTATACTAGTAAATCCCTCGAAAACTTTGCGTTGCTCTTCCATTGGTGTTGCTAACTCTGCTTCTGCTCGGCGCATCCCTTCATCTCGCTTTCCAAAATTTCTGTCTTCTGCCTGGCGTTATCGCCCTATACCCTTCTCTTCCAAGTCTGTAATTAGTTTCTGATCGTGTTTCCGGTAACATCAGAAGTTTCTCGAATTTTGGAACATCGTTCCGCGATTTGTACCTCTAAGTCGGCGCCAAATTTTCTAACGTGGGACTATGCCTCTCTAAAGTGATCCTCCGTTCTTCCATTGCTCGAAACATTTCGCTAATCCTGATGTTTTGTGACTCTTGCCCCTTCCCGCTACTTCACTGTTTCGGTGTATCTCCGCCACAAACTCTACATAATTTTGGATGTTTTCTGTTTACTTGTCCGGCGTGGACTCTTCCGATATTAATTCACTGGACAACTCACGGTTCTTAATTTCCAGTTCTTCTTTTCCGTTGGTGGTTACTGCAGTTATAGTTTCAACTACTGCTGTTTGGCTAAGGTTTGTTCCCTTATCACCTGTATTTTCCTACGCTCACCTTCGTCACCTTGTCTCACTTTCACCTGTGCTATTTTCGTGCTGATCAATTTATTATCATTTTTAAGCTTAGAAGTTTCCAAGTCGAGATGTTGTGTCTTCACACAGTACTCAGCTATTTACGGAAAACTCGTCACTTTGCGACCCAGTACACTAATGATACATGGACATATTTTCCACAGAAGTGTCACTATCCAATGGTCACCATAACTCTTTTCATTCGCCTCCCGCAGCGTGGTGCCTTCGTTTCCTGGTTTTGTGCACTTCTACGAAAAGGTTCCACCTTTGCTTCACACGTCACATCATGATTACAGCTGAGTGAACAAGAAGATTCCATTTCCAGCGATACTGATATCGCAAACGTATGTAAGATCACGAACCAAACCAAAAATGTCTTAAGAGAATAATATTTAGAAGATATACAGAGTATAGCGCTCCACGGTACAGGTTTCCGTTCAAGTTACCAACCAACAGTTTTCCCATTACTAGACTACCTAAATCATTAACCTAATCCATAGCCTATTGGTCTCCAAAAATAAACAACAAGTTCGTCTCTACTTTCTTCTCCTGATACACAGCCAAGCACATTCTCAACAGTAACGTGCGCAGTGCCCGTAATGTTTACAAGTTTCACAGAATTCGGTTACAGATGGATTACAACGTGCACTGTGACCATTAAGATTGCACTAAGTGTACCCAGTTGGATGTAAACTACCCATCTCACGCGTGCTTGCCTTGAAATGACGCAGATTAGGCAGGACATTTTCTGCACCAACTTCACCTGAACAGGTAGACATCGCGACATGTTTCTGCCTTATTTACACGAACTACTACTCGACATATAATCTCACAGAATTCATATAGTTCAATAATTCCTCATACACGAAACAATATCTACAAAAAACTCTCAGAAATACAGGCACATTTGAATATTTCCTCTTGATAACCAAATTCGTCCACTAAATTTCACGGAATACAACAAAATCCAAACCAGACACAAAACCTAAAAATATTTCTCCCAAAATTTTCAACGACGAGAACTCAGGACAACGAGGTTATTTAACTCAGCAACCTTTTGTTGTTTGCAAGGAAAAGGAACAAATTAGTAAAAGTGCAAGCTTTTAACTAGTTTAGATTTGATCAAGTTCAGTTGTTACTGGGTGTTCGTCCCACTTTTCCATTTGAAATCAGTTAAAAGAAAATTTCGATACGATAATCAAAGGATACCAGCCTCCCAAAATCCTGGGTAAGTGTCAAAAATCGTAATTAGGTGACTCATAAGACGACTGCATGTGTCCGGAAACTACCAGAGTTCGGAGTCCTGGCTCAAGGTCGCCAGAATCTTACGTGCGGTGTCGGCTGTGGTTGTGTTCTGGTATGCACAGTACCAGGCTCTCGTGAACAACAAAGGGAGAAACCATCCCAAATGAACAAATGGATTAATTTAAAACGAAGGTCCTGAAAAACAAGGGAAACGTCTTATTTAAATGAATATTAATAGGGGAGGCTCAGTTCAGCATGAAACAAGAGGGTACCACAACACTCACATAGAGATATTAATATAAGGAAGAATCTTCTAGATATGAACGGAAACAAACAGTCACTATAACAATTAGATTTACTCCCTTTCGACGTGAAAAATACCCACTGATATTTATAAAAAAAAAAAACATTGACAAATGCCAGCCGGTGTGGCCGAGCGGTTCTGGGCGCTTCAGTTTGGAACCGTGCGACAACTACGGTCGCAGGTTCGAATCCTGCCTCGGGCATGGATGGGTGTGATGTCCTTAGGTTGGTTAGGTTTAAGTATTTCTAAGTTCTAGGGGACTGATGACCTCAGATGTTAAGTCCCATAGTGCACAGAGCCAACCATTGACAAATGGATAAGCAATTATATGAAACTTCCTGGCAGATTAAAACTGTGTGCACCGACCGAGACTCGAACTCGGGACCTTTGCCTTTCGCGGGCAAGTGCTCTGCCATCTGTACTACCGAAGCACGACTCACGCCCGGTCTCACAGCTTTACTTCTGCCAGTATCTCGTCTCCTACCTTCCAAACTTTACAGAAGCCCTCCTGCGGAGACGAGATACTGGCAGAAGTAAAGCTGTGAGACCGGGCGTGAGTCGTGCTTCAGTAGCTCATGATAGAGCACTTGCCCGCGAAAGGCAAAGGTCCCGAGTTCGAGTCTCTGTCGGTGCACACAGTTTTAATCTGCCAGGAAGTTTCATATCAGCGCACACTCCGCTGCAGAGTGAAAAAATCTCATTCAAGCAATTATAACTTTAAAGTACACCCTTGGTCCAGGTGTGTGCCGAGGATAAAACACAGTTACGTTAATAATCCGCGGACATGGCCAGTGATTGCATAAGTTGTTAGTTAAAAGTGGTAGGTACACGGAAAGATAAGCGAACACCATAAGATTGCCAAAATACGCATTGAGAGCAACAAGCTGTTTGCGTGACTTTAAAATCTTACAATCGGCTCCTGAAGGGCCCGAAATAACTTCGCGTCTGAACGACGACCGCGCATGCAACGCACATTCATTATACCAGGCGCGGAGAGCTCGAATAAATCGGACGGCGGCGCTAGCGACTGGAGAGTCATATTCAACCATCTTCTCGTACTTAGTGCTTAAGTGCAGACATCCTTCTAGTGGGAACAAGGCTCGTCCCATCATTCATCCGCCGTCCGCTGTGGTCGAGCGGTACTAGGCACTTCAGTCTGGGACCGCGCGAGCGCTACAGTCGCAGGTTCGAATCCTGCCTCGGGCATGGATGTGTGTGATGCCCTTAGGTTAGTTAGATTTAAGTAGTTCTAAGTTATAGGGGACTGATGACCTCAGATGTTAAGTCCCATAGTGTTCATAGCCATTTGAACCATTTTCTTCATCAGTCATCCCTCCTGTCATAAACTGAAGTTTTATCTCTGCAGAAAGCCTAACGTGAAGTCTTTACTCTGCCAAGGCTCAGACCGAAGTGTTCTCCTTCTGGTCACTCTGGAACCTTGCTGTTTTTGTCAGAGAAGGAACTCGCTGGCCAGTGGTGACAACGATTGCGAGCGCCGACCAGGAAAACTCAGAAAAAGATTTTAAATAATCTCTCACTCTCGTATACGTTTTCTATGTTGAATCAGTAGGGCTCTTGAGTGTGTAAGACAGTATAAAATCCCTCCCACTCCATGGCTCAGTCCTGCAAGGGGCACATCCAGTGCTCTGCCAGTCGACACAACGAGAAAACGTGGGCTGTCCCGAAAATAACAGCAGGGTCAAATCAGAAAGCTGGATTGTGAAAGTTTAAACCGAGCGGTCGTAACGAAAATTCACACCCCATTTGGGAAGCCATACCTGCGTACAGCTCTCTTATCTTGCTAAAAGCCTTCTGTGAAGAATTCCATATTTCTTTGACAGAAAAAAAGGGCGTACTGTCTCTCTCCTGCAGAGTGAGGTGGAGGACTGGAATGGCCGCGATCTGTTTACCTTAGGCTGCGCCTCTGCCCACAGTTATGATGGCATCATGATGTACCACAGTTTAGTTGGAAGGAAGGAAACAATTAAGTTTCTGTTCAAAAGTGCAAAATGCGCAAGAGCTACTTACAGAGTCCACACAAACCCTGCTCCGTTGGTGTTTTCTTAAGTGCGGTCGCCTTGCCAGCCAGTAGCCTATCACAATTTGATGGCAAATACCCTTTTGAAAAGACCCATATCTGGTGCAGTCAACTTATAAGCTTTTAGCTCGTGGAAGCTTTCAACGTACTAAGTAGGAAAGGCCACGAAACAAACACTAGCAATTAATACCCAGATCTGCAATTACAAAGCACTGTAACTGAATGAGTACTTGATAAAGGCAATCTGCGTATCATCCACTGAAATATGTTATCAGTCAGTTTCAGAGAAATAACGCCCAAATTTCAGTTGCCACGATGCTACCAGTACAGCCAGCATTACTTGCTCATCATTTCGGTGCAATAATACACTACTGGCCATTAAAATTGCTACACAACGAAGATGACGTGCTACAGACGCGAAATTTAACCGACAGGAAGAAGATGCTGTGATATGCAAATGATTACCTTTTTCTGAGCATTCACACAAGGTTGGCGCCGTTGGCGACACCTACAACGTGCTGACATGAGGAAAGTTTCCAACCGATTTCTCAAACACAAACAGCAGTTGACCGGCGTTGCCTGATGAAATGTTGTTGTGATGCCTCGTGCAAGGAGGAGAAATGCGTACCAACACGTTTCCGACTTTGATAAAGGTCGGATTGTAGCCTATCGCGATTGTGGCTTATCGTATCGCGACATTGCTGCTCGCGTTGGTCGAGATCCAATGACTGTTAGCAGAATATGGAATCGGTGGGTTCAGGAGGGTAATACGGAACGCCGCGCTGGATCCCAACGGCCTCGTCTCACTAGCAATCGAGATGTCAGGCATCTTATCCGCATGGCTGTAACGGATCGTGCAGCCAGGTCTCGATCCCTGAGTCAACAGATAGGGACGTTTGCAAGACAACAACTATCTGCACGAACAGTTCGACGACGTTTCCAACAGCATGGACTATCAGCTCGGAGACCACAGCTGCGGTTACCCTTGACGCTGCATCACAGACAGGAGCGCCTGCGATGGTGTACTCAACGACCAACCTGGGTGCACGAATGGCAAAATGTCATTTTTTGGGATGAATCCAGGTTCTGTTTACAGCATCATAATGGTCGCATCCGTGTTTGGCGACATCGCGGTGAACGCATATTGGAAGCGTGCATTCGTCATCGCCATACTGGTTTATTACCCGGCGTGATGGTATGGGGTGCCATTGGTTACATGTCTCAATTACCTCTTGTTCGCATTGACGTCACTTTGAACAGTTGCCGTTACAAAAAAAATGGTTCAAATGGCTCTGAGCACTATGGGACTCAACTGCTGAGGTCATTAGTCCCCTAGAACTTAGAACTAGTTAAACCGAACTAACCTAAGGACATCACAAACATCCATGCCCGAGGCAGGATTCGAACCTGCGACCGTAGCGGTCTTGCGGTTCCAGACTGCAGCGCCTTTAACCGCACGGCCACTTCGGCCGGCAGTTGCCGTTACATTTCAGATGTGTTACGACCCGTGGCTCTACCCTTCATTCGATCCCTGCGAAACCCTACATTTCAACAGGATAATGCACGATCGCATGTTGCAGATCCTGTACGGGCGTTTCTGGATACAGAAAATGTTCGACTGCTGCACTGGCCAGCACATTCTCCAGATCTCTCACCAATTGAAAACGTGTGGTCAATGGTGGCCGAGCAACTGGCTCGTCACAATACGCCAGTTACTACTCTTGATGAACTGTGGTATCGTGTTGCATATGCTGCATGGGCAGCTGTACCTGTACACGCCATCCAAGCTCTGTTCGACTCAATTCCCACGCGTACGGTTGAAATGGCTCAGAGCACTATGGGACTTAACATCTGTGGTCATCGGTCCCCTAGAACTTAGAACTACTTAAACCTAACTAACCTGAGGACATCACACACATCCATGCCCGAGGCAGGGTTCGAACCTGCGACTGTAGCAGTCGCGCGGCTCCGGACTGAGCGCCTAGAACCGCTAGACCACCGCGGCCGGCTCCCAGGCGTATGAAGGCCGTTATTACGGCCAGAGGTGGTTGTTCTGGGTACTGATTTCTCAGTATCTATACATCCAAATTGCGTGAAAATGTAATCACATGTCAGTTCTAGTATAATACATTTGTGCAATGAATACTCGTTTATTGTCTGCGTTTCTTCTTGGTATAGCAATTTTAATGGCCAGTAATGTATGTATGGAAGCGGCTTACTCGACTCTGCATTTGGTGTTTGTGGACAAGAGGCCTTTCAGGTGATGGGAGCAAAAGTACGCGGGGGAGAGGCGCTTAGTGTCCTTATTCATGTACATTGCCGAGAGCTCCTACAGGAGATACGTAGTGGGACTTGTAGCAAATCGAGTACGCCCTGCAATCTGAGGCGGTTGCCTGTGATTGGCTACTGGTTGGCAAGGCGGCCGCACTTACGAATACACAACCGGAGCAGGGTTTGTGTGGACTCTGGAAGTCACCCTTGTGCATTTTGTAATTTTGAAAGAGAAACGTAATTGTTTCCTTCCTTCCAAGTTCGCTGTGTGGTACATCGTGACTGCGTAAAAAACATCTGTGTTAATTGTTAATCATGGAACCATGGACTATCAGCGTAATCTGCATATGCAGCTCCACAGTGTAACTTAGCGATGTCTTGCGTGAGCTGCAGAGTGTTTCAGTATAATATTAGTGCATGCATATCTGGAGAGAGATTCCTACATAAATAGACCATGCTGTCTCACTTGGATTTTCTCCATTTGCCCCAGGTTTACACTGGGCTACGTCCACAGTAATGTAATATTGTCAGACTTAACTTGGGTGGTCACATTTGATGGTGAAGCCTCAGTGTGTCGGATATATTGTCTCATACAGGTAACTTACAGTAATTAAAGTAAGGCTACACTAGAAAAACATCTGGCACTCATCTTTGGACCTAAACTATAGCAACAAAGATAAGCATGGCATCAATAATGCTGTATGGTATAAAGCAGTCTTAGAAAACATCTGGCAGCCATCTTGGGTAGTAAACCAGATCATAAATATACCAACAGTGACAACGCAGATCACCTACAGGGAGAGGGGGACGGGGAGGTGGCAGGGCAGGGTGAGAGGCAGAGGAGGGGGTATCTTTGAACTAACCGGCGGTGTTTGTTTATATAAGTGTCATAAGTCATTCTCCCACGGCTGGCTGTGTCCTACTACTCAAAAATAAAACCAATCAGGATCATATGAAATTAACTGTAGCGATTAATAACATGTTCTGCAACGAACAAACAAGATGATAATTTACGATAAGATACAAAGAATTTGTAATCCAAAGTGAAAACAGTCTCTCTACATTTAGTAAGCAGCCTCAGGAAAATCGACACTGTACGGTAGACATAAGCACTAATCTTTTCATTCTTCATGGAACATAAAATAAAGTTATCTAAGCATCTTAGATAAAATACTATAGAAATCCAGGCAAAAAAATCCAGTTTACGTTCTAAACAAATGAACAGCACTTAAAAATAAAAACAAAAAGTTTGGTAAAATCTTTCAATAGCTAAGATCTCATGAACTGACAAACGGTTTTGACAGTTGTAACTGTCATCTTCTGGTCTTCAAAGGTTTTTGCTATAAAATAAGTTCCAGTGTGAGTCAGTAACTCATACCACATTGTCGTTATAGCTGAGAAAAAAACAGCACATTATACACAAGTTTGTCGACAACGAAATCATTTACAGTTAAAAAGAAACATGTGCACATGGGCATGTTTGCAAACGTAGTACTCACAGAAGTTTCTTGTTTTTTAAATGGCACGGTATACAGTAAAATGCACATCTGCGCAACTACACTCCTGGAAATGGAAAAAAGAACACATTGACACCGGTGTGTCAGACCCACCATACTTGCTCCGGACACTGCGAGAGGGCTGTACAAGCAATGATCACACGCACGGCACAGCGGACACACCAGTAACCGCGGTGTTGGCCGTCGAATGGCGCTAGCTGCGCAGCATTTGTGCACCGCCGCCGTCAGTGTCAGCCAGTTTGCCGTGGCATACGGAGCTCCATCGCAGTCTTTAACACTGGTAGCATGCCGCGACAGCGTGGACGTGAACCGTATGTGCAGTTGACGGACTTTGAGCGAGGGCGTATAGTGGGCATGCGGGAGGCCGGGTGGACGTACCGCCGAATTGCTCAACACGTGGGGCGTGAGGTCTCCACAGTACATCGATGTTGTCGCCAGTGGTCGGAGGAAGGTGCACGTGCCCGTCGACCTGGGACCGGACCGCAGCGACGCATGGATGCACGCCAAGACCGTAGGATCCTACACAGTGCCGTAGGGGACCGCACCGCCACTTCCCAGCAAATTAGGGACACTGTTGCTCCTGGGGTATCGGCGAGGACCATTCGCAACCGTCTCCATGAAGCTGGGCTACGGTCCCGCACACCGTTAGGCCGTCTTCCGCTCACGCCCCAACATCGTGCAGCCCGCCTCCAGTGGTGTCGCGACAGGCGTGAATGGAGGGACGAATGGAGACGTGTCGTCTTCAGCGATGAGAGTCGCTTCTGCCTTGGTGCCAATGATGGTCGTATGCGTGTTTGGCGCCGTGCAGGTGAGCGCCACAATCAGGACTGCATACGACCGAGGCACACAGGGCCAACACCCGGCATCATAGTGTGGGGAGCGATCTCCTACACTGGCCGTACACCACTGGTGATCGTCGAGGGGACACTGAATAGTGCACGGTACATCCAAACCGTCATCGAACCCGTCGTTCTACCATTCCTAGACCGGCAAGGGAACTTGCTGTTCCAACAGGACAATGCACGTCCGCATGTATCCCGTGCCACCCAACGTGCTCTAGAAGGTGTAAGTCAACTACCCTGGCCAGCAAGATCTCCGGATCTGTCCCCCCATTGAGCGTGTTTGGGACTGGATGAAGCGTCGTCTCACGCGGTCTGCACGTCCAGCACGAACGCTGGTCCAACTGAGGCGCCAGGTGGAAATGGCATGGCAAGCCGTTCCACAGGACTACATCCAGCATCTCTACGATCGTCTCCATGGGAGAATAGCAGCCTGCATTGTTGCGAAAGGTGGATATACACTGTACTAGTGCCGACATTGTGCATGCTCTGTTGCCTGTGTCTATGTGCCTGTGGTTCTGTCAGTGTGATCATGTGATGTATCTGACCCCAGGAATGTGTCAATAAAGTTTCCCCTTCCTGGGACAATGAATTCACGGTGTTCTTATTTCAATTTCCAGGAGTGTATTTATTTTTGCGAGACATGTTACATGCATCATCGATACACCTTACACGAAGTACACGGTAGCACCGTAGAAGAATCGAATAAATATGGCAAGAGGAATTCAGCCTCAAGGCCAAAGTATTTAACCATACCCGAAAGGCTTCCAAATTTATAAATTTGGTCAATAAAAGCACTGGGTACAGATCAGTGACAACTGCACTTGAATGAAATCATAATTGCATGGAATTCTTATTCGTTAACTGTAAACTGAAGTTCTGTAATGTGTGAATGATGAAGACCGCCAGAAATTTAAGGAAGGTGCTGTGATTAGCATTAAACAAAATGTCTCTCTTAACAGTTGATATCGCTCATGGGACGTATGGCAGTGTGTGTTCACTATTCTGATTGCATTGGTGAAAGTCAAAGTAATTATACTGGTAAGTTATTTAAAACACAAAGCTGAACAATATGTGGCTGCATGCGACCTTATGAAAAGTGGTAAGATGGTACTTACAACATTTTGACTGTCCAATAAAATTTCATGTGAGATAAATACTGGGAAAAACATCATAGATAACTCAGTAGTACCTGATGGACCAAGAAGAAAAGCACTAGTCATATTCCGCTTGATTACTTGACACGACAGCTTGGTCCCCAACCTGTATAAGTTCTTCATCCTGGTGTCTCCAGAATGTGCTCTGTGTCACAAGATTAATTCGATCATAAACTAAGAACACTTGAAAGTGTGTGCAAAACTGAGTGATTGAAATTCAGAGTTAACAACATTATACTGTGGAGCAAGAAGACGAATGACTATAAGTCAAGTGCCAAAACATTGAAATAATAAGAATATTTTTTGACTGTGTTCTGGTACTGGGCTTCGTGTCTTCTTTGGCTTTACATTGTCTTTCGACATTGTGTAACCCTGAAGTTTGGGGAGGAACCATTCAATCAAAAAATGGGAAAAGTTATCTAGAAGTTTTTTAACACAAGAGAGAGGGGATGGATATATCATATTCTGAAGGTCAGAGGAATCTATTTTCAGTGGCGCACAGCTGGTAGAAAATGGCTCTGAGCACTATGCGACTTAACTTCTGAGGTCATTAGTCACGGCTGGTAGACGGTAGAACTGAAAGCTGAGAGAGAGGGCACGATCCGTATAAAACGAAAGTGGTTAACAAAATGGCTCTGAGCACTATGGGACTCAACTGCTGTGGTCATAAGTCCCCTAGAACTTAGAACTAACCTAAGGACATCACACACATCCAAGCCCGAGGCAGGATTCGAACCTGCGACCGTAGCGGTCGTGCGGTTCCAGACTGTAGCGCCTTTAACCGCGCGGCCACTCAGGCCGGCCAAAGTGGTTAACAATCCAGGCACAGGTCGCTGACGGAGGAATGGGGGAGGGGACGAGTAGTACATGAAAACAGTAGCAGTAGTGAGGCCCAATGAAGGACCCTTGGAAGTGACAAAGAATTCAACGGAGACACGAAAGTCGATAGCATCCATCGGAAACGGTCATAGCTACAGCTCAGTTTAGTAGTAATTCCACGAGTATTAGGTGGCTTTCATCTACTGTCAAATATGAAAAAATGCGATAGGCACTACGTGAGACACATTCGGATGACCCGCCGCTAAAAGCTCGCGTCGCAGAGGATATAAATGGGAAGTAATAATTAAGAAGGTATTTAGACAAGGCTATAAACTTTACATCATGTTATTAAATGTGTTTATCTTGTACAGGAAACTAAGTAGAAATTTGGAACTGGAGTTAAAATTGAGAGAGAACATATAAAATCTTTAAAATTTGCTTATAGCACAGTAATTCTGTCAAAGATGACACAGAATTTGGAGGAACAATTGAATGGAATCGATAGAGTACTGAAAAGAATTTGCAAGATAAATATAAATAAAAACTGCTATTTGGGGACGCAAAATAATTGACGATGGCAGAAGTAGGCGGGGTATAAAATCCAGATGCGTAATAATAAGAATTTTTTTGTGAAAGTAGTAAACATTTCAACATCCACTATAAATATATTTATTAGGAAGCTTTTTCTGGAAGTATTTGTCTCAGGTGAAATATTGATAATGAATATTACATACTATCGTTTTAATGTCCAATGTTGCTGCATTCCCTAGCTAAATTTAATATGCTGGCACCTTCGTTCAGCTGGTTTATTAATTTAAATTTATCGGAAACGTTAATGTCAAGGCGTACTCTTCTGGAGTCCACTGAGAACGGCAGAACAATCTGTTATAAGAAAAGTTTCAGACGTCGTGAAAGAATACAAAAGATGACGGTTCGCAGGAAGGGGAAAATCGTGGAACAGTGCAGCCCGGCGTTAGCAAAACTTGTACATGCCACGCGAGTATTGGATATTGCTGGCTGGATAGGTTTTAGTTAACCGAATTTTCAGTTGATTGGTATTCAAATACCCCGTGCTAGACTGTATACGATAGCTTTTCTCCGAAAGTCAGTATGGATTTTGAGAGAATTGCTCGACCTTTCACACAAAATATTCTGCTAACCGAGGGTACAGGTCATCAGGCAGATTCTACGAGGGCTTGCTGAAAAGAAGGTAATGTTTCCGAATTTCTTATGTAAGACCTCTTAAAGCTTTTCAGATAAAACAAAGGGCCCATCCTATACCTTTATTCTTCATGTCTACATATTCGCACTCCTCTGCCGCTAGTGGGCTCCAGGTTGTAGCGTGTATATAACATAACTATGTCGGTGAGTAAGAAATAAAGTGCTGCAATCGAGTTTACAATTCAAAGAGCTCCTCCACACACGGAGCACCCACTCCTTCAGCCAACATGAAAGTGCCAGGTTGCACACGAGCGCTACGACATCTGTAGCAATTTAATGCCTTGAGTTCACTGTCATCCATCATCCTACATAGAGCTCCATTTAGCTCCATACGATTTTCATCTGTTTCCAAATCTTAAAGAACGCCTTCGAAGACTTCACTTTGATGGTGATGAAGCTGTGCAAGCAAGTCAAACATTCCACGGTGACGGTATCAAGAAACTGATCTCTCGTTGTGAGAAACGTGTTCGTCGTCAGCTTGACTATAAGTTTGCAGACATGAAGAATAAAGATGTAGAATGCTAAGAACTTTAGCTTTATTTCAAGAACTTCAAGAGTTTCCATATAAAATATTCGGAGGCATTACTTTTCAGCACGCCTTCTTACAATGGTCAGCCAGAACGTTGTGACCGCATAACCAATAGCCAGTACGTCCACCTTGGACACGGATAACAGCGGCGACGCGTCGTGGCATGGATGCGGTGAGGCCTTAGTGGGTCTCTGGAGTGAGTTGACACCACATCAGTACACACAAGTCACCTAATTCCCGTAAATTCCAGGGCGGGGGGGGGGGGGGGGGGATGAGTTCTGACAACACCTTCAATAACATCCCAGATGTGTTCGATCGGATTCAGATCTGGAGAGTTGGGAAGGGCGGGGTGGGGGGGGGGGGGGCAGCACATCAATTGGAACTCGCCACCGTGTTCCTCGAACTACTCCATCACACTTCTGGCCTCCGCATTTTCATGCTGAAAAATGCCATTGCTGTCGGAAAACATGATCGCCATGAAAGAGTATACTTGGTCTGGAACCAGTGAACGATACTCCTTGGCCGTCATGGTGCCTTACACGAGTTCCACTGGACCCATGGATGCCCATGAGAATGTTCACCAGAGCATAATGGAGCCGCCAGAAGCCTGTCTCCGTTCCGCAGAACAGATGTCAAGGAGCTGTTCCACTGGAAGACGACTGATTCGCGCCCTCCCATCGGCATGATGAAGAAGTTAGCTCGACTCATCAGACTATGCAACACTCCGCACTCCAACTAGGAGCGCCGATGCTCACCTGCCCATTTAACTTGTAGTTGAAGATGTCATGGTGTTAACATTGGCATATACATAGGTCGTCGGTAGCGGCGGTTCATCGTTAGGAGTGTTCGATGCACTGTTTGTTCACACACTTGTACTCAGCTCACCAATAATGTCTGATGTCAGTTCCGCCTCAGTTCGTCGCCTGTCCTGTTTTACTAGTCTGCCCAGGGTACGACGTCTGATATCTGTAACGAGTTGTGGCTGGCCAACCCCACGATGTCTGGACATGGTTTCACCTTGGTTTTGCCACGTATTGAAGACACTCACTGCAGCACTCCTCGAACAACCGACAACTCAGGCAGATTCCGTTGCTGATGTGAAGTATTTTAGTGCATCAACATCCATTCCTACTGTATCGAGCATCTGGGCCATCACAACTGCCCTCGGTCAAACTCAGGTAGATCGGGTGCCTTCCCCATCCCACAGACGGACAACACGTTCCCTGATACTGCGTGTACACTACTATCGCGTGGACTGGTTTTATATCGATAGTAGGTCTGAGGTCATAATGTTCTGACTGATCAGTGTATATGTCTAGACTTCCAGAAAGTATTCGATATTGCACTATAATTTATACTTTTAACTGCGGTCCAAGCATATGGAACCAGCGGAAAAATGCTCCTATCGGAGCACAAAAAGGCGAATATGCTCCAGTTTATTAAAAAACTGACTGAAAAATGGGGGTAGCAGCTACCTCATTCTACATTCTCAGCACTTATAAGAATTTTCACAAAATTTTAGTACACGAACATATTCACGCTCTTATTAATTCACCTCTAACACCCACAAGCTTCCTAAGTGTAGCTAGCTCACATCCACTTGTTCATTGCTGTAAGTCGCTCATACCCATTCACTTCCACTTGTCCATCCTCACTCACTCACTCATTCAGCTCAACTTATTGCCATTATCTCTTTGTGTCTTTCTAACTGTTGCCGTAATTTTTCTTATAGCTACAGCATCCTTTGTTCTGATCTACTAACACTGCCACTGTCTCCCTCTTACTCTCTCTTGCTGCCACTATCTCTTTCATTTGTTCTCAGTGCTGCTGTCTCTTCTCACTGTCACTATCTCTCTTTTCCTCGTTGTCATTTTCGTAGACTGTCTCATTATCCCTGACTCTCATCCATCTCCACTTTCGCCTTCTCTTTGTTCCTGTCCCACTGGCAGTGTCACCTTCATTCTTTTCCTAGTAAATTTCTGTTACTGCCATCTATGTTTCACTCTCACTGTGTTCCTCTCGTTGTCTCTCATTGCCATTGCCTCCTTCGCTCTTAGTATACTATAACCGCAACTTCCATTTTTTCTAGTATTTATTAATTTTCCGTCTGTCTCCCACCGACACTGCTTTTGTTCCAGTGTAAAGTCAAGCGCCGGCACTCCTGTCGGGAATGCTAGAGCAGAGAGGGCTGTGAAGAAGACGTCAGACAACTGCATGCGGAGCGACCGCTCTCTAAGACGACAACCCAGCGACAGCGCCCTCGACACGAAGAGGACATAAGCGCCGCGCCGCCTGGCAGCGGCCCATTTGAAGACTAGCCAGTTCTGCGAGATCTACAGTAGCGAGTTCAAGAATAGCAAAGATTAGTCATTTCGCTTCTACTATATAGCACTGTCTATACTGAAGAGATTTCTTATTTTGTCTGTCGCCTTTTGCCTACGACACATTTGTATTTCACAAAGTTAACTATTGCAGTAATTCCCTTTCGTAATAAACTTCATTAATACGATTTGCTGAACTGTTACCTAGTGACCCGAGAGCGCAGGTTTCTTAGGCACCCCATATTCGGCGAGAAGGAAGGATATAACAGTTTCCTTTTCTCTCAGTATAAAGAAACGCAAATATGCTCGAGTACCAAAATTTTTGGGACAAGGTTTAAAGATGCTGAGAAAGTTATAATGAGGTAGCTGGTACCCCATTTTTCAGTCAGTCTTTTAATAAACAGGAGCATATTCGCCTTTTTTGTGCTCTGATAGGAGAATTTTGGGCTGGTTCCCGTCCTTTCCCAACTACAGTAGGGCATGTTGCTCATATGAAATGAATTTTATGGGTCAGTAAAATTTTGATACTTTATTACGTGAAACTAAAATAACGCGAAACTATGTAATTTCGCACGTCATACTGGATTCTATGTGGAAAAAAAATTTACATGTGCTTCAGTAGCACAATAAAGTCGCTTTCCCAGAACGCTTCTGACCGAGCGAGGTGGCGCAGTGGTTAGACACTGGACTCGCATTCGGGAGGACGACGGTTCAATCCCGCGTCCGGCCATCCTGATTTAGGTTTTCCGTGATTTCCCTAAATCGCTCCTGGCAAATGCCGGGATGGTTCCTTTCAAAGGGCACGGCCGACTTCCTTCCCCGTCCTTCCCTAATCCGATGAGACCGATGACCTCGCTGTCTAGTCTCCTTCCCCGAAACAACCAACCAACCAACCAGAACGCTTCTGATGATAACAGAGACACTGTACGGCATATTTCTCCATGATACCTCATTTTATAAGCCCACACCGGATTTTACGTGTAGGCCTACGAGCAGGGCAACTTTCAACGTCTGTATCTCGGAAACGGTTTCAATGTTGTTCCAGATCGGGATCTTAGGAACAAATCGTAAAACCTGAGCCATTTGCTATGGATAGCCGTCTTGGACTCCACGGCTCGGTTTTAGTATCCAGAAAGCATGTTTACGGATTATCTGAGGAATCACCCACGAACTAAATGGTGCCTCCATTATATTCTTAGGACGCACCATAGACCACATGTAATACAAAAGCAACCAACCCAATTTCCCTATTTGCCTAAGCTGGTGGAAGTGTGTAACATTAGAGCATTGATCTTGTAACGTAGGATAGTTACAGTAAGATGATCCTTTGTTGGGTATACAAATGGTCATTAGCCCACGAGCTGTTCAAAACACTTAACCCTACTCTTGCATTGCCAATAGGACGCGAAGTATGAGCTCTGGAAAAAACCATTTTTACGTGCGGTGTTTTGAAACATATTAAGGAGAGCATTTTATCGAATGCGTACTGATAAGTTCTCAAATATGTGACCAGCTGAAAGACCATTCGAGTCATAGAACTCAGTATGTTGATCTGAGGGATGTTCATTCGGCACAGAAGTACGCCACAAGTTCCCCTGGTAAGTATAACAGGACCGCTCCTCTTCTCAGATAACATTGAAAGTCTGTCAGATCGGATGGACTGAAATATGAGATTGTCTGCTGATGAGGTATGGATAAGTGTTATCGTTGGGTGACTGTAGGGGATTGTGGAAGACCAGAACGGAAATTCAGTTTGAGGTGGTGAGTATCAGTGTGCTTTAAATGTGGATATGTGTAAATCAATGCGAATGGGCAGAAAAGATATTCATGTTTTGTTCCAGTGCACCATTGGTGGGATGCTGTTTGAGCTAAACATATGGATTAAACATCTTGGCGTATTATTGTGAAATGACATAACATGGAACACACACACTTAACGTTACTTGTAAGTGTTGCGGCATCACCGTTTAAGATAGGAAAATGTTAGATTTGGTGCAATATTTCTGAGCGCGTAAGTTACAGCCAGGCGCAGGCCTGTTGACAGTAAGTTACGCTACCAGCGGTTGCGAAGTAGAATGGAGGCCACAGGGCCGTAGAACCGCTGAAAAGAGTAAACACAGCGGTTTGCATGGGACAAGTTACAGGAAGAAGGGGCCCACTGGCCTACCTAGGTGACTCGGAGTGGCGCGTTAGCAAAACAGAGGCACACAGCTGCATATAAATAGGTGCCGGTTCACTAACAAGGCATTCAAGTGTGACAGCTCTCCTGGACAGCAAGGCGTGTCACACCACTGGCTACACACAGCAGCAGATGCGGCGCCAGCAGTCCTGTCCACGGCAGGTCGCTGGTTCGACCCTCTGAGACCAACGTGGGGTCTGCAGTCAGCCAGCAGCGGGCCACGCCATGGCTCGCTACTGTGGGCAATGTTGTTGCCACCCAACAGACACTAGAGGCATTCCGAGGCGAGGGCCACATATTCGGACTCCAGATCACGGACGCTTGTTGTTGCCGTGATCTTAGCCACGCTGGCGAGGAAGCACGCTGTGGGCCGCCTTGCAGCTCCCAGCAGGCTGTGCTGAGGCAGCATGGATGGAGACCGCTGAGTCCACTGCCGGTGCATTCTGATGTCGTCACAACTCCATAGCCGTACAAAGCTGACACACAGCAGTGCGCTGCATGGGTTGCTGAGGCAGCCATTCCGCGCCAAGCCGTTTGACGTAGTGCAAAGTGGTTTCTTCAGAATTGTGGGGCTCGGTGACACAGACCGAGAGGAACGGGGGCACTGTAACTGGAAACAATAAATCACTTGGGAAACTCGGACAAGTTTTAATATGGCGCATTCTGACAGTTTCCGTCCTCATCCAACATTCCTCTACATAAGGAAAGCAAACAGCCTACTACAATGTATTGGGAGAATTCTACTAAGTTGTAGGGCACTAATACAGGAAACCGGTGGCAGAACAATTGTCAGCCCCCTTATTGAGTTCTTCTGGTGTATTAACACTCAGAACTAGAGAAAGTACGAAAAATTACGGTCAATATAATGCCAAAA
Source organism: Schistocerca piceifrons (assembly GCF_021461385.2). Lineage (NCBI taxonomy): Eukaryota > Metazoa > Arthropoda > Insecta > Orthoptera > Acrididae > Schistocerca > Schistocerca piceifrons. The sequence continues at coordinate 334,005,125 of NC_060149.1, forward strand.
CATCGTCCGTGCATCGTTCTTGTACATTCTCAGATCGGTGTCAGTAGACAACCGGTAACTTACCCTGCACCCCTCCCATCAACTACTTGGGTAATATGACCATGATCGACTATGCTTAATGAATTTGATTTTCGACAAGGCTATCGTCTTCGAGGAAATTCTGCCCGATTAGTGGAGGGATGTGTACAAAATATCGTCAAAAGAACAATCCATTTTATTCTTGCACATTCTACATAATTGGATTTTGTTTCATTCTTAAAAACAGTGCCATCTCTCACATACAACACAAAACAAAAAGTTGCTATAAACCTGACTGGATAAACATCGTATATCCAACCAAACTAATTTAACGAAATGTCTTTACAAGCCGCTTCGTCGTGTTCAATAACGGAAATTTTATCCACTGCCACTTTTTCTATCCCAGTTGGTGAACCACTCCCTATTGGAGAATTCAGTTCCGTTGTTGCTTTAACAACGTCTGACACTTCTTGTATAACCGGGGTACCTCATTAAGCCCTTTGCTTGTGCCTGCAGCTACCTGAACTATTGTAACTGCAGGTACGCTACTCTCTATGCTAACACACTTTCTCCCTCTAATCATGTTCTACGCCATCAGATTTTTTCATAACGATACTTTCGTTGTTTGTTTCTGGATCGCCAGTATCTACCCACGTCCGTTTGGCCGCTAACCAGTGCGGTTAAAGATTTTCCGGACAACTCCGCTTCTTTCGCTCTGTCTGTAATTTTGATTCCCTCTATCCCAATTATTTTCCCTTCGTGGTCCTCGTACCATGTTTACCTGGTACTGGCTTCTTTCATTCCTATCATTATTACTATTATTATTGTTGTTGTCACTGTTGCCACCGTTTGTAAAAGTTTCGCAGTTATTCCACCAGTTGTCCTCGTCTTCAACTTTCAATAAAAATGTAGTAATCGTGTTGTAATTACTATCAATGTATCGCTCTGAGTCGTCGGGAAGCTACTGTCAAAGCTCCCAAACGATCCCCGATTGTGACCGATTTTCACGAAATTAATCTAATTTGCTGACCCAACTTTCGCAAAACTCTCATCGAGATCCAAGTGTTGAGTTATAGGACCTCGATAATACACAATCCTCTCACACTCTCTGTTGCTTCTGTTCCTACTAATATTACTTCAAGAAAGCATTTTTGATTTCTTGAAAGCACATGTTAGTAACATCGAGGTTCATAGCCCATCCCTCAACCTCTCCCGCTAGCACATCGATAACAGCGTTGATTTTTTGTTTATCCCTCCACGCTGATGGTGTGGAGTCCTTAGTAAAATCCATCCCATGCAAGCCACCTGCTATTTGAATGGGTCGAAGCGCTCCTCTTTTGCTACTATCTCTCTGTAATATGTACCTGAGACAATACATTGTTTTGTCTTTTCTGCAATTTATGTTTAAATTTTGCTACTTTACTCACTACCTCGCAAGTGCTTATGGTCAACGTCTCCACCTCTGACTTTATCTTTCCGCAAATGTCGCGCTGTTTATCAACCTTAGTGTCTACTGCAGATACCACAGTTTTCAAATTTGAAAACTCTTTCGTGTTTTTCTTTTGTACCGCTCATATCTATTCGAAGAATCTCTCTTGAAATTCATCGGGCTTACTTTCCACAATAGATCCAACATTTTCTTGAGTTCCACTATTTGTGAGTCAAATCGACTATTTATATCAACATCTTGTTAATGTACCGTCGCCATGTCAAGTTTAAGGTTGCCGATTGCGGAATTCATAGTTGCTTTTTATTTTTGGCAGCATCTACTTTTCTCTTTGCCGTCCATACGTTGCTGTTAACACTTTTGATTGTTTCGGTCTGAGAATCCGTGTTACTCGACTGGGTATCTATTTTACTAAACAAATTTTTAATAATAATTCATTCATATTTCCAGAAGGGTCTGGTTGTGACTCTGACTCCGGTTCCCTATTAAGTTCGTCTCCACTTATATCACCCATTGGTTCGCTTTTAACATGTGTTCCATATACCGTAGTATTTCCAAGTACTAGGAATTCCGCTACTTTAAGTTATTCTGTTCCTCCTGCAGCACCTGTGATGCTTGATGCCGGGTCCTTGATAATGGATTCCGCCGCAAGAGGATCCTACTTTGGATCGCCTGTTCTCAATCGAATTCAACTAAATTACCTACTTCATTATTCTCCATCACTTTGTTTTCTTTATTGCTTTATACAAATTTTGTTCTTGTGGTTTATCTCCACTTACTATGTCCGCCCCTGGTAGATGAGTGGTCAGTGCGATGGAATGTCAAACCTAACGGCCCGGGTTCGATTCCCGGCTCGGTTGGAGATTTTCTCCGCTCAGGGACTGGGTGTTGTGTTGTCCTTATTATCACCAGTTTCGTCCCAATCGACACGTAAGTCGCCGAAGTGGGGACAACTCGAAAGATCTGCACCAGGCGCACGGTCTACCCGTCGGGAGGCCCTAGCCACACGGGATTTCCATTTCCACATGTCAGCGTCTTTCTCTCCATTGCGAATTTTTTTTTATTCATATACGAATTTAAGCTAAGTGAAAAATTTAGAACCAATAGACAACGCTAGAACTGATATTGTCCTGTCACCAGTATCGCCACGTGTTATCTCCCCCGTACTAATCGGTTAATGCGATAATATGACCATGATCACGTATGCCTTATGAACTTTATTTTGAATACGACTATTGTCTCCGAAGAAATATTGACTGATTAGTGGAGGGAAGTGTACGTCAAGTCGTTCTGAAGAACATTCTATTTTATTCCTGTACTTTTAACATATTTGAATTTTGTTTAATACTTAAAACAGTGCCGTCACTCACATCAAATACGAAACAGAAAGGAATACCACATGACTCAAAGAGCCCACAAAACTAATTGAAATAACTGAGACATTAATTAATACGGTCGTCAGTTCAATTGGGCACTGTCTGTCCAATATCTGATCAATAATGCGTACAGCAAAGAATACGTAACCATTTGGGTGAACGTTGGGATCAGAAGATTGACACACTTTTCTGACAACACAATAATAGGTTATGAAATAATAATAAATAAAGAAATCAATTGTCTTATATCGTTAACACTGAGATATACTGATTTAGAGAAATGTATTTAAACTCGTTATTAAAAAGTATATGGTTGAACTCTTTTGTTACGACAGTAATTTACGGAACATCGTATTAATGTTTACTTAAGCTCACTAGTTTCCTGGACATGGCAAGGTACGTTCTTTAAGTACACTGTAGTTAGTATGAACATTCACTGGATTAAATAAGCAATTGTTGGCTTTCAACAGACTAACAACGCCAAAATACGAACAATATCAGTACAAAATAGCATTATCATAATACACACAGAAACGAAATATGTAAACTTAATTTATTCTTTTCTTTAGTTTGATGTTACCAGAATTATTTTAATTTTAAGTTACTTTACAGTACTTTGTCTTCACTGACTTATCGAGAATAGCTTTGCTTCTAAATGTTATTGAACAATACTGATAACTTGAGGCTTCATTATTAATTACTTTAAATTATTTTCAAGCGTACAAACAAAACTGCAAATAATAGTCTTTAATACGTTTTTTTGGCTATTTAAATAACGACACTTGGGTCTTCAATATCTGAAAAAGAATGGGACCCTAAGTGACAAGGTCATGTACCTACACTTTTTACTTACATCATTTATTATTGAAATAAAATTCACTGAAGTTTCTAACGTGAACGAAACCAAAACAGCATTAGAGTTTCTCGTAGATGTTAAACCGTCATCTTCTTTGTCGTCTAGTGGCCTTATTGCTCTATGTAATATTGGGGGCACACCTTGATTCGCTATGAGCAAGTATGGGGCTAGATCTTGATGTTACTGGAGCCTCTTACATCTCCCCATACGCCTCCAGAGAGAGCGCTCCTACATAAATCATAGCTCTCTACCAACGATATTTCTTTCCTTAACTTTCCCTAACATTATTAAACCAGAATAAATACATCATAATACAAAATAATTTATACCGCTTACAGTACATATTACAGTTCTAATTAACACATGGTATCTACAGATTTGCAGAATAAAATAAATACATCATATTTACAATGAACATAATGAGCAAAATTTTTAGGGGGTAGATCTGTGATATGTCTCGTAAACCACAGATGCGCGACCTGGGTGAAGGTCAACTAGCGCGTGGAACATTACACACCCACAAACATACTTCCCGGGTTCGATTCCCGGCGGGGTCAGGGATTTTCTCTGCCTCGTGATGGCTGGGTGTTGTGTGCTGTCCTTAGGTTAGTCAGGTTTAAGTAGTTCTAAGTTCTAGGGGACTGATGACCATAGATGTTAAGTCCCATAGTGATCAGAGCCATTTTGAGCCCACAAACATACGCCCAAACACACCCACCCACCCACCCACACACACACACACACACACACACACACACACACACACACAGAGAGAGAGAGAGAGAGAGAGAGAGAGAGAGAGACTACGCCACTCCGGGAGCTATACAGAAATACGTTTCCCTTTGGTGGTGCTGCATGGCGGCTGTGCGTACTTTTGTGGATGTACAGCTGTCATCGCAGTATGTAGGTGCCCAATCGTGGTGGGCGGCGAGCTTGGCAGCCTTCCGCCAGAGTGGGCTGACCTAATTGATCAAACAACATGTGACGGGCCGGCGCCTCGCGTTCTGTTCAGCTTTGACGGGAGTGCAGGTAGGATGCAGTAGACACGGGTTATTGCATCTGGAATGTTTGTCATCCCCGCCAGTGCGTTTTAAAGAGCAGTATCTAAAAATTCTGAGGCGTTTCTGTCACTACCACAGTGTTGTGCAAATGATCTGTAAGGTGAGACGAAACGTTGGAGGTATGCAGATAATGTTTTGTTAAACGCTACTGAGGAAGTTTAGAGAACCACGTTTCTGTCAGATAGCTGACCAAATGTGCTGCCTCCAACGTAAAGACTGTAAGGACAAAATAAGTGAGATTATAGCTAGTTCAGTTTCCTACCGGAAAGTCGGCCGCTGTGGCAGGACGGTTCTAGGCGTTTCAGTCCGGAACTGCGCTGCTGCTACGGTCGCAGGTTCGAATCCTGCCATGGGCATGGATGTATGCGATGTCCCAGGGTTGGTTAGGTTTCAGTAGATCTAAGTCTAGGGGACTGATGACCTCAGATGTTAAGTCCCGTAGTGCTTAGAGCCATTTGAACCTACCAGGAAGCTTTATGCCCCGCTCCGTTTGCGAGAGGAGCAGAAAAGAGAATGACAATCATTGGTACAAGGTGCCATCCGTTAAACACTGTAAAGTAGCTTACGACGTTAGTATGAAGATGTGTAAGTTTAATATCGCATTTCATGGCTGTTACTGGAGACGAAGTACAAGTTTCCGAACAAGGACAAATCCAACATGATATTCTGTGACCAGAGTAATAGTACGAAAACAAGCAATTTTAAATAAAGAAATGTTTGCAAAACATCGAGAGTGTTACATTAGATTAGTTAATGTAATAGAATCAAAATCCAGTTTCAGATTTTTAAATCAATTCGTAAGAGTCTATTGTTTGCAAAGAAAATCACTTTAACCATGGGTGAAAAAAGGAATAATATTTTTGAATCTTGGAATTACATCTTCCTGGAGAAATAGCGAGTCTCGACTTTATTTCCGATAAGCACAGAAGCAGCGGTAACGAATTAGAATTTGTGCAAAGGCCAGGACTTGAGCCGACGTCTCCTGCGTACTACACAGATTTGCTATCCAACGCTGCACGAATTATCCCGGTCCAATCCCCTCACTAACACAAACTTCAATTCGCACATCAGCCCATCTTTATTTTCCCCTTCTTCACTGGTCAGTATTGCCGAGGCTCTGGAACAGCGCCCCATTTATGTACGCAATGAGGAAATCCTGCCTGTACCTCAGGCTAGGTGATCTGTTGTCTCCTGGAAAATTTAATTCCGTAGTATTAATGGATCAGCTACACCTGAGGTGCAGGAACCATTAAGTACAAAGCTGGGATGCTATTCCAACATCGGAGAATCTCGGCAATACTGACGACTTAAGGTGAGGAAAATCAAGACGGGCTGAGGTCTACATGGAAGTTTGTGTTAGGGAGAGCGCTGAACTACTGCACTCCGTGCCGATACGTTAGCTGCAGTGCTAGAGTAACGTACTGCATAGCATACTTGCCTTGTAAGCAGCTATCTCGGGTTCAAGTCACAGCCCAGGCACAAATTTTAATTCGTTACTTCAACCTCTATCCTTATCGAAGACTTTTGAAGGGGTCTGCACGAGTTCTATATTTATATGTCGAACATGCATTGAGGTAATAGCTAAACATATTTGGTTGAAAGGCCCTAAACACTTTCCAGATGCTTGTCTTTCAACTTTCTTAAACAGAGTACTCGTGGTCAATCTGTCATTTAAAATATCTGTTAGTAAATTCGTATCACCCAGGTCAGATGAATTTAGGTATATGTGGTGTCACCGCTAGACACCACACTTGCTAGGTGGTAGCTTTTAAATCGGCCGCGGTCCGGTAGTATACGTCGGACCCGCGTGTCGCCACTGTCAGTGATCGCAGACCGAGCGCCACCACACGGCAGGTCTTGAGAGACGTACTAGCACTCGCCCGAGTTGTACGGTCGACTTAGCTAGCAATGCAACACTGACGAAGCCTCGCTTATTTGCAGAGAAGATAGTTAGAATAACCATCAGATAAGTCAATGGCTACGACCTAGCAAGGCGCCATTAACAGTTGCTATTATTTAAACCGTACCGTCAAGAACGATGTATACAAATGATGGATTAAAGTTAAGTATTCCAGCAGCTACGTACTTTTCTTTATAGTATTCATTCCGTATCCTGTTTCAGATCTCACACCAGCCTGCGTGAGTTTAAGCGCGTGCCTTTCGGTTACCCGTCACTGTGGATTGGCTGTCTTGCCAGTCCACAACAGTAAATGTATGTGAATATCAAGAACAATAATTTATCGTTGTCTGACAAAACCAGTGAAAGGTATTCAGCCACTGCTAAAAACAGAATTAAATATAAATACGAGAATTTGAGATTAAGTGTTTCCGTTCAGACATTAAAATAAATTTAGAAACTTTGTGATAATGCAAATATGTATAACAAAATTTATTCAGTGATACACAGAGAATTATAACGAGTGTTTCCATTCGCAAATTTCAGTTGTTTTACGCCCAGAATATGTATCTTAATTGCTAAAATACAATGAATTCTTGTAATATTCACACCTTTCTGAACTGCATGAATTTGAGTCAGTTTATGAGTACATGATAACAGGAGAAATAAAAAGGAAGGAAAAGAGTTTAAAGTTGCAACCTTATACATGAGAACCACGTCAATTTTTCGACGCTGCAGCTTTAAAACATGGCAAGTTACCATTTGAGGCTAGCACACAGCAACGTCACTGTTCTCAACACCCAGCAGAGGAGTGTGAAACATGCATACCCTGCTTTCTTTCTAAGGAGGTATTAGCAAAGCATTTAACTGAATGCGTATAATTTAAACAGACCAAAAGTGTCATTCTGAATACAGGTAAACAGTATCCAAAACTTGATAGGTTCAGCATCAAAACACAACTAGTGTTTGTCATATACCCAGTGAGTCCAAAAGGTTTCGCGACTGAATTAATAGAAATCAGAGAAAAGTTAATATGGCGTTTGTAAAGTTTCACGTGTTCTACAGGGTCTCCCCCACTTGAGTATAGCACATAAAAAGTTCATACAGCTATTTGAAACTCTTAGGAAAGTCCTTTGGGAAGTTGTTCAACTCATGCGTCACTTTCGTACCTTCTTCAGTCTTGCTGAATTATCAGAAACCTATTCTACACTCTCTCGTTTCGTAGTAGGTTCGTTCTGATAACACCAAATCTCATCACCAGTCATGATTTTTTGCGGAAAGGTACTGTGTGCGTTTCTCAATTCACGTAAGTCACTACAGGCGTTCATCTGTCGTTGTTTTATCCCGAGAATCAAGGTGTGCGCATCAAACTCTGCACACACTTTACTCTTCCTCGAAACACTCTGGAGAATGTCTTGAACACTTGCTTTAGGTGTGTTCAATTCGCTACACCATTGCCATTTGCGGCACAACTACGTTAACACTATGGTCGCACGTCCACTACTTAAAACTTTCTGCTCACAACTGACTGGTCGAATGAACATTTGGTGATTACAGCTGCTGGTACAAGCTGGCCAGTCGAGGTGGCCGAGCGGTTCTAGGCACTACAGTCTGGAACCGAGCGACCGCTACGGTCGCAGGCTCGAATCCTGCCTCGGGCATGGATGTGTGTGATGTCTTTGGGTTAGTTAGGTTTAAGTAGTTCTAAGTTCTAGGGGACTGATGACCTCAGATGTTAAGTCCCATAGTGCTCAGAGCCATTTTAACCATTTCATTTGTGTATGCTTGTACTGAATTGTAACTACAAGTAGTTACTCATGTAACTGGTAACCATATTCTCGATAAACTCATCTGAATGAAGCATACATACGCTCACAGATCACAACTGACACGCCGTTTGTAAGCACAGTTAAGATCAAAGCTGTTGCGATTACTCGCTCCTGTGGTTAATATTGGCTCTTAACAAAGGCAGATATGGGTCGCAACGCCATCCCTGTGGATTTGCTGTTTAAGTTCAGAATTGGTATTCCATTGAGTAATACTTAGAGTCAATTGACGACCTCTGTCAAAGAGAGTCTTCTCCAAGCAATTGATTGCTCGTTAGATATAAGTAGAAAATAATATTAAGCGTCACAAATTCGCGAGTTGCAGAGTTTCAGCAACGGGGTGACAGTTATGAAATAGGGGACGATGATGCGGTGAAGAATTGAAGATGCTGATAAAATAAAGAGAAATTACGTCGTGTTCAGGGACCATGGTAAATAATAGGGAAGGGGGCCCAAATTTCGTCAGTTTAGTGCGTTAGGAGCTGTATAAGTTCTGAAAGATTACCTAAAGAGCTACAAACTGTAACATATACAGGGTGGTCCGTCACCGGGACAAATATCTCACGAAATAAGCGTCAAATGAAAAAACTACAAAGAACGAAACTTGTCTAGCTTTAAGGGGGAAACCAGATGGCGCTATGGTTGGCCCGCTAGTTGGCGCTGCCATAGGTCAAACGGATATCAACTGCGTTTTTTAAAATAGGAACCCCCATTTTTTATTACATATTCGGCTAGTACGTAAAGAAATATGAATGTTTTAGTTGACCACTTTTTCGCTTTGTGATAGATGGCGCTGTAATAGTCACAAACATATGGCTCGCAATTTTAGACGAACAGTTGGTAACAGGTAGGTTTTTTAAATTAAAATACAGAACGAAGGTACGTTTGAACATTTTATATCGCTGGTTCCAATGTGATACATGTACCTTTGTGAACTTATCATTTCTGAGAACGCATGCTGTTACAGCGTGATTACCTGTAAATACCACATTACTGCAATAAATCCTCAAAATGATGTGCGTCAACATCAATGCATTTGGCAAAACGTGTAACGACATTCATCTCAACAGTGAGTGGTTCGCCTTCCATAATGTTCGCACATGCATTGACAATGCACTGATGCACGTTGTCAGGAGTTGTCGGTGGATCACGATAGCAAATATCCTTCAACTTTCCCCACAGAAAGAAATCCGGGGACGTCAGATCCGGTGAACGTGCGGGCCATGGTATAGTGCTTCGACGACCAATCCACCTGTCATGAAATGTGCTCTTCAATACCGCTTCAACCGCACACGAGCTATGTGCCGGACGTCCATCATGTTGGAAGTACATCGCCATTCTGTCATGCAGTTAAACATCTTGTAGTAACATCGGTAGAACATTAGGTAGGAAATCAGCATACATTGCACCATTTAGATTGCGAGCGATAAAATGGGGGCCAATTATCCTTCCTCCCATAATTCCGCACCATACATTAACCCGCCATGGCCGCTGATGTTCCACTTGTCGCAGCCATCGTGGATTTTCCGTTGCCGAGTAGTGCATATTATGCCGTTTTACGTTACCGCTGTTGGTGAATAACGCTTCGTCGCTAAATAGAACGCGTGCAAGAAAACTGTCATCGTCCCGTAATTTCTGTTGTGCCTAGTGGCAGAACTGTACACGACGTTCAAAGTCGTCGCAAAACAATTCTTGATGTATAGAAATATGGTACGGGTGCAGTCGATGTTGATGTAACATTCTCAACACCGAAGTTTTTGAGATTCCCGATTCTCGCGCAATTTGTATGCTACTGATGTGCGGATTAACCGCGACAGCAGCTAAAACACCTACTTGGGCATCATCATTTGTTGCAGGTCGTGGTTGACGTTTCACATGTGGCTGAACACTTCCTGTTTCCTTAAATAACGTAACTATCCGGCGAACGGTCCGGACACTAGGATGATGTCGTCCTGGATACCGAGCAGCGTATATAACACACGCCCGTTGGGCATTTTGATCAGAATAGCCATACATCAACACGATATCGACCTTTTCCGCAATTGGTAAAAGGTCCATTTTAACACGGGTAATGTATCACGAAGCAAATACCATCCACACTGGCGGAATATTACGTGATACCACGTACTTATACGTTTGTGGCTATTACAGCGTCATCTATCGCGAAGTGAAGAAAGTGGTCCAATTAAAACATTCATATTTCTTTACGTACTACACGAATATGTAATAAAAAATGGGGGTTCCTATTTAAAAAAAACGCAGTTGATATTCGTTTGACCTATAGCAGCGCCATTTAGCGGGCCAACCATAGCGCCATCTGGTTTCCCCCTTCAAGCTAGACGAGTTTCGTTCTTTGTAGTTTTTTCGTTTGATGCTTATTTCGTGAGATATTTGGCCCGGTCACTATCAATGGACCACCTTGTATTCCTGAATTTATGCTGCACTCGAAGACAAGTTGCAATTAAAATGTTGTAACACAGCCGGCCGGTGTGGAAGAGCGGTTCTGGGCGATTCAGTCTGGAACCACGCGACCGCTACAGTCGCAGGTTCGAATCCTGCCTCGGGCATGGATGTGTGTGATGTCCTTAGGTTAGTTTGGTTTAAGTAGTTCCGAGTTCTAGGGGACTGATGACCTCAGATGTTAAGTCCCATAGTGATCAGAGCCATTTTTTTGTTGTAACACACTAAAGCCGGTATTTGACATTAACGTCAACACTTCAAAAAGAGAAATAAAAAAAAAGTGTTCGTAAAATCATCGCCACAAAAGTTATCCAAAGTATAATTAATTTGAATTTTTTTTTACTTTCTAACATTGCCAGACAGTTACACTACTATGAATCACTTTAATGTCATGAATGGACAATCTTTTCAAGTTTTATCTGCCTACCAAAGATGTGAACTACATGAATTTGTGTGTCTGTGTAGATAAACTATTGATTTCGTGCAACGAATCCATTTGTCTCTCCTTGCCTTTTTTCGTATCAAAAAAGTAAAATAATCTTTGTAAATAGCAAATAAAATTAGTGTTTAATAATAGTTCCAAATTTCGTGCCCAGGATGAAAAGTACAAGTCCACTGGGAACGAAATTACTCACATCCCCAGATTTATTACATTGGTCGCTGTAGCAACATAGGCAAAATCTTTGACTATAACGTTAAGACAGCAGAAACTACTACACACGATTCAAATAAAGCCCAATATTTGAACACAAATCAATGTTCACAATAGGAATTGCAGGCTGTTAATTTGACTGTTAAACTAATTCATCTCAGCATAAAAAAAAGAATTCTTTCGTACACCCAAGCTCCACGTGCTCCACAGTAAACTCTCTCATCAGTGTATAGGGACAGAGGTCGCGCATGTAGCGCAGTTAAACATTCGTTATCTATTGTGGAAACCGACAACTCCTACGGGGACGAAACTAGGTGCGGGCTTGATATTAGGGGCCACCTACCTTAAATCTTTTAATTCCGGCCGAAGTGACCGAGCGGTTCTAGGCCCTTCAGTCTGGAACCGCGCGACCGCTACGGTCACAGGTTCGAATCCTGCCTCGGTCATGGATGTGTGTGATGTCCTTAGGTTAGTTAGGTTTAAGTAGTTCTAAGTTCTATAGGACTGATGACCTCAGATGTTGAGTCCCATAGTGCTCAGAGCCATTTGAACCATTTTTTAATTCCCGTAATACCGTTGCTGTTCAGTTCTCGTCAAAGGCGTACCTTCACAGTTCATCTTTCTCAGGTAAAAGCTGTGCTACTATGACGAAGTGATTTTATGTTTATCAAGAAACTCGTATTGTGAGCTACGTTGTACTACTGGAGTAATCCCAGGATTGATGGGGGAATATGTGCTGCTAGGCGACACTATCTTTATCGTCAACTGCTGTTAAAAAGACATCGTTGTTTAAGTCGCAAGTGGCGTGGATCTATTGAGCCATGTAAGGCCGATCCTTGTTTCTGTACTGAGTGGTACCCTCTGCGTCAAAACTGAGGAGGACGGTTGCGCATGCATGGTTGTCTTCTTTTGGCATCTGCACGGGAAGGTTCTCCTTATGGGTACGGAAAACAGTTCGGTAAGTGTCAAGAATGTAAAAACCCTGAGAGCGCCACTCTACTGCAAAGGAAAACATGCGTCATTTGTAAAAATGTTCAAATGTGTGTGAATTGCTATGGGGCCAAACTGCAGATGTCATTGGTCCGTAGACTTACACACTACTTAAAATAACTTATGCTAAGAACAACACACACACGCATGCCCGAGGGAGGACGTGAACGTCCGGCGGGAGGGCCCGCGCAATTCGTGATATGGCGCCTCAAACCGTGCGGCCACTCTGCCCGGCTGTGGCATATTGTAGTATCATTGGTAATCTGCGTATTAATCACGTCAGTACTTGCACCTGTCACGAAACTCATGTAGAACGAGACGAGATGGGGATGTGCTACATCAAGCTACTGCCAATGAAACCGTGCTGCATCTGTTCGATAGTAAATGGGTTAATAGGAAGGAACACTTATGAGGAGTGACGCAATTCATTAAATTTACTGAATGGAAGTGGTAGATTCTATTTTCCTCGCTACCTATATGCTTGCCAATTTTAAGACTGTGAATATAGTTTTCCCCACTCGTCATATATTTGAAATTGCGACTGTGCCGAAACTGTTGTGGAAGAAGGTACTACATTGGGACAGGGATCTAGCCTGCGATGTTTTATGGCATATAATTTGGCTTAAGTTTTATACGTTGTCTTCAAGGAACTTTCGACTCACGCGTTCGGATCCTATCATCAGTTCTGAACCCTCACTGTGGTCCGGGGTGTGGTTCTCGGCTGAATATTTTCTTAGCCAAATACTTTCTTAGAACAAAGCTTGCAGCCGGCGGAAAGCCGGGTTATTTACAGTTCCCCATGAATTATAATATTTAGTTTTAAGGTTACCATGGAGTAATTTTGTGGCCAGTGGCTCTGCCTGGGGAAAAAAAACATCTATGGATAGATGCTCAGTGCATCACATTTTACTGCATACAGGGACTGCATTTTAACTGCAGATATTGCAATATATCGAAAACCACATACAACTACTTAAACCTAACTAACCTCAGGACATCACACACGTCCATGCCCAAGGCAGGATTCGAACCTGCGACCGTAACAGCAGCGCAGTTCCGGACTGAAGCACCTAGAACCGTTCGGTCACACCGGCCAGCCTGGGTCAAACGTCTGTACACGAAATTTCCACACCCCTTAACATCCCTAGGACCACTGTTTCCGATGCGATAGTGAAGTGGAAACGTGAAGGGACATGTACAGCACAAAAGCGTACAGGCCTACCTCGTCTGTTGACCGCCGACAGTTGAAGAGGGTCGTAATGAATAACAGAGAGACATCTATCCTGACCATCATACAGAAATTCCAAACTGCATCAGGATCCACTGCAAATATTATGACAGTTAGGTGGGAGGTGAGAAAACTTTGATGTCATGGTCGAGTAGCTGCTCAGAAGCCACACATCATGTCAGTGAATGTCGAACGAGGCCTCGCGTAGTGTAAGGAGCGTAAACATTGGACGTTTGAACAATGAAAAAACGTTGTGTGGAGTGACGAAGCAGGGTACACAATCTGGCGACCCGATGGCAAGGTTTGGGTGCGAATGTCCGGTGAACGTCAGCTACCAGCGTGTATAGTGCCAAAAGTAAAATTCGGAGGCGATGGTATTATGGTGTGGTCGTGTTTTTCATGGAGGGGGGCTTGCACCCCTTGTTGTTTTGCGTGGCATTATCACAGCACACGGCTACACTGATGTTTTACGCACCTTCATGCTTCCAACTGTTGGAGAGCAGTTCGTGGATGGCAGTTGTATCTTTCAACACGATCGAGCACCTGTTCGCAAGGCACGGCCTGTGGCGGAGTGGTTACACGACAATAACATCCCTATAATGGATTGGCCTGCACAGAGTCCTGACCTGAATCATATAGAACACCTTTGGGATGTTTTGGAACGCCGACTTCGTGCCCGGGCTCACCGACCGACATCGATACCTCTCCTCGGTGCAGCACTCCATGAAGAATGGGCTGCCATTCCCCAAGAAGCCTTCCAGCACCTGACTACGCGTATGCCTGCGAGAGAGGAAGCTGTCATCATGGCTAAGGGTGGGCCAACAACATACTGAATTCTAGCATTACCGATCGAGGGCTCCGCGAACTTGTAAGACATTTTCAGCCAGGTGTCCGGATACTTTTGATCACATAGTGCATCATAGAAGGCAGTACACTGCGACCGAGGCTTATGTATCCTGCAGACGTAGAACTGGTAGCGGCTCTAAACATTACAGTACTTGCACATTGTTTATTGCCTGCACACACATCTAGGAGAACAAACGTGCAAGTGGACGGTGAATGAAAAAATTGAAATGATCCTGATTTACGGATAATATAAGAGAAATGTTGAGGCTCATGTGCCTTGAATGCCGAACGTTTTGCAGAGAAAGCTCGCTCTCTTTCACTCTTTTGAAAGGTTGTGAATGCCTTTATGTCTGATGGCAGCATACAGACCAGCAAAAGGAAACTAAGCAATCGTGTTACATATGAAATTAATGAAACAGTTATATTAGCGGTAATGTACCACAACCCAAGGATAAACGCCCGGAAATTACACCGCGATTCCGGTATGTCCGTAGGTAGTATTGTCACAATACTGCCTCTTCGTAAGTATCATCCCTACAACGTGTCACTGCATCAAGAACTTCGTGGCCCCGATTTCCGTAACCAGGTAGTGTTTTGTGAAAGAGCTCGTCAATGAATGCAAACGAACCCCACGTTCTTGCCGAAGTACTATTTTCCGATGAGACTACATTCACAATCCATGGTAGCACTAACATGTATTAGTGGAGTGTAAACAATCCTCACTGGTTACGGCAAGTAAATCATCAAAGTCCTTGGTCGGTTAACGTATGGTGTGGCATCATGGAGAACAAACTCATTGGTCTGTATTTTATCGACGGCGCGTTGAATGGACTCAAACATCGAACTTTTTGGAACAGGAACTACCGGTACTACTGCAGAGTGTTCTCCTGGACAATGTATGAGGGTTCGGCATGACCGTTGATCAGCGCATTACGCAATTGAAGCACAGGAGGTATTAGACCGCGTTTACACCGGTCAGTGGATCAGCAGAGGTGGCTCTATTAACTGGCCCCCCTAGGTTTCCGGATTTGACGAAGCCAGATTTCTTTCTGTGGGGATATTTAAAAGATAAGGTGCACCAGCAAGTGGCAACAGGCTGTGAAGACATAGTCGACCGCATCAGAAACGCCTGTCCTGACATTTATGCAGATATGCTTCTGTCCTGTGTACGGTCATTTGAAAAGCGAATCACTAAGTGTATTGAAGTTGGCGGTATTACGTTTGAACACTTACTGTAATTGGAAAAGCAGAGTAGCGTTCGCCTCGAGGCACGGTCATAGTGGCGCGCTGAGTAGTCCACTGTTCGATATGACAGAGGACTACAACGTTGCGAATGGGATTTCCAATTAGAAGGAATGAAAATTGGCCTGTACTATCCTCGCAGCATGGAGGTGGGGTCCCACGTCCCATTGGATATTCCAGGGCCATTGTGTCGCATGTCGTAAATTACGATTGTGAAGCCATTCCTATTCCTCCGATTACGGCGCCATCTGTGACGAAATGAAGAAAATGCTTCAGATACAACGTATGTAGATTTTGCCGTAGAATCGTAGTCAGCAATAAAAAACGGGACTTCCCATTGAAGATTTCAAAGTTGGCTCCCGCCACCCACGCGCGTGGTTGGGTGGGGGTTCAAGTGTGGTATCGTTATATGTCCCCCTCAGAGACCAAATAATTGGAATTATAACTTTTTTCTATTCAATGTTTAGTTTTCGACATGTTTCAACGTCTTCAGTTAAAATGCACACCCTGTATTGCTTATGCAGTGGGCGTCAATTGTACAGCACAACTTGTTGTCAGTGTATGCCGCGTATGTGTTGTACATAGACCATCTGTAAGAAGTGGCATTTATACTGCTTATGGTTTATGCCTGCTACTTTGTGTGTTAACCTTAGTTGACAGCTTTAGTCATGGGCGTAGGTACTGAAAGCTTATAGATCCCTTTGCAAGCTCTCATTTCAAGGGAGAATTTGAGTTGTCGATACGAGATTGTATATTATGGTGTCACGGAGTATTGAAATTTAACTTGTGCTGGACACGCTAAGGTTTTCTATTTTTTAATTTTTGTTAGTTTCATCTTTGAAACTTGTTGACTTGCGTGCCCGTGTAAGATTCTACCTGCAAGAACAGAGTTGATTTTTTTATTAAAAATTAATGAAATGTTAATGGATATAGTTTTCGACATTTTTCAACGTCTTCAGTTAAAATGCACACCCTATATTGCTAATGCATTGAGCGTCAATTGTACAGCACAACGTGTGTGTGGCGGTAACAAATTAATTTGCGCTTCCTTCAGAAGATGTTACGTTTGTGCATTGTGTGGTATCAACGTTCGACACCACACTTGTTAGGGGTTGCAGTTATCGACCGCGGTCCGTACTAGTATCGCTGGACCCGCGAGTCGAGACAAGCGCCGCTAAACGCTGCTCCGCGGCTTGTAAATCTCCAGCGTGCGCTCGGCCACTCTCGCTCGGGACGTCAAATAGGAAAGTAGTACAGCCTTCAGCTGATAGGAAGCAACCCCTAACAAGGCGCTTAGTTAAAGTATGGCCAATGTGATGCCTCTATAGCTCTCTGTTTGTAATTATATTACTCCTGACTATGAAGACTCCTGTACCACCAGTTAAGTACAATATATTATTTTTTACCAACGACTCCTAATTATTTTAGTCGTTGTAGACCCAGACCATGCATCCAGCTCCTTGTCGAATTCACTGACAAACCTGCTGTATATGGAAAGAAGAGATTTGTATGTTTCTATTTAGCATTGGCCACCAGTCATTCACATTAGCGACGGTTCGTTCGTCTTCATCACAACATATTGTAATTATTTCTATATTGGTCTGATTATAGTGTATGTATTTCAGATGAGCAAAATTGTCTACTTAGGTACCGTATTTAAGTTGGTGGCGAAGAATCATCACTGTAACTGACGACCTGTATATAGCGAATGAGCATATATGGACAAACAGGGGTTTAACAGAAATATGAAAATACCGCGAGATACGCATGTTTTAACATAAAGACAGATGCTACCAAAGGTTGTTGCGCTGTTCTGTTAGACCACAAATGTTTCAAATGGCTCTGAGCACTATGGGACTAAACATCTGTGGTCATCAGTCCCCTAGAACTTAGATCTACTTAAACCTAACTAACCTAAGGACATCACACACATCCATGCCCGAGGCAGGATTCGAACCTGCGACCGTAGTAGTCGCGCGGTTCCGGACTGAGCGCCTAGAACCGCTAGACCACCGCGGCCGGCGTTTGACCACAGACCGGTGATCTGCGTACTTGAGAGTGCCTTATGTCCGAGCTAAGTTATTCGAACATGGGCAAATCGTTGGTGTTCGTATGGTGGGTGCTTTCGTAACGAAGGAATCCGAAGTGTTTACAGTTTCAAGAGGCATCGTATCGGAGATATATACCGCATACAGAGAAAGCGGAAGGACATCATGCACCAAGTGACAACGCGGAGGAATGAGTGTGTTGAGTGATCGTGACGGACGGTTATTGAAGTCGATTGTGATGAAAAATAAGGCGACGACAGCTGCAAAAGTCTTTGCAGAAATGAATGTCGCACTCGTGAATACTGTCAGCACTAAAACAACACAAGGGCGGTTCATAAGGAGGGGACTGCAAGGCGAGGTGGGAGTCCAAAACCACTCATCATATGTTCATAACAATAAAACAGGAATAGACAAAAATCCTGAATAATGGAGCTATGGAAGAAAGTCATATGATTGAATTAGTGTTGTTTCTCACTGTTTCTTACTTCTGGCCGAGTTTATACACACGAGCGAAATATGGCGGGGAATCAATGAAGATTGAAGTAGCCGTATTGTGGTAGTCCATGGGCCTCCTAGTTACTCTGCAAAGCCGCATTACTGTCAAATATTATGTGACCATTTTGGCTCATCTGGTACACCCCACGGTAAAGTAATTGTTCCCTAATCTTGATGCTGTGTTCCAAGCCGATGGGCCCGTTCTCACATAGCTCGTATTCTCCAGGATTGGTTTAGTGAATACGAGGATGAATCGTCACATCTCCCTTGGCTGCCACTACGTCCAGATCTCAATATTACTGAACTAATGTTGTCTAATTTGCAGATAAAAATGCATGATCGCTTTCCACCTTCATCATCGTTACCTGAACTAGCCATTGTTTTGCAGTTAGGCATGGAAATGTGCTATGTTTTTCGTGTTCCATTTTTTTGTCTGCCATCCTGTGCGTATGAGATGCAACGATATTGCCAAGGAATAAAGTCAGCTGCTAACTGTATTAATGGCTCAAATGGCTCTGAGCACTATGGGGCTCAACTGCTGAGGTCATTAGTCAACTGTATTAATGAAAACTGCTGAGGAATGCTGTGTAAATTATGTATGAAAATCTTTTTGTGACATGTAATTGTTATATACTGGCTTTCATAATTTGTAACATTTGTAATATTAAGGTCATGAATGTTAACAGGTCATTTTGCTCATTAATTACTCGTGAGGATAACACAGCAAGTCCCATGCCCAGTTTTCCAGAAACTTCACTCTGTGAAAGAGGGCTCAAAATAAGCGAATACGTGTCTCGGCTTATCTACATCTACATACATACTCCGCAATCCACCATACGGTGCGTGGCGGAGAGTACCTCGTACCACAACTAGCATCTTCTCTCCCTGTTCCACTCCCAAACAGAACTAGGGCAAAATGACTGTCTATATGCCTCTGTACGAGCCCTAATCTCTCTTATCTTATCTTTGTGGTCTTTCCGCGAAATTTATGTTGGCGGCAGTAAAATTGTTCTGCAGTCGGCCTCAAATGCTGGTTCTCTAAATTTCCTCAGTAGCGATTCACGAAAAGAGCGCCTCCTTTCCTCTAGAGACTCCCACCCGAGTTCCTGAAACATTTCCGTAACACTCGCGTGATGATCTAACCTACCAGTAACAAATCTAGCAGCCCGCCTCTGAATTGCTTCTATGTCCTCCCTCAATCCGACCTGTTAGGGATCCCAAACGCTCGAGCAGTACTCAAGAACAGGTCGTATTAGTGTTTTATAAGCGGTCTCCTTTACAGATGAACCACATCTTCCCAAAATTGTACCAATGAACCGAAGACGACTATCCGCCTTCCCCACAACTGCCATTACATGCTTGTCCCACTTCATATCGCTCAGCAGTGTTACGCCCAAATATTTAATCGACGTGACTGTGTCAAGCGCTAGACTGCTAACGGAGTATTCAAACATTACAGGATTCTTTTTCCTATTCATCTGCATTAATTTACATTTATCTATATTTAGAGTTAGCTGCCATTCTTTACACCAATCACAAATCCTGTCCAAGTCATCTTGTATCCTCCTACAGTCACTCAACGACGACACCTTCCCGTACACCACAGCATCATCAGCAAACAGCCGCACATTGCTATCCAACCTATTCAAAAGATCATTTATGTAGATAGAAAACAACAGCGGACCTACCACACTTCCCTGGGGCACTCCAGACGATACCCTCACCTCCGATGAACACTCACCATCGTGGACATCGTACTGGGTTCTATTACTTAAGAATTCTTCGAGCCACTCACATACTTGGCAACCAATCCCATATGCTCGTACCTTAGTTAGGAGTCTGCAGTGGGGCACCGAATCACACGCTTTCTGGAAGTTAAGGAATATGGCATCCGTCTGATACCCTTCATCCATGGTTCGCAAGATATCATGTGAAAAAAGGGCGAGTTGAGTTTCGCAGGAGCGATGCTTTCTAAAGCCGTGATGATGCATGGACAGCAACTTCTCTGTCTCAAGGAAATTCATTATATTCGAACTGAGAATATGTTCGACAATCCTGCAACAAACCGATGTTAAGGATATTGGTCTGAAATTTTGAGGATTCCTCCTTCCACCCTTCTTATATACAGGCGTCACCTGCGCTTTTTTCCAGTCGCTCGGGACTTTACGTTGGGCAAGAGATTCGCGATAAATGCAAGCTAAGTAAGGAGCCAATGCAGTAGAGTACTCTCTGTAAAACCGAATTGGAATCCCGTCAGGACCTAGCGATTTATTTATTTTCAATCTATTCAGCTGCTTCACAACCCCAGGGATGTCTATCACTATGTCCTCCATACTGGAATCTGTACGAGACTCAAACGGCGGTATGTTTGTACGACCCTCCTGCGTGAAAGATTTCTCAAATGCTAAATTTAAAATTTCAGCTTTCGTTTTGCTGTCTTCCGTTGCCAGACCAGACTGATCAGTGAGTGACTGGATGGAAGCCTTCGACGCGCTTACCGATTTTACATAAGGCCAGAATTTCCTTGGCTTTCCAGCAAGATCTTATGCTAAGGTATGACGGTGGTAGTGGTTGAATGCTTCGCGCATCGCTCTTTTTACAGCAGCACGAATCGCTACTAACTTTTGCCTGTGCTCATTCTCCCGATCTTTCATGTACCGCGAGTGCAACTGCCTTTGCTTCCTGACCATTCTCCAAATTGCGCTGTTAAACCACGGTGGGTTTTTTCCGTCCGTAACCCCTCTTTTTCGGCACATACTTGTCCAATGCGTGATTTAAAATGTGTTTAAAATTTGCCCATAACTCTTCCACGTCCATCGTACAGGAAGTATATGAAGTCGATTCATTTACTAAGTGGGATGCTAACAACTGCTTATCTGCTCTTTCTATTAAGAATACTCTCCTACCATTCTTGACCGACTTTTTAACTCTCGTAACCATAGTCGTAATGACAACATCATGATCACTAATCCCTGTCTCAACACTGACACCGTCGGTGAGGTCTGGTCTGTTCGTGGCTACCAGATCTAAAATATTTCCATTACGCGTTGGCTGTCGATTTAGCTGCTCAAGACAGTTTCCGTAAATACTCGACGTTTCCGAAAAAACGAGTCAAAATTTTCGAGATTTTTCCAGGTACTTTATATGCCTTCTACCGCGTGGTATCGTTAGACGTAATGGTGGCACTGTGGTTAATGCTGCAGCCTCTTAATTTTGTACCCAATCTTCGAAACCCGATTATTACTTTTATTTTTGTTTTTCATTTATATTCACATGTCTGCAGAAGATTACCACAAGAATGTTTTCCAGTGTATATTATTCGTCTACTAATTGTACATCAGATGAATAATAAAATTATTTGGAAGTATTTCCGGTGAAATTTCTGAAATTGGAAACGTCAGTTTTCAGAAAGTGATCCGTTATGCATGGTTTGCCGCGAAATTATTGTCTATGCGCAAAGTCTTGAGCAATGTTAACGACATTGCTTCCTCTGGTGAGATTCATATGACGGAACGGCACTGTGCCAAACCTACCTTCGCGAATGCTCGTGGTTTTCGGCATATCTATGTTTCGAATGTTTCTACATCCTAGAGTAGGCACCAAATCTTCCTGAAGAATAACTGTAGGAATAAAATATAAGAATTAATATAAGAATTGATATGAGAATGAAGTATCACAATATGAGAATCCAAAAAAGATTTTAAGCCTTCAACATGTCGTAGACATGGCTACATCTGTGTGCATTAACTTTTACTGTGTCTCAGCTGCAACAGAATAGCAGTGCTGCGCAGATCGTGACCAGCAGAATATACGGATGTGGTATTTTCGCTATATGCCAGTGTATGAATGACTATTGTTATTGTTATTTTGCATGGCAATTACTGAATGATTGTTTTACTATTTTTTACAATAGAGAATATTTCGTATTTGGTTATTAAGTCCACATAATGAAGCCAAATGTACAAAGTATGTTTTGAAAACGGATGCAAATACTTGTCAAATTTTGCATCTAAAATCATTAAAAGATCACCTAAGAGCATTACCACATAAAGAACAATTTTCCGTCCTTCAGAAAAAAATCAGGTTGTAACACCGAAAATGCAGATAAAATACCTTCTGCAACAGCGAAAATTTTTACCGTTTAATATCCGGTGATAATTTGTACTGTACTTCTGATTCTGAATCTGTAACCTTTATTATAGAAAACGTATTTAATAAGTAATCGATGTGATAGTGTATTTATTTCTGACTGTATATAATTGATAGTAATTACAATGAAAATATTTCAAATTGCTGGCTAATAGTCAAGGGGAATTTATTTGAATGTATCGATAGCAACGACGAAATGGCAGTAGCTGTGCCGTTATTTATGTTTGCGTATCGAGAGTCTCTGTCGCAGAAAGGAAGTAGAGCATGTAACGCCGGAAATGCATATCCTCCTATTTCCATCTATTGCACTGCAATTTTTTTCCTGATTTTGTTACCTGAAGATATAACATTTCTGTATCTTTGTATATTGTAATTGTTTTACTATTTGTGTATATATGCATTTATGTCGATGTGTAATTGGTTTGTTTTGTGAATATTATTTGTATTTATACGCTAAGTCTGGGCTAGGGAAAACTATGCTATCGAACGAATACATCGATAGGTCGTGTGGAGAACCAAAGTGTTTAGGATCTTTGGTAGTGTTAACTCTGTCGCGTGGAGCGCGGGCAGAGGAGAGTCTGGCTGGAGTAGTGCTGTGGAGCAGGTGTGCGGTGTGACGCTCCCGCGAGTTGCCGCGCTTTAGGGGTTTGGCAGCATGTAATTGCGCTCGACTTGCGATGATAGTTTCTGACACGGTGTCGCGGACGGGAAGCATTAGCTGGCGCACATCAAGAGCCCGTTTCACCTGGTGACCGTGTCGAGAAGAAGGCGCGCCAACATCCAGCTTCTGCAACAGCGACGGCCGACAATGAGTGACTGTCGCCACCTCCTCAATCGACTGCTTCAAACCTTCAATCAACCAACAAGGAAGACTGGAAGCACGTAAAGTTTTAGAACTGTATGGCAGACCTCAGCTTTTCAAACTGGTCTATTTGTGTCACCAAATTACAGCAACGTAGCATGAACCTTTGTTGTTCATTGTCCCAATTGCATTACCAAGCAGGGTCACTTCCTTTTCCGGAAAGAACCCGAGTGTCGTTGAAATTCAAACGCCAGCATTTAAATAATATCATTCCATTTCACTGCTTTAATTTCAAAGTTCAGTTAAAGTATTCATAGCTGGCTACAATATTTAGATAACACAAGCACAAATTAAGAGTACGAGTTTTGTTACCGTATTTTAGCTTATCTGTGACTGCAGCTCAACTTGGTACGTACTAAATTTTACTATTGTTAATTGTTCAGAATCATTTAATTCAAGTTCAAAGTTAAATCTCTTATTTCTAAATTGCGTAGATTCAAGTAGCTTTTGAAATGATTGTTGAGGTACCCCAGGGCTAACCGTATTTTACTGAATTTCGATGTACTTCAAAAACAAAGCTCACTCTTAATTTCAGTCACTAAATTAACTTTCAATTTTCCGGTTTTATTAATTCTTTTGTTAAATTAAGTCAGAGTGTAGCGAAATTTATTACTTCTGACAAACATCCTGTTTTCACACTACTCGTGTCAATCTTCAGTTGCCACGCTTTTAGTGCTAATTATGTGTGCATTTTCAGTTACTATAGGAATTGTCCATAGGACTGGCGACCGTAATTTTCCCCAAATCTCAAATATCTAATTAAGGCCAATTAATTGTTAACGTAACGGCCGCACATTTACTTTCTTTATTAACTTTACCCCTTTTCAAAACTAATTTCCACCAGTTTCATTTGCATTTTTCCTTTCATTTAGACGTAACCCTTTCCTCCCTCTTTACCTACAAATTAACTTCAGTGACGATTGCTTTTCCCAAATTTCCATTAGGTACACGCGGTTTAATCTTTCACTGTCATTAAGGTCGGTAAGTGAGGGGGAGGTTACATGTGACGACCTGGTGACAGGACAATCTTCAAATTTGAGGTTGTTCTGGACACGAATTTTGTATTGTGCAAATCTCGTAACAAAGTACTGGTTACGAACAGGCCATTACGTCAGCGAGAATAAGTAGTGGGAGTAATCCTAATTATATTTGAGATTTGCCATTTATATTGAAAATTATTAAAATGAGTGAAGGCAACAATTACCAAAATTTGGTAGACTTGTGTACGGAACAATGGGTCGAACAGTGGGAAACGCGCACCGCGTTACCCATTGTTCAGGGGCAGGCAGCTAGCATGAATGACGCGACCTCCGAAACGCAACAAAGAGCAGAAATGGAATTCCAAACTTTAGGAAATGTTTCGGAATCGGAAGTGATAATCAAATCTGAACCCCTTGATGACGAATACGGAGGAACATATATAGAGGAACCAGGTACGGAAGTAAAACTGGTAGTTTCCGGGAATTTAACTGATTTATTGAATGTTTTGATTAACGAAATCAAGAGTCAATCGGCAGAAATTAAAGCTCAGGCTGCCAAGCAAGAAGCTCAGTCTGCCAAGCAAGAAGCTCAGTCTGAAAAAATTGAACGGAAGCTAGACAATCAGAACAAAGCTATTAATGTCGTTAACAACAAAGTTGGAGTTGTTAACACAAAAGTTGATAAAATCAAAGAAGATATTGTTGTGATAAATACCGAAATCGGTAATCTTAAACAAGAAATGATAGGCGTTCAGGCGGACATTGCGAGCATAAATACTCGTTTTTATTCCGAAATTAGCAGAATCGAGAAAAGTGTAGGAGAAGCAGTTGCTCCGATCATCGAGAATAATTCAATTAGTGAAAAAAGAGGATCAAAAGAAGGTGGAAACTTTAAAGGCTTTAGTATCCGAAGTAGATACCAAAGTGAGGCAGCAGGCTAATACCTGCGAAGAGAAAAAGAGGGAAGTGGAAACGCTTGCGACAACTACTCGCCAAGTAATTACGAGAGTGTCGGAATTAGAAAAGAAACTTGACGAAAAACAGAGCTATGTGCCAATCTGTGCACATAGTTCGGAATTGTTGACGAAAGAGGAGCGGTTAGATCCCTTGAAAAAAGGCGGTATACACCCGACGGATTTCATTAAAAATTGTGAAAGGGTTTTACCCAGATCATGGACTAATGAGAGAAAAATTAATGCTGTTATTGGTTTGTTGGCTGGTGATGCCAAGCGTTGGGGCTTAAACCTCAACATTACGAACCTGACTTTTGACGAGTTTAAAAATTTGTTTCTGGCTGAATACTGGTCAGAGCAAAAACTACAAAGTGTCTGGCGCGTATTTGTCGTATCGAGGCCTTTCGATGCGAATTCACGTGGCTCGATGAAGGAGTTTTGTGAGGGCTGGATCCGCAAGTTGGAATATTTCCGTGATCGCCGCACGGAATCCGAAATAGTCTGGGAACTGTACAAGAAGCCTCCAGATGCTACAAAACGCTACGTAGGAAGCAATTACAGGACAATCAATGATTTCCTGGAAAGAGTTGAGGACGAGGACAATTGGCGCAATAATCACGACAGTGGTAGAGGCCGTGGTAACAACAATGGGTACCACAGCAACCACAACAATGATAACTGTTGGAATAATGTATACCGCAACCTTGGCAGCAATAACAATAGTGGTTCGGACCGTAATGACAATCGGTACAATGCAAATAATAGCAGGAATGACGGGAACCAGTATCATACTAACGTGATACGGGCTTCACAGAATAGTAATAACACCAGAGGGTGTGATAAGCCGCCTCAACAGCATCCCGGGAGCAGATCTGCTGGGACGAGACAGGGAAACCACTAGCCGCGCCGGTGAGGGGCCGACCTGGCGTGGAGAAATTTTGGCGGCCCAATAGCAGGAGAAAACCGAGGCGTCGTCGTTATGAAAATTCCGTATGGAATAATCAACAGCGGGAGAGTGTGCCAGTGTTAGGAGAAAGGAGTGCGCCCACAAGTAGTAGATCAGCTGTAGACACAGCAGCAGAAAATACATTCACTGTCAGTGAGAACAATTTAAGTAGTGTTTCGGAAAACGATTATAAATTGGCAGCTGTAACACCCACAGCGGAACGGGAGATTGAGTTTAAGAATGATTCGCAATTGTTGAGAGAAGATCAGATGTGGGATAACACGTCCGTCATCGAGCGAGGGGATGCAGAGAGGGATGAGGTCTGGTTAAGGCAGTTCGGTCGCTTATACGACGAACAAAGAGATTATGGGGTCCTGTGCGGAAGAAGTGTTTATAGGGAGCGTGGGCAGGATTTGCCGCTTCTCGACCCGCAGGAAGATAGTGTTGAAACATCCCCTTAGAACAATTATACATGACTGTCCTTAAACTGACACACAATATTTTTAGCGCAACGCAATCTGACTTTCAATAATCCCTACAAAAGAATGGCCCTTACTAACATTAACCTATACCTTTCAGAAATCACTTACAAAAATCTTCGTTACTCGAACTACTAAAATACAGTGAGCGCCACTACTGCCAGCAAAATAAAAGATTCAAACTACAGAAGGCACTAACTACTGATAGGCATAGCTAGCAAAGGAAAGAGTTTAATAGAGAACAAATAATGTATTTCCCTTAATAGTGTTGAAAAATCATAATATACATAGCAGTTCATAACATCCAGTCTTACAAATTTCAAAACTCCGCCATTTCTCTCCCCACATCCACCACTGCTGGCGGCTCACCTCCAACTGCGCAACGCTACGCGCTGTTCACATCCAGCTGCCCAACACTACAATGGCTGACAACAATGCAAACTAGCCACAGACTGCACACAGCACAGCCAGTGATTGTCATACAGAGCGCTACGTAACGTTGCCAATAAGAAAACATTAACAGCCTACTTACATAGCTCCCATACTCCCCACAAAAAATTTTACAGGTGGTTTTGGGCAGTGGCCAATAATGATTTGATAAAATTTTTCATAATTACAATAACAAAGATATCAAATGTACACACTTATTGATACAATGTTGGTCAAAAGCTAAAATTTTCTCACAGTCCATAAAGACAGTCCAGATTGTTCATCACAGTAAAATTGCAGTGTTTTTCTCAAAGTCTGAGTAGTAAAAGAAAATGCACACGGAAGTAGTGGATTTCCATGCAGTCTTGAAGAAGAAGTGTTGTCCTTCCAACAGAAAGACAATGCTGACTCTTGACATGTTGACAGGTAATGGGTCACAACAGAGCAAACCCACAGCAGAGCCAGTCGAAGTTTTGAAGAATATTGGCAGGTAGGTCATCACAGAGCAGACCACTGTAGTCCTGTTAGAGATTACCGTGTTGGTGGGCCACCAGAGGTGCACACCCACTGCAGTCCTTGTAGAAATAATGGTACTGGTGAGTCAGCAAAGGTGTAGACCCACTGTAGTCCTTGTAGAGATGGTCAGCAGCCATCTGCTGCGACTGTGCAGGTGCACAATCACCATCGAAGAGTCTTGCGGACAATATAGCAAGTCCATAACCAACACTTGTGCACTCACAAGGTTTTTGGAATTGTCCTAGAACCAGCAATGCTGTTATCCAGTCCCTTGCTGAATTATTAACACACGTGCAAACACTAACAGTCCCTACTTCTCGCATATTGTCCATATACTATGACCAACAGAAACGTGTGCAGTGAAATGGAACTTACAAGTTAATAATATGATGAACTGGTGTCAATTACACTTTTATAACATAAGAATACAATTACAAAGGTACAAAATACATCATTAAATAACATAACAATACAGATAACATCTGTAGTACAGGCTGTACTTCGATAACATAGACATCAGTGTTACAGGAATTATGACGTAAGTACATACATAAAAGACCAGAATAACTTTTGAAACATCAACTTCACACATGAGCAACAACACAAAACAGATAAATAATGTCTAAACATCTTTACAAAGTAAATAACATAGTGTTAGAAAAATTCTACAACATAACTCTCATCAGCTAAACACATAAAGACAGGAAAAACACAAATAAACAAGGGTACACAAACACATAGCAGAATAACACATGAGGAAAGTGCAGGGTTTGTTTTCAGTGTAACATTTGGTACTGCAGTCCAACCCAAAACTTCATTCCATATATCTTTCCTCTTATTTCAACATTTGTTTCCACCAAAAAAAATTCTATCAAGCATGCTTTCTGTATTTATATGTTCGCACATTCCTTACCTCATTATTTATTTTCCATTATCTTACCTCATCATTTATTTCCAAGAAAATCCTACCTAAACCTGTTGTCCATAAACCCTACTTTTTTGGTTCATATCCTCTTTCAAAATACTTTTTTGGCCAAACCATTTTCTTATAGCTTCTGAATGCATTTCTTCCAATTCATCACAACTTGTTCTCTTATATGGCCTACCCCATCTTAAGCTAACTTAAATCTACTGAGCTCAGATGCTAAACTAAGGGACGAGGCAATGCAGCAGCACAAAACAATTAACACAAACAGCAATGACAAAAAATGCAGATCTGCAAAGCAAGCAGCATTATAGAAATTAGCAAAACAATTGCAATATTACAACTAATATAAGGCAATGTGCAGCAAACAAGAAAAATAAATCAGTAGTAAAACTGGCTTAACAGAGTAATACAAAGTGAAATTCAGTAGCACTATGCATGGCAAACAGCAGCAAAGCAAACATGACATAGCTCAAGCATAAAAAATTTACAGCAAAAATGGCCATGTTTAATACCTATGTCACACCTTAACACTAGGGTGATGCATCAGGAGAACTTACGCTAGCAGATAAGTTACCAAATCGTAAAAAAATTATTTATGCAATTCCTGTGAAGGGAAATGTCTATTTATGTGCCCTCGTTTTCTTGGAAGTAGATCATAAATTTATAATTGACTGGATCTGTAGGCATAAAATAACTATATTAGTACATCTATTAAATTTTATTTTAACCAATGCTGCAGTGCAGCTAGAAACTAGATATTAAACAAAATGAGTAAATAAATACATAAACCAAGCCATATGGCATTTCTCTCAACTAGCAAGACAATAGCCGTGAAATGTTTCTCATCGTTTCATTAGGCATTTTAGTAAATATAATAAATTAAGAGCTCCACAGTATAATCATATGTTTTCAAGTTTGAGCGTGTCGTATTTGCGATGCTTTCTACAAAGGAATGTCAATAGCGAAGTTAATGGCCCCTTTTTTTTTCTCCACCTGTGCCTCTGAAAGGTACACACTAATGGCTCTTTTCCAGGTGACTGTCGTGCAACTGGGTGCCCACAACTCATTACGTGAAGGTGGTCACTTAACTTTCTTATTGAAATATTTACGACACCAGTTTGCATTACAGTGACAGTCTCATATAAAAAATTTCACAGGTCGAGAATTTGCGTTGCAAATGTGTAGAAACAAAATCCTATGAATATAACAGTGTTCAAAAAGTTTTTGTCGGCATTGTGATACATTCACTCATTTACACACATTTCATAACTCTTAAAGTACGATTCTTGGTTTCCAACATCCTTTTCCACAAGTCAGAGTCCCTAACCACTACTCATTATTCCTTACCTTATTACACGTATACACATTCGTCGACACTCCTTCAATATTTCATCTTAATAAATACGTAGCATAACCAAATTCCTCATATACCGTCAGCTTGTTGATCATAAACATACCTCAACAGCTTAATACACATCGTCGTCGTAAAAATAACATTATAACACCTCAGTCAAATCTCAAAAACGTCGTAGCTTTCTGCAATAATGTCAAAACCGAAAAAAAAATTCTCTGCTCATTTCAATAGTGTCATCTACCTCAAACGTACTTTAAAATCATGCTCCCTTACCAAATACATCATTCAACGCTCTCATAGTATCACAATGGTTCCAAAAAAATATGAACAGTTCACAAAGTACAGACAAAATACAATTTCGTAAGTGTGAAGTAATCCAACTCTGTAATTGCGTAAACATGTGTCACTGACGCAGTAAAAAAAAAGTTTATCTCTCAGTTAAATGATCAGATAGCTGTGCAGTTTGTGTGTTAGAGAAATATGGTACCGATATGTAAAGTTGTATGAGCAAATACCATATTAGCTAGGGCTCCTTGTGCTTGCCAAACAAATGGTACACAAAGTAAGCGTGTACCTGCCTGAGGATTAATGTAATTATACCCTCAGGTGTTACAGATTACAGTAATGGAATGAAATGTATCACGGAAAACCTTTGTATCATTCTACTTCAAATAACTTTAAAAATAAATGATTTAAGTACAAGATTAATCACTCAAATACGTGTCCTATAGCGCTAAATGTGCGTCTTGCTGTAAGATAATTTCTGTGGAAGTGTCGTAGTTATTGTC
This sequence comes from Schistocerca piceifrons, assembly GCF_021461385.2. Lineage (NCBI taxonomy): Eukaryota > Metazoa > Arthropoda > Insecta > Orthoptera > Acrididae > Schistocerca > Schistocerca piceifrons. The sequence goes on from NC_060149.1 coordinate 334,035,951, forward strand.
CTCTGAAAGCTACATTCTGCAGAAGCCAATGTACTTACCTCATGATAAACAAAAGTGAAATGCTTTGCATATGGATATCTTAGTTATTACACTTATTGCCGTGATGAAGAAAGTACTGTGCTGTAACGTATTGTTGTGCTACGGAAAAGGCAGTCTCATTGTAGCTATACCACAAAAGTTACTACTAAAACATGTTTTACTTTCCAGAATAATACAGAGAAACTATGCAGATATAAAACAGAAACACTGAAAAAGCAACATTGTTAATTGTCACTCATTAGTAGCGTTGTGATAAAATCGTGTAGCTGTCACATAAACTAACCACTGTGTCATCTGGTATCTCACTGAAAGTACTTTAAATCCAGAATGTATTTTCTAGTAAACCAAAATGTTGCATTAAAATCTCATTAGCAGTACCAGTATATGTTCTAAGTATGTAAGCCTTATAGTCATTACGTAATCATGCAACTAACAAAGCAAGAATGTACACACACAATAACACTGTGAGGTCTGTTCACTATAACAATGCATTCGTAATTTCTGTTTAAATAAGTTCTCTTGGTTCTTGATTGGATATTTAACTTCAAACATTGTTGCATGGTAACAGTTTATAAGTCTGACAATGAAGTGAAAAGTTTTATGGCAAAGACAAAGTTAAAATGCAGATTATCTCTCAATAAACGGTTTTACATGTGAAATATGATGCATTCCTTTACTCTTCCTAATGCGCAGAGTTTCAACTTGAAAGCAATTATCATGTTGTATACGTCGGTAAGGAATGCTAAAATTTTTCTCAAGGTTAGCGTCTATGTTATTTTTCGGGGAGTCAGCCGGCGCACGTGGCTGCCTGCGGTGCGAGTCAATGTCTGTCTCTTTGTTGGCGCGTGTCGTTATTGGGATTAGGAGACCTAACTTCTACAAATTCACCTTGACGAGAAGGCCCTGCCCTGTTTGAAGCTCGCCAGTTCTGATGGAATTCAGGTCTGTCGTTTTGTCGGTAGTTTACATATTTTCTTGTTTTTCGGTCATGTGGTGGAGAATTTCTCCTGGAATCGTAACTGCGTGGTGGACTGTTGCGTCTGAAGTTATTCCGCCTCCCTTGATAATAATTATTTTCGTTCCCATATTGTCTGTTTCTATGGTTATCTCTGTCATATTCATTACTACGGAAATGCGATCTTTCTCTGTAACTATTACTCTGCCAGTGGTTGTCATATGGGTGGTGTCTGTTTTGGTCACCATTTGTGTTGTAGGAATTGCCTTGTCGTGTCCATTTATTATTTCTGTGACGGATGTGACCTGTAATTGTTGTGTTCCTGTTTTCGCGTCCCGTGATTGTCAGTGTCAATTTATAACTCTTGTAAGAGTCCCTGAAAAGCTTCAATGTCGTCTTTGCAACGTCCTGCCAAAATAATATGTTGAAAATATTCAGGTAATTTGATTAAGCAAATGCGGATGAGTTCTGAGGGGCTGTATGGGTTTGACAGGTACTGATTCTTGTGCAACATGTCTTCAAAATATTTCACAAGACTGGAAAAGTCAGATTGTTCGAAATGTTTCATCATTATGATGCTATGTTTTACTCGGTCTTGTGTAGCTTGAGACCAATATGCTGAGAGGAAGGCATGGTAAAATTCTCCTTCACTGTGACAATCGTGAACGACCGATCACATTCTTACAGCTGGTTCATTCTCTAAATAGCCACACATAAATTCTAATCTGTGCTCTAATGACTAGTTGGGAGGAAAACAATGAGAGAATTGATGGAGCCACGCTTGTGGATGAATATCGTTGCCAGAATTCTTGAATGTTTTAAATTTACGTGTAGTAATGAACAGCTTATAGTCAAAATCATCATGTCTGCGAGTCGCATATCGGTCTTTGTTACGTCGTTTCAGCGGTTCCATTTCAAAATTCGGTGCACCTTGCCAATTTCTTTCATAATTTCCGAAATGGGCTGTGTTATTATTTTGTGGCTGTTCCGTATTTCTATGTCCCTCTTCCCGTATTGGGGCGTGAGTGTCCTCTGAAATACGTAATTCTTGTATTACCTGTGTCAGCTGATCTTGTACTTCCCGGATTTCTCTTTGGTGTTGCGTATTAATTTGATCCTGATTTTGTTTGAATTTCCTAATTTGTTCGCACTCTTCTGTGTCATTAAAGACTACCGGTTTTGTGTCATTCAGATTATCATCTAACTTTGTAGATAAATTATTTAGCTGATCCGAAAGTTCAACTACTTTCTCTGATAATGAAATAATTTCCTCCATGTGTCTTTCTGAACCAATTTTCAGAGTATCTACTGTGTCCTTTAAGTTTTCCTGAGTTTTTGCAAGTTGCGCAACCGAATCGGTAGATGCAACTGAGTCAATTTTAGCTTGCAAGGTCTCATGATTTTCATGAACAATAGTTTGCAGTTCTTTTATGGCTGCTTCGTGATTCTGTAATTCATTTCCATGCCGCGAAAAAATAGGTTGGAAATGCTCACAAATTTGTGTTTTTACGTCATTACAGACTTTTTGACATTTCAATTCAATGTTATGCAACTCAGTAGTTAAATCTTCACGTGTTTGTTCAAGCGTGGTGTCTAACTTCCGAAGATTTTGTTCCATTGTGTCTAACTTTTGAAGCTTTTGCTGTGTTTGTCTCTGATTTTGTTCCATTGTGTCTAACTTTTGAAGATTTTGTCCCATTTGTTTCTGATTTTGTTCAAGCGTAGTGTCTAACTTTTGTAGCCTTTGTCCCATTTGTTGCATTAACTGTAATGACAGTGCACTGGTGTCTGAAACATGTTCCTCAGTGCTATTCGGCAATGCATTTGAGCCGGCAATATTCGCATTTTGAAAAGCAGAAAATGTGTCTTGATTTATTTGAGAAAACGGTGAGGACCCAAAACCTGAATCTACAGTATTTGCAAGATTGTGTCCTGTAATTTCGGAATCCTGAGGCGAGCTGTTGCCGACCGATCGATCGATAATGCTTCCCTGTTCACTAATTGTTTCACTGCCTACACCATTATTTGCAACCCACTCCATTTCCCTATGCACAATTACCAAATTACTACTTTGAACATTAGTTAATTCATTACATGGTGGCGCTAACACACTGCTTTCATCTTCACTGTCATTTCTCAGTTTACTTTGGAGCCTAGTATTACGTTTTTCACACGCCACTATTGTCACAATATTTCACACGACAACACAGAAAAGCACAATTTGAAGAGCAAAATAAGAAAACACATTAACATAGCATTGAAAATAATATCTCGTTAATGGCAAACACAGCTGCGAAATACTTGGTGCAAATCTACATACATGCCACAACTGTTTTACTGTACAACAGTGAAAGACTGCAACTACAAAGGAGATTCTCTCTGCAATTACGCGCTAGCAATAAACAATAGCTACACTAATTACAGAAACTACAAGAAAAAATCCGAAGATTCCAGTGAGGTATCCTGGCAGGGTCATCATTTGAAACATCCCCTTAGAACAATTAGACATGACTGTCCTTAAACTGACACACAATATTTTTAGCGCAACGCAATCTGACTTTCAATAATCCCTACAAAAGAATGGCCCTGACTAACATTAACCTATACCTTTCACAAATCACTTACCTCACAAAAATCTTCGTTACTCGAACTACTGCAATACAGCGAGCGCCAACACTGCCAGCTAAATAAAAGATTCAAACTACAGAAGGCACTAACTACTGATAGGCATAGTTAGCAAATGAAAGATTTTAATGCAGAACAAATAATGTATTTCCCTTAATAGTGTTGAAAAATCATAATATACATAGCAGTTCATAACATCCAGTCTTACAAATTTCAAAACTCCGCCATTTCACTCCCCACATCCCCCACTGCTGGCGGCTCACCTCCAACTGCGCAACGCTACGCGCTGTTCACATCCAGCTGCCCAACACTACAATGGCTGACAACAATGCAAACTAGCTACAGACTGCACACAGCACAGTCAGTGATTGTCATACAGAGCGCTACGTAACGTTGCCAATAAGAAAACATAAACAGCCTACTTACAATGTTTGTGAAGTGATAGAAAGTTCTGTCCCTAACCGGCGGACTCTACCAGACATAGTTGATGTTAATGGGGAGCACGAGCAAGATTCGTCGTGTTTCGTCCCGCAGGAGTTAGATGTTGAAGTAGTAATGGAAAGTTCTGGCCCTAACCGGCAGACCTTACCGAAAGTTGTAGTCGTAGAAGTAGCCGACCCATGCGACGCAAACCTCCAGTTTAAACATTGCGAGAGTATTAAGGAGAAAGATTACGAAAATTTTAGTGATAGCCGGACACGATTGGTAGAAAAGCACGTAGATTATAGCGTGTATGAGGTTAGAGCTGACGTTATACGGTCAGACGGTAGCAGTGTGGGTTGCGCAGATGCAGAGGAAGTAATTGCAGATACTACTGGGCACATTCCTCCAGGTAGATGGGCAGATGAGATCAATCTGACCAAAGAGGAATCAACGAAGGTGACAATTGGTGAATTGATAGCAAAGCAACACTCACTAGTTGACGAGTTACAGGAAAAGGTTTCGATATTGGAGGTGAAGCTACAGACTAAGCCTCAGGACAAACGTGTTGAAATTAAAACTGTATTTGAACAGAGGCTGAAAAAGCCGCCTGATAAGCCGGATTTAGGATCAAAGCCGGATGGTGTTTTCTGGAATGACCTGGATATAGACGAGGATTTACTGTGGGAAAGTAAAGAAACAGCCGAGGACAAGTGTAGACAGATAGTAGTGTCTGTTAATATGCACGACCTACAACCAAACGTGTTGATTGACACCGGTGCAGAATTGAGTGCTGTATCTGGGAAAATATTTGAGTTACTGAAAGACAGACCTGGCATCGTAGTTATGCCAGTAACAGGAGTGAAAATTATCGGTGCTACTGGGAAGGCCAGTACACCGGTCACAAAACAGATTTTTGTCAACTTCGAGATATGTGGGGCACGATTTGAACAAGAGTTTGTCGTCGTGCCAGACTTAACTACGGAAGTAATTATCGGGTTAGATTGGCTATTAAAGTACCGTGCAGTGATTAATTGCGAAAGCAAAACTTTGACATGTACGCCACAAGATAAAACAATAGTAGTTAGTTTTGACAAGGCAGGAGACGGTGTGCATAGGCAATACCAGCCTATACACATTGTTAACTGGCCGGATGGTATTGACGTAGGTATGAATTTGAACTACTGTAATAAGAGGAATCTCGGCATTGACAATAGTGTAGAAAGTGAATTGGAAAGTATTGTAGACAGTGTGTTAAACTTAACACACGAACAAAGACGAGGCCTGTATGAAGTAATAATGAGGAATAAGAGTGTGTTTTCAGACAAACCGGGACTTGTGGAAGAGATAATCAAATTCCCTCCACGGATTGACATTGGTATTGGTGTGAAAAAAGATCGTTTGCGAGAAATAATGAAGCTAAAAGCCGATGCTCGCATACGTCGCCATGACGCTAAAGCGCGTTTTGCTAAGTTTGCAATCGGAGACTTAGTACTTGTAAAAAGTAGTGAGAAATCGAGCGAAATAGACAATGAAATCTCTAAATTTAAGCTTGTTTATAATGGACCATATAAAGTCATTGGTATACCTCACACAAATGCTTATTGCTTAGAGTATCCAAGCTCTGGAAAACTATTAGGTATACGGAACATTGTAGACTTGAAATTGTACCAAGCAAGGATTGATTAATACCACAGAATGGGTAATTTGTACAGTATGTAAATATAGAGTGTAAGATTTAAACGATACGCTCGATTGCCATACTTTTGCCTGACCAGGAGGACATTAAAGAAGTTGTAATTAATAAGTAATTAATTTTTGCTAAATGATTTAAGAGAGAGTGATTATTAATCAATTGAAAAATCCAAGCTGCTAGTTTAAGTTTTCAGCTGAGTCACAGTAGATTAAGGAACGTAAATATGATTTTTTAACTAGCTTAAGATTTCATAAGTATTTGATTTACTAGTCATTGCCGATGTACTTAGACGCTGTTTTAAGTTTCAGGCTAGTACATGCCTGTCATGATGGACAGTGTTGAGTTATCCACTGTGACAGTGTTAATGGACTCCTTGAGATTACTCGGGAGTGAGTTTTTCCGAAAGAATTCAGTGAAACGGACGTTCTGGAAATGCCGTTACACAGGCGAGTGAGATCAAGCGTGCCGCACAGGGGGGCGCAACAATACTGGCGAGGCGGGACCGCTGTCGGCTCTTGTGCCGCTGTCGGCTCTTGTGCCGCTGTTGGCATTCTTTGTTCTTGAGAGTACGGAAGGCGGAGTTGTTTTTCTTCCCGGACAGCTGTTTGAAAGAATTCTGCTGTCAATATTTATGTTTTTGTCGATCTGCTGTATATTGTTTTCTTGTTTAGCGTTAAGTAGACTCTCATGGCGAAAGTATTAATTATGAAAAGGTTATATAAAATGTGTATTCTATGTAATTAATTATTAATTTGCGTATTTTGATATACCGGTTTTTTTATAACCGTGTACTCTGATTAATTTTGTAACTAGTATTCCATTTCTTGATACTGTTAGGAATTTTGATTTTTTGGATAGCTAAACAATTTTCTACGTTTTCTATGAATTTTAATATGTTCTCAACCTGTTTTGTGTAAGATGACAGAGTGGAATAAGATTAGGAGAGTCTCCACTCAATTATTATGGTCTAAAAATTGGTTTATGGTTAATTAGCCTAATGCTAAATTTTCTTGATGTTTTGAGCATATGCATTTCCGCTGTTTTTTTTCCTTTTTGGGACATTTTCTGAGTCTGTTTATGTTACACGAATATCCTCAGACAATGTAGGGCACCTGTATCGCCGGAAATGCATATCCTCCTATTTCCATCTATTGCACTGCAATTTTTTTTCCTTATTTTGTTACCTGAAGATAAACCATTTCTGTGTCTTTGTATATTGTAATTGTTTTACTATTTGTATATATATGCATTTATGTCGATGTGTAATTGGTTTGTTTTGTGAATATTATTTGTATTTATACGCTGGGTCTGGCCTAGGGAAAACTATACTATCGAACGATTACATCGATAGGTCGTGTGGAGAACCAAAGTGTTTAGGATCTTTGGTAGTGTTAACTCTGTCGCGTGGAGCGCGGGCAGAGGGAAGTCTGGCTGGAGTAGTGCTGTGGAGCAGGTGTGTGGTGTGACGCTCCCGCGAGTTGCCGCGCTTTAGGGGTTTAGCAGCATGTAATTGCGCTCGACTTGCGATGATAGTTTCTGACATGGTGTCGCGGACGGGAAGCATTAGCTGGCGCACATCAAGAGCCCGTTTCGCCTGGTGACCGTGTCGAGAAGAAGGCGCGCCAACATCCAGCTTCTGCTACAGCGACGGCCGACAATGAGGGACTGTCGCCACCTCCTCGATCGACGGCTTCAAACTTTCAATCAACCAACAAGGAAGACTGGAAGCTCGTAAAGTTTTAGAACTGTATGGCAGACCTCAGCTTTTCAAACTGGTCAATTTGTGTCACTAAATTACAGCAACGTAGCATGAACCTTTGTTGTTCATTGTCCCAATTGCATTACCAAGCAGGGTCACTTCCTTTTCCGGAAGCCGGCCTATGTGGCCGAGCGGTTCTAGGCGCTTCAGTCTGGAACCGCGCTGCTGCTACGGTCGCAGGTTCGAATCCTGTCTCGGGCATGGATGTGTGTAATGTCCTTAGTTTAATTAGGTTTAAGTAGTTCTAAGTCTAGAGGACTAATGACCTCAGATGTTAAGTCCCATAGTGCTTAGAGCCATTTGAGCCATCTTTTCCGGAAAGAACCCGAGTGTCGTTGAAATTCAAACGCCAGCATTAAAGTAATATCATTCCATTTCACTGCTTTAATTTCAAAGTTCAGTTAAAGTATTCATAGCTGGCTACAATATTTAGATAACACAAGCACAAATTAAGAGTACGAGTTTTTGTTACCGTGTTTTAGCTTATCTGTGACTGCAGCTCAGCTTGGTACGTACTAAATTTTACTATTGTTAATTGTTCAGAATCATTTAATTCAAGTTCAAAGTTAAATCTCTTATTTCTAAATTGCGTAGATTCAAGTAGCTTTTGAAATGGTTGTTGAGGGAGTCCAAGACTAACCGTATCTTACTGAATTTCGGTGTGCTTCAGAAAGAAAGCTCACTATTATCTTTAGTCACTAAATTAACTTTCGATTTTCCGGTTTTATTAATTCTTTTGATAAATTAAGTCAGAGTGTATCGAAATTTATTACTTCTGACAAACTTTCAGTTTTCACGCTACACGTGTCAACCTTCAGTTGCCATGCTTTTAGTGCTAATTATGTGTGCATTAAGCTTTCATTTTCAGTTACTATAGTAATTGTCCATAGGACTGGCGACCGTAATCTTCCCCAAATCTCAAATATCTAATTAAGGTCAATTAATTGTTAATGTAACGGCCGCACATTTACTTTCTTTATTAACTTTACCCCTTTTGAAAATTAATTTCCACCAGTTTCATTTGCGTTTTTCCTTTCATTTAGATGTAATCTTTTCTTCCCTCTTTACCGACTGATTAACTTCGGTGACGATTGCTTTTCCCAAATTTCCATTAGGTACACGCGGTTTAATTTTTCACTGTCATTAAGTTCGATAAGTGAGGGGGAGGTTACAAGCAGCTTGAGTGATGAAAGAGTGCGGCAGTTTTCGGTGGCCGCCAAGGCAGGAGCGGTGTGCAGCATGCTCGCGCTAGTGTACACGCTCCTGATTCGTCAACCCGCGATTATTGAGAGCGCGGCATCAGTGGACAGGCGGAGGAAGCTGCAATTCTAACTGTTGCCTGCCCCATAAATATCCGCGGCTGTGGAGACGACTTGGGGATCTCAAATAGCAGCAATAGCTGCAGCTCAGCATTGTTGTCGGCTACATTCTTCGTTGCTTAAAGTAAATTCAATTCTTTCACTAATCAAAGGTAAATTGCTTGTCTTTTTCTAAATTTAGAATTACGTTACACTAAGGTTGCTGAATGTCATTTTTTTCATAAACTTTAAATTAAGCTAATCATTTATTTAACCAGTAACTTCATTTACTTTACATCAGAATAAGCACCTGCAAGCTCAGTGAACTGTTGTGTTGTGGAAAAGCGTGACAACCTTCTCTTGCCACGCCAGTTATTATTGGCTTGAATTTCTTTGCCATTACCTGTCTTAAGATTCTGGAGATTAATTTCCCTAGAGAGCTGGATTAATTATTCCCTTTCTAGCTAATCAGTGTTTCCTTTGTATTACCAGTAACACTGAGGTAAATATTACGTGGTACCGTTTCCCCCTGTGTGGTTCGTGAGTGATTACAGTATATTCCACCCATTTCAAAATTATGGTCAGTATTTAGATCAGATTTAGAACAGATTCTTCCTTCAGAGGGGTCTGTTGTACATTTTCCTCCAACTTTTTCTTCGGCAACGATAGCGTTACTCACTGTAAAATTTCTTTGGGCATATGCGACCACTGTCAGTTATATCGCACCTAAGAGTGCAAAAAGCAGTGCCACTTTCTTAATATCCGATGGTGATTCGGATTCCCCATCTAGCCCGATTATCGATAGGTAGAACATTTAAGATGTACTCGGGCTACAAACGACAGCCGCAGCTTGCGCCCGCTCGAGGCAAGAACGTCAGGTGGCGGCGCTCGCTAACTAGAGTGTGTGCTAAATACCGCGGCCCGGCTTGCCTCTGAAGCCTTTAGTTAAGCGCCCTTGAAAAGCTGATTCTGGCTTACAGAGGTAAGTCCATATTTATACAGGTGGTTGCGGGTCCTCTGCTGTTCAGTATAAAATGTTGAATCAAAACTCCTTCAGCCGTCTAAATTTCCAGTTATTTTATTTGAACAACGAGATCCACCGCTAAATTTGACTGGGCAAAAGATGGGATTCTTTTTACAAGTCGGCAGGGGTCCTAAAGATGGCGTAATGTAGCGTTGAAGCTGATTGCTCAAATAAAATACCATCTGGAAATTTAGATGGCTGAAGGTGATCTGTGGTAAAAATTGCTGTTTTGAATAGCGCGCCGCAGCGCGTAGTGTGAAGCAGTCGCCCTCCGTTTCTGGTCGTGGCGCCGCTGTGGCAGTCGCAGCTTTGGTGTCTCCCTCTGGTGGGAAAGGGGAAAGGTTACCTGTTCACGTGCATTTAAGGGGCGCTATAAGCTCGCCAGTCGGTCAGTGGGAGTCAGTCTGGGAGTCGGTGCAGTGAGTCGACAGAGTCAGTCAGAAGGCAGACACTCGCATGATAGTCAGTCGGCTCTAAGTCTCAGTCGCTGTCGGGTTGTGCACTGATTCGCGTTCGTCGTTACTCGCTGTCGGACGAGTTGGCAGTCAGCAGGAGGCAGGTCCGCAGGGTGCGAATACGCGCCGGGACCGTGGTCGACGCAGACGGAAGGCCTTTGGTCGATCGGTTGGCTAGTCGTCGGATGGCGACATGTGGTCTGCTGAGCACTGACACCAGTATCAGTCGGGAAGAATTGGCAGCCAGCAACAGTCGGGTCCGTATGGTGTTAATATTCGCCGGGACCGCTCTCGGCGAAAGCGGGCTGCCGTTGGTCGTGTGCTCGGCCGGTCGTCTTAGTCGACGACGTCTTAGATCCTCACGATGAACACCATTTTCCGTGTCGGGATGTGGCTGGACCTTGTTGGTTCATTAGAACTGAGCAGTGACGTAGTCTCCACAGCGCGAAGCCAGGCCGGGGCTTTTGGCGGCGGGCACGCGCTGTTGCATTTGGAGGTGCTAGCTGTGAGAGCGACCTTTCGCTTTCCTCCGAAGCAGGATCCTCAAGTTGAGTAATTAGTGACTTCTTTTAAATCTCGACTGTTACGATTTGTTCGTTATTTCTCGATTGTTGTTTCCTCAGCCGTTCACGCGTGTGATAACAAATGGCGTGTGTTGTTGTCTAGAACCCGCAGCCTCATTCCGTAGTGATTTGACAGTTGTGACTTGTGTTTTCTGTATTCTTTTAAACTTGTTTTGAGTGGTGTTTGATGCCTTGATCTTGGTGATGCCGAGTTAGAAGGTTTAGGTATCTTGGTTTACTCGACATCGACCGATATTCTCTGTTTGTGCAGTTAGATCTGACGGTTGGAAATCGGTCAGATTGTCGGTCGGAGTGCTAGTATGTCTGTCGTTCGAAGCTGCCTCTGTCATGTTTGTCGGATTCGGTGTGTTAACGAATTTATTGCTTGGAGTGTAACGGCCTAATTCCTGAAATATGTTTTGATCTTGCCTATCATGCCGGCCGGAGTGGCCGTGCGGTTCTAGGCGCTACAGTCTGGAACCGAGCGACCGCTACCGTCGCAGGTTCGAATCTTGCCTCGGGCATGGATGTGTGTGATGTCCTTAGGTTAGTTAGGTTTAATTAGTTCTAAGTTCTAGGCGACTGATGACCTCAGAAGTTAAGTCGCATAGTGCTCAGAGCCATTTGAACCATTTGCCTAACATCTTGAGTGGCGATATCTGTGCACTGTAGAGCATGTTAACTTGTTTGGCCAACCTTGTATAATTTTATATAAGATTGTATTTCATGGGCTTTATATTTTAAATGGTCATTTTAGTATATAAAGTTGCCACCCTTCCACCGTAAGACTTTTCGTAGAAGTTAAAATCAAGTTGTACCTTCGGTGGCAAAGACAATATTTCAATTTTAGTGTTTTGTACCATTTCTATCCCTCTTACGGGGTGCATAGTTTGTGTGCTTGTGTGAATTGTTGAAACTTTTAGTTTAAAGTAATCTGGTGTGTTGCAGATTTGCACCAGTGTAGTCTTTCAGAGGTTGTTGTGAGCGGTCGTGACTACGGCTGTGTCAAAAGGGAGCGGCAAAGTTCTCAGCCCGAAAACTCATACAGTCAAAAATTTGTTTCTTTCTGCCTCTGAATAAATTGTAACTTGATATTTAGAGGGTGCTTTCTGATTAAAATTTTAAATCTGTTTCTTAAAAGAAAAAACGCCTTTAGGAATAAAATTCCCATTTGTTAAAAGCAATATCATTATGATTTCATCAATTCCTCCGTGGCAACTACTTCCACGCTCACATAGTATGATTAAATGTGTTAATGTTCTTGATGAATCGCTAGTAAATAAAATAAATTTTTAAGAATATTATTTGAAATTAAATCCACGGTTCAGAAGGTGTTTTCACTCGAGATTTTATATTTACCTGTCTTCCGTTTGTGCTTTGGATTACCCTCTGTGCCCGCTGTATACGGCTGAGACGACTTTGCTACGTTCGGAACTCCACGGTCGTCGACCTCAGGAACTGCCTGTTTTCTTTCCACGGATGTGTGCGCTACGGCCAGTGAGTGATCGTGGACATACACTGAGTAGAATAGAAACATTTCAATTGAAGATAACGGGACCCTGAATGTGAGACGTAATTTAAAATACAGTTTCAAATTTAAAATGCCAAGAATATTTCTCAATCCTCCAAATTAATTATGCTCGTTTTACCCTTACTAACCTGTACGAAAAAGTGAAAGCTATGTTTCTTAAATTTACGCGCACACACACACACACACACACACACACACACACACATATATATATATATATATATATATATATATAATTCTTTTCACTAAATATACCAACGTTATTTACATTTATTTTCTCACCTAAGGTTAAAGAAATAATTTAAATTTAAAGGATTCTTTCTATGTATACCCATTTAATTAACAGATACTCCGATTGTATTTTCTGAATTATTGCTAGGACTGTGTGTTCCAGAGCCGGTCTGTGATGAAAACAAAAAGGATTAAAGTACGAAGGTTGATTACTCCCGGATGCCATAATAGGTGTCGACAGTTGTGTATGTTAAAATTGTTTCTAAGGAACAGATGATGACGAGGAAGTGTCTTCGAGTGTGCAGAAGGATCTTTGAAGGAATGGACGAAAATTAGAGTTTAGTGCTTCCTCGACGATGTCATTAGAGACGGAAGGAACTTTGAGACGGCCGTTAAAGTAAACCAGCAGTGAGAATCGTTAATGGTGCGTGGGTTCTCATTGCGGACTGAAGCGCACGGGAAGCCAACATTAGCGGGCGGTGACAATTGTGGCCTGCTTGGCGTGAGAAGTTCACTGAGGCACCGGAAGCGTAAAGCCTGCTTCATGTGCCATCTTCACAATGGAGCGGCATAACGGTTTATGCACACATACCACTTTTGTGCCGAAGACAACTGTCGCTGTGTTTCTACTCAGAGCATACATCATCAGAAATGTACGACGTATGGGGAGTTCCATCTCATTTCGGACAGCAGGGAACCATGCATTTTTTTTTTTGGGGGGGGGGGCTTTCAATTTCTGTTATCTAAACCAGACGGTCAGTTAATCTTTTGCAAACTCGCTTTTGTGATAAACATGTGGTTCCTATTTTGCTAAGGATCAAAGTTCCCACAATTTAATAAAACCGCAAGGTTCCGAAACCCGTAGCTTAAAAACTATTCGAAATAATATTCTTTAATAAATTTTTAATCGTCGGGAATACTGTAAAGGTTTTTTACAACTTAATTTTAAAGTTAATTTTTATTATTATTGACATTTTTATCTGAAAAACGCCACTTTTGCAATGGAGAGACGTAGGAAAAATAAAAGGTGAGTAGAAATAGCTGAATTACCCATGAATCATTACGAGATCGTTGTCGATCGTCTGCTGCTTATGTTTTACGGCAGCCCATAGTAAGCTAGATATTTTTTATGTCATTAATTTTTTTCAAGTTTCAGACAAGGGGCTCCATAAATCTTAAAACTGAAACAAATTTATAATAAAAAGAGGTTCTACGCTATTTAAGTTTGATCTTTTTGAAAATGGTGGTTATGCTTAATACACGAATAAAAGGTTTTTAAAAATTGTATTTATTATTGTCATGTTATTGTTCTACACTTCCATCAAGAACAGACATTCAGCTTCAGAATGAATCGCAGTTCACTTGAATCTGATGTAAGGTTATTGAGTTCCACGGCAGATAAATTATCGCTATCGGAAATTTACGCAAAATTTACCTAACTTTAAAACAAGAATTAGTAAACATTTTAGAGATAACTTTGTGATGATTATTTCTTCTACAGTACTTAACAAATGTAAAAATTGTTAATGATTTTTGGAAATAAGTTCTCATTTTTCTCATTTTTCGTCCGATTTGAAATGGAATAGCTTATACATCTATGAAACTGTTCTTGTCACTGATCTCTGCAGTATCAATTTATATTGCTTTTTATCGTGGCTTTTATTAATGAGAGATCATAATTAAACTTTGTCTACTTGATATACTGTCGCAGGTTCGAATCCTGCCTCGGGCATGGATGTGTGTGATGTCCTTAGGTTAGTTAGGTTTAATTAATTCTAAGTTCTAGGCGACTGATGACCTCAGAAGTTAAGTCGCATAGTGCTCAGAGCCATTTTCTTCTACTTGATATGGCTTCCATGAGAAACGAGTAATCGTGGGACAATTAACCTTTGTGGAAAAATTTGTAAGAATATGCGGAAGAGAAATAGCGAATAAACCATTTAAAGAAACATATTTGAAATTCCACATGAGAGGGATAACATTTGTTAATTGCGTACCATGTTTACGTTCCAGGTGACAAACAGTCCTCATTGTGCGGACCATTTGCATTAACGACAGCTTGGAACAGCACTAGGGATTACAGGCCAGTTGTTCGCAGCACTTTACGAATGGTGGACCATGGAATGTTCAGCTGTCGTGACACAGTTCGTGCAGTGCTTGCAGGTAGCATATTGCGTTCGGCTTTCTCAGTCATGGCAACAATAACTTATTGAATAATTTGTGTCAAAATTGGCTGACGGCATCTCCTAGGATCAATTCTCAAATTGCTAGTTAATTCGAAGTTTCGAAGCATGTTATTCAACCCCGACGCAGAAAGAGGACCTTTCTGTATTCCTGTAAAGCTTGGATACTCGCTTCTCGCGATTTTGAGACCCGTAGCTGAGAAACTATGCAAAGTAAAATTCTTAAATAAAAAGAGTGAAACTGAAATGTACACCGATGTTTGTGTTTCAGCCCTACGTCGCTGCACCAGTGCCGGCGACTAACGGCAAGTCATGACACTAACACTACCACCAACGAAAATCCAGCAGCGCACAGTTTGAACAGTGCTGTAAAGTGGGATAACCATGCAGAAAATAGCTCTCTGTCTACTTTGGCTCAAGAAACGAAAGGTTAGTTGTAATTACTCTTTATTTGATAACTGTACTATAAACGCAGTAGATGTCACAAATCAAGGCAATAGCTCGACGCCTAGAAGATGGAAAGAAAACATAGGATTTAATTAACCACAGGAGACATGTAGGTCATTTGCGATGTATCGCAATTTCATAATGCAGATAGACTGGAAAGGAAGTCGGGACGATTTTAAATAATGAGATGCAGTAAACGGATACTTTAGGGTGTAGACATAAAACGTAAACACATTAATTCCAAAAACCCAAAGGAACCAGAGTTAAAGATCGAAAAAATTATACAGAAAGATTAAAATCCAGTACTTTATTTTTATTTTCTTTTTTTAAAATCAGATACTACCATGACGCACAGATTGCCTCATAGACTATGAGAAATTTCAGAAAGCTACGGAGATCGGACATAATAATACGAACACATGTGTAATAGCAGTACTCCAAGGGAGCCAGATGCATACTCCCCTGCACCTCCCAGTATGGTAGGCAATGCACGAAGAAAAGTTAAAAATTTTAATTAATTTTCGCCTTTTGTTTATTGTGCAAATGCATCAGCTTGAATTGTAATGATAAAATTTTTTATCCGAACCCAGATTTGCTCATTTTACGGAGACCTAGAGTTGAAATCTTTGGGAAACAACGAAACTATGGAACTGCTTCGTCACAAAGGGGTCAGATCCCGCGAAAATGAAGGTAAGAGTTCAAATTCAAATGGCTCTAAGCAGTATGGGACTTAACATCTGAGGTCATCAGTCCCCTAAACTAAGAACTAATTAAACTTAAGTAACCTAAAGGCCACACCGAGGCAGGATTCGAACCTGCGAGCGTAGCAGCAGTTCGGGTTCGAACTGAAGTGCCTAGAACCGCTCGGCCACAGCGGCCGGCAGAAAAAGTTTGAAACCTATTCCAGCACCAATACCTCTAACATCTCTCCTACAAATACAATAAAAAATAAGTGTCCTGTGACTTAACATGACGATTAGTGCATTAATAAAATAAAACGTGTAAGAAAACCGGTGACAGAATTTCTACTCCTCCAGTCCGTAGCGAAGCAGCATCACATTTCATATGGATTTAGAACCAGCTTGCAACATAATGCCGATCAGTGGCTTTAGTAGTCGTGAAGAGGGTCTGTTCGTGTTCGTTAAAAATATTGTCTGAAGTGTGAATCAAAGACAGATCTTTAGCGCACGAAGCTAAAATCGTTCAAATAGAGCACCGAACTGCGCAGTTTGTCGTAAGGTTGTAAGCTCCAATTTAGATGAGAAATTGAGTCCACGGAGGTAGGATAAAGCCTTTTACAAATATTCCGCATTACCATTCACCAGCTGCCCTCCTAACCCTAACGTACATTGACCTCCTTTTGTTTATATCTGAAATAAAACAACATAATGTCATTCTGCACCAAATGGTAACATGGTAGAATGCAGGAATTTGTGCAGGAAATGTTGCTTTCTACTTGAGCTGCTGTGATGTTTGTATTTATGGTCTAATGGTAAATTTAGCGAAATGCAAACACAAAGGCCTCATATCGACCACACTGTCTTCTCTCTCTCTCTTTTTTTCTACCTCTCTTTTATTTTTTTTAACCGCATTTTAATTCATATAATTGCTTAGTCAAGACGTTGTGAACGTTTCTCATTCAGCATAAGATATAAAGAATATTGGTGTATGTAATCTACCAGGACCAAATATAACAGCGAAATGAAGTATAGTCATATGTTCATGGAGGTTTCCTTTGGGCATATTTTCATGCAGGCTGCTGTACGTGCATTTATCAATTGTCATGATTTATTTCAGGTTCTAGAATTGCTCTTGCGGTGACTTATTGAATGTTCCACATTTGAAAGTTATGAGATTCGTTGTTTAAGCCTTAGAGAACAACGTGAAACGGAAAAAGGCTAGCATTTGTATCATTTTAAATTTAACAGAGTTGCAGGCAGAGGAGACAGCTGGAAACGTTTATGCAATGTATGCTGGAAAGTGAATCAAAGAAATCATGTCTGGAAATAGTTTTCTCTATTCAGTAGGGTCGTCCCCCCTGCGGGCCTGGTGGTTAGTATAGACCTGAGGTATGCCTCATTGTCGTAACAGGTGACCAAAAGGAGTCTCACGCCTTTCGGGCTATATGTGATGGTCCACTGTATGATTTCACCTCCATTTTTCAAAATTTTCCCGAAGAGCGAGCCAATTGGGGAAGGGTGCCTTACATGGTGCATCGTGTCAATCGTGCATTGAGATCTTCAGCCCACTTTCTCGTCGAGGCATTGCAGTCCCGCTCATTCTCCATCTCTTGAGCGAGGACACCTTCCTGTGTGCGTTTTCCTCCACACACTATACAGTATCATTTTCTGCACCGACGATGACAATGGAATTCTTTGCACCGCATATCCAGCACGGTAGCCAGTCCGTTGTGGTGGGGTCGCCATGTACCCTGTTGGTTGTATCCACTCATGCCTGCGCCGTTAACTCCCCACGTATGTCAAGGAGTAGATGCCCGTCACCCTGGGGCATCGGGACTCCTGGAAATGGTCATCCAGACTGGTTCCCTTTGCTGCGGCTGGGTGGCGCCAGTCGGGAGGGCCCCTGGTAGGAGTGGGTGGCATCAGGGCAGATGACGCGCAATGAAGCGTACCACGACATCATTTGCTGGTGATCAAACGCCAGCAGTTTCTAAGCGTTCCAAATCTCAGTACAGTGCAAGGAAGTATGATCCTAAATCGTTCCCCTCCCTGGCCACACCATGTGTGGAATGCCAGGCTAACGATTGGAGCGAACCTTATTCACTCTGGTACCACGTTTGTATGAGAGCTGATGGAGACTCCTTTGTCTCGATGAGGCCTCAGTTTTTTGTAGAGCATTTAGAGGACAAGCGTGGAGAGGTGGAGGGCTTGTCCAAAATATGGTAAGGGTCAGTCTTGATAGAAACGGCAACCTCTACCCAGTCACAGGCATTACTCGCTTGTGACAAGCTGGGGGATGTTTCCGTTACCATCGCGGCTCATAAGTGATTAAATATGGTCCAGGGTATTATATTCCACAGGGACCTTCTTTTGTCGCCCAACAACGTGCTGCACGCCGACTTAGAGCGACAAGGAGTTCATTTCGTCCAGCGCATCCATCGGGGTCTGAGGGATAATCAGGTTGCCACTGGTGCCTTCATCATGGCCTTCGAGGGTGACATATTACCCGCGAAGGTCAATGTGATGGTCACCCAGTGAGATGTCAAGCCATATATCCTTCCCCAAATGTGGTACTTTAAGTGCTGGAAGTCTGGCCATATGACTTCCCACTGTCCTTCCAGCATCACATGTCGAGATTGTGGATGTCCATCCCATCCCAATACTCTATGTGCCCTGCCTCCCATCTGTGTCAACTGTGGAGAGAATCATTTCCCTTGCTCACCAGACTGCAGGATTTTACAGCGAGAAAGGAAAATCGTGGAATACAAGACCCTGACTGACTGACCCACACTGTGGCTACGAGGAAATTTGAGTGCTTACATACACTACGAGAATAGTTGCAGCCCCATTAGTTCCATGAGTTCCAGTCAGCTCTGAGCCAGAAGACTACACCTGCCCCCTTGATGGTGGGGGGCACTTGGCTCCATGTTGCTCCCGCACCACCTACCTCGTGAGCACTTCCCCACAACCATCAAGTCACCAGTCGCCACTTCTCAGATGGAGAAGGGTAAGTCTTCATCGGCTCCTCTCGCCAGCAAGGGATCCCTTGGGTCACTCCATTCCCAAGTTTCTGCTCTTGGGAAAGATGACACCCACCAGTGGCTCAAGTGCCCAAAAGCAGCTGGTCATAGGGATTCACGATCATCCTCCATCCCAGAGACAGAATCAATGACACCCTCCCAGCTAGAGAAACCCAAAAATCAGCGAGTGAAAACGAGAAAGAAGACCCCCAAAACCAAGGGAATTGCGGTTGCACCCACACCACTGCTGTCTTCAAGCTCTGCATCTGAAGATGAAGTGAAGATTCTGGTGTCCACTGTGGACCTAGATGTCGCCAGACCCTCAGACAGTTTAGCAGTTAGCCCTGAAGCGTAGACTGCCTCATTCTGTGTTTCATGCCTTCCCAGTCTCACGATCACGTCATCCTCCAGTGGAATTGCGGCGGTTTTTTCCACCTCCTGGCTGAGCTGTGGCAACTGTTAACCTTTACACCTGCTTTCTTCATTGCCCTCTAGGAAACCTGGTTCCCAGCAATGCGGACCCCTGCTCTTTGTTGCTACAGGGGATATTACAAGAACTGTAGCGAATATAATAGTGTCAAGTGGAGTTTGCGTTTATGTCCTGAACTCGGTATGTAGTGAACCTGTGCCCCTTCACTCCTCTTGAAGCTTTGGCTGTCAAGATACGGACGACGATGGAAATAACTGTCTGCAAAGTAAATTTCCTTCCAGATGGTGCGGTACCCCTGAACGTATTGGTTGCACTGATTGATCAACTCCCTAAACCTTTCCTACTTTTGGGAGATTTTAACGCCCATAACCCCTTGTGAGGTAGCACCACGCTTACTAGCTGTGGCAAAGATGTCGAAAATTTATCGTCCCAATTCGACCTCTGCCTCTTAAATACTGGAGCCGCCACAGATTTCAGTGTGACTCATGGTAGTTACTCGACCATTGACTTATCAATCTGCAGCCCAGGACTTCTCCCATCTATCCACAGGAGAGCACATGGCGACGGGTGTGGAAGTGACCACTTCCCCATCTTCCTATAATTCCCCTGGCGTCGTGCCCACGGACGCCTAGCCGGATGGGCTTTAAACAAGGCAGACTGGGTGGCCTTCACCTCTGTTGTCAGTCGAATCTCCCCAACATGGTGCCATCGGTGTTGTGATTGAGCAGGTCACTAAAACTATCGCTTCCGCGGCGGAAAACGCGATCCCTCGTTCTCTAGTGTGCCCCCAGCAAAAGACAGTCCCTTGCTGGTCGCCGGAAGTCGCTGAGGCAATTCAAGAGCGGCGGTGAGCTCTACAGCGACGTAGGCGGCACCCTTCCCTAGAGCAACTAACAGCCTTTAAGCGGCTCCGTGCCCGCTGTCATCCGCTTATAAAACGACGGAAACAGGAGTGTTGGGAGAGGTACATGTCGACCATTGGGGTCATAAGTCATCTTCCCAAGCATGTACGAAGATCAGACGTCTTTTTGGGTACCAGACCCCAAGAGGTGTCCGTAGCGTTCAAATCAGTGGCGTGCTGCCTGCTAACGCAGACGCGCCCTGGAGTCACGTGGCCTACTGGCTTTGCCAGGGTCGCTCTACCGCTAATAATCTTGTATCCCTCGAGTCTGCCATCCGAACAGCCTTTTCCAGACGCCAACACCTTGTTGCCATCTTTCCTGATTTACGAAAAGCGTATGACACCACCTGGGGACTTCATATCCTTGGCACATTATGCCTATCGGGTATTCGAGGCGAGTTCCCGATTTTTATCCAGAATGTCCTGTCGCTTCGTACTTTCCGTGTCCAAGTTGGTGCCTCCCATATTTCCCCCCATATCCAGGAGAATGGGGTCCCGTAGGGCTCTGTATTGAGTGTATCTCTATTTTTAGTGGCCATTAACAGTCTATCAGCAGCTGTAGGGCCGTCCGTGTCACCCTCTCTGTATGCAGACGACTTCTGTATTTCGTATTGCTCCACCAGTACTGGCGTCGCTAAACAACGCCTACAGGGAGTCATGCACAAGGCTCAGTCATGGGCTCTAGCCCACGGCTTTCTGTTTTCTGCCGCAAAGTCGTGTGTTATGCAATTATGTCGGCATCATACCGTTTATCCGGAACCAGAACTCTACCTTACTGACGTTCCCCACACTGTAGGGGAGACGTATCGATTTTTTGACTGGTTTTCGACACCCGATTGACTTGGCTTCCTTACCTTCCTCAGCTTAAGCGGAAGTTCTGGCAGCATTTCAGTGCCCTCCGCTGCCTGAGTAACGCCAACTGGGGTGCTGATCGCTCTATGCCACTGCAGCTATACAGAGCCCTTGTTCAATCTAGCCTTGACTACCGGAGTCTGGTTTATGGTTCGGTGGCGCCCTCACGAGAGGCCACGTCTGCTTTCTCGTGAATTCTGTAAAGAACCTATCCAGGAGCGTGGCTGGAAAGCCATCTCTATCACACCGACTCTTCTAATCTTATGCCCTCAAACTTTTGCCATTCTCGCTCCTTATCGAACGACCATAAGGAAAGTTTATATATGGGCTAAAATATGCTTTAAATTTGTGTTGCCGACATCTACATCTCCAAACCAGTAGTATTCTTCTGGCGTGGAATCCAAAAACTGGCTGAGCATTGTCAGACTGTTTTAGCTACTAAGAGCAAAAATATTGTAGATGATTATTTTCTCCCTTACGTTTCTCTGCTATATTCAGTAAACCAACAAGAAACACTATAAAGATACGCGTTGCCCTAACACAAATTAATTATTTGTTATAGCGATAAACTTATGAACAAAACCTACCTTAATGAACTAAAAGCATTCGTAATAGGAGTCTGCCCAAAATTTCAAGCATTAGTAGGACGTTATGCACTTCTGACCTTGTTATGGTCTCTGTCTACGTGAAGTTCTGTGTCATACCCAAGAATAATTTCGGGACCACCATAGAAGTTCGTAACTCTGGGATAAGGAGCAGCCCAAAAAAGAAACCCAGTTGCATTATTCAATCTCACTCATGAATCACTCTGTAACCTCCCCCTCACTTATCGACCTTAATGACAGTGAAAAATTAAACCGCGTGTACCTAATGGAAATTTGGGAAAAGCAATCGTCACCGAAGTTAATCTGTCGGTAAAGAGGGAGGAAAGGGTTACATCTAAATGAAAGGAAAAATGCAAATGAAACTGGTGGAAATTAATTTTGAAAAGGGGTAAAGTTAATAAAGAAAGTAAATGTGCGGTCGTCACGTTAAAAATTAATTGGCGCTAATTAGATATTTGAGATTTGGGAGAAATTACGGTCACCAGTCCTAAGAACAATTACTATAGTAACTGAAAAAGAAACGTTATTACACATATAATTAGCACTAGAAGCGTGGCAACTGAAGGTTGACACGTGTAGCGTGAAAACTGAAAGTTTGTCAGAAGTAATAAGTTTCGCTACACTCTGACTTAATTTAGCAAAAGAATTAATAAAACCGGAAAATCGAAAGTTAATTTAGTGACTAAAGTTAATAGTGAGCTTTCTTTCTGAAGCACACCGAAATTCAGTAAGATACGGTTAGTCTTGGATTACCTCAACAATTATTTCAAAAGCTACTTGAATCTACGCAATTTAGAAATAAGAGATTTAACTTTGAACTTGAATTAGATGATTCTGAACAATTAACAATAGTAAAATTTAGTACGTACCAAGCTGAGCTGCAGTCACAGGGAAGCTAAAATACGGTAACAAAACTCGCACTCTTAATTTGTGCTTGTGTAATCTAAATATTGTAGCCAGCTATGAATACCTTAACTGAACTTTGAAATTAAAGCAGTGAAATCGAATGATGCTGGCGTTTGAATTTCAACGACACTCGGGTTCATTCCGGAAAAGGAAGGGACCCTGCTTGGTAATGCAATTGGGACAATGAGCAACAAAGGTTCATGCTACGTTGCTGTAATTTTGTGATTTGAACAGTTTGAAAAGCTGAGGTCTGCCATACAGTTCTAAAACTTTACGTGCTTCCAGTCTTCCTTGTTGGTTGATTGAAGGTTTGAAGCAGTCGATTGAGGAGGTGGCGACAGTCACTCATTGTCGGCCGTCGCTGTTGCACAAGCTGGATGTTGGCGCGCCTTCTTCTCGACACGGTCACCAGGCGAAACGGGCTCTTGATGTGCGCCAGCTAATGCTTCCCGTCCGTGACACCGTGTCAGAAACTATCATAGCAAGTCGAGCGCAATTACATGCTGCCCAACCCCTAAAGCGCGGCAACTCGCGGGAGCGTCACACAACACACCTGCTCCACTGCACTACTCCAGCCAGACTCCGCTCTGCCCGCGCTTCACGCGGCAGAGTAAACACTACCAAAGATCCTAAACACTTTGGTTCTCCACACGCCCTATCGATGTAATCGTTCGATAGCATAGTTGTCCCTAGGCAAGACCCAGCGAAAAAATACAAACAATATTTACAAAACAAACCAATTATACATCGACATAAATGCATACATATACAAATAGTAAAACAATTACAATATATAAAGACACAGAGACGTCATATCTTCAGGTAATAAAAGAAGGAAAAAAAATTGCAGTGCAATAGATGGAAATAGGAGGATATGCATTTCCGGCGTTACAGCTCTAATGGTATGTTCACAAAAACCAAAAATTAAGTCAGTATAAGCAGAAAAATATAAGTTTTAACAATGGCGCAATGTCTTAATTTCTTAAATTTTTCACGTTTAGATCTAGGAGAACAAAATCAAGGTTATGACTTTATTTAAGACGGATAAATTAAGATTTTGTTACGATTTGTATATCAGGAAGCTTGCAGTTCGCTAGCAAAAGATATGAAAAGCAGAAAAATTTTTCCATATCTCCAGGCAGATCATAACCAAGAGCTACTGCATCTTCGTCCTTACAAATTGACGGTGTTAACACTTAGCTCTGATTGCCGTAGTGATTCATAAAACAAGTAATTCACACCGTAAAATAAGATTTGTTGTAGGTTTTGCTTGGAAATAACTACCTTGAGCCAAACCATATTTTTGGTAACCAAATGTTACAACTTAAGTGGGAATCATTCAGTTTATTTATTGCAAACAAGAAAAATAAAATGAATGTGGTCGGGTCATGCTGAACCACTCCTGGAAGTAAATCGACAATCACATATTTGCGAAACGTACTCTAAAATGTTACCAATTCGATTGGCGCCTAGCGACAGAAAGAATACGAATACAGAGCACTCAAGAACATATTCAGGATTTTTATGTGGGGCATAGTTATCCATATAATTCTCGGATTTCAACATATCGTCCCTGAAAATTAATCATGTTCAGGTCTGTGCGCTCCCGTTGAATGAAAGAGACAAGAGACTTCAACACATCATAATTTATGAGTAGATGCAGAAACTTCATCAAACGAATCTAGCCACAATTAAATATCATCTAATTTCGAGGCTATCGCCCTGAGTTTTCAGCCGTCACGTCATCGGTGTTCAAAGTTCTACGATGTTTGGTTCTGTTGTAGAAAACGAAGACATATCAGCAGTGTTGCTACATCTCGTGTTTCTCGGAAGACAAAGACGCCCTGTGACAGAGCGCTAGTGCATTAAATTGAATTGGGCAAGCAAAGTAACTGTTAACTAATCTCCGTAGATTAGATAAAACAGTAGCTCAAGTGGGCACTCGGATTTGGGCCTCCTTTGTTAACTTGAATATGTATATAGCGCTTGGATCATCAACGCTACGACCATTTGCTAAGAGTGGCAACATAGAGAAATAAAATATACTATAACGGCAGAAGTGTATAAAGTTCGTAGTCAGACGAATTTATTTGTTTATTATCAATTAAATAAAAGCTGACAATATCTTTGGCTTAAGCGTTTGCAGCAAATTCGGTTTCTCAGTTTTGTATCCAATGAGATTATATTTCAAGATATCTATGAACTGTACGAAGTTTCCTGGCGCTTTTTCTCCAAGACTGGTCTATGCAAAAGACATACAGGCTCAGCACCACATCAAGGAAACCGTTGTTCCGTTTTCTCCGAGTGCGGCCAATATCTCGCGTTCTGTGTGACGGGCTCAAGGCCTACAAGAACTAAATGTCATCACACCGATTTCGTCTAGCTCCTTGATGTGTTCATTAGTGGCTTTTGAATAGGCAGCCGACTCGCTTAGACTGTGTGGGGAGTTCAAGTCAGTGAATGCGCACGTTGTGGATACGTTTGCTAATCCGCTACCAGAAGCTTTATTCTCTAGATTAAAATGGGACGAACGGTTCACCAAGACTGAGTTCTCTAATGTTAATGTGCAACTCCCCTGCATCCGGAATTTAAACATCTTCTACACTACTGGCCATTAAAATAGCTACACCACGAAGATGACGTGCTACAGACACGAAATTTAACCGACAGGAAGAAGAGGCTGTGATATGCAAACGATTAGCTCTTCAGAGCATTCACACAAGGTTGGCACCGGTGGCGACACCTACATCGTGCTGACATGAGGAACGTTTCCAACCGATTTCTCATACACAAACAGCAGTTGACCGGCGTTGCCTGAGAAACGTTGTTGTGATGCCTCGTGTAAGGAGGAGAAATGCGTACCATCACGTTTCCGACTTTGATAAAGGTCAGATTGTAGCTTACCGCGATTGCCGTTTATCGTATCGCGATATTGCTGCTCGCGTTGGTCGAGATCCAATGACTGTTATCAGAATATGGAATCAGTGTGTTCAGGAGGGTAATATGGAACGCCGTGCTGAATCCCAACCGCCTCGTATCACTAGCAGTCGAGATGACAGGCATCCTATCCGCATGGCTGTAACGGATCGTGCAGCAACGTCCCGATCCCTGAGTCAACAGATGGGGACGTTTGCAAGACAACAATCATCTGCACGAACAGTTCAACGACGTTTGCAGCCGCATGGACTATCAGCTCGGAGGCCATGGCTGCGGTTACCCTTGACGCTGCATCACAGACAGAAGCGCCTGCGATGGTGTACTCAACGACGAACCTGGGTGCACGAATCGCAAAACGTCATTTTTTCGGATGAATCCAGGTTCTGTTTACAGTATCATGATGGTCGCATCCGTGTTTGGCGACATCGCGGTGAACGCACATTGGAACATTGGAAGCGTGTATTCGTCATCGCCATACTGGCGTATCACCCGGCGTGATGGTATGGGGTGCCATTGATTACACGTCTCGGTCACCTCTTGTTCGCATTGACGGCGCTTAGAACAATGGACGTTACATTTCAGATGTGTTACGAC
Source organism: Schistocerca piceifrons (assembly GCF_021461385.2). Classification (NCBI taxonomy): domain Eukaryota; kingdom Metazoa; phylum Arthropoda; class Insecta; order Orthoptera; family Acrididae; genus Schistocerca; species Schistocerca piceifrons. The sequence goes on from NC_060149.1 coordinate 334,062,102, forward strand.
CCGTGGCTGTACCCTTCATTCGATCGCTGCGAAGCCCTACATTTCAGCAGGATATTGCACGACCGCATGTTGCAGGTCCTGTACGGGCCTTTCTGGATACAGAAAATGTTCGACTGCTGCCCTGGCCAGCACATTCTCCAGATCTCTCACCAATTGAAAACGTCTGGACAATGGTGGCCGAGCAACTGGCTCGTCACAATACGCCAGTTACTACTCTTGATGAACTGTGGTATCGTGTTGAAGCTGCATGGGCAGCTGTACCTGTACACCCCATCCAAGCTCTCTTTAACTCAATGCCCAGGCGTATGAATGCCGTTATTACGGCCAGAGGTGGTTGTTCTGGGTACTGATTTCTCAGGATCTATGCACCTAAATTGCGTGAAAATGTAATCACATGTCAGTTCTAGTATAATATATTTGTGCAATGAATGCCCGTTTATCATCTGCATTTCTTCTTGGTGTAGCAATTTTAACGACCAGTAGTGTAGTTGTGAACACTCCATTCGGCTTGTAACAATATCAGAGATATGTCACAGACAACGTTTTGGAATTTCCAGTACTCTTGCTCTTTTTCAACGCTATGTAAAACAGCTGACCCTCTGAGATCCGGCTTGTTGCAATTATCTGAACGATATAATTGTTACGGTAGCGAATACAGCTGAACACTTACAGAATCTTCGCATGCTGTTTACAATATTCCAGGAGGTTGGCCACAAATGAAATCTTAAGAAGCATCAATTCTTTCAACAATGGGTGGGATCTCTAGCGTTTGCAATCGGTAAGAAAGGTATTCTACCAGTGAGTAAGCACATACAGGCCATTCAGAGCATGGCCCTCCTCGCAGTCTGAAAATACAGTAAGCGTTCATGGGAAAGATCAATTACTATGGCTGGTTTATCAATAAGATAGCACAAATTTCTCATCGTCTAAATGACTACGAAAGAAAGGAGTTAAATTTATAAGGTCCTTAGAGTACGATAAAGGCTTTTACATCTTTAAAAGGATACTTCAGTCATCATCTTTTTTAGTTCGGTACTCCCCAGGCAAACCACTAACACTAGTCACGGGTGCCTCAAAGTTTAGTGCTGCAGCAGTTTAATCCCACCGTAAGCTAGGTTGGTCCTACCATCCCATTGCGGTCGTCCCGACTGTTAGCTACCCTGTTCGCAAATACGTGGGATAATGTTGCATCTGGTCACAGGCCAGAAACCCTGGCTGGCTTTGTTGGGTCCCTAGTTCCCTCTACCAGATAAAACAGCCCGACGCCTGTAGCGTTGGGCCCTGCTCCTATCGGCGTAGAATTGTCACGCTATATACAAGCCTATCAGTTGTCATGCCAACACAGACGTATTATCACGACTCCTGAAGGTTCAGACTCAGATTTCGACCATCAGGAAGTACTTTTCTTCGAAACAGATTTCCCAGCATACCACGTTGTCGAAGATTTTTCGATTACCATATCAAAAATCGGGACGAATCCGGTCCTTCGGCAGGTACTAAAGTGGGTGAGGTTAGGCTGGCCTGACCTCTTACTAGCACAGGTCACTGCTGTATTGAGAACTTATTTTTCCAGGTGGCAGCGTGTAACAATTCCGGATAACGTGCTAGTTCTTGGTACGGAAGATGAGTTCTACCGGGTGTTTGTAGCACCTGCACTACGAAAGTACTTTTGCTATTTTATGCAGAACACAAGGGCAATATCTGCATGAGGACCTTGGCCCATCGTCAGGTTGTAACACCGGAAATGCAGAATGCATGACACATGCTACCGATATATAACTTTTTTTAATTTTATGTAAATATTTGTAATTTAAATGCTTTCTTTTAATAAGTAAGAACATTGCTTCACTGTATGTGTACATTTAGGTAGAAGTCCGTTGACATTTCATTATATTTATCTGTATTTTACAGTGAAACTTACAAGCTCTGGGAAAAAGCCAAAGGAATTGTTATTTGTATCGACTAGCAACGACAATAGTAATGCTTGTGCATTGTAAAATCTTTGGGTAGGGAGTTGTTACGCAGAAATCGCGGAGAAAGCGGGAGACGGGTTCCAGCGCTTGTAGTGTGCGGAAGTGTGGTGTTAACGCTCTCACAGTCGAGAGTACCATTTTTGGCGGCATCATGTACCCGCGTCGGCCAGATGTCTGTAGCAGGAGTACGCTCAGTGGACGAGCGGAAGAGGCTGTATTAATTGCGATTGCCCGTTCCTATAACTAGCCTTGGCTCCACAATATGCTATCGTCTTCAACAACAACAGCAGTTCCAGCAACACAGCTTCGTCGTCGGTTCCGAGTTTCGTCGTATGCACAGCACTGAAGTAAAACTGTTCATTGGTAGAAAGTATTAACGGCTAACCCAGTAGCACAACTGAATGTGATTTGATTGATAAGATTTATTTCAATAATAACCAGTTAAACTCAAGGTGATTGTGTCCTCATTGCCCCCCAGACAATGTTACCAAGCAGGATCCTTGTTCCTTTTTTTTCCCTAATATGCTAACTGAGTGTCATAAGAAAAAAAGTGAATAGTTACAGTCAGTTTATTAATGAATAAATTCTCTTTTAAGAATTTTAGCCTCAGTCTACTTTAAATCAACTGTTGTACAACAGAGGCTTCAGTATATGACTAAAGTAAAGCAATTTCATTTTTCAAGTTTGAGAATCACTCATTGGAAAAAATCCAAATCTAAAGAAATGCACAAATTAAGAGTGCGGAGGTTATATTTATTTTATATATAGCTTGGAGCACATCCCTGTTTGATTTGGTACGTATTCTGGTATTTAACTCTGTTCAAGTCAGCAAAAAAGGCTCAGTTGTTCAGACAATAATATGAAATCCAATTTGCAAAATAAGTATGGCAAAGTAAAAAGTGCTTGCTTTTTTTCTAAATTTCTTTGATGACTTTATGGTGAGGTCACTGAAAGTCATTGTTCACGTAACGAAGTTCAGTACTAACATACAGTTCAACTGCATATTTTCAAATCATCACTCGATTGCTTTTCTCAAAATTTAACGCCAGACATAACGTAAGAGTGAGTTCTCAGTTTTCTTTATCATTACATACTCACTTAAAATTAGTGCAAAAAAAAAAAAAAAAAAACGTGACAACCTTCAGTTGCCACGTCAGTTTTTAATAATGCATGTTTTTCTTTCCCATCATCTAGTACAGGATTTTGGATGTAAATTGCCTTAGTGGGCTGGCAACCGTTAATTATTTCCTTTTCGTTCATTAGTGTAACTGTTGGATTCATGATCTGTGGTACACCTTTTCTGTCCAGTGTTGTCCGTGAGTGGATGTACAAAAATAACTTTCATTTTCCAAATTATAGCCCTGTTCGGTTTAATTACTTTAATTTTAGTAGACTTTCTACCAGAAGGGTCAGTTGTACACTTTACTCCTACTTATAGGTATCACTTCTTCGGGAAAGACAGCCTTATACAATTAGAAAAAATCCATTAGGCATAAACGCTACCCACGGTCATATTTTTATCGCAAGCAGGACAGGCCGATTAGTTAGAGGTAGGTTTACAAGGTCTGCTGACCAGCACTTGACAAGGGAATCAAGCACCTGGCTCCTACATGTTTGGAGTGAATACCTAACTTGATTGGTCCTCTTAACGTTTACTCCCCCACTCATCAACCATATAGTCGTTGGGACCACGTACTTGTCGACTTTGCTGGACCGTTTCTGAATACTATGCTTATTGCAGTTGTAAATGCTTTTTCGAAGTTCCTTTGTACAAGACGAATGTGTACAACAAAGGCATAAAACGCAGACAAGGCGTTAACACATATCATCGCCATTGAGGGTCTTTCAGAGACAGCGGTCATCTAAAATACGTACTGTATACGTCAACCACTAATACAATTTTTTCTATCGAAAGAGAATAAAAAAATTCTGTACTGCTCCTTTCCACGTTAAATTCAATAGAGGTGGAGCGAAAAATAAAGGTAACGGTTCAGTCTATACTCACAGAAGTACTTAAAAGGCTAGATCAGTTGCTGGAAGTAGTCCTGCAGAACTTCTACATGGCAGACAACCTCGAACCTACCTCCACCTACCTTCTCCATTCACAGCAACACGAGCGAAGTTCAGTGCGCCGGTTATTCCACACGGGCATCACAGTGTGGGTACGAACGTTTGACAAGCGCCCGGGACGAGCACTCGCAACTCTCACAGGCCCCCAGGTACGCCACCTTTATGACGTGGAGGTAGATGGCTGCCAGTGGCAGCGCCATCAGAACAAGCTGAAGCGTATGCCGCCCCAAACGCGACGTTCCACTTTATATCATTTGCGACCTGGGCTGTGGACAACTTGGCCTCAACCAAAGCTTCCTATTCAGAAGCAGCTGCAAGGACCGTACAGGAGCCAGTTATCTACTCGCACCGTCTAATAGCTCCCCGCGTCCTCTCCAAGACAAGAAGCGGTAGCATCTGCTGACGACGCTGACCCATTGAACACTCAGAGCATCAAAGGCGTTCACACAACGTTCCTCCCAATGGCACCGTCACTAAGCGGGTCATAGATGCAGCAAAGGTCCTTCAGCGTACGGCTCCACTGAATAGAAACGTCCAGATGGGTTAAGTGCAACCCAGAGCGTCCCAGGCAGCCCTTCTCCCTCCCCGTTGGGGCCAGTGTATGTTTCCCCGACATCTCCACTACAAGCCGTTTGAAGAGGGGAGGCATTCTGCATCCAGCAAATCGGATAGCGATATATGCGATGTGGTTTACGCCGTCCGATCATCAGCCGTGCACAGAGAACTAAATTTACATCGCTAGTGATGCTACAAGTAGGGCTGCCATCTATACTTTATAATAAAGTATTATACTTTATTTCGGTCAATTGTTATTTATACTTTTTGATATCAATAAAGCATGTGAAAATACTTTATATCACATGCTTGGATTTATTCTAGGATCCATTTTACGTAAATCATTAAGACCAGGTAAGTTGATCGTCATTTCACATATAACGGATTGGCTGACTTAGCTAAACCACGAACTGAGTACTCGTTTTTGATCTCAACCTAATCTAAACTATCAATACGTCAGTGTCAAACTTTGTTAGTACAAGGAAAAAACCGCCAAAGTTGCAAATTTCTCTTTTTCGGGCCAGGACCCATTTACAAATCATCGTACACGACAGAAAACCAAATTTACACTCACGTACAAAATAGATATTACCATTTTTAAGCATATACCAAAAATACAGAACACATCATTAGAAGACTTACATAACAGATAGTAAAAATGGTATTTCCGAAAATTCAAAACCCATGTAAAAATATATACATAATATAAAGTGCTAATGGAGAGTTACAGGGTATACAGATAACTAGCAGTCCACTCCTCCCGCTGCCGCAAAGAAAACTCGAGAAGGTGGCGCCGTATCAGGATAAAGGACGCCTTTATTACAATATTCTCCAACCGCCAAAAATATGACAACTAACACAATAACAGTACAGGTGAACAGTAAAATTAATACTTTTAAGATCCTTACCAAAAACGAATACTTAAAATGACTGAACAGTAAAACACAGCAGCGCCACATACGGCACATATGATAAAGTTGTACGGCATGTAGTCACGTAAAAATCATTAAATGTGAACCGCAACATTATTATGAAAAGAAAACAAAGTAAGAGGACATTACAAATCTTCATCACATTCAACCCTTTACAAGCATAAAAACCTTATCATTACAAACTTCACAACAAGTGTAAAGATAAACAATTTTTGTTCCTCACATATCCCAGGCAAAACCATACGTCAAACCACAAACATGTTTCCCACAAAGCACCAAAAATGTACTTGAATTCCTGGAGGAAGACACAGCATAAACACACCCATAGGCGTATAGGATGCGTTGGGATTGGCTTGTCTGGGGGAGGAGACCAGACAGCGAGGCCATCGGTCTCTTTGGATTAGGGAAGGACAGGGAAGGAAGTCGGCCATGTCCTTTCAAAAGAACGATCCCGGCATTTTCCTGGGGCGGTTTAGGGAAATCACGGAAAACCTAAATCAGGATGACCGGACGCGGGACTGAAGCGTTGTCTCCCAAATGCGAGTCCAGTGTGCTAGCCACTGCGCCACCTCGCTCGGTGTATTGGATAGGAGTGGGACTGTAGATTATGAGGGTGGAGGAGATAGGGGGAAAGGATGGATGGCTGGGGAACGGGTGGGGTGGGGTGGGGTGTGGGGAGGAGCATGAATATGAGTAAGCACAGAAAGGTGATCAAGTGGGTAACATGGCAAGAATGTCTTCTCCAGGAAGACAAGTACATTTTTGGTACTTTGTGAAAGACAATTTTGTGGTTTAATGTCTGTAACACGTCCGAAAAAAAGTGTTTTATCTTCGTATATTTTGTAAACCTTGTTTTGGTAAAGTTCTAATGTTTATAACGCGGTGGAAGTAATGCTTATAAAGGGTCAGAATTGATGAAAGTTTTTTAATGCCCTATTTTCTGTTTTCTTTTAATATTAGTGTGGTTGCTCACATTTTATGATTTTTACGTGCCAGCATGTCATACAACTTTGTCATACGCTCCGTATGTGGCACTGTTGTGGTTTCTCGTTCAGTGATTTCATGCGTTTGACAGTTTTTGATAAAGATTTCAAAATCATTAATTTTATTGTTGACTTGTACTGTTATCGTATTAATTATTATATTTTTGATAGTTGGATAATAAAGTAATACATTCAAAAGGTTTGCTTTGTCCTGATAGGGTGCCCCCTTCCCGAGGTTTCCTTACGAAAGCGGGAGGAGTAGACTGCCAGTTATTTCTATGCGCCGTAACTGCTCATTTGTACTTGATATTACGTATATATTGTTGACACGGTTTTTACGTTTTCGGAAATACCGTTTCGACTGTCTGTTATGTAAGTCTTGTAACGATATGTTCTGTATTTTCTGTACGTGCTTTAAAAATGGTAATACCTGTATTGCACATGGTTGTAAATTTGGTTTACTGTCCTGTAGGATGTTTTGAAACTGGGTCCCGGTCTGAAACTAGTTGCAATTAAAAACTGAAATTTGCCACTTTGGCTAGTTTTTCGTACTCGCTACATATTGGCACTAGTTGCATAATTTCGTGTCCTTACGAGGCTACTGTTGCAAACCTCAGATCTAACAGTTGTAACAACATTGTAGCGTGGCAAATCCTGGTGTTGTGTGTTCGATTTATGTGAGGAGGGTTTTTCGGTTTAATTGCTTAACGTAAAAATGGAAATGTCGTGTGGCTAGGGCCTCCCGTCGGGTAGACCGTTCGCCTGGTGCAGGTCTTTCGATTTGACGCCACTTCGGCGACCTGCGCGTCGATGAGGATGAAATGATGATGATTAGGACAACACAACACCCACTCCCTGAGCGGAAAATAATTTCCGACCCAGCCGGGAATCGAACCCGGGCCCTTAGGATTGACAGTCTGTCACGCTGACCACTCAGCTACCAGGCTTAACGTAATAGTGACTCATGATGAAGGTAACTTTACTAAACTGTTTACTACCTGTACTCTTACATAACTGAAAAAATGCGCCAAAAAGGTTGGCATGACGGCTCAGAAGACGAAACCGTTTAAGAAGTATAAAGGTCAAGAGAAATAAAAAGATGTTCTTGGTTAACTAATGATACAGCAACTAACACAGTGGAAAATATAAACTTTGTGGAGTCAGATTTACAACTGCTTCCGCTGGAATATGACATATAAGTATGAACATCTTTTGTACACGCATTTGTGGTGTATATGTGGATGTACGCTTTGTTTTGGTTATGATGGCTTGACTGGTGGTTGGTGGTGGGTGAAATGAAGGGTTTGTTATTGTTATTTTCGGGTTAAGCAACCCCTGGAAAGAAAACATCATAAATCACAATCAAAGATGCAAAAACAGGCTGAAAGATTAAGAAATTTCTGGACTCTGATTCTGCTTCCACACCTAAAGGTTCATTTTACAGTGACCAAGGAAATGTTACTACAGTCTAACGAACCTAAACATATCACACTGTAAAAGATGAGTTGTTTTATAACAGTATGGGCTGGATTATAAAACTGAATAAAATGATTTACGTTAATCAAGCATAGCCAGATTCGTTGGAGGGAGCCATATACTATTCAAAATACAACTGACGATCCAAGCATAGGCAATTTATTTTACTACGTAAAAACTGGTGCTTATAAAAAGAAAAGAACATCAAACTGTTGCCTTTAGTGGTCCAGTACTTTGCAGCCTAAAGTGATATTCAGAATAAGTTAAGACTTTTATGAAAATAGCGATGTTCCTATTGATGCCATGTTTCAAGCAATTCAGGTGAATAGAGATATATAAATCATCTTTTCATAATGTTTCTGAGATAACTGCTGACCAAACAAGAGATAGTACTGGAGTTAATCATTGTTTATTTACAAAAAAATGGGGGATTTACTGCTAGAAAGACTAATGGAAATTGTCATGCACACGTCGTGCACAACCGCGTCAGTCATGCCATGAGGAGAAAACTGTCCAACGTTTTTGCAAAATTTATTTATGCCTAGCACTGACAATGACTTGACTGAAATTTACTTGCAGTTTTCAACTGACTAGTGAAATTGACAGAAATTCTTTTCTTATTTGTGGACTAAGTTTTAGAGTACCTAAATAAATTGTTTGGTTTTCGTGGCAGAGCTTGATTGTTTACACTTAACAAGAGGAACTTAAAAAATCGGTATTTTAATTTGACAATTTTGTTAACATAGTTGAAAAAATCTGCAAAAATAAAATTTGAGTATGGGTGATCTTAATGAGGAAACTGTATTACTAAACAAGTATACGATCATATATATATTTTGGACCATTTTTCAGAATTATCCATTGCAAGTAAACGGCAAAAATACGAGGGTTGGAACTTTAGTAGTGGCAACTATTTATTTACAGCATGTACAAAAGAGATACGTGTTTCAAAGTTTTACTGACCATTAAAGTAGTCACCAGCATTGTGTATAACCCGTTGCCAGCGATGTGGAAGTCGTAGGATACTCATAGCAGTGCCAGTTGTGTTGACAGTTCGAGCGGCGGGGTCTATTGCCTGACGAATTTGTAGCAGTTCTGAAGCGAATGCCGTGAAGTGTTTCCTTCAGTTTAGAAATCGAGTTGAACGCACGAGGGCTTAAGTCAGGGGAGTGCAGTAGGTGGTATAGCACTTAGCAGCCCCATCAGTCAAGCAAATCAGTAACAGCTTGCACTGTACGTGCTTGAGCATTGAGCTGCAACATGATGGTCAGGTCCTGCAGAAAGTGTCATTACTTTTGTCTCTAAGCTGGACGTAGGTTGTGTTCCAAAAATGAACAGCATAGAGACAGAAGTGATGTCACTTTCTGCAGGACATGACCATCATTTTGCAGGACAATGCTCAAGCACATATAGTGCAAGGTGTTACTGACTTGTTTGACTGTTGTGGCTGCTAAGTGCTATAACACCTACTGCACTTTCCTTACTTAAGCCTCGTAAGTTTAACTCGATTTCTAAACTGAAGAAAACACTTCATGGCATTCGCTTCAGAACAGCTGCAAATTCTTCTGGCAATAGACTGCGCCGCTCTAACTGTCAACACAACTGGCATTGCTAAGAGTATCCTCCGACTTCCACATAGCTGGCAACGGGTTATACACAATGCCGGTGGCTACTTTGAAAGTCAGTAAAACTTTGAAACACGTATCTATTTCGTAAGAGCTGTAAATAAATAGTTGCCACTATTAAAGTTCCAACCCTCGTATTTAACTAGATAAACGATGTTCTCACAAAATTAAGAAAATCGCCACAGTTGTTGAATCAGTAACATTTTATTGTTTAAGACCGGTTTAGAAATAATAAAATTCTATCTTCTGGCATACACTGTAACAACGGAAACTGTGCTACAGTTATGGATAAGCAGTCATTCGGAAATGAAAATGTAACAGCAAACTGATGACTGGACATTTCTCACATAAAGCGTAAAATAACTTAGGTTGTCTTCCTCTCTATGGTGTCTGTGGAACAAAAGTTCCGTGTCTCACTTTATAAAATATGGAATCTAAGTAGTTACCAAAATTTAAAAAATCGTTTAGGAAACGACTATTCTCATAATCGCAATAGCCCTGAGAAATATCAAAAGCAGGAAAATGACCACACAATAAGTGAAAGACACTTACATAGAATCCTTAGAACAACTACTGGCTTGCTCGTTTTGCCGTACTAACAGGAAAACTGTGAACAGCCGAGGAGACAGACAAGTGCGATCGGGCGCCACCCGTGAAGAAAACAAAATTTTGGTATACAGATATGAGGTTTAGACTCTTTGTAACTAAACCAAGTAGAAGAGTATAGACTCTAAAGATCAGAGAGGAAGAGAACCAGTACATGTAGTTAGAAATCACAAAGATGTGTAACTGCCACATTAATCACTTTTATAGAAGAAATGAGGCCAGTTAATAAACTACCAGTTAAAAGAGGAAAAACTCCAAAACAGACAAAACTATGAAAAAACCTAACTTAAGTGATAACCTGATGTATGCCGAAATTAGTTAAAATTACTGGTAATGATTTAGTTAAGTATTAGAATCTCAGTAAAAAGTATTCCGTTGAAATTCGGAAATCACTAAAATAAACGAAGATGTTTCTGGATGAAAAGTGGAAGAACCACCTTCTCGTTATGAATCCAAAAGCACCTAGACCTCAAGCGACGATTAATCTCCCTAAGTCACGTATTTATTGAAGGTGTCTTCAATTAACTTAATCACATTTTGTAAGAACGTGAACATTGCAATAGGTACCCACGTGACGATTTTCTATCTTTGTAGTGTGTACACTAATGTCCCTACAGATGCAATTTGACCATTTTTTTCGAAAATCTTAGTAGATTCAGCTGTAAGCAACCTGATGAAATTAAGGACGTTACAATTTTAGTATTGGCTTTCAGTTATAGTGTTTTTACAGTTGGTGATCAAGTGTATAGGCTGCAACTGGATTTGGCTATAGGTTCCCCCCCCCCCCCCCCTGCATTTTGGCGAACATCATTATTTCGCATTTTTAGGACAAGTTTTATAAGATCATATGCAAGAGGTAAACAGATATGCTGGAAACATTATGTGGATGATTTTGTACTCCACGAAGAGAGACAATGTTTTTGTACCCATAACGGAAGTAAATAAGAATGTGACAATTTGCTGGAAAAGTGAACGCATTCCATGAGAACTTAAGCGTTTCAGTTCAACTTCACGTTAGTGGGATTTTATCTTACTTACATTTGAAGACTTCGTTAAATGCCGACAGGTTAGAATATGACATACATAGAAAGGAGTCCACTGCTGACTTAGTTCTTCATGCTGGTTCTAAGCACACATAAAAGTATTAAATTGCTGTCTTTAGGTCCTTCCTTGGCAGATTAGTGTTTCGCTTAAGTCTCAGGCATAAGATAGGGCAATGGAAACGATTAGATATATTGCAGCAGTGGATGGTTACTCTCCAGCTATAGGTGATAAAATGAATATGAGAATAGGAATTTAAGTTGCCAGAATATGGAACGACATCACTCTCACTCCCGGTGAACGAAAGAGCACTATTAGGTCCTATAGGATCCCATATCATGGTTGTGTATAATGGTTTGAGTTCGTCGCTCCAGCGTATATGTAACCCAGCGCGTCTCAAAAATGGTTCAAATGGCTCTGAGCACTATGGGACTTAACATCTATGGTCATCAGTCACCTAGAACTTAGAACTACTTAAATCCAACCAACCTAAGGACATCACACAACACCCAGCGCGTCTCCGATGAGTGTATATTTGCACCGACATGTAGGCAGAGGGTTAGTATTGCCTTCGAAAGGAAACTTTTTGATCGCCCTGTATCTGAAAAGATTGGAAGAAAACATTTTGTACCGATAAGTTTAAGAACTACGTCAGTAAATCTCGAAGCATATAAGAAGGAATCATTCTCTGAATCTGGCGTATATCGTATTGACTGTATTCAGGACAGATGTGTAATAATAGATACATTGATCAAATGGCAAGGAACTTTCATACCAGATTTAAGGAATGTGAAGATATGGATAACTCCTGGTCAGCATTGACCATACATTTGACTTATAATCAGCATGAGTTACAACAGGCTAACAATTATTTGGTGACCTTGCACAGTGTAGGCAAAGCTCGCGTACTTGATGTTCTTGAAGGTACAGTAATTACAAGAAATCTCCACTGTCACGTCATGAAACTATTAGCAAACGTACAGATTTGTACCTTACAAATATTTTAGCTAGTTATGACACAATTTAGATTATCGCTTAAACTATGTTTTTTCGTCAGTGTTTTACGTTTTTCTTGGAGCATTTCCTCTTTTAACTCTAATTTAATTAACTAGTTTGAGGTCTTCTATAAAACTGGTTAATGTGATGGTTAAACACCTTTGTGCTTTATGTATAGATTTATATTTTCTCTTCTTCCCTAGTGTTTAGAGTATCCATACTATTCTATTTTGATTAGCTGCTCGCCGTTTTAAACCTCCCACCTGCCATAGCTGCATGACACAATTTTGTTTGCTTCATGGGTGGCGCCCGCTCTCACTGGTCTCTCCCCTCAGCTGTTTACTGTTTTCCCGTTAGCACGACCAAACCAGCAAGCCAGTGGTTGCTGTCGGGATTCTATGTAAGTGTCTTTCGCATATTTTATGGTAATTTTCATTTTCTTAATATCTCTTAAGGATTTTGCGATTCTGAGGATAGTGGTTTTCTAACGGAATTTTTTCGTTTTGCTAACTTCTTAGGTTCCTTGTTTTATAAAGTGGGTCACGAAACTTTTGTTCCGCAAAGAACATTGGGTAGAAGACACTGTAAGTTCTTTCTCGGTTTATGTGAGTAATGCCCAGTCATCACTTTGCTGTTGCATTTTTATTTTTGAATGACTGGTTGTCATAATATAACATAGTTTCCACCGTTACAGTGTATTCCAGAAATTCGAATTACATTACTGCGAAACCGGTCGTAAACGATGAGATACTGTTGATTCAACTACTGTTATGCTGTTCTTCCTATTATGAAAATGGGACGGAACGAGGGGGCAATTTATTTACTCGGGTTTGAGTCGTGGTCATGATGTTTTAAGCATGTTGAGTAGGCGTATGGGTGATGTACATCGAAAGTCAGTTTGAAGTTTTCATTAATGTAGGTTTAGCCACTCTCTACCCTTCGGATGGATCTAGTATTTTATTTCTCTCGTTTTCCCGGTCTATTTTAACGATAGGCGAAAGATTGTTATAATTCCAGCACCTTTCGTTATTGCACGTTACAGTATGTCATATTTTCACATTTTGAAGAGATCTGAGAGATTTCTGGGTGTCCTGTTAAGGTATTCGGTAGGAAAATCACTCATCAAAGTTGTGTTTGGGCCCCTTCTTCTTGTCCTTTCAATTGTGTCATGGTGAAATAATGTTGACTTGTCATCTGCCCTCCCCCGTTGGAGGTTCGAGTCCTCCCTCGGGCATGTTTGTGTGTGTTGTCCTTAGCGTAAGTTATTTTATGTTAGATTAAGTAGTGTGTAAGCCTAGAGACCGATGACCTCAGCGGTTTGGTCCCATAGTCCTTAGCACAAATTTCCAATTTTGTCATCTGCCTGTGGACAATTACACATAAACTTCCTTGACTATTAGAGGTTTGAGATTACTTCGGTAGAGTATAAGTTGCTTGAAATATTCCATTTCTTAAAAAAAAAACCTTAACTCTGTAAGAAGACATATGATATGCGGATGGTTACTGGAGCTTCCGCGATTTTTTGGAAACTATATTTAAATGCACGATAATGTGTTGTTAAGCTAACTAGGAGTGATCTAATAACCCATATGGGGCGTGATGATTTGAATCATTTGTCGAATTTCAACAACATGTCCAACAGATTTTGGAAAATGTGTGTAAGCCATAAACATATTTCACACATTTCTACGCTCCTGCTGTTGACTAGTTGAAATAATACTCAGACGAGCTATATCAGTTCAATAGCTTATTCAGCGGACACTCAGGTAGACAGTTTTCTTCTGCGCAGTGAACAACTGAATTTGATACATCGTTACAACAATATGGATATGACCAACCTGCTGATTGCTGGACTATATCATACATATCAGTATTTTTTGTTGGATTTTGCTAGCTAAATGCACACCCCCCAGTCTCATTGTTTAAAATGTTTACTTCCTTATGACTGAGAAAAACCCATACGATACACGTAGAATATACAAATAAACAGCACGTATGAATTATTCACGCTTGCAACAAAATTTAGTGAACTACACCTTTTCCATTCTTGTCTTTAATCGGGTTCAGGTAAGATACATTTGAAATGTGTATTGCCATCAACACTTCGATGCCATAAAATCGTCACCCACCAGTTTTCCTTCTTGGATATATAACTCCAGGAACTTCTGAATCTAAGGACAGTAACAAATTTTTGCTACAGTTTTCATCCTGATACAAATGATTTTAGTTTGAGTCGATATCATGCACAGCCCTCTGATATGGTGACTGTAAGATAACCGTTATTATTACAGAACTAATGATGCGCACCAAATATAATCTATAAGTTTTTAAATGTTATAGAGAAGCACTACATTTTAATTTATTATGTACAGGGAGTTATAAACACTGTTACGTCACTAACTGTTCACCATTTTTCCCAAATCATGTCATCAAGGTTCGACTTTTCAGCAGGTTTACAACATTTAATGTTAAGCTGTATGCGATCCTGCAAGCACTGGAATATCGTGTCGTCGCAAGAAGAAATGTATGTGATGCGATTCCCCACTATTACTCTACCATACAGGGATAATAACCCTGAACTTACATAACTCATCCTGTTCAGCGACAGGAGTAGTGTGCGCCACTATTATTCTACTGAGCACAGGGGCATTTACGATTATGGGAACATAAGATTTAGCAGCTAAGGAAACGTGTAGGGAATTCACTGTGTAAGGTGCAATATTTCGGTTTTACTTATTCTAGGACTGAAGACAACTGTGTAAGTTGAAATGACATGTTTAATGTCGCAATATTAGCACAAAAATACATGCTTTACAGTTTTCAATATGACAACAAAAAACAGTTGTCAGGATAACGCATCTCGTCAACATCAAGAAGTAAAATAATCCTAAATACAACAGTATTAAATATTAACTCTCAGAAGATTAAATTGTCCTAAACATGACAATATTAAAGTTTAACTAGAAGTTCCTTTACATAGTTGTTCCTACGCTTACGTATGATGTTGGTCAGTACTACGAAAATGGTCTAATTCCGGTTCAAAGTTCGGTACTATTTTTAGGATGACAATCAAGTCTACGATGGATGGTTAGTTATGTGACAAATTGAGCAAAAGATTATCCAAGGTCGCTCGAGTTTATAGCGGACGCAAGCTGGTGAACCAACAAGTTTACACCTCTGCACGCGGTATTTACCTTAAGCTGCGATGAGCTGTCGTCTGCTAGGCCGCTCTCTTCCGCTGAAATTCCTATAAAACTAATTACACCGTTGCTGGATTTTCTAACAGAAACTTTCCATATGTTTGTCATTATGCGAGAGAACATGTACTCAACCCTAGTCTTAGAATGTTGTGGGGCGGCGTGAGTAGGCTGCTTCCCTACAATGTGGCAATATACACGCGCATGGTTGGAGCAGCGTGCATATTATAATGCCTTCTCAGTTCTCGCAAGAACAATTAACTAATTGGCTCGTTCGTTTCTCCACAGCTGGGGATAAACGATGCTACAGCTGATTTCTAGCTGGATGTCAGCCGCAGTGAACGCAGTGTCCACACAAATTACTCCTCTGCGTTGTACAGAGTATTAAGCGCTCCATTCTGCACTTGACGCCAGTTCAGAGAAGAGTCCTCGAAAATTTCAGGCTTGTCTTACTCATATCCGAACTGTCTCCCCACCTGGGTTCTTTCGTTCTTTACCTCACAGCTTTTTTCGACCAATAGGAGCGTTTCTCTTATTGTGTGGAAACTCTCTCTCTACCAATCGCAAAGTCCCTACCATTAAATTGCATCGAAACTTTGGCTCTTTTCTCATTCCTAGCGCGTTTCCGCCAATCGGATGTTTTGTGCCTGTTCCACACGCCTAAATGCGTACATTGACTCTCACATGTGTACCACTGTCTGGACACGGAATCGAAAATGCGTCACTGGTCTTGTTTCATGTCCATTTGGAATTCCGAAATGCTGTTTTCTAAAAGCTTTCTTTCCTGTCATCCCTCAGATGGGCCGTTATACTCGCTCTCGCGCCTGAGTCACATGGTCAGTCGTTGACTTTCCGCCTGGGACACACCTTTAAGCGATTTCCTTGGTACCCCCTGTATCACGGCCTTGCCTCTGCATCGTTCCTCTGAATTCCAAACTAAAACGCCTCTCCCTGCTTGTTTCACCTTCTGTTCAAACATGCATTATAAAAACGGTGTGTTAATTACCATCGATTGAATTTCATCCCTTTTTGCATTACATTCTGCAAGGCAAATTTGCTCATTACCGCCGAATTAAGTTAGGTGCCATATTCACCTTCCCGTTGGTGATGTATAAAGCTCTCATGTAAGATGCGAATCTGACCTTCATTTATTCTGCCACGTTAACACTGTAACAAATTGTATCATTCCTCTAGGGGCTGGCATCTTAATGTTGAGTGAAAAAGCCATGGACCTGTGAGAGCAAGACTGGCTGACTGTGAGGATTATTAAGCTTTAGCCATCGAACTGTCCAACCGTGGCATACCTCACACAAATCACTCTGAAGGGACGACATCACTGTGACCCATCTCCATACTGGACACTGCTCATTAATGCACAATTTCATACTCCAATGCGAGGCAACCCCAATCTGTGGTACTTGTGGTGTACGAATGACCATATACCTCGTTTTAATGTAGTACATTTTATGTTCTGACTAGAGGGAAGGAGCGAATGCAAATAGGAATCTGTACTCTTTCAAATGTCAACAAGACGAGCATGACGAAACTAGCACGGTTTTGTGAATTGTGTGAACTGGAGCCTAAACTCATACACTGGATGCTTTAGTGTGTCAGAGAGCTGCTGCCTCATCTGTTTTCTAGCCGAGTGATCAGCCAGCCACAACTAAGAACTGTCGTGCATCAAATTTCCTACCGAGCGAGGTTGTGCAGTGGTTAGCCCACTGGACTCGGATTCGGGAGGACAACGTTTCAAACCCGCGTCCGGCCATCCTGATTTAGGTTTTCCGTGATTTCCCTAAATGGCTTCAGGTAGATGTCGGGATGTTTCCTATAAATGGCACGGCCAATTTCGTTCTCGATCCGTCCCTAATCCGAGGTTGTGCTCCGTCTCTAATGACTGTGTTGTCGAGGGGACGTTAAACACTAATGAAAAGAACTTTTCGAAGACAAACGATGATTTTGCAGATTTGTACATATTAGTTTTTCTTCTGTTGACTCCCGCCACTTCAGCATTCACAGAGAGGGCGTTTTTTGTGATGAATAATAAGTGGTGGGTCGAAAGAAAAGAAGTGTCTCTGAATTGGATAAAGGTGAATTACTTATTTATCGTAACTTAAATTTAAATTGAAAAGATGCTGTGAAGCTGTTTAGCAGTGACAATTGCTTAAGTGTAGCTAAAACCAGTAAAATGTATTTTTAAACAAAATAATGAAGCCAAATAAGTAATACTTCATTTTGATACAACGTACTTTTTTTCTCTTACTCATAACAACCTGTATATCTTTTATTTGCTAAAAATATTACGATGGCCACATTAGCGACGAAGTAGGAACACGCCACCCGGCGCCACGTGGTATCATGTGGCGCT
Organism: Schistocerca piceifrons; assembly: GCF_021461385.2. Lineage (NCBI taxonomy): Eukaryota > Metazoa > Arthropoda > Insecta > Orthoptera > Acrididae > Schistocerca > Schistocerca piceifrons. Next base: position 334,079,924 of record NC_060149.1, read on the forward strand.
AGTGAACTTCTTCCGTCTCCGACTATAGGTGCAGAACCACTTGCGTGTTGTTCTCGATCAATGGTCAAATCATGTTATCCGACTACTATTTACGTGACTACCAGATTGACGGACCTGGACTTCCTGAGGTTTACTGTACTGGGCTGATCCTAACCTACAGGACTTTGTTTTGAATTTTGCACTTGCGTTCTGCGTAGCCTGTGTTTTGAGCTCAGTAAACGAGCCACATTCTACGACTCCTTCCAGAAGAATTCGAACGAAACTGCCCAGACAATGGCGGGAGATTTTGTCAGAAAGCCACCCCCGGCCGCAGCCCAGCTTTCCAGCGCCACAAATTGCCAGACAGGGGACACCTTCGACCTCGAACGCCGGGAGAGCACGAAACCAAGCTTAGAACAACATTCGATCACAGGAAAACCGTTGCCTGTGTCATTTCCATGCAAAACGTTGAAGTATACCACAAGTGACATTTTAATGAAGAGAAAAAAAGTAACAAGTTATCAATACCATAGGAGGGAAGTTGCACGTTATTCCGTGACGTCAGTGTAACATTACACTTTCAGTCAACACTGCCAAAAACTCTATCTTAAACTAACAATAACATAGCAAAACACACGTATCCCAAGCACCTGATAGTACTTACATTAGTCCTCGTAGCGCAGACGCGTGATCTCGATGAAGTGGTTAAAACAAAGTGGAAGAGAACAATGCGCGCACCTCACCAAAGCCACGTTTTTACGTTCAGAATCGCTTTCACAGTCCTATATCACAAGCCACACTAATTTCATTTTCAAACGATAATACGGCTATGTAAATGTCATTACCTGCCTTTCATCAGGTATACTGCGACATAGGCAGATACTTGGACTGTTTGTAAATCACAAGAGTGGAGTTTGATGATGAAATGACGATAATGTATCTTCACTTATGGTTTGCACACTGAAGTCTTAAAAAAATCAGCAATCCTTCTGAAATAGAGCTTATATTGCCGGAAGAAGTAGACATCATTGCAACATTTTGTTGTTTTCGGTGTCAGTATCTTCAGCATAATGTCTTTGGTTTGGAAAACTAGCATCTAGAAGGTTACGATTTATATGACGTGGCCAGGAATCACAGAGAAATAGGCTCTTTTCACTCGTAAAATTTTCACCAAGGACTGAAATTGGGAAAACGTTTTATGTGATCTTTAGTAATTTTTCAACCATTGATTGCTTCCACATGAACGTTTCGTGGGCAAGTTTACACAACTTTCTTTGAAATATTTGGCCGAATGTGCCTTGTACCTCTTGAAAACACATTTACAACTCGTTTGCTTGTCTGCCTATCAGTGATAAAGCCAAATCAACTGCATAGATGTGGGTAAAATTATGAAGAGAATGCAACACACTAGTTGTAGTTTTCTCTGCTCTGTGAGACAGTTGATGATGAAGATATTTGATACTGGATTAACTCTGGTCACTTTCCAAACATTTCCTTCCTGACATCCTCAACTACCATAAACATATTCACTTCCCTACAAACCTTTGTGCCTTCTGATGTATACTGTTATGGTCTTCTATGTCCTTACGTGTGACAGATGTGGTAATGCGCTGGATTAAAAGCAATATTCAGCGTTAAGACTGTCAATAAAAGAAATCGAATTTTTGAAACTATCCAAGTCGACCATTGGTTTCTAAATGATATAGCCTGTTTCTTTTGAAACGAGCTGTTGCTCGCCTATTGATAGGCACATAATTTAGAATTAATCTTCAATCTCATTTACTTTGGATGCACTTACAGCGTCTCATTAGTTTGCTATAGGAATCGAAGCCACAACTGTAGCAGTCTTCATAAATATTCTCTAGTACACTGTCGTCAATATCTTCTAATATGCTTGGCCTCGACGGTGAGAGTGGAGATAGTTCGTACTCACTTTGACAGGTCTGATCCTGTTGCTCTGTAGATGAGCGTCGTGCACTGTTTAAATAGCCACGTTCAGGTTCTTCTTGCCTTTCAAAATCAGTATATCTATCCATTGTAATGTCATGTGTTCCTGTGTCGGCCTCATAATATTTCTGAGTTATCATGTTATTCACCGAAGCGCCAAAGACACTGGTATAGCCATGCTTTTTAAAATACAGAGATATGTAAACAGGCAGAAAACGGCGCCGCCGTCGGCATCGTCTTTATAAGGCAATTAGTGTCTGGCGCAGTTGCTAAGATCGGCTGCTGCTGCTACAGTGGCAGGCCATTAAGATATAATTGAGTATGAACGTGGTGATATGTCGGCGCACGAGCGATGGGACACAGCATCTCCGTGGTAGTGATGAACTGGGGATTTTTCCGTATATGAATATACGAAGTGTGTACCGTGTGTACCGTGAATATGAGGAATCCTGTAAAACATCAGACCTTCGACATCGTTGCGGGTGGAAAAAGATCCTGTAAGAATGGGACGAACGATGACTGAAGAGAATCTTTCAACGTGACACAAGTGCAACCCTTCCTCATATTGCTGCAGATTCCAGTGCTGGGCCATCAACAAGTGTCAGCGTGCGAACCATTCAACGAAACATCATCGATATGGGCTTTCGGAGCCGAAGATCTACTCGTGTAGCCTTGATGACTGCGCGACTGAAAGCTTATGCCTCGCCTGGGCCCGTCAATACCGACATTGGACTGTTAATGACTGGAAAGATGTTGCATGGTCGGATGAGTCTCGTTTCAAACTGTATCGAGCGGATGGACGTGGACGTGTACGGGTACGGGTATGAAGACCTTGTGAATCCATAGATCCCGCATGTCAGCAGGGGACTGTTAAAGCTGGTGAAGGCTCTGTAATGGTGTGGGGTGTGTACAGTTGGACTGATAGGGGACCCCTGATACGTCTAGATATGACTCTGACAGGTGACACGTATGTAAGCATCCTGTTTGATCACCTGCCTCCATTCATGGCCATTTTACATTTAGACGGACTTGAGCAGTTCCAGCAGGACAATGCTACACCCCACACTACCAGAATTGCTACAGAGTGTCTCCACGAACACTCTCCTGAGTTTAAACACTTCCACTGATCACCAAACTCGCCAGACATGAACATTATTTAGCATATCTGTGAAGCCTTGCAAGGTGCTGTTCAGAACAGATCTCCACCCCTTCGTACTCTTACGGATTTATGGAGAGCCCTGCAGGATTTATGGTGTCAAATCCCTCCAATACTACTTCAAACATTAGTCGAATTCATGCCACGTGTTGTTGCGGCACTTCTGTGCTCTTGCGGGGGCCCGACATGATATTAGGCGGGTGTACCAATTTCTTTGGCTCTTCAGTGTATAATATCTCCACGAACTCTGGATCCTCGACCCCGATTTCACTTCCGTATTCATCATTTCTTCCTAATATGTGGATCACATTTGTAGGACAAATTCTCTTCATGGTTTTCCTGTACACAGTTTACGCAGTAACCTGCACGCGAACGCTCCAAGAGGTACATTCGTACTGCAGCTATACCATTTACATACCTCGAGCACTTAGTGCGGCTACGTATCACCGTCTGATGGCGCTAGCAGACAAGTGTGGAGTTCGTCGTGGAAATAACACAGACAACTGTTGTTTTTATGATCGAATGTTATTATAAGCATGGTTCCGTGCGGTTCCGACGTTCGAGGTCAGAGGTGTCCCTTGTCAGAAATGTGACTGGCGCTTCAATTACACGAATGATGAAATGTATGACTACGTCTTATTAATGTGGGACCTGAATCCACCACTGCCGGCGGCTAGTGACACATCATCTGATCGTGATTAGGTTCATTAATGACAGCATTTCGTGAGCTGTTCGTCATTTAGGAGGGCCTGAGCCCAAAAAAGAGCTATGAAGCAATGAACATGCTTAGCTAAATTTGTATATGAAATACGTACCTGTATGGAATAGCAGAACTGCATGCATGTACATACGTTTATTTTTGTACCTTCAACATAAGTACTTGCGAATACACATTTTGATTCTTGTGTGATATGACTGAATTATTTCACAACTGTGATTGAAACACAGTCTACCTTTTGCTTTCGTTACAAAAAACTCTCGGCGTAAGGCATATGCTAAATGTACAATTCAGCTGCGTTTTCTGACACATCTTAATCGTGGTGGTAGACTACATGCTTCAAAGATTCTCACGGCATTTGCTGCACGAGCATTTGCCACATCAGTAACTTTGCCATACTGTCTCGAAATTTTATGAAACTTGCATTAGCAACCATTACGTTCTCCCGCACTCGGCATCCCGAAAACAAGTGTGCCTGATATAATCTAGCAGACTACCTACTGTGTCACTTTCAATCTACTTCTGTTTTTCGTAACTCCATTCATGGAATTCAGATGGCCTGTTTGCGTTTTCATCGAAGACGTACTGTGTCGCTCTCAGTAGACATATCATAGCCTTTCTCCATGGAAACTAACACAGCAACCATGAAGAGTACTATACCAGCCAAAACGAGAGCAGCAGCATAACCCGGAGATTTCAGGCAGACGCGGCGATAGGCAGAGGAGACCACTGTGTCTAGGCGGCCTGCAGCAGCAGTCACCACCCGCGCCCACTGTGTTGGGGGTCGACACAGGAGCACGTAAGGGTTCAAAAGTTAACTTTGTCGCAAAAACATTTTTCAACTAGACCACCATTAGTGGGGAGTCGAAAAGGGGATATTAAGATTCTGCATCCGTTAGACGTATGACTTTAGTATACATACGAAATGAAATACATAAGGAGTGGATTTCAGTGTGCTCCTTAGCCCTGTTTACCACGAGACTTTTATCAGATGCAGCACTGAATGGCTCTTGCAGACGATAATGTTTCCTCTACCATTTTCCGCATCAGACAGTGTCGTCAGTTTGTGCAGGCTGCCAGACATAGACTCTGAGGATGCTCATGTTTATTACCACTTAACGAATCGGTTCTATCTTAACCACTGCAGAGGCTGCTGGCAATCTGATGTTTTGGTCAAAGACTGTACTATTTCAAATACTTTGAAACTGACATACTTTATAAGTGAAATTTAGATTCACGTATTGATTAAGCCCATATTTCTCCTGCTATTGCATGCGTTTAAGCGAAGATGTGACGTCACAGACAATAGTATGAGATGTGGTAATACCATTGTACACGACTATTATAACGGTGCAGTGGTCAGGTTGTTAAATTTCTGATCTGTAGGTAGTGAGTCTGATTCCTGTGACTTCTATGAACTTATTTTAGTTTAGAACAATAACGAAAATTACAGCGTTTAAGGCATTCGTAATTATGTAACTGTGGATGTATTGGATTCAAACGCTCAACTTTGAGTTTACACCGCAGACCTTTCGCTACACTTTCTCTTTATGTATGGTGCTTTCCGCTCGGCATTATATGAACGTGGTATCTCGTTATGCTTTCGCCGGTATTGACGTCCAGCCTGCATGTAAATGAAGGCAACACAAATTCATGTGATGTCTTTTATTTGACGTAAAAAAATAACATGCTACGTTTTATATATGATTGAGACGAGCACCTTTGGGAGGCCGACCGAACAGATCATCATCTCCATTCATTTGAAACCAATGTCTTATACAGTTCAGTGTGTGGAATAAAGAACGGTTATGTTCGAAGATCATTCTGCTTCCCAAAAATCTTTGAGGAACAGAAAGAAGGAATATGGTCTCCAGTATTTGACTGTAGTAGTGACTCGAAAGCAGATTGTTCAATCCCCACGAAACACCTCAACCATTTGCTGATATTCATTCCCATATTGTGACAGAAGTTCGGCCACGCCTGTACCTCTGATGGACGTACTTGATGTTGATTCTCCCTCCATTTGACGATATATATAGATTGAACTGTTTGGTGTAGGAAAACGCCTTCTCCTCCGTAAATAAAAGCTGCTCCAAGTATGAAAGCAGCGTCGTTCTGTACGTCAGTGCGAAGTTAGTCTGGGGGCCTTACGCTGCTTTTCAAAAATTTCTTTAACCGCTGATTTTCGGCCATACCTTGCTTTCTCGTTGAGACGACGAAGTATGGCCGACCTGTTCACGCTTATCTGAAGGCTGTTCCTCTTCTCTGTGCTGGTCCTGAAAGGATCTTCGTCAGTACAATGGAGTATACGGTCGTCTTGACCCTCCGTGGTAGTTCGTGGACGTCCAGGGCGCCGACGGCGGTTGACGTGGCGTTCACCCACCATCCTCTTTACCCAGAGATGAATCGTAGATTTGCTGTACACTAGGGCACGGGAAATGCCACAAGAATGCTTCATTTATCAAATTCCTTGAGCTGTGAAATATTGTAGGTAAAAGGAAACCAAGTCGAAATGTATTTTTCTCCAAATATGGTACGTAGAAATAATGACAGCGTTTTTTAGAGGTTAGAAGTAACATTAGGTCCACGTAGATATTTAGGTCACGTTGCTCCGGCTATCGTCTATTTTTAGTCAAATGTGTTACCTCACTTACTACACCATACAAGTCGGTAACAGCACTGTACATTAGTGGAAGGACAGTGTAGCGCAGGGGTGAGCAAAAGCGCTAATGCGAGTGCTGGCGCCCGTGTGGGCTCACACTGCTTGCTCGTGGGTGGTGTCAGACAGCGATTCCCCATCCAGATCTTTGTGAACGTTGTCCGTTTGTCACCGGCGGGCGCGCTGCGTGACAGGTCTCTTTACCGGTTTTGTTAGCGTTGTCAGTATCGAAGTCTCTTTTGCGTTCGTAGTAGGACAAGTTTAGTCGGAAGAAAATGGTTGAGGGAGAGTTAAGACCCTCAAAACGAAAATCGATCGAATTCCTACCCTTCATCCCGGTCTGGAACGACTATTACTTTTATTGGCCGTGCGGTTCTAGGCGCTGCAGTCTGAAACCGCGAGACCGCCACGGTCGCAGGTTCGAATCCTGCCTCGGGCACGGATGTGTGTGATGTCCTTAGGTTAGTTAGGTTTAACTAGTTCTAAGTTGTAGGGGACTAATGACCTCAGAAGTTGAGTCCCATAGTGCTCAGAGCCATTTTATCGGCATGGAAGTAGGAAAACATAAGCAAAATTTTCAACTCCTTCATGGGAAACTCGTGATTACATTGGATACTGAAGAAATGAAGGCCAAACTTCTCGAGCTCATACAGGAGAGAGAGAAAGAAGTAAGTTTCTATAGATGTGTCATTCCTTGGTAATATTCCATTATTTATAAAGCGTTACGTTGTTTTTCTTCGTTTTTACTTCTTCCTTCAAACTTACTTACAGGGAGAGAACCATGTCATTCACAGTAATGGGGTCATTGAGTGTGAGCTATCACATAGCTCTTAAAATAACCAAAAGAGCCGAATCCCTCAGCGATGGAGAATTTGTTACAAATTGTTGTTTGCTGCCATCACATTCTTGTGGCCAGTGACTCTATCTGTGTTCGAAACAGTTCGTCTTTCGCGGCGGAAAGTCCGCAGACGCATGAAGAAATAGCAACTGAAATATAAGACTAACTCGTCAGCTTTGGATGAACGCATGGATGTAATGGACGTTGTTCAGCTTGATGTATTTTTGAGAGACGTTGATGCCGAGTTCGATGTGATGAAGGAACTCCTTGATTTATTGCCAATGCACGATGCAACAACAGCCGACGACATATTTTCTTGTTTAGAAAAAATTGAAAAATTGACTTTTTCCCGGAAAAACTTTCATCGATTGCAACAGATGAATCTCCTGCATTCACTGGGCAATAGTCTGCTGTTGCTGCTTTCAAAAGAAAAAAGGTGAGAGATGGTGGTATCCAGCGGGAAATATACGCGACAAACTGCATCCTGCATCGCGTTAATCTGCTGGTAAAATCGCGTCTTGGACGTTGGTGCAGAAACCATTAATAAACTGAGATCGCACCATTTGAGACATAGGCAGTTTAAATCCTTCATGTCAGAGCTAGTTTGACTACGACGATGTGCCGTATTTTTGTGAAGTACTCTGGTAGAGTCGAGGCGTTGTTTTAGAATGTTTTTGTCAACTGGCATAAAGACATAGGTTATTAATGGACATGAATGGAACGGCAGTAACGGAGTTTGACGACCTGCGTGGATATTATATCTTGCATTTCCAACTGACCTTACAAAGCACGTTAATGTCTTGAGTACAAATCTGCAGGGTAGATTAAACTAATTAGAAGTTTTTGGTACCGATTTGGTTCTAAAAGAAAATCGTTGTTGCGAATAAAGCAAATTTCAGATGTGTAATCTGCGCCCTCCTCGAACGTTGCACTACTTATAAATAAAACAGATCTTGAAAATGAGACAGTGAGCGAACAATTTTATGAAATTGTTGCTGTGCTAAACGTTTTGTTAGAAAACTTTGTTAGTAGACTTAGTGACTTAAATCGATCTGAACTTTGTTTCAGTATTTTTGTAAACCCTTAAGAGTGGACGGCGGAAGTGCGTTTGCTGAAATTCAGTTAGAGTTCACTCTCAGTATAGCGGTGTGCTCCTGGATAGGTTTCGCACAGTGGAAAATATTGATACGGTTTAGAAGAACTTCCCTCAAGAATTTCTTTCGAATGCTGCTCGAGTCTGCAGTATGTCTTTGACCACATATTTGTGTGAAACTGTTTTCTCAACAATAAGATTAACTAAATAGAAGCTTTGGAAAAGTCTCACTGACGTCCATCTGACTGGGGAAATGCGTTTGAGGAAAAGTAATCTCACTTCAAACATCGAGATTTTAGTAAAGAAACATTTAAAACCAGTTGTAGTTTGATGAAAACAGATGTATCTTTCTATTTTACAAGTTCTTAGCCAGCTCCGAACTTATCACTTCTAAGCAGCATTTGCATGTATTAAGTTAATAGATGTTTAATACAAAAAAGCGTGCGCCCTTTGCTTGTTATTTTATGAGCTCCCCTCCCCAGCCCGCCCCCCCCCCCTACCCCCCGCCCACCGTTTCTCCAGTGCGTAGAATGACAGAACCTGGGACGTATCGTACTGCTTGTACCTGCTGCCAATCTACGCAATATCTACATCTCCATGCCTACTCTGCAAATTACATTTAAATTCCTGGAAGATGGTTAATGAAACCACCTTCGTCGGCCGCGGTGGCGGGGCGGTTCTAGGCACTTCAGTCCGGACCCACGCGACTGCTACATTCGCAGGTTCGAATCCTGACTCGAGTATGGATGTGTGTGGTGTCCTTAGGTTAGTTAGGTTTAAGTAGTTCTAAGTTCTATGGGACTGATGACCACAGATGTTAAGTCCCATAGCGCTCAGAGCCATTTGAACCATTTTTGAACCACCTTCACAATAATTCTTCGTTAGACTACTCTCGAAGAGCGCACGGAAAAACAAATACCTGTATATTTCCGTGTTAGCTCTGATTTCTCTTGGATTATTATTATTATTATTATTATGATCGTTCGTCCCCATGTAGGTCGGCGTCAATAGAATATTTTCGCATTCGGAGGAGAAAGCTAGTGGTTGAAATTTCGTGAGAAGACGCAACCGCAACGAGAAACACCTTTGTTTTAATTATGGCCATCTCAAATCCTGTATAACGTACGTGACACTCTCCCCTGTTTTTCGATAATACAAAACGTGCTACCCTACTTTGAATTTCCTCGATGTACTCCGTTAATCGCATCTGTACGTCACTACTCCAAAAGAGGACGGACATAGTGCAGGCAGTGTTCAAAATGGTGCAAAGGGCTCTGAGCACTATGGAATTCAACATCTGAGGTCATCAGTCCCCTAGAACTTAGAACTACTTAAACCTAACTAACCTAAAGACGTCACACATCCATGCCCGAGGCAGGATTCGAGCCTGCTACCGTAGCGGTCGCGCAGTCCCAGGCTGAAGGACCTAGAACCGCTCGGCCACAACGGCCGGCAGCAGGCAGTGTCATTAATCTTCTAAGTGTTCTGGTAATAAAACTCTGTCCTTGGTTCGCCTTCTCCACAATGTTTTCTATGCGTACTTTCCAATTTAAGTTGTTCGTAACTGTAATTCCTAGGTATTTACTTGAATTCATGGCATTTAGATTTGATTGATTTACCGTGTAACTGAAGTTTAACAGATTCCTTTTAGCACTCATGTGGGTGACCTCTCCTTTTCGTTGTTTACCGTTAATCGCCAATTTTTGCCCCAAACATACATCTTATTTAAATCGTTTTGCAATTGTTTGTTCTTCTGACCACTTCACTAGACGATAAACAACAGCGTCATCTGAAAACAACCTGACACGCCTGCTCAGATTGTCTCCTAAATTTTTTATATAGATAAGAATCAACAGAGGGTTTATGACACTTCCTTGGGGAACTCCGGAAATCAGTTCTGTTGTACTCGATGACTTCCCATGGACTGGTGCCGGCCGAAGTGGCCGTGCGGTTAAAGGCGCTGCAGTCTGGAACCGCAACACCGCTACGGTCGCAGGTTCGAATCCTGCCTCGGGCATGGATGTTTGTGATGTCCTTAGGTTAGTAAGGTTTAACTAGTTCTAAGTTCTAGGGGACTAATGACCTCAGCCGTTGAGTCCCATAGTGCTCAGAGCCATTTGAACCATTTTTGAACCATGGACTGGTACGAACTGCGACCTCTATGATAGGAAATCACAAATCCAGTCGAATAACTGAGACGATATTGTCACGTAGAAGAAGGTATAATTAGATGAATGACAAACATTCAGCACTTGCACGTACAAGAGCGCGGAGCGAACCGCCACCGGCCAGAACTCATATAGCATACACTCCTGGAAATTGAAATAAGAACACCGTGAATTCATTGTCCCAGGAAGGGGAAACTTTATTGACACATTCCTGGGGTCAGATACATCACATGATCACACTGACAGAACCACAGGCACATAGACACAGGCAACAGAGCATGCACAATGTCGGCACTAGTACAGTGTATATCCACCTTTCGCAGCAATGCGGGCTGCTATTCTGCCATGGAGACGATCGTAGAGATGCTGGATGTAGTCCTGTGGAACGGCTTGCCATGCCATTTCCACCTGGCGCCTCAGTTGGACCAGCGTTCGTGCTGGACGTGCAGACCGCGTGAGACGACGCTACATCCAGTCCCAAACATGCTCAATGGGGGACAGATCCGGAGATCTTGCTGGCCAGGGTAGTTGACTTACACCTTCTAGAGCACGTTGGGTGGCACGGGATACAAGCGGACGTTCATTGTCCTGTTGGAACAGCAAGTTCCCTTGCCGGTCTAGGAATGGTAGAACGATGGGTTCGATGACGGTTTGGATGTACCGTGCACTATTCAGTGTCCCCTCGACGATCACCAGTGGTGTACGGCCAGTGTAGGAGATCGCTCCCCACACCATGATGCCGGGTGTTGGCCCTGTGTGCCTCGGTCGTATGCAGTCCTGATTGTGGCGCTCACCTGCACGGCGCCAAACACGCATACGACCATCATTGGCACCAAGGCAGAAGCGACTCTCATCGCTGAAGACGACACGTCTCCATTCGTCCCTCCATTCACGCCTGTCGCGACACCACTGGAGGCGGGCTGCACGATGTTGGGGCGTGAGCGGAAGACGGCCTAACGGTGTGCGGGACCGTAGCCCAGCTTCATGGAGACGGTTGCGAATGGTCCTCGCCGATACCCCAGGAGCAACAGTGTCCCTAATTTGCTGGGAAGTGGCGGCGCGGTCCCCTACGGCACTGCGTAGGATCCTACGGTCTTGGCGTGCATCCGTGCGTCGCTGCGGTCCGGTCCCAGGTCGACGGGCACGTGCACCTTCCGCCGACCACTGGCGACAACATCGATGTACTGTGGAGACCTCACGCCCCACGTGTTGAGCAATTCGGCGGTACGTCCACCCGGCCTCCCGCATGCCCACTATACGCCCTCGCTCAAAGTCCGTCAACTGCACATACGGTTCACGTCCACGCTGTCGCGGCATGCTACCAGTGTTAAAGACTGCGATGGAGCTCCGTATGTCACGGCAAACTGGCTGACACTGACGGCGGCGGTGCACAAATGCTGCGCAGCTAGCGCCATTCGACGGCCAACACCGCGGTTCCTGGTGTGTCCGCTGTGCCGTGCGTGTGATCATTGCTTGTACAGCCCTCTCGCAGTGTCCGGAGCAAGTATGGTGGGTCTGACACACCGGTGTCAATGTGTTCTTTTTTCCATTTCCAGGAGTATATATATATATATATATATATATATATATATATATATATATATATATATATATATATATATATATGTGTGCATCTAGAGAACATTGCAGTACAATGATTCTTGACATTTGTGGGTACTTCTGGAATGTACTAGAACCGAATACAGAAATTAAAATCGTACAGTCCAAATGAGTTCTGAACTCACGACCCTCCATGCAGCGGTTTAGTATCATAATCACCACACCACGGTGCTACTCAGCTTCTGCTGCAACATTGTTCCCTCCTTAAGAGAATAACGTCTCGGTGTTACGTCGTCTTAGTCAGGGAACGAGTCATCGGTCCTGCATACTCCGACTCCCGATGACTGATGTTCGCCCTGGCGATGATCTTCTTAGAACTTCCCTTGCCGCTACTTTCTTCGTTGCCTTTCCGTTTGTTGCCTGTCCCTGGAGCTTCGAATTTACCCTGGGTTGCAGGATCCTTAAAGGACAACATTCGAAGGACGTGGACCGTATATATGATCTTTCGTCATCTTGTGTCGGGGTCGAAATCTTCAACTTCATAACTAACATCAGACAACTGTCTTACAACCTTATAAGATCGAAATTAGCTCCTGAGGAGCTTCTCAGAGAGACCATCCTTCTGTACAGGAGTGAAGAGACGAGGTCACCAGGCTGGTAGAAAACAGGGCGGTGGATCGCGTCATACCTTCAGCGATCGCTTTCTTGAGCCTGCAGAGTGCGGAGTCGAGCTAATTGCCGAGGTTGCTCAGCTCTCTTTAACACCTGACCATTGTACTCGTCGTCCACGTCATCAGGATGTAACGGAAACACAGTGTTCATCGTCGTAGTCGCCTCACACCTATGCAGCAGGAGAAATGGCGTAAATCATGTGGCATTTTGTTTGGCGGCGTTGCTGGCAAACGTCACGGAAGTAAGCACCTCATCCCAGTTGCTCTGATCAACATTGACGAACATTGACGAACATTGATAACATGTCGGCCAAGGTCTTATTAAGGCGTTCAGTAAGCCCGTTAGTTTGCGGATGGTAGGCAGTCGTCATGTGATGAGTAATGTTGCACCGATGGTTTATCTCTGTCACAAGATTCCATTGACAAACTTTCCCTCGATCCGTGGTTCAAATGGCTCTGAGCACTATGGGACTTAACAGCTGTGGTCATCAGTCCCCTAGAACTTAGAACGACTTAAACCTAACCAACCTAAGGACATCACACACATCCATGCCCGAGGCAGGATTCGAACCTGCGACCGCAGCAGTCGCGCGGTTTCGGACTGAGCGCCTAGAACCGCTAGAGCACCGCGGCCGGCCCTTGATCCGTAATTAACGACTTTGGGTCACCGTGTTTTAATACAATGTCTCCCACGATGAATTTGGCTACCTCGAATGCTTCGGCTGTTTTCACGGCTTCTGTAATGGCATAGCGTGTCAGATAATTAGTGCAAATAATAATCCATCTATTGCCACTAGCAGACGTTGGAAATCGTCCGAGGAGGTCAATCCCAACACGCTGGAAAGGCGTTGCCGTTGGTGGAATTGGTATGAGTCGGCCAGGTGGTTTCTGAGGAACTGCCTTTCTCCTCTGGCACTCTCTACAGTACGATACATAGTGACGGTCACTCCTAAATAAACCTGGCCACAAAAATCTCTTGCGGATTCTATCATAGGTCTTAATAAATCCTAAATGTCCTGCCTCAGGTGTGTTATGGAATTTCTGTAGCACATCTAAGCGCGTGTGTTTAGGAATCACTGGTAGCCACCTTTTTCCATTACCTACCTTAAACTGTCCTTTCATATCCTCTGACCGATTTAAGGCAAGCATAATTTGAAATATCTTGGCGTCCTTCTTCTGCTCAGCAGAGAGGTCCTGGAGTGCCGCGAGACAGTCACTATCTTCATCAAAGTCTTGATGGTCTTGCACAGGGTTTCTTGAGAGACAGTCGGCATCTTGGTACTTTCTTCCACTCTTGTACACTATGGTAATGACATACTTTGAAGACGTAGTGCTCACCTGGCGAGCCGTCCTGTTGCATCCTTAATACCTGTCACCCAAAAAGGTCTGTAACAACTATGAATGGCCTTCCATAGAGATACTGTCGAAATTTGCACATGATCCAGATCACAGCAAGGCATTCTCTTTCTGCAGTTGAGCAGTTTCTCTCGGGTCTTGTAAGTGTCCTGGAAGCATTGGCTAAAACTTTCTCTTTTCCATCCAAAATTTGCACCAGAAGAGCAACGATCCCGTACGCACTGGCATCTGTTTATAGTTCTGTAGGTGCTCTCTCATCATACAGACCAAATACAGGGTCAGTCGCCAGAGCTTTTCGCAGCACATCGAAAGAATATTGTTGAGCACCACTCCACATAAATTAGCATCAGCTTTTAACAACTCTTGGAGTGGCCTGGCTTTGATATAATAGTATTTGATAAAACGACGGTAATAAGAACATAATCCGAGGAAGCTTCTCACATCTCTAATACTTTTAGGAATAGGGAATTCCGGTATAGATCTCAGCTTTTCTAGGTCTGGCCGCACATCTTCGTTTGACACAAGGTGTCCAAGTATTTTGATTTATTTTGCTACAAAGAGACACTTTCTTGGATTAAGTTTCAGTCCGCCTATTTGGAGACACTTAAGAACGGCCTTCAGTCTTTTTGTGTGTTCATCAAATGTCTCTCTAACAAACACACGTCGTCCACTTCAGGTGCCTAAGAAGACTATCCATTATTCGTTCAAAAGTTGCTGGTGTATTACAGAAACCAAACGGCATTACCTTAAACTCTTACAGGCCCTCAGGAGGGATGAATGCAGTTTTCTCACGATCAGCCTAATCTACTTCGATTTGCCGGTATCCCGAGTACATGTCCATTGTTGAGAAAAACTTAGCGCCTTTCAGACGATCTAGTGTATCGTCAATTCGTGGAAGGGGTAAACGTCCTTTTTAGTTATCTTATTAAGCTTCCTGTAATCAACACAAAAGCGCCAACTGCCACCCTTCGTCCTGACGAGAACCACTGGTGACGACCATAGGCTCTGTGAAGGCTGAATGATGCAATTCTTCATCATTTTCTCTACCTCGTCGCGAATTATTCGACGTTCCGTTGCTGAAACACGGTATGCTCTCTCGCTTATTGGTTGATGGTCTCCAGAGCTAATCCGGTGCTTCACCGTCGATTTGTCTAATTTGCTCTTCACCTGTGGACTGAAGCATTCAGAGAGCTCTTGAAGAATGACAAATAGCTTCTTCTGTTGTTCCTTAGCGAGATCTGGTGATAGTCGAGCTACAAGATCTTGTCTCGTTGTGGTAGTGTCAATTTCACTCACAGACTCGGCATGGGAGGTATCTATCTATTACGCTCAGCTGTTCGGCAGTTAACGGCTCAGCGTTTGCTACGCACATCCGTCTTGGGAGGATCTGCAGTTCTCGGCGACAGTTAACTATCCACAGTTCACCGAATCCGTTCTTAAACGAGACGACAGAGGTTGGGCTGACAAAGTTATTCTTCAGTGGTATGCTTTTATTACATTCCACTACAAGATCCATGGGTTGATGCATTGCATGACACATGACAGTTACCTTTCTAGCGCTGACTGCAGGAATGATCACTTCATCCACCACACACAGTCTCCACACACTTGGATGCGCATCTTCCTGTCCACAGTATCTCATCTCGTCTCGCATAATGACCGAACGACCACAATCTATAATTGCCTGACGAGCTTTCAAAAAGTCCCATCCGAGAATGGAAATGAGCGTTTGGCGTCATTGGCCGGGGCAGGTCGGGCCCCCTTGGTGCAGATCTTGTTACATTCGACGCCACACTGGGCGACCTGCGCGCCGGATGGGGAAGAAATGATGATGAAGACGACACAATGCCCAATCCATGAGTGGAGAAAATCCCCGACCCAGCCGGGATTCGAACCCGGGCCCCTTAGGACGGCAGTCCGTCAAGCTGACCATTTTTTTTTCGATGCATGAGAACGTGGATAATGATTTTGCATCGGGTTCGCATGGCACACCCCAACTTTGAGGAGGGTCAAGGAAGACGCTGCAGAGATAACTGGCAAATGTTTGTCGGTAAGATGGTTTTCGGGTGAGGGTGCTACGCGCGGTCACAACTTTGTACCAGAAGTCAAAGACTGTATGAGGACCACTCTGAAAGAGGTATTCTAAAGCCTGTCCTCGAAACCAGACGAGTGTATGGTGCTTAGCAAGAGGGTAGTGAAGTGTCTGGGGCAACAACAAGAAATCTGGGGTTACCGTCGTTAGCGGAGCACGGAGGTAAAAGCCCACGATTCGTTGGATGTGGAGCCATACGTTTCGTTTGAGGGGGTACGTAAGAAGGTCCTTGTCGATGTCTTCGAGCTGACATTCAGGGCAGAGAGGGGAGGTGGTAATTCCTATGCGATAAGTCGACTATTAGTCTGGAATTTGCCACAGACTAAAACATACCAGAGTGCAGACACAGACGACGGTAAAAATGGTGCATGCACACACTTCCCAACAGTTCGCCAGTTAATGTCAGGGTGCTGTAGCACCATGGGGTCGCAAGGGTTGGTCAGTATAAACAAACGATAATAATCTTTTGTACGGGGAGGACGGGTGACTGGAAGATCGGCCCGAACATAGCTGAGTTCTATGAAACACTTGGCGACGTGGTACAATAATAGAGAAATAGATGCCACATTGATCGGTGGATGCAGAGAAGCTGGTCGTAGGGTATCTAAGAGACTGGTGTTGAAGACGGGGCCGGCCCCCGCCTGTGCCCCAACATAGTACGGACAAAGAGTGCAGAAGATCGTGCCCACACGTTGACGAGTCCGAGGCCACCTTTTGCAGGAGGCAGTGTTAGAGTGTTGTAGCGGACTTTGGAAAGTGCCCCTGTTGACTCGAAATATCCAAAGGCTGATTGGATGCGGCCGCCAAGGAGTAACAGCATTGGGAGGATCTGGGTGACGTGTACCAGTTTAGGTTCAAAAATGGCTCTGAGCGCTATGGGACTTAACTACTGAGGTCATCAGTCCCCTAGAACTTAGAACTACTTAAACCTAACTAACCTAAGGACATCACACACATCCATGCCCGAGGCAGGATTCGAACCTGTGACCGTAGCGGTCGCATGGTTCCAGACTGTAGCGCCTATAACCGCTCGGCCACTCCGGCCGGCACCAGTTTAGGGGCGACATACATGTTGACATAGGACACACGTTGGAGTTGATTTAAGTTACGGTACACTTCACGGCGGACATGGTGCCGAATCGACTGCAAAAGCCGCCGGTAAGAGAGGGCCACTGTGCGGTGTGTGGAGCTCGTAAATTCGATACCTAAGTAACAAAGGGTGATACTGACTGGGAGTGGGGTCGGCACCAAAACTGGGAGGCCGCGCCCAGTGTGCATCATAGTCGATTTACGGACGTTAAGAATGCTACCGGAAAGACGTCCATATTGGTAGATCCATTGGATGGCGTCATTGAGTTCCGTGGAGGAGTAGGTGAGAAAGAGGAAGTCGTCCGCATAAGCCCTACAGTGAAAGTTGTAGTCACGTAAAGTGAGACCCTGCAGTGTAGAGGTAAGACCAGTGATGAGGGGCTCAAGTGCAATGGCATATAGTAAAGTAGACAGAGCGGCGTATAGGAATCGGTCCTCCAAGCCTCCCATTGACTTGTACCATCGAGACCGCGGGAAATAGCAACCGGCGAATGGCATCGACAAAGAGTAATGGGAACCCCATACGTGTCGCCACCAAGAGGAGGAATGGGTGTCGAACGCGATCAAAGTCACTCGTGAAATCGATAGATACCATTGCTGCACGAAGGCGACAAACTGCCGCCAGCGCGATGAGGTCTCCATTTGTATGGTGGCCCCAAAACTACGTACAGTCTGCACTGATGAAAGGACCATAGGTAAGACGGTGCGTATGCACGCTGCTAAGAGGTGTGCATAGATTTTATAGTCTGCATTCATTAATGTAAGGGGGTGATATGCAGAGACATGAGACCCTCCCTTCGGCTTAGGCACAGATAGAAGAATGCCAGTAAAGAATTCAGGTGGAATTGGGAAAGACGGAGTAAAGAGTTCCTGAATCATTTCCGTTCAGCGAGGAAGCATTAACGTGGTAAACGCCCGGTAAAACTCCACGGGGAGACCATCTGGTCCTGGTGATTTCTTCTTGGCCCCCTGGTTGATCGCATCTACCACTTCTTCTGCGGTGATTACAGACATCATGGACGTGGACGCCTCTACGGTGAAGGTCCGATCAGGGGAAGGACGGAGATCATCAGGAATTGGCGTTGCCATCGGTTCGTCTTCATAAAATTGGCGATAATGTTTAGCAAAGGCAGACGCCACTGCCGCCTGTGTTGTGTGGTGAATACCGTCGGAGGTCGTGATGTTGGGGACGAAAAGTCGACGTCGACGAGGATGGTCAGATGCGGCATGGATTGTGGATGGTGTTTCGTCGTGGAGGAGGTTCTGTCGTCGATAACGCATCACGACATCATACAGTCGTGCACGTTGGAGAGAGAGGAGACGAGCTTTAGTACGCTGCCGTTCCCTCATGGGTTTCAGGTGACGGATGGAGCGCATCGATCTCACGGAGGAGGCCATAGTGAAAATTTGTGGTGTCTCGAAGCCATGCTGCTGCTTCCTCGCCACATTGCATGAAGACCTTTCTGATCGCATGAGCCACCAATGGAACGTGGATGTGTACTGCGGGAGGTGTCTTTCGCAAGACGCCCATGTAGTGGCAATACATTGTCGGCAGTGTGGATCATTAAGGAGGGAGGTATTAAGCTTCCAGTAACCTCTGCTGCGCCATACTGACTGAGGTGGCAAATCCAGGGAGCAAAAGACGGCGCAATGGTCCGAAAATGCAAGGGGTCATCGTTGTGTTTGGGAGACTTCGTTGCCAAGGTGGGCAGAGACATAAAACCGGTCCAGTCTGCTCGCAGAATGTGCTGTATAATGGGTAAAACCGGGGGTATTGCCATGAATTTTCTCCCAAACGTCCACTAGATGAAAATCTTCGATTAAGGTGAGCAGCGCCGGGCATGGCGAATAACCAGACATTTGGTCCTGCGGATGGAGGACGCAGTCGAAATCGCCTCCAATGATAAGGCGATCACAGCGCCCAGTAAACAGGGGCGCCACGTCAGGTCAGAAAAGAGTGGACCGCTGCCAACGGTTCGTGGAGCCAGACGGAGCGTAGATATTGATGCGGCGCGTGTCAAAGATGGTAACAGCCACATCTACATCTACATCTACATGATTATTCTACTCTTCACAATAAAGTGCCTAGCAGAGGGTTCAATGAACCACGTACAAGTTATCTCTCTACCGTTCCACTCTTGAACGGCAAGCGGCAAAAACGAGCACTTAAATTTTTCTGTGCGAGCCCTGATTTCTCTAACTTTTTACTGATGATCATTTCTCCCTATGTAGGTGATTGCTAACAAAATGTTTTCACAATCGAAGGAGAAAACTGGTGATGGAAATTTCATGAGAAGATCCCGTCGCAACGAAAAACGCCTTTGTTTTAATGATTGCCACTCCAATTCGCGTATCATGTCTGTGACACTATCTTCCATATTTCGTGATAATACACAACGGGTTGCCTTTCTTTGTACTCTTTCGGTGTCATCCGTCAGTCCCACTTGATGCGGATCCCACACCGCACAGCAGTACTCCAGAATAGGGCGGATAAGCGTGGTGTAAGCAGTCTCTTTAGTAAACCTGTTGCACCTCCTAAGTATTCTGCCATTCAATCGCAGTCTTTGATCTGCTCCGGCCACAATATTATCTATGGGATCGTTCCAATTTAGGTTATTTGTAATTGTAATCCCTAAGTATCTAGCTTAATTTACAGCCTTCAGATTTGTGTGACCTATCGCGTAATCGAAATTCAGCTGATTTCTTTTAGTACTCATGTGAATAACTTCACACTCTTCCTTATTCAGGGCCAACTGCCACTTTTCTCACCATACAGATACCTTAGCAAAATCATTTTGCAAGTCGTTTTGATCATCTGATGACTTTACAGGACGGTAAATCACAGCACCATCTGCAAAACGTCTAAGACGGCTACTCAGATTGTCTCCTATGTCGTTTATATATATATCAGGAACAATAGAGGGCCTATAACACTGCCTTGGGGAACGTTGGATATTACTTCTGTTTTACTCGATGACTTTCCGTCTATTACTACGAACTGTGATCTTTCTGACAAGAAATCACCAATCCAGTCGCACAACTGAGGCCATACTCCGTAGGCTGGCAGTTTCTTTAGAAGACACTTGTGAGGAACGGTGTCGAAAGCCTCGTGGAAATCTAAAAATATGGACTCAATTTGACACCTCCCGTCGATAGCACTCATTACTTCACGAGTATAAGAAGCTAGTTGTGTTTCGCAAGAACGATATTTTCAGAATTTGTGCTGACTATGTGTCAATAAATCGTTTTCTTCGAGGTACTTCATAATGTTCGAATGCAGTATATATTCCAAAATCCTACTGCAAATCGACGTTAGTGATATAGGTCTGTAATTCAGCGGATTACTCCTACTTCCCTTTTTGGGTGTTGGTGTGACTTGAGAAATTTTCCAGTCTTTAGGTACGGATCTTTCTGTGAGCGAGTGGTTGTGTATAGTTGCTAAATACGGAGCTATTTTATCAGCATATTCTGAGAGGAACCTGACTGGTATGCAATCTGGACCGCCTTGCCTTTATTAAGTGATTTAAGCTGCTTCGTTACTCCGAGGATATCTACTTCTATGTTTCTCATCTTGGCAGTTGTTCTTGATTGGAATTCGGGAATATTTACTTCGTCTTCTTTGGTGAAGGAGTTTCGGAAAACCGTGTTTAATAACTCTGCTGTAATGGCACTGTCATCAGGGACTTCACCGTTGTTATCGCGCAGTGAAGGTATTGATTGCGTCTTGCCACTGGTGTGCTTTATGTATGACCAGAATCTCTTTGGGTTTTCTGCCAGATTTAGAGACAGAATTTCGTTGTGGAAATTGTTAAAAGCATCTAGCATTGAAGTACGAGCCACATTTCGAACTTTTGTAAAACTTTGCCAATTTTGGGGATTTTGCGTTCTTTTAAATTTGGTATGCTTTTTTCGTTGCTTTTGCAACAGCGATCTGACACGTTTGGTGTACCATGGGGGATCAGTACCATCACTCATTAATTTATGTGGTATGTATCTCTCAACTGCCGTCGATACTATCTGTCTGAAATCATTTTACATCTTTTCTAGGCTTACGTGATCAGGTCGGAAGAAGTGGAGACAGTCTTTTAAAAAGGCGTTAAGAGCATTTTCATCAACTTTTTAAGTAGATGTACTTTGCGTTTCTTTTTGATGGTTGTGGGTGATACGGTATTCAGTCTAGCAGCAACTGCCTTGTGGTCGCGAATCCTTGAATTCGTCATGATACCCCCTATTTGTCCAGGATTATTTGTTGCTAAGACGTCAAGTATGCTTTCTCAACCATTTACGCTTCGAGTGGGCTCATGAATTAATTATTCAAAATAATTTTCTGAGAAAGCATTCAGTACTATTTCGGATGACGTTTTATGCCTGCCGCCGTCATTAAACGTATAATTTTTCCAACATATCGAGGGTAGATTGAAGTCGCTACCGACTATAATTGTATGAAATTTGAAATGAGACTCAGGTTTTCTTTGAACTATTCAGCAACAATATCTTCTGAGGCAGGGTGTCGGTGAAACGATCCAATTAATAGTTTAGTCCTATTGTCAAGTATAACTCATACTACTTCGCAGGAACTATCTAATTCAATTTCGCTACAACGTAAACTACTTCTGACAGCAATAAATACTCCACCACACACTGTATTTAATCTGTCCTTTCTGAACACTGTTAGATAGTTTGAAAAAATTTCGGCTGGACTTATAACCGGGTTTAGCCAGCTCTCTGTACCTACAACTATTTGAGCTTCAGTCCTTTCTATGAGGGCTTGGAGTTCTGGTTCTTTCCCAACACAGCTACGACAATTTACAACTACAATACCAACTGTTTCTACAACTACCTTACTGTGTTTTACCTGCCCTTTTTTTGGCCGGACGTCCCTTCCGTGTTTCCCTGAGCCCCTCTAACCTAAAAAACCTACCAGTCCCTTCCACACAGCCCCCGCTACCTGTGTAGCCACCTTCTGTGTGTAGTGGACTCCTGACCTATTAAGCGTAACCCGGAAACCCACCACCCGATGGCGCAAGTCAAGGAATCTGCAGCCTATACGGTCACAGAACCGCCTGATGCTCTGATTCAGACCCTCCACTCGGCTCTGCACCAAAGGACCACAGTTGGTTCTATCGACGATGCTGCATATGGTGAGCTCCACCTTTATCTCGGAAGCATGACTGGCAGTCTTTACCATTTCCGCTAACCGCCCGAAACCAGACAGAATCTGCTCTGATCCAAAGCGACACACGTCATTGGTACCGACATGAGCCACCACCTGCAGCTGGCTGCTCCCTGTACTCTTTATGGCATGCGGAAGCACCCTTTCGACATCCGCAATGACTCCTCCCGGAATGCACACGGAGTGCACACTGGCTTCCTTCCCCTCCTTGGCAGCCATGCCCCTTCCAGAGGGAAGGATTGTCGTGTCCGTGAGTGGGATTTCTTTGCGTATGTAGAAAGCCACTCCACGCCCTGATTGATCACATGTGGACGTGTATGAGTCGTAGCCGTAGACCGGTGGTAGTGTGGCAACGCGTACTTCGTGAAGAACGGCGACGTGCACGTCAGAGGCCCGAAGCTTGTCACATAAGAGCTGCAGCTTGGGTGCAGTGCCGATCATGTTGATGTTCAGTCTGGCGAACCGGTACGTTTTCTTCAGTGGTGGTGGACGCCCATCTACCATCACTAAGGGAAGTAGGAGGGGGCACCGACAGCAAGTCCCGTCCCATCCACTGCAGTTCCTCGCTTTTGATGTTACAGGCAGCCTCGTCTGGCGGAGTCAACTTATCTGGAGGAGGGGGCGTACCTTCCTCAACGTTGTTGGCCCGTGCTCCTGTGCTGTGGATCTGTCCAATGCCCATGAGAACTGCATCGTGGTGAGAGAGATCTGGAGCTGTCGGCGGGGAGACAGGCGTCTCAACCTGCGCTCCGATCGTTTCACTGTGCGTGGCGATCTCCATGGTGGTCTCGTCCTGCGAAACGTCAAACGTCTTGTTCATCGTGAAAGCTGTCCGCCGACCTCTGAGTGGAAATGTTGGCTGGTTGGGTGTCGTCTTCGTCGTCTTGGGTGGCGACGCTTTGAGAGCCCGTGGGTGAACGGCGGCTGCGTTTGCGCCTACGTGGCGAGCGTTGTTTGCGCACGTGTTCCTCAGTGTCGGCCAACGGCAAGGAGAAGCGTCGACCTGATTCGAGGGCGTCGGTGGGTACAATGAAATTGTCAAATACGTGTTGTGAAGAGGTACTGGTCTCCTCAGCGTCCGGTGCGGGAGCCTGTTCGGCGGCAAGGTTGTCAGGTGGGACGTCGGCATCATCCGTAGGTGACTGGGATGGTGGGACGTGCCGATCGGAGGGACCGGGCGACGGACTGGACGAAACTGTAGACGTGGCAAGAGCCGCTGCGTAAGTGACCGGTAGGGCGGTCATCATGGGTGCGACGGACGCTTCCAACAACGGGAGCTGTGTGACACGTCGTTGAGTGCATTCAGACCGTAGATGACCTTCTTTCCCGCAATCGGAACAGGTTCGAGGCTGGCTGTCGTACGTTATAATGGCATGGCAGCATCCGATACACAGACAGGAAGGCACATGTTTCTGCATATCGATGCTGACCTGTCTTACACGGTTTAAAACGGGGTAGGTTTGAAATTGTATTCATCGTTCGGCAACATGTTCCAGAACGTTGCCATAGGGACGGAGCGCCGCGATGACGACGTTTGTAGGTAGTTGGAACGGTAGTTCGAAGATCCTTGTCGTTCGTGTGCCGGGACCTGCGTGATTGACGGTAACGGGTCCGACGTTGCCTTCGGAATGACAGAAGCGCAGTCCACGTTTTGCCTCTTGAAGCACCTTGTCGCACGCCGCATAATTGATCATTTTGACGTAGACGGTACTGCTAACTATGGACAAGTGGATACCAATTAGATCCGTTGGTGGTATTTTAACTTCATCGCAAGTAAATCGTTCTACCTCCAGGGCCTTGGGTCGGGCGAAGTCGGAACAAAAGTTGAAACGTAATGTCTTCTCCCAATAGTTGTGCGCCATGGTGGTCTAGAAGGAAAACGGCACTTACAGCGGCCGAAGGAAACACCCGGTGGCACCTTGCCCGCAGCGCTCTGGCGCGTGACCGCCTCACAGCACTGCCGGCGGCAGACTGTCCATTATGCTACCGGGGCGGACATCCGAGAATGACGTCATGACTACACTCTTGGAAGACAGTGAATTCTAAGGGCTGTGTATGGCCACTTACAGCCACACGAATGACACATCTTCCTGTAGGCTTTAAATATTTCCCATTAGCCACCTTCTGCAGAGATGTTTTGCTGTCGGTTATCTCCAATTGGCGACGGTACTTCTCCGAAATGACTGAATATGATGCTCCAGAGTCCACAAGAGCTTGGACTGGTCGGCCATCCATGAGGATATCGACGTAGTTTACTATCATTTATGTAGTGATCGACGGCGGAGGATTTTCCTTGTAGGTGACCTCACCCCCAAGGAAGGTCGCACCCTTTAGTTTTCCAGGCTGCGGCGGCTAGCTGATCGGCTGGAGCTTCTAAACGGCGATGGAGACCTTGATCGGAGTGTTGGGGAGCGTCCTCTCGACCGGCTAGCTTGCGGCGATGGTGACCTGCGTCTTCCTGCACCCACATCTTCTTACTCACCGTCGTCGTTCCGGAGTTGGCGTCGGCTAAGATCGGTCTGCTGTCTTCTGGCGCGGGCGTCATCAAATATCCGTCGCCTTTCTCGACAATAGCGCACCACAGCACCACATGTCCCGGTCGTCCGCAGTGGAAACATACTGGTTAGTTATCCTGGGTCCTCCAGACATCAGTCTTCCTTCGTGTCCAAACAGGTTCCTCATGGGGCATTGTAGGAACGTAAATTCGCCTGGGTCTCGACTTTTTTACCGTTTTAAAGGGAAATGAAGGACGAGACACTGGGTTCAATGTCTGTTCCACTTCCTCCCTTATGACCTCTTGAAGCGTCTCGGTTTTTGCTCGCTATGTAATCCAAGTGCCTTCTGAACTTCCTCTGTCACTATCTGACGAAGAACACTTGTGAAATCAGTTTCTTCCTCCATCACAGACATCTATACGACGTTTGGAAGCCGTTAAAACTTCTTGCGTGTAATTCTTTTTTGATGCATTGTTTCGATATACTGGCACCATTTTATGAAGTCGTCTGCTGTCGAAAACTCCTTCAGGAGTAGGGCTTGATACATGTCTTCAGCAGCACCCTTCATGAGATGTGCTACCGTATCTTCCTCCTTCATTCTAGGATCCACTATTTTACACAGCTTAGAGACGTCTTGAATGTAGGACGCTGTCGTTTCTCCTGGACGCTGTGTCCTGCACTTTAAATTATCCTCAGCCTTGTACTTCTGTCGTTGTGTGTCGCCGAAATACTTGCTCAGTTCCGTCTGGAATACTTCCCAGCTTGTGAACTTCTCCTCGTTGTTCTCATACCATTGCTTGCCAGTACCCTCCACGTAGAAAAATACGTTAGTCAAACACACGGTGTCATCCCATTTGTTAAATTTGGCTATACGCTCATATACCTTCAGCCACTTGTTTGGATCTTGGCCATCATTACCAGAGAATACGAAAGGATGTCTCATGTGGTGGCACACAGTTGCTGTCATCGTAAGGCCCTCTACTTCTTCTGTCTCCGATATATTGCAGTCTGCTGAATATGAATCGAACTCTTGTTTCTCGCCACGTAAACGGCGACTCTGCCATGGGCTGATGGGAGCCACTGTGTCGTCGATAATGTGCGCTATCACAAGTTCCAATACCCAGCCTCTCCACCAGAATAATGTCACGTAGAAAACGGTATAATTAGATAAATGACGAACACTAACTTCACTTAACGAAGGTTTATTCAGTAGCTGCAC
Organism: Schistocerca piceifrons; assembly: GCF_021461385.2. NCBI lineage: Eukaryota > Metazoa > Arthropoda > Insecta > Orthoptera > Acrididae > Schistocerca > Schistocerca piceifrons. The sequence continues at coordinate 334,106,137 of NC_060149.1, forward strand.
TTACAGGGGTGCGGAGCTAACTGCCTCCTGCCAGACACATACAGTATATATACAACTACAGAACATTCCAGTACAATGATTCTTGACTTTCGTGGATACTTCTAGAATGTACTCTAACCGCATATAGAAATTAAAGTCGTACAGTGCAGGTGAGGTTTGAACTCAAGACCCTCCATGAAGCAGTTTAGTATCATAACCACTACATCACGGTGCTACTCAGTTTCTGTTGCGATAATATTCCATACGCACACTATCTGAGTACAAGGTGATTGTGAGGTACAGTGTCAGAAGACATCTGGAAATATGGAATCAATTTGAAATCCTTTGTCGATAGCACTTAACAGTGTGTGTGAGCAACGAGCTAGTTGCGTTTCACAAGAACGATGTTTTCTAAATCAGTGTTGACTATGTGTCAATAGACAGTTCTCTTCGAGGTCCTTCTTAACGTATGAACAGAATATACGTTAGATAATCGTGCTGCATACCAACATTGGTGATATGAGCCTGTAATTTAGTGGATCACTCCCATTTCCTTTCTTGAATGTTGGTGTTACCTGTGCAGCTTTCCAGTTTGTTGCTATTGATATTTCGTTGAGCGAGTGGTTGTATATGGTCGTTAAATACCGGAAGACTTGCTTTTATTAAGTGACTTAAGTTGCTTCACTACTCCGAGGACATCTAAGTTAATCATGTTGGCAGCTGTTCGTGATTCGGATTCTGGAATATTTACTTCATTTTTTTGGTGAAGGAATTTCGGAAGGCTGTGTCCAGTAACTTTCCTTTAGCAGCACTGTCATTGAAAGTATTCCCACTACTATTACCCAGAGAAGGAATTTATTATGTCTTGCCGCTAGCATTCTTTAAATACGACCAGAATTTCTTTGGATTTTCTGCCAGATTTAGAGGCACAGTTTCGTTGTGGAAACTGTGGTATCGATAGCTACGATGCCACGGCGTAGGTGCAAATTCATAAGTTGGCACTACGACAGACACCGACGACAGCGCCCTCTAGCCGGCGCTGTGGAGCTCTACGAGCTCCGCACCAGATTTAGCCCAGTTGATTCCGAGGAGACGACCTAGCAACATTGTTTCTACTTCGTAGGGGGCCATTACTGACTTTTTTACTTCAATTATAGTTTTTCCTACTACTAGTGGCTATTAACGTTGATGCCTATCCAGTTTAGTACCTACGGGCTCTTCAGTTGCAAAGTTATGTATTTCATTGGCTAATATTCTCCATTAAATGTACTTTCACGTAAAAAGCTGTTCCAAGAATCTTACCTCACCTGCTCCTACTCACTTCCTACATTCGGCCTACCCATTAAGTTTAAAGGAGCAGACCCACGCGCCGCCTTCCAGGTGGGATATAGAAGAAACTATTATAAGCATCTCGCACTGAAGTCCATGCTATATTTTGAGCTTCTCTAGAAGATCGCCAAACTGAGGGGTTTTGCGTTCGTTTAAATTTGGCATGCTTTTTTCGTTGTTACTGCAACAGTGTTCTGAGTTGTTTTGTGTACCATAGGGATCAGCTTCGTCATTTGCTAATTTATTTGGTATAAATGTCTCAACTTCTAACGATACCATTTCTTTGAATTCAAACCACTACTGCTCTAAATTTACATTGTTAATCTGGAGGGAGTGGAGATTGTCTCTCAGAAAGGCGTCAAGCGAATTTTTATTTTTGTTTTTTTGAATACATACATTTTTCGTTTATTATTGGTGGATTTGGGAGTTAAGGTGTGCAGCCTCGCTATGGCAGCTCTGTTCACTAATCCCTGTATCTGTTTTGACGCTAGTTATTAGCTCAGAATTGGTTGTTGCTATGAAGTCAAGTGTATTCTCACAATCGTTTACTATTCGAGTGGACTTAGGCACTAATTGCTAGAAATAATTCTCAAAGAATGTATTTAGCACAATGTTTGATGTTTTGTGCGTACCTCCGCATTTAAACATGTATTTTCGCCAACATGTCGAGGGTAAATTGAAGTGGCCTCCAACTATACGAGATTAAAGTTTTATTTGAACCTTTCAGCAATTGTATTATCTGAGTGGAGAGGTCGTTAAAACGATCCAATTATTCTTTTGTATCAGTTGCCAAGAATGACCTATATCGATACTAACTCATAGTAACTATCTACTTCAATTTTGCTACAAGATAAGCTACTTCTAACAGCAACAAACACGTCACCGCCAGCCGTATTTAACCTATGCTTTCTTAATACCGTTAGGTCCTTCGCAATAATTTCAGCTGAACTTATCTCCGGCTTTAGCCAGCTATCAGTGCCCATAACCAGTATCAGTGCTTTCTATTAGCACTTGGGGCTCTGGTACTTTCTCAACACAGCTGCAACTATTTTGAACCATAAATCCGCCCAGTCCACGCCACACAGCCCCGTTTACCCCCGTAGTCGCCTCCTGCGTATAACGGATTGCTGACCTATTTAGCGGAACTCGAAAACCCCACACCCCATCGAGCAAGTAGAGGAATCTGTAGCCTACACAGTCGCAGAACCGTCTGAGCCTCATATTCACACCTTTCACTCGGTTCTGTACCAGAGGTCCACAACCGTTCCTGCTGACTAACGCTGCATTTGGTGAACTCTGCTTTTGTCTCACAAGCACGACTGACAGCCTTTACCACTTCTGATAGCCATTCTAAACCAAAAAGAATGTGTTCCAATCCAAAGCGACACACATCGCTGTACCGACATGAGCCACCACCTGCAGCTGGCTTCAATTTGAGTTCTTCATGGAATCCAGAAGGACTTTGTATGGTTGGGGTTTGTTTCTGATTGCTTATTCTTGATTTGAGAATAACTGTGTGAGGTGAAAAGACAAGTTTAATGTCGCAGTATTTCTCACCACATTACAGCTTTTCACACAGTTTTCAACTCGCCAACATAAAAGCAGCGCAATGGATAACGCATCTTGTCAACATCAAAAAGTTAAATAAGTTTATACACAACAATGTTAAATATTAACTCTCTGAAAGAACATTACTCTCAAGGACAATATTATGAAAGTTTATTAGGAAGTTGCTTTACATTACTCCCAAGCACAATAATATGAAAGTTTAATTGGACTTTTCTTTACAAAATTGCTCCTACACATACGTTATAATGTTGATCAGTACTACGAAAATCGTCCGATTCCGGTTCAAAGTTCGATACTATCTAGGATGACAATCAAGTCTAGGGTGGATAGTTGTCAAGTGACAAATCTAAGCACAAGATTACCATAGGCAGCTCCAGTTAACAGTGGACGCAAGCTGGTGTGAACCAACAAAGTTTACGCCTCTGCACGAGGTATTTACCTTAAGCTGCGACGTGCTGCTGTCTGCAAGGCCGCTCTCTCCCACTGAAATTCCTACGAAACTAATCTGGCCTTTGCTGAACTTTCCAGCAGAAACATTCCTTATGTTTCTCGTTATGCGAGAAAACATGTACTCAGCCCTAGTCTTATTATGTGGCGATATACACGTGCATGGTTGGAGCAGCGTGCATATTATAGTGCCCTCTCAGTTCTCGCAAGAACAATTAACTAATTCGGATGGTTCGTTTATCCACAGTTGGAGCTAAACGTTGCTACAACTAATTTTAGTTGGAGTGCAGTCACTGTGAACGCTGTGTCCATACCAATTTCTTCTCTGCATCGTACGGAGCATTAAGAGCTCCATTCTGGACTTGACCCCAGTTCAGAGAAGAGTCCGCTCACAAAATTTCTCTCTTGTCCTACTCGTGGCAGAATTGTCTCCCTCCACTTGGTTTTCTTTTTCACGTCACAGCTTTTTTCGACCAATAGGAGCAGTCCTCTTATTTTGTAGAAACACTCTCTACCAATCGCAACGTCCCTTCTATCAAACTGTGTAGAAAGTTCAGGAGTCTTGTCCTTCCTAGCAAGTTTCCGCCAATTGGACGTTTTGTGCGCGTTCTAGATGCCTAAAATACATTTTAGGTGTGTCGCACTCGCTGAACGAAAATGTGTCACTAGCTTTTGTTCGTATCGCATTGGAATTTCGAAATGTAGTTTTCTAATGCTTCTTCTCTGCTCTTGTACCGATGCCCTCGCTACAGGCGGCCCTCCAGCTTGAGTCACCTGGCCCGGGGTCGCTGTCTTCTTTCCTGCCACCCCTTTAAGTGCTTGCCGGCGTAACTCCTGCATCATGGCTTCGCTACACAATTGTGAAGCTGGCTTTTCAAAACTAAAAGCGACTCGACTCGCGTTCCCTGTTCTACCTTCCACTCAAAGACATGCATTGTATAGGAATGGTGTGTTAATTACCGTCGATTGACAGTTGTCCCTTTTTGCATTATATATTGATAGGCAAATGTTCTCATAACTGTCAATTTACGTTGGGTATTATCTTCACCTTCTCATTGCGGTTTGTAAAGGTCTGATGTAAGGTGCGAATCTGACCATTTATTCTGCCACCTTCCATATCCTGCTCCTTCCATCTTCGATTTTGTACTGGGTCAATCAATGGTTGAGTAATTGATTGAAGACAGTGCAAAATTGGTTCAACTGGTGACTGTAGCAATTGAGATGTTTATTCACCAATTTCCTATCATAATATTTAGTATAATTTACGCAGTGGTCCTATTCAGTCTCCTTCATTTACCTCAGACTTGATTTTCTGATTGATTGTACTATTATGTTGAACTAATTTAAGGAATTATTTTCTTTCAGTTATTTTTGAACATAGTAAAATTGTTATTGAAATTCAAACAATTTTCGTATATTTATAAATTTGTATCATTTGAAAATTCTGCTTTTTATATTGAGAGTGTTCTATTTTACTCAGGTAATTTATCTTAAATGATGATGGATATATATTGAAGTTGAGGAAACCTTCATTTAATATTATCTTCCCCATTTTATAAAAAAATGTTACTTTTTCTTTTAGATTATAGATAATCGAAAACATATTTAATTCTTACAATTAAACTTTATAAGCTATGACTCAACCTATCTCATGAGTTTACAGATGTAATTATATTTATGATTTTATTTACATTCTCCAGAAATCTTAATTCTACATATCATGACTTTACAAAAATAATCAACATTGACTTTCACAAACACTGAATTTCTAAACCTAATTTTTACTTTAAAAACTTTACATTGACATCCTGCAATAGCTAAATCCATTCACGTTTGTCTATCCTATGTGTTTTTATGAACACATAACACTAAAAAATTAACAATAGTAGGTTTTTATTTACTTGAACAAGTTAAAAAAGCTGCAATATAAGAAAATATTATTTACGTGTCAAAAAGAGCAACCAAACATTGTTAATAAAGATTTATTACTAACAAAGAAAAAGTTTACATTAACATATCTTTAAATACAGTACGTTTTTAAATTGTTGTACCTTTTTTTTTAGATAGTAGTCCATCACAGACAGTTCTTTCACCTACCTGCACCATGGTTCACGTTTTCTTGAAGTGTTTCAACGTGTTTCCGTCGAACGTGGAATGACGGTCGGCTGTGCGCCTCAACGTGTCTCCTTTGAGTATGGTATGACGCTTGGTATGCGTCTCGCCGCGTTTCCGTTGAGTGTGGCATGACGGTTGCCCGTGCCTCGATGTGTTCCCATCGAGAACGGAATGACGATCGGCAGAGAGAAACATCTGAAGGTCTGAGTGTGTCGTGAACGCGTGGTAGCTGTTGTTCCATTATGCATATGCCTGTTGTGCAGTTGAATTGGAGATCCATTTTTGGCAGCCAAAACTTTTCCGCTTCCACATTCGTCGAATCCTTATGCCGATTCACCGTGGGTCATTTCGCCGGTAAATTTCCATACCAGTTGTTCTCTTCCATTTTTCTGGTATGCCATCTGAAAGCGTTGCAATCTGCCATAAAGAACATTGAATATATATACTCTTAGAACAGATAAATTATACAATTTTGGTAAACATTTTTGGAATACATTGACCAATAGATTATTATATTTTAACTAAAGTTCAGTCTTGATCACAACACTTACGTCTCAATAACATAAGGGACCAGTTTCGGTTATATTTATATAACCATCTTCAGACCTGTGAATTAATTTTAGAAAATACTAGAAACCAATCTTAAAATCACATGAAAAGTGTCTAATGACGACAAATTTTAACAAAATAGAATAAAACTTATGATACCCATGGCGTCCTTGGAGGATGGTAGGCGGAGCTCTCCTCAGCTGCTGTGAAGTCAACTGATGGTTATGAGTGCTGAGCATGAGCTTAAATATGCAGAGGCTCCGCCTACTTCCTCTCACACTACATCACAACTGCCAATCAGCGTTCAGAATAAGACGCTATCGTCAAAGTATAAAAGTACGAAGTACACTAATAACATAAAATTGATTCATTTAAAATGTCTGATTAAGAGATAGTTAGTATGTGTAGAACTTATTTGTATTTTAGATAAATCCGGTAAACTACGATGTGTAATAGCTGTGCCCTCTATGGGCAATCTTAATACTATTACAGTGTCAGTTACATCAAAGATGTAAAAGTCCTTGGAATTGTGGTATATATCGATTATACCGAGTCACCTACATCACAATTGCATCTTTGATGGATGTTGCAGAATCGTCTTACTTTGACTGTAGTTTGCATAGCAACATTCTTTATAACAGTAGGGTAGCAGCCAGTAGTAGGTTCCGCATTATGTTTGTCTGAATAACCTATGGGACCGCTGATTAAATATTCAGAACTCATCGATCTAATAGTTTTTATAATAATCAATTTCAGTTTAATAATTTTTTATATGTTATATAGCATATTTTTCATACATAGCTTTTGCCATGGGTATAACTAATCTTATATTTTAAAACAAAAGAGTAGGTGCATCTTCATTATAAAATTTCGTCAAAAAGGTCTTAAAAATATTGACTGCGACTCCAGCGTTTTTTTTTTTTCTCTGCAATCTCTTCTTTTTGTCGTTACCTGTAACAGAACCTCAAAGTAAACTTTTCATTTATTTTTTGTTATTACCCTTCAAGAACCGTCTCTATTGTTCTGTTATATTGTTTTTCTTCGTACTTACCCCTTCCTCCTAATTTTTCGATCGCAAACTTTTACATTCCTACCTTCCCTCATTGTACTCTTCCATATAGAAATCTTTTCTGGGTGAACTTAAGCTCCTACTGTTCTAGCTCCTGCCACGAAGTAACATGTTTCTTGCTTATATTAATATTTCAATTCTGTGTAATAGCTGTGCCCTCTATGGGCAATCTTAATACTATTACAGTGTGAGTTACATCAAAGATGTAAAAGTCCTTGGAATTGTGGTATATATCGATTATACCGAGTCACCTACATCACAATTGCATCTTTGATGGATGTTGCAGAATTCTCCTAATATATGTTAGACTCTATTCTTGACTTATGTTTCATACCTTTTAATATAAATTACGATGTTCATTGTCCTCAAGCCGCCTTCTGAAGAAGATAGATTTAAATCTATCGAAACCTAGGTAAAGATTACTTTATCCTTTGCAACTGGTCGGCTGTTTTTAATCTTATTACGTGAAACCGTTGCTGTTGCGCAGCTATGTTTAAAATACCAAAAATTTCAATTCTCTTTCCTAATAGTTACCTCCTAACTACTTATTTTTCTTTCTCTCATCTTTCTATTTCAGTATCAGATTGTGGTATCTTCCACAAATCCTATATGTTCCACATATTCCTCAAAATATCTCTTCAATTATTTGTTCGCCGTCCTCGACGGAACAAAAATTAAAATGCCTATCTCCTTCCCCCTTAATCATCTATTTCCTACCTATTTCTTCACTTCTTTTCTTCTACAAAAATCAACTTGCTCCTCCTTCACACTGCGTCTTTAGCAGAGAATCTACTACTATTTCTTTAAACTACCCACATGCAGATCTCTATTTTTCTTCTTACGTTCAATTCTTTCCCCAGAACACATTTCTTATGCTGAAGAGTTACATTAGTTGTTACTTTCCTGTCTTTTCATCATCATCATTATTAATTTACCTCCTTTAATTAATCGAGATAAGTACAAGCTAAAAGTTTTACTTGTGTGCCTTGTGCTTTCTTTCCTATTCTTTGTTTTCAGTTTCTTTTGTCTAACCTTTGTATATAGAAAAAAATTTTACTTTCAACGATGAAACCTTGCCATCGCTTGAAATTAATTTACAAAATGTATGTTTTTCTTTAGTTACTGCTCTGACTTCTCTTCTAACTTAGGTATCACTATTGGTGTTATCAATGGTGCTTTATCTTCATGGCATACTATTACTTTCTCCGTTTTCCGCTACCTCTTCTACAGTTTGGTCATCATCATCAATTTTCGTCCTACTGTCTATATTCACCGTTCCTGACTCATGTTCCTTATCATCGGTGGCCAATTCCCAGTCAATTGATTCCCAGCATGATGGTGTCTGTATTCGAACTCCCTTAAACATACTTCAAAATCTGGCTTATCAAAACTTAGTCTATTTACATGTTTGATTATACAATTAACTTCACTATTCGATCGAGTTACATGTGACTGGTCTTCGTACCGCTCATCTCGACAATTTTGTCTTTTACCTGGGTTTGGTGGCCTCTCCTCGACTTCTTCTATCGGTTCTGTTCGCATGTTTTGTCCCGCTGAAGTTTGATTTTCCCAAACTTTCTGTGTTCTGGCCATTCCACTTCCACCTGAATAACCTGTATTTAGCTGTTGTAAACTTCTAAACCTTCCGCCTTCCTTTCCATGGGGATTGTATCTCGGATCATAGTTACCACCGTAGTTTCTAGGACCAAATCCCCCATTATAATTCCTCGGTCCCCCGAAATCATAATTATTTGCCCTCTGTGCTTTACCAAAACCCTAGTTATTATTATCGTCCTCCCATGAGCGACTACCACTCCTTACAAAACCATTGCCTTTTCCTATGTTCTCACCGTTGGAATTATTATTAAAGCCTGATCGGTTACTGTTACTCCCCGTACTGTTGTTTTCTCTGCTTGTATGTTGTTTTCTTGCGTCATCTTCACTGAAAATGAATTAAAGTTCTCTCAACATTCCTTTAAATGCTTGTATGTTATCTCCTGCCCTACCAACCAGTGACTGCTGATAACGTAACTGTAACTTCACTGTGCACATCCCATCACTGTATGGATTATCTAAGCACAGATTTTTTTCTTTCTCATTTCTTCGAAAAATCTAACGGGTTTCTTTTCTCCGGAATTTTCGAACAACTCTTTCTGCAGCAACTCATACTTTATTCTGTTGTGTGTTTCTGTGGACCAGAACCGCTCCAAGAATGCAGTTTTAAATTGTTCCTATGAATGACAGTTCGCTGCTACACTTTGCATGGTTTCCGCTATTGCTCTGTCCATATGCCCACAAATAAAGTCAAGTTTATGACTAAGCGGCCAATGCTCTGGTAAACCGATCTGAAATTGATTTATGAACGTGCGTGGATGTAAGCCGTTTCCACTTTCTTTGTAATGTTGGAATTTTCGGACTGTCAAAAAGATCATTGTCAAATTTTTCTCTTCCAGCATACAGCGTTTGTGTTTTCACAACATTACTCGTTTCTTTCAATTGTGTCATATTCTCTTGTACTCGTTCTACCACATTTGGGCCTTGAGCTGACATATTTATGTCCCATTTAGCATCATATCTACGCAGTGGTGTGCAGTTGTCTACATCGTACTGTTCCTCGTGTATCGGATTAAGAGATTCGTTTACATTTCCCGTTACTGGTTCCGTGTTCTGCCTTTCTATTAGATTCACATTAGCTTGTGGTGTGTAACCTGTTGTGCTGTGACTCGGCAATTGTGGAATTGGTAGTTGTGTCGTCGCAATTTGCTCCGCTCCCGCGTACTCTCGGATGGTCGGCTGCCGCTCTGCCGGAATGCGAGCGATTACCGTTTCTCGTTCCTTTGTCTGGTGTGACCGCACATAACCTACTTCGCTCCCCTGTGTTAACTGTTCCTTCCCTATCTGTTTTTGTTTTGCTTCCGTAATTATAGACGCAACTTCCTGTGGATGAACGATTAGAATCTCATAACGTTTTTGTATTTCCGCTACTGCTACGGAAGATTGCACAACAGACTTTTTTCTTGCTGGATTACTACCCGTTACTATATCGGATGATTCTACCGATTCCGCTGTCTCGTTACTACTTTCTGTAAGATTCTCGATACACTGTTTCAATTCTGTGCGAAATTCTTCAAACTGTTTCTGATTTTTCGTGACTGTTTTCAATGCGTGTGTCGAATCTTTTTAATGCGGCTCGCGTGACACGTTTTCTGACATTGGGCTCTTCCACGAATTGTTACGCCTTACCATACGTCTTATGTGCTAACTTATCCACTCTTTGATTAACGTTAGACACTGTATCCTACCCCTGATCAACGTCAGAACACATCTTTTTCTGGTCAGCCATTAATGCTTGTATCACCTCGGGTGAGTCTCTCGCCTCTCTCCGGATTTCAGTGACTGTTCATTGACTTCTGTTCGTAATTTTTGTGATCTTCGCTGACTTTTTCGAACCCCGCCCAAATTTCAAATTAGAGACTACTTAAGGCAGCATTTGTCTCTATTTTTAGCTTTGCCGTTTCGGTCTTTAGATCTGTTAACCCTTTATTTGTTTGAAGTTTTAAATTCTTTAACCCTGTATATGTTTCTGTTTTTAAATTCGCCGTTTCTGTTTTCAGGTCTGCTAACCCTGCATTTGTCTGCTTTAAGACCATAGTGAGTTGCTTTAATATTGCAAACACGCTATCTGACTCTTCGCTATCATCACCTGTCACTATTCGATGACAATTTTCCGACTGGGTGTTGTGTGATGTCCTTAGGTTAGTTAGGTTTAAGTAGTTCTAAGTTCTAGGGGACTGATTACCATAGATGTTAAGTCCCATAGTGCTCAGAGCTATTTGAACCATTTTTTGATGACAATTTTCCAGTTCTCGTCTTTCACGTGGCGTTTCACCGACTTCCGTGCGCAGTGCGGACGCACTTACACACATTCTTTCTGTTGGAAGCTGCCCCGTTTGGTTCAGAATTACTATATTCAGTTCAATGTACCGAAGGTGCTCGTCCTCTGACCCTATTTATGACCCACTAGGTCCGTCATTCGTTTGTCTTTGCGCATTCGCTGACTGTGATACCAATCTTGAAACTGCTACCATTCCCTCTGAACTATCACTACGCCCCGTTTCGTGACCTGTACTCGATACCTTTTGTTCTACATAAATTTCTGTCCTGTCAAGATCTTGAGTTTGACCTATCAGCGATACTCTCCGTTCTTCCGCCATTTCAGTTCGTTTAGCTAACCTCTGTCTTTCTCGAACCGCGCAAGCCTGCTCTCTCGTCAACACCAAGTTTAGGACCTTACGTTTCCAAAATATCATTGAAAGTCTCTTAGACTACGTAAACAACATTAGCAACACTGTTCACTGTTTGTGGAATTTCAACCCAACTCAACGATGCCGTGAATAACTTCGTGCGCCAGCGAGGTAATACACAATCTACTTCTACTCAATGATACTTCGATTCTACGTGTCAGTACAACCTTTCTATACTTTGGATCACACATTTACTGTATTTCACCACTAAACATTTAAATACATTTAGTAACCCCGTCACAAATTAACATGAATTTTTTTTTAATTTCAAAAATTTTGTTTAAATTCCTAATTTGACTAATTGTCATCCAGGCAGTGCTTGTTCTTGAACTGAGAACAACTGTGTGATGTGAAAAGACAAGTTTAATGTCGCAATATTTCTCACCACATTACAGCTTTTCACACAGTTTTCAACTCGCCAACATAGAAACAGCGCAATGGATAACGCATCTTGCCAACATCAAAAAGTGAATTATGTTTATACACAACAATCTTAAATATTAACTCTCTGAAAGAACCTTAATCTTAAGCACAATGTATGGAAAATTTAATTGGAAGTTTCTTTACATTTATCCTAAACACAATAATATGAAAGTTTAATTGGACGTTACTTTACAAATTGCTCCTACACATACATTATGATGTTGATCAGTACTACGAAAATTGTCCGATTCCGGTTCAAAATCGGTACTATTTAGAATGAGAATCAAGTCTACGGTGGATGGTTAGTCAAATGACAAATCTGAGCGCAAGATTACCCAGGGCCACTCGAGTTTACAGTGAACGCAAGCTGGTGAACCAACAAAGTTTACGCCTCTGCACGCGACCTTAAGCTGCGACGTGCTGCTGTCTGCAAAGTCGCTCTCTCCCACTGAAATTCCTACGAAACTAATCTGGCCTTTGCTGAACTTTCCAGCAGAAACATTCCTTATGTTTCTCGTTATGCGAGAAAACATGTACTCAGCCCTAGTCTTATTATGTGGCGATATACACGTGCATGGTTGGAGCAGCGTGCATATTATAGTGCCCTCTCAGTTCTCGCAAGAACACTTAACTAATTTGGCTGGTTCGTTTCTCCACAGTTGGAGCTAAAAGTTGCTACAGCTAATTTTAGCTGGAGTGCAGTCACTGTGAACGCTGTGTCCACACCAATTTCTTCTTTGCGTTATGAGCTCCGTTCTACACTTGACGCCAGTTCAGAGAAGAGTCAGCTCACAAAATTTCTCTCTTGTCCTACTTGTGGCAGTACTGTCTCCCTTCACTTGGGTTCCTTTTTCACGTCGTGGTTTTTTTTTTTTGACCAATAGGAGCGTTCCTCTTATTTTGCAGAAACACCCACTACCAATCGCATCGACCCTTCTATCAAACTGCGTCGAAACTTCAGTAGTTTTCTCCTTCCTCGTGAGTTTCCGCCAGTCGGACGTTTTGATCCCATTCTGGACGCCTAAAGTACATTGACCTTTCCGTGTGTTGCACTCGCTGGACGAAAATGCGTCACTTGCTTTTGTTCGTATCCCGTTGGAATTTCTAAAGCTTCTTCTCTGCCTTTTTACCGATGCCCTCGCTACAGGCGGCCCTCCAGCTTGAATCACCTGGCCCGGGGTCGCTGTCCTCTTTCCTGCCACCCATTTAAGTGCTTGCCGGCGTAACTCCTGCAGCATGGCTTCGCTACACCATTGTGGAGCTGGCTTTTCAAAACTAAAGGTGACTCGACTCGCTTTCCCTGTTCTACCTTCCACTCAGACATGCATTGTATAGGAGTGGTGTGTTAATTACTGTCGATTGACAGTCGTCCCTTTTTCCATTATATATTGATAGGCAAATGTTCTCATAACTGTCGATTTACGTTAGGTGTCATCTTCACCTTCTCATTGCGATTTCTAGAGTTCCCATGTAAGGTGCGAATCTGACCATTTATTCTGCCACCTTACAACCTGTTGCATACGTGGAATGTTTCCACCCGTCATGCCCACGGAGTGCACATTGGCTTTCTTCTCCTTCTTGGCAGCCATGTCTTCAAGCGGCCCCATAATGCGCCTAATATTGGAGCTCCCAGGTTACCAATGATCCAACTCTCTGTGATTGCCCAGATTTTGCAGGGCGAGAGGTTTCCTCTGAAACAACACAAGCGATTGCATCTGGCTGATGGACATAGTCAGTCACATACAGCACCTGGAACCTGTTCATCAGACTAACCGGGGAGGCATTACATTTAGCTCCCTGGGAAGTCTTTCGCAGACTGCCCTGCACTGAGGCGACCTCCCCCTCTATCACAGGTGAGAGGTCAACCTCAATGCAAGCGTTAACTGGGCTGGCCACCAGTGTGGACCAATCAGCGGACTCGTGGGTTAGGCTGGACGTCCGTTGCATCCCGAGGGCCGGTTCACAACAGTGATCCTATCCACTGCAGCTTCAAGCTGTGTAATCGAAGCAAAATCAGCCTGGAGCTGAGAGTAAAGTGTCAAAAACTTTGCTCCCATCCACATACAGCAGTCACAGTCCCTGCCCATAATAAAGAAGATGGAAAACTACATGACACGGACAAAATGCTACTGATACGCGCTACGAAACTCTATTTTAGTCACTGACGAAACGCAAGAACATCTACATCTACATGGTTACTCTGCAATTCACACTTAACTGCCTGGAAGAGAGTTCATGGAACCATTTTCATGCCACTTCTCTACCATTCCACTCTCGAATGGCTCGTGGGAAATAGGAACATCTAAATCTTTCAATTCGAGCTTTGATTTCTCTTATTTTATTATGATGATGGTTTCTTCTTACGTAGGTTTGTGTGAACAAAATATTTACGCATTCGGAAGAGAAAGTTGGTAATTGAAATTTCGTAAATAGATCTCGCCGCAAAGAAAACCGCCTTTGTTTCCGTGACTGCCACTCCAACTCGCATATCATATCAGTGACACTCGCACACCTACTGCGCGGTAACACGAAACAAGCTGCCCTTCTTTTCACTTTTTCGATGTCCTCCGTCAATCCTACCTAGTGAGGATCCCATACCGCACAGAAATATTCCAGCAGAGGATGGACAAGTGTAATGCAGTCTGTCTCTTTAGTGGGTTTGTCGCATCTTATAAGTGTTCTGCCAGCAAAGCGCTGTCTTTGTTTCGCCTTCCCCTCAATATTATCTGTGTGGTCTTTCTAAATTAAGTTGCTCGTAATTGTAATTCCTAGGTATTTAGTCGAATTGACAGCCCTTAGATTTGTGCGATTTATCGTATAACCAAAATTTATCGGTATTCTTTTAGTGCCCATGTGGATGATTTCGCACTTTTCTTCGTTTAGTGCTAATTGACACTTTTCGCACCATACAGAAATTCTCTCTAGATCATTTTGTAATTGGAACTGATCGTCTGATGATTTTACTAGACGCTAAATTAAAGCATCATCTGCAGACAATGTATGGGGGCTGTTCAGATTATCACCTGGATCATTTACGTAAGTCAGGAACAGCAGAGGGCCTATGCACTACCTTGCGGAACACCAGATATCACTTCTGTTCTACTCAATGATTTACCGTCTATCACTACGAACTGTGAATTCAGTGAGAGGAAATCATGATTCCAGTCATACAACTGAGACGATACTCCATATGCACTCAATCTGATTAATAGTCGCTTGTGAGGAACGGTATCAAAAGCCTTCTGCTGGAAATCTAGGAATGTGGAACAGATCTGAGATCCCTTGTCGACAGCACTCATTACTTGATGGGAATAGAGAGATAGCTGTATTGCACAAGAACGATATTTTCTGAATCCTTGTTCGTTATGTATCAATAAGTCATTTTGATGTTCGAGTACTGTATTTGCTCCAAAATCCTACTGGAAATTGAGGTCAGTGATATGGGTCTGTAATTCAATGGGTTACTCCTATTTCCTTTCTTGAATATTGGTGTGACCTATGCTACTTTGCCGGCCGCGGTGGTCTAGCGGTTCTAGGCGTTCAGTCCGGAACCGCGCGAGTCCGCAGCTCGTGGTCGTGCGGTAGCGTTCTCGCTTCCCGCGCCCGGGTTCCCGGGTTCGATTCCCGGCGGGGTCAGGGATTTTCTCTGCCTCGTGATGACTGGGTGTTGTGTGATGTCCTTAGGTTAGTTAAGTTTAAGTAGTTCTACGTTCTAGGGGACTGATGACCATAGATGTTAAGTCCCATAGTGCTCAGAGCCATTTGAACCATTTGAACCGCGCGACTGCTACGGTCGCAGGTTCGAATCCTGCCTCGGGCATGGATGTGTGTGATGTCCTTAGGTTAGTTAGGTTTAAGTAGTTCTAAGTTCTAGGGGACTGATGACCACAGATGTTAAGTCCCATAGTGCTCAGAGCCATTTGAACCATTTTTTTATGCTACTTTCCAGCCTTCAGGAACAGAACTTTCGTCAAGTGAGCAGCAGTATATGATTTCTAAGAAAGGTGCTATTGTGTCTGCATACTCTGAGAGGAACCTAATTGATATACCATCTGGGCCGAAAGACTTGCCTTTCTCAAGAGATGTCAGTTGTTTCGCAACACCTAAGATCCTAAGATATCTACCTTTATGTCACTTATGCTAATACCTGTTCTGGTTTCGAATTCTGGAATATTTACTTCGTCTTCTTTCGTGAAGGAATTACGGAAAACTGTATTTAGTAACTCCGTTTTAGTTGCACCATCATCGGTAACATTTCTATCGCTATCACGCAGTGACGGTGTTGACTGTGTTTTGCCACCGGAGTACTTTACATACGACCAGAATCTCTTTGTGTTTCTACCATGTTTTGAGACAATGTTCCATTGTGGAAACTATTAAAAGCATCTCACATTGACGTCCGCACTAAATTCCGAGCTTCCTTGAAACTTCGCCAGTCTTGGGGATTTTGCGTTCTTCTGAAATTGGCATGCTTTTTTCGTTGCTTCTACAACAGTGTTCTGACGTGGTTTGTGTACCATGATGGATCTGTCTCGTCTCTTATTAACTTGTGAGGTATGAATCTACACTCCTGGCAATTAAAATTGCTACAGCACGAAGATGACGTGCTACAGACGCGAAATTTAACCGACAGGAAGAAGATGCTGTGATATGCAAATGATTAGCTTTTCAGAGCATTCACACAAGGTTGGCGCCGGTGGCAACGCCTACAACGCGCTGACATGAGGAAAGTTTCCAACCGATTTGTCATACGCAAACAGCAGTTGACCGGCGTTGCCTGGTGAAACCTTGTTGTGATGCCTCGTGTAAGGAGGAGGAATGCGTACCATCACGTATACGACTTTGATAAAGGTCGGATTGTAGCCTATCGGGATTGCGGTTTATCGTATCGAGACATTGCTGCTCGCGTTGGTCGAGATCCAATTACTGTTAGCAGAACATGGAATCGGTGGGTTCAGGAGGGTAATACGGAACGCCGTGCTGGATCCCAACGGCCTCGTATCACTAGCAGTCGAGATGACAAGCATCTTACCCGCATGCTTGTAACGGATCGTGCAGACACGTCTCGATCCCCGAGTCAACAGATGGGAACGTTTGCGAGACAACAACCATTTGCACGTACAGTTCGATGACGTTTGCAGCAGCATGGACTATCAGCTCGTAGACCATCACTGCGGTTACCTTTGACGTTGCATCACAGACAGGAGCGTCTGCGATGATGTGTCCAACGACGAATCTGGGTGCACGAATGGCAAAACGCCATTTTTTCGGATGAATCCAGGTTCTGTTTACAGCATAATGATAGTCGCATCCGTGTTTGGCGACATCGCGGTGAACGCTCATTGGAAGCGTGTATTCGTCATCGCCATACTGGCGTATCACCCGGCGTGATGGTATGGGGTGCCATTGGTTACATGTCTCGGTCACCTCTTGTTCACATTAACGGCACTTTGAACAGCTGACGTTACATTTTAGATGTGTTACGACCCGTGGCTCTACCCTTCATTCGATCCCTGCGAAACACCACATTTCAGCAGGCTAATGCACGACCGTGTGTTGCAGGTCCTGTACGGGCCTTTCTGGACACAGAAAATGCTCGACTGCTGCCCTGGTCAGCACATTCTCTAGATCTCTCACCTATTGAAAACTTATGGTCAATGGTGGCCGAGCAGCTGGCTCGTCACATTACGCCAGTCACTACTCTTGATGAACTGTGGTATGGTGTTGAAACTGCATGGGCAGCTGTAACTGTACACGCCATCCAAGGTCTTGGTTCAAGTGGCTCTGAGCACTATGGGACTCAACATCTGTGGTCATCAGTCACCTAGAACTTAGAGCTACTTACACCTAACTAACCTAAGCACGTCACACACATCCATGCCCGAGGCAGGATTCGAACCTGCGACCGTAGCGTTCGCGCGGTTACAGAATGAAGTGCCTAGAACCGCTTGGCGCATGTCATGTAATCACATGTCAGTTCTAGTACAATATATTCGTCCAATGAATACCCGCTTATCATCTGCATTTCTTCTTGGTATAGCAATTTGAATGGCCAGTAGTGTATTTATTGCTGTCGATACCGTATCTTTGAATTTGAGCCATATCTGGTCTACACTTACATAATTAGCTTGGAAGGAATGGAGACTCTCTCTTAGGAAGGTCAAGCGAATTTTTATCTGCTGTTTTAAACAGATATATTTTGCGTTTATTTTTAGTGGTTTTGGTTGATATGGTTTTGAGCCTCGCTGTAATGACCTTGTGTTTACAATTCCCTGTATCCGTCATGACGCTCTATTAGATCAGGATTATTTGTGACTAAGAGGTCAAGTGTGTTTTCGCAACCTTTTACAATGCATGTGGGCTCATGAACTAATTGTTCAAAGTAATTCTCCGAGAAAGCATTTGGTAGAACTTCGTAAGATTTTTTTCTGTCTACCACCGGCTTTAAACATGTATTTTCGCCAACAAATCGAGGTTAGATTGAGGTCTCCACCAATTATAACTGTATGAGTGGGGTACTTATTTGTAATGAGATTAAAGTTCTCTTTGAAGCGTTTAGCTATTATATCATCTGAGTTGGGGGGTCGGTAGAAGGAGCCAATTCTTATTTTGGTACGGCTGTTGAGTATAGCCTCTACCCATAGTAATTCGCAGGAACTATCTACTTTAGCTTCACTACAAGATAAACTACTACCAAAAGAAAATGGTTCAAATGGATCTGAATACTATGGGACTTAACATCTGTGGTCATCAGTCCCCTAGAACTTAGAACTACTTAAATCTAACTAACCTGAGGACATCACACACATCCGTGCCCGAGGCAGGATTCGAACCTGCGACCGTAGCAGTCGCGCGGTTCCGGACTGAAGCGCCTAGAACCGCTTGGCCACCGCGGCCGGCACTACCAACAGATACAAACACACCACCACCTACTTTATTAAATCCATCCGTTCCAAACACGGTTCGCGCCTCTGTAAAAATTTCGGCAGAATTTATCTCCGGCTTTATCCAGCTTTCTGTTCCTATAACGATTTCTGCTTCAGTCATTTCTATCAGAGCTTGAAGCTCTGGTACTTTTCCAACACAGATACGACACTTTACAGCTACAATACCGACTGTTGTTTGGTCGATTTTCGTCGTTTCTTTGAGACTGTAGCCCTTTTTGATGTTTCTTAAGACTGTCTAACCTAAAAAACCAGTCCACGCCACACAGCCCCTGCTACCCCTGTAGCCGCCTCCTGTGTGCAGTGGACACCTGACCTATTTAGCGAAACCCGAAACCCTACCACCCTATGGCGCAAGTCGAGGAATCTGCAGCCTACACGGTCGCAGAACCGTCTGAGCCTCTGATTCAGACCCTCCACTCGGCTCTGTACCAGAGGTCCGCAACCGGTTCTGTTGACGATGCTGCAGATGGTGAGCTCTGCCTTCATCTCGCTAGCAAGACTGGCAGTTTTCACCAACTCAGATAGCCGCCGGAAACCAGAGAGAATCTCTTCCAATCCATAGTGACATACATCATTAGTGCCGACATGAGCCACCACCTGCAGCTGGCTGCACCCTGTACCGTTCATGGCATCCGAAAGATCCTTTCCACATCTTGGATGACTCCCCTCCCCCCCCACCCGGTATGCACAGGGAGTGCACATTGCCTTTCTTCCCGTACTTAGCTGCCATATACGTAAGGGGTTCCATCACCCGCCTAACGCTGGAGATCCCATTGACAAGTAATCCCACCCACAGCACTTGTCCGGACCTCTCAGGAAGACCAGCCACTGCCGCAACAGGCGAGGCCGCCGTTGCTGGCTCAGAAGTACTTTCAGCAGTAGGCAGCACCTCAAACCTGTTACGGAGGCGTAAGAGTACAGCCTTGTGGCCAGCACCAACTTTCGCCACAGTTCGCCAATCACCGTCAGGCATGTTTCGACCGGCAGGGGCGTCCGAATCCGAGGGCGCAGTAGCATCAGAGATCCCAGGCGATGCTACAGGTTCCAGAGGCGCCAGAGCGCTCGCCTCGGGTGTCCCAATGTCACCGCGGCCCAGGGCAACAGCCTGGAGTCTGTCGACCACGGCCAACACAGCTTCCAGCTGTTTACGGACAGTGGCCAATTCCCCCTGAATCCGTACACAACAGGCGCAGTCCCTATCCATCCCTAACAATTTTTTTCTTCTCTTTCATCTAACAAAACTTTGTCTAATAAAATAGATTGCCACGCAGAAATTCAAAAGCTAAACAAAGCACACAGATGAGACTTTATAATTCAATCCTAGTCAGGATTTCGTAAAATATCACAAAATCGGTTACTTCCCTGTTGCTGCTCAGTCTTGGCCGGCGGTTGCTGTCTGACTGACTAATGGCTGTATAGCGCTGCTCTGCTCATTGTGGAATTTCGCTGTGTGAAGCTTATTCTTTGTTTGTTGCTTTGTCGCTATGTTGTGCCTCTATCGAAGTGCAAACCGCGGTCGCTTTTCTATCGTCTGCTCGTGTCATCAGTTCAGCAGATCTTACACCATGTTCCACTTGACTCTGCGGTCGAACGTACCGTTTTCACTCCGTTCGATAAACCCAAAGGCAGGTTACACTGCCTTCAGTTTTTTCGAACGAAGCGAGGACGGTAAACGACGGTAAATCAGAGCTCAGAGGAAAGTGGAACATGGCGTAAGAGCTGGTCGCACAGGAGGAAAAAAAAATTTCCCTCACTGACAAACACAGAAAGGCAAAGCGACTGCCTTTCCAAATTGACATGCAAGATCTTAAATGACGAGATTGCTCATAAAAAGATTTACACTACTGTAAATTCATCTGATTTTCTTCACGACACAATTGTTAAAAGTTAATATTTTTTCATTCGATGACGCTTTTGTGTTACTCAAGGAAAGACATTTCCACAAATACTACGAACATATTATATTTGCATTGGCCTATTATGATAATTACAATGCAAAGAATACGAAACGTGTCTACGTACTCGAGCGTCAGCTAACCGATCGCTTATTATCGGGAGTCTTTACTCCTGTTCACGACGAGAGTGATAGCTGCGCGCGCATCGTACCCGCACTGCGAAACACGCGACCACTGTGCCCGCGGGCATATCATGCGCTCAGCCCTGGTGTAGTGGATAAAGCAATAAGTTTCTAGTCCATCGTTGTCGCGTTCTTATCATCTCACTCCTACAAACCTTAATTCGTAGTGTCGCAATGTCAGTTATAGTCAAAGCATTGATAGTACTGTACACACATCGTGTAGACGGATTCCTATGCTCGCCGGAGAATGATGAGTCTCCACTAGCTTCTGTATTACTATGATGCTTCCTTTTAAGGATGAACTCAGCGTTCGGTTGATATTCGTTTTGTATTTCTAGCAACACCGTACCTTTATAAGCTAAACTGTGTTTCAACTAATGACCTTCACAGTTATAGGAACAAACTTGGAATAACTCTTGGGCAAAATATTTGTGCAGTGATATCAGACGCTACGATCAACCTGTCCCAGATGTTACGGACTTCTATTTTCAGCCTCTTCCTACCTGGGCAATGAGCTCTTATTTCGGGGCGTCTGTGCACGTTTTTGTTTAAGACATTTTAAGAGGAAATTAAATTCCGTCTTCTACGAGAACGTTAAAAAATTGTAGCAGTATCTAGTAGGGATTTATGAATCGATTACTCGTCGTATTTAGCCGCATTTCGCTGGTTGGAAGGGATAAAGTTGACAGATTTTAAAAAAAAAAAAAAAAAAAAAAAAAAAAAAAAAAAAAAAAAAAAAGAAAAAAAAAAAAAAAGAAAAAAGAACCTCTGATGTTCTGAGGTCATGTGATTTTATTTCAGTGACTGGAATACTAAGTGAAACGAACAATGAATCTGGCAGAAGAATCAAACGGCCGGTGCCTGTGTGACAATGCACTACCTGGCGCCTGAACTGATGCAAGGCATGTTCAGGTCAGAGGTATACATAAGTGGAGGCAACGGCAGTATTAAGTTCGTTAGCTCGTATCCATTGCTTGCACACGAAATTACTGTTACATTGTAGTTCTGGAGCCCAATAAGTCAACTGCATACTTTCCGGTCAGAAAGAGCGCTTGAAAATAGTTTTCGCCATCTAACATTACTGAAACTGCTGTTACACAGAGTTAGATGTATACAAAGATAAAAAAGGTAAAGTCAGCTGTGCAAGAAAACATTTATTTGGTCCATTTTACCGGCTTCCACGGCTTAAACAGTCATCATCCGAAGTGTATTAGGCTCAAGTCATTGGTTGGCTCTGAGCACTATGGGACTTCTAAGGTCATCAGTCCCCCAGAACTTAGAACTACTTAAACCTAACTAACCTAAGGACATCACACACATCCATGCCGGAGGCAGGATTCGAAGCTGCGACCGTAGCGGTCGCGCGGTTCCAGACTGTAGCGCCTAGAACCGCTCGACCACCCCGGCCGGCCAAGTCATTGGTACGTCAACGTCAAAATAAGACTCGAACGGTAGTGTCCTAGACAAGATAGTCAAAAATACATATGTAAAGCAAGTATATTAAAAATAAATGTACAAAGATTGAACGGCATAAGTACACCAGGTTTGTTGGTTCGTTAAAACAGATCTGAAGTAATCAAGCTGAGCCACAACGTACCTTTGCTACAGAATCAATGAAACAGTGATATCGCTAAAAATATACGTCCTATGAGTTGCAAACTATCAAATCTCACGTCGTACATAGTATATGCGACGAAAGTCAACCACCAGACTCATGACATTAACAGAACTGAACATGCCTATATACAAAGTGGGAGCGCTAGTGTACATTTAAACTGAAATAAATTCTGCTACAGTAGAAGTGCATGTATGCATTAAACCTTCTAAAATATTAGAAAATGATTAACAATAGACAATAAACCACGAACCAAATGTTAAGCAAACAGACATACAAAACTAACATCGTTACAATATAAAGGGAGATAAAGGAAGGAACGTAAACTTTTCACATTTTATCATCATTTTATGGTGGCGCCATGGGCCACTGGAACAGCGGCGATACGTGGAACTGTTCAGTATCCTGGAGATGAGGCCAGCCGCTGTACGCGCATTAAAGGGAAGCACAAGTAAGTGAGCCGCAGTCCGCCTTCGATAGCAGGAAGTGGACGCCGCTGTGTTAAAGGGGTGCGAGGGTCCCCAGCGCGTATTTACAAATTAACTTGCTGTGTGGAAGCGTGCCTGCTACGTGTCTAGATGTTAAGTAAAATTTGGTATGTGGGAGCTAATAACCTTGGTATGCATTTAATAAGTCAGCGTGAGACTGTTACACATTAAGAGTAAGTAGTATTTGGAGGTTAAACCAAGAAGGCACCGTCAGAACTTAAAAAATCTGTTACATAAAAGCCAATAGTACATACTGGATACAAAAGGTAAAATAATATTGCTTTAAAATCTCTGAGCAAGTCAACTTCGACTGTGTAGCCAAAAATCAATTTGCTTTCCAGTTAGAGTTGATCATTCAGCAAATCCTTACAGTTAAGACGGGAATGTTTGTAGATTTCCTCTAAGATATTCATTTTACACCCTTTGTCGACGATGTGTAAAATGTTCATGTCGAGTAAAGATGGCGAGGGGTAAGTGGTTTTTTTTTTTTCAGTTCTGCGAAAGTTGACTTGTAAGAATTCTCACCATCTTTGTTAAGTAAGTGCTCGTAAAAACTGGTTTTAAAGGCCTGCCTGTTTGTCCCATATAAAAGCTCGGGCACACATTGCGTTGAAAATTATAGATCTTAGATTTGAGATATTTGTCGGCTGTAGGTCTCTCGTTAGCATTAACAACAACTTAGCGATGTTGTTAGTGGTAATCAACAGATTGACGCCATATTTTCTTAACAACTTGGCAATCCGATACGATATATACCCTAGCAAAGGAAACGCAATTATCTTTTCCCAGTGTCACCATCTTGATTAAGTAAAGAACTGGTGTGCTTACTAGTTTTAGCCTCATATAGTTTTTGCATAAGACTAGCTGGATACCCGTTGTTGACAGCAATGTACTTAAGATTGTTAAGCTTTCTGACAACAGCAGAAGGACGAAGAGGAACCTCAAATATGCGGTCAATCACAGCATGAAAAAATGTCGTCTTGAGCCTAAAAGGGTAACAGGAAGGATGATGTTATCTATCGTAATATACTTTATATGGATTTTAAAACTAATTTTTCCATCTACCAGCCGCAATTTCAAGTCGAGGAAACTAAGTTCATGGATGTATGTAAATTTGATTTTTGGGCGGTAGCCGTTCAGAGAGTCACTAAGAAATAGGAAATCATTCATATCTCCTTTGTATGTGACGATGGTATCATCCACACACCGTTTGTGAGATGAAATATTACTAGCCAAAACGAAGTAAGAATTGAAAAAGTTAAATTTACAATTATTAATGAGAGGATCAGCTAGGAAACCAGCGAGACAGTTCCCCATAGCCAGCCTTTCATCTTAAATCACGTATCTTGTCACAGAAGCTGAAATAATTGTTTGAGTATAGTACTCAAAATTGTTATCATTTCGTTAATTTCGTCACAATTCAGTGTCTTGTATTTTGTGAGGTTTTCTCTAACAACGAGGATCGTTTTATCTATCGGGATATTGGTGTAGAGGTTTGTTATGTCAAGCGATGCAAGATGATGGCCAGAGGCAAAGGTAGCGTCTTTTGAAGAGTTAACTAGACATTTCCTATTTTTCTTTGCAAAAGAAGCAGTAACTTCTTGGGCAACAAACATCTAGGACTACCAGTTCCATTAACAATCGGCAATAGAGGCCAACTATTTTGATGAATCTCAAAGTTGGCGTCTTGAGATTCATGGTCAACAATCTAGCACGATCTCTGGGAGATAAAAGTAAATTATGAATTTCAAGAATCAAAGGCTACTTTTAGTTGGCTTCCTACTGATGGCGTGAATATTATTTTAGGAAAAGAACTCTAACATTTTGTTTTACTTACTCGTCTTTATATAAGATGACAGAGGAGTGGCCTCTGTCTGTCTTAATGATGAGCGCATTTTCTTCCCTGAGCTTCTTACTGATGCGCCTAACTGTGGCAAGAGAATTATCTTTCCTTTTGTGATTAATGTTATTAATTTCTTTAATGACAATGTCATTAACGTTGCACCCTACCTGGGCTTGTTCACATCTGTCAAGTTTAACTGATTCCATCGCAGGTTTCACATTAATGAGTTTAACAACTGAAGACTGATCTGGGGGAATATCAACGTTATGCGCAAGATCCTTGTTTAAAACGTTAACATCAGCTTCGTCAAATGATAGGTTAGGATTCCTAACTACACTTATATATAAATAAAAATGTCGGATGCTGCTTTCTGTCTCTCACAATGGGACTTTTGAACATATTCAAGAGCTGAAAGCTTTTTACTGCGTTGCTGTGTGTTCGTGCTATAACTGACCGTGTATCTGAGGTTCCTCTTAGTCCCTCTGCTACTGCCACAGAGCGAAATAACCATAAGTATATTGCTGTCAACAACGGGTATCTTGCTACACTTGTGCAAAAACTATGTAAGACTAAAACTAGTAAGCCAATTTATTATTCTCTACTTAGTAAAGATGGTATCACTGGGAAAAATATTTTGCAGTTCCTTTCCTATGGGGCATGTCGTATCGGCTTGCCGATAAGAAAATATAGTCTCAATGGGGAGTTTTCCAGAAATAATGTCACGAAGTTGCTGTTTATACATAACGAGAGAGCTACAGCCGCCAAATATTTCAAATCTGTGACTCATAAAATTCAATGATATGTGTGCCGGAGAGCTCATGCCTGCCGCTGTGTATACTTGTTGTTTACTTCTGAAATCTGTAGTTTGAAACGGACTTTGAAGTGCGACGTTCAACTTTAAAGTTAACTTTCAGTGTTGTCAGCCGTTCTGAAATCCTGGAATTCGACATGTGGCTTTTCGGAAAGTTCAAGGTAACAGAACATGATGTTTTCGGTCTACAGTACGTCTTTATTAACAACACGCTCCATGTTAAGTTGCGGAAGGTTGTTGACTGCAACCGGATAATAACGCCGACAATTGGATCTCCTGAATATTACCACTATTCTGATGAGGTGGGTACTGTCAATATTACGTATGCCGATTTAGGAATTCGCTCTGTTAAAATTTACAACCCGCGTTTTGATGTTAATTATAATAGTATCTTGGATGTACTCTCAAAGTATTGCACCGCATATACAGTTACCTTAGAATGCTGGTCGGGGAATACGCATTAGAAAGTGGATAATGGTTCTCATGTCGCCCGAATTGATTTGAGCTTTCATATTACCTCATTTACTTCTGTGAAAGGTTTCAAAGCTCTAGTGGTGCACAAAGGACAACCAAGAATGTATTCGATTTGTAGGCCTAATTTCACTGATCACCTCAGGGCAGCATGTACACACAGGCGTCGGTAAAGCATCCCTCTGGTGCTGTTGACACGCCAGGCGCGATACTCGCGCTTCCACTGCCATATGCTCATGCGGCAAGCAGTTCATTTACTTACGAAGATCCTGTTATCTCCAATGTTACCGCTGCGATGCCATCAAGAGAAAGCAAGTCTGTTGTAACGGATGACAATAAGACTACTTCCACCGCTAGAGTGAGAACACTGCGCATTCTGTTCCGAAGCCCGCAGACGAAACATGTACTAACAGGTACCTTCTCAATCAAAGAGCCTCAGCTGAAAATGAAAGAGCGGAAACCATACGCAAAACTCCGAACAAGTCAAAAACAGCCACAAAGGGCAAATCGAGTATAGACTCGCCGGAAAAGAAAAAAAAAATTGGTTGCTTCACGTCCTGGAGCGGCCGATATTTCAGAAACTGAAACCCAAACTGGAGATGAAAGGGAAATTTAAGGAGGGGGTTGATGACGTGCTGTTCCCAGCGCTCTTTCGTAAAGCAGAACGTATGGAGACCGATTCTATTCCACCCAATGCCCGCTGAATGAATCTTGGTGGCAACACAGTTACACTGAAGGGCGCGAAGACGAACCTCCCCAACAGTTGATTAGTGGCCTTTCTTATGGAGTCTCCGCCTCCATAAACAGAGAGAGCATTCTCTTGACGGGGCAAACTTCTCTAGAATTAATATGCGTACAGGTACCGGTTAATTTAATGTGCTTCAAGAGTAATGGGAGACGCATCTCGCGTATACTCCAGGGTGGTCCATTGATACTGACCGGGCCAAATATCTCACGAAATAAGCGTCAAACGAAAAAACTACAAACAACGAAACTCGTCTAGCTTGAAGGGGGAAACCAGATGGCGATATGGTTGGCCCGCTAGATGGCGCTGCCATAGGTCAAACGGATAACAACTGCGTTTTTTTTAAAATAGGAACCCCCATTTTTATTGCATATTCGTGTAGTACGTAAAGAAATATGAATGTTTTAGTTGGACCACTTTTTTCGCTTTGTGATATATGGCGCTGTAGCAGTTACAAACGTATAAGTACGTGGCATCACGCAACGTTCCGCCAGTGCGGACGGTATTTGCTTCGTGATACATTACCCGTGTTAAAATGGACCGTTTACCAATTGCCGAAAAGGTCGATATCGTGTTAATGTATGGCTATTGTGATCAAAATGCCCAACGGGCTGCTCGATATCCTGGACGACATCATCCAAGTGTCCGGACCGTTCGCCGGATAGTTACGTTATTTAAGGAAACAGGAAGTGTTGAGCCATGTGAAACGTCAACCACAACCTGCAGCAAATGATGATGCCCAAGTAGGTGTTTTAGGTGCTGTCGTGGCTAATCCGTACATTAGTAGCAGACAAATTTGCGTGAGAATCGGGAATCTCAAAAACTTCGGTGTTGAGAATGCTACATCAACATCGATTGCACCCGTACCATATTTCTATGCACCAGGAATTGCATGGCGACGACTTTCAACGTCGTGTACAGTTCTGCCACTGGGCACAAGAGAAATTACGGGACGATGACAGCTTTTTTACATGTGTTCTATTTAGCGACGAAGCGTCATTCACCAACAGCGGTAACGTAAACCGGTATAATATGCACTATTGGGCAACGGAAAATCCACGATGGCTGCGACAAGTGGAACATCAGCGACCTTGGCGGGTTAATGTACGGTGCGGCATTATCGGAGGAAGGGTAATTGGCCCCCATTTTATAGCTGGCAGTATGCCGATTTCCTACGTAATGTTCTACCGATGTTACTACAAGATGTTTCACTGCATAACAGAATGACGATGTACTTCCAACATGATGGATGTCCGGCAAATAGCTCGCGTGCGGTTGAAGCGGTATTGAATAGCATATTTCATGACAGGTGGATTGGTCGTCGAAGCACCATACCATGGCCAGCACGTTCACCGGATCTGACGTCCCCGGATTTCTTTCTGTGGGGAAAGTTGAAGGATATTTGCTGTCGTGATCCACCGACAACACCTGACAACCTGCGTCTGCGCATCGTCAATGCATGTGCGAACATTACGGAAGGCGAACTACCCGCTGTTGAGAGGATTGTCGTTACACGTATTGCCAAAAGCATTGAGGTTGACGGACATCATTTTGAGCATTTATTGTATTAATGTGGCATTTACAGGTAATCACGCTGTGACAGCATGCGTTCTCAGAAATGATAAGTTCACAAAGGTACATGAATCACATTGAAACAACCGAAATAAAATGTTCAAACGTACCTACGTTCTGTATTTTAATTTAAAAAACCTACCTGTTACCACCTGTTCGTCTAAAATTGTGAGCCATATGTTTGTGACTATTCAAAATGGTTCAAATGGCTCTGAGCACTATGGGACTTAACAGCTGTGGTCATCAGTCCCCTAGAACTTAGAACTACTTAAACCTAACTAACCTAAGGACATCACACACATCCATGCCCGAGGCAGGATTCGAACCTGCGACCGTAGCAGGCGCACGGTTCCGGACTGCGCGCCTAGAACCGCGAGACTACCGCGGCCGGCTTGTGACTATTACAGCGCTATCTATCACAAAGCGAAAAGAGTGGTCCAACTAAAACATTCATATTTCTTTACATACTACACGAATATGTAATAAACAATGGGGGTTTCTATTTTTGAAAAACGCAGTTGATATCCGTTTGACCTACGGCAGCGCCATCTAGCGCGCCTACCATAGCGCCATCTGGTTTCCCCCTTCAAGTTAGACAAATTTCGTTCTTTTAGTTTTTTCGTTTGACGCTTATTTCGTGAGATATTTGGCCCGGTCACTATCAATGGACCACCCTGTATAGGGAAATCAGGTACTCATTTAGCAAGATTCGTTTTGATTCTCTCAGGCCTCCTGAGGTAGCACCACCGATGATGATCGAATTTACTGAACATGAAGACTTTGCAGTTCTTAGCCTCCTCCTAAGTCACAATCAATGTAAGATTATAAAACTGTGACGCTCAATATAAACAGCATTCAGTCGACGGTTAAGCTCCAAGTGTTACAAGGTTATCTCTTTGTTGCAAACATAGACATTATTTTTCTACAAGAAGTCACGACCTGTAAAATAAATCAAACACATAATTTTGGAGCAGTTATTATTATTGACGGATCCTGTGGCACTGAAATTTGATTGGAGGAAGGTATTCAGTAGACGATAAAGGCTGATCTTGACAATGGAAAAGGCGTACCTGTACAGCTGCAGGACACATTACTTGTCAGTGTCCGTGCGCCATCGGGAACAAATAACACAGTGCATAGAAGCCAGTTT
The DNA here is from genome assembly GCF_021461385.2 of Schistocerca piceifrons. Lineage (NCBI taxonomy): Eukaryota > Metazoa > Arthropoda > Insecta > Orthoptera > Acrididae > Schistocerca > Schistocerca piceifrons. The sequence continues at coordinate 334,135,640 of NC_060149.1, forward strand.
TGTACCGACGACATAGTCGCACAATTAGCAGGCTTGTACCACACAGTGCTACTCCGTGGAGACTTCAGCTACGTAAGCGGCATCAGGCCCCAATCTTTAATTATTGTGAAGAACTGCAGGCTGTAACAGGTGGATTAGAGATGGTAGATACCCGGACGACACTGCGGCCAAACTTCACGACCTATGCGTTTGTAGCGAAGAACAGCGCAAGTAGATCAGACAATATATGTGTCAAACTCTCTGATGTCCAGTGTAACTGGTACGGAGATGTGGCCGGTAAGTTTTTTTTATGGCTGTTTTTACCGTATCTGGGATAAATTTTCTCACAAGACAAACTTTAGAGGGCGTGGTATTTGACATCTGAACATCTCTCTTCTGTATGAGCTAGCGCTGAAATAATCTATTTTAGAAGTCTGAGACACGTTATCTGAACCGTGCATATTGGTTGATGGAATACGTGAAACGTTAAATAAGGAGAACTATTATGTAGAGCGCCAAGTAAAAAGCGAAATCGACTTAGTCAACTATAGAATATTACTTTACGTATTTCAGAGAGTTAATCGCGCTTCGCGATGTCTTGCAACAAAATTTTGTCAAAATTAAAGCGAGATTTCTCTCCTCAACTCGTCAGTCCTTGCATGGAAGAGGTATTCGTGCGCGAAACAATTATGATGTTCATTCGGAACGCAACTCTTTATTCCACGAAACACGAGAAGGAAACCGAGCGAAATAGAGGTTAATTAACAGTCTGACTGATGAACATGATACCACAAGGCAACATGAACCAGACCCTTTTACTGAAATTTATGCGACACCGATAATATCTTATCAGAGAAACGTGAAGTATTGTAACCTCAGCCGAAAATGAGAGCCCGTTCGAATGTCTTAGCTCCCAAGAAATTCTCTTAACAGTCAACGCTGCTACTTTTTTTTTTTTTTTTTTTTTTTTTTTTTTTTTTTTTTTTTAAAAAAGGCCCCTGGGCTAGGTGACCTTCCCTTAGAATTTTAAGCTCTGGTGTGATTGGTTGGCGATGAAATCACAGAAATGTTGAATGAAATACTTACGGGTGGTTGCTTCGCCGACGGCTTTACTGCGGGACTGATGTTCCTGGTAACCAAAGTGAGAGAGTTAAGGATTACCGATAACTTTAAGACACGCCGATTTTAAAAATATTCGCGTCTTTTTAGCGACAAATAGAAACCGGCACTTACTAAACTCTTGGGTTCCTATCCAGCCAGCGTTGCAATTGGTCGCTTTATGTCCAATCTATTGTCGGAATACAGATATATTGTCAATCTTACGTCATTATGCCATATCAAATTAGGCTTCGTTTTGTTCGATTTTGATGAAGCTTATGACAGGATTAATGACTTATTTTTACTAAATATTTTGAAGATTGGGTTTATTTAACAATATACGAGAATTATGCAAAAAAATTTAAGTGATACCCTTTCAAGAACCAAAATCGACGGACAGCTTACGGGACCATTTCCCATTAAAAGCTCAATCTGAAATGGATGTCGCCCGTCAGCAAGAATACAGGAAGAATGTGTGGAACTGCTACTCAGAACTTACACCGAATATTAAAAGGGCTGCAAATTTTGAACGTCAATATAGTTGTCAAATATATGCGGACGATATTAATTTCAGGGAGCACAGTGAACGATAATGAGGAAATACAGACGACCAAAAGCATTTTCGACGACTATTGTAAAGCAGCAGGAGTAAAAATTAATTTTCAGGAATCTGAACTCCTGGAAGCAGGTCAAAGCACTAGCACATTACTAACATAAATGGTCCAGTCACATTAATGTGACATGTCAGAAGCCTGAATAACCACCTCTTACTCCGCAGCCGTGCAGGAAGAGAGTCAATTAGGTTAGAGACAGTACCGACAAGGATGTGGAGCTCTGCCGATTCTAGTGCCGTGGCCGGCTGCGCTAGCTTTCTCGGCTGAGGATCCATGGCGTGAACAGCCCGATCGAGGTGGCCACACCGATTCTCGATTCGGTATAAAACCGGGGAGTTTGGTGACCCTAGGAGAACGGTAAACTCATCTTGGAGCTCTTCGAACCACACAGGTATACTACATGTTGTGTGACACGTTGCATTGTCCTGCTGGTCGTTGCCATCCTGCCGAGGGAGAAAAAAGCTGCATGATGGAGTGTAAGTAGCCCCAAGGATAGATGCATTCTTGTGTTGAACCATTGTGCCTTCCTGAATGACGATATCACCCAGGGAATGCCAAGAAAACGTTTCTCTGACCATAACGATTCCTCCTTCAGCCTAGACCCTTCCGAAGGGGCATATAATTTGATTCTTCTGAAAAGGCCACCTAGCGCCACTCAGTGGACGTCCAGCTCTGGTACTGTGGTGCAAATTCCAAGATTCGTCGCCGATGAAGAGCAGTCAGCATGAGTGCTTGAACCGGGCGCCTGCTGCGGAGGTCCATACGCAGCAACTTTTTCTGGACGGTAGTTGAGGAGACACTGTTGGTAGCATCCTGGTTCATCTGGACTGTCAGTGCTCTGCATCTGCATGTCTATTCGCGCTTACACATCTTCGCGGCCGTCGTTCACCCCTGTCATGTACGGCTCGTGGTACACCACAGCTACCTTGGCTGCAGATTTGGATAGAGCCATTTTACCATTCATGGCGTATTATAACGACGGCGGCACGCGAACTGTTTACAAACTTAGCCGTTTTGGAATAACTTTTACCTTTGGCCCGAAAGCCAATGATCATGCCATTTTGGACGTCAGACGAATCGCTCCGCTTCCGAATTACAACAACTGCACTGTTTTCCGCGTCTCCCCGACACGCTTTACGTACCCTTCACTACCAGAGCTGCCACCTGCCATCTGAGCGTGGTTACTAAACACTGACGCCAAACACAGTCGGTGATCACATTAATGTGACTGGATCGTTATGGATGAATATGAACAATCCTACCCAGAGTGCAGTGTCAAGGCTGCTTGGCATAACGCCGTTAACGGCACCATTCCCATTAGGGAAAACTTACACAGTATCAGTTTGATGCCAGGTCTGATATGTCCACAATGCAAACTCGTTGACTCCCTCCCACACAGGTTAGTGTGAAGAGATCAGGTCGAGACTTGAAAATTCATAAGGAAGAAAGTTGCAGCAATCATTAGAACCACCAAGTCGCATAGAGACGTAAATTACCTTATGGAACCTGATTGGAAATGGTATGCCAATGCAAAAACTAACAGCAAGACTTTGCTACTGGGGCAATATGGTGTTATCATCATCATCATAATTTTATAAGTTTCAATTCCTCAGTTCCTGCATACACTAATGAGCCAAAACTTTATGGCCACTGTCTACCATGAGATTTAATGGCGACAGTTGGCGCTGTGGGCACGTGATGAGGTAAGGGAAGTATACAAGTGGAACGAAAACGAATGGGGATCATTCTACCGGCTATACGACCACAAACAGGGAAATACACTGACATAATCGTCTGTGACAAAGGACAGATTGTTATATTTCGGCGCCTGGGAACGAGCATCTTGTGGACTAAGTGAATGGCATTGCGGTCAACCTACATCCCTTCTTCCCTGATGTCTTCGCTGGCGGCGATGGAGTCTTCCAGCAGGATAACTGTCAGAAGGCCCGAATTGAGCTTCAGTTGTTTGAGGAACATAATGGTTAATTCAGATTGTCGTCGTGGCCTCAGGATTCACTTGATTTGAACTCAATGGAACACATCTATGACTCTACTGGATATCAGCTCCACGTCCACATGCCACCGGCCCATAATTTACGGGAATTTTGTGACTTGTGTATAGACATCTGGTACCACAAACATCCAGCCCACCCGGTTGGCCGTGCGGTCTAACGCACTGCTTTCCGGGCGGGAAGAAGCGCCGGTCCCCGGCACGAATTCGCCCGGCGGATTTGTGTCAAGGTCCGGTGAGCCGGTCAGTCTGTGATTGGTTTTTAGGCGGTTTTCCATCTGCCACGGCGAATGCGGGCTGGTTCCCCTTATTCCGCCTCAGCTACACTATGTCGGCCATTGCTGCGCGGACCACGGTCAGCACGCTATTAAGCAGGTGGCTATAATGTTTTGTATATCTGTGAGTTTTATAGGGTATTCTCCCTTGTGACGAAACACCATTACCAAGTCTGCTATGACGAATAGCTCCTTACACTCGTGTGCTGAGACGATGAGGTTTCTTTAAGAGCTGCGAGCCACTTCCGCGACCCACCGTTTGGTTTTATTATCACAAAACTCGAGTCGATTCTCAGGCGGTGGAGGAGGACGAGTCGCTGTTAGGTCGCAGCTCAAATGGCCAATGAACAACACACGTTCATTGGTATGGAATGACCTACGCCTTAGCAAAGGCGAGCTGCAAGCAGAGACTCACGTCTATTCATACTACAAATGAGCAGCTGTAAGTCGAGCAAGTTGATTTAATCTGTAATCTGTTGTATTCCCCCCCCCCCCCTCTCCCCGTTCCCCAGTTTCAAAATTCTAAGGAACAAACTGTTTCCAATGACTTGTGGTTCCTAAATGGATATACATATTCAGATTTACTTCTAATTATTTTAAGAAATGTAAGATGTCGTGCATGAGACTAAGATACTACTTTATATTTATGTAAAGCAATGTATATGTTTTACAGAAGTGAACTGACAAGTCAATTAAAGGGGTAATAAGCATCGTTATAAATTCCCCCATTTATTATAGACACCTTCACGTAAGATTAATTAGCATCATCCAAAGGCTTAAGATCGTCAAAAGCTACGACAGTTTACTACAAATGGGTAAAACCTTTGGCGTTTCAGAAACACAGATCAAGTTTTGCTATGAACTGTTTCTCCCCGGAAGAACATGTAATTATTAAAAATTTAACGATTTATTACAAACAATGCACCAACATACCAATCAGTTAACACATCACAAATTTACCTAGTCGTCTTTGTAGATTCCTTATAACACCGGTTGGATCATGGCACGAAGTCAAGTCCACGTCCATGGTATAGCGTCACAGCATATCGACTGCGGCAGCACTTCAGACAGATGTAATACTCTATCTGCCAGGAAATAGCGTTGCAAACGCGTGTCGCAGACATCACAGGGCTCTAGAAGTCCCGTAACAGCACAGCAACAAGCAAGTTGCTGTTTACGTATGAAGCTGATCTTCACGAACCCTAAACTCAACAGTGTATGACCCTGATTTACCACGGACGTTTCTGCAATAGCGATTAGTACTTGCGTGCTTATGGCTCTCAACAATTCCGCTGTTCAAACGGGTTCGCTGCGCTACAGTGTTCACTTCGTTGATATTACAGCTCGCGAAGCAACTGCCACGTGTCACTGCATCTGGACGTAATCGACCACGTAACAGACTTTAGTATTCTTGTGTCAGATCACGATACCAAATATGGCTACGAGGAACGTATTTATCAGTGCAACAAGTGTGCATTAGTCATTGATACAGAATTCATAGTACTCTGAAACAGAAGCTGATGTTGCAAGAGCAGCAACAAAAGCACATGATAAAAAGTACTGCAGCAGACTTAGACGATCTCAACTGTCGCAGGCATCCCCATTTCCTTGTTTCGAAAAATCTTACTAGTCAAGGTCAAATAAATTTCAGCAGTTTCTGCTACACTGCAAGGTAAGTAGTATCACGGATCCAACCCGTCAAAGCTCTCAACTTCTTTCCTTCAGAAGCAAGTTATATAAACTAGCACAGAACTTACTACCACAAATACGCTACTGGCCATTAAAATTGCTACACCACGAAGATGACGTGCTACAGACGCGGAATTTAACAGACAAGAAGAAGATGCTGTGATATGCAAATGATTAGCTTTTCAGAGCATTCACACATGGTTGGCGCCGGTGGCGACACCTACAACGTGCTGACATGAGGAAAGTTTCCAACCGTTTTGTCATATACAAACAGCAGTTGACCGGCGTTGCCTGAGAAATGTTGTTGTGATGCCTCGGGTAAGGAGGAGGAATGCGTACCATCAAGTATCCAACTTTGATAAAGGTCGGATTGTAGCCTATCGGGATTGCGGTTTATCGTATCGCGACATTGCTCCTCGCGTTGGTCGGGATCCAATGACTCTTAGCAGAATATGGAGTCGGTGGGTTCAGGAGGGTAATACGGAACGCCGTGACGGATCCCAACGGCCTCGTATCACTAGCAGTCCAGATGACAAGCATCTTATCCGCATGGCTGTAACGGATCGTGCAGCCACGTCTCGATCCGTGTGTCAATAGATGGCGGCGTTTGCAAGACAACAACCAACTGCACGAACAGTTCGACGACGTTCGCAGCAGCATGGACTATCAGCCCGTAGACCATCGCTGCGGTTACCCTTGACGCTGCATCACAGACAGGAGCGCCTGCGATGGTGTACTCAACGACGAACCTGGGTGCATGAATGGCAAAATGTCATTTTTTCGGATTAATCCAGGTTCTGTTTACAGCGTCATGATGGTCGCATTCGTGTTTGGCGACATCGCGGTGAACGCACATTGGAAGCGTGTATTCGTCATCGCCAGTATGGCGGTGTGATGGTATGGGGTGCCATTGGTTACATGTCTCGGTCAGCTCTTGTTCGCATTAACGGCCCTTTGAACAGTTGACGTTACATTTTTAGATGTGTTACGACCCGTGGCTCTACCCTTCATTCGATCCCTGCGAAACCCTGCATTTCAGCAGGATAATGCACGACCGTGTGTTGCAGGTCCTGTACGGGCCTTTCTGGACACAGAAAATGTTCGACTGCTGCCCTGGTCAGCACATTCTCCAGATCTCTCACCTACTGAAAACTTCTGGTCAATGGTGGCCGAGCACCTGGCTCGACACAATACGCCAGCCACTACTCTTGATGAACGGTGGTATCGTGTTGAAGCTGCATGAGCAGCTGTACCTGCGCATTCCATCCAACCTCTTTTTGACTCAATGCCCAGTCGTATCACAGCCGTTGTTACGGCCCGAGGTGGTTGTTCCGGGTACTGATTTCTCAGAATCTATGCACCCAAATTGCGTGAAAATGTAATCACATGTCAGTTCTAATATAATACATTCTGCAATGAATACCGGTTTATCACCTGCATTTCTTCTTGGTGTAGCAACATTATGGCCAGTAGTGTAGAACCAAGTGGCCTCTCACTTTCTTCAATGTGTGGTTTGCTAACTAGCCGCTACAACAAGCAAATGCGGATAGTAACCTCAAGGCTAAAATTTTAACAATGTAGCTGGTGAAGCATATGTGGCCTCGGCCATTCAGTGACAAGGCTTATCTCATCAGTGCCATGTAAACAGTGCAGTGAGTCCAGTAACGTATTAGGGATGTGACTGTTCGCTTAGTTCCCGACCGAGAAGTACGATTTAATAACTGTGGCCATCAAATCCTCATCTCAGTGAAATGTTGTACGTAGCTAAATAATTTGAAATTTCTTCTTCCACACAGAAAGATTTTGACAACGGTATCGTGGTAGTTATCGTGTACAGTAGCCGACGTTGTTATCAGTAGTAAACAGGAGAATTAAACAAACAATTCCTTCCTGAGTGTTGACTCTCGCGCGGTATGTCAGCTTAAGACATGAATTAGCTCTGGGTAGTTCCTCTTCTCCGCTGGATAGTACTTTCGAACCGGATTTACAAAATAACCGTCTACCTCCAGTGCAAGAATCAGCCCATAAAGAGCCACATTTCCACCACAACGATATCGTGTAGCATTAATACCTCGCATCTACTTAAATCATCTACATTTACATGTGCGTCTACATATTTAATCTTCAAGCCACAGTATGGTACGTGGTGTAGAGTACCTTGTACGACTGCTAGTCATTTTCTTCCCTGTTCTAATCGCGAGTGGAGATATGACATAACGACTGTCTATGTGCCTACTTACGAGCCCTAATTTCGCCTGCCTATACACGAAATGTACGTCTGCGGTGGATGAATCCTTCTGCAGTCATCTTCAAATAGAGGTTCTCTAAATTTTATCAGCAGTGTTCCTTTTCACCTGATCTCCAAGGATTCCTATTTAAATTCCCTAAACATTTTCGTAGGTTTTGCCCGTTGATCGAACCTACCGGTAACAAATCTAACATCCTGCCACAAAATTGCTTCGATGTCTTCCTTTTATCCCACATGGTCGGGATACCAGACACCCGAGCAGTACTGAGGTACTGGTACCCTGGTGCTCTATATGTCGTCCTCTTTACAGATAAACCACATTTTCCTAAAATTCTCCCAGTAAACCTAAGTGAAAAATTCTCCAACCCTACCACAGTCATTACGTACTCGTTCCATCTCATATCGCTTTGCAATGTTACGCCTAGATAATTAATCAATGTGACGGTCTCAAGCAGCACGCCACTAATGGTGTATTCGAATATTACGGGATTGCTTTTCCAACTCATCCGAAACTTACGTTTTCCTACATTTAGGGCTAGATGTCATTAATCACATCAACTAGGAATTTTGCCTAATTCGTCTTATATCTCGCTAAAGTCGCTTACAGCATCTTCAGGAAATAGCTGCAGATTACAGCTCAGCGTACCCTGAGTACCACAATGAACAGAGTGGCACCACCGTCCACACTGAGACATGAAGTGGATTTCCTGCAAGGGGTCACGACTTTTGACTTCATTGTATCTTTGCAGAACTAGCACGAACAACACACGCTGTTACTCGAACTATCACTCGACTGTGCCACAAAGCTTCAGGGGCATACATAGTTAAAACAATCTCTTCAGCGTCGTTTTTGTCAAGCTCAGGGTGTCCTGTTTGCTTTGCGAGTGGTAGTTAAAGCAGAACCTTACAGTGTGTCACAGGAGGAATGGTCAATATTCAGGGATCTGACCGGAACGATCATTTGAAGCAAAAAACGTCGTAAGAACATATACTATGTGATCAAAAGTATCCGGACACCTGGCTGAAAATGTCTTACAAGTTCGTCTCGCCCTCCATTGGTAATGATGGAATTCAGTATGGTGCTGGCAGACCCTTAGCCTTGATGACAGATTCCACTCTCGCAGGCATACGTTCAGTCAGGTTCTGGAAGGTTTCTTGGGGAATGGCAGCCCATTCTTCACGGAGTGCTGCACTAAGGAGAGGTATCGATGTCGGTCGGTGAGGCCTGGCACGAAGTCGGCGTCCAAAACGTCCCGAAGGTGTTGTATAGGATTCAGGTCATGACTGTGCAGGCCAGTCCATTACAGGGATGTCATTGTCGTGTAACCACTCGGCCACAGGCCGTGCATTATGAACAGGTGCTCCATCATGTTGAAAGACGCTATCGCCATCCCCGCTTTGCTCTTCAACAGTGGGAAGCAAGAAGATGCTTACAACATCAATGTGGGCCTGTGCTGTGATAGTGTCACACAAAACAACTAGGGGTGCAAGCCCCCTCCATGAAAAACACGAACACACCATAGCACCACCGCCTCCGAATTTTACTGTTAGCACTTAACACGCTTGCAGATGGCGTTCACCGGGCATTCACCACACCCACACCCTGACATCGGATCGCCACATTGTGTACCGTGATTGTTCACTCCACACAATGTTTTTCCACTGTTCAGTCGTCCAATGTTTACGCTCCTTACACCAAGCGAGGCGTCGTTTGGCATTTACCGGCGTGAAGTTTTCTCATTTCCCGCCTAACTGTCATATTACTTGCAGTGGATCTTGATGCAGTTTGGAATTCCTGTGTGATGGTCTGGATAGATGTCTGCTGTTACACATTACAACTCCTTCAATTGTCGGCGGGCTCTGTCAGTCAACAGACGAGGTCGGCCTATACGTTTTTGTGCTGTACGTGTCCCTTCACGTTTCCACCTCACCATTACATGGGAAACAGTGGAGCAGGGATGTTTAGGAGTGTGGAAATCACGCGTACAGAGGTATGACATAAGTGACACCCAATCACTTGACCATGTTAGAAGTCTGTGAGTTCCGCGGAGCGCCCCATTCTGCTCTCTCACGATGTCTAATAAAAACTGAGGTCTCTGATACGGAGTACCTGGCAGTAGGTGACAGCGCAATGCACCTAAAACGAAAAACGTATGTCTTGGGGGTGTCCGGGTACTTTTGATCACATAGTGTATGTCATACTTCAAATGATTTGCGATCTAGAACAAATTTAATGTACATTATTATCTGTTTATTGTTTATTCAAATCATCGTCAGATTTACACATGTAGCACACACAACAATATGTGTTTTACAATGTGTCAGTTGAAAAATTCTGATTTTTAAGATACTCACCTCTAAACCTTACTGTATGCGTCACATTACGGCTACTGGACAGTAAACAGTAAATGTTTGAATATCCCACAGCCAACTTCAGTGCGTTTGTGCACTCTTGGGAAAACAAAAAAAATGGTTCAAATGGCTCTGAGCACTATGGGACTCAACTGCTGAGGTCATTAGTCCCCTAGAACTTAGAACTAGTTAAACCTAACTAACCTAAGGACATAACAAATATCCATGCCCGAGGCAGGATTCGAACCTGCGACCGTAGCGGTCTTGCGGTTCCAGACTGCAGCGCCTTTAACCGCACGGCCACTTCGGCCGGCTTTGGGAAAACATGTTGTGTTACGTGTCTGAGTGCCTCTGCACGTTCCCTAAGAAGGGCAGTGTCCAAGATGCGGCCAAGTAGTTCATCTCGCGTATTCACCTTTCGTTTGCACACTCCAGACTTCAGTGAACCCCATAAATCAGAACCTCATTGTGTAAGATATGGCGATCACGGTGGCCTGTTAATTTTACCACCACGACCAATCCAGTGATTAGGGTAAGTGCGTTTGTCATGTTCCCTTACACTTACGAACACTTATGATAAAATGTGGAGGGGTTCTGTCATGATAGAAGTACACTGCAGTCGGTGCGTCCAAAGGAACGCCCTCAAGGTGTTCAACAAAGGTATTTTCCAAAGTAAGCTAGTAATTCTCTTCCGTTATTCGCTCTTCTAAAATGACTGGACCTATCAAAACCGAACCGATCATGCTGCATCACAAACTGATCGAAAAACGAACTTGGAAATCTGTTTCTGCTGTAGAGCGCGGATAATCAATTATTACGTGTTGTTCATTTCATTTCGGATAAATTTGGCTTCATCAGTGAATGGTAATAATGGAATCAAATTACGATTATAATATAACCAGTGAAAAAATTCAAGTCGTGTGGCAATGTCGCCAATGGACACGCTGTACGTCAAACGGTTACAAGTTTTCCCTGTGCGATGTTCGCCAAACATTTGTCCGTGGTGGTGGTGGTGGTGGTGGTGGTGGTTAGTGTTTAATGACTGTTAGCAGAATATGGAATCGGTGGGTTCAGAGGGTAATACGGAACGCCGTGCTGGATCCCAACGGCCTCGTATCACTAGCAGTCGAGATGACAGGCATCTAACGTCCCGTCGATAACGAGGTTATGAGAGACGGAGCGCAAGCTCGGGTTAGGGAAGGATTGGGAAGGAAATCGGCCGTGCCCTTTCAAAGGAACCATCCCGGAATTTGCCTGAAACGATTTAGGGAAATCACGGAAAACCTAAATCAGGATGGCTGGAGACGGGATTGAACCGTCGTCGTCCCGAATGCGAGTCCACTGTGCTAACCACTGCGCCACCTCGCTCGGTATTTGTCCGTGGGACAGTAATACTTGCAGAAAGCCACTGTGTGCTGCTTGTAGGGCTACGCTGCACCATTTTAACACTGAGTTCCTATTCCTGCACAGGTTGTTGAATTACACAGTGAGAAGAATAATGAAGACTTGGAGCAATACAAGTCCACGCAGTGTGGTGAAAAATCTGGTGAACACTCTACAATATGGAATTCAATGTGTTGGAAAGCGCAGGCGGTATTTTTGAAAGCAGGAGCAGCACTAACATTGCAGAAACCGCAAACAGGCAACATATCTGCAATTTAGCCAATTTGTGTAGAAGCACAGTTAATCGATTCTTCGCTCTGGTACATTCTCAGTCACTTGCACTATTTCACTCACAACCGCACCATAGACATCTGTGCGTTCAACAGCTAGTTTGGTAGCAGAAAGACATACCGAGCAAGGAGGCTGAAAGCAACAAGGTAGTTTGGCTTAGAACAACACGTTTAAAAGGTTGCTTTGGAAAGACACATACGTGTGCGCCACCAACCTAAAAACAAATGTACATAAAATGTGCTCGCTCTACGAGGCCATTAAGAATAGGGCATATGCCCATATGAAGTTCTTAGCTTCAAATGATCGTCCCTGTCATCTCCATGAATATTGGCAATTCGTACTGTAACAGCCTCTACAAGCTTCATAAAGTAGGCGTTATGTTACCCGTACATCAACTCGTAGGCAATGCCTAGGATTCTAGTTAGAAAGCTTAATAGTCCTATCCAAATATGTGGTGATTTTAAGATAACGTTAATGCTCAGTCTTAAACTGACCTTTCTCCAGTTCCGCGCTTCTGAGAGTAACTGGCCAAATTGTTATTCGCTGGTATTTTTGTAAAACTGATACTGCGGATACATGTTTTGCATTTACCATTACGTGAGCAGACATAATATATCCTGGTGCTCAGTATACGTTTTGGCATGTACTATTATAATCGCTTACTTTAGCATGGCTGGCGAGCCAACCACGTTTCATTGTTGCTTAGAACTATGACAGCAAGATACTCGTAACTGTACATGTAAATTGACAATACTACTGAAGTAAGATCACATGGAGCAGCACATGTAGAGCCTTAGAAGCTGTTTATCTATTTTCATTGCATTGCTTGCTTGACAAGTGGTTTTCTTCGAGCCAAGCGTTACATACCAAGATCAAATTTTCAGGAAGAGCTCTCTTAAGTCTACATTGGACCACGCAGAAGCTATAATTAAGTTTCCTGTGCTAAAAATCTAAAAGGACTTAAAACTTACCAGGGTCAGAGCTTGTAATGTAAAGTGAAGTTCCCGGTACCGCTATCTTATTTGAAGTATTCCATGCTATACTAGTCTGAAACTGTGCAATCTCTCTCTTTCCAAGCACTTACCCGACTGGCGAGGTCTGCTGTTATGGTTAACCGGATCTGGCATGTTAATTTTAAGGGATGGCCGGATGCCTTTCCTGCCACCACCCCTTACCTATGGGACAGAATGTGTGTACCCCAGCTGTCTGCGTCTGGTGTAATCCATGGAATAGTGCGAACGTGTTTCAAATGTCTGCGAGTTGTGTGACAGAGGCGGAACGTGGGGACCAGCCCGATATTCACTTAGTGGATGTGGAAAACCGCCTGAAAACCACATCCAGGCTGGCTGGCACACCGGACCGCGTCGTTAGTCCGGTGGGAGGATTCGATCTGGGGCCGGCGCGTCTACTAGAGTCCTGGAAGAACCGCGTTAGCGCTCTCGGCTACCCTGGCGGGTAGTCTGAAACTATGCAGTGTTTGCAAAAAACCTTGATGCATTAATGAATTTCTCATCTCTTATAGTTTCTTTACTTGTTTGTGGTCTAACGGTTATTAAAGCACGAAAAAGTCCAAAAAATTGTTCATTCTTATAATTTTGCTACGCATATGAACAAAAATGTGTGTTACTTTCTTTGCTTTTCATCCACTTTTTCCGCAGTCGTATTTATATTAGTTATATAGGTTAAATACCGGGTTTTGCGATTGTAATAAAATATAATTAAGATCAAAGGCGTTTCGCTTTAGTTTAAAAGCATCTTCAGTTGTCAAGGTAGAAGTATTATTTTTCTTGTTATTTTGGTTGGCTAGGATCATGAACAGTTCTCATGCTTTCACATACTGCTATAAACAACGTAATTATTATCAACTGTGGGGAAGCAGCATACTCATGCCTTATAAAATTCACATCAATCTTTCCATTGTGTGCCAGCCTACTCCACTGTAACTAGCTCTGACGTCATAAATATTGCGCAATACTTTAAAATGAAGTAAATAACCTGAAATGTTTCTAGCATGTCAGGAGTAATACTAAATCAATATGTGTTGAATATCAGTTCAATAACTTTAACCATTTTCGAAATTTGGATGTTTTTCTGTAAAAATCATTGGCGCAACGGAAAAGAGCTTTGTAGTCTCTTCAGAGTATCCAACCTTTGCTCCCAGACCAGCTGCAAAACCTCCTGGCGTTCTAGAGATACAGTTGTGCAGTGAGTTTTGTGTTTTTCCAGATACTGCAGTCCACAACGTCTGTAAATTATTCCATAGACCTTTCATATTATATATCTTCGTTTTCTGAACTACCCGTCAAGTTCATCACATAAGGGTGTGGAACTGCACTGTTAATCAGTATCCTGTGATATCCTTCCTTCTTTGATTTTCCATTAATTCTCGTCAGACTACAGACTTAGTCACGCACAAAACAGCTCACACCATGACAGACCCTCCACATTGCTTCACTGTTGGCGCCAGACGCTACTCTTCATACGTTCTCCAAGAAATTGACGAACGACCTTTCGACGATAGCTTCCAAATACTTCAAATTTAGATTCGTCCATGAATAACACCTTGTATCGTTGGTGCACCTCCAGTTACGTTAATTTGCCCAGTGCATCAGTTACATCCTGTTTTGTAGGTTTAAAAAAGCATTTTTTGCTGCCATACACCCCTTTAACCTCGTTTATGGAGACGGCGTTGCGCTGTTGAGACGGAGATTAGAGTTGCTCTCATACCGTATACTTCCTCACGAATTCCGGCAGCATTACTTGTTATCTGACGTTTACTCTACTCATATGAACTGATCTGTGTATGATGTTACTCGTTGTCTTCCAGATTGCGGCACAGTTACATTGTGCACCAGTTTGCTTGAACTCTTGCTATGTATACATCACTATACGTTGGGCAACGTTAACTTGTTTTCCTGTTGTCTTACTAGAATAGCCTTCCTGACGCAGACCTACAATTACACCACGTTTTCAATTTCCGTCTCCTGCTTCTGTCCCATTAGTAGGTAATATAATATGAACCTGATAGGGTATACAAACCCACTACTAGATGCACACGATGCTCCGTCAACTAACAAGAAATGATTGCTATACAGACAGCTGAAAGAATGAGTCCTATTTGAGTGGAACTTTCTTAAGTAAAAGCACATCAGTATTGCTGTGGATACCCATAGGTGCCCCTCTAGTGCCACAATCAGTGAGATGCACAACATAGGTCCTTAATATTCACAAGTTTATAATTGTTTTATTATCAGAATGAGGATACAATAGAATATTCAAAACTAAATTCCGGTTTCAACCACAAATCCAAAGCTGTAATAGATGATCGAAAACATTTTGACGAGTAGCGTATGTGCTTTTATTCTATGATATTAAGACTAATAAGCCCAATGAATGGCATATGTATTGCGTATACAGATACGTTGGTCTCGTCGGTTGTATAAACCACATTCTCCACAATACTAGTCAACGAAGAATAACAGAATAGCTACACTCAGAGATAAACACACTACACAAAAATACAAGGTTCACTTTAGAGAAATCCCCCAGGGGGCTTGCCACTCTTTGGCAGGTTTGTGCTTGGCTACCACGGGTTCTCAGCCTTTGTAGCACTTTTTCCCTTCCGTACTGTATGTCTATCCTCTTGCTATTCTTTCTGCCCTCCCTTGGAGAACATGTCTGGGGTATTATTGGGAATGTTCTGCATTCTGTCGCTGACCTGTGAACAGTCTCAACTTTGTTTTTGGCTCCCTTTTCCTTTATTTGTTTCCCTTTTCCTCTCGTTCCTCCGCTTCGGCATTTCAGGATCCTCTTCTTTCTTCTTCCTCCCTGTGCGCTCCTGAAGGCCGGCCTACGAGTCTGATGGGTAAATGGCGATTGGGTAACGTGTGTAATTCCCAGCCCCGGGTCGACAGGTAGAATTCACACCTACACCATGGTACAGGCCAAGCCCAGGGAGGGGTGATTGCCTGAGCTGTAACCTTCCCAAATTGCCAATTGGTCCCTCCGTCAGGTGTTCGGGAGGAGTGGCCTGAGGTGTGAACAATCACCTAAGGCGGGTGCGCCCCCTTGTGAAGGGGACCCCTAGTTGCCAGTTGGAAGGAGAGCGCCATCGGAGACGCTGGCAATCATGGGGGATTTCCTTGTGATAAGTCAATCATCATCTCCATCGACATCGATGAAACATAAACTTAATGAGGCTACTGATTCGAGGACACTTCTTGTTGCACCACAGTTCCTTCTGGTTTTTTTTTTTTTTTTTTTTTTTTTTTTTTTTTTTTTTTTTTTTTTTTTCATCAGTCTACTGACTGGTTTGATGCGGCCCGCCATGAATTCCTTTACCTCTTCATCTCAGAGTAGCACTTGCAACCTACATCCTCAATTATTTGCTTGACATATGCCAATCTCTGCCTTCCTCTACAGTTTTTGCTCTCTACAGCTCCCTCTAGTACCATGGAAGTCATTCCCTCACGTCTTAGCAGATGTCCTATCATCCTGTCCCTTCTCCTTATTAGTGTTTTCCACATATTCCTTTCCTCTCTGATTCTGCGTAGAACCTCGTCATTCCTTACCTTATCAGTCCACCTAATTTTCAACATTCGTCTATAGCACCACATCTCAAGTGCTTCGACTCTATTCTGTTCCGGTTTTCCCACAGTCCATGTTTCACTACCATACAATGCTGTACTCCAGACGTACATCCTCAGAAATTTCTTCTTCAAATCAAGGCCGGTATTTGATATTAGTAGACTTCTCTTGGCCAGAAATGGCTTTTTTGCTCCGTCCGTCATTGGTTATTTTACTGCCTAGGTAGCAGAATTCCTTAACTTCATTGACTTCGTGACCATCAATCCTGATGTTAAGTTTCTCGCTGTTCTCATTTCTACTACTTCTCATTACCTTCGTCTTTCTCCGATTTACTCTCAAACCATACTGTGTACTCATTAGACTGTTCATTCCGTTCAGCAGATCATTTAATTCTTCTTCGCTTTCACTCAGGATAGCAATGTCATCAGCGAATCGTATCATTGATATCCTTTCACCTTGTATTTTAATTCCACTCCTGAACCTTTCTTTTATTTCCATCATTGCTTCCTCGATGTACAGATTGAAGAGTAGGGGCGAAAGGCTACAACCTTGTCTTACACCCTTCTTAATACGAGCACTTCGTTCTTGATCGTCCACTCTTATTATTCCCTCTTGGTTGTTGTACATATTGTGTATGACCCGTCTCTCCCTATAGCTTACCCCTACTTTTTTCAGAATCTCGAACAGCTTGCACCATTTTATATTGTCGAACGCTTTTTCCAGGTCGACAAATCTATGAAAGTGTCTTGATTTTTCTTTAGCCTTGCTTCCATTATTAGCCGTAACGTCAGAATTGCCTCTCTCGTCCCTTTACTTTTCCTAAAGCCAAACTGATCGTCACCTAGCGCATTCTCAATTTTCTTTTCCAGTATTCTGTATATTATTCTTGTAAGCAGCTTCGATGCATGAGCTGTTAAGTTGATTGTGCGATAATTCTCGCACTTGTCAGCTCTTGCCGTCTTCGGAATTGTGTGGATGATGCTTTTCCGAAAGTCAGATGGTATATCGCCAGACTCATATATTCTACACACCAACATGAATAGTAGTTTTGTTGCCACTTCCCCCAATGATTTTAGAAATTCTGATGGAATGTTATCTATCCCTTCTGCCTTATTTGACCGTAAGTCCTCCAAAGCTCTTTTAAATTCCGATTCTAATACTGGATCCCCTATCTCTTCTAAATCGACTCCTGTTTCTTCTTCTATCACATCAGACAAATCTTCACCTTCATAGAGGCTTTCAATGTACTCTTTTCACCTATCTGCTCTCTCCTC
This sequence comes from Schistocerca piceifrons, assembly GCF_021461385.2. Lineage (NCBI taxonomy): Eukaryota > Metazoa > Arthropoda > Insecta > Orthoptera > Acrididae > Schistocerca > Schistocerca piceifrons. The sequence goes on from NC_060149.1 coordinate 334,153,441, forward strand.
TGCATTTAACAGTGGAATTCCCGTTGCACTCTTAATGTTACCCCCGTTGCTTTTATTGTCACCAAAGGTTGTTTTGACTTTCCTGTATGCTGAGTCTGTCCTTCCGACAATCATATCTTTTTCGATGTCTTCACATTTTTCCTGCAGCCATTTCGTCTTAACTTCCCTGCACTTCCTGTTTATTTCATTCCTCAGCGACTTGTATTTCTGTATTCCTGATTTTCCCGGAACATGTTTGTATTTCCTCCTTTCATCAATCAACTGAAGTATTTCTTCTGTTACCAATGGTTTCTTCGCAGCTACCTTCTTTGTACCAATGTTTTCCTTCCCAACTTCTGTGAAGGCCCTTTTTAGAGATGTCCATTCATCTTCAACTGTACTGCCTACTGCGCTATCCCTTATTGCTGTATCTATAGAGTTAGAGAACTTCAAACATATCTCGTCATTCCTTAGTACTTCCGTATCCCACTTCTTTGCGTATTGATTCTTCCTGACTAATGTCTTGAACTTCAGCCTACTCTTCATCACTACTATATTGTGATCTGAGTCTATATCTGCTCCTGGGTACGCCTTACAATCCAGTATCTGATTTCGGAATCTCTGTCTGACCATGACATAATCTAATTGAAATCTTCCCGTATCTCCCGGCCTTTTTCAAGTATACCTCCTCCTCTTGTGATTCTTGAACAGGGTATTCGCTATTACTAGCTGAAACTTGTTACTGAACTCAATTAGTCTTTCTCCTCTTTCATTCCTTGTCCGAAGCCCATATTCTCCTGCAACCTTTTCTTCTACTCCTTCCCCTACAACTGCATTCCAGTCGCCCATGACTATTAGATTTTCGTCCCCCTTTACATACTGCATTACCCTTTCAATATCCTCATACACTTTCTCTATCTGTTCATCTTCAGCTTGCGACGTCGGCATGTATACCTGAACTATCGTTGTCGGTGTTGGTCTGCTGTCGATTCTGATTAGAACAACCCGGTCACTGAACTGTTCACAGTAACACACCCTTTGCCCTACCTTCCTATTCATAACGAATCCTACACCTGTTATACCATTTTCTGCTGCTGTTGATATTACCCGATACTCATCTGACCAGAAATCCTTGTCTTCCTTCCAGTTCACTTCACTGACCCCTACTATATCTAGATTGAGCCTTTGCATTTCCCTCTTCAGATTTTCTAGTTTCCCTACCACGTTCAAGCTTCTGACATTCCACGCCCCGACTCGTAGAACGTTATCCTTTCGTTGATTATTCAATCTTTTTCTCATGGTAACCTCCCCCTTGGCAGTCCCCTCCCGGAGATCCGAATGGGGGACTATTCCGGAATCTTTTGCCAATGGAGAGATCATCATGACACTTTTTCAATTACAGGCCACATGTCCTGTGGATACACGTTACGTGTCTTTAATGTAGTGGTTTCCATTGCCTTCTGCATCCTCATGTCGTTCATCATTGCTGATTCTTCCGCCTTTAGGGGCAATTTCCCACCCCTAGGACACGAGAGTGCCCTGAACCTCTATCCGCTCCTCCGCCCTCTTTGACAAGGCCGTTGACAGAATGAGGCTGACTTCTTATGCCGGAAGTCTTCGGCCGCCAATGTTGATTATTTATCAAAATTTAGGCAGTGGCGGGGATCGAACCCGGGACCGAAGACGTTTTTGATTATGAATCAAAGACGCTACCCCTAGACCACGGGTTTAATCAGTCCTTCTGGTATTATGTACTAAAGAAGGTCAGTCCTTCACCATGGTCAATCCGTTTATTATTCAGAAAGGTGTTGATGCCATTGCTGGCCCTGTGAAATCCTGATCTCTTTTACGAAATGGTACTTTGTTTTTGGAGACGCCTTCTGATTCTCAAGCATAATTACTACTTGCTGCCTTGCTTCTCCAAGGCTACCCTTTTCGTGTCTAGGCACATAGAACTTTGAACTATTTCCGTGGTGTAATTTGCATTAGGCTGCTTGACAGTCTAACCAAGGCTGAAATACAATCTTACCTCTCTGATCAGGGTGTCATTGCCATCCATCGTGTAATGAAAAAGGTCGATTCCTCCTTGGTGCCCACCCGTGCTCTTTTCCTCACCTTTGATAGGGTGGTGCTGCCATCCTAGATTAAAGCAGGCTATGAAATCATCACAGTCTGGCCGTACATTTCGATTCCGATTTGCTGCTACCAGTGTCACATTTTCAACCACACTCGAACATCTTGTCGACACCCAGCCAAATGCATAACCTGTGGCAAGGATGCACACGAGGGCGAATGTCTACATTCTTCTACCTGCTGTATCAACTGCAATGGCGGCCATGCCACCTCCTCCTGGTATTGTCTCTTGTATCTAGATGAGCGGGCTGTTGAGAGATTTGGGTAAAGGAAAAAGTGCCTTGCCCAGTTGCTCGCAGGTTACTGGCTAGTCGCAAACCCTGTGTTCTCCCATCTGGCACCTACAGTTATGTTCTTGTTACCCCTGGCCATGCGGACATGCGGACTCAGATTTGGCTCTGAGGTTGTGAAGTCGCACAGTGTCAAGGTAGCATCGCTGTCCCCACGTCCCACTGTGCAACAAACTATCAAACTCTTGCCTAGAGGGATGAAGCTACTCACTACACAACGGGCAGGCAGGAAAGGACAGAAGGAGTACTCCTGAGAAGACTTCCTCCATCCCTCCAGCCAAACAACACCCAAGTTTTCCTAACCAGAAGAGCTCAAAGACGTCCGCTAAAGGCAAACGGTCTTCTCCTCCATCAACTCGAAGATCCTACTCGACGATGTCGCCACGTGGTCACTTAGCCCGCCCGGCCTCTGTCTCGCCAGTGCGCACCACCAACCGTTTTTCAGGTTTGGACTCCACAGACGAACCGCACAAGCACGCTGATGCTTCTGTAGACCCCATGGAGCAGGATCCTCCTGTTTCGGTTCCTGTAGTAGCGAATCTACACCGTCTGTCCCTCGGCGGCCGCCGAGTTGACATACCTACATCTTTTCCTCCTCATGACTGTCCTCCAATGGAACGTTTGCGGCCTTCGGTCCCACAAAGAGGATTTATGGCTGCTTCTAGCATCGCAGCATCCCCTTGTACTCTGCCTTCCGGAAACGAAATTGCGCCCTTAAGACCGCTTTAAGCTTTCGCATTACGTACTGATTCGTTTTAACCTTCCCCTGAGGTCGGCATCCAATCTCATGGGGGCGTCATGCTGCTCATACGGGATGACCTTCATAGTCAACTCATCTCCCTGACTACCCGTCTTCAAGCTGTTGCTGCTCGCCTTTTCCTTCCCCACCTGACTTTCTCCCTCTGTATCATTCATGTAGCTCCGTCCTTCGATGTCACCAGGGTAGACTTCCTTCAACTTATTGGGCAGCTAACTCCCCCATTTTTGCTACTCGGTGACATTAATGTGCATCATCTCGTTTGGGATCTCCCAGGACCTGCCAGAGAGGTGCCCTCTTGGCTAACTATCTTAACCAACACAACCTCTTCTGCCTTAACACTGGAGCATCCACTTACCTTTCTGACTCCTCGCACACCTATTCGCATTTGGACGTATCCTTTTGCACTGCGCAGCTTGCCTGTCGTCCTGCGTGGTCCGTTCTTTCTCACTCTTACTGGAGCGACTATTTCCCGTGTGCTATCCGCGTGCCGACTCGTACCCCATCCACATGCACACCCTAATGGCAGCTTAGTAAGGCTGACTGGCAGCTTTACTCCCTCCTGGCGACCTTCGCCGGCCGAAGTGGCCGTGCGGTTAAAGGCGCTGCAGTCTGGAACCGCAAGACCGCTACGGTCGCAGGTTCGAATCCTGCCTCGGGCATAGATGTTTGTGATGTCCTTAGGTTAGTTAGGTTTAACTAGTTCTAAGTTCTAGGGGACTAATGACCTCAGCAGTTGAGTCCCATAGTGCTCAGAGCCATTTGAACCATTTGGCGACCTTCGCAGAAAAAGATTTCCCCAGTTGTGATGACCAGGTGCACTATCTCACCAACGTTCCATTGCTAGCACTTCCTCTCTACCACGTCGTGCCCCTGAGGCATGCAGCGACGCAATTTGCGCACAGACACGTGCTCTCCGCGTTTTTAGCCGCCACCCGACGATGTAAAATTGCATTCATTATAAACAGATGCGTGCAAAGTGCCGTCGAGTTCTTCGAGATAGCAAAAGAGCTGGTTGGATTTCATTCACTAGTTCTTTTAACAGTTCCACACATTCCTCTGTCGTGTAGGCCAATCTCCGTCGGCTCTCTTGAACCAAGGTCCAATCCCTCATTTCCGGCCTGACAGTAGGTGCCGATGTCGTCGTGAATCCTATCGCTATCTCCAAAAACTTGGGCCACCATTTTGCGGAAGTTTCGAGCTCTTCCCACTATCACCCTGCCTTCATCCATCGGATACGTGTGGAGGAGGCTCAGGCAATATCGTTCTTTTCTCCGAATCGTGTGTGTTACAATGCCGCCTTCACTATGAAGGAGCGAGATTATGCTCTCAGTTCATGCCGGTCCTCTGCCCCAGGGCCAGACGCTATCCACATTCAGATGTTGCAGCACCTCTCTCTTGTGGGCAAGCACTTTCTGCTTACCACATACAACTGCATCTGGGTCGAGGGCTCATTTCCTGAATGCTGGCGTGAAGCCACTGTCATACCCATACCTAAGCCCGGTAAGGACAGAAACCTTCCTTCTAGCTACCGCCTCATCTCTCTTACCAGCTGCGTTTGCAAGGCAATGGAACGTATGATTCACGCCTGGCTGGTGTGGTGCCTCAAGACTCGCCATTTACTCACGAATGCATTGCGTGGATTTCGAGCACAGCGTTTGGCAGCTGACCATCTCGTTACTTTGTCCACCCATGTCATGAATGGTTTTCTGCGGAAATCCCAGACTGTGGGCATGTTTCTCGATTTGGAGAAGGCCTAAGACACCTGCTGGAGAAATGGTATCCTCCGTACTCTTTACACGTGGGGCTTCCGTGGGCGCCTGCCATGTTTTCTTTGAGCATTTTTACAAGACCGAGTTTGCAAGGTGCGTGTGGGTTCTGCCTTGTCGGACACCTTTATTCAGGAATATGGTGTGCCTCAGGATTCCGTCCTGAGCGCCATCCTCTACGCTATCGCCATTAACACTATAATGACCTGTCTCCCACTGGGCGTCTCCGGCTCCCTTTTTGTCGATGATTTTGCCATCTATTGCAGTTCTCCACGGACCTGTCTCACTGCGCGGCGTCTTCAGCGTTGTCTTGATCGTCTTCACTCCTGGAGCTTCACCAATGGCTTTCGATTTTCCACTGACAACACCGTCTGTATGAATTTCTGACGGCGCGAATGGTTTCTCCCACCATCTCTACATCTTGGCCCTGTTGCCCTTCCGTTCGTTGACACTAGGAAATTCCTCACGCTCGATAGGTAACTCTCTTGTTCCTTTCATGTCTCTTACCGGGCAGCCCGCTGTATGCAGTCCCTGAATGTCCTACGTGTCCTCAATGGTATTTCTTGGGGTGCCGATCGAACCATCCTCCTCCGTTTGTACCGGTCCCTTGTCCATTGGAAACTCGACTATGTGTGCTTTGTTTATGCATGTGCACGCGCATCCCTTTTACGCCGTCGCAACACTATCCATCATCATGGCATCCATTTCGCCAGGGCACCTTTTACACCAGCCCGGTTGAGAGTCTGTATGCTGAAGCTGCTGAACTTTCACTGTCCTACCGCCGTGACTTTCTCCTCAGCAGGTATGCATGCCGTTTGTCTGCCATGCATGGCCACCTCTGCTATGCCTCCTTCATTGATGATTCCTTTGATCGTCAGTATGGTGCTTGTCCCTCTTTTCTGTTACCTCCTGGACTCCGCTTTCGCCACTTGCTATGGCGGCTTAACTTCACGCTACCTGCAGCTTTCCCAGTAGGTGTGAACCCTTCACCGCCTTTGCCTTCATTCGCTTCCTAAGAACACTGCTCTAGCCTTGGTCTATCGCCTTCAGTTTCACGACCTTCACATGGAACTTCGCGATAGTTAATTTGTATATACTAATGGCTCTCGGACTGACCGTGCGGTCGGGTGTGCCTTCGCCATTGGCACCCTTGTCTTTCGATATCCACTTCTGGCACACTCCTTAGTATTTACATCCGAGGTTTCTGCCTTGCATCAGGCCGCGGAGTACATCCGGCGACACAACCTTCCCAATTGTGTCCTCTGCTCAGACTCACTCAGCGCCCTCCAAGTCTCTGTGCGCTGTACACTGCTCATCCCTTAGTGCAACGGGTCCAGGAAAACTGTCACTATCTCACTTTTGGTGGGGTCAATGTCATGTTTCTGTGGGACGCTGATCATGTCGGACTGCCAGGAAACGAGGCTGCTGACAAGGCTGCAGTCCTCGTACCTCAGCCTGCGAGTACCTATATTCCCTCCGATGATCTCTGCGTGGCGGTCTGTCAGGACGTGGTGTCCCTTTGGCATCGCCAATGGTCCTCCCTTCACGGGAATAAGCTTCGGCTAATTAAGCCTCTCCCGGCGCCATGGACGACCTCCTCTCGGCACTCCAGCCGGGAGGAGATTATTTTAACTCGGCTGCGTATTTGGCACTGCCTTTTTAGCCATCGTCATTTGCTCAGTGGCGCTGCCCTCACCACTTTGTACGCATTACTCCCAAATTTTAACTGTCCGCCACTTCCTGGTGCAATGCCCTTTTTTTACAAACTTACGTTCCACCTTGGATTTGCCATGTGATTTATCAGCCGTTTTAGCGAATGACACGCAGGCTGTCGACCGCATTTTACTTTTTATCCGCCGAAGCAATAAGACGAAGGCCATTTAATTTTTAGTTTTGCACCACCGTTTTTGTATGTTTTTTAGCCCTTTTTCCACGTGCCTTTTTAAGCTCTCCTATTCTGTCCATTGGGGCTGACAAATAGTCGTTTTCCTAGTCTCTGTGTTTGTGTTCTATAGTGTTGACTTGGGCGCGTATGACCCCAGTTGTTTTTTGCGCCCTAAAACAAAACAAACTAACTAACTAACTAACTTTAGAGAAAGAACAACCAGATCAAATGAACTTCCTATTTATATCCATCACAAAGAAAACTGACCAACACTCATTTAGCATTTGCTGGAAAAACGCAACAGAGATCATACTAAACCAATAATCAAAGCACCCACATGGCCAAAAGAAATCAGCCCATACTCTACAAAGTAAACTTAGTACCATTTGACAAACACAACTACGGCCTATAATAAGGAGCTGGGCATAATAATTCAGACAGCGAAAAGGGATACCAAGAATCTCTAATTACAAGGGAGGATCAAAAAGTTTCCATTTGAGGGCGTTGCTGCAGTGTACATGCAACGTAACGCGACTCTGATGCAGGTACAAAAGCATCGACATGTAGGCAAGGGATTAATGTAGCATTCGTGTCTTTCCAACGTGTGTGTGGGAAATGTGGAATTGTGAACTATCGCGACGTTGTTACCAAATGCGTCCATACTGGACCAATGTCCTGTTGTCTTCTTGGCTGTAGAAGGACAAACAGTGGTGGACATCCACAGGAGACGGAAGAATGTGTATAAACATCTGGCATGTACTATCTCCAGTGTAACAGTTGTGATGCTGTATGCTTAGGGCAGACCAGAACCTTTAAATAAGGTATAAAGAACGTGAAAGAGCACTTTCCACAAGACCACCGTCACCCTACCAGAACAGAAACAGGCACGAAACTATTCAGATAAAGTAATAAGAAACCTCTCGAAACCGAAAACAGAGCTTCCAAATCCAAAAGTCAATAACAGAAAAGAATTACCTAATAAATGATGAAACAAACATCAGCAACCACACGGTATTCAAATTAATAAAACATATAGTTAATAAAAAACAATCCCTCTAGACACCACGACATAGTACCACATAAAATAGACAATATATCCACCCATGATCAGACGCAACTGTATCATAGTAAAGCAATAATGTAGAAAATCGATCGGACGTTACGACGTTAGCTCCCCTTACACACACACACACACACACACACACACACACACACACACACACCAGTCGAAAAATAAGTGTATTGGCAGGGCAACAATATGGAAGAATGTGAAATTGTTCCATTATTTCACAATTAGACATCGAGGAAATAAATTTCTGGCACCACAAAGTTCAATAAGTCTTCATTCCTAGAAGAGTGAACATTTATTCGGCAAGCCATCATTTTGAAGAGCCAAATACCAGATGAGTACCAATAATATATTTTACGTCAACCATGTTCCTACCCTTGGAGGTCTATTGCACTAATAGTAGCGTCCCTTGGGCTAAAAGAGTGCACTTTAATCAAGAGAAGACTTTCGTCTCATTAATTATTGAAATAAATATTACTTTTGCATTATTGACTGGAGGGCTGGTTTCAATTGGTGGAAGCATGTGAGATTCTAAGAATGAGTACTGGATACTGTTGTTAGCTTGTGTGTTCCAGATGAAAAATGCGAAATTGTTTACAAACACTGTGAGAAAGACAATCACAACGAAATTATTTGTGTGGCTAAAGAAACTTGTTTTGATAGTGCAATAATGAGATGGCAGACATGAGAGCAGCAATTGGGCTGTAGCGAGTGGGTGCGTGTCATCAATTCTGTACTTTTGATTCCTTGTCTGCTGATTACGATCGTTAGTAATGACAAAAATATCAATGATCCTGGTGGTAATGGGGTAATAGAGTATTAGAGTGCGAGTAATCCAAAAGAAGTAAGGAGTCCACTTTTGCAGGTAAATGAGTAGAAAATATCTTCCATACAAAAAGGTGAACAAATAAGAACAACCATGAACTTAATGAAACTAGTGAAAAATTACAGGTAAAACGTGCAGAGACCAATCAACAGTCGAATGAACAGCCGCAAGTAAAGCAAATTGAAAGTAATGAACGGCTGCTAGTAAAGCTAGATGAAAGTAATGAAAATTATTGTTAAAGTTAGACAAAATCAATGTATAGTTCCTGATGTTCGTAGATAAAAACAGTGAAGAACTTAGCAAAGTTAAGAACCAAAGTCAAATCAGTAAGGAAAAAATTGATGGCATAAAGGAAATTATTGAGAAGCCTTTCAAGCTATGAGTTTCAGAATGGGTGCAGCCGAAAACTAAATGGTTAATTAAAATGTAATTATCAAAGAAACTAGTAGAAATGGAAAGAACTGTGAGAAAATTAGATCTGTTATTAAAGAGGATCATAAGATTAAAACAGAATGGAGCAATGTAAAAGAATCTTTAGAAAAATAAATGAGTTGGTTCAAATGGCTCTGAACACTATGGGACTTAACTTCTGAGGTCATCAGTCCCCTAGAACTTAGAACTATTTAAACCTAACTAACCTAAGCACATCACACACATCCATACTCGAGGCAGGATTCGAACCTGCGACCGTAGCGGTCACGCGGCTCCAGACTGTAGAGCCTAGAACCGCTCGGTCACTGCGGCAGGCAATAAATGAGTAATTTAACTAATGAAATGGGGGTAAAATTACTAAATAAGATGTAAAATCATGTGATGTAGAAAAGAATGTAATCAATGATATTACTCTGTGAAACAAGTAATTGCCTAATGGTGGTAGAAGCTAATGCAAATTTAAGATGGAGTGGTGTCTAGAAATTTGTGTGCTATCAGTGGTGTTACAGAGACCAACCTCCTATAAGAAGTTCTCCTGATGATAAGTACATGCACAGACTTGTACATCTGTATACACTCTCCAACACCGTAAAGATAACTTTGTAACTGGTGTGACTGACAATTTAAAGAACGACTATGACAGACAGTTTCTTGAAAAGGAAATGTGTTTTGGGCAAATCGAAATTTTGGCTACTGGGAAACACTTACCACATTCGGAAAGGGCTTTGTAAATATGTTTTGGACAAGTCTTATTGAAGAGTGAATCTTTAAATGGACAGTATTACAGAGTGGGAAAAGAAGGAATGAAGCACGTTTGCAAAAAAAGTTAAAAAGATTAGTACACTTGGATACGCGTTTTGATGAAATGACACAAATTGTTTGACTTGCAAGGAGGCTACATGGGAGGTTGCAATGGGATTCAGTTCATGGAACTGATTGTTCAATGGCTCTAATCTTAAACTATGATGACATACTAGACAGGTCTTTGGAAAAGGTTAATGGACAAAATTTCAACCACCGGAATCATCAAGGAGAGAATATGAAAATTTTAGAAATAGTCATCAGAATAATGGACTGAGAAGAGATTATAACGGAATAGTAGAGTAAGGAATTGGGGAAAATCGAAAGGTATGAGGAAACGGGGGAACAGAGTGCAAATATATGAAATACCAGAGAGGGGAAAACAATCGTGAAGCTGATGAATACAATGAGGGTCTGTAATTTTGGGCTGAGCGTATCAAATGGAAGTCAGACTCCAGACATTTACCGAAATGTTAAAAAGAGTTATAGACAAATGAGTTAGAAACAAATGTCAGAACAGTGAACCAGGTGAATATGTTTGAGCTCCATAGCGAATTTTGGAATACTATGAGAAAGAATGATTAATTAGAGTGCTATAATAGACAAAAAGGTCTTTATAACCCAAAGTTGGGTACTGGAGTTGGTACAGATTTTTATATATTGAAAAACAGACTTACAAAGTAATGAAATAGGAAATAATGATTATATTGAATCTGAATTGGTGGTTATATAATGAAGATAGGTGTGATTTAGTGATCGGTAATGCTATGGCAATAATGCTGATATCAGGTGCAGGGGAGGGATGTGTGACTGTATTGAAAATACTGTTATTGACGGTAACGCGGATGAGGAAAAAAATGTTGAAGGTGATAGTGAAGTATACATTGAAGTAAATGACAAAGATAAAGTAATGTTAAATAGTGATGATGTTTCAAATGACAACAGGAAGTGTAGGATTATTAACGGATCTGCATCTGAAAAAAGAGTTGCTTAATATTAGAGTTTGAAAATCACTTACTACTGAGAGATAGGAAATAAGTCATGACGATTTTTGTCAGTTAAGATTGTATTTGCATGTTGAAGGAAAACGAGAAAGATATTTAAGGTCATTCTGGAATTTTTACGGCGATAACAGCATTGAATGGTATTGGAAAACTCTTGCCAACAATTTCTGGAGCTTCATGTTTAATCTGGTGTGAGAAAAAAGCATCTCAAGGAGAAATTATTTAACAACTTATGAACTGCTTAATAGCCGATGTTAGGTGGAAATGCAAGTAAAGAAGAGCCTAGTGTATCTCTTAGACGGGAATGAAAATATAATGAGTCAGGTTCTCCTTACATTAAGGTCAAAATTGAAGAATAGGTAGGGGAATATTTAATTCAAAGATGAAGTCCTATTTCTGGAATTACATAAAAGCTTAGATACAAAATAAAAAGTGGGAAATAACTTTATCAAAATGCCACTGGTGGGGCTGAAAGCACGGTGAAAATGAAGACAGCAACAGAAACCAATAGCAATTAAAGAATCGAGTGATGTGTACTTCTAAACATGCAGATGTAACTATTCAGCATGTATGCCGAATATTTCCTGCTCTAAATGAAAATATTATTATGGGTATGGAGTGAGTATTAAAAATAAATTTTGGGTGGGAAACGAATAACAATTATTGACGTTTTAAGTGAAAAAAATTGCAAAATCGATTTGTTCATTATAAACTGTGGCAGTTATTGCACCCATATAAGGAATTACATGTTAAGAGGAAGAGTGATCCTATTGAGGAAATGTCTTTGGATTACAAATGTAATCAAAGTTTTTAAGAATTGTGAACAGTCCGAAGGGGGCCGCTCTAATTTTAAGTTCTGTTCAAGAAACCAAATTGCTAGCTTTATTATTCAGTAACTCACTTATCAAAGTAAAAACTAATTAGTGAACATTACAACTAAAACCACCACTTATATAAAGCCATACACAATCCCATTTGCAAAGAGAGATGCAGTCGAGAGAGAAGTTGAAATGATGGAACCATGCAGAATTACAGAACGGAATAGAGGTCAGTACATCAACCATTTGGTAGTACTTCCAAAAATGGACTGCGAGTTAAACTGATGTTTTATACTTTTAAATAAACTTTTAAAAAGAAAACATGACTATCCAAAAAACCTCAATGAATTTTATGTAAATTTGAATGTTAAGAATGTCTAGTTTCGTCTCAACTTTAAGTTTTCATCAGATATCACTTAACCCTGAACATTTTGGTTTACATAGAGGGGCCAAAATTTATGGAACACATCCTAATACCGTTCAGACCTCCTTTTAGCTGGAGTAGTAGAGAAACTTGATTTAGCATTCATTGACTCCACATATCGTTGGAAGTCCCCCTACAGAAATACTGAGCTATGTTGTTTCTATAGCTATCTATAATTACGAAATTCTTGCCACTGCAGGTTTTTGTATAAAACGGACACCTCGATCATGTCCCATAAACGTGTGATGGGATTCATGTTGAGAGATTTGCGTGGCCAAACGATTAGTTCATATTCTCTGAAAATCCATAATGTTATACCCCTCAAAAGGCCACAAGGAAGAAGTATATTTTCAGAATCACTTGGAATTATTTTGTTAATATCAACACTTTGTTGACCAATAAAATTTAAAACACAATTGAATATATGTATACGATCCTTCTTCTAATCCAAGCGAAACATAAATGGGGGAGAGAGGTAGACTTTATATAACATACTGCAACATAATTCGTGTCAAATGGATTAAAGATGTCAATAGCTTTGAGGATATGATTAATAACATGCAAAATTCTTCCATCAGATTTTCTCCACGTGAAATCATGTACAACATAATGCCAGCCAATTCCATTTCTGAAAAAAATAAATACCCAGTTTGTAAAAACGGAATAGCACAAGAAACAGAGGAAACAGTTAGGGAAATCGTGAAAAATCAGGGTGATTTAAGAAAAAAGACAAATTTAGGAAAAGATAAAATAATTAAATTTAGTATGGGAGACTTAGTTTTGGTATAATCTCAAGAAAAATCTAAATACTAACTGCTGAATTAAACAAGTGTTTTGACATTGAAATAAAGGAGGACCTTGTAATTTTTCCTCCTATCTACGTGATTATGTAGCTCTCAATTCGTTCGAGCAATCAGTCATTCATAATACGAAACACAGTCATAGCTCATTCACTCAAAATGATTCAGAAATTTTACTTGTTAGAATGAAATCAGGCGATGATTCTTCTTCTCTGGAGGCTCGTGCTTTGCGGCAGTCTGCTAATCTGTACAAATAAAATGCCTCGTAATTTTTGGAAGCGTTGTATAATCAGTCGGGAAACCTCAGATCAAGCGGATATTTGGCTTTGATGAAGTTTAACCTTCCGAAGAAGTAATGGAGCTCTTGGATTATTAAATGCAGGTTCGTATTCAGTCTTTCGGAAGTTCCCTTCTGATTAACAACTACGCAATATATCGACGAATATCATTAATTCTCAAATGTCAAAACACACCTTTTGTATGAAGGAGCAATATATATATTTCCCTTTTTATCGTACAATTTCGTATCAGTTATCTTCTGTCATAAATCGCAATATTCAGATTCAATTCCTCAAACCAAGCTCAGGCTAATCGGCACGAAGACAATCTCGGAAGCTTTTTTTCTTCTTTTTTTTTTCTAACAACCACCAGAGAGAGTACTACAAAGAATACTTATGCGCTCATGGCATAACTATTGTATGAACTACTTTTCGCATGGATTCTGCGAGTATGAAAATAGAAAATTAGTAAACGTTATTCAAGGGTAGAATTGTATCAGAATAATTCATCGAATATAAAGAGATATTACAATTGCCCCTCGCAGCGAGCAAAGTTAATGATAATGCACTTTGCGAGCTAACAGAAAAAATTTGTTGGGTTGTTTATTCAAAAGAGGAATATTTTGAATTAGTAGATTTTTACTATAGAGAGTATGGGTAACGTGTTAAGACAATAATTACGAGAATACCTAAGCTGTAGCTTTTACATGTACCGGGGTATACCCGCATCCCGAGTACATAACCAGGGAAGATGTAGATTGGTGTAATTACGAAAGAAGTCTACCCATTTGGGAGCTGGCCTTCACAGGGAAACCCTGGAAAACCCGGAAGAATAGACCCCAGCTTAGGTATTAAAGTAGATAGGAAATCCTAAATCCAGTAATTTTGAAATATATAGAAGCTCCATAGATTAGATCGAAGGAAAAGTTCCTCATAGCCAAAAAAAATTTTACGATATTGCTCAAAAAAAATTTTCAAAATTCTTCTTTCGACGATGTAGCCGGCGATCTCGTTGTGAAGTGGATGGAACAAGAACACTGGGTACGGACACCGGGTAGGCGACGTACAGCGTTTGGTGGAGGCGGCACGGAGGACAGGCGATGGCTTATAGTACAGGATAGAAGCTGGTAATGTGCCGTAGAAACAGGAAGATGATCTCAGGAACAGATGGTCGGGGACGTGAACATGGAACAGGTTTAAAGTGGAATAAGAAAAGGTTCTGACTGAATAAATCCCTGCAAGAGAGTGGATTAAGGCAACGCAGTCCATATTTCATCGTTGAACTCAAAATCGGAGAAGATTCATATATTCTTCAATCTGTACTAGACTGGAACATCCATCAGTCCTGACAATTGCGAATTTTTTTGTAGTCCTCAATACCAATTACAACTGCTGATTGTCCAAAATATTGCCAAATAGACTGTGGGCATTTAAATTTTGTTGTAGCTCATATCGAATGTATTCCTCTCAAAAATTTTTTTTAAAATCTAATCTTCGTTTTGTAATAGTGCAGGTGGAAGTAGAGCATTGAATCTGTCCGAGGTTTGCTTTCAATTACGAAATTATGGATAAAATTTAAGTTTACACCTGATGAAAAATTTTAAACATAGGCATATGACACTGACTCCACAAAAGGAATAATTTGAAAAATTTTCATTATTCTTATAATTAATTGATTTATAGCTCCACTTGCAAATAAATATCATTAATGATGACGTATGTTCATTTATCAAATCATCCACTCGCAGAATCTTCTTCATCCTCTCATGAATATTTATGGAAATATATTTCAACAATTATGTCCATAATATGAAACACACAAACTGCTATTCTTAAAATGTTAATTAAAATTCTTAAATTAATTCTCCTGGCAAAGAAGGCATAATGAAAAATCTAAAAATTATAATAATTTTCTCTCGCGCAACCAGAGAGTTTCTTCAATTGTTTGCAACAGTGGCATTATCGACTGTTGCTTCATTTCACAGTTCATTTGTTTTCTTGCGCGAACAGCGCACATCATACACACAACGTACTTACCTACATATCCCACACTGTTCAAGTTTGACACGCAATTCTCACATAAGTGCCGTATCTTGAGGAAATGTAGATGCACTTTCATTGTATATCACTGTGGCTTCTGCTCATAGTCCACACTTACAAACACTAGTAATTAACAAATTCTTCTACCTATCTTAAAATTTTTGTGCTAAACTATCACAGGAGTAATCTCACTGTCTCTCAACTTACCACAGGAGTAATCTCACTGTCTCTTAACCTATCACAGGAGTAATCTCACTGTCTCTTAACCTATCACAGGAGCAATCTCACTGTCTCTTAACCTCTAGACAACATAAACTTCTTGATATTTATATACACATTCGACTCATAGTCAAATTCCACTCTAAATTCTTCTCCATATTTGGTACCACAGATCTACGATCCTTCAAAAAATTTCTTAATATCATTATGCGGGAATGATCCCTTTATTCTTTTCGATTCGGGAAATGCCAACAAGTATGATGCAGGATTTGGTATATTTACAATAACATATGGTCCGGTATAAATAAGATTCCATTTCTTTATGTTCTTCATCAGTTTCGAGGAATGGATGTGTCGCCTCAATAAAACCTTTTATCCAAGATGGAACGTCTGAATCCTGTGAATCCGTTTATCATATGTCAATTTCCGTTGTATTGCCTTTTTAGTTAAATTGACAAGTGCGAGTCGAATCTTTTCCTCCCATTTTCAATTCTGGTCTTCATACTTTGGCAGATGGTTTATCCAGAAGTTCTTTTCAATCTGACTAAACATAAGCTCTGTTGGAGTAAAGTTAGTTGAGGTATGTCACATTATTAAATATTTGTTCAAATTCTGACAAATAATCAGCCCATAATGTTTGTTTACTGTGACAGTATGTACTCATAAATCGGTTTAATTCTCGGAAAACTCGTTCTATTGGACTACCTTGTGGATGGTAACATGATGTCAAAATTTGTCGAATACCAAGTTGTGTTAATGTTTGCTTCCATTTAAATCCAGCAAAAATTCTGGCATTATCTGTAATTATGGATTTCGGTAAACCTACATGCGGAAGATAGTCACGCACCAATCTCACTACAACAGTTCTGGCAGTAGCACACTTTAATGGATATAGTTTTACATATTTTGTAAACACGTCAAAGGAACCAACAATGAATTTGACTCCTCCTCTTGATCGTGGGAGAGGGCCGCAGATATCACACGAAATTAACGCCCTTGGCTCTCGTGGAATAATTGAATGCAGAACATGCTTACTATCTCTATTATCCGATTTTGCCTTTTGACAGAGTAAACAGTTTTGTATTGTTTGGTGCACTTTTCTCCGAATATTCAGAAAATAACAGTATGCTCCTATTTTATTGGCACATTTAATTACACCAAAATGTCCCCATGATAAGTGGGTAAGCCAAATTAATTTTTCCTCATATTCCTCCGGGATACATACTCACCACAGTGGATTATTGTCCTTCCCACATCTGAAGAATAATACTCCATTTACTAATTTATAATGATCTAAACTAGCCCTTGAATTTTGTTGTTCCTTTAGCTGAATTATCTTCTTCCATCGAGGGTCTTTTCGTTGTAAATTTCCCATATCTCTACAAAGATGCACATAATAAGTCTTGTAGATATTGTCCTGCAACAGTAATACTGGAAAATCCGAAGTATTTACTGATTCTATTTCCGGCGTTAAACTTTCTGGGGATCTTGACAGTGCATCCGCAATAATATTGTCTTTGCCAGACACATGAATAATTTTAAATTGGTACTGTTGTAGTGTCATTGTCCAACGTGACAGTCTAGTGTGTAATAATTTACATGTTTGCAAAAAAGTTAGTGATTGATGGTCACAATACACAATCGTTTTCGAACCATATAAATAATAGTTAAACTTCTTGAATGCCCAAATAACCGCAAGTGCTTCAAGTTCTGTGGTCGTATAGGCTCTTTGACACGGCGATAACACTCGACTAGCAAATTCTATCGGACAAAATGTTGGTACCCCTTTTATTTTCCACATTTGGAAGAGACAAGCACCTAATCCAACATCCGATGAATCCGTGGACAGACGGAACTCACAATTCATATCAGGGTGATATAATAAGGATGCGTTAACGAGTTGGTCTTTAATGTCTCGAAAAGCTAGTTCACATTCTTCAGTCCATTGCCATGGCACATCCTTCCGTAGAAGCCGGTTAAATGCCTCAGAATTCATGGCTTGAGTCTTTATGAAACGACGGAAGAACGATGCCATACCTACAAATCCCTTCAGCTGTCTTTTATTCCGTGGTGATGGAAAATTTCGAATTGCACTTATCTTCTTCTCGGTAGGCAGGAACCTTTCGCATCTATCATATATCCTAAGAACTTAATTTGTGGTAAAGCAAAATGAGACTTTTGTAAGTTTACTGTAATTCCGGTTTTCTTGAAAACAGCAAAAATCCTTTCCAAAATATGCAAATGCTCTTCCCATGTTTTCGTGGCTATTAATAAGTCGTCAACAAGCACAGTTATACGACTACGCAGTTCTGGCCCAAGAACATAATCCAACGCTGAAATAAATATTCCGGCACTAATATTAAGTCCGAACGGGACAACTCTAAATTGGTAACTTCTCCCAGCATAGATAAATGCGGTATATTTCCTAGATTCTTCATCCATTTGGACCTGCCAGTACGAACTTCTCAAATCAACACTAGTTAAGTATGAAACATCCGGGAAATTTTGAATTAATTCATCTATATTTTCCGGATGAGTTCTTACAGGTACTATTATTTTATTAATCTCTCTCGCATCCAGAACTAATCTAACGTTATCTCCAGGTTTTGGGACGACTAAGAGCGGAGAACAATATGGACTAGTTGATGGCTCAATCAAGTTCCATTCTAACATTCTATTTATCTCCCTTTGAACGGATTGTTTTAAACGCCAGGGGATCGGATAGTGCGTGTAACAGTGTCTGATGTGGCTTCACTTGTGGGTGACAAATATACCCTTTAATAATTCCTGGTTTCTCATCAAAAATCTCTTCATATGCCTCTAACAAATAATGAAGCTGCTGCCTTTGTTCTCCGGTAAGCTGATTTGATTCACTAGCTTTTATCATTGTTGTTTGGTTAAAGTCCTCCTGTTGTATCAGATCCTTTGAAAGCTCCTTCCAACGACCGTTTGTAGTGTCAATTAATTGAATTATGGCACCGCGACAATATTTCTCATGCACCGTTTCCTTTCTATTTAAATCCAGTGCTATCTCTTCTCCATTTAATCTAAATTTAACTATTCCTTCCAAAAAATCAATCTGACAATCGTACTCCTTCATACTCCCAATACCAAGAACACAGTCCACTAATAACTTCTCCACTACAAGGAACGTGCATTTTATTGCTACATTTCCCGTTTTCATCTCTAATTGTGTTTGTATTTTGACATTGGGAGAGCGTGCTCCAACAGCTCCGATGATTTTGCAGTTCTGTACCGGCAAAATTGGTACCTTCTTCTTCCTAATAATTCTCCTAAAAAGAGCGCCTGAGATGACATTGGTGGAAGCGGCGGTGTCTAATATCACATTCGTTGGAACTTCCTCTATTTCAACAAATACTTTCGATACGGGAACACTCGATCAGTCATTATGATACGTTATTAAATCCTTTGCTAACTCTTCAGTCAACAGCTCACCATCATTATATCTTAACAATTGTAATTTTACTGTTTCGCCCCTAACAGACCCCCTGACCGCTCCTCCGGGGCACGATGCGGTCATGTTTAGTTTGACTGATTGTTGGTCCGATTGGTATTTGTCTCTTCAGCTACTTCAGTGATTATCGGTTGTTGTGGTGAATTCTGTCTATGTTGTCTTGTTTGATTCGTGTAATTATTATTGTTGTTCTGCTGGGGTTGGTAGAACTGTCCTGTGTTGCCATACATTGGATTATATCGATTAAAATTCCTACTGTTCCTATAATAGCCCCTCGCTGCACCATTACTAAAGTTTCCATTATGGTAATAATTATTGTCCATTGCTAAGTCTCCTCGGAGAGTGTAGTTGGTTATGATTATTGTTACTGCTACCATTACTGCCATTCCCACTCGAGTTGCAGCTCGGATTCGCTTCTATTGCTCTTCTTGCCCTTTTATTGTCTTCCTCAATTATATCAATACGATCAAGCGTAGTCATAAATGAGTCTATATCCTTATCATTTATATATAACAGCTGATTCCTTGTACTGGTGGGTAGTCTGGACTTGAGTATTCTAAGTATATCCGGCAAAGGAATCGGTACATCCCAATGCAATGATTTATTAATGTATTTCTCAAAATATCTCTTTAGAGATCCTCTAGAAAATGAGAAAGGCTCAGGATATAATACTGCCTGCCTAAGTCTTTCTTGTATTCCAGCAGACCAATATTTTGCTCGAAAAGCCTGCTCAAATTCTTTATAACATTTGCAAGAAGATGTTTGTTCAGATGCCCACAATGCTCCTGGTCCTTGTATATATCCAGATACAAAACTAATCTTTTGCCATTCTGTCCAAGATCGTGGAAATAGACCTCTGAAACTTCGAATAAAAACTACAGGATGAACATTCTTTTTGTCAGGGTTAAAGATTTGAAATTGTCTCTGTTTAATCATCTTCTCCTCAACGGTACTACGATTCCAAAAATCATCCTGTTCGTACTTTTCCCTGTGGCTATCCGTTTTATCGAATCTAACTTGTGACGTTCCAGTTCTGTCTACATCGGATCTTGACGTGGACGGAATGTCACGCACAGATTGAGAGTTTTGTTTCCTACTTTTCGGTGTTTCTAAATCCTCCTGCGAGAGATTTAGTGATCTTTCGATACTTTCTTTCCAACGCGAGAATGTTTCGCCAAGTTGTTCTCGAACTTCCTTTAACCCTTTGTTGAAAAAATTCTCCTCGGAACTCTCTGAAATTGACTGTAAAGCTACTTTCACAGTTTCTTCTATGGTTTCCGAAGGATAATTTTGCCGCTCTAATGTCATTTCTGAAAACATTCCCGCAAGTACATTCATTCTATGTTCCACTGTCTCCTGTTTTTCCTTCACTTCCTCAAATTGCTTCTTTCGATTATCTTGGGATTCTATAATTTCTGGTATCATAGCTACGGAACACTGTATGTCCTCTTGAGCTTGTATTACTTGAGGAAACATATCTACTTGTTTTTGTATCGTGTCAATTTTGACGGATACATATTCGGTTAGTTCCGCTTTTAATTTACTATTGTTTTCTTGGCATTGTTGGCGGACCTGCTCAATTTGAGCAATAAGATTCTGTTCGGTCCTTTCTGCCTGTTCTTTTATTTCCTGTGTCTGGGTATTTAATCTGTGATCTAATTCGATAAAGGCTGCTCTTAACTGATTTTGTAATTCTGTTTGATTTTCGGCTAATTGATTTTGGAGTTCATTTTGTATAACGGATAAGTCTCGTTTGACCTCCGCTTGGCCTTCGGCTAATACAGACAACTGTTGCATAATAACAACTAATGTGTCAACAACAGTCTGATCAGCTGTTGTATGAATGTTTTCTGAACCAGCGAGATTATTTATATTGCTACCGCTAGCCACAACGGTCTCAGAATTGCTATCCGTGGCCTCTGCTTCTGCGCAAACAGCTGAAGGGTGTTGCACGTCTCGTTGCTGATTCAGTGACGTTTTAAATGCCGCTCTAGTCAATACCATTAAATAACTGTCAATATCAGGTTCTAGTCACTAAATACAATTGCAAATTTACTGTCGTAGACACACTTAACTTTCAAATTACTTCACAGATGGTATAAATTTCAATGTCCAGATACGAAAACCACACAATATACGGTTCTACAATCTAACTACTATCTAGAAAAAAGTTCTTTCTAAATTGATTTCAAACTATTTTAACTACAGGGTAAAAAAATTAGATTTCTCTGGCCTTGTTCTGTAGTGTCGGTATTGTCCAATAGTTGAAATCGTTTCTTGGTATCAGCAATGTTTTACTATGGGCACCGTATCTAACTTCAGGTTCGTCACCTCTCGTTCTCGTTGGGTTTCATGAAACAAAAAATACATATATTATATAACAATCCAAGAGAGTCCTGTCACACTGGCGCCACTGTAATTTTTCCTCCTATCTACGTGATTATGTAGCTCTCAATTCGTTCGAGCAATCAGTCATTCATAATATGGAACACAGTCATAGCTCATTCACTCAAAATGATTCAGAAATTTTACTTGTTAGAATGAAATCAGGCGATGATTCTTCTTCTCTGGAGGCTCGTGCTTTGCGGCAGTCTGCTAATCTGTACAAATAAAATGCCTCGTAATTTTTGGGAGCGTTGTATAATCAGTCGGGAAACCTCAGATCAAGCGGATATTAGGCTTTGATGAAGTTTAACCCTCCGAAGAAGTAATGGAGCTCTTGGATTATTAAATGCAGGTTCGTATTCAGTTTTTCGGAAGTTCCCTTCTGATTAACAACTACGCAATATATCGACGAATATCATTAATTCTCAAATGTCAAATACACACCTTTTGTATGAAGGAGCAATATAGATATTTCCCTTTTTATCGTACAATTTCGTATCAGTTATCTTCTGTCATAAATCGCAATATTCAGATTACAATTTTTCAAACCAAGCTCAGGCTAATCGGCACGAAGACAATCTCGGAAGCTTTTTTTCTTCTTTTTTTTTCTGACAACCACCAGAGAGAGTACTACAAAGAATACTTATGCGCTCATGTCATAGCTATTGTATGAACTACTTTTCGCATGGATTCTGCGAGTATGAAAATAGAAAATTAGTAAACATCATTCAAGGGTAGAATTGTGTTAGAATAATCCATCGAATATAAAGAGATATTACAACCTTCATACAGTTTTGTTTATTCCAGGTGTAGGAAACTGTTTGGTTTATGTCGTATAATTGAGTTAAAGCTTTTCATACATAATCCCTAGGTTGAACCACATTCTGTTTAGGAGATTATACAATGGTTCATGTAACTTAGTGACAAAGGTCACTTTAGTATGACATGTCACTGCTAAGTAACATAGCTTGATAAAATATGAATGGTACATTGAAAGAACTCCTACTGCGTGGTGCAGAATGTAACTGGAAGAAACAAGTAATGAGCAACAGAAATGACACTTTTATTCAAAGAAAAAAATTACACTGAAGTCACTGCTGTTCATGGTTCTTAACAGGGTGTGTAATCACCACAGATGCAATGCATGCACTTCAGTCTGTTATGCTGTCCACGAAGTTGGTAATGAATTCTTGTGTAGGACATTCCATTCCTCCCCCAGTGCAGTTCACAACTGCTGGATGGTTATTGATGCATGTAAATGTGTTACAATACACCTCCCCAATGCTTCCCAAATGGTCTCCATGGGTTTTAGTTTTAGGAACGGGCAGGCCAGTCCATTCACTGCATATCCCTTCATTCCAAGAGGTCCTCCAACTTCGCTGTTTGAAGTGGTCACTCAATGTCACACCCAAAAACGAAGTCAGGGCTGAATGGACCCGCAGAAAGATGCATGTATGGAAGAAGTACAGAGTTACATTATCGTTGACAAGTGAGCGAACTGTGTTGAAAGATTCGGAGAGTCAGTTTGACCATGCGGTATTATGGTGTGTGGAGGCGTAGCACCTAGATAGCAAAAATTGATCATATTCGATAATGCTGGAGGTATCCTCACACAATACGAGGTGGGAACATGTACGAACCTAGAAACATTGTTGTTGAAAATATATATATGCCTTGTGACTACAAAACTAAAACTGCAATGGAGGCAAATTTTAATTATTTTCTAAACGTGTGCAAAAGGTCAGTGTCATTATACTTCTTCTGACTGTCAAACTGGAACTCCACATATTTTAATTTCGTACTAAATTGTCAGAAATTTTTATTTGCACTTACTGGCAGGGAAACAGTGTCTCATATTATTGCTTTCCTATGGAAAATGATTTAAAAAAATGTAACTTGTTCTTTATTGCTTCTATAGGTTTTGTAGACATTCGTATTTACGTTTTTCTTATTGAATGATTGTAGTGCAATAGAGTTTTGTGAATAGCAACCTTCTGAATTGAGATACAAATGCTTCACATATAATGTTTATTGTGGCTGTTAGTGAAATTAGTTGTTAAAGAACCTGATTAGGGAATAAGTAAGGACGGGAGGACGGATAGGTATTAGAAGTCATCTCTATGAAGAAGAGTTTACTTTTGCCATACATAAAATTAACATTACAATCTGCAATGTCATTTTCTGTTGTGGAACTAAACTTTTAACTGGGAATTTTACTACTGTTTTCGAAGACGGAAAGATTTATTTGAATCGTTTATCCTAACTATTACGTATTTCTCTGTGTAAAAAGAAGAAAGTCAACTAATATGATTAAAAATAGACACCACGGTTACGTTTGTAATGCCCTTGAAAGCTGTATGTAGTAAATAGGCTGTGCAGTTTTCTTGATTCCCAAAATAAAATGCCTGTTAGAAATGTGTATTGTAAACATGTTCTGTAATGTCATTGGTCATCAAAGTGAAATATCTCTGTTAGCATCAGCACACCACTGATGGATTAGAAATGATATAGGTTGCACAGCTATTATGCCCATCAGAATGAAACTCCTGTGCTAAGGTAAAAAGGAACGTTATAGGAGTATTGTCTAAAACACTACAAACTCTAATGATGTACGTGTAGAGTTATAAGCTTCTAGTTTGTGTGTCATGTATAAACAAAACACTTTAGTAGAAGATTGTATACGCCATCTTTCTCTGTTAACTTAGTCATTTGTTCGAACACCATAAAGTTCTGTACCTGAAGAATTAACATTACATTCCAAAGCGATTCTATACATAATACAGCGCTTAAATGCGTAGACTGCCAAATATTTACAAATGCTGCGTGAAACTCCACCTCATGTCTAACAACAAAAATGACGGAAACTGCTAATGGCGGTCGCTAGTGTGCGTTCCTTCATGTGATCCTTCATGCAGTCACTAGCCTGAAGCAACGACCAAGAAACATCATGTGTTACTCGGTACACTATCCTCCAAGTACAACACTCTCCTCTACTTTGTTGTGATAAGACAGAAAGCAGTAAGGGTCGACTAAATCGAGCCCGTGCAAATAGGTAAAAAATGTTTAGACATGACCTGTTGTCTCTCCCTTTCGTTCATAAAACAGTGGCGGAAAAAATCGCAGCACTAAAAGGTAATTCACGTAGAGTAATGAAATTACGGGAATACATTTGTCTAGGTAACATATTTGCAAATGTGAAATGCTGGTACATTAATGTTCGTTATAGCCGCCAGAATGTTGAATGCGAGCACACAGACGTCAATGCACTGTTTCGTACAAGTGCCGGAAGTTCGTGGGACAGAGTTCCATGGTTGTTGCACTTGCTCAGTCTATACAGGGACGGCTAAAGCTGATCGTGGATGACGCTGGAGTTGTCCGAGGATGTCACATACATGCTCTACTGGAGACAGGTACTGTGATCGAGCAGGATCATACGAAAGGTTGACACTCACAGAGCGTGGGCGAGCGTTATTGTGCTGAAAAACATTCCCTGGAATGCTGTTCATGAATGGCAGCACAACAGGACAAATCACCAGATTAACGTACAATTTTGCAGTCAGGGTGCGTGGGGTAACCACGAGTGTGCTCCTGCTGTCACACGAAATCGCACACCAGAACATATTTCCAGGTGTAGATCCAGAGTCTCCAGCACGTAGACTGGTTGGTTGCAGGCCCTGAGCTAGTCTCCTTCTAAGCAACAAGTGGTCATAACTGGCACCGAGACAGGACTAGATTTCATCAGAAAACACAAGACCACTACCCTTCCCTCCAAGGAGCTCTCGCTTGATACCTCAAGAGTCGCAAATGACAGTGGTTTGGGGTCTAATGGAAGGCCTGCACACAGGGTTAGGAGTTGTCCTTGAATCAACAGATTTGTCACAGTTCGTTGTGTCACTGTGGCGCCAATTGCTTCGCCAATTGTTACTGCAGATGCGGTACGATGCGCCAGAGTCATACACAGAACACAACGGTCTTCCCTCGGTAGTGCCACGTGACCGTCCAGAGGGTGGTCTTCTTGTGACTGTACGTTCTTGTTACCACCGGTGCGAGCACTCACGTACAGTTGCTACCTTCCTGCCAAGTTTTTCTGCAATATCGGGAAAGGAACATCCAGCTTCTCGTAGCCCTATTACACGACCTTAAAGGCATTCTTGACTAACATCAGCTTACCATGTCCAGTCTCAAAAATTAGTAACGCTGACGAGCGTTGTAGCGTGTATTTAAGGGAAATCTGGTTTGCACGCTCGTAGTGATGCTTCTACCGTCACACTTACGCAACAGACACGAAATATGAATACTATCCGCTTTCAGCAGTAGATACACCCCTACCAACTTTATGTTGCACAACTCCTTCTTGGTGTTGGATTTTTTTTTAAGTCAGTGTATTTGTCAGTTATTTTTGACACTCTCCAACTCATTGAAAGTGCTACTTCTAGTTTGAAAATGATGCTTTTCTAAAGATTCACATCACGTTTTAATTGAATTGAAGTTTTAAATAGAAAACGCGTGCCTCTTATAGACGTTTCATACATTTATCTTAAATTTATCTCGTTCTCAGCAAGTTTTGAAAATTACACTAATGTCTGGAAAAAGTGAAACGTCAAGACCAAGAGATGTGACCACAACGAAATTTATTCCACCGGTTAGAGACATGACAGTACACAAATGATTAGCATTACAAACCTGTACGTGCATTGTGAGTGCGGAAATTCAGTAAGTCGCGCCACCAAATGCTACAATCAGAGCCGCTAAAAGTCGCGGGATGAAAAGAAATAAAGGAAATAGGACATAAATTTGCTGCAAGGGAATACTCCAGCACGCGGTTTCAATGCGCGTCCACAAAGCCTCAACTGTAAATGCAGGAAGACCTGAACGAAGAAGTTGCCGACCGACCATATCCCAGACAGATTCGATTGGTGGTATGTCAGGAGAACGGGTAGGCAAGGGAAACAATGGTAACCGTTGTTCTTCGAAAACGGTTGCACATTCCTCGCCACATGCGGCCAGGCGTTGTCCTGCTGAAGTGGGAAGAATGGCATGTGGAACGCCCTGCAGGAAGGGCAGCGCCTCGAGCTGTATAATCTCCCTGACTGATCGGTAGCTATTCAGATTTCCCTCAAGACGTGGAAGGCGACATCAGGTGTTGCAGGAAATGCCTCCCCAAACTTGGCGTTAGTCCGCTATGCCATTCAACAACACAGTCTGTCCCATTACATTCACCACGAAGGCATCGAATGCGAATGCGGCCATCGCTTTAGGACAGGTTGATGCGGGACTCATCCGAAAACACTACCTTTTGCCACTCTCCACGCCCGTGTTGGTGTTCACGTGCCGTTGCAATCTGCGACGTTGGTGGATTCTGGTCATTGGAAGCCAACACAATAGCATCAATGTCACCTGTCCAGCCCGCAGAAGATAGCGTCGAATCGTCGACCCAGATATTCCCACACTCGCTGCAGTGCTCCAGCAGTGCGAAGCTATTCTGTCCGTTACGTCCAAGCGGACAAGATGGCGGTCATTTCGCGCTATGGTCACATTGTGTTATCTAGCACCCTGTCAGCTGTGTACGACCCTCTTCTCTCCACTGACTCCACATACGCTTGACTATTGAGGAACCGTCCTCTGTACGAGCTGCAGTGTCACGGAACGTCAGACCCACCTCCCAGAGGCCGATCATTCTGCCCCGTTCGAACACACTCACATGCCGATATTGCACCCTTTGATGTTGACGAGGCATAGTGGCACTTTGGTATACGTTTCCACTTCATATGATGTCTCGGCACCGACTGAGGGTTGTCTGACAATGACCTGTCCAGTCACACAAGCTTACGGCACCTCTATAACATTTAACCCTGCAGTGCTACTGGTGGGTCTCCCGGACGCTGACTTGCGTGAGCGATTCGTTTTCGTTAGGTTCACAACATTGCACACGAGCAGCGTTTCTTGTAGCTTCCTACCTTATACAGCTGTGCTATTTGCTCGTCAAGTGACGGCGGAAGTCACTGTCTAGGAGTGCTTGTAGCGTGTTTGGGTTTGCCAGACTGACCATAGCAAGTAGGTAAGTACTCGTTGGGGATGTAGGACACAGAGTAGCAATGATTGTATCGTTTGCCCGAACACAAATATGTTTGTAGCACACATTCAAATTGCTGAATCAGCCTATTTATTTCAGACTAGGGCTATAACGGATGTAACAGAAGATCTGTGTAACGATGCATTGCGAAATGAAATCGTTAGTGACGAATCAGGTGACGAAGGTGGAGACGTAGGCGTCGAACTATATAGTGAACACGATACGGAAAGCGACGAAAGTGGGAATGGCAGTTGTAGATATCAGAACAATAAGAAAATATTTTGTTAGTAAGGACAAGCGTACTAAATGGATGAAAGACATGCCTACTCCTCGTACCAGAACGAGGTCACATAATGTTGTCACATATTCCTGGTGTGGAGGGAATGGCAAAGAATAAAATGACAGAAGTAGAAATATGGCGGCTGTTTTTTACGGATGAAATAATGGATGAAGTAGTGATACATACTAACCTATGTATTGAAACCGCTAGGTCGAGATACTCTTCATCTCAGATCTTCATTAATGAGCCAGATAAAGGTGAAATTGAAGCATTTCTTGGTCTGTTCTATTCGGGTGGAATCTACAAGGTTGTTAGCGTTAATTTAGAAGAACTCTAGGAGAGAGATGGAACAGGATTGGAATTATTCTACTCTACAATGACCCTATAGAGATTCAGGTTTCTGGCACAGTGACTGAGATTTGATGATAAGTCAACGAGATCCGACAGGCGAAAGGATGATAAATTGGCTCCCATACGAAACATATTGTTTTGTTCACGAAAAACTGCATAGCACACACTTCTCTTGGAGAATATGTCACTGTAGATGAAATGAGTGTCAAATTTCGAGGGCGATGTAGTTTTCGAATGTGCATTCCTTCCAAACCTGGCAAATATACAGGGTGTTTCAAAATTGACCGGTATATTTGAAACGGCAATAAAAACTAAACGAGCAGCGATAGAAATACACCGTTTGTTGCAATATGCTTGGGACAACAGTACATTTTCAGGCAGACAAACTTTCGAAATTACAGTAGTTACAATTTTCAACAACAGATGGCGCTGCGGTCTGGGAAACTCTATAGTACGATATTTTCCATATATCCACCATACGTAGCAATAATATGGCGTAGTCTCTGAATGAAATTACCCGAAACCTTTGACAACGTGTCTGGCGGAATTGCTTCACATGCAGATGAGATGTACTGCTTCAGCTGTTCAATTGTTTCTGGATTCTGGCGGTACACCTGGTCTTTCAAGTGTCCCCACAGAAAGAAGTCACAGGGGTTCATGTCTGGCGAACAGGGAGGCCAATTCACGCCGCCTCCTGTATGTTTCGGATAGCCCAAAGCAATCACACGATCATCGAAATATTCATTCAGGAAATTAAAGACGTCGGCCGTGCGATGTGGCCGGGCACCATCTTGCATAAACCACGAGGTGTTCGCAGTGTCTTCTAAGGCAGTCTGTACCGCCACAAATTCACGAAGAATGTCCAGATAGCGTGATGCAGTAATCGTTTCGGATCTAAAAAATGGGCCAATGATTCCTTTGGAAGAAATGGCGGCCCAGACCAGTACTTTTTGAGGATTCAGGGACGATGGGACTGCAACATGGGGCTTTTCGGTTCCCCATATGCGCCAGTTCTGTTTATTGACGAAGCCGTCCAGGTAAAAATAAGCTTCGTCAGTAAACCAAATGCTGCCCACATGCATATCGCCGTCATCAATCCTATGCACTATATCGTTAGCGAATGTCTCTCGTGCAGCAATGGTAGCGGCGCTGAGGGGTTGCCGCGTTTGAATTTTGTATGGATAGAGGTGTAAACTCTGGCGCATGAGACGATACGTGGACGTTGGCGTCATTTGGACCGCAGCTGCAACACGGCGAACGGAAACCCGAGGCCGCTGTTGGATCACCTGCTGCACTAGCTGCGCGTTGCCCTCTGTGGTTGCCGTACGCGGTCGCCCTACCTTTCCAGCACGTTCATCCGTCACGTTCCCAGTCCGTTGAAATTTTTCAAACAGATCCTTTATTGTATCGCTTTTCGGTCCTTTGGTTACATTAAACCTCCGTTGAAAACTTCGTCTTGTTGCAACAACACTGTGTTCTAGGTGGTGGAATTCCAACACCAGAAAAATCCCCTGTTCTAAGGAATAAACCATGTTGTCTACAGCACACTTGCACGTTGTGAACAGCACACGCTTACAGCAGAAAGACGATGTACAGAATGGCGCACCCACAGACTGCGTTGTCTTCTATATCTTTCACATCACTTGCAGCGCCATCTGTTGTTGAAAATTGTAACTACTGTAATTTCGAAAGTTTGTCCGCCTGAAAATGTACTGTTGTCCCAAGCATATTGCAACAAACGGTGTATTTCTATCGCTGCTCGTTTAGTTTTTATTGCCGTTTCAAATATACCGGTCATTTTTGAAACACCCTGTAGAATAAAAGTGTTCAATCTAGCCGATGCCAGAACGGCGCACACGTCAAATTTGGAAGTTTATTTAGGTGAGCAGCCAGATGGACCGTATAAGTTGAGTAATCGTGCAGCTGATGTGGTCAAAAGGTTGTGTAATCATATTTCCAAAACATCAGAGCCATTTGATAACTGGTTTACGAGCTATGAACTGGGCCTGTCACTTCTGAAATACCATAAATTAACACTTATGGGAATAGCAAGGAAGAGCAAAACGGTAATTCCCCCAAAATTCGTAAGCACAAGGGGCATAAATGCTTTTCCAAGTATCTTTGGCTTTCAGGAAACATGTACATTAGTGAGTTATCTACCAAAGAAAAACAGGTGCCTACTTACAATTAGCACTATTCACCATGACAACAAAATATATGCAACAGCTGGGTAAGAAATGAAGCCGGAGATGATAACTCAGTGTAATGCTACTAAGGGTGGAGTAGATTTAGTATATCAGATGTGTGCCGCCTATGATGTAGCAGGAACAACTAGAAGCTGGCCGTTGTCCTTATTCCTTTGCTTACTGAATGTAGCAGGCATAAATAGTATCGTCATCTTCAGAGCTAACAACCAGGGGGAGACCACTTGGGGAGACTTTCTGAAATCGCTTGGGAAGGCTGTTGTCAGAGGCCAATTACTACACAGGGCTGGAAGTAAGCATGTCAACCGACCTCTCAAAAGATGTGCCAACAGACTGGCGGGGGTCGAACAGCAAGAAGATGGGAGTATGAACCAGAGTACGGTGCTATGGGTGTGAAGATAGCAAAACGCAATATATTTGTTACAAATACTCTAAGTTTGTGTGTCTCAAAAAACACTCACGTTTAACTTGTAAAGACTGCATGTAGTGGCCTGGTATGGTAAAACGACATGTGGAAACAGTACGTTCAAAAGACATTGTGAAGTCTCTCCGTTTACTTACGTTTTCATACATGTTTTCTACTCATCTGTTCATACCTGAGTTTGGTTTTCGTAGCTTTCATTGTTCTACTTTGTGTGCTATGACACGACAGTCATAATTGTGTAACCATTTTTGTCCTATACGGTACGTAAATGTTAGAATCACGGTCTAAGTTGCTTATGATGCAATAAAGGACAACAATTTACTCAAACTCAAAGCAAAACGTGTCTGTTTACTTCATCTAGACAACGTACGTGAATGTGAAGCCCTTTTGTGGTCCCTATCCTTAACAAATCAGACTGATACGCAAGTTGGCTCTGTGAGACCCTTCGTAGCAACGGTGGTACAAACGAACACAGTAGCAACGCAGAGTTAAATCACTTGCTATGTTTACATTGTTCTGCGCATCCTCTTATCGTGGCGTTTTGCACACCATTGCTTCTGAGTGTTTCACTTGCTACAAACAGTATTGTATATTTATTTAAAACTTGGCTCTGAATATTTTAATAAGTGATGAGATGGCTTTGGTATGTTGCAGAAAATTTGCACAGACTGTTTATTTCTGTGTTGGATGGGACAGGTATAGGGACGCGTCAGCAGAAAATTTTACCTTTCCAAAGTTATCTACAGGTCACTACACAGAAGTAAAATCAAGTCACTGAAACTAGCTGTCTTCAATGTAATTACGTTAACACTATTTTTCTCTACTCTAAGTAAACTAGGCTACTGACATTTAAAAGGGCAAGTACTACCAATCACAAGTTACGCAATACAGCACTCTTCATGAAAATACGTGTTTGTCTGTCCTTCGCTAATACAGCTTAATTTTTTCTACATTACAGAGTCACCATTATTTTCCGGAATTGAGGCTTTTAAGTTTAACGAAAATGGGATGTACAATACATTGTATTTTCTTTATTTCTTCCTTATTTTTACAAACTGAATCACTGAAGCGTGTACTGCGATTCCAGTTTCTCTTCGGGAAATCTCTAAGTGTTTCATCGTTCCTGATGATGGAACAGTGGGCTAGATATTACAGCTCACTGTTGCTCAGATGGCCAGTCTTAAGCGGGAAGGCTTTCTGGAATTCGTTGGAACTGGAAAAGCTTTCCTCAAACAGATTACACAGATATACGTAATATCGCACACGTAGTTCACACAAGCATCGATATACTGCAGCTGCGGACATAAAATGGAGAATCCTTTGTGAAACCTTTCTTACAATCTCTATCCATAGATTCTGCAGCTTACGGCTGGGCCCTCACGCTCGGGCCATACGTCACACAATATTGTCGTGCGGGTTGCCGCCCTGTCAATCGCAAGCTGACGACGCACCTCAACTCACTGCGACATCCGCTGCAGTAACGTGAGTGCCTCGGTCAGCGAACACAGACGGCACTAGCCTGCCTCCGCGGTCACGTGACTCCGTAGCAGCTTCATATGCCAGGTGGCCTTTATAGGACCGCCGCCTGCCGTTTTCCGCCAGTGCGAAATGGAGTGCAAATCCGGCATCAATAATCCGTGACTACGAGTCTCCACGTAAAGCGCTATACAGGGTCTCTGTAATTAAAGTTCCAGTTTCAAAGCCCTCTAGAAAGAGTACCACTGCTCAGAATGACCTCAATTTTGAACAACATATTACTGGCGCAGAGGGAAACGTCATCGAACAAAACAAAATTTAATGAAAATTTTACCAATAGATTTCGCTGTAGCGTTTCCGGAATACCTCTGCAGTGTAATGGGGTCGGCTACAAAAGGCACTTGAACTGCAATCCGACGGCTATGGTTTGAGTTGCGCATTGCACCATCCGTACTGTTCAATGTGCATGACTGCATAAGTTCGTCAGTTAACAGTTGTGGCACTTTTAGTCAGGTAAGCCCATCTATCACAGCAAGGTCGTACACTTCGGATCGGAAAAAGTCGATTTCTAATTTTCCTGAGGCCAAAAACTGCGTAAAATGACATCGGGGTCTAATTGTCGTGACAGTGACGCATGAGGTGTTCAGTATGCTATCCACTGGCTTCTGCCGCAAGTTGAAATCGAGAAACAGGCTGTTCCGCAACAGACCAGAGTGTCTCGTGGGTCACGTTCAGAGTGCGTTGGGAAATACGTGGCTGCGTAATTGGAGCAGTACATGAAACATCTTTCAGATAATCTGAGCCGGCCGTGGTGGCCGAGCGGTTCTAGGCGCTTCAGTCTGGAACTGTGCGACCGCTACGGTCGCAGGTTCGAATCCTGCCTCGGGCATGGATGTATGTGATGTCCTTAGGTTAGTTAGGTTTAAATAGTTCTAAGTTCTAGGGGACTGATGACCTCAGATGTTAAGTCCCATAGTGCTCAGAGCCATTTGAGCAATTAGATAACCTGACAGCCAGAAGCCATGTGGATTAAGGTCAGGTGATCTGGACGGCCAGGCTGTAGGAAAATAACGGCTGATATTTGTAGCGTTTCCGAAATACCTCTGCAGCAGTCGTTTCACTGACTGTGCAATGTGCGGTGAAGAGTCATCTTGCATAATAATGATCCTATCCACGTATCGACGCTGTTGAATGGTTGGAATGCCGTTGGTGCGCGAAAGACTCTCATAGCGTTTATCAGTGACGATACAGGTTGATGTGCGTGCGGGTTTTCTGTTACCCATATTTTGCAATTCTGCTTACTGACATGTCTTTGGAGATGGAAATGGGCTTAGTCTGTCTACTGAATGTTTCATGGCCATACATCGTTCTCTTCCATGCGAGCATAAAATTCCAGAGTGAGCGATTGTCTTGCTGGCAGGTCAGCGGGGAGCAACTCCTGAACATGAGTGATTTTGTATAGATAGCAATGCAGGATATTTCGTAGGATTTTATGCAGCGAGCTAGCAGGCAAGTCCAACGTTCAGGCAGTTCCACGTGCACTGCATGTTTGCGTACCGCCTGTCGACCCCTCCTCTAATGCTATGGCCACGTCGTCGACAGGCGTCGATTCAACTGACTTACTCTCTGTGCCACACTGCCCTTCCAAAGAACCTGTATTTTTTAATTTTGTAATCATTTTTTATAGATGCTTAGCAGATGTCAGACCCATGCCTTTCACCACACCCGTGAGTGTCCGGAATTTCTGCAGGGCTACTAGCGAACTGTTTTACCACCAGTGCTTGATCCTTCATGGAGACAGTCCTGTTGGGCGTCTCGTAAGCAAACTGAAGACGAGCTGTATACTTCACGTTTGTTCGTGCGCATATCCTGATGCCTACAGCGCCATCTATTGTTAAAATTTGATGTCATTATTTAAATTTGACGTAGTTCCGAGCAGTGGTTCTCTTTCTACAAACTTTTGATATTGGCACTTCTATTATGGACACCCTGTACATCGGGAAATCAGACAACGCCAGTGAAGCCGACCGCAACCTTATCTGCGACAGTGGCTCTCTATCACAACGAATTGAGTGCGAAGCTTGCATCTTCTACAACTGTAACCAATCAGTGACATTCTTCTTGTAGATCAGGAAGATCCTTTACGTTCCTTAACTG
This sequence comes from Schistocerca piceifrons, assembly GCF_021461385.2. Taxonomy (NCBI): domain Eukaryota; kingdom Metazoa; phylum Arthropoda; class Insecta; order Orthoptera; family Acrididae; genus Schistocerca; species Schistocerca piceifrons. The sequence continues at coordinate 334,187,790 of NC_060149.1, forward strand.
AGAAACTATTTTCTGTTGTTGTTTTACTTTTTTGCATCTTGTGGAAATAAAGTTCTCTCGTCCGTTGTCATCTGGGCACCTTCTTGCTTTCTGCGTGCACCATCTCACGTCAGCATACATTAGATTCCTTAACTGCACTTGAACTCCTGAAACTTGTCGATCGTTCACCCTGTTATCCGTTACTAAACTTGCAATTGTAGACGAAAGTTCATAGCACCTGTCTTTCAGAGAAGATTGAAATGCACCTCATAATATTTCTTTAATTGACGCCTTCGAACAAGCTTCGGGCTCGGTATCAGTCTTTGAATTTGTTGTGAATTATCGATCAGACTGCCGTTACTAGTCCTGCTGGGAATTTAATAATGCAGGGAACATTTATTTCACTCAAGCCCCACACACTTCTGATATAGTGGCACCTTGACCTACATGCCCACAAGTATCTTCGAGGGAAGTCGCTAACAGAAAAGAAGTGTGCGCTCACCTTGCGCAACCTTACGGACTTGATTACACACAGCTAAACTGAAGATTTAAACGGCAGACGTTTCTTATGTGCTTCGCGTAAAATGATACCTTGATTTATACGAGTACTGTATTAACAAGAATGATTTCTTTGTGTGGGTGTACTTCAGGGGATTAGAGCGAGGATATGACTTGTGCGCCCAATTCTGTGACATCTATGGCCGTAGCTTCAAACAACTGGTAATGATCATCAAACACTCAGACTGCAGTAGTGGCGACAAAAACTAACTGCCCGTACACAGAGTTACGAACGTGATAAAGACTTGAAGAGGTGTCGTTCTTACTTAATAGGAAAGCCGACTGCAAAGCAGCAAGTGACTACGGTAAAGGAGGAGGGAAGTCAGTTATTTATGTTACGATGGCGTGTTGAAATGTAGTGCTTCGGCATTTATGTGAAAACTCTTTGTTTCTTAAATAAAACAAAGATCACTCACATTCTACACCTTTATTCTTCATGTCCACATATCTGCAGCTCGCTGCCGCTAGAGAGCTCTGAACTGTAGCGTGTAACATGCCGATATGTAACGTAACTATGTCGGTGCATGGAAAACAGCGTTGGTTTGGGTTCACTGTCACCGATCATCCTTCATAAATTCGCGACTTAGCCCCATCTCATTTTAATCTGTTTCCAGAACTTAAAGAACACCTTCGGGGACTTCAGTTTGATAGTGACAAAGCGGTACAAGGAGAGATGAGGTTGTCGCTCTGTAACGAAGTCAATCATTCTACAGTGATGGTATCAACAAACTGGTCTCCCATTGGGAGAATCGTGTTCCTTGTCAGGTTGACTATGTTGATAAGCAAACACATGGTGACAATTATTGAACTGTATGTAATAAATTCGTCATAACTTCTGAACGGTTTACTTTAGGATGTTCAAACTGCACGGTTGGCCGCAGGGCATGATGGGAATTAGTATGCGCTTTGATTTGTTTTAGCGGCGATACCCACTTTCATTTGGACAGATTCGTCAATAAGCAAAATTGGCGCATTTGGGGGGACTGAGAATCCGCATTTCATGATCGAGAAGTCTCTTCACTCTCAACGGGTGACTGTGTGGTGTGCAGTGTCAAAAATGGGTCTGAGCACTATGGGACTTAACATCTCAGGTTGGTTATCAGTCCTTCAAAACTTAGAACTACTTAAACTTAACTGACCTAAGGACATCCCACACATCCATGCCCGAGGCAGGATTCGAACATGTCACCGTAGCGGTCGTGCAGTTCCAGACTGAAGCGCCTAGAACCGCTCGGCTGTGCAGTGTCCAGTCACGGAATAATCTGTGCGATATTCCTTGAGCGCACAGTGACGTACCACGGTACGTGAAGGTTTTGGAAGATGATTTCATCCCCATTATCCAAGGTGACCATGATTTCGACAAGATGTGGTTAGTGCAAGACGGAGCTCTACCCCATCGAAGCAGGAGAGTGTTTGATGTCCTGGAGGAGCACTTTGCAGACCGCATTCTGGCTCTGCGTACCCAGAGGCCACTGGAAAGGACCTCCATTGGCATCATATTCTCCGGATCTGAACACATGCGACTCTTTTTATGGGGCTATATTAAAGTCATGGTGTACAGCAATAACCCCAAAACCATTGATGAGCTGAAAACAGCCATGTAAGAGGTCATCGACAGCATAGATGTTCAGACACTTTTGCGGATCACGCAGAAGTTCGCTTTCGTCTGCGCCACATCATCGACAATGATGGAAGTCATATCGAACATGTCATAACCTAACTCCGAATAACTGTAGTGACGTTTACACAACAAACCAGATAAAGAGACAGTGCATAGATAAGACAAGGAATTTATTCATTTGTAAGTATAGGAAATGGTTAGTTTTACACTGAATAACCAAAGAAACTGGTACACCTTATAACACACCAAATATAGAACCCATAATGACCACCCTTTTGTTGCAAAAGAAATAGCAAAATTAGTCATCCTGACAGTGACGGCAGCTACTGACAACAAAATTTACACTCTTGTCAGTTTGATTAACAGGGATGTTCTATAAACACTAATGATTATCATAAAGAAAGGACTGAGTGAATGAATACCATGTGATACAAAACAGAAACTTTAAAGAAAGAATTCAAAAATTATTATTTACGAAGGTTAAAGGTCAGACCATAAATCGGCGAAAGATAACATTTATCCTAGAAGAGAGTAGTAGCCGTATCTAGCAGTAAGTTCGCTGTGACTACTATGTAACTCGGCAATGGAGATGTTAACTTCACTTCTCTCTTGTATTCTGCAACAGTAGTACGCATGTTAAGCGCCGCTAGATTGTTTTAAAACTGACTTGAAGTTTAAAGTTTTACGATATAGCCTGGGAATATTATTCAGAAGCCGGACTAAAGTAGGACCATCTTTACCGTTAGACAAATAACGGGATTTTGATGTATGTGACAGGAAAGTGAATGTTGTGATTACTGATTTGTGATGGGACTTAGCCTTGTGGTACTTAATAGTCACGAACATCAAAGGACACGAAAAGTCTGACCGCCGCCATAAACTTGATTATTAGACTTGAGTAGGCCACAACTAAACGCATCACGAAGAGATTACAATTTCGCAGTATTGTCAGAAGTTATCGTCAGAGTCAGGATTACTGATGTTAACGGACATAATTCCCTAAATGACATATCGGTGTGTGGGCTCAGCGTAGTGACAGACAATAATTACGAAGAACAATAAACTTTAATTCAACTTTAACTCTCCGTGTCGCCTACATAATTTCATGGACATTTAAAGTGTATTCGTGAAATTAACTGATTATTCTGACAACATAAAAATGCCAAGTGAAATAGTGATAACTTAAATGTTAACATCAATAACTTTACACCAAAATTACGACGCATTCTGAACATTGCTCAAGGGTATGTCATCTCTGGAGTTACGTCATGCAGTTGTTGAACACGTGACGTAACGACGCCTTGACGACGGAATAATAATTAACAACTTAACATCCTTTCATAATTCATAATGTGGCCTCGGCTTGGGTGATGGAATGATGATTCAAGACACTATTTATTAACGTTTGAATAACCATGCTCAAACCGGGCATAAGAACTATAGTCAGCAAGGTCGCGTAAACTGAAGGCTCTGTCGCGAACACACAAGGGACTTTTGGTTGTTTCAGGTCAATGGAGGCATCGTGTAATCGATTGGTGCAGTCGCTACATTTATAAGTGAAGAAGATCGGCAGACACCGAACACAATTGCTATCATTACAAGTATGAGCGGCGCACACATTCCGGCGTGGTGCTCCATCGAGACAATGATATTTCTGAGATACAGTATCTGAAAGTAACCAAACCACGCGAGGAGTTTTTATTTTTTTTTAATAGTTACAGGTTGGCGATGTCGTGATCGGCGGACGCCGTTCCACGTCACCTAGACTGGGACACCCATCACCATCGAGCCGAGAGAGGACAGCTCCACAACCTGCCTAACATCTTGTAGCGAGCACGCACAAATCCCGCAACACGACGTTACATGGACTCGGTTATTGTCTGAAGTAGTGCTGGAGGGATTTGACATCATGAATCCTGCAGGGCTGTACATAAATCCGTAAGAGTACGAGGGGATGGAGATCTCTTCTGAACAGCACGTTGCAAGGCATCCCAGATATGCCCAATAATATTCATGTCTGTGGAATTCGGTGGTCAGCGAATGTACCTAAAATCAGAAGAGTGTTCCTGGAGATACTCTGTAGCAATTCTGGCTGTGTGGGGTGTCGCATGGTCCTGCTGGAATTGCCCAAGGCCGTCGAAATGCGCAATGGACGTGAATGGATGCAAGTGATCAGACAGGATGCTTACATACGTGTCACCTGTCAGTCATATCTAGAAGTATCAGGGGTCTCATATCATTCCAACTACACACGCCCCACGCCATTACAGAGCCTCCACCAGCTTGATCAGTCCCCTCCTGACATGCAGAGTCAATGGATTCATGAGGGTGTCTCCATACCTGTACACATCCATCCACTCGATACAATTTGAAACGAGACTCGTCCGAATAGGACACATGTTTCCAGTCATCAACAGTCCAATGTCGATGTTGACTGTCCCAGGCGAGGCGTAAGGCTTTGTGTCGTGCAGTCATAAAGTGTACACTAGTGGGCCTTCGGCTCCTAAAGCCCGTATCGATGATGTTTCGTTGAATGGTTCGCACGGTGACACTTGTTGATGGTCCAGCATTCAAATCTGTAGCAATCTGCGGAAGGGTTGAACTTCTGTCCCGTTGAACGATTCTCTTCAGTCGTCATTGGTACTGTTCTTGCAGGATGTTTTTCCGGGTGTAGTGATGTCGGATATTAGATATTTAACCGGATTCCTGATGTTCACGGATCACTCGTGAAATGGGCGTACGGGAAAATCCCATCTTCACCGCTACTTCGGAGATGGTTCAAATGGCTCTGAGCACAATGTGACCTAACATCTGGGGTCATCAGTTCCCTAGAACTTAGAACTACTTAAATCTAACTAACCTAAGGACATCACACACATCCATTCCTGAGGCAGGATTCGAACCTGCGACCGTAGCGGTCGCGCGCTACCTCGGAGATGCTGTGTCAGATCGCTCGTGCGCCGACTATAACACCACGTTCAAACTCACTTTAATCTTGATAACCTGCTATTGTAGCAGCAGTAGCCGATCCAACATCTGCGCCAGACACTTATCTTATATAGGCGTTGCCGACCGCTGCACCGTATTCTGCCTGTTTACATATCTCTGTATTTGAATACTCATACCTGTACCAATTTCTTTGGCGTTTCAGTGTATTTATTTCAGTAATCTGTTTTTAACCATGTTCAGTAACGTTAATGATAAACGAAAACCACCTCGGCTGCATTTTTACACATTTATTGTATTACGACTGGTTTCGTTTTTTGAACATCTCTGTTGCCTGCAGTTGGCAGGAAATCAGGGTAAGGATACAGCACTTAAGAGAATAAAATAGGTATCTCGCACTAATAGCTTTATACTAAAGCGCCACCGAGCTGTGCTGCAGTAAGACATAGATGGTTTGGTTGTCATATTTAATGTTAAAGACAACACTGATCGCAAACAGTCTGTCGACCGCTTAGCAGAAGTATGGCAAGTCGATACGGCATGCTGCGTACAGTAAGGTGCCTAGACATGGCCACTCCTTCAAAGAGTTAAACATTTAAACATGGAATTGGGCCTTTGTCGCGTGCGGCAGGCGGCTGTGCGTTTGTAATCTACAGAACAGATGACCCAACCTTAAGTTCAGAACTAATATTAAAGATTGTGAACAACTGAAAAACAGAACCGATCAAAAGTCAACAACACAGTTATGCACAATAACAACGGTACAGGTCAGAGTATTTCCACCAAATTACAATGACATATGACACATATGACAATAGGTGAACACATATATAGTGCAGTTACAGGATAATTATGTAAAATGTATGTGAAACTATAATTTTGATTCCACAGGACGATCATATATTATTAGATATATTGTTATAAGACTTTTTTTTAATGTAAACCGGTGAAGGCATTCAAATTGGTGGCTGTCGTATGTTGGTACTAAAATTACAAGTGAGGTGTTGTAAACTAGCTACAATTATTTACAGTGGGAGAGAACATACACTGGTCGTAACACGAAGCTGTATCGTCATTACGTTGATAACGCCATACGACTTGCTATACAACCGATTGTGAGGTAATTATATACAGTACTACAGTTACCAGTATTGTGATCGTACAAAGTTTTCATAGTTGCAGAGTAAAAGTCGTTACCACAGATAACGTCTTGTCATTAGAAATATAAAAGAACTGAAAATAGCTGTTCGCCTGGTAGGTAATTCTGGTGACATTTTCGAAGTACAGTAAGTATATCAGATACTTCTCCCTTAGAATATGCTGTTACTGAACAAGCAATAAACAAGTTGTGGAGTGTCACAATAAGCTTCGACACTGTGCCGCCAAAACGCCTCTTGTTAGACGCGAGAAATAGCATTAGCACTTCCGCTAACAAGGGAATATTCCCAAGTGTCAATAAACGACCTTTATGAAACTTGGAGGATGTGCAGAGGGGGCAACATAGTACAATACGTATTTCTTTGTTCGTGCCCAGTTTCACTTTTCAGTGTTAAAACACACACGAAATGTAGAGTGGTATCTCAGATGTAGAGGAAATATCTTCGAAACTCTAATACAGACCACAAATTTTCCACATGTAAGTTGATATGTAATTAAATATCCAATTAATTTAGAAAAATAAAAACTTTTGTTGCAACATTAAAAAAGCTTTCAAGCTGCTTTTATCTCCGTGTGATAAAACTGTATTCTACAATACTATATTTGGAAAGTTCTCCTCAGTGTGCTGTCGGAGTATTTTCAACATGCCCAATTAAAATATCTAAACATTCATTACTATTCTTATTATTTATTTTACTTATATTTATCTATATTTTAAAGTGTTGTTTTACGTTTTACATTCATGGATTTTTCGTTTTCTACTTTACCGTTTGCCATACGTGTATCTTGTTTATCGAAAATAAGTAACTCTTCACTATGATATAAAATAATTACAATAATGATAGTCTGTAAGGAAAGGCTTAAAAGAATGTTTTTTACACCATGCACATAAAATGAAGGAATTTTCTTCAAGTGATATACACGACGGGGAAACCAATACATAACAAAATTCAGTAGGATATCAAATTGTCATCCATGATCCTCTAAATATCCCGATCTGTATCAGGCATATTTGGAGAAGAGAATTGATCATGTACTAATGACTGCAGCTCGACTGTATTATTTCTTTCGTGGAGATCGACATCAGTCATTCAACAAAATAAAAAAATGCCAAATTAGGTTTGGTGTGTGTTTGACCCCTTTAAAGTGAAATTGGACACAAACAAAAATTACGTATTGCAGTATATTGCTCCCTCTACCCCTCCCCCCCCCCCTCCCCCACAAGTTTCATCAAGGTCGTTTTTTAGCACTTGGAGATAACCCTTTGTAAACTGCGCGGAGAAGAAATTTAAATAATAGCGCCGCAACAGTACAAACAACAAAATACTTTTTAGAAAAATAGTAGTCAGGTTTGAGAAATCTATTCAATGATATTAATTTTTCCCATGTCCCTATTTTAACATGTTTTCATTTTCTCAGATTTCCAGGTGGTTTCAGACAATTCACCATTCTATTGAAAGTGCCTCAAACGCATTTCACCCGAAAATGTTAGGACACCACGTCTGCGAGGAGGAGTGCCTCTATAATACTTGTAACTTTCATTAGTTTTGGCGTGGGTTGTATTCATGCGGAAATCTACATTTTCTTAAGAAATTTGTCTGTTCTGTTCATTAATAAGATAACAGTTAATAAAACAACTAGAAACATTAAGTACCAAAACAGGGAGTATATAAGAGAGTGACAAACGGTGTCAATAATATTCAGATCTATCCAACATTAGAGAAGCTACAAATTGTACGGCAAAATGGAAGGGAAAGTTGTAACTGGCAGATACAAGCTGTCTTTGAATGAAAAATAGCCGGTTGGCATTACAGTTGGGTGGGTGGTCTATAAGTCAGAGCATTCGATTATGAAACATGTCAGATACACACTGTTGCGGTGTTAAGGACTATGAAGAAGGTGTGGACACTCCATTTCGGTCTATTAAGCATTCTTGCAACGAGTCGTAGGCATAGTAATATCTCTCCATGGAGTTTATATTCGGAACTTAGACATTGTACGGCTGTGCAGAACTTTATTTATTTCACAAAGTAATCACTTGGACGTTGATAACTCGTTTCGTATTAACTTTCTATTGTATGGGGTATAGGACGACTGTAAAAGGGAATTTTAGTTAGAATCTTGAACTTCATCAAGCATTTCGAACACTTGTACTAAGAGTGGCCGGTTTCCAGATAACACTCAGTTAACTTTACTTCGCGAATAATAAATGGTTTAGTTCATACTTAACTTGCTGTTGTGAAGTTAGAGTATTTTGCACCATCCTTATCTTGCCTGCTTCCAATAACTCGAACATGGATGAAACAAGCAAACATTTTCCTTCTTGTCGTCGAGCGATTGGCAGTCCTCAGTTCCTCCTGTGCAGTCAGGTGTTTTGTTGGTCTCGTGGTTCACCTTGGGCGAGGGTATTCCTTCCAGTTGTGTAACGGCAGAGAGGATGAAACAGAAAACGAGGAGGTCAGGGGTGTGCAGGCGGTAATGGGCTCGGCACGTTGGGGTGCAGTGAGGCGAGAAGGCGAGGCGGCTGTAACGTTGTCCACACTCTCCCGGCGGTCCTCCCCAGGGAGAAGCAGTTCCTCGCCTCTGCGCCGCTCTCTCACTTCAGATCAGTGTCACGCGCTCAGGTATCGCCGACAGCACACAAAACGGCGCTTTCCTCTGCCGAGGGTGTTTGCAGTAGCTCTTGGCGGAAATGTGATTCTCAACTGACACTACCACGCTTTGCTACGGATTGAGTAAAGAAACATTTCGTCTGTCTTATTACTTTTCTCTCGAGGATTTCTGCAGACACAATCTGCCATGTTTAATAACTATCTACATGATTCGTAAGCGGCTCCCAGCAGGTCTGACTGTGAACATCTCCATCATCAATGGCACTGGTATTACAGAAGACGATATAGCTTTCAAATTATATGTTTCTGTATTGTATACTATTTTGTATAGGACCTGGGACTTATTTTTCATATGATTTAATTTGCCATATATACATTCGTTTCTTAGTACGTACCAGAAAAGTTTGCAGGTGATATTTATATAATTATATGAAGTAACAAGTTCCCTGGAGTGGTCATTTTCGCAGCAGTTTTTATTCGAATGAACTTGCACACATTGTGACAAATAATTAAAAACTTACAATAACTATTTAAAGCAACGAAGGGAACAGATATCTATATTACATTATAATATTGCCTAATTACATGGCAGTGGTAACCAGCATGTAGTTTTGATATATCGTAACTGTCAGTACCGATATGTTTTACATCTAAAGATGTTCAAGACGTCACCAGTTTCGACTTGTTTAGTTAAGACTTCCTCAAGTTTATCAGTTGCTTGCTTCCGCAGCAAGTCTATAATTCACAGGTATTGGTTTGCTCGATGAATACATTCACGCTACAAGCGAAATCTTTGAGCTCGTGCTTACATTCAACTAATGTGAGTGTTTTCTCAGATTTTGCAGTTAACTGATTTATTTTGAAAGAAATAGTGGATGTTTACGAGTGTTTTTCTCCTGAAGACTGCCCTTCAATTTTATGCTCTCACTGTATTTTTATCCACTAATCTATAAACAAAAGAAAATTCTAACCTTAATCATTCAAAAATTATTGCCAATAACGTGATTGATTTTCCACAAAGAATGTTTAGAGAGATTTTGCATTTTTTGTAATATCAGATATTTTTTACCGAAATAATTACGACCGATGACACAGACCTACCGCTCCCAGAGATTCTGATTGGCGTTTTTAAAAACAGTTGTTAGCTGGTAAAAGCGAAAATTACTTAGAGTGTCTGATATATTTCCTGTGAACAGATAGCACGTACTTATCGCCGAACAGAAATCTGAACACACAAACTAAGAGCTGTAATGCACCATGATACAAACTACTGACCTGGCATAAAGGGAAAAAGTCGACGAGCTGCTACCAAAATTTATGATTTGCATACCAATTCCATCTTGTTATTACTTAATTTTAAGTCAAAAAATCGTTTAATTTAAGGTTCTACTAACGCAGTATCTGAGCGCCTCCTCATAAAGTTCATTTATATAAGGCGTGCCCAAATGAAAAAGAGGCCTTCCCTCTAACGGCATTGTATGTAATCCCAGTGAGTGAATGTGTCTACCGAGAGACGATTTGGTGATATTTCCAGTTACACAAGTGGAATTAACGGCTTCGCAGCGATTTCCAAATTTCTAGAGAGTTGTTTCCGCAGTTTTTTGAATGATGGATGCCTCCCAGTCAGCACAAGGAGTGATTATCCAATTTCCTTGCCCAGAAGGGAATCATGCTTCATAAATTTGTCTCAAGATGAGAGAGGTGTACGGAAAGAAGTGTCTCGGGCGGAGCATAATGTTTTGGTGGCGTCAGCGTTATGAGGCGGGATGTGTGGCACAGAAGACCCCCTAGGTTCTTCAAAAATTTCCATGTGAAGTCCTGAAACATGCTCCTTACAGCCCCGATGTCTCCTCATGTGACTAGCATATCTTTGGCCCTTAAACCTATCTCCGAAATACCAGAGGCTCACCTGTGACAAATAAATACAGGACACCGTGGGCAACTGGATCCGTTATCAACCCAAGAGATTCAGCCTGAAGCCATCCACTCCTTATCTATGGTCAGGAATCGGTGTATCAGTGTCAATGGGCATTACGTGTAGTTGTACTATTCCAAGTGAACTGTAATCATAATAGTGTACCAATGGTTAGCACACTGGACTCGCATTCGGGAGGACGACGGTTCAATCCCGTCTCCGGCCATCCTGATTTAGGTTTTCCGTGATTTCCCTAAATCGCTTCAGGCAAATGCCGGGATGGTTCCTTTGAAAGGGCACGGCCGATTTCCTTCCTCATCCTTCCCTTACCCGAGCTTGCGCTCCGTCTCTAATGACCTCGTTGTCGACGAGACGTTAAACACTAATCTCCTCCTCCCTCCTCATAATAGTGTACCGAGCGAGGTGGCGCAGTGGTTACACACTGGACTCGCATTCGGAAGGACGACGGTTCAATCCCGCGTCCGGCCATCCTGATTTAGGTTTTCCGTGATTTCCCTAAATTGCTCCAGGCAAATGCCGGGATGGTTCCTTTCAAAGGGCACGGCCGACTTCCTTCCCCGTCCTTCCCTAATCCGATGAGACCGATGACCTCACTGTCTGGTCTCCTTCCCCAAAAAACAACCAACATAATAGTGTTATTAAAATTAATTTACATGTAACTGCAGACTATTTTCCATTTGGTCACGCCTTACACGTAAAACATCACACAAATATTGTGTTGGCCAGCGTAACAGAAATCAAAAGTTGAGCGACTGGCTCAATTCAACCGCATCTTGTTGTCCAGAAATTTATTTTATTATTATTTTTAAGGCGAAACATGTATTTATGCAAATTACTGAGAAAATTATGTCGTTCTAAAGGAAAAATTATACATTCTAAAGTAGTGAGTTTTTTCGTGATTTTGCTTTTGTCTTTGTATCAACTGCAACAGCAACAACGCCACACATGTATCCACACCAACACCACATCAACAAATTCCACGTGAAGAAGGCAATGAATACGACAACCAAGGACGAAGAATTTTCTAGCTTCTTGAACATCATCAGATCGATGCCCCTCAACGGTCGCAGGTCCATCGAGATTCTGCATGACCGCTACATACGCTGGGCCACCTGCGCCTCTAGCAGCATAGATGAACAAGCCGTTTTCCCAAGCTGAGGCGCCCATCGTGAAATTCATATTCGGCCCCACGCCGGGCTGGACACCGTCTACAGTCATAACCCATCGGTAATATCAGATGTTATCATCGCAAGGTAAATCTCTGGTGCGCCACTTTAACCAGCTGAGGTTGCAAGCATCAGACAAAGAGTCTATGCTGCGCACAGCAGCATGTCAGGATCGCTGGTGGCTCACACGCCATCCCGTCAAATTATCGGCGTAGCCACAGTACCGGTGCAGCCTTAGACACCACAGGCAGCTATTGCCAATACCTCTGGCGCTGCCTCAGGACTACGAAGATCCCCCATAGCAGCTATGATGAAGACACAGCCATTTGCGGCGAGTGCCCTAACTGGCCTTCACGTTTACTGTTGAATCCCATCAATAGCTGTCAACGTTACCTCCCACGCCAGAGCCTCTGACAGGAAAATCTGTAGCTTCTTCTCTTCGTCACCAGTTCAGGTTTTATCGTGGCCAGGACTGGTTAGAAGGAAGCAAGGAAGGAAGAAAAGAACGAAGAAAAGAAGATTGGATCCAAAGTCCCGTCGACATTTAGGTCACTAAAAGGTGGGGAGGAAACTGGTACCCCGCGATATGGTGGAAATGGCTTCGCAGGGGGTGCTAGCGGTGCCAGAATCAAGCACTACTGCAACTGATCCTCTTATCATGTGTCATAAGCAACACCTCTGGCTATCGGATGCGAATTAAGGTCCTGATTTTATTGCACAATGCAAGTGCTGTGTTTAACGAGAACGTCTTCAATACCTTCTGCTTCGTCTGTTATCGTTCCATGGGTACAGAATTTTTCTTGGACACTTTCTCTTCAATTAATTTTCAGCTGGTTTCTAGATGCTCTGATACTGGAATACGTGCAACAGTCTAGTCCTATTGGGAAAGTTCCTACATCAGATTTTTCTTGGTCCTATGACTACTGTGTTGCGCCAGGCTTATCATTGTTCGAGTCTGTATTCGCATCGCCAAAGCTTCTACAGTACTGTTGTCACAATCGTGCGTTAAACCACGTGACCGAAAATCTCTGCAAAATCCACAAATAGGTTCTGCTGGATCTCACTTGGTTCAGTCTCTAAATCCAAAGAAAATAAAAGTGTAGGTACAATGAATCACTGTCATAGTAGAATGAAGCAATAGAGAGAGCGTAGTTCAAACAGGTAGTTATAGGTGGGGATAAGAAATAAGAGAAGTTTGGAACGAACAGTGTGTCTAATCTAATTGCCTGAGGGATTTTTCACATTTGGTACATAGGCCAAGAACCATTAGACAATGAGTAAAACCATTCCTGTGTAGTTCTAAGCAGTCAACTTAAAGAAATCTTTGATCTTTAAGACTCCACGGCCTGTGCAAGAATCATCTGGCGAAAACACTGAATAGGTTAAACTTTTCTTTAGGTGCGATATTAATATCGTCAACTGCTACTAAAGCTCCTTACATAATGATATACCATTTCTATCAACATCATCAATAAGACCAATACAATTACTGACGGCAAAAATGGTGAGTGTTCACGAAAGTCATATCAGAAAATAAATGAGTTTGGAGTAGCCTCTTAATACATTAAGAAAATAAAATTTAAGGACAACTATATTTAAAGTAACTCTATAAAATCTCAATTGAAGCCAATATCCGCCTTCTATCGACCGGCGATGGCGTTAGTTTTTATTGCTCGAAATGTCAACAGATTTTAATCTACTAAGACTTTAAGTATGGATATATGACGTAACAAATTATATAAAGTAAAAATAAATGATCTCTTTCGCTCTCTTTCTCTGCCACAAAAGAAGAGAGGTGAAAAGAGTACTTCAATATCGGGTGCTGATATTTTGGTGTGAATTAATGTGAACCTATTTGAAAGTTTCGGTGCCATATCAAACACCACAGGTGCAAGTTAAAATTCTGAATAAAAATTTCCTAAAATTTTGAAAATAACACTTGCTTTTATAACTTTGTTTTCCTTATGACACCTGAGAGTATTAATGATTCTCGGAAAATTACAGTACAACATTTACTCTCGTTTCTTGTTCTGAGACAGTCTTCACTAGCATATTACTACAATGTGCCCATAAGTGATTTTCTGTGTTATCAACGTAAGTAGCGTACTGGAAACAGCTCAGTCAAGTGTCACTAGTTAAGAAGCCACAAAACGCAACTGTCATGGTCACTGAGTTATCACAACGTACGATAAACGGCAGTCAATAGAGTGGCTCTAGAACCAACTTGTACCAGCACGATACGTTTATATAAAACTAGCTGAGTACCTGATGTTGCCAGAGCATGTAACTATTCCCATCCTCTATTAATTTAGCTTATATCCTCCCATCTTTCTGTCCTTCTCATCTTTCTCTCACTTTTTCCATCTCCTCCTACATCCCTTTCCGTCTATTTGCTCTTAAACTCTTCCTCCATCTGCTCCTACCGTCTCTATCCATCTCTTCCTGCACTCTCCATCCCCTTTCTATCTGTCTGTCTTTTCCTACACCTCTCTTTGTGCATATCCTTCTACCCTCTCTGTTCATCTTCTCCTTTCCCTCTCTCCGTCCAATTCCTCCCCCCTCTCTGTCCATCCCCTCCCCCTCTCACCGTCCCTTGCCTCTACCGAGCGAGGTGGCGCAATGGTTAGTACACTGGACTCGCATTCGGAAGGACGACGGCTCAGACCGCGTCCGGCCATCCTGATTTAGGTTTTCCATGATTTCCCTAAATCGCTTCAGGCAAATGGTTCCTTTAAAGAGCGCGGCCGATTTACTTCCCCATTCTACCCTAATCCGAGCTAGCACTCCGTCTCTAATAACCTCGTTGTTGACGTGACGTTAAAACAGTAATCTCCTCATCTCCATCCTCCTCACTGTTCATCTTCCCCCACCACTCAGTGTCCACACCTCCTCCTTTCTCTGTCTAGCTCCTCCTCTCCCCTCTTTGTCCGTCTCCTCCTGTCCCTGTACATTTCCTCTTCCCTCTCTCTCTTCCATCCCCTCCTCCACCCTACTTTTCTCCTTCAACTCCTCCTCCCCCTCTCTGTATTCATCTCTTCCTCTCCCACTCCTTGTTAATATCCTCTGCTCCCTCTCTCCATCCATCTCCTCCTATACCACTCTCCCTGTCCATCTCCAACTCTTTCCATTCTCCGACCATCTCATCCTCTCCTGCCTCTGTCCATCTTCACCTCTTTCCTGTCTCATTCCACCTCTTCCCCTCCACTCCCTCTGTCCACCACCTCTTCTTTCCATTCTCCCCATTTCTCCCTCCCCCTCTTTCATCAATCTCCTACTCCCCCTTCTCAGGTTATCACCTCCATCCAAATAGGAGGCTGATAGTTCTTAGCTCCGCAGTATTCCTTTCTCTCCAGATTGTATGGTGTATGTAACTGCTTTCTCCAATGCAGTCCTGTAACATATGTAATATCATAACGAAAAAGACCCATTCGATTGAAATAATTAATCGCCACTGAGAAATGTGATGCATAACACTGCTACTGATTGACGGCAGCTGATTAATGTGATTTACTATCGATTTACTTATTTATTTGAATTTGATTACCTTATATACATAAGACAACGGTGAAAATTGTTTGGGATAATATCACAGGGCCATTGGGTCACATAGGCCACCACCCTTGCAGTGATTGTCGGAAGGGAACGCTGGGATGTGCGCAAGTCAACGGCTCGTAGACCACTGGACATTCTTCCATGCTGCCACCGTTGGGTGCCCCAAGCGCCGCAGATAAACACAGATAAGTTGTCCTGCAGTAAAAGACCCCTAGCCGAGACTGCTTCTACAACCCAGAAGTAGAATGAAAGGGAACTGTGTTTAATGAAGTCCAAGAAGGTGCTATCGTGCACAAATCGTATACAGTTGTTTTCTCCAGAAAGCGCCAGATGCTATACAACCTATCTCGAGAATGGAGTGGGAATCCATAGCTCTGGGATGCTTTGAAGGCGGGTGACGC
This sequence comes from Schistocerca piceifrons, assembly GCF_021461385.2. Classification (NCBI taxonomy): domain Eukaryota; kingdom Metazoa; phylum Arthropoda; class Insecta; order Orthoptera; family Acrididae; genus Schistocerca; species Schistocerca piceifrons. Next base: position 334,203,719 of record NC_060149.1, read on the forward strand.
CGCTGGACGTTAACTTCACAAAGACCATATGTTTACAGAACATACAAACTGCCAGAATTGGGTAACATGAATAAACTAGAGGTGAGACAGAGGAATTAGTGTTCCGACTAGGAACCATCTCATTGCCCACAGAGGGAGACTGAAAGAGTGTGAGATGCCTTTTTTATGTGTTAATCGTTATGACGCGTGTTACTCGCCTACAGAATAGCCCAGCGAAGGGGAGCATCGTTCCCTAAGGAATATTTTTATTGGTCGGCGCTCAAAAGAGACGTAGGATAGGCATTCCGAATAGAGTGAAGAGCGAAAACGCGGATATGCGAATTTTCTTTTAAGCGAACATTCGGTACAAAGGTACTTCTTTCTCCGCATTCTTCCCTGAGAGCCTCCATCGCTTTACTTCGCCTCTGATGCTCTGCGATGCCACCAGAGCATATGTACTGAGGGACTTACATCTCACGCTGATTTGCACTTAGCCGTTGGTGCGCGTCGTTGGTATGTCGCCAATAACAGACTCTGCAGTTACATCAGCCACCACCTACAATTTACTATGGTGAGCTACAACTGTGAGATGATGTGTAGGGACATTAAAATCATTTTATTAAATTTCATACCTTCAGGCTTCGCTTTGGAGACTTACATTCAGATTCATCGACCAGCTTGCTTTCAACTCCGACCACAGGTTCAACGCATTCCCTTCTTTAGTACTATTTGTCTTTTCTACCAACGTAACGACCATCACGGTACAACTTTGCGTTCCATTCGTTTCATTTACATGCTTTTCAGACTCTTGAACGGGACTCCTTTTATCAAATGTGCCATGATTTTACTGAAACAAGGCATCATTGCTAGTCCAATGTTTTCTTTAACCGAATAAACCGAATCAGTTGTGACTCTTGTTTCATTTAGTATTCATTTAATACCTATTCATTATTTCGGAGGGCGATTAACTAATTATGTCTGTACAGGGCCCAGTTTCCACACCTACAATTTTGAATCCAGCGAACGTAACCTAACATACTGGGCACTCCTACTTACGATTCGATTGTATGTGGCTTGTTGATGCTAGAGTCAGACCCACAAAACTTAAATTTGACAGAAGGACCCGCGTTGCTACTAAAAATTTATTAAATTCACTAAACTTTCTGGTGCATAACCATTTGTGTGTTCTTTTCAGTGAGATGTTGGTATTGTCCATCGCTGTCTACCAGAAGAAACATCATTAAAATTCTGGAGCGGATTTTATTGATTTTGTATATGTTGTATGTCAGGAGAGGAACGAATTTCAATGTGGACGAGAAAGCTGAGAAAATTTGTGATACGTTAGTTTTATCTTGATTGTGGAGTGCGTCTAATTTTTATTGTGTTCGGCAATGCCAAGGTTCACCAGAGCAAGGGGGAGATGTTTAGCACGGTTGATCTAGGTAGAATGGGAAATTTCAAGTAATTTACAGAAATTAAACTGTGTTTCAGATATGGATGTGCCACAAGAAAATATTTGGGAAGTAGATACCATTTACAAGCGTGAAGCAGCGTCTCAGAACGAAACCAACGTGATTAACCAATAAGATCAGGAACAAAGCGGCGAAGAAGTATCGGACGTAGAAATTAGGAAAGCAGAGAAGCATGACATTTCATATGCAGCACAGAATGATGCCCATCGTAAACGAAAACCGCCACCATCTGCAGTATTCGACCTTCAGAGCTTCCTAATAGAAAAGGTTAAGATGAGTGATATATATTTCAAGAAAAAATGAGATAGAATTCCAGAAGCTAGGACAATGACTCGAGAAAAGCTAAAACTTATTAAAGAAAAGCGAAGAAACCAGGAACACACAACTCGAGGAAAATAAGCAACACTTTAAAAACTCATACGAGAAGCTAGTTGTACAGACAGGAGCCGTTAATCAGAAACTATGAAGAATATTGAGACCTACGCGAAGAGTACTGATGCCAGTATTAAAGGAACTGAAGACGTTTAGCAGTGGAGAGAGGAGTACATAAACTAACAAAAGGATACGATGGACACAGAGCAATAGTAGAGCAAGTCCAGGTACTAACCACTACGGCAATGGTTAGTACTTCGACTTGCTCTACTCTAAAATCGTAAATAAACATCATCTGAGAGAACGGCACGAACAAACATAAGAGGATGTGCCGAAATAAGAAATGTAGTGCAATTTAAGAATGTGCAGGAAGCTATAAAGAGCAGGAACAGAGAGACTTTAGACGCGTTCGCGAAAGAGGAGGAGAGTAGCAGATTCCTGACGAGCAATAACGGGAGAGAGTAAATAATGGTTCAGAGTGAGGAAGAACGTAACAGAGAAGAACAAGAGATCGGAGATCTGAACGAAAGGTTACGCTGTATCTGGGTGGAGCCGTAACCTTCAGAGCCACCAGTAATTACAGCCGCGACCGCCGATACCGTGTCAAGCGACATGGGTGAGAAGGAAATTAAGACGCAGTTCTCGTCAGTACAACAGTTTCCACTGTTTGCGGGAGATGCGAACTGCCTACACTCGTAGCTATGGATCGAAGTATTCCGTAAAACGCTACCCAAATTTTGGCCACATATTTTAAAAATTAGATTCGTATGTGTTCACTTAATTGAGGAAACAGCAAAGAGGATGCGATCAATTGCGCGACATACACGACTTATGACGAATTTACGAAGAATACAGGTCGAAATGGAAGCAAGAACAGATAGATGGGATCATGGTGACAGAAAATTACGCAGAATCAAGGTGGGCGGAACCTGAGCAGTTTTGAAAGATAGGGTAGGGACTAACCAAATTTTAGAACCATCGGAATTCATACACCTATGCTTGACGAAGCCCGTGCGTCAGATTCAAAAAGAGATAAAAGTTCCTGCCAGAAACATATACGACATTCGAAGATTCCAGGTAGGGTACAACATGGAGTTGCGATAGAACTGGTACATTTAATTCAGACGTACTTCCCAACAGCAAACTAACAAGAAAACTATCAGAGCTGAGGAACGATGCATCCACCACGTAGGAATGAAAACAAATGGGATATATTAAATTATAGCCGTCGTTGGGGCCTCACTTTCAGCCAGACGTCCGCAAAAGCAACTATAGACGTAACGACCGCCCAAATAATTGCAGACGGGGCGATAGGCAAGAGAGAAAAGTAGAGACTGTTTTAAGTTAGAGGACCTGACCTCAGACAAAACCCCAGGTATGAGGAACAGAGAAACGATTTACAAAACTGACTGGCCATATCCACTCCAGAAACGAGAGTTCGCTGTGCTAGAACACCAGGAGCATTACACACAGATTTTGAAGAACTTAGGAATACGAGTATGTAATTAGAAGAAAAGGTACCCTGTTGTAAATAAGAGCATTTATGTCGTTATTGCCCAGTGTTCAAGATGCTGAAAGTAGTGTTTAGAAAAGGCACGAGTGGCAAGAGTGTTGAAATAAGGGCTCTAGAGCGAATTCCTTCCTCACATCAGGGTGAAACAAATGCCAAACGCATGATTTTTATGCAGATTTTATGATTATACAGGTCTTGAGAGGAGAGGGAATATTGGGACTTGATTTCTTAAAAAGATACGAGATGTTTCGGCACTTAGGAGAGAATTTCGTTACTGCGAATGTAGTAGATGAAAGTGTGGTTCCGTGTTTAAGTAACTATGCGGACGAGGATAGAAGAGAAGTCTTAGTATTCAGATTAGTATAAACCCACGAGGAAGAAATCCAGGCAATTTATGAAGAAATAGGGGCGAAACTTGGTCACATTGAATTTGAAGATACAAGAGGAGGACTGGAACATGTTTTGAAATTATACGCCAGAGCATTTTCACACACACTTGGGACAATCCAGATTTTCTTATATAAATTAAAGTTTAAGGAAGACAGCAAGTTTTCTGTTAGGTCTACCAATTGCCACTCATCTATAAATAAAAGATACAGAACCGGGACAAGACGAAGTTGAAGGAAGGGGTCGTAGAAAAGGCAGTCGATCATACAACAACCTGCCGAGGTGTGTCACGAAAAAGAGCGGGTCCATTAGACTTGTGCTTGATTTCCGACAGGTAAATCCCATAACAGGTACATAGACGGATGGGCCAGAGAGGTTAGAAATACTGCTGCAGACCTTCCATGAAATGTGTGCTTAATATCGATTGATTTACGGTCTAGTTACTTGTAAACAGAAGTACACACAGATTGTCTCCAGTAAACGGCATTTTTGTGTTATGGACATTGTTTCCCATTAAGGAAGTTACTTTTGGGTTGACTATTTCGTCACCTGCCTTTATTACAGCACTAGGATCCGTAATCCCAGAGTCACTGAAGGATGGGATCACGTCGTACGTTGATGACAAACTCATTGCATGAAACTTTCGATCAACTACTGGAAGCCTTTGAGAAACACAAAGTCACCATCAGTTCTGAAAAGTTAGAATGTGTTAACAAGGAAGTTGACTTCTTAGAACATGTAATATGTGTCGAGGGAATCCGGTCAGATCCGAAGAAATTTGAGGCCATCGAAAATTACTCAGTACCCAAGACAAAGCATCAAGTACCTGCCTTTGAGGATTAACAGATTTCTACAAGGGGCTGAAAAAGGACACTGTAATTCTAGCCAATCTGTACCGCTTGACAGGAAAGAGCTTCAGGTGGAAGTGGGCCGTAATACAACAACGGCAATTTAGAGATTTTAAGGGGGTGCTACTGAGATCACCAGTTTCTTTCATCCCGACCTGAACAAGGAATTCCGTATGTGTACTGGTGCATCAAGATCAGGAATCGCCGCAAATCTATTTCAGGAGACTGAACAGCATGGAAAGACAGTAAAGAGAACCATCGCATTTGGTTGCTGCTTTCTGAGTAAAGCAGATAAGAATTACTCTGTGACTGAGTTAGAAGCACTAGACATCGTTTGGTGTTGTAGTACACTTAGCTACTGTTTGACAGGATAAATGACGAAAGTTTACACTGACCATAAAGCCTTAGAATTTGTAATGATATCCCCAACTGATGTATGGACAACTCTCGCGATGGGCAACTTGTCAGCAAGAACTTCGATTTCATACGATCAATTTTCCTGGGAAAGAGAACGTTGTCGCAGATGCACCATAATGAGAACCCATGGGACTGACAAGGGAGTATATATTGAAATTAAATAAGAAAATTTTAATTTATTTCACCTGAAGAATGTGACATCCGAAAATTTTAATAGGACAATGGTTACCCACGTTGGAAAAGAACTAGACGGGTGCAGTCTTAGGAGCAGTGAAGGAGAAATGGCAAGATCGACTTTTCACTAACATTAGAAAATTTGTTAGGTACACTGGCATAGAGGAAAGTAGTGGCCAATGTGTATACGGAGGAATGCATAAAGTAGTAGATTTGGTATGCATACCTCAATCACACGCACTTTGGACCTCGCAAATGTCATACTAAGCTGAGATGGTGTACTTCAAGAACATGGACAGAAGAATAAGGAAGGCACTAAGAAAATGTGCACCCTGGCAGAAAGCTGAGCCAATCACCGTTACCCATAGAGCAACCATGGTCCCAAGAGTGCCAGAAGGATTGAGAGGCACTGTGGACACGGATCTTTTCAGGCCTGTTCCAATCCCTAGCAGGTGATATCAATACATACTAGTCACTGCTGAGCTGACCTGTAAATTTGTGACATTTAGTCCACTAAGGAACTCCATGGGCAGAAGATCATTTAATAACTCGTCTTCGCACTGTAGGAAATGTGGAAAGAAATCTATCGGACAACGAGCCACTGTTGAGAACTAGCTTTTGAAAGAATTTCTTGAAGTGAAAGAACATTAGGACTATTTATGCGGTACCACCCGGCCTTGAACCCTTTGGCGAGGATAATGCGAGAAATTTCAAAATTGTACAGGCTGTACTGTCACAAGCTAGGTAACTATCCATCCTATTCCAGGCCACTACGCATCAGGGTGGATGAGAGAAAATGTGAGGGAGAGGGCAAATTCATTCCAGATGTCCATTCGAGCAGCCTTACACAACACTCTGACCGGCCTCAGGGCACCACTATGTGCGTGCAAACGCAACAGATAGCAGAATGCACTTGCATTCCTATGCGGCCTGTGACGTTTGTTGTAGTCCGTCCCAGCCAGCAACTACCCCGGTGCCATGTGTGTCGCTAGCGGCGAAGAATGAGCACAGCCCACAAAGGCCCTTCGTAGTAGTGTTCGCTACGCATCCTCAAGCGTACTCGTTGTCACAATGTCATGCGCTCGGGTACGATAGCCGTCTCGAGTTGTGCCCCAATAACCCTCCAGGGCTCAGCGAGTACGATGGCGATGACGTCTAGGCGGCTAGGAGGCCGCGAGGGCATGTCTACCCCAGTCAAATCGTGGAGAGCTTGCAGTCCGTCGGCTGGAATCCCTCGCAGGACGGCGGTTGGCCGCACATCGACTCCGTGCATAGATGAAATTTCTCATGTCCCGCAGCCGCCACGCCACACGTATTGCAAGCCTTGTGCCGGAACTTGAGTTAATCATCTGGCAGGCAACCAGCAGATCTTAATCACCGAGGATTAGCCATCGTTTCTCTCAAAGTCGAAACCCCGTCATCCTCTCTGGTTCACAGTTGCAAAGAGAATGGTAGCACGAATGAATGCCTTGAGCCCCTAAGCTCGAGCATTTATACTATTGCGCCTACGCTTCTGTCATAGAGGGGAGGGAGGGCGGTGGATGGGAAGAGGACCGTGGGTTAGTCTTATTACTTGCTCTGACAGCTTCCCCTAGCTCGCTCTGCAGCGAGCATGGGTTGCCAGACCCGGTTAAATTTGCGACGAGTGGGTTCCTTGGCAGGACTCAAGTGCTCCGAGTTACAAAATATTGCTTTACTTTTCATTACAGTTTGTTGAAGCGTTAGTTCTATGCACTTTGATGTGACTGGTGACACAAATCCAGTCTAACCCGAGATGTTTTATGCAATGTCAACAATACTTCCCAGCGGCTTAGTGGATTAACACAGCGGCCGAGCTGGTCTCTGCTGCCTGGTCGCATTTGGAAAAAACTGCAAAAAATTTACAATTCGTGGCCGAACTTTTCCGGGACTCAGCACGCCTCCCCTCTTTAATCTTACCGTAAAATTAATCTTAACCAACAGAATTTATTAAAATAATCTTAACCAACAGAACAGATGGCAACACCCAGCCTTATCAATGATCTGTCATATCTGTCTCTCCCTTATAAACTACTACATGAGCTTTCTATTAAGTACGGCTTCCAGAATCTTTTTACAATACAATAGTTAATATAATGGCTGTACTACTTAAATACAACGGTTTTACTTCCGTCAGCTATCCCGTCAGGTCGTGCCAGCTAACTGCTCGGCTGGTAACTAATGCGTCGGTGGATCTATATGCTGTGCACGTCTACATTTACTACAGAAATGTAATATGCAAATAGCTAGCAGAAACACGCCACAACTGGTAGCTGAAATTCTTACCGATATAATCTCATGATGACGATTTTCTGGAAAATTTTGAACATGTTGGAACATCTGCTCCACTGAAATTTCCCCTGCTCTGACTAGATAAATCTATCTATAGAATGCTAAGGTCGGGCTTGAGGGTGGCATTAAGACAAGTTAAATTTTGGGTGATTAATTACCCTCAGTGACTCTTCCAGCCAATACAACGTATTCAGTGTCAGTGCCATTACACTTGCATAAGTGAGTGTACCCTGAAGGCGGAAATCCTTATCTCCGACCTCACAAGCCATACGTTCATAATAACACCATTTGACTGCAACACCAATTTCCTCAAGCCCTCAGGTGTCCCTTTAGTATAGCGATTTGCCTGCGCAGTTTCTGGGGGAAGACAGAGAACAGCCAATGCTTCCATACCTTTTGAGAGTAAGTCTGTGGCCGGCCGTTGTGGCCGAGCGGTTCTAGGCACTACAGTCCGGAATCGCGCGACCTCTACGGTCACAGGTTCGAATCCTGCCTGGGGCATGGATGTGCGTGATGTCCTTGGGTTAGTTAGGTTTAAGTAGTTCTAAGTTCTAGCGCCCCCCCCCCCCTTCCCATGAACCATGGACCTTGCCGTTGGTGGGGAGGCTTGCGTACCTCAGCGATACAGAAGGCCGTACAGTAGGCGCAACCACAACGTAGGGGTATCTGTTGAGAGGCCAGAAAAACGTGTGGTTCCTGAAGAGGGGCAGAAGACTTTTCAGTAGTTGCAGGGGCAACAGTCTGGATGACCTTGTAAAACCACAACGGCCTTGCTGTGCTGGTACTGCGAACGGCTGAAAGCAAGGGAAACTACAGCCGTGATTTTTCCCGAGGGCATGCAGCTTTGCTGTATGGTTAAATGATGATGGCGTCTTCTTGGGTAAAATATTCCGGAGGTAAAATAGTCCCCCATTCGGATCTCCGGGAGATGACTACTCAAGAGGACGTCGTTATCAGGAGAAAGAAAACTGGCGTTCTACGGATCGGAGCGTGGAATGTCAGATCCCTTATCGGGCAGGTAGGTTAGAAAATTTAAAAAGGCAAATGGATAGGATAAAGTTAGATACAGTGGGAATTAGTGAAGTTCGGTGGCAGGAGGAACAAGACTTTTGGTCAGGTGAATACAGGGTTATAAATACAAAATCAAATAGATGTAATGCAGGAGTAGGTTTAATAATGAATAAAAAAATAGGAGTGCGGGTAAGCTACTACAAACAGAATAGTGAACGCATTATTGTGGCCAAGATAAACACGAAGCCCACGCCTACTACAGTAGTACAAGTTCATATGCCAACTAGCTCTGCAGATGGTGAAGAAATTGATGAAATGTATGATAATATTGTAAGGTGTCAGGCAAATTCAACACTTTCCATGAAAACCCTGACATTATAAGCAAACCCAGTAGTATGTCACATAGCTCCGAATAAGTCGTGACATTAAATTAACCGAAGTAATACGAGAAACGAGTGAGCAAATGGAATACCACAGACTAACACATGAATGCCTAAATGCATGTCATACCTTCCCACCGTGAGACAGACGCAGTTCCGAGGGGAGAAACGAGAACAGAAGCCGAGAGCAGAACCGTGTTAAGCTAGAAGGCCCTACGATAAGGGACGGACACCCACGTCTCCAGTTAACCACCAGGACCACCCCCCCAGTCCATGTTAAAAGCTAGAGCCCTCCAGAAGAACAGTATAGATCTTACGATAACACTAAAAGGGCCACACCAGCCGCAAGTTTAAGCGTGAGACTTTTTCGCGTCTCTGTTACGTTGCAAACTTTAAAAACATTGCCCCACCACGAAAAGTGTAACGTTTCTCATTAGATAGACAGAATTTTTGTAGGCGGAGCTTAAGGTTAACATTGAGACCCTGATTGGTCAGATGAAAATACAGTCAGATAGTTTTTTTTTAAACCAACTTCGGTAAATTGTAGTAAGGAGAAGTTAGAAAGGAGTTGCTTCCGAGACGGCGAAGGTGGAGCTGCGCCGCCCGCTGCCCCCCCTAAAGCTGCCTAACCAACGACAAGGTGATGAACGCACGTGATGCCGCATAACAGCGCATAAAGCTTCACTCGGAACTGCAGAAGTCTCATCTGTTACACCCTCTTTTTGCGTAATACTAGTGTCGATCGTCAATTGAAGCTCATGGTATTCACATTTGCTACGTAAGTTAAAATCTGAAACACGTTGATTTTTCTGTTATATAATTATTGAGAAGCCACATCAGCCACTGTAAATTACGACAAGTTAGATAAGTAATTAAAGATAATTGAGTGTCACTGTAGACCATTTTGATAGTTTTCTCTTTTGCGAAACTTAATTTAAACATAGATTATAGATGTGATATGGCACAGGTCATCCTTCGATCCATTGTAGAACTTGGAAACCCACTCAGGGAATATTCGTTCACATTTTTGTTGAACGCAGTTGGTTTTTATCATCCGGTATTAAAATATTTCCTTTTATCAATAGTGCAATTTATAAACAATATTTTGTCACTAGAATAAAATTTACAATGGTAAACTTAACTGCTTTTTCGACGTTATTTTATCAGCTAACTGAAAATAGGAAAACCTTGAACCCCTTCCACTAAATTTAGTTAGTATTAAGATTCTTTTACAGGGAGTGCAGTGGAGATGACGCTGAAATCATTAAGTATTTGGTTATATCATCGCTAGTCTCACTGAACTCTTCTGAACTCTACATGTCATGTGTGGTCTGGCGTCTCCTTACCAGCAACAGGTCCCTGGTTCAAACTAGTCAATTCCCTAAAAAACACGCTCAGAGCGTCGTTGCGCGAAAGTGGTAGGGAGACACAACATAGAACAGACAGACACCACGCAGAATGTTAGAATATAAAAGAAATTATTCAGGTAGTGAAGGGAGACGAAAATTTAATAGTCATGGGTGACTGGAATTCGAGAGTAGGAAAAGGAAGAGAAGGAAACATAGTAGGTGAATATGGATTGGGGGTAAGAAATGAAAGAGGAAGCCGTCTGGTAGAATTTTGCACAGAGCATAACTTAATCATAGCTAACACTTGGTTCAAGAATCATAAAAGAAGGTTGTATACATGGAAGAATCCTGGAGATACTAGAAGGTATCAGATAGGTTATATAATGGTAAGACAGAGATTTAGGAACCAGGTTTTAAATTGTAAGACACATCCAGAGGCAGATGTGGACTCTGGCCACAATCTATTGGTTATAAACTGTGGATTAAAAGGAGTTGAACGGAATGGACAGTGTCTTGAAGGGAGGATATAAGATGAAAATCAACAAAAGCAAAACGAGGATAATGGAATCTAGTTGAATTAAGTCGGGTGATACTGCGGGAATTAGATTAGGAAATGAGACACTTAAGGTAGTAAAGGAGTTTTGCTATTTGGGGAGCAAAATAACCGATGATGGTTGAAACAGAGAGGATATAAAATGTAGGCTGGTAATGGTAAGGAAAGCGTTTCTGAAGAAGAGAAATTTGTTAACATCGAGTATAGATTTAAGTGTCAGGAAATCGTTTCTGAAAGTATTTGTATGGAGTTTAGCCATGTATGGAAGTGAAACATGGACGATAAATAGTTTGGACAAGAAGAGAATAGAAGCTTTCGAAATGTGGTGCTACAGAAGAATGCTGAATATTAGATGGGTAGATCAAATAACTAATGAGAAGGTATTGAATAGAATAGAGGAGAAGGGGAGTTTGTGGCGCAGCTTGACAAGAAGATGGGACCGGTTGGTAGGACATGTTCTGAGGCATCAAGGGATAACAAATTTAGCATTGTAGGGTAGCGCGGAGCGTAAAAATCGTAGAGGGAGACCAAGAGATGAATACACTAAGCAGATTCAGAAGGATGTAGGTTGCAGTAAGCACTGGGAGATGAAGAAGCTTGCACAGGATAGAGGAACAGGGGAGCCGCATCAAACCTGTCTCAGGACTGAAGACCACAACAACAACAACAAGCTCTAGCGGAGTGATGACCTCAGATGTTAAGTCCCATAGTGCTCAGAGCCATTTGAACCATTTGAAGTTCGTGATATTTAGCCAAGAACTTTTTCGACATCCTCTACGGTGTATTAGTATAGGGATTAGTGACCAATACACGATACTGCGGTAATTTTCCCTTGCGCCTGTTGGACTGTTCCTGGCGTTCCAGAGCCTTTTCGTTCGCATTTTGCACGTTTCTCTATACTTACCGTTTTCTTTTCGCAAACGTATATACGGATTCGAAATACGGTCTCAATTTAGGCCTTAAAAGCTCAAATCGTGACGGCGTCTTCGTTCCGTACACCACATCAAATGGTGCAATGCATGTTCCCGTATGAGTCTTCTAGCTGTAAGCAAAGACCATAAATGGAAGACAGGTATCCCAGTCAAGGTATTTAGCATTCACGTGGAATCTTACCATCTTCGAAACAGTCTGATGGACGCTCTCCGCCCTACCGTTGGTATGAGGGTGGAACAGGCTCGTTTGAAACTTACGAATACGTAGCGCGAGATATAGCTGTTTCATAAGTTCTGAAACAAAGTTCGTACCCTGATCCATGACGAAGTTATCGGGCACTCCAAACTTTAATATACAATAGTCAACTAATTCCTGCCCCACAGTATGGTCAGTTGGTCTGAAATTGCTGACATTAGTAGAAATCGTGAGAAATGGTCAATGATCGTAAGAACGTAGCTTTTCGCTGCGGATGTTTTGTTGAAGAGTTCACAGATGTTGAGCAAAAGCTTTTGAAATGGCTTTGATGCGTCGGGTAACCTCTCCAAAGGGATGTTCTGGTGCGAAATAACCGCTATTCAACGACCTGTATAAGCAACATAGACTGGCTATGGCACCGCCATCTTTGAAGCAACTTGAAAACTGAGCCGCCATGTCTTGTAACGTCAAGGTGCAGCCTACACGTCGTCTGCTAATACTGAATGTTGTTATTGTTTACTACGCATGGCGTAAAAAAAAGCCAATCTGCACTGATAATCTGATTTCTCTACTGTAAAACATATAGTGATGTAGGCTAAACGAAATGAGACTCACTTCTGATATCGATTAATTGAAAAGTTTATTACGAAATGTTGCAGTTCATTTCGCTGAAATGTCGTATAGATTAGGTCAAAAACAATTTTAAATAGTTCAGTAGGTCCAAAAACGATCAATTGACAGCGCAGGACCTTTCGTTGTCCCTTAAACAATATATGTTTGTATATATTTGCCGAATATGTTTCACTCTTTCTTCCATTGGCCTGGTTTTTGCACAAATGGTGTAACCTACACTTAAAATACTATTTTAACAGCATCCTGACTAGAAAAGAGTAATGTGACTCTTATCCAAATTCAGCTGGCACCATTATATGGTCAAAATCGAGTAAATAAATTCGGCCTGTCACCCAACATTCGGAACAATTCCACACACAACTACAGAAGGAAGTTCTTCTTCCATATTAAGATTTGACAGTCCCTGAAAACCCTTTCTGCCACTGTTAACAATTTGAATACACCCTTTGGAGCAGTGTAAAAACTATTTTTGATGCATTTTATTGCAATGAAACCTGTTTTCCATCACTGTCCTCTAATTTACGGAGGTATTGCTGCAGTAAATTGTCACACTTGCTGTTAAACCATCAAGAAAACAATAGCCAACAGGAATTTTCCAACTCTTATTAATCCCAGTCACCATAAACACTAGTGCCTCTCTTGCTATTTGGTTATCATTACTTGCCTCACATCCTTGCCCTAAGTCAACATAAACCCAGACCTTATTACCATCCCATATTATGTCTTTTTTAAGAACCACCTCATCGAACATAAGTGCAGCTAAAAAGGTCGTGAACTACATTGAACCTCATCTGCTAATTTTTTAAGCTTTCTTTTGTAAATCCAGGACTGCCATTTACTGTAGTTGTCCACCTACGGAGTGTTCGAGGTTGAGGTAATTTAACAGTCTTCCTCAAATAATTATAAGGTTTGAAGGAGTAAAAATTGAGTGTAAGGGCAAACTGTCTTATTTCTTTAGGATATTCAGGAATTGAACATTTGTTTTGCATTGCAAAACGTGCTTCAGAATATCACTATATTTTTGTCACATCCTATCACTTCAGAAGCACAGTCTTGAAGTCTCTTATTTAGGCCTACAACCACTGTTTTATATGTCACAATTTGTTTCTTCTTTCTTGAAACACTTTGCCTTGCATGTTTCGCTTGCTTCCTCAGCTTCTCGGTCCTTTTCTGTAGTGCCTCATAATTCTGTTTCAATTTTTTGGGGCTAGGCAAACAATAAGAATGATCTGTATGATCATTCTGATTCACTCTTTCACCTACAAAAATGAAGTATTATCATTAAGCTTTATTTTTCTTTAAACATACATTGATTAACAGTAAGATTCACACATAACCCATATAGCAAATAAATAACAGGAAAACTATTTTACCTGGTTCATTTGATAAGGAAGCTGATTCTTCACTGACAGGCCGTTTCCTTGGTTGTCTCTATACTATAGTAGTTTTCCGCAGATGGTCAGGAAACGTAAATATTGTCGGTACTGTGTTTGCCAGAAGTCGCCTTTTCTCGTTTGTACTATACATGTATCTATCTTCAAAGTGAATCGAGGATATGTAACTATACTGAGTTGGCTGCCACTTATCTCGCCTCATATTGGCTACCCACCGACTTAACAGCTCTTTCTTTTTCAGAGGAAATCTAAAAATAAAGAGACGTATATACAGTAACTTATTTACATTTTGTATACAGCTTAAACACGAAAATGATGCACAAGACGCTAAGTACAACACGCATTTAGATACTCACATGAAATATGATATTCCAGTTGTTTTATCACTTCTATTAGCGCAATTGTACGCTGCACATACACTGGGCATGATTCGCGATCGGTCAATAAGACTTTTAAAACAAATTACAACTGGAAAACAGTGATTTTCTAACGCCAGTACTATACAACAAATGTAAATACACTGACGTGTAGACGTTTCAAAAAATGGCGGCCGGTGTTGCTTTTTGCTGCCTCTGGGAGCGCTGTTACCTCACAGATAGCCACTCTATGTAGTTTATATACCTCCTTGCCGCTATTTGCCCGCATGGTACAGAACCTCTGACGCAGCACTCCACATCGCGCTTAATATTCCTCCACCATAACCGTTCCGCAATAGGTCTATCTGCTGCAGGTCGGCTACCATTACCTGCCAACAAATGGTCATGAGCCTGTTGTAACACTCAGTTTTGAAAAACTGGCCAGACCACGACACATGATCCGCATTTCGTAACTTGTGAGCGGCGGGTGGTTAGTAGTATGAGAGAAATACGAAACATAGGAACATTCGCCTTCTTTTACGATAGCCTGACAACTGTTTTTGTGGTCAGCCAGAAAGCGGTGGAGAACATACTGACCATAGTTTCCAGTCTGCATGTCCACATTCTTCTTTTGTCCACTGAAAGAAACGTTTCTACTCTCTATTTACTAAACAAGATGAGGACCTATGATCGCAAATGAAAGTTTTGAGTTCTGAGTGATCGATATACTTCATAAACTTTCGTACGCACAACATAGTAATATTTCTGATAATAATAATAATAATAATAATAATAAATCCCGTGGAGGCCCGGGAAAAGAATAGGCCTCCGGTATGTTCTGCCAGTCGTAAAAGGCGGCGAAAAGAACAAACCACTAATAGGGCTAACCCCCCTTTTAGTGTGATTACTTGGTTCAGGACAGAACTAAAAGAAGCCTCGGACAAGCGCCGTCATGGTCGGGGACGACGCTTGAACCCTATGCCCGCCCACAATGGTAACGACACTGCTAGCCAACTGGAAAATGATTTAAATCCAAATAGAATTGTTTTGCAGGATATGCTTCCTGCAACCACCCTATAAGGAAAACAAAGACAGAGGATGAGATGGTCAGATGAAGTTAATCGACACCTCATGTTCTGTTATTACCAAGCAACAAACCTAGGAACCAACACAACTGGATACAGATCACAAGTATACACAACATTTATTACCAGATACCCAGAATTAAAATTTTTAACAGAACAACGACTAGCTGATCAGATCCGTGTAATAATCAAAAATAATAGGATACCCCAGTCAGAATAAGAAAACATCAAACAACAAGTACAACAAATACTAGAACAAAATAATGTGCAATCAGAAGAAGAAGAAAATACAGTAATGGATTCAAACATCGCAGAGCAAACAAACAAAGAACAACACGCATCAATTAAACAATCAGAGGAAAACGACATCTTAAGACAGCCACCAGACCAAGCACAAATAGAACACGAAGTGACACACATGTTAGATATAGAAGAAAAATTTCAGCTGACATATATAGAATACAAAGACACAAATACAGACATTAGACCATTCTTGCATAGACCACCAAATAACCCACAAGTCGAAACAACAATAAAAACTATCAACACAATCATACACAACAAAGTAAATGAAAACACAACTATGGAAGAGTTACAACTACTGGTTTATATAGGAGCACTCACTACACTAAATATACACACTAGGCAGAGATCAGAACCAGCCAACACACAGAAGAAACCCACAAAACCAGCATGGCAACACAGGCTACAGATCAGAATAGAAAAACTGAGAAAAGACATCGGACAGCTAACACAATTTATAAGAAATGAAATATCAGACAAAAAACGAAAAAGGTTAGGTAAAATCTCACAACAAGAAGCAATAGAGCAATTAGATGAAAAGAAGCAGAAATTACAAGCATTGGCCAAACGACTTAGAAGATACAAAAAAAGTGAAAATAGAAGGAAACAAAACCAAACATTCAACACAAACCAAAAGAGATTTTACCAAACAATAGATAACACACACTTTAAAATAGATAATCCACCAAACATAACAGACAAGGAACACTTCTGGAGCAACATATGGTCAAACCCGGTACAACATAACAGGCATGCACGGTGGATACAAGCAGAAGCAGACTCATACAAGATGATACCATAAATGCCTGAAGTGATAATTTTGCAACATGAAGTCACCCGAGCAATTAATTCTATGCACAATTGGAAAGCCCCTGGAAATGATAAAATAGCAAATTTCTGGCTAAAGAAGTTCACCTCAACACATTCAGATCTAACTAAATTATTTAACAGTTATATTGCAGACCCATACACATTCCCCGATACACTTACACATGGAATAACCTATCTGAAACCTAAAGATCAAGCAGACACAGAAAACCCAGCTAAATATCGCCCCATAACATGCCTACCAACAATCTACAAAATATTAACTTCAGTCATCACACAGAAATCAATGACACATGCAACACAGAACAAAATTATAAATGAAGAACAAAAAGGCTGCTGCAAAGGAGCACGAGGATGTAAAGAGCAACTGATAATAGATACAGAGGTGACATATCAAGCTAAAACTAAACAAAGGTCACTACACTACGCATACATTGATTACCAAAACGCTTTTCATAGTGTACCACACTCATGGTTACTACAGATATTGGAAATATACAAAGTAGATCCTAAATTGATACAGTTCCTAAACATAGTTATGAAAAACTGGAAAACCACACTTATTATCCAAACAAACTCTAATAATATCACATCACAGCCAATACAGATTAAGCGTGGAATATATCAAGGAGACTCATTAAGTCCTTTCTGGTTCTGCCTTGCTCTGAACCCACTATCCAACATGCTAAATAATACAAATTATGGATACAATATTACTGGAACATACCCACACAAAATCACACATCTGCTATACATGGATGATCTAAAACTACTGGCAGCAACAAATCAACAACTCAACCAATTACTAAAGATAACAGAAGTATTCAGCAATGATAAAAATATGACTTTTGGAACAGACAAATGTAAGAAAAATAGCATAGTCAAGGGAAAACACACTAAACAAGAAAATTACATATTGGATAACCACAGCGGCTGCATAGAAGCGATGGAAAAAACAGATGCCCATAAATATCTAGGATACAGACAAAAAATAGGAATAGATAATACAAATATTAAAGAAGAACTAAAAGAAAAATATAGACAAAGACTAACAAAAATACTGAAAACAGAATTGACAGCAAGAAACAAGACAAAAGCTATTAATACTTATGCTATACCAATATTGACCTACTCATTTGGAGTAGTGAAATGGAGTAACACAGACCTAGATGCACTCAATACACTTACACGATCGCAATGCCACAAATATAGAATACATCATATACATTCAGCAACTGAAAGATTCACATTAAGCAGAAAGGAAGGAGGAAGGGGATTTATCGACATAAGAAACCTACATTATGGACAGGTAGACAATTTAAGAAAAGTCTTTATAGAACAAGCAGAAACTAGCAAAATACACAAAGCAATCACTCATATAAATACATCGGCTACACCACTGCAATTTCATAACCACTTCTACAACCCTTTAGATCACATAACATCAACAGATACGAAGAAAGTAAATTGGAAAAATAAAACATTACATGGCAAGCACCCGTATCATCTAACACATCCACACATCGATCAAGACGCATCCAACACATGGCTAAGAAAAGGCAATATATACAGTGAGACGGAAGGATTCATGATTGCAATACAGGATCAAACAATAAACACCAGATATTACAGCAAGCATATTATTAAAGATCCCAATACCACAACAGATAAATGCAGACTTTGCAAACAACAAATAGAAACAGTAGATCACATCACAAGTGGATGTACAATACTAAGAAATACAGAATACCCCAGAAGACATGACAATGTAGCAAAAATAATACATCAACAGCTTGCCTTACAACATAAACTTATAAAACAACATGTTCCCACATACAAGTATGCACCACAAAATGTACTGGAGAACGATGAATACAAATTATACTGGAACAGAACCATTATAACAGATAAAACGACACCACATAACAAACCTGACATCATACTCACTAATAAAAAGAAGAAATTAACACAACTAATCGAAATATCCATACCCAATACAACAAATACACAAAAGAAAACAGGAGAAAAAATTGAAAAATACATCCAACTGGCTGAGGAAGTCAAGGACATGTGGCATCAGGAAAAACTTGACATTATACCAATTATACTATCAACTACAGGAGTCATACCACACAATATCCACCAGTACATCAATGCAATACAGCTACATCCAAACTTATATATACAACTACAGAAATCTGTCATTATTGATACATGTTCAATTACCCGAAAGTTCCTAAATACAATATAACACATACCATACAGTTAAAAGGAAGTGACGCTTGATCAAGGTGCGCGTCACTTCCCATTTTTAACCAGACTTAACGTCTGAGAAAGTAAAGAAATAATAATAATAATAATAATGTGTCTAACATAAGCAGGACTACGAGCAGTTCAGAAGAGATCTCTACGGTAAGTTCCTATTAAACGGTCTTTCCCCCCTGACTTCTGATAATCAAAGTTAATTGCTCGCCACAAAAGTGGAAAATAATCTCACCACTTGCCACACGGTTTTGTTAACATTACGGGCGGCGCAAAAATAGTTATTTCCGCGAAATCTAAGCAGTCCAGGGAGGTGTACAGTCCTCACGAGCTCACTTTCTATTATTGCTAAAAGCATGCGTTTAGTAGCAGTCTGGCTGTGACATCGACCGAGGCAGCGCGTAAGCCGTCGTTTGACTGACACGGACCGATTGATAGCTGCGTGCGAAGCGAAGTGGAGTTTGTGAAATTTAAACGATCCAGGACGGTGTACAGTTCTCGCGAGTTTACTTCCTGTTTGTTTCGAAAACATGCGCTTTGTTGCAGTCTGGCTGTGATGTCACCGGAGGTAGTACGTAAGCCTGCGTTTGACTGACGCTGACCGTATGTTAGCTGGGTGAGAAGTGAAGTTATCACTAGTCCTCGGACTTCTAGCTTTTAAAAACCTTTAATTAGGTAGCTAAAATAGGTTCTGTCACATACAAAAATAGGTTATAAAAATCAGAAAGTAGGTGACCAAAATCTGACATTATATTGTCTATAAAGATAAATAGATTGACAAAAATCTACATTATATTGTTGTCAATGTCCGTAATTACAGTCACAGAAAATAACTAACACTTTCTGCAGATTTTCCGTTGAGAAACTGCATCTCTTAACCGTTAATATCATCTTGTATGCCGAGAATGAGCGTTCCACGTCAACAGATGTCACCGGAGCATATTTAAATGACGGTATTAGGCGCAATGGGACTGCACACTAATGTTCTGTTAATTTACCTGATAAGATGTCAGCCACTGTACAGAAGGTGGTCAGTCCTGGTTTTTTTTGTAGCACTGTCTTTAGTTTCTCACTAACTTTCATACCAATAGAACCTGGGACCTGTTGTATCAATCGCATTTGCGTGTAGACTGGTTTCCATGAACATTATAGAGCCTTAAAATTAGGGACCAAAAATGCATAATGAGATTTTATGTATGCAATGTCGTTGGAAATTGTTGAGTCTTTTAGAAGATCTTTAGCTGAAGTAATGCTCACTGCCTCCTCCCGAAATTTAAGAACTATGTTTTGAGTGCCTTCCAAATGTTCGCTGTAATATTCCACGGCCTCTTGCCACGTTCCTCCACGAGCAAGTATGGGTCCTGGTGGAAGTGGTACGTTGGGAAATAACTGGATTCTTGTAGGAATTTTAATAAAAACCTTCTTGATGGTTAAAACTAGCTTATTTACATGTAGAAATTTTAGAAGTATCATCTCAGCTATACGATTCATAGCATGGGCAAGACATGTGATATGGAGCAAGGCTGGGTAAAATACTTTCAACAATTTAACAGTAGCAGTCATGTAAGCGGCTGCATCAGTGTAGATTACAAGTGCTTTATTTTCATCTGTCTGCTGCTCGTGGTCTCGCGGTAGCGTTCTCGCTTCCCGATCCCGGGATCCCGGGTTCGATTCCCGGCAGGTTCAGGGGTTTTCCCTGCCTCGAGATGATTGGGTGTTGTTGTGTCGTCTTGTAACCTCCCCCCTCACTTATCGACCTTAATGACAGTGAGAAATTAAACCGCGTGTACCTAATGGAAATTTGGGAAAAGCAATCGTCACCGAAGTTAATCTATCGGTAAAGAGGGAGGAAAGGGTTACATCTAAATGAAAGGAAAAATGCAAATGAAACTGGTGGAAATCAATTTTGAAAAGGGGTAAAGTTAATAAAGAAAGTAAAAGTGCGGCCGTTACGTTAACAATTAACTAGCGGTAATTAGATATTTGAGATTTGGGGGAAATCACGGTCGCCAGTCCTAAGGACAATTACTATAGTAACTGAAAAA
Organism: Schistocerca piceifrons; assembly: GCF_021461385.2. Classification (NCBI taxonomy): domain Eukaryota; kingdom Metazoa; phylum Arthropoda; class Insecta; order Orthoptera; family Acrididae; genus Schistocerca; species Schistocerca piceifrons. The sequence goes on from NC_060149.1 coordinate 334,224,518, forward strand.
GAAAGGTTATTACACATATAATTAACACTAGAAGCGTGGCAACTGAAGGTTGACACGTGTAGTGTGAAAACTGAAAGTTTGTCAGAAGTAATAAATTTCGCTACACTCTGACTTAATTTAGCAAAAGAATTAATAAAACCGGAAAATCGAAAGTTAATTTAGTGACTGAAGTTAATAGTGAGCTTTCTTTCTGAAGCACATCGAAATCCAGTAAAATACGGTTAGTCTTGGACTACCTCAACAATCATTTCAAAAGCAACTTGACTCTACGCAATTTAGAAACAAGAGATTTAACTTTGAACTTGAATTAAATGATTCTGAACTATTAACAATAGTAAAATTTAGTACGTACCAAGCTGAGCTGCAGTCACAGGTAAGCTAAAATATGCTAACAAAACTCGCACTCTAAATTTGTGCTCGTGTAACCTAAATATTGTAGCCAGCTACTGAACTTTGAAATTAAAGCAGTGAAATCTAATTATATTATTTTAATGCTGGCGTTTGAATTTCAACGACACTCGAGTTCATTTCGGAAAAGGAAGGGACCCTGCTTGGCAATGCAATTGGGACAATGAGCAACAAAGGTTCATGCTAAGTTGCTGTAATTTTGCGAGGCAAATCGAACAATTTGAAAAGCTGAGGTCTGCCATACAGTTCTGAAACTTTACGTGCTTTTAGTCTTCCTTGTTGGTTGATTGAACGTTTGAAGCCGTCGATCGAGGAGGTGGCGACAGTCACTCATTGTCGGCCGTCGCTGTTGCAGAAGCTGGATGTTGGCGCGCCTTCTTCTCGACACGGTCACCAGGCGAAACGGGCTCTTGATGTGCGCCAGTTAATGCTTCCCGTCCGCGACACCATGTCAGAAACTATCATCGCGAGTCGAGCGCAATTACATGCTGCCAAACCCCGAAAGCGCGGCAACTCGCGGGAGCGTCACACAACACCTGCTCCACTCGCTACTCCCGCCAGACTCCTACCGTTCTGCCCGCGCTCCACGCGGCAGAGTTAACACTACCAAAGATCCTACACACTTTGATTCGTCACACGGCCTATCGACGTAATCGTTCGATAGCAGTTTTCCCTAGGCAAGACCCAGCGTAAAAATACAAATAATATTTACGAAACAAACCAATTATACATCGACATGAGTGCATAAATATATATATACAAACAGTAAAACAATTACAATATATAAAGAGACAGAAATGTCATATCTTGAGGTAACAAAACAAGGAAAAAAAATAATAGTGCAATAGATGGAAATAGGAGTATATGCATTTCCGGCGTTACACGTGCCCCACATTGTCTGAGGATGTTCGTGTAACGTAAACAGACTCAGAAAATGTCCCAAAAAAGAAACAGCGGAAATGCATATGCTCAAAACATCAACAAAATTTAGCATTCGTCTAATTAATCATAAATCAATTTTTAGACCATAATAATTGAGTGGGGACACTCCTAATCTTATTCCACTCTGTCATCTTGCACAAAATAAAACAGGTTGACAACATATTAAAATTCATAGAAGATATAGAAAATGGTTTAGCTATTCCAAAATCATTAAAATTCGTAACACTATGAGAAATGGAATACTATTTGCAAAATTAATCAGAGTACATGGTCATAAAAACAGGTAGATCAAAATACGCAAATTAATAATTAATTACATAGAATACACATTTTTACATAACCTTTTCATAATTAATATCTCGTCATGAGATTCCACTTAACGCTAAACAAGAAAATAATATTCAGTAGATCGAAAAAAACATAAATATTGACAGCAGAATTCTTTCACATCAGCTGTCCGGGAAGAAAAACTATTCCGCCTTTCGTACTCGCAAGTACAAAGAATGCCGACAGCGGCACAAGAGCCAACAGCGGCACAAGAGCCGACAGCGGCTCGCCTCGCCAGTATTGTTGCGCCCGCGTGTGCGGCACGCTTGATCTCACTCGCCCTTGTGACGGCGTTTCCAGAACGTCCGTTTCACTGAATTCTTTAGGAAAAACTCACTCCCGAGTAATCTCAAGGAGTCCCTTAATACTATCACAGTGGATAACTCAACACTGTCCATCATCACACGCATGTACTAGCCTGAAACTTAAAACAGCGTCTAAGTACATCGGCAATGACTAGTAAATCACATATTTATGAAATCTTACAGCTATTTACAAAATCATATTTACATTCCTTAATCTACTGTGACTCAGCTGAAAACTTAAACTAGCAGCTTGGATTTTTCAGTTGATTAGATCATGATTAAATTGATTAAAATTAAATTGATTAATCAAAACGCGCTTTAGTGTCATGACGACGTATGCGAGCATCGGCTTTTAGCTTCATTACTTCTCGCAAACGATCCTTTTTCACACCAATATTAATGTCAATCCGTGGAGGGAATTTGATTATCTCTTCCACTAAACTTGTACTTCTGTCACCCAACAGGATTTCCTCTGGAGAAAATCCCGTAGATTCATGTCTCAAGGTGTTCATAATTCTCTCAAATACTGCTACATATTTGCCCCATGCCCTATGGTTGTGATGGCAATAGGTACGGGAAAGTCGGCCTCGTCTTTGTTCGTGTGTTACGTTTGACACACCGTCTACAATACTTTCCAATTCACTTTCTACATTATTGTCAATGCCGAGATTCTTCACATTACAGTAGTTCAGATTCATATCTACGTCAATACCATCCGGCCAGTTAACAATGTGTATAGGCGGGTATTGCCTATGCACACTGTCTCCTGCCTCGTCAAAACTAACTACTATTGTTTTATCTTGGGACGTACATGTCAACGTTTTGCTTTCGCAGTTAATCACTGCACGGTACTTTCATAGCCAATCTAACCCGATAATTACTTCCGTAGTTAAGTCTGGCACGACGACAAACTCTTGTTCAAATCGTGCCCCACATATCTCGAAGTTGACAAAAATCTGTTTTGTGACCGGTTTACTGGCCTTCCCAGTAGCACCGATAATTTTCACTCCTGTTACTGGCATAACTACGATGCCGGGTCTGTCTTTCAGTAACTCAAATATTTTCCCAGATACAGCACTCAATTCTGCACCGGTGTCAATCAACACATTTAGTTGTAGGTCGTGCATATTAACAGACACTACTATCTGTCTACACTTGTCCTCGACTGTTTCTTTATTTTCCCACAGTAAATCCTCGTCTATATCCAGGTCATTCCAGAAAAAACCATCCGGCTTTGATCCTAAATCCGGTTTATCTGGCGGCTTTTTCAGCCTCTGTTCACATACAGTTTTAATTTCAACACGTTTGTCCTGAGGCTTAGTCTCTAGCTTCGCCTCCAATACCGAAACCTTTTCCTGTAACTCGTCAACTAGTGAGTGTTGCTTTGCTATCAATTCACTAATTGTCACCTTCGTTGATTCCTCTTTAATCAGATTGATCTCATCTGCCAATCTACCTGGAGGAATGTGCCCAGTCGCATCTGAAATTACTTCCTCTGGATCTGCGCAACCCACACTGCTACCGTCTGACCGCATAACGTCAGCTCTAACCTCATACACGCTGAAATCTATGTGCTTTTCTACCAATTGTGTCCGGCTATCACTAAAATTTTCGTAATCTTTCCCCTTAATACTCTCGCAATGTTTAAACTGGATGTTCGCGTCGGATGGGTCGGCTACTTCTACCATTACAACTTTCGGTAAAGTCTGCCGGTTAGGGCCAGAACTTTCCGTTACTACTTCAACATTCAACTCCTGCGGGACGAAACACGACGCATCTTGCTCGTGCTCCCCATTAACATCAACTATTTCTAGTAAAGTCTGCCGGTTAGGGCCAGAACTTTCTATCACTTCACAATCACTATCTTCCTGCGGGACGAGACGCGGCAAATCCTGCCCGCGCTCCCCATAAACACTTCTCCCATACAGACCCCTATAATCTCTTAGTTCGTCGTATAAGCGACCGAACTGCCTTAACCAGACCTCATCCCTCTCTGCATCCCCTCGCTCGATGACGGACGTTTTATCCGACATCTGATCTTCTCTCAACAATTGCGAATCATTCTTAAACTCAATCTCCAGTTCCGCTGTGGGGATTACAGCTGGCACCTTATAATCGATTTCCGGAACACTACTTAAATTGTTCTCACTGACAGTGAATGTACCTTCTACTGCCGTGTATACAGCTGATCTACTACTTGTGGGCGCACTCCTTTCTCTTAACACTGGCACACTCTCCCGCCGTTGATTATTCCACACGGAATTTTCATACCGACGACACCTGGGTTTTCTCCTGCTATTGGGCCGCCAAAATTTCTCCACGCCCGGTCGGCCCCTCACCGGCGCGGCTAATGGTTTCCCTGTCTCGTCCCAGCAGATACGCTCCCCGGATGCTGCTGAGGCGGCTGATCACACCCTCTGGCGTTATTACTATTCTGTGAAGCCCGTATCACGTTAGTATGATACTGGTTTCCGTCATTCCTGTTATTATTTGCATTGTACCGATTGTTATTACGGTCCGAACCATTATTGTTATTGCTGCCATGGTTGCGGTATGCATTATTCCCGTGGTTATCGTTGTTGTGGTTGCTGTGGTACCCGTTGTTGTTACCACGGCCTCTGCCACTGTCGCGATTATTGCGCCAATTGTCCTCGTCCTCCACTCTTTCCAGGAAATCATTGATTGTCCTGTAATTGCTTCCTACGTATCGTTTTGTATCATCTGGAAACTTCTTGTAGAGTTCCCAGACTATTTCGGATTCCGAGCGGCGGTCACGCAAATATTCCAACTTGCGGATCCAGCCCTCACAAAACTCCTTCATCGAACCGCGCGAATTCGCATCGAAAGACCTCGATACGACAAATTCGCGCCAGACACTTTGCTGTTTTTGCTCTGACCAGTATTCAGCCAGAAACAAATTTTTAAATTCGTCAAAAGTCAGGTTCGTAATGTTGAGGTTTAAGCCCCAACGCTTGGCATCACCAGCCAACACATCAATAATCGCATTAATTTTTCTCTCATCAGTCCATGATCTGGGTAAAACTCTTTCACAATTTTTAATGAAATCCGTCGGGTGTATACCGCCTTTTTTCAAGGGGTCGAACCGCTCCTCTTTCGTCAACAACTCCGAACTATGTGCACAGATTGGCACATAGCTCTGTTTTTCGTCAAGTTTCCTTTCTAATTCCGACACCCTCGTAATCACTTGGCAAGTGGTTGTCGCAAGCGTTTCCACTTCCCTCTTTTTCTCTTCGCAGGTATTAGCCTGCTTCGTCACTTTGGTATCTACTTCGGATACTAAAGCCTTTAAAGTTTCCACCTTCTTTTGATCCTCGTTTTTCACTAATTGAATTTGTTCCGTCACCTTATTCTCGATGATCGGAGCAACTGATTCTCCTACACTTTTCTCGATTCTGCTAATTTCAGAATTAAAACGAGTATTTATGCTCGCAATTTCCGCCTGAACGCCTATCATTTCCTGTTTAAGATTACCGATTTCGGTATTAATTACAACAATATCTTCTTTGATTTTATCAACTTTTGTGTTAACAACTCCAACATTGTTGTTAACAACGTTAATAGCTTTGTTCTGATTGTCTAGCATCCGTTCAAATTTTTCAGACTGAGCTTCTTGCTTGACCGATTGACTCTTGATTTCGTTAATCAAAACGTTCAATAAATCAGTTAAATTCCCGGAAACTACCGGTTTTACTTCCGTAGCGGCTTCCTCTTTAATTGTCCCCCCGTATTCGTCATCAAGGGATTCAGATTTGATTTTCCCTTCTGATTCCGAAACATTTTCTAAAGTTTGGAATTCCATTTCTGCTCTTTGTTGCGTTTCGCCGGTCGCGTCTTTCATGCTAGCCGCCTGCCCCTGAACAATGGGTACCGTGGTGCGCGTTTCCCACTGTTCGACCGATTGTTCCGTATCCAAGTCTACCAAATTTTGGCAATTGTTGCCTTCACTCATTTTAATAATTTTCAATATAACTGCCAAATCTCAACTCTAATTAGGATTCCTCACACGAATATTCTCGCTGACGTATCGACCATTTCGTCACCAGTACTTTGTTACGAGATTTGCACAATGCAAAATTCGTGTCCAGAACAACCTCAAATTTGAAGATTGTCCTGTCACGGTCGCCACGTGTAACCTCCCCCCTCACTTATCGACCTTAATGACAGTGAGAAATTAAACCGCGTGTACCTAATGGAAATTTGGGAAAAGCAATCGTCACCGAAGTTAATCTATCGGTAAAGAGGGAGGAAAGGGTTACATCTAAATGAAAGGAAAAATGCAAATGAAACTGGTGGAAATCAATTTTGAAAAGGGGTAAAGTTAATAAAGAAAGTAAAAGTGCGGCCGTTACGTTAACAATTAACTAGCGGTAATTAGATATTTGAGATTTGGGGGAAATCACGGTCGCCAGTCCTAAGGACAATTACTATAGTAACTGAAAAAGAAAGGTTATTACACATATAATTAACACTAGAAGCGTGGCAACTGAAGGTTGACACGTGTAGTGTGAAAACTGAAAGTTTGTCAGAAGTAATAAATTTCGCTACACTCTGACTTAATTTAGCAAAAGAATTAATAAAACCGGAAAATCGAAAGTTAATTTAGTGACTGAAGTTAATAGTGAGCTTTCTTTCTGAAGCACATCGAAATCCAGTAAAATACGGTTAGTCTTGGACTACCTCAACAATCATTTCAAAAGCAACTTGACTCTACGCAATTTAGAAACAAGAGATTTAACTTTGAACTTGAATTAAATGATTCTGAACTATTAACAATAGTAAAATTTAGTACGTACCAAGCTGAGCTGCAGTCACAGGTAAGCTAAAATATGCTAACAAAACTCGCACTCTAAATTTGTGCTCGTGTAACCTAAATATTGTAGCCAGCTACTGAACTTTGAAATTAAAGCAGTGAAATCTAATTATATTATTTTAATGCTGGCGTTTGAATTTCAACGACACTCGGGTTCATTTCGGAAAAGGAAGGGACCCTGCTTGGCAATGCAATTGGGACAATGAGCAACAAAGGTTCATGCTAAGTTGCTGTAATTTTGCGAGGCAAATCGAACAATTTGAAAAGCTGAGGTCTGCCATACAGTTCTGAAACTTTACGTGCTTTTAGTCTTCCTTGTTGGTTGATTGAACGTTTGAAGCCGTCGATCGAGGAGGTGGCGACAGTCACTCATTGTCGGCCGTCGCTGTTGCAGAAGCTGGATGTTGGCGCGCCTTCTTCTCGACACGGTCACCAGGCGAAACGGGCTCTTGATGTGCGCCAGTTAATGCTTCCCGTCCGCGACACCATGTCAGAAACTATCATCGCGAGTCGAGCGCAATTACATGCTGCCAAACCCCGAAAGCGCGGCAACTCGCGGGAGCGTCACACAACACCTGCTCCACTCGCTACTCCCGCCAGACTCCTACCGTTCTGCCCGCGCTCCACGCGGCAGAGTTAACACTACCAAAGATCCTACACACTTTGATTCGTCACACGACCTATCGACGTAATCGTTCGATAGCAGTTTTCCCTAGGCAAGACCCAGCGTAAAAATACAAATAATATTTACGAAACAAACCAATTATACATCGACATGAGTGCATAAATATATATATACAAACAGTAAAACAATTACAATATATAAAGAGACAGAAATGTCATATCTTGAGGTAACAAAACAAGGAAAAAAAATAATAGTACAATAGATGGAAATAGGAGTATATGCATTTCCGGCGTTACAGTCTTCATCATCATCATTCATCCTCATCACGGTCGGAGGAAGCCAATAGCAAACCACTTCCACTAGGACCTTGCCTAGTAAAGCGGTGCGCGTCTCCCGCATCGTTCCCCTATGCTCTGTAAAGAAGCATGGGACTTCATTTCCATATTTTCACCTAGATTGTTTCGGAAACGTAATTTGAGGGCCTTATCAACAAAGTGAGAAATTGTTTCCGGGTTAGTCTTTTTTAGCTCTAGCTGCAGATCAGATGAAGCATAGAGCGAGTGTCAGGATCTAACTTTCCAACAATCAAATTAGACACATAACGATTTTGTCTGTCAGTTGTTTCATCGACGGAGATCCACATGTATGAATTGCCCATATCTTCGCTTAGCCTGCTCAATGTATTTCCATATAAAGTAGATAAATAGTTCTTTCTCAATGCGGATTCTGATGGAATGCTGTGGTGACAGTACTTCTCTAGAAAAGTTTTAAACTGACTATTTCCAACTGCATGTAATAGTATGTTTGCTGCAACACTGGCTCGACAGAAGTCAAGATGAAATTCGTTTTTGTTTGTTGCGTTTGGTTTAGTTACACAGGTTTGTTTCAAGGTTCCCTTTTTTTCTAAATTTGCCTGTGTTTAATCCCTGCAACATGCTGACTTAAATGCGACCTCTGTTCAGAACGTACCTAAAAACAACAAGAAATGAGAAATGCTTTGTGGAAGAATTTATGTACGAGACCTACTTAGCAAAATTAAGCTACATTAAGGGTTTAAAAACAATATTTTTGCATTCTCATGCGTCTGGTCATAGTTAACTCGCAAAAAACAGCGGCATCACTGTTCTCTGAGTCGGCGTAGCTGATAAAAGGTTAACATTTAACATTTTACTTACGTTTCTGTTGCGTACATTGCAGTGAATAACTCTTCCTTCTGTAGAGCCGGCCGTTGTGGCCGTGCGGTTCTAGGCGCTTCAGTCTGGAACCGCGTGACCGCTACGGTCGCAGGTTCGAATCCTGCCTCGGGCATGGATGTGTGTGATGTCCTTAGGTTAGTTAGGTTTAAGTAGTTCTAAGTTCTAGGGGACTGATGACCACAGATGTTAAGTCCCATAGTGCTCAGAGCCATTTGAACCTTCTGTAGAGAAATGAGGAAATTCTTGGAACCACTGACGAATCAGCGATGATTCGGAGCTGCCTACTTTAGGCATGCTGAACTTTCCACAAATACACTGTCGCTGTGAAATATTTCACCACATCCAAGCAAAACGCTGACCGACTGAATGAAGACAGTGCAGGTGTTTTAAACAGGCTGTTCCGGAGGCAGATCACAAGGCTGCTCTGTGCCCTGCCGGCCCACATGACGATTCACAGCGAACGACAAAGTTCTGCTGAGCAGGACAGGCAGGAACAGCCTTGCGTATGCTGTTATCGTCTGACTCACGATTGGCATTCACGCATGCAAAAAAACTAGTTATCATTCAATTACTGTTTTCTAAATAGCCGTAATGACTAGACGAGTAGTTTTAGTCATAGAAATTTTATTTGACGGGATTTTTAAAAATTGTGCAGTCAGATTCTAACACGAAATTAGGTGTATTAGGTACCATAAAATTACAATTTTCGATAAAATATTTGCGTAATTCCTAGCTGGGGAGACCACGAGAGAATGTTGGTAACAAAAAAAAAAATTGATTTCATTGGATTTTTAAAATTAGGTACAATCGGGTACTAACCTGAAATTAGGTATTTTTAGGTGCTATAAAACTGGCGTTTTCGATCTTAAATCGTGTATGCACAACTGTTATTGCTTTTATTTAATGAGGAACGAAATGGGTTTTACCTAAAATCTGAGGTCTAGTTATTACTGCCTCTCGGGTGCAGCGGACGGCCGAAGGGAACACCTGCCGCTATCCGCTCTATATCTCGTTAGTAGCTTTTATACGGCCGCTTTCTCGGACACACACACTATGTGATCAAAAGTATCCAGACACCCCCAAAAACGTTTTTCATATTGGGTACATTGTGCTGCCACCTACTGCCGGGCACTCCATATCAGCGACCTCAGTAGTCATTAGACATCGTGAGAGAGCAGAATGGGGCGCTCCGCGGAACTAACGGACTTCGAACGTGGTCCGGTGATTGGATGTCACTTGTTTCATATGTCTGCACCGGAGGTTTCCACACTCCTAAATATTCCTAGGTCCACTGTTTCCGATGTGATAGTGGAGTGGAAACGTGAAGGGACACGTACAGCACATAAGCGTACAGGCGTACCTCGTCTGTGGACTGGCAGAGACCACCGAAAGTTGAAGAGGGTCGTAATGTGTAATAGGCAGACATCTATCCAGACCATCACACAGGAATTCCAAACTGCATCTGTATCCACTGCAAGTATCTATGACAGTTAGGCAGGAAGTGAGAAAACTTGGATTTCATGGTCGAGCGGGTGCTCATAAGCCACACATCACGCCGGTAAATGACAAACTACGCCTCGCTTAGTGTATGGAGCGTAAACATTCGACGATTGAACAGTGAAAATACGTTGTGTGGAGTGATGAATCACGGTAGACAACGTGGCGATCCTACGGCAGGGTGTTGGTATGGCGAGTGCCAGGTGAACGTCATCTGACAGCGTGTGTAGCGCCAACAGTAAAATTCGGAGGCGGTGGCGTTATGGTGTGGCCGTGTTTTTCATGGAGGGGGCTTGCACCCCTTGTTGCTTTGCATGGCACTATCACAGCACAGGCCTACAGTGATGTTTTAAGCACCTTCTTACTTCCCACTGTTGAAGAGCAATTCGGGGATGGCGATTTCATCTTTCAATCCGATCGAACTCTTGTTCATAATGCACGGCCTGTGACGGAGTGGATACACGACAATAACATACCTGTAATGCACTGGCCTGCACAGAGTCCTGACCTTAAACCTATGGAACACCTTTGGGATGCTTTGGAACGCCGACTTCGTGCCAGGCCTCACCGACCGACATCGATACCTCTCCCCAGTGCAGCACTCCGTGAAGAATAGGCTGCAATTTCCCAAGAAACCTCCCAGCGCCTGATTCAACATATTCCTGCAAGAGTGGAAGCTGTCGTCAAGGCTAAGGGTGAGCCATCACCATATTGAATTCCAGCATCACCTATGGATGGCGCCACAAACTTGTAAGACATTTTCAGCCAGGTGTCCGTGTACTTTTGATCACGTAATGTAATATTTTATCAAACTGTTGTGTATTAATTTAGAATCTTCGTAATTTTTGTACGAATGGAATTAAGTTGGCCGTAATCGCAGAAAAAGATTTAGCTGCTTACGTATAAATTTTGCCGTCTACATTTTTTAGATCGGAACCGACAGGAGAACATGACCTCTGAACTACACCTTTGAGAGACTTTGTATCGATTGTTATTTACATCAAAGTCTTGAAAAATGTTATACTGGGTGGTCCATTGATAGTGACCGGGCCAAATATTTCTCACGAAATAAGAGTCAAACGAAAAAACTACAATGAACAAAACCAGATGGCGCTATGGTCGGCGCGTTAGATGGCGCTACCACAGGTCAAACGGATATCAACTGCGGTTTTTTTTAATAGGAACCCCCAATTTTTATTACATATTCATGTAGTACGTAAAGAAATACGGATGTTTTAGTTGGACCACTTTTTTCGCTTTGTGATAGATGACGCTGTAATAGTAACAAACGTATAAGTGCGTGGTATCACGTAACATTCCGCCAGTGCGGACGGTATTTGCTTCGTGATACATTACCCGAGTTAAAATGGACTGTTTACCAATTGCGGAAAAGGTCGATATCGTGTTGATGTATGGCTATTGTGATCAAAATGCCCAATGGGCGTGTGCTTTGTATGCTGCTCGGTATCCTGGACGACATCATCCAAGTGTCCTGACCGTTCGCCGGATAGTTACATTATTTAAGGAAACAGGAAGTGTTCAGCGATATGTGGAACGTCAACCACGACATGCAACAACTGATGATACAAAAGTAGGTGTTTTAGCTGCTGTCGTGGCTAATCCGCACATCAATAGCAGACAAATTACGCGAGAATCGGATATCTGAAAAACGTCGGTGTTGAGAATGCTACATCAACATCGATTGCACCCTTACCATATTTCAACGCACCAGGAATTGCATGGCGACGACTTTGAACGTCGTGTACAGTTCTGCCACTGGGCGCAAGAGAAATTAAGGGACGATGAAAAATTTTTTGCACACGTTCTATTTAGCGACGAAGCGTCATTCATCAACAGCGGTAACGTAAACCGGCATAATGTGCACTACTGGGCAACGGAAAATCCACGATGGCTGCGACAAGTGGAACATCAGCGACCTTGGCGAGTTAATGTATGGTGCGGCATTATGGGAGGAAGGATAACTGGCCCCCATTTTATCGACGGCAATCTAAATGGTGCAATGTATGCTTATTTCCTACGTAATGTTCTACCGATGTTACTACAAGATGTTTCACTGCATGACAGAATGGCGATGTACTTCCAACATGATGGATGTCCGGCACATAGATCGTGCGGCTGAAGCGGTATTGGCTCTGAGCACTATGGGACATAACATCTGTGGTCATTAGTCCCCTAGAACTTAGAACTACGTAAACCTAACTAACCTAAAGACATCACACACATCCATGCCCGGGGCAGGATTCGAACCTGCGACCGTAGCGGTCACGCGGTTCCAAACTGAAGCGCCTAGAACCGCACGGCCACACCCGCCGGCTGAAGCGGTATTGAATAACATATTTCATGAACGGTGGATTGGTCGTCGAAGCACCATACCATGGCCCACACGTTCAGCGGATCTGATGTCCCAGAATTTGTTTCTGTGGGGAAAGTTGAATGATATTTTCTATCGTAATCCACCGACAACGCCTGACAACATGCGTCAGCGCATTGTCAATGCATGTGCGAACATTACGGAAGGCGAAATACTCGCTGTTAAGAGGAATGTCGTTACACGTATTGCCAATGCATTGAGGTTGACGGACATCATTTTGAGCATTTATTGCATTAATGTGGTATTTACAGGTAATCGCGCTTTAATAGCATGCGTTCTCAGAAATGATAAGTTCACAAAGGTATATGTATCACATTGCAACAATCGAAATAAAATGTTCAAACGTTCCTACGTTCTGTGTTTTAATTTAAAAAACCTGCCTGTTACCAACTGTTCGTGTGAAGTTGACAGCCATATTTCCTTAGATACTATACGATTAGGTAATAAAAAATGGGTGTTCCTATTTAAAAAAAACGCAGTTGATATCCGTTTGACCTATGGCAGCGCCATCTAGCGGGCCAACCCTAGCGCCATCTGGCTTCCCCCTTCAAGCTAGACAAGTTTCGTTCTTTGTAGTGTTTTCGTTTGACGCTTATGTCGTGAGATATTTGGCCCGGTCACGATCAATGGACCACCCTGTATATTCATTATTTAATGTGGGGCTGGGACTACGCAGGAGGACGTTGTTATCAGGAGAAAGAAAAGTGGCGTTCTACTGGTCGGAGCGTGGAATGTCAGATCCCTTAATCGGGCAGGTAGGTTAGAAAATTTAAAAAGGCAAATGGATAGGTTAAAATTAGATATAGTGGGAATTAGCGAAGTTTGGTGGCAGGAGGAACAAGACTTTTGGTCAGGTGAATACAGGGTTATAAATACAAAATCCTATAGGAGGTAATGCAGTAGTAGGTTTAATAATGAAAAAAATAGTAATGCGGGTAAACTGCTACAAACAGCATAGTGAACGCATTATTGTGGCCAAGATAGATACGAAGCCCAGGCCTACCACAGTAGTACAAGTTTATATGCCAACTAGCTCCGCAGATGACGAAGAGATTGATGAAACGTATGAGGAGATAAAAGAAATTATTCAGATAGTGAAGGGAGACGAAAATTTAATAGTCATGGGTAACTGGAATTCGGTAGTAGGAAAAGGAAGAGAAGGAAACGTAGTGGGTGAATATGGAATGGGGGTAAGGAATGAAAGAGGAAGCCGCCTGCTAGAATTTTGCACAGAGCATAACTTAATCATAGCTAACACCTGGTTCAAGAATCATAAAAGGAGGTTGTATAGATGGAAGAAGCCTGGAGATACTGGAAGGTTTCAGGTAGATTATATACTGGTAAGACAGAGATTTAGGAGCCAGGTTCAAATGGCTCTGAGCACTATGGGACTTAACATCTATGGTCATCAGTCCCCTAGAACTTAGAACTACTTAAACCTAACTAACCTAAGGACATCACACAACACCCAGCCATCACGAGGCAGAGAAAATCCCTGACCCCGCCGGGAATCGAACCCGGGAACCCGGGCGTAGGAAGCGAGAACGCTACCCCACGACCACGAGCTGCGGGCGAGCCAGGTATTAAATATCCAGGGGCAGATGTGGACTCTGACCACAATCTATTGCTTATGAACTGTAGATTAAAACTGAAGAAACTGCATAAAGGCGGGAATTTAAGGAGGTGGAACTTCGATAAACTAACAGAACCAGCGGTTGTAGATAGTTTCAGGGAGAGCATTAGGGAACGATTGACAAGAATGGGGGAAAGAAATACAGTAGAAGAAGAATGGGTAGCTTTGAGAGATGAAATAGTGAAGGCAGCAGAGGATCAAGTAGGTAAAAAGACGAGGGCTAATAGTAATCCTTGGGTTACAGAAGAGATATTGAATTTAACTGATGAAAGAAGAAAATACAAAAATGCAGTTAATGAAGCAGGCAAGAAATAATACAAACGTCTCAAAAATAAGATCGACAGGAAGTGTAAAACGGCTAAGCAGGGATGGCTAGAAGACAAATGTAAAGACGTAGAGGCGTATATCACTAGGGTTGAGATAGATACTGTCTACAGGAAAATTAAAGAGACCCTTGGAGAAAAGAGAACCACTGGTATGAATATCAAGAGCTCAGATGGAAACCTAGTTCTCAGCAAAGGAGGGAAAGCAGAAAGGTGGAATGAGTATATAGAGGGTCTATACAAGGGCAATATTCTTGAGGACGATATATTTGAAATGGAAGAGGATGTAGATGAAGATGAAATGGGGGATATGATACTGCGAGAAGAATTCGACAGAGCACTGAAAGACCTAAGTCGAAACAAGGCCCCGGGAATAGACAACATTTCGTTAGAACTACTGATAGCCTTGGGAGAAACCTCTACCATCTGGTGAGCAAGATGTATGAGACAAGCGAAATACCCTCAGACTTCAAGAAGAATATAATAATTCCAATCCAAAAGAAAGCAGGCGCTGACATGTGAAAATTACCGAACAATCATTTTAATAAGCCACAGCTACAAAATACCAATACGAATTCTTTACAGATGAATGGAAAAACTGGTAAAAGCTGACCTCGGGGAAGATCAGTTCGGATTCCGTAGAAAAATTGGATCACGTGAGGCAATACTGACCCTACGACTTATCTTAGAAAACACATTAAGGAAAGGCAAACCTACGTTTCTAGCATATTGTAGAGTTAGAGAAAGCTTTTGACAATGTTGACTGGATTACTCTCTTTTTGAAATTCTGAAGGTGGCAGGGGTAAAATACAGGGAGCGAAAGGCTATTTACAATTTGTACAGAAACCAGATGGCAGTTATAAGAGTCGAGGGGCATGAAAGGGAGGCAGTGGTTAGGAAGGGAGTGCGACAGGGTTGTAGCCTATCCCCGATTTATTCAATCTGTATATTAAGCAAGCAGCAAAGAAAACAAAAGAATAATTTGGAGCATGAATTAAGATCCATGGAGAAGAAATTGAATCTTTGAGGTATGCCGATGACATTGTAATTCTGTCAGAGACAGCAAAGAACCAGGAAGAGCAGCTGAACGGAATTGACAGTGTGTTGAAAGGATGATATAAGATGAACACCAACAAAAGCAAAATGAGGATAATGGAATGTAGTCGAATTAAATCGGGTGATGCTGAGGGAATTAGATTAGGAAATGAGACACTTAAAGTAGTAAAGGAGTTTTGCTATTTGGGGAGCAAAATAACTAATGATGGTCGAAGTAGAGAGGATATAAAATGTAGACTGGCAATAGCAAGGAAAGCGTTTGAAGAAGGGACATTTGTTAACATCGAGTATAGATTTAAGTGTCAGGAAGTCGTTTCTGAAAGTATTTGTATGGAGTGTATCCATGTATGGAAGCGAAACGTGGACGATAAATAGTTTAGACAAGAAGAGAACAGAAGCTGTCGAAATGTGGTGCTACAGAAGAATGCTGTATATTAGATGGGTAGATCACATAACTAATGAGGAGGTACTGAATAGAATTGGGGAGAAGAGGAATTTGTGGCACAACTTGAGTAGAAGAAGGGATCGGTTGGTAGAACATGTTCTGAGGCATGAAGTGATCATAAATTTAGTATTGGAGGGCAACGAGGAGGATAAAAATCGTAGAGGGAGACCAAGAGATGAATACACTAAGCAGATTCAGAAGGATGTAGGTTGCAATAGGTACTGGGAGATGAAGAAGCTTTCACAGGATAGAGTAGCATGGAGAGCTGCATCAAACCAATCTCTGGACTGAAGACCACAAAAAAATGTGTTTAATCACGTGCTGTAATCAGGAATCCAGCATTAATATTGCAGACACCTAATCTACTACAAAGAATGACGTTTTTATTCCATATTTAGTTCTTAGTTAATTACTCTGAAACTATTAGAGGTAGCTCGAGGGGGTCACATTGTTAAGGTTTTTATATCAAACTCAAGCTTCCTACAAATTTTTATCTCATTAGTCAAATATTTAGGGCCTTCGATTTTTCGTAAAATCTCCGATTCTGATCAAACTATTGTTCTGATCGAGTTAAAACTTGTAACAATTGATTTTGGCATACGTTTGCACATTCTGACCAGTTTTTGCTTTCTTGCTTTATTATTTAGTGCCATTTATTTTTTATTTAAAACCATGTATGTCGGGGAAGACATTCATCTGATCACTCTGAGATTTGACAGCTTAAACATTAATATACTGAAGCATATGTTGACAAAGTTTGGAAAAGCTTCCTTAATTTTCAATTTCATCTTGAGATTATGGTGCCATACTTGCATGCTACACACAGGCGCGTTGTGATAACATGGCGCTAATAGCAGTGAGATGGGATACGTCCCGGCACACTCTCGCGCCTCTGTATCTCTCAAATGATACAGTGCTTGTTTCGCCACACTCTGCTCAATAAATCCTCATGTACGATAAAATGTAGCACTGACTTAAAAGTCTGACAATCTCTATAATATGCCTTTGCTTGTTTTCATTCGAACACACTCCTGCCCAATGTGCCCAACATGGCCATTTTACAACATCATGTGCCAGCGTTCGTGTGTTTTCTAACTGGTTTATGGATAACTTCGTAATCAAATTCCGTAAGTTTGAGAGCCCCATATGTTAGACGACTTTAAGGTTCCTACAGACCAAGCAATCATTTCAGTGACGTATGATGTTATAACTATATATTCTTTACCATACAAGTAACATCGGAAATATGTTATACCGTATATGGCCGCTAACATTTCCTTCTCAGTAGTCGAATAGTTACATACCGCTTTGTTTGACTGCCTCGAAGCATAAGTTTTTGGGGGTTCCTGTCCTTAACCATCTGACCCAAAATACAGCTGACTACATAGTTCGATGTGTCGTATGAGAAAATGAACTCTTTTAAAATCGGGAAAAACCTATACTAGGTCCGAAATCATTGCCTCCTTCAATTTCTCGAACGATAGCAGTCACTCCAGTGTGCACTGAAACGTTTGCACACTTTTTGAGTAATATGTTAAAGGTTTGGCTATTTTTACGAAATCCCTAGTTTTTACTCAAACCGAGGAACAGCTGTATCTGTTTGATTGCTCATGGTGTTGGAAAATTCTGAACGCCTCTGTAAGTCGGAGATCGGTCCGCACACCAAGTTCACTAATTATGTGTTACAGTTAGTTAACTTTCGAGTGTGAGCAAAATGCCACTTTTCCACGCTCAACGTTAATTGTACTTACAGTAAGACACTGTCTTTGGTCTATACTCAGGTGCTACCTCTGATTGATGATAACAGAATTTGAGTTCCACTGTAGTAAAGTAACGACCCTGACCTAAATTATCCAAGGTTTCCGTAATACTAGGGATTGGATAAGCATCTGCAACAGTCTGTGCAGCTAGCAACCTATAATCACAGGAAACCCTATATTTCTCCGCTTCATCCAATGATTTCTTAGTGACAATAACTATATTTGCACTCCAGCGACTGTCACTAGATTCTATGATCCCATCTCATAATTACTGTTCAATGAGTTCCTCTATTAATGGCAGTAAATATCTCGCCATACGATACGGTTTCCTATAAATCGGTGTACCATCCCTTGTCGATGTACGGTGATGAGTTACCAGAGCTGCCGATAACCTCCTACCAGTACAAAACATATCTCTAACCTTCAAAAATATTTCCTCCACAGCTGTGCAGTCACTGCCCTTGAAGTGACCCGTTCTCACGTAACGCTGCTGCGTCACAATTTGCTTATGACTTATATCCTGACTCGACCTATCGAAGTCTTCTTTCTCTAATACTTCTAGAGTGGTTATAACTGTACCTTACGAAAGACTAACTTTATCCTAACTACATCCATATAGAGCCCGTTAACATTACTCATGCTTGCTATGCTTCTGCGCACAAAACAATGTAAACCATACAGCGCTTCATTGCTTTAGAGTATCTCGACATGTACAATGTCCCACAAACCAAATCGGTACCCACAGAAACCGACACTACTTTTCCGGTATTTTATCATGTTGATCAATCTTTAACGAAGTCATCTGCAGTTTAGCTGGCATCATCCTCTTGACAGGTGAGCATTGTGGCATGGCTTCGTTTGTACACCCATCAAAAAAAGTTTTCTCACCTCGGTTCCGGGAGTTTCGGAACCTGTACAGAAAATTGGAATAGAGATCAACAAAAACATAATTTCCGCCCTTTTTAGTGCTCATGAAAACCATACATTGCATGTTGTACCACCATACAGCAAGACCTTCAGAGGTGGTGGTCCAGATTGCTGTACACACCGCGGTACTCTAATACGCAGTAGCACGTCCTCTTGCATTGATGCATGCCTGTATTCGTCGTGACATACTATCCACAAGTTAATCAAGGCACTGTTGGTCCAGATTGTCCCACTCCTCAACGGCGATTCGGCGTAGATCCGTCAGAGTGGTTGGTGGGTCACGTCGTCCATAAACAGCCCTTTCCAATCTATCCCAGGCATGTTCGATAGGTTTCATGACTGGCCACTCTAGTCGAGCGATGTCTTCATCCTGAGGGAAGTCACTCACAAGATGTGCAAGATGGGGGCGCGAATTGTCGTCCATGAAGACGAATGCTTCACCAACATGCTACCGATATAGTTGCACTATCAGTCAGAGGATGGCATTCACGTATCGTACAGCCGTTACAGCACCTTCCATGACCACTATCGGCTTCCGTCGGTCCCACATAATGCTACCCAACACAGCAGGGAACCTCCACCTTGCTGCACTTGCTGGACAGTGTGTCTGAGGCGTTCAGCCTGACCGGGTTGCCTCCAAACACATCTCCGACGATTAACTGGTTGAAGGCATATGCAACACTCATCGGTGAAGAGAACATGGTGCCAATCCTGAGCGGTCCATTCGGTATGTTGTTGGGCCCATCTGTACCACGCTGAATGGTGTTGTGGTTGCAAAGATGGACCTTGCCATGGACGTCGGGAGTGAAGTTGCACGTCATGCAGCCTATTGCGCACAATTTGAGTCGTAACACGACGTCCTGTGGCTGCACGAAGAGTATTATTCAACATGGTGGAGTTGCTGTCAGGGTTCCGCCGAGCCATAATCCGTAGGTAGCGGCTATCCACTGCAGTAGTAGCCCTTGGGTGGCCTTAGCGAGGCATGTCATCGACAGTTCCTGTATCTCTGTATCTCCTCCATGTCAAAACAACATCACTCCGAAACTCCTGGACACTTCCCTTGTTGAGAGCCCTTCCTGGCACAAAATAACAATGCGGACGCGATCGAACCATTGTGTTGACCTTCTAGGCATGGTTAAACTACAGACAACATGAGCCGTGTACCTCATTCCTGGTGGAATGACTGGAACTGATTGGCTGTCGGACCCCCTCCGTCTAATAGGCGTTGCTCATGCATGGTTGTTTACATCTTTAGGCGGGTTTAATGACATCTCTGAACAATCAAAGGGACTGCGTCTGTGGTACACTATCCACAGTCAACGTCTGTCTATACGAGTTCTGGGAACTGGGGTGATGCAAAACTTTTCTTGATGTGCGTGAAATCATTACTTAATAGAAAAATGTTCCACTGAAGGCAACACAGCGTTGTCAAAGATCAGTCCCAGCATCGTGTTTGTCGAGAAAATCTAAGCTAAGAATCACTGAATATCCTCCATGCACATATGGCAAAAATCGCTTAAACTTCTTAATAGTAAACTCAAGTGTCGTCGTACGAGACGACTCAGTATTACTAACGACAACCCCCCCCGTAACTTACATTACAGTGGCCCAAGTCTCCTTCTCACCAGATACAGAATGATAGCGGATAAGTACGACCCGTGTCCGCAAGAAACCTCCATTTTAGTCCACTCACTTAGCCCACTAAGCAGGATTCCATTGCAGCGGTACTGTAGGTAAATGAATGACAAATGGTTTCAAACTGATATATAATATAAATTTTATTCGTTAATTGCACTGAAGACAATAATCGCATCAAATTTTACTATCAAAGTATTCATACGTGTTTGGAATTAGGGTCAGGGCATCTATCTGACTTTAAATTGCTATTAATTGCTCTTGACATGCAAAGTAACATTGAAAGTTTAAAGATTCTTGAAGTGCAGTTAGACTTAAAAATAAAAGAAAACTTCTAACACGCTATCTGACTATTAAGTTAAATAAAAACCTGTGATAGACTGTGAAAACAATGGGAAGCAACTAAGTGAATCTAATGCGCAACTCAGAGACGAATCTGATGAAGATGCATTAAACAAACTATAGATGAAATAAAGTCTTTAGGAAATGCAAATCTGAATCTGGATTCAAATCGGAATAAGTGAAGCTTATTGACCATTGCTCGCCCCGTAAAATTCCCTACACCCGAATTGCTATTCAGTTTCACCATGCCATCTGTTGAGAGGTCTAAGTCTGAGATATCTGCAGGTTGTGAAGCAGTGCGCCGCCTGGTGTGAAATTATAATGTCAGAATGGTTGCACTGGATGACGGAGGTGGACAGCTGCTGCAGATGGTGCTTGTCGGACGAAGCAAACAACAGTCTTACTCGACGGCAACGAGAAGAATTATGTCAGAAGTTACGAGATTTACCTTTTCGGTTTGTTTATGGGAGTGAGATACCTCTCAAGTTAGGTGGCGTGGACTTCAGCGAATCAGAATTGTTGTTACTTTTATAAACTTCGCCTCCCTGTACTATAGTTTATTGTGGTTAACCACTAATTTTTCAGTGGGCGGAAACATACTCTCCTCTCCCACTTCATGTCTCCTGTCGGTGGTGGGGTTCGTTTCAATTTATAACATTTACTCTCCTCTCTACTGCCAGTCCTCTTTGTTGCAACTATTTTCCGTCTCCCTCTGAATGTCTCCATCGCTCTCTACTCGACAGTTTGTTGCTATTAAGGAATGAAAAGCTTACATTTCAAGTAAAATAATCACAGGATTGTGGTTTCCTTTTCTCATGGCTAAAAGCGGAAAAATCCCGTGTTTTTGGGGCAGCCTACTCTCTCCAGATGCCTCAGATGTATACGTTTGACAAGTTTCCGACGTGGCCATTTCCTTGCTGTAAACTCGGGAAGGGAGATTTCCTTTTGACCAGAGTGGTTCCGGTTATCTTTCCGAGTGCACCTTGTGTCTGAAGGTGCTGGGATAGCCCGGTCAGTCTCGCGCTTCCGAACTGAGTCCACGGAATGCAAGCGTCCATGACCACAGAACCAAGTTGGGGTTCCCAAGGCGAATACACGGGCTAATAATAGTTGGAACATCAATTGAAATATATCAATCGCAATACTCTGTACTTTAATTCTGATTTTCTATCAACTCAGATTTCCTTCCATACCATTCATCTCAATTTGATGTACCGATATAGCACTGGGGCAGAATAATAGTCTCTGATAGAGGTATTCTGAGAGGTTTGTACGTGGAGTCAGTATTAATAATAATCGTGACTCCATTAACCCTCTTTCTGTTACAAATTTGAGATGGGTTCATTAGTGACAGACTGGGGTGAATATTGAGACACGCAAATTTGTGTAGAGGATGTATCTGTTTGCTTGGTAGCAAGTTATTTTTGTTTGTCTTTATTTGGCTTGTAAGATTCTCCTAGCACATATGTAAATTAGCCATACTTATAGAATCATCGCTCATTAACACTAACAGTTACACTGCTGTTGCTGGTAATCGTATATTTTGCGTTGAACGTTACTATAAATCTACGGAAAAGAAGTATCCTCTGGTGGGTAACCAGCTCTTGAGAAACATCGTGAATTTATCTTTCCAAAAACAATTACTGATAGTATAACGTCTCTCGGTGACTGCATTCGCAACATGTTTTCCTTGATCATTTCACATTCATTCGTCCACAATCACACTTCGATATTATTATTGTTGAAAAACTCGCACAACTTAACTACACCTACTTATCTTTAAAATATAACATGTTTCATATAACAATGCATTACCATAAAAATGAAAACAGTGCATACATGATAAAGAAACTTACGTTATATCGTTTGTGACATTGAAGCCTCCATGACTGCTTGCATTATAAACGAACATACTGTGTTTCGTAAAATATCAATGAATTGCAAACCTCATAACCATTGACAAAAAAAATTGTAGCAAAAGAAATTTCAGATATTGTAGTCCTTGGTAAAAACAACCTGACTTTTATAAATATCAGTTCAAATTTTACATGTCATAGTTACTGAACATGCTAAAAAAATTTAATAAAAACATTTACATGCACTTTTCAGATTTCGTGCCTACGACCACTACTTTGTGCTTATGTACATGTGTGTTTAGAACAAATATGTAAATGATACACATCAATGGACTAATTATATTTTACATCTTTCTAAGCTAAGTATACATCATGGAATTTTTTGGCTGCGGAGCGGTGGGTTTGAGTCGTTATATCGTTACGAAAAGACACTTGAACTGTCTATGCGCGTTTTACATCTACTTTCGCCGTCTACAAGACCCTGGAAACTACTTTTGTGGTCAACCAGAAAGAGATGGAGAACGTACTCACCATAATTTCCAGTACGTAAATTCACATTACTCTTTGTGCTCACTGAAAGAAAATGTTTCTACTTGCTCTTTACCCTGCGGGATCAGGAACTGTGACTATAAATAAAAGTTCTGACTTTTAATTGTTTGATGTATTTTATAAAAGTTGACACATACAAAATATAAGCCTTAGTATTGTAACTAAATCCCTATCGGAAACAGCACTATTAACAGTTCAGAGGCGACCTCTACCGTAAGTTCCAAGTAGAATGGTCTATCGTCCTGACTTCTAATGACCAAAGTTAACTGCTCGCCTTAGAAATGGAAAATAATCCCGCCACTTGCCACACGGTTCTGTCAGTATTACAGGCGGCAACTGACAGATACTTCCATGAAATCTAGGTGATCCAGGACGGTGCACAGTCCTCGTGAAATCACCTTCTACTTTTTCCGAAAACTTATTCGAGTCTGGCTAGCTCTGACGTGTTTCAAGTCACAACGTCACTTTTCAACTGCCTGTGGCTATATTTATGTAGGGGAGCAGCGGACTGCCAAACGGAACATCTGCTGTCAACCACTCTAGGCACAGGTAGCGGTATCTAAATGGCCCCTTTCTCAGACGCGACTCTGTCTTTTGATAACTGAAATGAAATGAAATGTCGTGTGGCTAGGGCCTCCCATCGGGTAGACCGTTCGCCTGGTGCAGGTCTTTCACGTTGACGCCACTTCGGCGACCTGTGCGTCGATGGGGATGAAATGATGATCACTAGGACAACACAACACCCAGTCCTTGAGCAGAGAAAATCTCCGACCCAGCCGGGAATCGAACCCGGGACCTTAGGATTGATATTCCGTCACGCTGACCACTCAGCTACCGGGGCCGGACTTTTGATAACTTACAGTCTTCTTAATATTTATATGAATTGAGTTAAGTCTGCTTTAGATAATGAAAAAGTTTTTGCTCGGCTGCATTTAAACTTTGGTGGCTAGACTTTGTAGATCGGAACCGGCAGTGGAACTTCACATCTGAACTGCCTCTTTAAGATTATCTGTAACCGGTGCTATTTACAATACAGTCCTGAAACTTGGTACAGCTGCATTGTTTCTGACATATAATCGAGTGCTGTACTTAGAACTTTCTATTACAAATCAAATGATGCTTAATCCAACATAAATCATGATGTTTTCGTACCAGATTTGGTTTTAAGTAAATAACTTGAAAACTAATAGAGCTAACTTTCTGGTATCACATATGCATTATTAATGTTTTTGCATTAATCTGAGGCTACATACGAATTTTCAGCTTTCTGAGTAATATTTAGAGGCTTCAATTTTCAGTAAAAACACCGATTTTAACCGAAGTATTGTTCTAATCAAGTTGAAATTTGTAAATTTTAATTGTGACTTACATTTCCATATTCCGACCAGTTTTTACCTTTCCAATTGTTTTATTCAGCGCCACAAATATTTTTTCTTAAGATTGTATATTTTCCCTAACGTATTCATTTGACTATTGCGAGACATTAAAATGTTAACATTAATGTACTTAAGCATACACTAACAAAGTTTTGAAAAATTATTTTAATTTTTAATTTCATTCTTAAATTATGGTGCAGCCCTTCGCATGTTATTAAGCATATGTGCATTATGATGAGGTCGTACTAGTAGCAGTGAACTGGGGTAAACCCCTGCATATTCGCTCGCTCCTGTACCTCATACAATTATACAGCGCGTATTTCGCCTCATGGTAACGATAGTAGGTCGGATATGCTTCACAGAAGTTTAGGTCATAAATGTTCCTATTACGCTCATTACGCGTAATCAGTATTTTAAAGAAAATAACTGAGTCAGTGCGCCTCATAAAATTGTAATAAAATTGGATTTCTTTATACTTGTCGGGTGACACGAAAATTTTTCCTCGCATACTGAAGTATTCTTGGGCCAAGTATTATAATTCTTTAAGTAAAGCTTACTGAAAATGTTCTTAAAAAACTTGTGTTGCTTTGTAATCATCTTTTAGATGTACACTCGGTACATTTATATGAATGCGTGTTCATTTATGAATCTTTAGCATAATATGCAAACTCTTTCTTCATTCATGACACTTTCTCATAATTTGCGAAAAATATACCAGTGATCATAAAAGATATTCTTTTAAAAATACACAAGGAGCACAACTGACATTAAAGGAAAGTTGACTGTTTAAATCTATTAAAAATGACACAAATGAAAGTACATGGAAAAATCTTTTTTTTTTTTACAAAATTCAGATTTGCTTCATCGTCGTCATGAAGTCTGTCACATGATTTCAGAGCATTCGACACACAAGGTACATTGTTCGCTCGTCACACATCTAGAAGGTGAACGGATAGTTCATGTTTCTGACGGAGGAGCTACTTGGATTCAGATGCAGTTTTATAGTGACAAATTGACAAGGTCACCGGCTAAGTTATTGGTTTTTTTCTAAACACAAGGGCGAACTCTCCTACTCTCTCAATTCAAATGTCTTTGGGCTGATCATTTTCTAAGGTTACTATTTACATTTGGGAAGTATCGACGTCCTTTTGTTGCTGTTGGGTGCCCTACGTTAACGTTGTATATATCACATTTTCAATTATGTTGCAGCAGTGTCTATTTCACGCGTAAATACACAGTCCAGTCACATTAATGTGGCCACCGCCTATGTCCGACACCAACGTGCAGTAACCATTCATAGACGGCAGGTGGCAGTAATAGCAGTAGAGGCTGTATAAAGAGGGTCGGCTGAACGCGGACAACAGTGCAGTCGTTGTCCTAATGTGGAAACCAAACGTTTATTTGATAAAAAGGGTGTTATAGTCTGCTTTTCGGCCAAGAGTGGAAGAATTTACGAAATCTGCAAGTTCGTAAACTGTTCGCGTGCTGTCTTGGTTACAATATATCATACACGGCAAAATGGCCCTGTCGAAAACCGGCACTGAAGCAACTATGGTACACCAGAGGCCAGGGATGAACAAGGGCTGCAGAGATGTGTACAGGAGAATAGACATGCAACTGTTGAGCAATTGGTCACTCAGATGAACCAAGCAGCTACCAAGAGGGCCTCCTCAACGACCGTTTAGCGAAGGTTGCTGCGTATGGGGCTCCGCAGTAGGAGCCTGGTTCATGCACCCATGCAGACTTCTGTTCGTCAGCAATGAAGGCTGAAATTTGTACGTCAATACCGCAAGTGCATGCCCAATGAATGGTGACAGATGGTTTTTTCTGATGAACCACGTTTTATGCTAAGGGCAAACACCTTGCAACATTCGTCGGAAGGGTCCAGGCCAGAGGAGGAAGTGTTTTGGTCAAGGAAATATTTTGTGACTTTCCCTGGGTGATCTTGTCATTCTGGAAGGCATAATGGATCAACAGAGGTATGGTATGCATCTACCTTAGGGTACCATGTAGTTTATTTTTCCTCAGGACACTGGTATCTACTAGAGGACAACGCAACGTGTCACACAGCTCGCTGTGTACGTACGCGGTTTGACGAGCACCATGATGAGCGTGCCATACACCCCTGGCCACCAAACTCCCCGGATTTAAACCCCATTGAGACTGTTTGGAATTACCCCGATCGGTCTCTTCGCACCATAGATCCTACTGTACAACTGTCACTGTCTAGATGACCACACCTACACATGAGCTACATCTAACTCTCATGAACGGTGTACAAAGTCGATATATGTGCATTTCCATGGCACGTAATTTGTGTGGTCTCGGAGATTGATTGTGTTATAGAGAGACTCGGCAACTGTTGATGTTGTGAGGAGCTTTACACTGCAGTGTTTTGACAACTGTCTCTCTGTATAAACGATCCTGACTTTTCATGTACCATAGTCATAATGACACAATGCTTTTCCTGATACCCCCTGTGGATCCAGGGCTTAGAATAGGCCCGAGGTATTCCTGCCTGTCGTAAGAAGCGACTAAAAGGAGTCTACATGTTTCGGCCTTTATGTGACGGTCCCCTGCAGTGTCTGACTTCCATTCTTCAAAATTTTTCCGAAGAGCGAGCCAATTGGGGAAGGGCGCCTTACATGGTGCATCGTGTCTATCGTGTCTTGAGATCTGTAGCCCACTTTCCAGTCGTCGCATTGCAGTCCCGCTCATTCTCCATCTCTTGGGCTCACACGCCTTCCTGGGTGCATTTTCCACCATGCCCTATGCATTTGCACCTGATGTCCAGCACAGTACCCAGTCCGTTGTGGTGGGGATCGCTCTGCTGATGCCTGTGCCGTTAACTCCCCACGTATGCCAAGATGCCTGTCGCCATGGGGCATCGGGACTCCTGGCAATGGGCATCCTGTCAGGTGGCCTCTGCTGCGGCTGGGTGGCGCCTGTGGGGAGGGCCTCTGGTTGGAGTGGGTGACGTCAAGGCGGATGACGTACAATGAAGCGTACAACATCATCACTTGCTGGTGGTCAAACGCGAGCAGTCTCTAAGCGTTCTAAGTCTCAGTACAATGCAAGGACGTATGACCCTAAACATTCCCCTCCGTGGCCACACCATGGGAGGAATGCCAGACTAAGTATGGTAGCAAACCTTATTCACCCCGGTACCTCGTATGTACGAGAACTGATGGGGACGCCTTTGTTTCAATGAAGCCACAGTTTTTTGTAGAACATTTAGAGGACAAGTTTGGGGAGGTGGAGGGCTTGTCCAAAATGCGCTCTGGGCCAGTCTTGACAAAAACAGCTTCCTCTACCCAGTCACGGGCTTTACTCGCTTGTAACAAGTTGGGTGATGTTTCTGTTACCACCACGCCACATAATAGGTTATATATGGTCCAGGGTATTTTATTCCACAGGGACCTTCTATTGCAGTCTGATGACGAACTGCGCGCCAATTTAGAGCAGCGATGTGTTCATTTCGTGTGGCACGTCCATTGGGGTCCGATTGATAATCAGATTGCCACCGGTGCCTTCATCTTGGCCTTTGGAGGTGACACCTTACCCAAGAAGGTCAAGGTGATGGTCTACCACTGTGATGTCAAGCCATACATCCTTCCCCCGATGCAGTGCTTTAAGTGCTGGAAGTTTAGCCATTGTTTTCCTGTTGTACTTCCAGCGTCACATGTCGAGATTTTGGACGTCCACAACATCCCAATACTCCATGTGCCCCTCCCCCCCCCCCCATTTGTGTCAGTTGTGGAGAGCATTATTCACCTTGCTTGCCAGACTGCAGACTTCTACAGAGAGGAAAATCATGGAATACAAAACCCTGGACCAACTGACCTACACTGAGGCTAAGAGACAATATGAGCACCTATATCCTGTGGCCATGACCTCCTCATATGCCGCTGCTACAAGAACAGTTCTAGCCCCATCAGTTCCAAAAATTCCAGTCGGTTCTCAGGGCCAGAAGACTAAACCTGCCACCTTGATTGTCGGGGGCCAATTCCTCCCCTGTTGCTCAAACACCACCTACATAGGGAGCATTGACCCCCCCCCCCCCCAACCATCAGGGACACCAGGCCCCACTTCTGAACCAGAGAAGCGTAAGTCTTCTTTGGCTCCTCTCGCCAGGAAGGGAACCCTTGGATCACTCCCTTCCCAGGTTTCTGTTAGTGGGAAAGATGACGCCTGCCAGTGGCTGAAGTGACAAAAATCAGCTGGTCAGAGGGTTTCACGATCCTCCTCAGTCCTAGAGACTAGATCAGTAAAGCCCTCCCAGTGAGAGAAACCCAAGAAGCAGCAAAAAAAGTCCAAAAAGAAGACCCCTAACACCAAGGAAATTGCGGTAGCACCCACACCACCACTAGGTACAAGTTCTGCATCTGGGGTGAGGTGGAGATTCTGGCGATTTCTGAGAACCTAGATCTCGCTGGAACCTCAGACGCAAAGGCTATACACTGCTCAGGCAATAAGTCGGTGGCAGGAGGTAACCCTGAGCGCAAACTGCCTCACTGAATGTTCCATGCCTTACCAGTCTCACGATGTCATACTCCAGTTGAATTGCGGCGGTTTTTTACACTGCCTGGCTAAGCTACAGCAACTGTTAAGCTTTTTACCTGCTTTTTGCATTACCCTCCAGGAATCCTGGTTCCCCGCAATGCGGACCCTGCACTCTGTGTCTATAAGGGATGTTACAGCAACTGTAGCGACTATAATCGAGTGTTCACTTGAGCTTCCGTTTAGTACTAAACTGAGTCTGTAGCGCAACTGTGCCCCTTCAAACCCCTTTTGAAGGTGTGGCTGTCAGAATAAGGACAACGCGGGAAATAACTGTCTGCAATGTATATCTTCCTCCAGATGGTACTACCCCTGAATGTATTAGATACACTGATTGATTAACTCCCTGAATCTTTCCTACTTTTGGGAGATTTTAGCGCCCATAATCCCTTGCGGGGTGGCACCGTGCTTACTGGCCGAGGCAGAGATGTCGAGTCGTTTCTCTTGTGTACTGACTCCTTGAGCAGCCTACAAGCTATCGACCAGTGCTACCCTCGTCATCCTTTGGTATCGACCATCCACGAGTCCATCTATTCCGTGGAACGGTCCAGTCGTTCAGTGGTGTTTGTCTCGACCCCAGGTCACGCTGGAACCCCAGGCAACGAACTTCTCGACAGGCTGGTCAAACAGGCTACGCAGAAACCGCTCATGGAGATCGGCTTCTCGAAAACTGACCTGCGTTCAGTATTACGCCGCAAGATTTTGCGGATTTGGGAGACGAAATGGCATTATCTCAGTACGCACAACAATCTGCGTGCCATTAAGGAAACTATGAATGTGTGGAAGACCTCCGCGCGCGCCTTTCGCAGGGACTCTATGGTTCTCTGTCGGCTCCACATTGGTCATACTTGGCTGACCCATGGTTACCTCCCCCGTCGCGAGGTCCCACCTCGGTGTCGCTGTGGCTCACGAATGACGGTCGTCCACCTCTTGCTGGACTGCCCACTTTTAGCCGTTCTGCGGCGGACTTTTAACCTTCCCACGACCCTACCTTCGGTGTTGGGCGACAATGCCTCAACAGCAGCTTTAGTTTTACGTTTTATTCGTGAGGGTGAATTTTATCATTTGATCTAAGTTTAGCACATGTCTTTTGTTAATGTGTGTCCTACACCCTAGTGCTTTCAGGGTGGGGGTTTTAATGTGTTGCAGAGTGGCAGGCTTTTCCTTTTCTTCCTCATGATCAGCCAGCCATGGTAACATGCTTTCTTGTTTTAACCTCTCCTACCTGTTTCTTGCGTCTTTGTGGTTTTCTTGTCCCCTTTTGCCCATTTAAGTGTATTTTGCCGTAAGTCGTTATTGTGGTTTATCCTTTCATTCTGTTTTGTGCTGTCTCATTGTCTTATTCTCACCCTTGTACCGTAGTTTCCTTCAGAACAAGGTACCGATGACCTCGAAATTTGGTCCCTTCAACCCTCTTTTAAACCAACCAACCAATCTTTCCATGATGTTATCTTGTTGACTGACACGTCCCGCGAAGGATATTAGCCGTCTCATTGTGGCAATGACAAGGTCTTCTTGTAGGTAAGCGATTAGCTGCTCAGGTAGAATGTGTGACACCGAAAATGCAGATAAAATAACTTCTACACCATTCAAAATTTTCGCCGTTTAATATCCGTTCATAACTTGCGCTGTACTTATGATTCTGAAGCTGGAAGCTTTATTACAGAAAGTATATTTAATAGCCGGACCCTGTGGCCGAGCGGTTCTAGGCGCTTCAGTCCGGAACCACGCTGCTGCTACGGTCGCAGGTTCGAATCCTGCCTCGGGCATGGATGTGTGTGAAGTCGTTAGGTTAGTTAAGTTTAAGTAGTTGTAAGTCTAGGGGACTGATGACCTCAGATCCTAAGTCCCATAGTGCTTGGAGCCATTTTAACCATTTTTTGAAGTATATTTAATGCATTATCGATGTAATAGCGTATTTTTTTCTGACTGTATATAACTGATTGTAATTACAATGAAAACATTGTAAATTTCAGGGTAATAGCCAAGGGAACTTTACTGAAATTTATCGATAGCAACAACGAAATGGTAGTAGCTCTGGCGTTGTTTCTCTGCGCATGGAAGGTCTCTGTCGCGTTGCGAGCAGAGAACAGGCAGCCTGAGTTACGAAAGTGTACGGAATTGTTTGTTGAGCGCTCCCGCCGACGCGGCGTGCAGCTATGCTCGGACGAGTATAGTCTCGCCTGACTCGTTAACCTGCGAGTATTGAGAACATGGTAGGAGTCGACAGGTGGAGGAAGCTGCAATTCTAATTATCCTTGGTTCTGGAGACAGCTGGGGTTCTCATCGAACAGCAGCAGCAACAACGGCAGATCAGTATTGTCGCCGGCTACATTCTTCGTCGTGCGCACAGCTACAACATCGTAAGGCCATTAAGTGAAAAATTATAAACTTATGGCCGCGCGGTTAAAGGCGCTGCAGTCTGGAACCGCGAGACCGCTTCGGTCGCAGGTTCGAATCCTGCCTCGGGCATGGATGTTTGTGATGTCCTTAGGTTAGTTAGGTTTAACTAGTTCTAAGTTCTAGGGGACTAATGACCTCAGCAGTTGAGTCCCATAGTGCTCAGAGCCATTTGAACCATTTTTATAAACTTACGCAGACATTACCCAGCGACATTTGTTTCACAAAGAACGGCTAACCTGAATAATAAACTGCAATAGTTAACACTAGTAGGGCCCCTGTGTTGTCATTCTCCTCAGACGTTATTACAAATTGATTAACTACTTACATCCAGTTTTGTGACCAGTTTCAGTCTAAATTTTCTGCCCCAGTCACGGTTCATTCTTTTATTGAATAACAGAGGCTACTTGAAGTAAAGTAAAATTTCACTGAAAAAGCCAATAAATAAAGATAAAGCAGAACTTGAGTATACACAATTTCATTTATTCCGTATTCAGCTTAGTGAATGACTTCTGCTGGCTTGGTAGGTATTTTATTGTTACTATTTTAAAAGTAAAATCAATTTCTGTTCTCTCAAAGTAAATTCAGTTCAATATTTCGACAACCAAAAGTAAATTGCTTACCTTTTTTCTAAATTTTGCATAACGTTTCACTGACGTTACTGAAACTCATTTCCTTACATAACGAAGTTTGTGTTAAGCCTGTCGCTCACTTAATAAGTAATTCCATTTAATTTTACTTTAAAAATTTAGTATTTCAGAGTAAGTAACTGGAATAATCAGTGCTTTCTGATTCTTTTTTTTTCGTGAACTGTTGTGCTGTGGAAAAGCGTGACAACCTTCTGTTGCCACGCCCGTCGTTATTTGCTTAAATTTCTTTGCTATTACCTTTCTTAAGACTCTGGAGATTCATTGCCCCAGTGGGTTGGCAACCGTTTAATTATCACCTTTTTATCTATCAGTATTTTCTTTGTATTATCTGTGATTTTTGTCGTAAATATTATGTGGTACCCTTTTCCCCCTGTGCCATTCGTGAGCGATTGCACTATATTCCACCCATTTCAAAATTATTATCGGTATTTAACCCTACGTTTAGAATAGATTCTTCCTGCAGAAGAGTCTGTTGTACACTTTCCTCCAACTAAGCGGTGTTATTTTCCTTTCTCACTTTAATTTTTCATTAGGGATATGCGATCACAGTCAGATCCATCGCAAACCAGTGGGGCGATTAGGAAGGGGAGGTTACAAATGGATTCTGTTTGTCAGTTGCTCCAGCGTGTGCCGCGTGCCAGTGGTTACCTAGACTGAACGCTGCAGCGATTATCTGTGGGCCTATCCCCCTGCGGCAACTGTCACCGGTCCGTTTGGGAGGCGGCTGCGTTTCCGGTCCGCGTTCCGTACACAACAGCTCGCTTTCTCAAGTACCCAGCAGCTTCAAGTATCCATAAATTATCACACTCCATGTCCCGGTTTACAAATATGAACGTCGCGTCATGCCTGGTGTGTACCTCCGGGTGACAATGAACCTCATGTATCAACAGAAAAAATAGAATCCACAGAACTTCAAAATTACTGAAGACTTTACAATAAATGAACCTACATTAATTACAATTTTGTTTTGCGTTATTGGATGTACAGTTTCATAAACTTTTATAAGAAAAACAAAAACTTGCTACTGATTTTTCCTGATCTCTCATCTCCTTTCAAAATTACTTCAATCTTGATTCAATTGTAGCAAACTTGTTGACATTCATTGCTTACACACCCAGTCATGATTTTACTATACTCTTATTTTGAATGTTTGTCAGAAAAAGTATCATTTAAACTTTAAAAACAGGTTTTTCACCTTTGTTTCATTAATCAAGGGTTCTCAGGATTGGGATACAATGTTGCATTGGCGCTAGCAGTTGCGGTTATCACGCGCGCACGCAAATTTTCATACTACACGTGGGTGTGTGAGCGGTAATGGCTCGACACTCCCGCATCTCACCAACCAATAACCGATTTAAACTGGCTATTTTTTGAGCAAAGTGTGCTGTTAACTCCCTGTTTTATGGTCTCAGCTTCCTTCACATCATGTCACTGACTGTAATATTTACGTTATTTTGTACCCCACCGTTCTCATACCAATTTTTTACATGAGCCTATTTGCGACTTGTGTTACGTCTTTTAATAGTAAACTTTTTCTGCTGGACAACCTAGATACAAACTTAAAAAAAAAAGAACACGCAAAATTTGGTTGGACAACCTTACACTAAAGCTGCCTACTTACCGCAATTGCCGGTCGTTGTGGCCGAGCGGTTCTAGGCGCTTCAGCCCGGAACCGTGCTGCTGCTACGGTCGCAGGTTCGAAACCAGCCTCGGGCATGGATGTGTGTGATGTCCTTAGGTTAGTTAGGTTTAAGTAGTTCTAAGTTCTAGGGGACTGATGACCACAGTAGTTAAGTCCCATAGTGCTCAGAGCAATTTGAACTATTTTTGTAAAGTCCCATAATGCTTAGTGCTATTTTAACCAATTTTTTGAAACATTCATTTCATTAAAGCTATGTATCTCCATTTACGCTTTTAATTTATCGATGACTCACGCGGATCTTAATTTTTGGATGGCAGGTTGACTCACGTGGCTTTTATTTATTTTCCACAGCTCCTCCATTATCCTTTCAAAACTTTAATGGAAATTAGATGAGCGGTAAATTTCGTCGTCTCCATTTCTCTTGGGATTCTGTATATTCCAGGGTTTCATTCTACAACTTCGGATCGGCTCTATCGTAGGTGCCACCTTACACTTTTCCACCTTGCGACGGACTTTATCTGTAAAATTACAGACGAAAATAGAAAACTATTAATCCTTGCCCACATTACTTCAATTAAACTTCGTCGTTGATTCTAACTTCCTCACAAAGCCTCAATATAACTACTAGTTCAATATATTTCACCCTTTCACATATAAAAATAATTGTCGTCCACATATCGTCGTCATCGCCTCATATAAAACTTTTAAAAAATTATGATAGACTCGTAGCCTTCTGCACTTCAACGTGTGTCGTTTTCACTTCAGTCGCTGTCACCTCTTAGATTTATCTTACAGTTTTGTTCGTCAGTATGTTGTATCTTTGCATGACCATTCCTCCCAAAATCAAACTGAATCTGTTAACTTCTTTAAATTACGTGGAACGACCTTCTTTTCTCGAACTATTCCTCAGATATCAAATATCCGCTGCGATAATCCTTTTGTTTTCAATGGTGCTTCCTTATGTTTCTAATACTCTTTGAACTCCTCTGAACGTGGTGTGTTCGCATTTATTAATTTATTTACAGTGTCCTGTCTTCCTCTAAAAATCTTCCTTTCAACTTTGATAGCATCTCAGTATTTTCCGATACTTAACTTCTCTCGATGCTTGTGCGTAATTTCGTTCCTGTGAAGTAACTTTAATTATCTGCTCTTTTCCTGGTTTCGTCGTTCCTTGATTAACTTTATATTCGTGCATCGTTTAATTACTTCTCTGAATCCTTGCGTATATTGCATCGTAAGGTTAGCATATAAAATAAACTTTCTCTTGAACGTCATGCGACTCCCTGTGAATGGAAAAGATGTGTTTACTGGTAAGTCTGATGCCAGCTGTCTGTCATGTAATATTTCTAAACATACTTCTGTTCACGCTCTTTTTTCCACGATACTCCACATAAACTACCTACACCTAACGCTATCTTATATCTAAGGGACAGAGGAAAAAGTGTGTTGGTAAACACATTATCTAACCTACATGGCCACGAAGACATCTTAATACAGATACTTATTCCCATCAAGTGTAACTAACCCTAAACTGAGCAAATGGCTCTAAGCACCAACCTAACTAACCTAAGGACATCACACACATCCATGACCGAGGCAGGATTCGAACCTGCGACCGCAGCAGCCGCGTGGTTCCGGAATGAAGCGCCTAGAACTGCTCGGCGCGGGATTAGCGGAGCGGTCTAGGCGCTGCAGTAACTGTGCGGCCGGTCCCGGCGGAGGTTCGACCCCTCCCTGGGGCATTGGTGTGTGTGTTTGTCCTTAGGATAATTTAGGGTAAGTAGTGTGTTAGCTTAGGGGCTGATGACCTTAGCTGTTAAGTCCCATAAGATTTCACACACATTTGAACGTTTTTTTAGAACTGCTCGGCCACCGCGGCCGGCTACACCGAGGATCGAAATAGTTTACTATTACAGTGACGTCACTTACATCTTTTTTTCTACCGTACAGCAGCTTAGTTCTGACTTGTGCGACTTAGTCACAATCTTTCACACAATTTGTTTATCCTATGGAGTTGACAGTCCTGCCCTTTTAACCCAAAGCACTGCTATATCACTATATTCCTCAATTCTTTTCGTGTAGGCAACTGTGGTTCAACATGTGGCGGACTGAACACGCATACAACTATCATTCTTTAACACAATTTATAATACCAACGTGCTGTGAAAAACGCTAATATTAACCTCTGAGAGGATTTCGAAGTTCGATCGAGCGTGTGTCTAATGGAAAAGGGTGTCGGACTATAATTACAAGTTTGGTGAAAAACCATACAGGCTTTAACCTTGGAAGTTAACGGAAGTGGTAAAATCATAAATGAATAACAAATGATCGGTCGCCAGCCCAATTAGGCACATTAATTTGGAAATATATATTTGAGAAAATTGAATATTAGTTTTTGAAGTTACTTTTGTTGAGATTTCCCTTCGAAGAGCAGACAGGATGCAAACTGACACAGTGTACCCTGTACTGTGTGTAGCACCAGTTACCAAGAACACACACGCCAGTAAATTATGGGGAACAAATTTGCACCGAGCTCATACTAATGACAGCCACACTAAAGAGCATTACTTAACCAAACACTGAAACGACACTGCATGAAGTGCAGAACTAATTTTGGACATGAGGGGCTTCTATCTTGACTGACATGGAAAACACAAATAAAGATGAGTAACATCATAAATACATTGTTTACGCTCCTCTACTGGGCTTAATTAACTTCAAATAATACCCAGATCCACATCCGAGGCAAATCCTTTCTAATGCAGCTTCCAATTGCCTCTCTTAGCACCGTCGAGATGTACCGTGCTAAGGCTAGCCACATACTGCCTATCGTTCACACAAAGGAGCCGCTCAGTTCGACCGCTGAACCCACCTTTTACATCGCGCCATGCCACTTTCGCTGCGGAGGGACTACGCTATAGCATTTACATGTTACAAATACACGTGCCCTAACCATGAACCAGCTTTTAACAAACATACTCTTTTTCATACACATATTCACATTATAGTAATTTAAAATTTCAACATATTCTTTTGCTTTTTTCATATATACATTACAAAACTCTAATTTTCTTGCCATACATCAAGGAGTTCAAACAACACAGAATACACACTTCATAACTTGCAGATACACAGATACAAAAAATAAACATACTCCCAATCGATATAAATGCTACAAATTGCACGGGACACTGTGAATTATTCTTCATTTTTCCGTTTTACATCTAGTACAACATTATGTAACACGTTTATTTTTCATTTATATTCTTCTCCTAAGCCTATTGTGACACTTGAAATATACAGTTTTTTTCTTGTTTGCATCTATTACGATTTTTTCATTTTTTTCCATCTAAATTTCTACATTGTTCTTTTAATTATTCTTATTCTGATTCGAATTTCATCTGCTCTTGTTCATTTTTAGATCTAAATCTTTCATCTTTGCTAATCCCTTGTCTTATGCATCTCAGACTGATATTGTCTGCTTATTTCTATCTGCTATACTTCCAGTGTTACTATGTCTAACCTGGAATTATTTATTTTAAAGCTACGTTCTATTCTTCTCATCGCTTCATCTCTATTTCAGGGACAGACTTCCTTTTTCTTTTTCCCTCCAGCTCCTTCCTTCTGCCCAGTTATTTCCGTAGCCCTAGTAATAGCCTGAGATACCTGATTGCACCTGACTATTGCACTGCATCTGGGGCCAGACTCTGGAATTGTATCTGCTATTTTCTCAGTTTGGGTTCACTTTTATAAAATTAGATTTTGATGAATGCCTGTAACTCATTTCTTCTTGAACTATATCTCTTCTCATTTTAATGGCGTTAATGTACTCTCCGCTAATCCTGACTTTTCTGTCAGTACCACTTACCCCTATTCTGAGAAAGGCGAGTGCATCTACCTCTGCCGCTAAATCTTCCGTAACTCTTTCGATATGTTTAGTTAAGTCCTACCTCGCATTGAACAATCTCTTATCCTCGTCAGCCTCAAGTTCTGCCAAGCTGTTTTCAACCATTTGGTTCACTTTCTCAATCTCGTCTCGAATTGACGTGATGGTTTCTGTTTCTATTTTCGTCTGACTACAGTTACTTTGCTCCTCAATTAGTGTGGAAAATTCCTTCTGACTTACTCATATGAGCTCAGTCAGGTTCTCTTTTATCGATGCTATCGACCTTGTCGATGTCTCTATTTCTTGCGAATTATTTTCCTGTTGTGTCATGATTTCGGCACCTTACCTTATGCTTTTTACGTTTTCTCTTATGTCTTGGATGATTTCTTTTTCTTTATTTTAGATTTATTTTGTAATTTCGTTGACGTTATCGAATCGCTTACCGACGCGTTCGTTTCTTACTTCTGTGGTCTTTACTATTTCTGTTATAGTTTCGGGAATCGTTCGAATTGCTTATCAACATGTTCGTTCGTTTTCACACTCTGGTCGATCGTTCTAAAAACCACACCCTTTTATGTTGTTTTCTCATTCTCTGTTTTCGTACTGCGTTTACTTCTTCCTGGATTAACTTTAATTGCTGCGTATGATCTTCTTCCTTCTATCTCAACTGTTCGATAAATTTTTCAATTATTTCTTGTTGGGTCTACTTCTCATTTTGAAGATAAGTCATCTATTCGCGTACCACGTCTGCTTCTTCCTGTAAGAATTTCGGTAACCGCGCATTAGCCTCAATATTGACATGTCCTGACACAAGGTAGAGTGCAGACAGGAGGTTTGAGATCAGTCTGCAATTGCCGAGCGGTAAGGAGCAAACGCAGAAAGACAGATTCTCATTGAAGGCAGGCTGATGACTTGGATCAGCGCCAAACACTGTCACAGGGCGCATACGAGAGGCGCGTATTCTGGAACTCGACAGGATGCTTGCAGCAGCAGACTCATGGAATTCAGGGGTCTGATTAGCCCTACTTATTTGCGATCAGACAAACTACTACAATGAAGGTTAATTCTAAACGTTAGAAAATGCAAACGAGGTAGTCGGTGGCACAACAATAGTCAGTGTCTGAAGCCACGGGGGCGATTGCTAACAGAAGCAGCGAACGCTAGCAGCACGTTGAGTACAAACTTGAGAGCAGCACCCTAAGTGAGAAAAATAGATATGTCGGAGCTTACCGAGCCTGACCACGAGTGACACGGAATCGGCCCCCCAGCGATATGACTGAGAATTCCCTCTGAATACAAAAATGTGGGTTTTTAAAGAATCGTGGCGGTGCACCATTTCTCTCTTGCTATAGTCGACTCACCAATCCACCGGCACTGAACAATCTTCTTTCAGTCTGGAGAGTCGCTCTGCACCTCCAGGGTGCCCCTGGCCAACCGTGTATCTGGATTTTATATTAACAAACTCCAACTTTGGAATCAACAGCGTTCAGCTGAAAGCTAAAAGTCACCACCGCTAGCGTTATTGACAGCTACAACAGAGTTTTACGTCACTTAGCCACGTACCCCGTCCTTCTGTGGGTAGGGGCTGCTGTAGTAGCACTCTAACAGTTGTGAACTCACTGGCGCTGCAGTTCTCAGAAGCTAGTATCAAGGTTACTGCCTTTGCTAAGACGTGCCTTTTCGTGA
Organism: Schistocerca piceifrons; assembly: GCF_021461385.2. Classification (NCBI taxonomy): domain Eukaryota; kingdom Metazoa; phylum Arthropoda; class Insecta; order Orthoptera; family Acrididae; genus Schistocerca; species Schistocerca piceifrons. The sequence continues at coordinate 334,263,767 of NC_060149.1, forward strand.
CCATCTTCTACAGTGACGTCTTACAACAACATCTAGGTGGTGGATGGAGTTACCAGTTAATTTTCTGAAGTGAAACATCTGCACTGGGACAGCTGCTAAGAACGTCTGCAATTTTTAGGGCTCTAGTGTCATTATTTATCTCCCGTGACCTAAACGCTACCACTTTTGCATGCTCTCTGCATTGTGCCTGTAACAACATCCCATCTCAATAATTTCACGTTCTCCTCTACACTGTGAACTGACAACTCCATTTCGGCATAACACTTGTGTTTCTATAGATTCTGTATCTTCTGGCTCGTACGTATTTTCTAAATTCTGCGATCGTGTCCGATATCCTCTGTAAAATCATTTTTGTTTGGATCATTTGACATTTCCGACAAACGTAATTTCTCTCCCTCTGTTGTCCGACTAATTACATCAGCCACCTCATCTCCTCGTCAACGAATTCGTCTGCCGTTGTATGTACAACGATATCTTTTACTTCCGTTAATTTTCCAAATACGAGTTCCTTTACTAATTTGCTAACGATGAGGACTGTGTCTTTTCTATCTTCTTTTTCGTGATCCTTCTCCGTCTGACTACCCACATCGCGACTTGTGTGTTTAGTCACATATTCGGTTTCCGCCGGCCATCGAACAGTATTTTCTGAGTGAGGATAGGCTCATCGTTACCTCCCTGCTGTATCTGACGCTCACAATTTATTACACTGGTTATCATTTGTATTTCCCTGCGCATTTTATTTCGAAAAAGACCTCTGCATCCTTTGATAATCATGTAATTAAATGCTAATGAACAAACACTTTATTATAACGTTTAAACTCGCATGTAGTATACCAAACAAGAGCACGCAGATTATTAATGAAACGCTGCCACTCCTCGAAAACTGAGAGCAAAACGCACGTGGATCCGCCAAATTGAATCATGAAAAAAGTACGGTAAAATTTTTTCTCGGTATTCCAGCCGCGTCCGATGGTTTAAAATCCACGACCTTTCGGCCGAGTTCTCCTCGGCCATTGCCAAGTGGTGTCTGTTGAACAATTGCTGCTGCCGTCATATAGCCGCGCTGTCTTCACTGACGTCATATACAGGGTGTTACAAAAAGGTACGGCCAAACTTTCAGGAAACATTCCTCACACACAAATAAAGAAAAGATGTTATGTGGACATGTGTCCGGAAACGCTTAATTTCCATGTTATAGCTCATTTTAGTTTCGTCAGTATGTACTGTACTTCCTCGATTCACCGCCAGTTGGCCCAATTGAAGGAAGGTAATGTTGACTTCGGTGCTTGTGTTGACATGCGACTCATTGCTCTACAGTACTAGCATCAAGCACATCAGTACGTAGCATCAACAGGTTAGTGTTCATCACGAACGTGGTTTTGCAGTCAGTGCAATGTTTACAAATGCGGAGTTGGCAGATGCCCATTTGATGTATGGATTAGCACGGGGCAATAGCCGTGGAGCGGTACGTTTGTATCGAGACAGATTTCCAGAACGAAGGTGTCCCGACAGGAAGACGTTCGAAGCAATTGATCGGCGTCTTAGGGAGCACGGAATATTCCAGTCTATGACTCGCGACTGGGGAAGACCTAGAACGACGAGGACACCTGCAATGGACGAGGCAGTTCTTCGTGCAGTTGACGATAACTCTAATGTCAGCGTCAGAGAAGTTGCTGCTGTACAAGCTAACGTTGACCACGTCACTGTATGGGGAGTGCTACGGGAGAACCAGTTGTTTCCGTACCATGTACAGCGTGTGCAGGCACTATCAGCAGCTGACTGGCCTCCACGGGTACACATCTGCGAATGGTTCATCCAACAATGTGTCAATCCTCATTTCAGTGCAAATGTTCTCTTTACGGACGAGGCTTCACTCCAACGTGATCAAATTGTAAATTTTCACAATCAACATGTGTGGGCTAACGAGAATCCGCACGCAATTGTGCAATCACGTCATCAACACAGATATTCTGTGAACGTTTGGGCAGCCATTGTTGGTGATGTCTTGATTGGGCTCCATGTTCTTCCACCTACGCTCAATGGAGCACGTTATCATAATTTCATACGGGATACTCTACCTGTGCTGCTAGAACATGTGCCTTTACAAGTACGACACAACATGTGGTTCATGCACGATGGAGCTCCTGCACATTTCAGTCGCAAGTGTTCGTACGCTTCTCAACAACAGATTCGGTGACCGATGGATTGGTAGAGGCGGACCAATTCCATGGCCTCCACGTTCTCCTGACCTCAACCCTCTTGACTTTCATTTATGGGGGCATTTGAAAGCTCTTGTCTACGCAACCCCGGTACCAAATGTAGAGACTCTTCGTGCTCGTATTGTGGACGGCTGTGATACAATACGCCATTCTCCAGGGCTGCATCAGCGCATCAGGGATTCCATGCGACGGAGGGTGGATGCATGTATCCTCGCTAACGGAGGTCATTTTCAACATTTCCTGTAACAAAGTGTTTGAAGTCACGCTGGTACATTCTGTTGCTGTGTGTTTCCATTCCATGATTAATGTGATTTGAAGAGAAGTAATAAAATGAGCTCTAACATAGAAAGTAAGCGTTTCCGGACACATGTCCACATAATATATTTTCTTTCTTTGTGTGTGATGAATTTTTCCTGAAAGTTTGGCCGTACCTTTTTGTAACACCCTGTATGGTGATGTTTTCACTGCGCGCTTGCCTCACACGCTTCAATTTTCTGATGGCGGAGTTCCAAGCTGTGCTTAGCTGCAGGCCGCCGTCTTTCTTTAGAGTGTTGTCAGAAATTTTTAACTCGATAGCTTTTTTTATAACACTGTCCCAAAAACTAGTAGTCCACCTAATAAAAGATGCCTCGGTAAATGTAATACGGTGTCCGTTTCCTAAAGCATGTTCCGCCACCGCTTATTTCTCAGGATACCGTAGGCGGAAACATCTCTCGTGTTCCACACAGCGCTGTTCAGTAGTGCGTACAGTCTGTCCGATATAGAACTGTTCACACGCACACGGTATTTTATATACTCCTGGCGTTCTGAGTTCAACATTATCTTTCAAAGGCCTCATTAGGTGTCGAATTTTAGCCGGTGCCCTAAAAACCGTATCGATTTTATGCTTATCTAGAAGCCAGCTAATCTTTCCTGTTACTGAGCCACGGAACGGCAAGAACACAAGCTTCTTCGCGTCCTCCTCGGAGGTCTTCTGCTTATGTTTCTTCGGCAGGATAACTTGCGAAATCTGGCGGTTGTTGTAGCCGTTTCCTTTGAAGACTTTCCGTAAGTGGCTCAGTTCCTTCGGACGGCTTTCAGCGTCTGTAACGGCTTCCGCTCGATGCACCAATGTCCTCAGAACAGAACTTTTCTGCAAAGGTTGGTGATAGCTGGTAGCATACATATGTCGGTCCGCGTGGGTGGGTTTCCGATAAACACTGTGGCTGAGACACCCATTTACTTTCCAGCGGCGAGGACGTCTAGAAAAAGAAAGACAGCATCTGTCTCTACTTCCATCGTGAATCTGATGTTATCATGGATGCTGTTGATGTGGTTGAAAAATTCTCCCAGCTTTTCACACCCATGAGGCCAGACAACGAATGAGTTGCCGACGTAACGATAAAAGCAACTAGGCTTTGCAGGAACCGTGTCCAGGGCGATGTTCTCAAAGTACTCCATGAAGAGGTTGGCTATAACTGAGGCTAATGAGCTTCTCTCCGCGACGCCGTCCATCTGGATAAAATAATCTCCGTCATACAGAAAAGACGGTGATGTCAGAAAAGTTCTGTTCTGAGGAGATTGGTGCTTTGACCGAAAGCCGTTAAAGACACTGACAGCCTTCCGAAGGAACTCAGCCACTTACGGAAAGTCTTCAAAGGAAACGGCTACAACAACCGCCAGATTTCGCAAGTTATCCTGCCGAAGAAACATAAGCAGAATTCCTCCAAGGTGGGCACGAAGAAGTTTGTGTTCTTGCCGTTCTGTGGCTCAGTAACAGGAAAGAATGGTTCAAATGGCTCTGAGTACTATGGGACTCAACTGCTGAGGTCATTAGTCCCCTAGAACTTAGAACTAGTTAAACCTAACTAACCTAAGGACATGACAAACATCCATGCCCGAGGCAGGATTCGAACCTGCGACCGTAGCGGTCTTGCGGTTCCAGACTGCAGCGCCTTTAACCGCACGGCCACTTCGGCCGGCTAACAGGAAAGACTAGCTGGCTTCTAAAGAAGCATAAAATCGATAATGTTTTTACGGCACCGGCTAAAATTCGACAGCTCAACAGCCGTATCAAAATAATAATTGGCTCCTTCTACGAACCCTCCCCCCCCCCAAATCAGATGATATAATAGCTGAACGGTTCAAAGAAAACTTGAATCTCATTACAAATAAGTACCCCACTCATACATGTATAATTGGTGGAAACTTCAATCTACCCTCGATTTGTAGGCGAAAATACATGTTCAAAGCCGGTGGTAGACAGAAAACATCTTCCGAAATTGTGCTAAATGCTTTCTATGAGAATTACTTTGAACAATTCGTTCATGGGCCCACACGAATTGTAAATGGTTGCAAAACGCACTTGACCTCTTAGCCACAAATAATCCTGATTCTAATAGAGAGCGTCATGACCGATACAGGAATCAATTAACACAAGGTCATTGTACCGAGGCTCAAAATCATATCAACCAAAACCACTAAAAATAAACGCAAAATATATCTCTTTAAAACAGCTGATAAAAATTCGCTTAATGCCTTCCTAATAGAGGGTCTCCATTCCTTCCAAGCTAATTATGTAACTGTAGGCCAGATATGGCTCAAATGCAAAGATACAGTATCGACAGCAATAGATAGATTCATATTTACCAGTTAATAAGAGACGGGACTGATCCACCATGGTACAAAAAACACGTCAGAACACTGTTGCAAAAGCAACGAAAAAAGCATGCCAAATTCAGAAGAACGCAAAATCCTCAAGACTGGTCAAGTCTCACGGAAGCTCGAAATTCAGTGCGAACGTCAATGCGAGATACTTTTAATAGTTACCACAATGAAACATTGTCTCAAAATATGGTAGAAAACCCAAAGAGATTCTGGTCGTATGTAAAGTACATCAGTGGCAAGAAACAGTCAATACCGTCACTGCGTGACATCGATGGAAATGTTACTGATGATAGTGCCACTAAAGCGGAGTTACTAAATACAGTTTTCCGTAATTCCTTCACGAAAGAAGACGAAGTAAATAGTCCATAATTCGAAACCAAATCAGCTGTTAGCATGAGTGACATAGAAGTAGATATCTTAGGTGTTGCGAAACAACTCAAATCACTTAAGAAAAGCAAGTCTTCCGGTCCAGATGGTATACCAATAAGGTTCTTTTCAGTGTATGCAGACACAATAGCGCCTTTCTTAGCAATCATATAGAACCGCTCATTTGACGAAATGTCTGTTCCTAAAGTCTGGAAAGTAGCACAGGTCACACCAATATTCAAGAAAGGAAATAGGAGTAACCCATTGAATTACAGACCCATATCACTGACCTCAATTTGCAGAAGGATTTTGGAGCACATACTGTATTCGAACATTATGAATCAGCTTGAAGAAGATGACTTATTGATACATAACCAACACGGATTAAAAAAATATCGTTCTTGAGAACACAGCTAACTCTTTATTCCTATGAAGTAATGAGTGCTGCCGACAAGGGATCTCAGATCGATTCCATATTCCTAGATTTCCAGAAGGCTTTTGATACCACTCCTCACAAGCGACTATTCTTCAAATTACGTGCATACGGAGAATAGTCTCAGTTTTGTGACTGGATTCGTGATTTCCTCTCACAGAGGTCACAGTTCTAAGTGATAGACGGTAAATCGTCGAGTAGAACAGAAGTGATATCTGGTGTTCCGCAAGGTAGTGTCATAGGCCCTCTCCTGATCCTGACTTACATAAATTATCCAGGTGATAATCGGAGCAGCCCCCTTAGATTGTTTGCAGATGATACTGTAATTTAGCGTCTAGTAAAATCATCAGACGATCAATTCCAATTACAAAATGATCTAGAGAGGATTTCTGTATGGTGCGAAAAGTGGCAATTAGCACTAAACAAAGAAAACTGCGAGGTCATCCACCTGGGTACTAAAAGGAATCCGATAAATTTTGGGTATACGATAAATCGCACAAATCTTAGGGCAGTCAATTCGACTAAATACCTAGGAATTACAATTACGAGCAACTTAAATTAGAAAGACCTCATAGATAATATTGTGGGGAAGGCAAAACAAAGACTGCGCTTTGTTGGCAGAACACTTAGAAGATGCGACAAACTGACTAAAGAGACAGCCTACATTTCACTTCTCGGTCCTCTGCTGGAATATTGCTATGCAATAAACGAACTGCCACGACCTGCCATAACTAACATTAACCCTGCTCCTCCTGTACCCAGACTGTGACCAACTCATTGTGCCTTAGCCCGCATCTCGTGGTCGTGCGGTAGCGTTCTCGCTTCCCACGCCCGGGTTCCCTGGTTCGATTCCCGGCGGGGTCAGGGATTTTCTCTGCCTCGTGATGGCTGGGTGTTGTGTGATGTCCTTAGGTTAGTTAGGTTTAAGTAGTTCTAAGTTCTAGGGGACTGATGACCATAGATGTTAAGTCTCATAGTGTTCAGAGCCATTTGAACCATCATTGTGCCTTAACCAGACATCAGTTTCTTGTAATGATTTTTTAGGGGCAATGATCTTTAATTTGTGTATTTTTATCATTTTTCTTGAAGAGAGACTGACGTGTTGGACTTATAAATGAATGTTATTGATGGATTGTGAACAGTTATATTTTTGTCTTGAGTAATAAAGAGAACTTACTTGTGAAAATGTTAAACTCCACCAGAGTATAATTTAAAACTGAACAAACAGATGATAAAATACAGAAGGTAATGATTATGTTACACGACCGTCTTTCGGAAAAAGTCCCATAACATAAATAAAACCAGAAAGCAAGTCGCGTTCAGTCGGAATAGTTAATCGACAAAGAGAAATGTGATACATAACTGTAGTAGTGACTGTCAGTAGGTGACTAAAGTAATTTAGTCTTTATTTGCTCTTTATTAAAATGTGCGTGCCTTATATAAATAAGAGGGCATTGAAAGTAGACTGGATCGAGGCGCAGACCCGTGGAGTCACGTAGCCCACCACCCGTCGAGCAGTTCTAAGAAGGGAATGCTGGGATGTACACTGGCCAATGGCTTGCAGACCACCGGATAGTCTTTTGTACAGCCGCTTTTGGGCAACCGAAGCGTCACAGTCAAACACAAAAAGATCTGCTGTGGCCCAAGGCACCTGTGACTGCCTTTACAATGCTGAAGTGGAATGAGAAGAAACATTGTTTTTGTGAAGTCCAAGAAGACACTACTGTGCACAAAACATACATAATTGTGTTTTCTTTGGAAGGAGCAGGATTCTATAGACACTTCTCTAAAATGGAGTATGAACCCACTGCTTTGGAGTGCTTTGAAATTGTGAGACGCCACTGGACTCTGACTTCACGAAAAGCAAATTTTTTCACTATATAAGAACTGCCAGGATCAGCTAATATTAATAAATAATATGTTAGACAGGGAATCTCGGCTGTTCCGACGAGGCCCCACGTCACTAGCCACAGAGGGGGATGGAAAGACTGTTTTTCCAGTGCTAAATGGTAGGACGTGTATTACTGTTGAAATGGCAACCTGGTCCCTGCCACCCGCTAATAGGCGTTCCAGCTTCCATGGTGGTTGGAAAGCGATAGCAGTTCTGAAAATATTTTCATTAAGCTTTCATAAAATTTTCACATAAAGTTTTTCGTAAGTATTATTAGACGATTGAATTTGCTGTAACTCTGCTTTGTAAGTTTCATAAAGTGAAGTTACTTGCCTGCAAAAACGTGGGAATTTAAGGAGATGGGACCTGGATAAACTGACTAAACCAGAGGTTATACAGAGTTTCAGGGAGAGCATAACGGAACAATTGACAGGAATGGGGGAAAGAAATACAGTAGAAGAAGAATGGGTAGCTTTGAAGGATGAAGTAGTGAAGGGAGCAGAGGATCAAGTGGGTAAAAGACAAGAGCTAGTAGAACTCCTTGGGTAACAGAAGAAATATTGAATTTAATTGATGAAAGGAGAAAATATAAAAATGCAGTTAATGAAGCAGGCAAAAAGGAATACAAACGTCTCAAAAATGAGATTGATAGGAAGTGCAAAATGGCTAAGTAGGGATGGCTAGAGGGCAAATGTAAGGATGTAGAGGCTTATCTCACTAGGGGTAAGATAGATACTGCCTACAGGAAAATTAAAGAGACCTTTGGAGAAAAGAGAACCACTTGTATGAATATCAAGAGCTCAGATGGAAACCCAGTTCTAAGCAAAGAAAGGAAAGCAGAAAGGTGGAAGGAGTATATAGAGGGGCTATACAAGGGCGATGTACTTGAGGACAATATTATGGAAATGGAAGAGGATGTAGATGAAGATGAAATGGTAGATATGATACTGTGTGAAGAGTTTGACAGAGCACTGAAAGATCTGAGTCGAAACAAGGCCCCGGGAGTAGACAACATTCCATTAGAACTACTGACGGCCTTGGGAGAGCCAGTCCTGACGAAACTCTACCATCCGGTGAGCAAGATGTATGAGACTGGCGAAATACCCTCAGACTTCAAGAAGAACATAATAATTCCAATCCCAAAGAAAGCAGGTGTTGACGGATGTGAAAATTACTCAACGATCAGTTTAATAAGCCACAGCTGCAAAATACTAATTCGAATTCTTTACAGACGAATGGAAAAACTAGTAGAAGCCGACCTCGGAGAAGATCAGTTTGTATTCCGCAGAAATGTTGGAACACGTGAGCCAATACTGACCCTACGACTCATCTCAGAAGAAAGATTAAGGAAAGGCAAACCCTACGTTTCTAGCATTTGTAGACTTAGAGAAAACCTTTGACAATGTTGACTGGATTACTCTCTTTTTGAAATTCTGAAGGTGGCATGGGTAAAATACAGGGAGCGAAAGGCTATTTACAATTTGTACAGGAGCCAGATGGCAGTTATAAGAGTCGAGGGACATGAAAGAGAAGCAGTGGTTGGGAAGGGAGTGAGACAGCGTTTTAGCCTATCCCAGATGTTATTGAATCTTTATATTGAGCAAGCAGTGAAGGAAACAAAAGAAAAATTCGGAATAGGTATTAAAATCCATGGAGAAGTAAAAAAAAACTTTGAGGTTTGCCGATGACATTGTAATTCTGTCAGAGACAGCAAAGGACTTGGAAGAGCAGTTGAACGGAATGGATAGTGTCTTCAAAGGAGGATATAAGATGAACATCAACAGAAGCAAAACGAGGATAATGGAATGTAGTCGAATTAAGTCGGGTGATGCTGAGGGAATTACATTAGGAAATGAGACACTTAAAGTAGTAAAGGAGTTTTGCTATTTGGGGAGCAAAATAACAGATGATGGTCGAAGTAGAGAGGATATAAAATATTGATTGGCAATGGCAAGGAAAGCGTTTATGAAGAAGAGAAATTTGTTAACATCGAATATAGATTTAAGTGTCAGGAAGTCATTTCTGAAAGTATTTGTCTGGAGTGTGGCCATGTATGGAAGTGAAACATGGACGATAAATAGTTTGGACAAGAAGAGAATAGAAGCTTTCGAAATGTGGTGCTACAGAAGAATGCTGAAGATTAGATGGGTAGATCACATAACTAATGAGGAGGTATTGAATAGGATTGGGGAGAAGCGAAGTTTGTGGAACAACTTAAGTAGAAGAAGGGATCGGTTGGTAGGACATGTTCTGAGGCATCAAGGGATCACCAATTTAGTATTGGAGGGCAGCGTGGAGGGTAAAAATCGTAGAGGGAGACCAAGAGATGAATACACTAAGCAGAGTCAAAAGGATGTAGGTTGCAGTAGGTACTGGGAGATGAAGAAGATGCACAGGATAGAGTAGCATGGAGAGCTGCATCAAACTAGTCTCAGGACTGAAGACCACAACAACAAGAACTTGCCTACCTTACAAATCATCATAACAGAGATATAAAAGTGGGCTATAGGTAAAAATGTCTGACTACTCCTGACCTAGGGAATAGCCCAGGGAAGGGGATCAACATTGTCTAGGGAACATTTTTACCTATCAGCACTCGGAAGATCTGCAGCGCAGCCAGTCCGAACAGAGTAAAGAGCGAAAATGTGAATGCGCTCGATATAAAGTTACTTCTTCTTAAGCCTTCTCTGCGGGGTGTAGTAATTGTGTGAAGGTATTACTACAGCAATATTATCATCACGTGACAAATGTTTTCTTTAACCGAATAAACTGGGTTTAATTTGTTTCTTGTTTTATTTATTAATCATTGAATTCCTAATTCATTATTTTGGAGGGTGGTTAATTAATGTATACCTGATACTGGGCCTAATTTCGACAACTCCAAGTTTGAATCACGCGACTGTAAGCTAACAAGATGTACCATGTTCGTCTGGAATCGATCCAAGGGTTCAGTACGAACTTTTTTTTTTGCATGGCATTGCCAACATGTGCATGTCACATATATTTCCCATGTATTTAACATATTTCACGCATATTTGTACACATATTTCACCTGTGTCTATATCGACTTTCACCCTGTAGTTCCGTTTTTTGTCGATATGTAGGAGATAGTGTCGTGCATGGATATATTTATAAAGTACATTCAGTGGTATATGTGCATACTGTCTAGAAAATGTGTTGTAAAGGAGAAATGGATTAGAAGGTCATGCCTGACATGCCTGATGTTGCAGTTTTACTGCATGAACAGCGGAAATGCAGTAAGCGAGAATCATTTTTCCTTTCATAATCTCGTGTGTGAGGGAGGAGGGAGGGGCAGCAAGAGGAAGTCTTGTAAAAGTTTAAAATATTGTGTGAAGTTGGTTGCAAAACACTAAATGCCCTCATTCTCAAATATTGGCTGTTTATGTATCATGAGCTACCATTGCATCATTGCATCGAATTCAACCAAAGTTGCTACACATACTATTTGGGAGTAAAACATACCTTCGATTAGCCGTGCAGTCTAATGCCCTACTTTCCGGAGTGGGAAGGAGCTCCTGGTCTCCGTCACGAATCTGCCCGGCGGACTTGTGTCGAGGTCTGGTGAGCCGGCCAGTCTGTGGATGGTTTTTAGGCGGTTTTCTATCTGCCTTGGCGAATACGGGCTGGTTCTCCTTATTCCGCCTCAGCTACACTATATCGGCGATTGCTGCACAAACAAGTTCTCCCCCCCCCCTCCCCTCCTCAGCCACGTTGAGAGGAAGGTGTGTATTGTATTGTATTGTATTGTATTGTATGTTAACCGGGGACCGAGAAACGACGGAGAGGCTCCATCCCTGCTGCAGCTACAGTGGTCCACAACCCCACGACGACAACTGCAGTCCAGTTCAGCCCTCTGCCGCCCCACACAGAACCACTCTTTCAGGGTTATTGTGTGGTTCAGCCCCCTGTGGATTCCCTCCCCCCCCCCCCCCCCGCCGACCACACCCCCACCCCCCAGGGAACGTCTCACACCAGACGAGTGCAACCTCTATGTTTGCGGGGTAGAGTAATGGTGGTGTACGCAAACATGGAGAACTTACCTGCATTCAAAGGAATAGGGTGCCGATTTAAACGACTGCAATAAAAGCGTACAGGGACTGAGGGCTGAGGGGAGCGTTTTTTCTATGGAACCTGGGTGACAACATTTATGGACTGCCGAGTTCTGCAGTCTCATTGTGCAGACATGTTGGATGCTGACGGTTGATCAGTGGCTGCGTCCAGGTAGACTGACAAGCGCCGAGGAGTCGCCACTGCAATGAAAAGTGCATTGGAGACTAGCAAAAAAGCAGAGGATGGGACCTTGTTATGCAGGAGGCTGACGAGTCAACTGTGAGCTGTCTGCGAATTTCCGTGGGACAGGTCACCGGCACCCAGACGTCCAGACTCTGTTACAAAACATATTTGTGAAGGCATTTTCGAATGCGGTGCTCCATCTCGTGACTGGCTTGTGCTAAAATGGGACTAGTCTAAGATGTAAATGTGCTTTGCTACTGAGCTGGCGAGGAAAGCATAGAGAAAGAGAAGAGGTCTCTCTTGTACTAGCGCTTTGCTAGTGAAGAACGGCAGGTCTTTACCTAAATGGTAAGACTTGTGTCCTTTGCTAGTGTGCCACTTAGAGCCTGTGTCAGTCACCTTCTGAAAAATCAAAGGTACTGCACCTAGCATCACACACACAAGAAGTGATGCATGGTTGTACTTATTTGTCTGTAGTCGGCCGTCTAAACATGTGACATATTCCGTCATCCATAGTCCTGGGACAGAGTCAAATTTTTTTGTCACACCAGCAAAATGGTCCACCTACACACTGGAATCCACCTGGGTTTCAGAGGCTCATAGGGAAGTACCTGCATTCCAAATTAGCCAAATGGGAGACGTGTACTTGAATTTTTTAGGCGCGCGTCATTAATAACAGATTACTGCCGTCCATGACTTCAGTCGCCGAACGCATCGTGGTGTGCCGCTCTGGCTAGGAAAAGGGTAAATCACTCGCTGCTACGGCGTAGGATTCCAGTATATGTTTCTCAGCACCCTGTTCTTTCGAACCATATTTTTCTTTTTGGAATAGTAGAGTATAGATACTTTACTATGGCGTAGTTTGTGCCATACCCCGGATTCATGTGTATGATGTCAGATACAGCGATTAGTGTTCTGATTAGTGCTGCGTGTCGATCCGCAGCTGATCACTTTGTCCACCATAGACCCCATATTAGTGAAAGCATTTGTCAAATAAAAATGTTTGTGTGACGTTTCTTTAGCCATTTTTTTGTCTTGTGATGTTAAGAATGAATAAATCAATTGGCATTTACTTTACAACTCCTCTCTGTGTTCTGATTAACGTTACCTTTGCCATTTTGATTGAAGTCCTGATTACGAAAGAAATTAGGAAGCTTGCACCGCCGGCCGGTGTGACCGAGCGGTTCGAGGCGCCTCAGTCTGGAACCGCGCGACCGCGACGGTCGCAGGTTCGAATCCTGCCTCGGGCATGGATGTGTATGATGTTCTTAGGTTAGTTAGGTTTGAGTAGTTCTAAGTTCTAGGGGACTGATGATCTCAGATGTTAAGTCCCATAGTGCTCAGAACCATTTTTTGAAGCTTGTACCAGTACCAGCTCCAGTCACCATATAAACTGTGGCCAGTTCCTTTTTGGTGAGTGGCCTACCTGTTTCAGCCGAACTGGATTAGTTAGTAGCGGTCTTGAATTGCTACAAAATCGTTGCGCCAGATAGCACTTTGGCCTTATGCGTCAGTGAAATATGCTCTCAGAGCTGTACCGAGCGAGGTGGCGCAGTGGCTAACACATTCGGGAGGACGACGGTTCAATCCCGCGTCCGGCCATCCTGATCTAGGTTTTGCGTGATTTCCCTAAATCGCTTCAGGCAAAGGTAAGGATAGTTCCTTTGAAAGGGCACGGCAGACTTCCTTCCCCGTCCTTCCCTAATCCGATGAGACCGATGACATTGCTGTCTGGTCTCCTCCCCCAAACAATCCAACCGCTCTGAGCTGTGCATAATCTCCAACTGAAGCCTCAAAAATTAATCGTAATCCAGCAGATGACCAATACAGATGCTGTTGCTAGATGTAGGTGCTATATTCTAGCTAATCACTTGTTACTGCAGCTACCTAGCACACACCCATGACGTGCGGTTGGTTGTACTGCAGCAGCGAAAGCGTCTCCCACCGGAGGCAGCACATGCGCCCAATATCCAAATACTGGCTGGCGCGCGCACCATGGCTCTAAGCACTATGGGACTTAACATCTGAGGTCATCAGTCCTCTACACTAAGAACTACTTAAACGTCAGTAACCTAAGGACATTACCCACATTCATGCCCGAGGCAGGATTCGAACCTGCGACCGTAGCAGCCGCATGGTTCCGGACTGAAGCGCCTAGAACCGCTGCGCACCATCTTCTGCCACAGAAACGAATGGTCTCCCAACGAGAGGCGTCAGCCTCACCACCATTGTCGCGAGTATTGCCCTCAACGGCGCTGCGATTGCGAGCAGTAATTTTTCTACGCGAGGCATGTGCACTGCGAACTATGAGTGGATATCTGTGTTTAGGGCAAGTATTTAGGGCGCCAGAGCGACTCTACGACAGGAGTTCAGTTCCCTGAGCCGACCCAGGATCATCTCTCTGAAGCGTCCACACAGCCAACGTTGAGCGCCGAAACAGGAGCCAGCTGAAGGTTACTAACCCCCTGGATCCCAGTACCTTTGGATTCCTCTACAGGCCACCCGCAGTTCTCCACGAGTCATGCTCTGAGTCGTTGGTCTGCACGTACTCCAGCACGAAGATGAGGTATCCAGTAGTATTATACTTTTTCTGTGATTGTGCGTTTCAGACACACATCAAAACTGCGGTTCGTCGGGACATAGAGGTTTATCTGGCGGACTTACAGTGAGAGTGTTTAGTGTCAAAGCACAATTAGGACTTGTCTTATGTAACTGATTTAACTGTAACCTTTGTGGTTAGTAAAAATTGTCCCAGTTCATGTTATTGCCAATAAAGTGTCCATTATTAATTGTCCACCTGTTAGCCTGTTCTTTCTGTGTGAGCTCATGCCAATCCACGTTAGTGAGTACAGGAAGTGATTATTGCAGCCTGTGTGTGATAGACAGGTTGATCTAAAAAGCTTTTCTTTTCTGATTATGCAGGGCTGCACTCGTCCTCTTGCCGTCGAGATATGTACAATACTTGTTATTAATTTTGAGGTGCAGGCACTGAATCACGTCGCCATCATGATCCATTTTCAAGACACTACAGTACTGAGTTTACACTGCTGAGTACCTTAAAGAACTGTGCAATATAAATGTATCATCTCCCACTCTTGGAACGTATGTATATTCTGAGTAATAATAATCATTTGTATATGAATGAATGATTTTTTTGTCTTCCGAAACACCCTAAACTTATACCATGGAAAATACCGTCTGCGTGCTAGACACACTGGACCTATACCTGGAGTTATGGTCTGGGGTATGATTTCGTATGACAGCAGGAGCACTTTCGTGGATATCCCACGCACGATACCTGCAATTTTCTATGTCCGTGTGGTGGTTCGACCTGTTGTGCTGCCATTCACTAACAGTACTCCAGGTGAAGTTTTCCAAGAGGATAACGCTCACCCACAGATCCTCTTTGTATCCCAAAATGCTCTACAGAGTGTCGACATATTCCCTTGGCCTGCTCAGTCACCAGATCTGTTTCGAATCTAGCACTTACGGGAAATCATGGCTTGACAATTCCAGCGTCATCCACAACCATCACTAACTGTTCCCGTACTGACTGACCAAGTGCAAGAGGCATGGAACTCGTTGCCACAAACTGACATCCAGCACCTGTGCAACACAATGCACGCACGTTGGTATGCTTGCGTTACGCCGGTTATTAATATTGTCATGTATAGGAAGGGGTAAGTAGATGAATGACGAACACTAACTTTGGCGGCCTCCACTCTAAGGAAGGTCGCACCCTTTAGTTTTCCAGGTTGCGGCAGGTAGGTGATCGGTTGGAGCTTCTAAAAGGCGATGGAGACCTTGATCGGCGTGTTGGGGAGCGTCTTCTCCAGCGGATAGCTTGCGGCGATGGTGGCCTACGACGTCCTGCACCCACATCTTCCTGTTCATCTTCGTCGTCCCGGAGTTGGCGTTACTATCTTCTGGCGCGGGCGTCATCAAATATCCGCCGCCTTTCTCGACAATAGCGCACCACAAGTCCCGGTCATCCGCAGTGGAAACATACTGGTTGGTTATCCTGGGTCCTCCAGACAACAGTCTTCCTTGGTGCCCAAACAGGTTCCTCATGCGGCATTGTAGGAATGTAACTTCGCCTGGGTCTCGACTTATTTGCTGTTTTAAATGGAAATGAAGAACGAGAGATTGGGTTCAATGTCTTTTCTACTTCCTCCCTTATGATCTCTTGAAGCGTCTCCGTTTTTTGCTCGCCGTGAAATCCACGCGCCTACTGAACTTCCTCTCTCGCTATCTGACGAAAAACATTTGTTAAATCAGTTTCTTCCTCCATCACAGACATCGATACGACGTTAGGAAGCCGTTCAAACTTCTTGCATGCAATTCTTTTTTGATGCATTGTCTCGATATACTGGCACCACTTTATGACGTCGTCTGTTGTCGAAACCTCCTTCAGGAGTAAGGCTTGATACATGTCCTCAGCAACACCCTTCATTAGACGTGCAACCTTATCTTCCTCCTTCATTCGAGGATCCACTCTTTTACACAGCTCCAAGGCGTCTTAAATGTAGGATGCTGTCGTTTCTCCTGGACGCTGTGCCCTGCACTTTATCTTCAGCCTTGCGCCTCTGTCGTGTGTCGCCGAAATACCTGCGCAGTTCCTCCTGGAATAGTTCTCATCTTGTGAGCTTCTCCTCGGTGTTTTCATGCCACTGCTTGGCATTGCCCTCCAATTAGAAAAATACGTTAGCCAAACACACGGTGTCATCCCATTTGTTGAATTTGGCTATACGCTCATATACCTTCAGCCACTTGTTTGGATCTTGGCCATCGTTAATACAGTACTCGGAAGGATGTCTCATGTGGCGGCACACAGTTGCTGTTATCGTGACGTTCTCTTCTTCTTCTGTCTCCGATAGCTTGCAATCTGTTGAATACGTCTCTAACTCGGGTTTCTCGCCACGTAAACGGCGGCTCTGTCGTGGCCTGATGGGAACCTGTGTGTCGTCGATAACGTGCGGCATCACAAGTTCGAATACCCAGCTCCTCCACCAGAATAATGTCACGTAGAGGAAGGTGTAAGTAGATGAATGACGAACACTAACTTCACTTAAGAAAGGTTTATTCAGCACTTGCACATACGAGGGCGCGGAGCGAACTGCCTCCGGCCAGAAAACAGACGGTATATCTACAGCTACAGAACATTCCCGTACGATGTTTCTTGGCATTTGTGGATACTAGAATGTACTCGAACCGAATATAGAAATTAAAATGTTTCAGTTCAAGTGAGTTTTGAACTCACGACCCTGCATTAAACAATGTAGTATCGTAACCACTACACTACGGCGAGTACGATACTGAGCTTCTTCAGCGACAGAATACCACCATTTCCCATTTTCCGATGACTTATCCCCGTTTACACTAACCTGTGATCTTGCAACGTTAATCACTTGAATATGTTAGCTAGGCAAATGTATTTATGAAATGCCATCACTCTACATTAATTATTTTTTTGGTGCTGCGATTTGTTTTTCTTCAAAGTATATAATGACAAGTCGTAGTTTGACGTTGTTACCAAAAATCTAGAAAAGTTCTTGACCGATTTCTTTCAGATTTTTACACGACACTCAAACTTTCGGGGCACATAGGCTACTTATTTTTTATTATATAATGTTAGAAAAAATCTTGAGAAGTTCTTCACCAATTACTTTCAAGTTTTACATACTACTCTACTGGATTTTTGATGGACATGGGCTGTATATATTTTTAGTATATAACTATATATAAATATATGAAAGTGAAACATTACGGACAATCTCTAAAACTTTTTGGTCGATTTACTGCAGATTTTAAACACGATACTCTAATACACAATTGGACCACATAGGATATTATTTTTAATGTACATAATAGATAAATATTTATGTAATATAAAAATTGGTAAAGTTATAGAAAATTTCATGTCCGATTTACCCATATTTTTACAGGATACTCTAATGAACATTTTGGCTGACGTAGGCTATGTATTTTTAATATATACATGTATATGTAATATATGAGGGAGAAACGTTGTTACTAAGAAATTTTGAAACGTTCTCGACCGATTTACTTCATATTTTTACATGATACTTTAATGAACATTTGGACTGATACAGACGATATATTTTGTAAATATATGAATATGTATTAAATATATAAAGGGGAAACGTTGTTGCCAGAATTGTTGAAAAGTTCTTGGCACAAGTTTTTTTTTTTTTACAAATTACTCTAATAGACATCCGGACTGACATAGGCAACAATTTTCTAAACAACAATGCGCAGGTTTTCTGTTTAAATCGACTCTGAGAAATAAAATTTTGCGCTGTGCTTCGCTGTGAAATTGTGCGGTTTTGTTTTCATTTCTCACAGTCAGACAAATGGTTCCTCCCATATATATTGTTTCTCATTACATATATTTTTGAAAATCTCTATACACAACTAGGTGTAATTTTGTTTTCTTCCCCCATCAGCTTTCACAGAAAACAGAAACGTTATGTATGTGGCTTATCGGGTTATGATTCGATTAATACTACAGGTTCCGAATTTGCAAAAATAATAGGCGAGGCTCAAGATCTGACAGAAGAGGGAAGAGGAGACTGACAGAGTGTGGGGAGTAAATGTACATAGAGATGGGGAAGGTGGAGGTGGGCAAAGAGAGGTGGGAGGAGGAGACAGAGAGAGAGAGGGGTCGGGGCTGGAGGAGATAGATAGGGAGGCGGCGGAGGAGGTTATAGGCAGCGGGAGGGAGAGCAGGACGAGATGGACAAAGACAGGGTGAGGAACAAATGGGCAGAGAGCGAATGCAGGAGAAGATTAGGATATATACACAATTTCCATAAAGATTAGCAATTATGAAGTATTGCTTGGTTCGCTAGTGACGTATAAAACCATCTAAATTCATCCGATACCTACTGTTTTCAGCATGTTGTATCAAACAACTTGTTTAGAAATTGATATAGCCTGAAATTCTTATTTACGTGTTTATAGAATTATTCCTGGAAGATAAGTAATTCGAAGATTATGGCTTGTCTCTAATAAGAAAAGCTTGTTCCACGCATCGTAGTCAGCCTATGGGCCCTTTCAGGCCTTCTACCCTATCCTGCTCGAAGTCCATGACTGCTGCACCTGCATCCCAACTTGTTCTCCTTCAAGTGCAACCAGTTCCTCCTCAAGATCAAACCTTCCCCATCTCAGGCAATACTTACAGGAGAAACCACCAACTGCTTCTGAATACATGGCCTTCTGCGGTGTCGACGGTATCTTTGTCCACATTCCCGGTGCGCTGCGCGCTACAGACAGCTGTGCAGGAGAAGGCACTTACGCCACTTTTAGACCTCTCGCCAGGATGTCACCGGGACGCGAGCTCGCTTTTCCATCGTTCACTGACTTTGACGGGGAAGAGGGGTCGGGGAGGGGACTCCACACATACACATCATAATGGGATGCTCAGTTAACATGACCTCACGGTCTGCGACTCTGATTGGCCGATGCGTCTATTTGAGCAGCCACACTCAGAGCTTCGCCCAAACTTAATGAATCCACAGACGTAGCGACCTTAGCAGAGAAGCCTGCAGTGAGGAGAAACTAGATCGACGTAGCATGATGCTACCAAGCCTTATACGTGTCTGTGACTTACTGGACTGTGTCAGCATCCAAGACTATTTCTTTCTGTCAAAAATGTTGCTGTTACTGTATATAACTCAGGACCACAAAGGACCCACAGCACTTGAAAGTTATGTACATCTCAATTATTAGGTTTTCACATTTAAATAAACTTACGAATTTCTTACCATTTCGCAGTTGTCTGTCTTTATTGCTCACCTCAACTACCGACACAATAACTTTTACCCGTCCACGTACGACCATCTTGTTTTCTTTAATAACACTCTGTCTTAACCCAAGCTAAAGTTCAATTGGCAACTAAAATGGCAATCGCATCTACAAACTATTTAAGATGAGTTCCACACTAGGCTAAAATTATGAATGATGTTCAATAACTAATGCAACACAATTTTTTATCAGCCAATTTCGGTTGAAATAATGCAGAATTCGTTGTGGTACATCGTCAAATATTCCCGCTTCAGCTCCTATAATTTCATGAAGTTCCGATAGCGGGCGGCGCTTTATACAGCCTTGAAAATGGCGTCTGTAACGGAGATGCGTTTCAAGCAGAGAGCTGTCAATGAGTTTCTGATGGCGGAAAACCAGAGCATCGCAGATAGTCATAGCCGGTTGCAGAATGTCTACGGAGAGCTAGCAGTGAAGAAAAGCACGGTGAGTCATTGGTGGAGGCGTCTGTAACAGCTGCGACTCCTGCAACGATGGAACGTGTGGACACTCTCACTTGAGGTGATCACAAACACCTTGCTGCGCAACTGGACGTCTCTGCTGGGTGTGCTGAAACACTCGTCCACCATTTGAGGAAGGTGTGGGCTCGCTGGGTTCCTCGGCGCCTAACAGAAGACCATGAAGAGCAACGAAGGACCATCTGCGCGGAACTGCTTGCGCGTTACAAGGCTAATTGTGACAAGCATTTGTCGAACATCGTCACAGCCGATGAAACATGGGTTCATCATTTCGAACCTTAAACAAGACAGCAGTCCATAGAGTGACACCCCACTACCTCTCCAACGAAATAAATTCAAAGCCGCATCCTCAACCGGTAAAGTTTAGGTGTAGGTCTTCTGGGACTGTCAAGAGATTATTCTGTTTGATGTTCGCCCTCATGGTGCAACGATTAATTCTGAAGCAGTTACTACCCTGAAGAAATTGAAGAAAGGACTTCAGGAAGTCCGTCGCTACAGATATACTAACGAACTTTTCTTTCTCCATGACAACTCAAGGCCGCACACAAGTCTGCACACTTGACACGAGCTCACAGAATGTCATTGGTCTCTTCTTTCTCATCCATCCTACATCCCGGATCTGGTACCTTCCGACTTCCATCTGCTTTGTCCAGTTAAGGATGCACTCCACGGGAAGTAGTACGTGAATGATGGGCAGATTATGATGCAGCAAGACGTTGGTTTCGACGTCAACCAATAGAGAGATACCATGCGAGCATACTAAGGTGGCGCAAGGCTGTCGCATTGAACGGAAATTATGTTGCAAAACAGGGTCTTCAGTACAACGAAAAAACAGCTAAGTTGCAAATTCCAGATTTTTTATATATTCACTGGATGACTAGTTTCGGGCCGGGATCCAATTTCAAATCATTGTCACAGATAGTCAAAACAGTACTTCAGAAAATGCAAAAAACATGTCAAAATGTGCAAAGGAACAGATACAGCGTATACAGATACATTGAAGATGGGCGCCGGCTCTAAACTAGTCATACAGTGAATAATTAAAAAAAAAGCGAAATATGCTACTCTGGCTGGGTTCTCGTCGTACTGATTAACAGACGTTTCTGACCTACAATTATTCCAGCATGCTGGAAATTCGTAAATATGGTTTTGTATCCAAAAGAGTGGGGAATAATATTATGTATTGGAATCCTGAATAAAATC
Source organism: Schistocerca piceifrons (assembly GCF_021461385.2). NCBI lineage: Eukaryota > Metazoa > Arthropoda > Insecta > Orthoptera > Acrididae > Schistocerca > Schistocerca piceifrons. Next base: position 334,285,082 of record NC_060149.1, read on the forward strand.
AACGTACTTTCAGAGAAAAAAGTATTACTTTAGTTACTGAAGGCCTATCGCGCCGAAACCATATCACAGGCTGAACATGGATAGTTTCCTCTCCTATATGTTTCACACCTACAAAAGACAAATCTACAAACCATATCCTACATTTTATGACCACGAAGCATCTACTCCAGCTTCTGAATTTGCGTTTAACGTTTTCTTACAACACGATCTTTATGGCCACAGAGTTTAAGTAAAATAAACTTCCCACCAAGAAAAGTACAGTAACATCAACTAACGTTGTTGACACAAGCTGCTGTTAGCGACGCTGACAGTGCGTGTATGTGTGTGCGGCGTAATCTTCCTTGGCCCATAACCCACAACTTTATCAAGAATTATAACCTCTTCATTCCTTACGTGTCTCCTGCCTCTCGTAGAATTATTCTCTAACTCATCGATTTGAAGAGGATAACGAGCATCCGGAATTGATGAGATGAGGGCGCGGAATTCCGTGGAACTGGAGGGAGGTAAATGTGAAGACGCTCAGGTCGCAGCGCTAAAGAAGACAAGGCGTGATGCGGGCGGCGAGGCGCACGTGGGGCTCTGGCGGTGGCGCTGCCCCAGAATGCAAAGCACGCCAGCGCGTTCAATACGCGGCCGCGGTAGCGGAGCGGCCCGCACTCCGGCACTCTGCTCCGTTCGGGAAAGTAAACATCGTAACCAGCGCTCTGAATCTTATTAACCCTCGTCGACACGACTCAAACTCTGAATTTACGTTACGAAGACTGAGATATGACCTACAGTGTTTCTACGCCAGAATGGGATATTCCACCACAAATACGGAAGTTATTTCCCACTTGGCACGGAGAGTTGTAACAAAACAGTTGCTGTCCATGTTATATAAAAGGTGAGACAACTAAGAAAGGCCACACGAAATACACTGCCTGACATAAAAAGTGAAGCACATAGAAGGCACGGTCGAATGTCAGTGAAAATTCGTACACGTACACCCCATCAGCGGGGATGTAAATGATGAAGAGTTGCAGTTCACTCTGACAGACTAAACGGCCGTCTGAGGCATTAGGATAGTGTTCTGTGTTATTATTACGGGGTGATCCAGCTAAGATCAGGCACCCCAAACACACTCCTGGAAATTGAAATAAGAACACCGTGAATTCATTGTCCCAGGAAGGGGAAACTTTATTGACACATTTCTGGGGTCAGATACATCACATGATCACACTGACAGAACCACAGGCACATAGACACAGGCAACAGAGGATGCACAATGTCGGCACTAGTACAGTGTATATCCACCTTTCGCAGCAATGCAGGCTGCTATTCTCCCATGGAGACGATCGTAGAGATGCTGGATGTAGTCCTGTGGAACGGCTTGCCATGCCATTTCCACCTGGCGCCTCAGTTGGACCAGCGTTCGTGCTGGACGTGCAGACCGCGTGAGACGACGCTTCATCCAGTCCCAAACATGCTCAATGGGGGACAGATCCGGAGATCTTGCTGGCCAGGGTAGTTGACTTACACCTTCTAGAGCACGTTGGGTGGCACGGGATACGTGCGGACGTGTATTGTCCTGTTGGAACAGCAAGTTCCCTTGCCGGTCTAGGAATGGTAGAACGATGGGTTCGATGACGGTTTGGATGTACCGTGCACTATTCAGTGTCCCCTCGACGATCACCAGTGGTGTACGGCCAGTGTAGGAGATCGCCCCCCACACCATGATGCCGGGTGTTGGCCCTGTGTGCCTCGGTCGTATGCAGTCCTGATTGTGGCGCTCACCTGCACGGCGCCAAACACGCATACGACCATCATTGGCACCAAGGCAGAAGCGACTCTCATCGCTGAAGACGACACGTCTCCATTCGCCCCTCCATTCACGCCTGTCGCGACACCACTGGAGGCGGGCTGCACGATGTTGGGGCGTGAGCGGAAGACGGCCTAACGGTGTGCGGGACCGTAGTCCAGCTTCATGGAGACGGTTGCGAATGGTCCTCGCCGATACCCCAGGAGCAACAGCGCCCCCAATTTGCTGGGAAGTGGCGGTGCGGTCCCCTACGGCACTGCGTAGGATCCTACGGTCTTGGCGTGCATCCGTGCGTCGCTGCGGTCCGGTCCCAGGTCGACGGGCACGTGCACCTTCCGCCGACCACTGGCGACAACATCGATGTACTGTGGAGACCTCACGCCCCACATGTTGAGCAATTCGGCGGTACGTCCACCCGGCCTCCCGCATGCCCACTATACGCCCTCGCTCAAAGTCCGTCAACTGCACATACGGTTCACGTCCACACTGTCGCGGCATGCTACCAGTGTTAAAGACTGTGATGGAGCTCCGTATGCCACGGCAAACTGGCTGACACTGACGGCGGCGGTGCACAAATGCTGCGCAGCTAGCGCCATTCGACGGCCAACACCGCGGTTCCTGGTGTGTCCGCTGTGCCGTGCGTGTGATCATTGCTTGTACAGCCCTCTCGCAGTGTCCGGAGCAAGTATGGTGGGTCTGACACACCGATGTCAATGTGTTCTTTTTTCCATTTCCAGGAGTGTATATCCAGAGAGAATGCGAATCTCGAGGTATTGCTCCGCCAAGTTTTTGCGGAAAATACGGCGAATGTCCTGACGTATGCAAGTCATTTCCGCTGTTTGTAGTCGTTGAATTGGAACACCGTCTTTGTTTGTTTGTGAGTGTGTGTGTGTGTGTGTGTGTGTGTGTGTGAGAGAGAGAGAGAGAGAGAGAGAGAGAGAGAGAGAGAGAGGAAATTCGCACTTTTTTCTGTTGCGTTTGAAGCGAGCTTCTAAAGTTAACTCAGCAACATAATATACATGGGATTTACGGAATAGTATCAAGATAACGGCGCCGCAAACTACTGTCTCGCCGTCAGGAAAACGGGTTCTACAAACGTCTGCCCTGTTATACCAGATGTAAGCAAACACGTAACTCAGGAATGGGTCGTGTGTCGATTATTACGGCTGTTATAGCAAATGCTAAAAGTGTTGACCTTGAGCATTGCTACACGCTATAAAAAGTGATTCTAGAGAAATAATACTGCACGTTGAATTTCATCTGGAATTAAAGGCAGCAGGAGTTCGTGTTGTAAGGCATTTAATACCTTCGGAAGTCGCCGATGCCGGCCTGGGTGGCCGAGCGGTTCTAGGTGCTAGAGTCTGGAACCGCGCGACCGCTACGGTCGCAGGTTCGAATCCTGCCTCGGGCATGGATGTGTGTAAAGTCCTCAGGTTAGTTAGGTTTAAGTAGTTCTAAGTTCTAGGGGACTTATGACCTTAGAAGTTAAGTCCCATAGTGCTCACAGCCATTTGAACCAGTCGTCGATGTTTCCTAATAGACTTTGCGCTTTAATTTTCGCCACAGATGAAAGTATTTAAGTATTAAGTCTCATGCGTGTGCAGACCACTTGGCGTTTCCTGAACGACCCTTCCAGTGCTATCCAGATGCTCTGTTAACGGGGTCTGCCATTACTTGTACGAAACAGGAGGAACATTGGTTATATTGGTACCACACCGACTGCCTTATGTACAGTGGTATGTCTTCCAATAACTGCAGCAGCGCCATATCTTCGGAAATTGAGATACTTGAATATTTAGATCCCCATCAATAAAACTGGGACCAATGTTAGGCGTCTTCAAAAACTACCACCCGATGTTGATAATCCAAGAACGTTGATTTTATCCATTTCTCTGAATCAGCGTGGATTTTCAGATGACGATTAATTCATTTTGTGGCGATTGAATTTCAAAATCCTTTATCTTAAAGTCATGCTGCAAAGTGGGTTGATATTGGCAAGTTGTTCGTATATGTGATGTGAATTTGTAATCACTGAAATAACGTTACACACCCACTTAACCCGTGAAGCTTCATTCTGTGTTCTCGTCACGTTCTGGATTCTTAATTTTTTGCCAGGCAATGTACAGTCGTGCTCAAAAGTATCCGAACGACCTGAATTGCATTTCGCCTTATTCGCATGCAACCCGCATAGCGCAGCTGTCTAGCAAGTCCTCTAATCGCTTCTCGGTACAGTCGTTTTCCTATTGAAAATGGTTCCAACAAGTCACCACTAGAAAACGCTGCTCTCTATTGCAATAACTCAAGATGTAAATTAATACCACGATACTAGAAATATCAGAGAACACCTTATCACAGATAAGACTGTCTTTAAGGCTTGAAAGCACACGTTTATTACAATAAATGACATACGTGAAATGTTACCACGCTCATTATTACGTCAGATAGGTAATGCACGTAGTAATTTCGTCTTATTCATGATTTCCTCTTCAAAGTAACATACCGTACTTATTATTTAACAGAAAATGACATTAAAAATTTAAGTTATTTACGAGCAGCTAGTTGAGAATATGTATGAACTTCAAATGACACGACTAACCGTCTCGTTCTGCATATGGAATCAAACCCAGGTCATGCAGACTAAGAAAAGATTTCGTGACTAACAGTCATTCCTGATTAGGCATACAGAGAGTGATACACCTCGATTTTAGACAGTGTTAGTTAACAAATATCAACTTTAAATTACATAACGTAAACATTTTTAACGCACGCGAATTCCTACCCAGGATCTATTACCCCTGTCAACGAACTACGAGAGATTTTAAATATTGCTTCTGCACAAGTAACTTACTTGAAATGCCGTGAGGTAATGCTTTGTGTTGGACAGGGATTCGAACCCAGAACCTAATCGGATTGTTATCGAAACACAACCAACTGTGACATATCAGATTTTCTCGGCAGTAGCAAGGTGTTTTAACTGAAATAACGAGACGAACATTAATTTTTTTCCTTCGCAAGACTCCAACACGGCACCTATCGCTGTTATATTCTAGAGAAAACGAATGTTAAATATGGGTTTGTTACACCAGCAGCGACATGTGAGCATGTTTGAACTAGAAATAGTATGACGAAGAGTTCAATGCTGACTGGTAATCGAACCCCACACATATCGTTGTTGACTACACACAAAGAGACGCCAGCTACCGAATTTTTCTCCACCAGCAGCGCGGAATAACATCCTTGAAATTAGAGGGATCTCGCAAATAGTTCTGTGTCTCATTGGAAGTCAGAAACGTCAGATATCGTTAGTGTTGACAACGAATGAAAATACTTTCAAAATGGAAATTATTATCGACCAGCAGACAAGTGTTCTAATGCTAGAGCTTGATAATACATAATGAAAACTTTAGTTCCGGGCCAGGATTCGAACCCATTCACGCACAATATGTGGAGATGTTGAGTAATCTGCAGTTTTGAACAAACAACAAATTGTAGTCGAGCTGTATTGTTATGAAGGGATCAAATTCCGCGTTAAGGGCGGTCTGAGTTGCATTCCCAGTTCAGAACCAATTTTATCGACATACAGAAGCTAAAATAAAAGATGGAATAAGTGTCCTGTGACCCTACATAGCGTTTGTTTCTTCACTAGAAATAAGTAACTAGTATAAGAAAGGTTACTGGTGATATAGTTTCTACATGTCGCCACTCCTGACTTTATTGTGGTTCAACCTAACGTGTCCTTGGTAGAGAAGGAATATCATGTTTAATGTGAAATTCAGACCACAATGCCATTATACCTCTTTCACTTGGCGTAACCAGAAGAGAATAGAATCTGTCTCTCCCTATCAAAAATCATCGACAAGAAGTTGGCTTGGTTCAAATGGCTCTGAGCACTATGGGACTCAACTTCTGAGGTCATCAGTCCCCTAGAACTTAGAACTACTTAAACCTACCTAACCTAAGGACATCACACACATCCATGCCCGAGGCAGGATTCGAACCTGTGAGTGTAGCGGTCTCGCGGTTCCAGGCTGCAGCGCCTAGAACCGCACGGCCACTCCGGCCGGCGACAGAAGTTGGAATCGAACCCAGACCATAAGTATAGGAGCCTATAATTAATCCAACAGCCCTCCAACTCCTCTTCTCTGTTACTCATTTTTCTATCGTAACGCCGTTGCGCCACACTGGATGAGCATTCTGACATTCAGGCACCCTGTAGTGGTTTGCAGCATGTTCAGTACATTCATTTACCCGGTTGACCAAATTGCTATGGAGTAGCTGCCTCGGCTACCCAGTACAGACATTCGAACTCTATTTTGTAATCACCGAAATAAAATCACGTAACTGCCGTCTACATAGAACTGTCAACAGTGTAGGATACAGAAATTTAAATAGGAGGTGTTCCTTTCCACTTGAGCGACTCTATTTCAATATCTGTTCGTTGAAAGCGTCGTGCAGTGCATAAGAAAAGCTGTAACGATCTGTCTCTCAGAAGTCTAGATCCAGCCATATGCATTATCTCACAGCACTGTGGAATACGGAAGTTCTGGAGGAACTGTTGTAGACTTTTGGAGGTACGGTAGCTATGTGTTAGCTAGTAGTGTAACGGTAGCATTGTGGTCCGTGGTTAAGATGTCACGAATTCGAGTACATTCACTGCTACATTTTTTAAAACGCAATTCTGCTGTCTGCTGAAATTATCAACTCTGAATATAATTCCCTTCACTTCTCAACCCAAATCAGTCGCATGTGGAAAAAGGGTTAACTTCTGCGACATTTAGTTTTTTTCAGGTTTAATAGACGGCCAGTCAGCTGATGCATCTCGAAACTTTTGTATTATGTATGGGGAGGGCGCATCGCGCCAAAATGCGTCAGAAAAGTATTGTCTACATTAGCTGTCATGTGGTGGTGGCATTTTATTCTTCTTAAAACTTTATTTGTCAGCTTTAACACAGAACAAGTTTTTTACATGCATATAATCAATAAACTGCATGTGCATTGTCACACTGTTATAGATAACATCAGAGAATTCGCATATATCGTTGATGATTAATTTCTCTCTCATATTTACTATTGTTTTAACAACACTAAAAGAAACCTTACGAAAATTGTGCACTGCATTATAAGAAATGAAATAAAACTACCCACGATAACCTTACGACGAAAGTCTGCTTTAATAAAACTGAGTATCTGTACTCAAACGTGCCTCTATCGGCACGAATTAGTAAAACACTACTCACTGAGATTTCGATTGGGTCTGTGTTTAATTGCTATACCATGTCATACTCAAGAGGTATGCAAATGTGGCATTTCATAAATAAATTTATGTGTTCCTAGAAACCCAAAATTTGCTTGTCAGCATTGTAAAGAGGCTTTACCTGTTGTGCAGCATTGCGGATTTTTCACCATTGCACTATGAGCCGAAAGTATTTTCTTGTAATTTCCTTATCTATGTTTGATCTGACTGCTTCTAGCTCTTTCACAGAAGGGATAAAAACGTTACAGCCACCGAGACTGGAACGATAACAGTCTCAGTTCAGGACGTTACCACAGGGCTAGCGAAGAGGTATATGTCTTAGCTTCCTCTTACGAGGTCAATAGTGGCTATAACTCGTAAACCGCAGGTTCGAATCCTGCCTCGGGCATGGATGTGTGTAAAGTCCTCAGGTTAGTTAGGTTTAAGTAGTTCTAAGTTCTAGGGGACTTATGACCTTAGAAGTTAAGTCCCATAGTGCTCACAGCCATTTGAACCAGTCGTCGATGTTTCCTAATAGACTTTGCGCTTTAATTTTCGCCACAGATGAAAGTATTTAAGTATTAAGTCTCATGCGTGTGCAGACCACTTGGCGTTTCCTGAACGACCCTTCCAGTGCTATCCAGATGCTCTGTTAACGGGGTCTGCCATTACTTGTACGAAACAGGAGGAACATTGGTTATATTGGTACCACACCGACTGCCTTATGTACAGTGGTATGTCTTCCAATAACTGCAGCAGCGCCATATCTTCGGAAATTGAGATACTTGAATATTTAGATCCCCATCAATAAAACTGGGACCAATGTTAGGCGTCTTCAAAAACTACCACCCGATGTTGATAATCCAAGAACGTTGATTTTATCCATTTCTCTGAATCAGCGTGGATTTTCAGATGACGATTAATTCATTTTGTGGCGATTGAATTTCAAAATCCTTTATCTTAAAGTCATGCTGCAAAGTGGGTTGATATTGGCAAGTTGTTCGTATATGTGATGTGAATTTGTAATCACTGAAATAACGTCACACACCCACTTAACCCGTGAAGCTTCATTCTGTGTTCTCGTCACGTTCTGGATTCTTAATTTTTTGCCAGGCAATGTACAGTCGTGCTCAAAAGTATCCGAACGACCTGAATTGCATTTCGCCTTATTCGCATGCAACCCGCATAGCGCAGCTGTCTAGCAAGTCCTCTAATCGCTTCTCGGTACAGTCGTTTTCCTATTGAAAATGGTTCCAACAAGTCACCACTAGAAAACGCTGCTCTCTATTGCAATAACTCAAGATGTAAATTAATACCACGATACTAGAAATATCAGAGAACACCTTATCACAGATAAGACTGTCTTTAAGGCTTGAAAGCACACGTTTATTACAATAAATGACATACGTGAAATGTTACCACGCTCATTATTACGTCAGATAGGTAATGCACGTAGTAATTTCGTCTTATTCATGATTTCCTCTTCAAAGTAACATACCGTACTTATTATTTAACAGAAAATGACATTAAAAATTTAAGTTATTTACGAGCAGCTAGTTGAGAATATGTATGAACTTCAAATGACACGACTAACCGTCTCGTTCTGCATATGGAATCAAACCCAGGTCATGCAGACTAAGAAAAGATTTCGTGACTAACAGTCATTCCTGATTAGGCATACAGAGAGTGATACACCTCGATTTTAGACAGTGTTAGTTAACAAATATCAACTTTAAATTACATAACGTAAACATTTTTAACGCACGCGAATTCCTACCCAGGATCTATTACCCCTGTCAACGAACTACGAGAGATTTTAAATATTGCTTCTGCACAAGTAACTTACTTGAAATGCCGTGAGGTAATGCTTTGTGTTGGACAGGGATTCGAACCCAGAACCTAATCGGATTGTTATCGAAACACAACCAACTGTGACATATCAGATTTTCTCGGCAGTAGCAAGGTGTTTTAACTGAAATAACGAGACGAACATTAATTTTTTTCCTTCGCAAGACTCCAACACGGCACCTATCGCTGTTATATTCTAGAGAAAACGAATGTTAAATATGGGTTTGTTACACCAGCAGCGACATGTGAGCATGTTTGAACTAGAAATAGTATGACGAAGAGTTCAATGCTGACTGGTAATCGAACCCCACACATATCGTTGTTGACTACACACAAAGAGACGCCAGCTACCGAATTTTTCTCCACCAGCAGCGCGGAATAACATCCTTGAAATTAGAGGGATCTCGCAAATAGTTCTGTGTCTCATTGGAAGTCAGAAACGTCAGATATCGTTAGTGTTGACAACGAATGAAAATACTTTCAAAATGGAAATTATTATCGACCAGCAGACAAGTGTTCTAATGCTAGAGCTTGATAATACATAATGAAAACTTTAGTTCCGGGCCAGGATTCGAACCCATTCACGCACAATATGTGGAGATGTTGAGTAATCTGCAGTTTTGAACAAACAACAAATTGTAGTCGAGCTGTATTGTTATGAAGGGATCAAATTCCGCGTTAAGGGCGGTCTGAGTTGCATTCCCAGTTCAGAACCAATTTTATCGACATACAGAAGCTAAAATAAAAGATGGAATAAGTGTCCTGTGACCCTACATAGCGTTTGTTTCTTCACTAGAAATAAGTAACTGGTATAAGAAAGGTTACTGGTGATATAGTTTCTACATGTCGCCACTCCTGACTTTATTGTGGTTCAACCTAACGTGTCCTTGGTAGAGAAGGAATATCATGTTTAATGTGAAATTCAGACCACAATGCCATTATACCTCTTTCACTTGGCGTAACCAGAAGAGAATAGAATCTGTCTCTCCCTATCAAAAATCATCGACAAGAAGTTGGCTTGGTTCAAATGGCTCTGAGCACTATGGGACTCAACTTCTGAGGTCATCAGTCCCCTAGAACTTAGAACTACTTAAACCTACCTAACCTAAGGACATCACACACATCCATGCCCGAGGCAGGATTCGAACCTGTGAGTGTAGCGGTCTCGCGGTTCCAGGCTGCAGCGCCTAGAACCGCACGGCCACTCCGGCCGGCGACAGAAGTTGGAATCGAACCCAGACCATAAGTATAGGAGCCTATAATTAATCCAACAGCCCTCCAACTCCTCTTCTCTGTTACTCATTTTTCTATCGTAACGCCGTTGCGCCACACTGGATGAGCATTCTGACATTCAGGCACCCTGTAGTGGTTTGCAGCATGTTCAGTACATTCATTTACCCGGTTGACCAAATTGCTATGGAGTAGCTGCCTCGGCTACCCAGTACAGACATTCGAACTCTATTTTGTAATCACCGAAATAAAATCACGTAACTGCCGTCTACATAGAACTGTCAACAGTGTAGGATACAGAAATTTAAATAGGAGGTGTTCCTTTCCACTTGAGCGACTCTATTTCAATATCTGTTCGTTGAAAGCGTCGTGCAGTGCATAAGAAAAGCTGTAACGATCTGTCTCTCAGAAGTCTAGATCCAGCCATATGCATTATCTCACAGCACTGTGGAATACGGAAGTTCTGGAGGAACTGTTGTAGACTTTTGGAGGTACGGTAGCTATGTGTTAGCTAGTAGTGTAACGGTAGCATTGTGGTCCGTGGTTAAGATGTCACGAATTCGAGTACATTCACTGCTACATTTTTTAAAACGCAATTCTGCTGTCTGCTGAAATTATCAACTCTGAATATAATTCCCTTCACTTCTCAACCCAAATCAGTCGCATGTGGAAAAAGGGTTAACTTCTGCGACATTTAGTTTTTTTCAGGTTTAATAGACGGCCAGTCAGCTGATGCATCTCGAAACTTTTGTATTATGTATGGGGAGGGCGCATCGCGCCAAAATGCGTCAGAAAAGTATTGTCTACATTAGCTGTCATGTGGTGGTGGCATTTTATTCTTCTTAAAACTTTATTTGTCAGCTTTAACACAGAACAAGTTTTTTACATGCATATAATCAATAAACTGCATGTGCATTGTCACACTGTTATAGATAACATCAGAGAATTCGCATATATCGTTGATGATTAATTTCTCTCTCATATTTACTATTGTTTTAACAACACTAAAAGAAACCTTACGAAAATTGTGCACTGCATTATAAGAAATGAAATAAAACTACCCACGATAACCTTACGACGAAAGTCTGCTTTAATAAAACTGAGTATCTGTACTCAAACGTGCCTCTATCGGCACGAATTAGTAAAACACTACTCACTGAGATTTCGATTGGGTCTGTGTTTAATTGCTATACCATGTCATACTCAAGAGGTATGCAAATGTGGCATTTCATAAATAAATTTATGTGTTCCTAGAAACCCAAAATTTGCTTGTCAGCATTGTAAAGAGGCTTTACCTGTTGTGCAGCATTGCGGATTTTTCACCATTGCACTATGAGCCGAAAGTATTTTCTTGTAATTTCCTTATCTATGTTTGATCTGACTGCTTCTAGCTCTTTCACAGAAGGGATAAAAACGTTACAGCCACCGAGACTGGAACGATAACAGTCTCAGTTCAGGACGTTACCACAGGGCTAGCGAAGAGGTATATGTCTTAGCTTCCTCTTACGAGGTCAATAGTGGCTATAACTCGTAAACCGCTATTTATAGGACGAGATCAGTTGCGATACCCACGTGTAACGACTTTCCTGGGCTGAAAACCGTAAATTTACAATCTTTTGTTACACCTCAAGCGATAACTCAGATTATTCAATGGAAATGACAGGAAAAATCAATTGAACTTTGAGGCTTCATTCTGTGCACACCAGGAAGTAACTCGTCGATCACAGAGTTGCCAAACATACCTTGCCTGGTTGCCAATTCTCAGTTGCAATACCAGCAATACCTGATGTGTTCCTACAGCGGGGTGGGAAGTGACCATAGCTGGCGGCTCTAAGATGCGGCTGCCACGGCCTGAAATACGTAATGCGTCTGATTCGCATTTTTGTAACTAGGTTTAGGGACTGGAGTGTAGTTACTAATAATACTCAGAACTGACTGCAAACTAAGGATCATAAATCAGTAACTCTCACAGTTGTTTTTATATTTCTTTCATAATTGTACTCAAAACTAAGAAACTCATTCACGCATGTTTTCTTGCCTTGCCGATAGTCGAGCACAACAAACAAATAAAAATAAAAAAAGAATTTATGTGTGTGTGTGTGTGTGTGTGTGTGTGTGTGTGTGTGTGTGTGTGTGTATGTGTGTGTGTGAAGAGAGAAACAGAGAGAGAGGGAGAGAGAGAGAGAGAGAGAGAGAAAGAGAGAGAGAGTGAGTGAGAGAGAGAGAGAGAGAGAGAGAGATAAATATAAAAAAGAATGAGAGAGACAGTAAAAAATTGTTGTTAAGAAATGGAATCATGGTGTGTAAAGAAATCTTTCATTAAAATGACACATTCCACATTATTACGAAATGTCGTATTCATGATCTATGGAACAAGTATTAATCTAATCTAATCGTATCATATTGCTGACTAGCCATGAAGAGTCATGAATTACCGAAATTTTCGTCAATATCAGTAACCAAATCTAAACTTGAAAATAAAAGACGACAGTTTTTGTAATAAACCGGGACTCCTATCAAGACCCTTTCGTCCCTGTTAACTAACCACGAAAGATGTCTGATATACCTCCATTCATATGTAACAAAGTGTGCATGCATTTAAACATGAAGCGCATGATGTGAAGTTCTGTGATGGAGATACGAACCCAACGTGTAATCGGATTGTTAACTAATTAAAACCAAATGTTATGTATCGGTTTTTCTTACCATCTGCTAGGTGTTTGAATCTAAAATAAGGATACAAATTTTTGTGTCCTTCTTTATCATCCACAAAAATAGCTTAAGTATCAATTGCTTACTTACCAATAGTAAGATGTGTGCGTGTTTGACCAGAAATAACGACACCTATTACGACTGTTGGCAACGCGTAAACAGACGTTAAAAATGCACGTTAATTTTCACTAGCAGGCCGGTGTGCACGTGATAGGGCTTGAAATGAAATTATGAATATTTTTGTTCTGGATCAGGATTCGTACCCACATACTTACCTTTGGAAGAGACCTAGAGGACACTGTAGTCTTGCGAAAAGGAACGAAATGATTGAACTATACTGTTCCCAGAGATTCAGAGCCTCCAAAGAGGAGATACGAATTCGAATCACACTCCAGCACCAAATTTTTCAACGTCTCTAGTTCAATCAAGAACAAGTAAAATAAGTGCCCTGTTCTTTAAAATCGCTGTCGGTTCATCAAATGAAATAAAATTTTCTAATGTAAGTATGTTTACTCGCGACAGTATTTCTGTTTACCATGACTTCCACCTATTTCATTTCCCAACGTAAACCGGCTCTGCCCAGTTGATAATGAAGGAACGTTATGTTTAATGTGGATTCTGGAGTATAACATCTTTATCTTGAGGTTACCAGAGGTAAAGTAAATCTGTTTGTCCCTCTTAAAAGTAAATGCCTGAACCCACGCATTGCACCTGTGATAGTTCGTTCCATCACACCATTGTGGTCACATTTCCCAGCCCCAGGAGTGTGCTGTAACGGTTGATGTGCTTAGCTTACACAATCTGTCACGGTGGAAAAAATGCGAGTCTATTAAATGGTTAAGTAGAAGCAAGCTTCTGACGTGGAGATTATGCTATTCTCATGTCAGCAGGATGTAAAGACTCTTCTAGGCATCATAGCCTCGATGTGAAGCCATTTTGAAATTTTCACTAATTCAGCAAATTCCTTAGTTCGAGAAAATCCACTGCGAAGTGTGAAGTTATCAGATAATTCGATTATTACCGTCATTATTACTATAATTCTCTTCATAGCGCTGCTGGAACACATGTGCTTGAAGATCATTTAATGCCTTTTGGTCATTATAGAAGCAGTTGCCCAAGAACCGGTTCTTCCCCTGTCTACTGAATCCTTTTCATTTTAATATCAAACATCAGGAATTGCTCAAAGATTACGTTAAAAGTAAAATAACTGATGAAGACGTTACTTGATGACAAAAACGTGCTGCCTTTCTTCATTTACTTGCGCCTAGAAATGGCTGTCAAATACTGCCAAACCAAAAGCCAAGGGATCTTACTGCCTTCCGATATACGTCACTGTCAGTTCTTCCATATTATTTGGTCGACGTGACCTGTTTCAAGTTGTGTATGAAAGACAATGTTTTAGAAAATCAATTGTTTGCCCTTGCAATAAACAGAAAGATTTTCAGTCTAAGCTATCCAAGCTCTAAATTGTCGCAATATTAGTTCAAATTTAATATTCCCTTCTGTAATGTTGGAAAGTAGTTCAGAGTTGCAAAACCCGCATCCGACTCATTGTCCTTACACTTAGTCACTGACCATAAATTCTAGCTCAGTGTGACACCAGTTTAAGTAACCTAATGTAGCGAAGACTGTCTGCCAGTGCTCTTTCTCACCGGAAAATACGCAATTCACTCCTTGGGCTCCATAAGTACACTGTAACTGTAATTTATGTGTTATTGCAATGCATACGGATTGTAGAATTTAGTGGTGTTCTCTTTTCCACTTCTGTATTCAAAATGCCTGACCTATATGCGCCCTTTATCATTACAGGCCCTGGACAGTGAACATCATACTGACAACAGTAATGTGCTTATACTGACAACCTCACTGTTCGTTTTCCCTGATTTTGTAATCATTTAAATAAAACAACATGACGCAACAGTGGGAGACATTTCGTCCCACTTCTCCTTCTGTGAAATTTGTCAGTAAGATTTTTGAATTCCAACCAGTGAAATGCAGCGGAGTATGGCCGGTAAACGATTCACAAACCACGATTTAGTGCCGATAAGACGATTTATTTAAACATTGTCGTAGCCGAAGGACTTTAGTTTCTTCTTAAATCGTCTTATGAAGCAACGTTCACAGATATCTCAAATAGGAAAAGCTCTTTATCCAGGTACGAAGGTTGTAAACCAAATTTTCCACAGTTTGTGTCAGGTTAAACTTTTCGTATGATAGCACTGCATAAGTATTTTGTCTAAGAGGTATCACAAGTAGTGTTTCTGTAGCTGTGGGAATAATTGGTTGAAAACGAGTTGAACACCAATGGTTACAGTACAGCTAAATATTCAAAATGATTATCAACCTAAGTCTGAGTTCATCCACAAACTGAGGCGTATTTATAATACTGCAGTTAGACTGTGTATCCTTGTGGGCATTGGAAGGCGTTTCCACACACGTATACAATACTATGAATACTTTGAACGCTATAGTTAACGTTGCTGTCGTAAACTAATTTCGTTTTTTAATTCTTCTAGGTCTAGGAAATGGTGGCAGTTCTGTGTAGGTGGTAGTTACGTGATTTTATTTCGGTGATTACAAAATAGAGTTCGAATGTACGCACTGGGTAGCCGAGGCAGCTAGTTCATAGCGATCGGTCAACCAAGTAAATGAATGTACTGAACATGCTGCAAACCACTACAGGGAGCCTGTGTGTCAGAACGCTCATCCAGTGTGGCGCAACGGCGCTATGATAGAAAATGAGTAACGAAGAAGAGGAGTTGGTGGTCTGTTGGATTGATGATAAGTTCATATATTTATGGTCTGGGTTCGATTCCAACTTCTGTCGATTATTTTTGATAGGGAGAGACAGATTCTACTCTCTTCTGGCTAGCAAGTGAAGGAGGTATAATGGCATTGTGGTCTGAAATTCACATTAAACATAATATTCCTTCTCTACCAAGTACACGTTAGGTTGAACCTCAATGAAGTCAGGAGTGGCGACATGTAGAAACTATATCACCAGTAACCTTTCTTATACCAGTTATTTATTTCTAGTGAAGAAACAAACGCTATGTAGGGTCACAGGACACTTATTCCATCTTTTATTTTAGCTTCTGTATGTCGATAAAATTGGTTCTGAACTGGGAATGCAACTCAGACCGCCCTTAACGCGGAATTTGATCCCTTCATAACAATACAGCTCGACTACAATTTGTTGTTTGTTCAAAACTGCAGATTACTCAACATCTCCACATATTGTGCGTGAATGGGTTCGAATCCTGGCCCGGAACTAAAGTTTTCATTGCGTATTACAAGCTCTAGCATGAGAACACCTATCTGCTGGTGGATAATAATTTTGATTTTGAATGTATTTTCATTCGTTGTCAACACTAACGATATCTGACGTTTTCATTCCCAGTGAGACACTCTAAGATCAAGGATGTTATTCCGAGCTGCTCGTGGAGAAAAATTCGGTAGCTGACGTCTCTTTGTGTGTAGTCAACAACGATATGTGTAGGGTTTGATTCCCAGTCAGCACTGAACTCTTCCTCATATTATTTCTAGTTCAAACATGCTCACATGTTGCTGCTGGTGTAACAAACCCATATTTAACGTTCGTTTTCCCTAGAATGTAACAGCGATAGGTGCCGTGTTGGAGTCCTAGGAAGCACAAAAATAATGTTTCATCTCGCCATTTCAGTTAAAACACCCTGCTACTGCCGAGAAAATCCGATATGTCACAGTTGGTTGTGCTTCGATAACAATTCGATTAGGTTCTGGGTTCGAATCCCTGTTCAACACAAAGCCTTACCACACAGCATTTCAAGTAAGTTACTTGTGCAGAAGCAATATTTAATATCTCTCGTAGTTCGTTAACAGGGAGAACTGATGTTGGGTAGGTTTCGCGTCTGTGAAAAATGTTTACCTTATGTAATTTAAAGTTGATATCTGCTAACTGATACTGTCTAAAATCGAGGTGTATCACTCTCTGTATACCTAATCAGGAATGACTGCTAGTTTCCGTTAGACACGAAATCTTTGCTTAGTCTGCATGACCTGGGTTTGAATCCATATGCAGAACGAAACGATTCGTCGTGTCATTTGAAGTTCATACATATTCTCAACTAGCTACTCATGAATAACTTTAATTTTTAATGTCATTTTCTGTTAAATAATAACTACGGTATGTTACTTTGAAGAGGAAATCATGAATACGACGCACTTACTACGTGCATTACCTATTTGACGCAATAGTGAGAGTGGTAACAGTCTTACCTGTGATAAGGTGTTCCCTGATATTTGTAGTATTGTGGTATTACTTAACATTTTGAGTTATTGCGATACAGAGCAGTGGTTTCTAGTGGTGATTTGGTGGAACCATTTTCAATAGTCAAACGACTGTACCGAGAAGCGATTAGAGGAGCTGCTAGATAGCTGCGTTATGCAGGTTGCATGCGAATAAGGCGAAATGCAATTCTGGTCGTTCGAATACTTTTGAGCGTAATGTACATCCAGAATGAGGAAATATGTAGGGGTTTCTTATCCACAAGCTTCAGCGGACAATGCGGAGAAATTCCTGTTTAGCGCAAGTAATTTATAACTGCCGAATCATGAGACCTATTTGTTTTAAGGCACTACGTCCACTTTCTGTGGCACTGGAAAACGTCGTCGGAGGGGACCTCGGTGACATAATATGAGTATAACTTGATCAAATACTAACATGATAATAGCTGAAAAACCATTGTGAGGTTGCCTCTCCAACTCTACCAAACTTAAAAAAAGACGCACCTCAGATTCAGTTTGCGCTCGGAACCCATCAATCTGCGCTTTGCTATTGTAGAGATAACAAAACTACTAAAGCTTTCACAATTTTTAAGACAGTCGAAAAAGTAGATATGGTTTTAGTTTATAGTGAATGACGCCAAACTGTAAGAGCAGGAGTACTGTTAAATGCTGAAAGGCTTCCTAAATGTGGTAAGCCCTCTTTTCAAACATTCTTTTATTAAAAAATCGGATGTAATTCAACTATTCCATATTCAAATATACAACAACCACTGATATATATTTTATTTTCGAAACTATGACTAACGAGTATACATGAAATATAATTACAGAATATACGAACGTTGTAATTTCTTGCCGGCCGGGGTGACCGAGTCTTGTCTCTCTTTTCGTCACAAAATTTTGAATCTTCTTCTGGCTTTTTATGAACTATGCTTATAACTAACAGTACATCGTGTTAATGCACGTAATGCTTTTTATGTATAAGGGAGTAGGCAAAGACCCTTCGTCGTTTTGGTTTAGTCCAGATACAAGATTTTCCTCTGTGAGATGTTTCAAAATCTTTTTAGAAGTGATAGACATATTGTAGCTAAAAACATCAAAAACTGTCAGCTTTATTTTCAAGAGCTGTCATACTTGGTCTATTGTTACCAGCTATATATACTTCTCTGATTTAAAGACATTATGGATGTTTTTGTTTTCATGCTACATATGTGTAAACTTACTTCAATACTAAGAAGCTCGTTAGATTTTTCATTTTTTTCTCGTGATCTCTGTGCTTCTCACAGTTATATGGATATTCTTAAAATGTATTAATCATCATAGACTTGTCATATATTACCATTCTCCCATATTGGCTCATTCGCCGTTCCTTCCTTGATAAAACTGTAGCAAGTTTTCAATTTCTGGGTGACTCACAAGTACTGAAAAAGGTTTTTAGTGTCTTTTCGTTGAAACATCTCAATGACATGTCATGCTTCCACTCAAAAGAATTACTGTACACACAACGTGCTTCCATTACGATGATACAAATAGTCAGATATGATTTTAAAAATCTAATGAAGGAATCTGTAGCATGTGACCTCAGTCCAGAAACACCAGTACATATACATGGATGAACCTTTCAGCTGAATAGAATAACGGACAAATCAGTGTTTGTACGTTTTCATAAATTCAGTTATTATGTACAGTCTTGGACATAAAATCTGGCAGCCGGCCAGCTACTGCATAGTGGAAGTCCAAGTCGTCCAGTTAAGCCAGTCACCAAAACCGATTGCCCCTCAGAATTCTAACTCTGGTAACGTGCACGATTTGCAACACTGTAGGATGCGGAAGCTCCTGGAGAAATTATTGGTGTCTTCTCGAGTTCTTATACTGCTGTATCAGCTCACGGTCCAGTAACAAAAGTCGTGGAAAGTAAGCAAAAAGTCGCGAGTTCGAGTCCACACCATTCCCTATTTTTTAAACCCCTTTTCGGCTGTCAGGTACGGATATCAGTCTGATGACACCTAAAAGATAATTCGCTTTACTTTCTAACCCACCAAAATTAGCAAAAACTTAAAGAAACAGTTTCGTGGAAGAGTTCGTGGGCTGCGTCAATATCAGAACAGTTTAGAGTTTCCTCGCCTAATATGGCCACCGGCTACCGGCTACACACCAACTGTATCATTGCGACAAGCGCCGACCGATCAGCTGGCCGTCACGTGGCGCTATCACCTCGTCCTACGTGAGCGGTGTAAACGGGTGTTCTCACTTTTTTTTCGATTTTGTTCGTTGCTGATCGTTGTGTTTGGTCTTTGCGGACGTCACAATGACATCCGTTCAACTTCGTTTGTTGATCCTTCCACTCAGTTTTTTATTACAGCGGCAACCGGCTCTCTGACCGAACACGCTGAGCTACCGTGCCGGCAAACTAAAGAGGCGGCAGAAAGGCAGCGGCAAGCGTTTTCCGCGGTGACACGGTGACACAGTGAAACGCGGAATTGGCGTTCCCACCTGAAAGCGGCAGATGTCAACAGTAGCCAGTGACGGACCGGCACTAAGGTATGGATGGAGACCCACAAAAACCCGCGGTGCATTTGATTAACTGCACCATGAATCTATAACGAACAAAGATGAATGGCTCTGAGCACTATGGGACTTAACATCTGAGATCATCAGTCCCCTAGAACTTAGAACTCCTTAAACCTAACTAACCTAAGGACATCACACCACACCCATGCCCGAGGCAGGATTCGTACCTGCGGCAGTAGCGGTCGCGCGGTTCTAGACTGAAGTCTCTAGAACCACTCGGCCCCACCAGACGGCGAAACAAAGACGAATTTGGGTGAAGATATACTGGTACTTTATTTTATTTAGGAAATATTGTTTCATATATTTCATTATTTATGATTTTTTATTTCAGATTTGATGAATTGCCGCTCATGATTGTTCCCGACTTCAGTGTATAATCGAAAATGTTTTGAAAATCGATCACCCCAGAACAGATACTTGCTGGGACTCTTCTAGCAACTTTTAGTATTGCAATTTGCAGTTCCTAAATTCAGTTGACTATAATTATAACACATTTACTTTTATATGGTAGGCATTTACTTATAACTGATTAAGTCAGACAGTTGGCTCTGAGCACTATGGGACTTAACTTCTGAGGTCATCAGTCCCCTACAACTTAGAACTACTTAAACCTAACTAACCTAAGGACAGCACACACATCCATGCCTGAGGCAGGATTCGAACTTGCGACCGTATTCATCGTGCAGTTCCAGTCTGTAGCACCTAGAACCGCTCGGCCACCCCGGCTGGCCAGTCCGACAGTTGATCCTCAGTATTTACTCGTGCTGAAATTATTGTTGGGACCGAGAGCTGGCTAAAACCCGAAGTGGAAAGCTCCGAGATACTTAGCGAGTCGTGGAACATATTTCGGAAAGAACGATTAGATCCCTTAGGAGGAGGAATGTTGACTGCAGTTTAAAATATTGAGGTCGAAGTGAGTGTGACAGTGAAGTTATCTGATCGCGTATAGCAGGTGTAGATGAAACCGAGTTAATTGTTGGATGTTTCTACCGGCCACCCGAGTCTGCTGTGACAGTTCTAGAGTCATTCAAAGAAAGTCTACGGTCAATAGCGTAAATAACAAGACGCTGCAATACTAGTTGGAGGCGACTTTAGCCAACCGAATATAGACTGGGATGTCTATGGGTACATTGCGGGAGCTACAGACAGACAGTCATGCAAAATACTTCTGAGAACGTTTTCTAGCTCGGCAGTCCACACACAATGGAAATATCTTGCACCTCGAAGATTCAAATAGGCTGGACTTTATCGGCAGTGTCAGTATAGAAGCGGGGACTAGTGATCATGAAGTCATCATAGCAACTACGAGTACGAAAGTTAATAAATCAGTCAAGAAGGCTAGGAAAGTGTTTCTGCTAGACAGAGCAGATAAGCAGTTATTAGCATCTCACTTAGACAGTGAATTGGCATCACTTAATTCCAGTCAGATGGATGTAGAGGAATTATGGAATAAGTTTAAGTAGATTGTAAATCGTAGTCTGGAGAGTTATGTGTTATGTGCCTAATAAGCGGATAAAGGATGGAAAAGACCCACCATACTTTAGTATCAAAATGTGGAGGATGCTGAGGAATAAGACACTGCTGCACTCCTAGTTCAAAACGGAACCGACAAATGATCATAAGATAAGGTTAGTAGAGATTCGTGCGTCAGCAAAAGATCTGGCAGAGGATTCGAGAAAATTTTGGTCTTATGTAAAATCGCTAAGCGCGTCTACGGCTTCCATTCAGTCCCTACTTGACCAGTATGGTATGGCAGTTGAAGATAGAAAAACCAAAGACTAAGTTTTACATTTCACGTTCAAGAAATCGTTCACACAGGAGAATCGTACAAATAAATATACCGCCATTTGACCATCGGACAGACTCCCGTATGGATGACATAGTAATAAACAACCGTGGCATAGAGAAACAACTGAAAGATATGAAAGCAAATAATTCACCATGTCCGGATGGAATCCCAGTTCGAGTTTAGAAAAGTATTCTACAGCATTCGCCTCTTGCCTAGCATGTATTTATCGTGAATCTCTCTCCCAGCACTAAGTCCCAAGCGAGGACCCGCAAAATTACAGACCAATATCCCTAGCATAACCTCAGCTCGAATATCATAAACTTTCTTCGAGACTCAGAAGCTTATGTCCAAGAATCAGCATGGTTTTAGAAAGCATCGATCGTGCGAAACTCAGCTGGCCATTTTCTCACATGATACACTGCGAACTATGGACAAGAGGCAGATTCCATAATTCTAGATTTCCGGAAAGTATTTGACACGGTGCCCTGTTGCAGGTTGTTACAGAAGGTACGAGCACATGGAATTAGTTTCTAGGTATATGAGTGAATCGAAGACTTCCTAAATAATAGAACGCAGTATGTTGTCCTCGACGGCGAGTGTTCATCAGAGACAAGGGTATCGTCAGGAGTGCCCCAGGGAAGTGTGATGGGATTTCTGATGTTCTCTACATACATCAATAATTTGCCGGACAGGGTGGCCTGTAATCTGCGGTTGTTCGCTGACGATGCCGTGGTGCACGGTAAGGTGTCGAAATTGAGTGACTGTAGGAAGATACAAGACAACTTAGACAAAATTTAAAGTTGGTACGAGGAATGGCAGCTAGCCCTAAATGTGGAAAAATGAAAGTCAATGCGGATGATTCGGAAGATCAAACCTGTGATGTTCGGATACAGTATTACTAGTGTCCTGTTTGAAACAGTCAAGTCGTTTAAGTATCTGGCCGTAACGTTGCAAAGCGATATGAGATGGAACGAGCATGTGAGAACTGTGGTAGGGAAGGCGAATAGTCGACTTCAGTTCATGGGGAGAATTGTGGGAAAGTGTGGTTCACATGTAAAGGAGACCGCATATAGGTCGCTGGTGCGACCTATTTTTAAGTCCTTCTCGAGTGTCTGGGATCCATTCCAAGTCGGACTGAAGGAAGACATGAAAGCAATTCAGAGGTGGACTGCCAGGTTTGCTATCGATAGGTTAGAACAGCAAGTAAGTGTTACGGAGATCCTTCTGGAATTCAAATGGGAATCCTTCAAGGAGGCGACGCTCTTTCGAGAAACATTATTGAGAAAATTTGGAGAACCGGTATTTGAAGCTGACTTCGGAGGTTGTGCGTACATACCACGACTATAAGATACGATAAGTTAGAGCTCATACTGAGGCATGTAGATAGTCGTTTTTCCCTCGATCTATTTGCGAGTGGAACAGGAAAGTAAAATACTAGTAGTAGTACAGGGTGCTCTCCTCTACACACCGTACGGTGGCTTGAGGAGTATCTATGCAGATGTAGATGAAGACGTAGATTTTAAGCACTCTGTGTCAGTTATTGAAACAATCAGTGAAGTAGTATCACAATACTAAACTCCATCAGCAAACTTCCATTAACATCATCATAACTAAGATGTACATAAAGCCAACACACACACACACACACACACACACAGACACACACACACACACAGACACACACACACACACACACACACACACACCACAGTGGTACAAGTCAACATGCCTACTAACACAACAGGTAATGAACAGATTGCATAATTTCTTTTACCTGATCGTACATCCTTCATACAGTTAAGAGAGACAAAAATGTAAAGTGTGCTGAGAGAGTAGAATTCGGTAGCAGGGATACAAAGAAAAAATAGTAGAACAACATGGGCTTAGGGGAATGAATGAAAGGGGAAGCCATCTGATAGAACTTTGCACAGAGCATAATTTAATCATCGCAGACACTTTGCTTAAGAATAATGAGAGAAGTATGCATATGAAAGGTCAGGGGAAAAGGGGAAACACCATTTAAGTTATTTTCTTTTCAAAATTGATTTACTGCCACAGCTCGATTCTGACAGATCATAGGCATTTGCTGAAAGCCTAAAACTGAAAAAAATAACAAGCGATTCCAGAGATACTCTCATTAACAGTTTTCAAAATGGCTCTAGGCAGTATGGGACTTAACATCTGCCATCAGTCCCCTAGACTTAGAATTACTTAAACCTAACTAACCCAAGGATATCACACACATCCATGCCCGAGGCAGGATTCGAACCTGCGACCGTAGCAGCAGCGCGGTTCTGGACTGAAGCGCCTAGAACCGCTCGGCCAGAAAGGCCGGCTCACAGTTTTGCTGTAATGGAAAAGGATCAGTCAAACCAATTTTTCAGGTGAAAAAAACAGGCTAGTCAGTCGGAGATTCATCTGGCACCCAGAGGGCAGAGCAAACAGAATTCTAATACAACAATCGCTGCCCACAGTAAATTCGACGCAAGAAAAACAAAAAGAAGATGGCTATCCACAATGCAAAAATGTGTACACGCCAAATATAGAAACAAATGACGTTTACTTTCAGCGGAAACTTTCGATATTTTGATGAAATATCTATGTGCTTGCAACACACTAATCGTTCTTTTTTATGTAAACTCTGAATGCGTTGTGAAAAAGGGCGCAAATGAAGTGAAGTCATTCTTTTTTCACTTTATCGCTCATGCCTTGGATGAAGACACTGAAGAGTAGCTTACAGTAGAAGAACTTTGTTTCACAGTATGGAAGATGAAGTTCCCATAGCTTTTAAGGTATGCGTTTTAGAGCCTCTGTGTACTAGAAATTTTTGCTTCGAATGATCGTCCGTGTGATATCTCTGAATATTGACCACTCCTCCACGTACATAATGTAGATTTTGTGACTCTGCTGGTGATAAGAAAACTTCACAGTTTTCCCCTTTATTCATTACGTAACTCTCGATCAAATTAGCTGCGTGAAGAAGGTAAAATTTACAGTCCTTGTGAGTAGCAGTTTGCTATTACATTGTGATAAAATGTTGGAATTTGGAATGCAACGGTGCTGGAAAACGACATATGGGGAGAAATACAAACTGGTATCACAAGGACACCATGACAATGAAAACTAGTGGATGAGCTGTTTTGGCTGCCCGTATCTGTTTATCATGGTATGTTTAACATCAGAATTCCCAGATTCTGCAGCGCACAGTAGTTTTTCAGCTATCTTCTGTTCGCTACATATTGACTCGAGGAATTCTGTTTTTATTCTAGATCTCCTTCCAATTTCAAGGCGGAAATACAAAAAACTGGAAAGACTGATTAAGTTTCTCCGCCCTGGTGTTGTTCTTCAGTCAGCTGCCCCATGGCTAAGTGCACTTAATACGAGTACTACCGCTGTATAATCAAAAACAAAAACTCGTTTATTCGTGACTGTCATGGAATTATTGTGCCTAATTCGCTTGACAACTGTTTCGTTCCCGCTACGAAGTGACGTTTACTGGGAACGCTTCAGATGCCAATAACGCTAGTTCCACGTTCTATCCACCCAAGATGTTTATGAAATAAAAAGTGTTGTATGTTTTTACATATTGATACAATCACAGTTAACACCTCAAAGTGGATTTTTCTCGAGCTTTATAAAAATAGACTTACCTGGTTCTTTCCCCTGATCCTTCATATGTGCAGCAGAGTTTTCTAAATCAGGTTATAAACAGTAAGACATTTCCAGGTGCAGATGCAGACTGCCGATAGTTTATTGGTTATGCACTGCAGCTTTCAATGAAGAACAAAAAAAAAAAAAAAAAACACAGAAAAAGGTAGCAAATTAAGAAGACGGAACGTGAATAAGTTATGACTCAGACTTTGTCGATAATTTTAAAGGTGTCATTAGGCAACGAGTGACTAAAACAGAAGAAGGAATCTACGGCAAGACGAATGGTACCTTTGAGAGAAGTAGTGAAGGCAAGGGATGATAAAAATGGGAAAGAGGTGAAATAGAAATCCTTGGATAACACATGATATATTGAATTTAATTGGCATCAAGGAAAAAATGTAGCTAATCAAGTAAACAATAAGGAATACAAATGTCTAAAAATGACATTAACAGGAAGTCCAAAATCAAAAATCAAGAATGGTTGGGAGGAAAGTTCGAAGCTGTTGCAACAGACTTGAATTTTCCTCCTACCTATTCTTGCTTTGTGATTTTGCAGTTGGAAAAGGTAGATGGCGCATATAGGAAAATAAAAAAAAAAACACTTTGGAGTAAAGAAAAGTAATTGTACGAATATCAGGAGCTTAGATGGCAAGCCAGAATCAGGCAAAGAAGAGAAGGCTGGAAGACGAAAGGAATATGTGGAGTGGTTGGAGGTGGGGGATGAGGCACAATGTTAGATTCTTGTGAAGTGTCTGAACACACGAGCCAGTACTGATCCTATCACTAATCTTAGTAGATAAACTGAAGAATGCCAACGTGGGTTTATAGCATTTGTAAATTTAGAGATAGTTTTTGAATGAAATACACTTTTCGAAGCTCTGGAAGAATGACGGATAAAACACAGGGACACATGATTATCTACAACTTGTGCAAAAACCTGACTGCAGTTGTAAGACTTCAAGGACTTTAAAGGGAAACAGTAGCTGAGAGGGCAGAATTAGGGAGGGTAAAATACGCAGACTGGCAATAACAAGAAAAGCGTATCTGAAAAAGAAAAAAATGTTGGCATCGAATTTAAATTTAAATTTTGGGAACTGTATTATGAAGGTATTGCAGAGTGGCCAGTATGTAAGTGAAACATGGATGATAAACAGTTCTGTGAAGAAGACAATGGATGCTTTCGAAATGTGGAGCTGAAGAAGAATGCCGAGGATTACATATGTAGATCGTATAACTTTTGAAGAGGTACTGAACCAAACTCAGGAGACAAGGGAAAGCATTGCGCAGCTTCCCTAAAGGAAGGATTTGTTTGGCAGGTCATATTCTGATGCGTCAAGGAATCGTCAGTCTTAAATGGAAGCAAAATTGTAGAGGTGGACCAAGGATTAACAACGGTGAACAGACAGATGTAAATTCAGTACCTATGTAGAAATTAAGAGGCTTACCGACGATAGACTAGTGTGGAGTGCTGTATCAACAGTGTCTTCAGTCTGAAGACGGCAACAAACAAGTACTGAGACAAACTGTATTTCTTGTTATCTCAGTCCAACATCAAACAGCAACACCTCTGGTTACATAGATGAGTTGCATATTTGTTGCCAGATTATTTATTTAATATAGCCTCTAGTACATATCAGTTACGTATTTTTGTAGACATCTCTTCTATTCAGTGCAAACAACCTTATATTAAGAACAATTTGCAACTTGCATGCGGTTTTCTTATGGCGGCTACCAGCAAATGATAAGTTTCAATTATCGTTTTGGTCAGTCATCAATTTTTTGCATTTTCCGTAAGATATGAACTCCTTCATGAGCCAACAACCAACGTCTAGTCACGTATTATACATGACTTTCGAATGCACTGGCAGTTATCAAACTTTGTAGACAATGGCAAGTATATCGTAATGCAGATCTTCATATACTTCTGTACGTTTTTTGTGCACGGAAGGTTTCTCCGCTGACTTTAAATATCATGTCACAACTCGCAAGCTTATGCGATGCAATAATGTAATATGAAACTATTTTTATTACTGTTTGTGCTGGGGAAGTACGTTAATCAAAAAATAAATACGGTACTGTGGCAACCAAATATTGAATCGACCACTGTATCATATCAGCTAAAGCGGTAACTACAAAGCTAATTATTTATATTATGACTGGTCTTTCATAACTACTTGCAAGACTG
Source organism: Schistocerca piceifrons (assembly GCF_021461385.2). Taxonomy (NCBI): domain Eukaryota; kingdom Metazoa; phylum Arthropoda; class Insecta; order Orthoptera; family Acrididae; genus Schistocerca; species Schistocerca piceifrons. Next base: position 334,312,365 of record NC_060149.1, read on the forward strand.
TGCTCAGTGAGAATGCTTATCACGTATGGCATATTGCCCTCCAGAGCTTATGGATATTGAAGACGATGCACAGAATATTATATTTGGTACTTTATGCCAAGGTGTTTGGTACGAAGATTCGATCACGACTGTACAGTCTTCCGGTAAAAGTAACTGACTTATCAGTTGCTACATATCCTGCCTGTAAAGACTATTTTAGTGGGGCTGGAAACAATTATTGGCATGATAGTTTCATTACATGGAGTTGTGAAGCATTCTGAACGCTTTAAATGAACAAAATTTAATAAGGTACAATATAATAACATTGATATTTGTAGATTCTTAGCAAATCAACTTCCGACGCACCAGAAAATTGGTTTCGGTTTAAGCTCTGTAGGCGTATATGGAACATTAACGTGTTCCATATCACTGTTTTTCTCGTTTTACGCTCTGTTAAATGCCGTTTAAAAAGGTACGTCGATCCATTGTGAAAACGGTAGTTACTTCCATAATTCTACAGATTAAAAAAAATATACGTGTTTATCATGCGACAAAATACGTTACTCTGTGCGAGCTATCATTTGAAAAAATCCATATTTCGATATCTCGAACCTTTTACGAAGTTTAGAGACTGTTACGTCAATATGATTGTTGACGAGCAGGGATCGAACTGGTCGCATATCGCACGACCCGCCCATGGCCCGTCCTCCAACATACAGTAGGATCAAATATCTCGACAACGGTGATAGCTAATGTTTTACTCTCAAGGTTTAATACAGTTTCGATACTTTGCCTACATTTCATGTGCAATAATTTATGAGTTTTATTTTTCTTATTAACTACTAACTTTGTATCCCCCTTAATTAGGTAGTATAAATTCTGATGAACACTCCCTTAGTTTAGGAGTCAAAACCATGGTCAATTCGACTATAAAATCCATTGCAACCAGTGGTGGGCTGTCTTTACTAAAAAAAAAAAAAATCACGGTTGCTGCACACAGCTGTGTTTAAAGTTGTAAGCTATGTTTAAAGTTGTCATAATTTATGAGTTAAATTGAACCATACCCAAAATTCTACGCAATACGTTTTAGCTCCGTAAATTCAACAAAATATAATTTAGTGGTTTACTTAAAAGCGATATAGCTTGTAACTATGACGAATACTGAAAAAAAGTCTGTTCTTTATCGAGCGAAGATATTAGGCTATATGATGCATCTTTGGCCTCTATGAGGGCAGCAATTCAGCTTGAAGAAAGTTGTTTGATGTCCTTCTGTCCAACTGACGCGTTAGATCGTCAAAATCCCAAGTGGTTGGAGGACTCTACCGATAGTGCTCCAAACGCTCTCAATTGGGAAGAGATCCAGCGACCTTGCTGGCTAAGGTAGATTTTGGCAAGCACGAAGACAAGCAGTAGAAACTTTCGCCGTATGTGGGCAGACATCTGGATCATATGTAAGTCCAGGATGGCGTGCCTTGAAGGACAACAAAACGGGCCGTAGAATGTCGTCGACGTAATGGAGTGCTGTAAGGGTGCCGCATATAACAACCAAACACATCCAGAACTGAAAAGAAATGGCAACCCAGACCATCACGCCTGGTAGTCACGCAGTGTGGCGGCCAACAGTCAGGCTGATATCTCACCAGTGCCTGGGCTTCTCCAAACGCGTCTTCGCTCGTCATCAGGGCACATATGAAGTGGGACTCATCACTGAAGACAGTTCTATTCCATCAATTCCCAGCTGAAGATGTATATGCTGGGATACCTACCTGGTTGTCGTCCAATTTATGGACAGGCAAATGGGAGGGATGGTTTGTCGTGCCATTTCTTTTCATATGAGGGCCTCTTTGGTTGCCATCTGTGGCACCTTACAATACAACAATAGGTCGACGATATTCTACAAGCCGTTTTGTTGTCTTTCATTGTAAGCTAACCTGGACTTACCTTTCAGCAAGATAATGCCCGCACTCAACATGGCGACACTTTCTACTGCTTGTTTTCGTGTTTAGTTTGTTTTAATTTGGGGAGGAGAGTAAAGAGTGAGGTCACCGGTCCCGTTGAAATAGGGAAGAATGGGGAAGGAAGTCGGCCATCCCCTTTCAAAGGATCCATCCCAGAATTTGAAGCGATTTAGGGAAATCACGGAGAACATAAATCAGGATGGCCGGACACGTGCTTGAACAGTCGTCCTCCCGAATGCGAGTCCAGTGGGCTAATGACTGTGCCACCTCGCTCGATTGTTTTCGTGTTTGCCAAACCTTACTCTAGCCGCCAGGGTCATTAAATCTCTCCCCAATTGTTAACGTTTGGGGGGCTCTCCAACCAGCTTGGGATTTTGTCGATGTAACAAGCGAATTGGCCAAAATCTGGCGCCATAGTCCTCCGGTGGACGTGCAACAACTCTATCAGCCAATACCAAACCGAATAACTGCTGGCACAAGGGTCAGACGTGCACCAACGCAATATTGATATTCTGTTTGTGAAACTCCGTCTCTTGAATAAATCATCCAATTCTTGTTAAATTCTAATGATTTGCTTGATTATAAAGATTTTCCAGTTTCTTTTCCCTTTCTTCGTTGTGTGTTTTTTGTTTTTTTTTTCCTTTAAAGCAATACCGGCAGCTTTATAGCTGGCGTCACGTTCTGTGCGTTCTGTGACTGACGGCGCGGACCTACATACAGCGCGGTGCGCGTCTGCCGCAGCGGTTCGACAGCTACAAACTGCGACGCTGAGCCTGCTACGCTGCGCAGCTGAGGGCGTTTCCATGGTAACTTGCTGCTGCCGCGGGCTTTTGATGCGAGGTAGCCGCTAATGGCGGCCTGGCCTAATGCGAAAGCGGCGCGGCCCGGGACAGCGCAAGTAGGCAAGCGATTCAGCACGGAGCAGTGTGATGTGCCTGCTCTGTCCTACGTGCTGAGCGCAGCCGTGTGTCTGCTGACACCAACACATCAGGAAAACGAGGTTTCCGATTTTCTGGCTGTAAAATGTACTGTATGATAGCGACGCAAACCTCCATCAACTCTTGCAGTTAGTTTCTCGGTAGAAATGAAATTCTCCTTTTCTTTTAAAAAATTAAAAAATAAACACTTCTTTCGGTTTCGTACGTTTTCTACGCTAAATAAAACTTCTCATTCGATTATGAAAGAACTAATTGACACCCAAAATTGATTTTAGACAAGCTTATAGCTTCATATCACAACTTCACGAAGGGTCTATTTTTTATGTTGTTAATGGTTGTGATTCTTAATTTCCAAGCAGTCTGTAGCATAAGGTTTGAAGGGTATGCAGTCAAAAATGTGGTTGCTGGCTACGTTTGGTTCATTTTCGTGATATATGTCGATGTGCTAAATGTAGCGCCCAAATGTTTTTAAAGCTGAAACGGAAGCCACTTTTCACTACAGTAGGGAGAAAACAGAAGTTGAAATCATTTATTTGAACGCGCTAGCTCCAACCACTGTATCTGGGGAGCTAGGTCGTGAGCAGTTCGTGGAAGAAGATGCACCCTTCTCAAAGTGATTAATCGCGATTTACTGTCGCACCTACTCCTGAAAGAAAATGATGATGATGAAGAAGAAGAAGAAGAAGAAGAAGAGTGTCTATGCCAGGGCCGGCCAGAAATTCTGCACGCGTGCGGTGCTCCTGCACATGTGCAACTTCCGGGTCACAGCGTGCACGCCGCAGCCGTCAGCGTTCATGTAGTGCATGTTTCTACCCACAGATGTCGCTTTATCCACTTGCTAGGATACTCTGTACCGGCGCATTCTAGTGCTCTTTCCACAGCTTGCAAGCCAACCACGGGAGGGTACTTCGCGTATTAAACATTTAAAATACTGTCACAGTCTACTCATTGAGACGTCTGCTTTTATGTTAACAGTTTAACCCAGTAAGACAAGTAATACAGTTAACAACCGTGGGTTTTTATTAAGGCAGCTTGACTGATGGCACGTATATACGTGTAATGTTTTTGATCTAGTATTTAAGAAAGAGAGCACTTAGCGACTTCCAACGCACCTTATTCATGATTTCAAATAACATTGAACTAATGCAAGGTTTCGTATAACTAATTCTCGGTGCCCTCAGTTGCATAATTTCTGTCTCACTGACCTTTGAACAGAATGACAACCGCAGACCTCTCGATGATCACCTGTTATTTCCATACCATTATTGCTATATCTTTCATCAGTTCCGTCTGAAATCTGCATAATAACCGACAATTAGATGAATATTACGTGTTATCGGCTTCAGCTGAGCGTAGCCCTTCACACCTTAAAAAAAAACCCTAAATGTAAGCATACATTGGAACAATCGGTTTAATGACCAACTTTCCTTATAATAATGTAACATGGAGCAGAATGAGGCACTAATGCGCAGTTTGTAAACAATAATTTTTAATTATGAAAGGAATAAATCCAAACACGTTTATCACTGGTCATGAGAAATGATGATCGAGTCTCATCCATTTTCTTAAGGACATTTAATTTTGCTTGCCGTTCTTCACTGTTGAGAACACTACACTCGTCTTTGTGATATGTATTGTAGTGTCTTTCAATTGAAAACTTACGCTGGCCGCCTATTATGCGGTGGCATAGCAAACACTCAGTTTTCACCAACGGCTACAAAAAAGAACTGCAGTTCCCAGTCATTTTTAAACGACTGAGAACATAGATCTCCCGTCCTTTGCTTTTTCACAGTACCTGCCATTTCTCAGTACTTCTCTGTTAAGGTTACGGTTACCAGGGGTAAACGAGACTGGGTGTGTTGCGCTCTTGCTTGTGCCACATAAACAGGGAAGTGGAGCCGCCGCCGTTCATTTAGGACACATGTCTAATAACAGATGTCGCTGTCTCCCGCTGTCGCACACGTGCGCACATGTGCAGCACTTCCGCACGTCTGCACACTGTGCAGCGCTTGGCCGGCCCTGGTCTATGCTAACAATTACAGAACGGAAAACTGAAACATATCCTTTCGTTAGGACAGGGATTGATGAATATTTCTTTACGATGCATATCAATCGTCATTTATTAAAAAGGCAACAAGTCTGGTGATTTCTTCGGGTTCAATATTGCCCTGTTTTGTTATGTACGTGATCTAGTCGGAAAAGATCACAGGAAGGGTTCCTGAAATAGATACCTTTATCCTGTAACACCTTAGGAAAAGTTTATCATAACAGTAACGTAAGAAAAGTTGAAAAACTTTGAAGACAACACTGATTTACTTAACACTTGTTTAGTTGTGGAACAATGAAAACTACTAACATCGACCTACAATTTGTTACCATATGAGGTTGTGAATAATCAGTTACTATGAGGTGCACAGGTTCTTATAAAATCCACATTTGGTGGTAATAAAAATAGGTCTTCATTAATAGTTTGGGAGCCTCAACATGCTGGTCGAAAATTCTGATGAAGCTCGTTACAATTTTCCAGATCGAAAACCATCTGCAATTACATTATTTCGGTTCAGTTTATCAAATTTGGTATCAGATTTTTGCAGAGTAAACAAAGTAATATTCATAATTGATCTCTGGACAAATATCCCACTCTCCTTCCAAGCGCAACTGTCTTTCACGTTTTGATATTTTTACACAGGATTACTTAAATCAAAGCCGGCTGGAGTGGGAGAGAGGTTCTAGGCGCTACAATCTGGAACCGCGCAACCCCTACGTTCGCAGGTTCGAATCCTGCCTTGGGAATGGATGTGTGTGATGTCCTTAGGTTAGTTAGGCTTAAGTAGTTCTAAGTTCTAGGGGACTGATGGCCTCACAAGTTAAGTCCCATTGTGCTCGAAGCCATTTGATCCATTTTTTGTTAGTTATTCCAACGCTCACATGCCTGCCAAGTTAGTGCAGCACATTAACAACGGCACTATTTATGGGAAACACATTCTCATAAATAACAGCAAACCTGTTTCCATGTATTCTTAGTAAAAATTGTTTTGCGTTGTAGTTTTAGCTTTCACTGATGAAAACTACGGTTTTTTTGTGGTGAACGTCACAGTAAACGATGCAGGGTATTTAATAAATGCCAATTCGGGCACGCAATACAAATGGGAAGATTAAACCATATAAAGAAGAATTTTTGCCAGGCTCATGTTTTCCTAGGGGATGCACTATTTCTTCTAAATGAACATTTAATGAGACCTTATCCAAAAAGGTCAAATACTGAATGCGACACTAAAGACAATTACTACTATCGGTTACCTTGAGCAAGAACGATTGTAGTATATTCTTTTGCTCGTATAACATTTAAATTTAGAATTCTGCATAAACCTGCCAAATTCAGAACAGCTTTGTCATTAGGTGGGTCCCTCTTACGATCCCAGTGGGAGTGGGATCATCGAAGGGAGTGGCTGCTCTGTCCTCGCCTGCATATCTTGAAGTGAACATACCATTAAACGTTTATGCATATGAATCTGAATTAATTCCTGTGCCACCACATCCTCTTCTCACTCCACATTGGACCAGCATCGCCTGCATATATTGAAGTGAACACACCATTAAACATTTATCCGTATAAATCTCAATTATTTCTTATACCACCACATCCTCTTCTCAATCCACATTGGACCAGCATGTGGGGATATGGTCCAAACCTTCCCTGAAAGAAAATTTCAAACTATAAAACAAGCAAAATCCAAGAATCTCACAGTGAAATAGCAGCCTACCCCATGGATTCTAGTGTAGGGGTGGGGGAGAGGGGTAAAAAATCGACGAATCAAATTTGACAACAAAATAAACCCAATGGAAATTGGAAACAACATTAAAAAAATTCGCTACGCTGCACCGTATAATATACGCACCATGAAACTTAAAGAACATCTCGGCTGTTTGGAGCACGACGTCAAATACGTCACACTCAGCATCAGGGAAATGAGGCTCGAAAGCAAAGTGACTACTGTCTTCAAGTCTGAGCACCTCCTTTTTAAGAATAACTCGGACGCAAATTCGCATACTGGTGGAGTAGCTCTGCTAATTCACAACAGGAGGGAACACATTATCACCAAGACTGCTTCCATTTCAGACAGGGTGATCTACGTGATCCTTGAGTTGAATGCTAAGATTGGCCTTCAAGTCATTGGTGCCAACCCAACTACTTCCACCTCAACCGAAGAAGACCTAGAACAATTCCATGAAAAAATTGCAGTAGTAAAAGTTTCAGAAACCACCACACTTTCATTACTAACTGGCGTTAGTAATAAAAAGATAACAGTGAAGTCCACCGAAAACCATTCCTTAAATGCAAACTTTGGACTTCAGTCGCGGATTGAGAGAGGACAAATGATGATGAATTTTCTTAACAGAGAACATTTATACTGCATGAACACGTTTTACAAGAAAAATCCGAAGCAAAGTGTACCTGCTGAAGCTCTAACGTCACGGTTAAGAATGTTGCACCCTGACATCGAACAATCGAAGTTGTTCATATGAATCAGGCATAAATCGCTTCAACACAAGCTAGTTACAGCCGACATCTGTAACAACACTCAAATCGAGAGAAAACGTGTGATGAAAAGGAAGACCCAATCTACAGTAAATAAGCTGAAGAGAAAGGAAGTTAGTTCAACAAATGCATGGACGGGAAACTGCTAACAGAGACGTCGAGAGGAATCGATAATAACGAACTCCCTATAGAAACTACCAGCAGTATTCGAGCAACAGCAAAGAAAGGCAATACATTCCAAAAACAGAAAAATACGGAATTCAGCCACGAAACAGAACAGCTTATAGGAGAAAGGCGAAACACGACAAAGGCACCAAAACGCAAAGACCTCTACAAAAATATAAAAAAGGTAATCACAGGAGGCAAGAAAATTTAAAACACTGGACTGATCGAGTAGACAATCAAAGTCAGTGAGAACGTGAAACTCCTTCGTTCCAGTCAATCAAACGGCACGTTTATCATCCACAAAATTCGAGGAGAAATTGTTACTGAAAGAGAGTATATTATAAAATTGTTGCGGACCTTCATCGGAATCTCTGGAGTCAATCACTGTTCAGTCAAAGGCTTATGATGAATCACGAGGATTTGTTATGAATATAGGTCTGGAAGAAATGGAACGTAACGGTAAAAATGGAATGGAAACTGTTCTGAAGCAACTCAAGAACTCTAAAGCGCCACGAGATCAGATAACGTGCGATATGCTTAAAGCTGGAGAGGAGACGAAGAAGCACTCCTGATTCTATTAAATAAATGTCTGAAAGAAGCGAAGATTCCACAGTCATGGAAAAATTCTGAAGCCATTTTCCTCTTCAAAAGGGAGACGCACATCGAGAATTAGAGACACATTAGTCTGTTATTTCTGCAAACAGAAAGCATTACGGAACCATCTGAGTCAGAAATTTTACTTTTACCAGAAAGCCGAACGGGCGACATACAGAAAAGGATCCAGTACTACTAACCATATCCAAGCAGTATGCACACTCATAGAGCAAGGTACGGGGTATGATGTCCAACGTGACACGGCATTCATAAACTATCAGAAGGCGTTCGACACGATGCGGACCTGGGCAGTACTGACGTCGTTGAACTTAGTCTGCATGGGCTATAGATATATCAAATATCATAGAGCAAGGTACGGGGTATGATGTCCAACGTGACACGGCATTCATAAACTATCAGAAGGCGTTCGACACGATGCGGACCTGGGCAGTACTGACGTCGTTGAACTTAGTCTGCATGGGCTATAGATATATCAAATGAAGTCCTGCTACACATCTGCCTCAGTGTTGTGGCCTATCTGAGTTTGCTGCCGACATTGTGTCCTGCACAACACTACATCAGTCTCGCTATCCCCTCGACAATTTTCATATACCCCTGTTCTGGTCTTTGTCTCGTTCTGATCGTGAATCTCAGACACTCTAGGTATTGCTCTACTATTGCCCTTTCATAGGCATGGATTCGATTTGTGCTGCTTTTTGCTCATAGTTTCGAGCCCGTACGGTCTTACTGGCAGGGTGTATGTGTCAGAAAACTTAGTTTTTAAATAAATGGTTGGTAGAGAATGTAGCCATGTTTCCCGAATGCCATCCAGGTGATGCCAATGCCCCGTATGGTCTTTGCCATCTGGATATGTTTCTCGAGATTTGGTTCTATGATCCAGATAAATGTACTGATTTATTATTTCTAGGGGACAGATTTTTAAAGGATGTTATATTATTGACAGGACTCATCATGACTTTAGTCTTCCGAGGGTTAATTTTGGCCGCGCGGGCTTAGCCGAGCGGTCTGCTGCGCTGCAGTCATGGACTGTGCGGCTGGTCCCGGCGGAGGTTCGAGTCCTCCCTCTGGCATGGGTGCGTGTGTGTTTGTCCTTAGGATAATTTAGGTTAAGTAGTGTGTAAGCTTAGGAACTGATGACCGTAGCAGTGAAGTTCAAAAATGGTTCAAATGGCTCTGAGCACTATGGGACTCAACTGCTGAGGTCATTAGTCCCCTAAAACTTAGAACTAGTTAAACCTAACTAACCTAAGGACATCACACACATCCATGCCCGAGGCAGGATTCGTACCTGCGACCGTAGCGGTCTCGCGGTTCCAGACTGCAGCGCCTAGAACCGCACGGCCACTTCGGCCGGCAGCAGTTTAGTCCCATAAGATTTCACGCACATTTGAACATTTTTGGTTAATTTTGAGCCCTACCACTTTGAATGGATTTTTGAGTTCTCAGATCATTTTTGACAGTTCGTTTGTGTCACTGCTAAATAGAACGATATATACAAAGCAAAAATTGTTGAGATGTTTTTCATGTTCAAACAAATTTCGGGCTTATATTCTGTCATCATTTAATACATCCCACGATATTTCAACTAGAAGCCTGCCAGTCATCTTCAGGTGACCCATAGAAGAATGACGAATACTTGCTCCTTTCCACAATGTATAGCGCGTTGCGTGCATTACAATCAAGTCGACAGACGGACCAGACTTACCGGCGGCGACGCCCTCCCTGGTGAAAGCGTGGAACTAAACTTTCGTCTGCATTGCCGCTCGCCGCGGCCGTTGGCGCACTGTTGTCTTCGATTAGAACAAATCGTGGAGATGGTGGGGTTCCATGCAGTGTTCCACTATTGATAGATTTCTGTCCCCAGCCCAGGTTAGTCACTTTAACGCATCGTCCCGAGCTAAAATGAAAAACTTAGGTGACTTTATTCTCCTTGTCTGACACTTCTTCTACAGGAACTTCTCCAGTGACCCGGACTTCCTTTATTTTCACAAGTAGAGTGACATTCTCGTTAATGTAACGCATTAATTTGGTATATCTGTAGTCACACAAGTAGAGTGGCATTCTCGTATTGCAGATCATCAATTTGGTATCTCTACAGTCAACGCTGGCTGTGTTCAGCTCCTTCGAGATTCCTGTCGCTTATACCGCACTTTCCTAAGAACTCGTGGCAAGAATACACTCCCACGCCACCACAAATACAAGGGCAATCATTTTATCCCTCAGTACATGCTCGTCTACAACAACCATTCCTTATCTGAGAACCAGAGCAAAGTTGATCACTTTGCATACTATCCCTCTGTCATCTTCTCAATTCCTGACGTCCCTCACTCTGATTACTCCCTCTTCCCTACCATTCAGGAACGCACAAATACTACTGTTCCTCCGCTGACAAATAACTTGCTGTATTTAGACAAGATATCACAACCAAATTAAACATTCTAATAGCAGAACATGATGTAAAACAAATACTCCACATAAAACGCAGCACATCCCCTGGTCACGACTGCATCACCTATCGACACCTCAAAGAATGCCCCGTCTCTTTTCTAGCGAACCTTGCAACCTTTCATATCATTATACCCTCCACAGGCTACTATCCTGAGCTGTGGAAAATCTCCACAATCCTACTTTCCCTCAAACCACGCGAAGCCCCTCCTCCTACCACCCATCCGCCTCACCCCTGTATTCACCAAGTTCTTCAGATCCAACCTCTCCTTACATATCCATCAACAACTGAACCAGTAATATGCTCCTTCATAACAACCATTCCTTACCTGAGAACCAGAGGAAAGCTGATAACTTTGCATCTTATCCCTCTGTCATCTTCTCAATTCCTGACGTATCTCACTCTGATTACTCCCTCTTCCCTACCATTCAGGAACGCACAACAATATGTTTTGGCTTCCGTCTCAACTTCTCCTTTGATGACTGCTCTTCACCCCTTATCCCACCAGCGCAACGCCCAAAAATCCGCTATCTTCATCTCCCTCGACCTGGAGAAAGCATATGACAGTGTATGGAATTCCAGTGTCCTCTTTAAATTCCCGGCCTGCGCAGTTCCAGTTAATTACGTCCGCCTTACTGCATTCTTTCTCTCTAATCACCCATTCTTTGTCGCCATTAACAACAACAATTCCTGTACCTTCCATCCCACTACAGGTGTGACTCAAGGTACCATTCTCTCTCTCCTTCTTTATCTCATTTACACTGCTGATATGTCCATACCACCTCCTCGAGTCCACCTTCTACAGTATGCTGTACTGATGGCACCGCTTTCCTCGCCCTTCGTCTTACACTCCAGAAATACCATCTGTCTCTCCAAACCCACCTTAGTCAATTTATCACCTGGTGTAACCAATGGCTCTTGAAGATCGATCCTTCCAAAATTCAGGCAATAATTGTTGGACACACTATCCGCAACTTCAGACCACATAACTTTTATCTTACCTTTTATAACTGCGCTATTCAATTAACTAACGCACTAAAACGTCTTGGACCTACCACAGACTGGCAGCCAATGTGAAAACCTCACCTACTAACCATCCAACAGAAAGCACACAACAGACTAAAACTACTTACACTATTAAGTGGCCGAACATGGGGAATGCGTCTTTCCACTATCCTCCACACCCACAAAACATTGATAGGACCTATCCCTTGCTGTGCAAATGTTGCATGGATATGAGGCCTCTCCCGCCCTTCCCGTTAAGTTCAGTAAGGTTCCTCCAGATCCTTGAACACCGTGCACGCTGCCTCGTCTTCCGCATCCGACTGCATTCCTCCACATTTATCCTTCAACATATCTCACCTCACAATGAAAGCCTCTGAACAACCAACCCTATCCGCAAACTCGACTCCAACAATCCTATAGTTTCCCCTCTACTTTTCAACCCCAGTGCGCTACCACGTCTCTACCAGCACATCTCACCAACTTGAAACCTACACACCCTCCCCTCACACACTCTCCAAAGGAACTTCAACTGTCTCCCCATCCCCAGATCATGAACTCTACCCCCTCATGCCACCTCGTCACGGCTCCATCTCCTTCCCTTCTCGATATTTTTCCTACCCCTTTTCTCCACTCTCACCCTTATTTCTCTAGACTCATTTCCCGATTAAATTTTTAGCTTCATTAACGCCCTCTCTACTCCAGCCCCTCTTGTATCCCAACAGTCACTCCTACCACATCGATATATCCGCACCAGTCCTCCATCCATATGCCACCTTTCTTATATCCTCCTTAGCGACGAATCTTTTTCCTTTAACAACAGACTACCTAGCCCAGGACAAGTCCTTCCAGTTGTAGTGCCAGCGATAGGCTTTTTTTAACATCAGTGTTCTGCCTCAAGGCTTTTTACAATATCTTTAAATGTAATCTTATTGAGTTTCTGCTTTTTAACTTTCATTACAACTATTTTCAGTTAAAAGAGAAACACATCATGTCTCTTGTATACGAAAACTTCAATCTTATTTTCACCATCAAATTTATTTTTTAATTCATTGTAAACATCTCGCTTTCGTGTTTATTATTCTTTCATCTCATGTAGCTTCTCATGCCAATACGCTGAAGGGTGGTTTGACTGTACCAGTGACAACCGACTACCCCCATCCCTTATGAGACGATGAGGGATGAAATAGCAATAAATAAAAAAAATCTATTCATATTTCTCAATACTGCCCAGGTCTCGATCGAGTCGAGCGCCTTCTGGTAGTCTAAGAAGACCATGTCACGTGAGACATTATATTATGTATATTTCTCTAAAAGTGTGCACGTTGCTTCAATGTAGCCAGTAGTGCTGTATCTTTTTCTGAATGACGGCTGTTCGGACTGGTTCACAAAAGTCAAATATTTGACTCAGGTTCCTGTTCTTCCGATCCCATACCCACAAAAAAATCTTCATGATTCATGATGCGAGTTTCGGGTTGTTAGTGACTGACTGTAGAACTCCCGATGAAAGTCCGCGACAATTTTATAACGTAGTCTCTTTCAGTAACAACTTTTCCTCTGCCATTCCAATTTCTGTGGATGATAAGCTTGCCTTTCGATTGACTGGAACGAAGTCTCTTATGTTCACAATGATTCTTATAGTCAGATAATGTTTTTGGTTCACTGGTCTCTTCTGATCACCTTTAAGTTTTTGTTGTGGTCTTTGTATTTGGTTGCATCTCTGTTAGTGAACCACCTTTCTTCGATAATCTTTTCCATGTGGAGGCTAAAACTCTGATTTTTCTATTTTTATAGTGCACTGCTTTCTGTACTGCTGTTCGAATACTCCTAGCAATTTCTGTCGAGAGTTCGTCTAGATCCATTGCTCTTAACATTTCTGTTGGTGGTTGTCTTTCTAAGAACTTGTTGAATTCACTTTTTTCTCTTCAGTTCATTTATCGTAGGTCAGACCTTTCTTCCCGTCATACGATTTCTCCGGAACTCAGTGCTCAGATCGATCCTGGCTCCACCTACCTGGGGGTGCCACCTGTGTTGACGATTTATGAGTGAATCATCTGAGCAACATCGGTTTGTTCGATGTCAAGAAATGACATACAGTGAGTTGACGAAAGTTATGGGATACCTATTAATATCGTTTTGGACCTCCTTAACCCAGTCGTAGTGCAGCAGCTCGACATGGCATGAACTCAATGTCTCTGGAAGACCCTTACAGAAATATTGAGCCATATTGTCTCTATAGCCGTCCATAACTGCGGAAGTGTTGCCGTTAAAGGATTCTGTTCACGAACTAACTTCTCGATTATATTCTATAAATATTGGATGGAATTCGTATCGGGCGATCCGCGTAGCAAGATCATTCGCACGAACTGCCCGAATGTTCTCCTAACCAGTCACGAATAACTGTGGCCCTACGACAAATTGTTCAAATGGCTCTGAGCACTATGGGACTTAACATCTTAGGTCATAAGTCCCCTAGAACTTAGAACTACTTAAACCTGACTAACCTAAGGACATCACACACACCCATGCCCGAGGCAGGATTCGAACCTGCGACCGTAGCAGCCTCGCGGTTCCGGACTGCAGCGCCAGAACCGCACGGCCACCGCGGCCGGCGGGCCCTACGACATGACGCACTTTCATCCATAAAAGAATCCATCGCTGAATGGCTGCAAGTGGTCTCCAAGTATCCGAACATAATCATTTAAAGTCAAAGATCTGTTCAGTTGGACGACCCAGTCCATTCCATGCAGACACTTCCCACACTGTTAAGGAGCCATCACCAACTTGCGCAGTGCCTTGTTAACTCCTCGGGCCCATGGCTTCGTAGGGTCTACGCCACACTTGAACCCTACCAGCAGCTCTTACCAACAAAAAGTGGAAGTTGTTGTAACAGGCCACGGTTTTCCAGTCATCTAGAGTCCAACCGATATGGTTATAGCCTAGGAGGGCGCTGCAGCCGATGTTGTGCTGTTGGCAAAAGCACTCGCGTCGGTCGTCTGTAGCCATAGCCCATTAATGCCAAATTTCACCGCACATTCCTAGCGGATCCGTTCGTCATACGTCCCACATTGATTTCTGCGGTTATTTCGCGCAGTGTTGCGTGTCTGTTCGCACACACAAGTCAATGCAAACGCTGCTGCTCTCGATCGTTAAATGAATGCCCTCGACCACTACGTTGTCCGTGATGAGAAGCAATTCCTGAAATTTGGTAGGCTCAGCACACTCTTGACTCTGTTGATCTCGCTCGGATTACTGAATTCCCTAACGATTTCCGCCGCCCCCCCCTCCCCCTCACCCCTCACCATGAACCATGGTCCTTGCCGTTGGTAGGAAGGCTTGCATGCCCCAGCGATGTAGGTATCCGTACAGTAGGTGCAACCACAACGGAGGGGTATCTGTTGACAGGCCAGACCAACTTGTGAATCCTGAAGAGGGCAGCAACCTTTTCTGTAGTTGCGCTAGCAACAGTCTGGATGATTCACTGATCTGGCCTTGTAACATTAACGAAAAGAGCCTTGCTGTACTCGTACTGCGAACGGCTGAAAGGAAGGAGAAACCACAGCCGTAATTTATACCGAGGCTGGCTGGCTCTGAGCACTATGGGACTTAACATCTGTGGTCATCAGTCCCCTAGAACTTAGAACTACTTAAACCTAACTAACCTAAGGACATCACACACATCCATGCCCGAGGCAGGATTCGAACCTGCGACCGTAGTAGTCGCGCGGGTCCGGACTGAGCGCCTGAACCGCTAGACCACCGCGGCCATTATACCGAGGGCATGCAGTTTTACTGTATGGTTGAATGATGATGGCGTCCCCTTGGGTAAAATATTCCGGAGGTAAAATAGACCCCCATTCGGACCTCCGGGCGGGGACTACTCAGGAGGACGTCGTTATCGGGAGAAAGAAAACTAGCATTCTACGGATCGGAGCGTGGAATGTCAGATCCCTTAATCGGGCAGGTAGGTTAACAAATTTAAAAAAGGAAGTGGACAGGTTAAAGTTAGGTATAGTGGGAATTAGTGAAGTTCGGTGGCAGGAGGAAGAAGACTTCTGGTCACGTGAATACAGGGCTATAAACACAGAATCAAAAAGGGGTAATGCAGGAGTAGGTTTAATAATGAATAAAAAATAGGAGCGTGGGTAAGCTACTACAAACAAAATATTGAACGCATTATTGTAGCTAAGATAGACACGAAGTTCACACCTACCACAGTAGTACAAGTTTATATGCCAACAGGCTCCGCAGATGACGAAGAGATTGAAGAAATGTTTCGTGAGATAATAGAAATTATTTAAATAGTGAAGCGAGATGAAAATTTAATAGTCATGGGTGACTGGAATTTGACAGTTGGAAAAGGAAGAGAGCCGCACGGGATTAGCCGATCGGTCTGCGGCGCTGCAGTCGTGGACTGTGCGGCTGGTCCCGGCGTAGGTTCGAGTCCTCACTCGGGCATGGGTGTATGTGTTTATCCTTGGGATAATTTAGGTTAAGTAGTGTGTAAGCTTAGGGACTGGTGACCTTAGCAGTTAAGTCCCATAAGATTTCACACACATTTGAACACAAAAGGGAGAGAAGGAAAAGTAGTAGGTGAATATGGAATGGGGGTAAGGAATGAAAGAGGAAGCCGGCTGGGTAGAATTTTGCACAGCGCATGAATTAATCGTAGCTAACACCTGGTTTAAGAATAATGAAAGAAGGTTGTATACGTGGAAGAGGCAAGGAGGCACTGGAAGGTTTCAGATACGTTATATAATGGTAAGACAGAAATTTAGGAACCAGGTTTTAATTTGTAAGACATTGCCAGGGGCAGATGTAGACTCTGACCACAATTTGTTGGTTATGAACTGCAGATTAAAACTGAAGAAACTGCAAAAAGGTGGGAATTTAAGGAGATGGGGCCTGGATAAACTGAAACAATCAGAGGTTGTAAAGAGTTTCAGTGAGAGCATTAGGGAACAATTGACAAGAAGTGGGGAAAGGTATGCAGCAGAAGAATAATGGATAGCTTTGAGAGATGAAATCATGAAGGCAGCAGAGGATCAAGTACCGGGTGATCAAAAAGTCAGTATAAATTTGAAAAATGAATAAATAGCGGAATAATGTAGATAGAGAGGTAGAAATTGACACACATGCTTGGAATGTCATGGGGTTTCATTAGAACCAAAAAAATACAAAATTTCAAAAAATGTAAGACAGATGGCGCTTCATCTGATCAGAATAGCAATAATCAGCAAAACAAAGTAAGACAAAGCAAAGATGATGTTCTTTACAGGAAATGCTCAATATGTCCACCATCATTCCTCAACAATAGCTGTAGTTGAGGAATAATGTTGTGAACAGCACTGTAAAGCATGTCCGGAGTTATGGTGAGGCATTGGCGTCGGATGTTGTCTTTCATCATCCCTAGAGATGTCGGTCGATCACGATACACTTGCGACTTCAGGTAACCCCAAAATCAATAATCGCACGGACTGAGGCCTGGGGACCTGGGAGGCCAAGCATGACGAAAGTGGCGGCTGAGCACGCGATCATCACCAAACGACGCGCGAAAGAGATCTTTCACGCGTCTAGCAATATGGGGTGGTTCTAATAAAACCCCACGTCATTCCAAGCATGTGTGTCAATTTTTATCTCTGTCTACATTATTCCGTGGTTTACTAAGTTTTCAAATTTATACTGACTTTTTGATCACCCGGTAGGTAAAAGGACGAGGGCTAGTAGAAACCGTTGGGTAACAGAAGAGATATTGAATTTAATTGATGAAAGGAGAAAATATAAAAATGCAGTAAATGAAGCAGGCAAAAAGTAATACACACGTCTCAAAAATGAGATCGACAGGAAGTGCAAAATGACCAAGCATGGATGGCAAGAGGACAAATGTAGGGATGTAGAGGCATATATCACTAGGGGTAAGATAGATACCACCTACAGGAAAATTAAAGAGACCTTTGGTGATAAGAGATCCACTTGTATGAATATCAAAAGCTCACACGGAAAACTAGTTCGAAGGAAAGAAAGGAAAGCAGAAAGGTGGAAGGAGTATGTAGAGACTCTGCACAAGGTCGATGTACTTAACGGCAAAATTATGGAAATGGAAGAGTACGTAGAAGTAGATGAAATGGGAAATGTGATACTGCGTGAAGACTTTGACAGAGCACTGAAAGACCTAAGTCGAAACAAGGCCCCGAGAGTAGACAACATTCCATTAGAACAACTGATAGCTTTGGGAGAGCCAGCCCTGACAAAACTCTACCATCTGGTGAGCAAGATGTATGAGATAGGCGAAATATCCTACGACTTTAAGAAGAATATAATAATACCAATCCCAAATAAAGCAGGTTTTGACACATGTGAAAATTACCGAACTATCAATTTAATAAGTCACGGCTGCAAAATATTAACACGAATTATGTACAGACTATTGGAAAAACTGGTAGAAGCCGGCCTCGGGGAAGAACAGTTTGGATTCTGTAGAAATGTTGGAACACATGAGGAAATACTGATCCTACGACTTATCCTAGACGATAGATTAAGAAAAGGCAAACCTACTTTTCTAGCATTTGTAGACTTAGAAAAGGCTTTTTCCTTGTTGACTGGAATACTCTCTTTCAAATTCTAAAGGTGGCAGGGGTCAAATACAAGAAGCGCCACGCTATTTACGATTTGTACAGAAACTAAATGGCGGTTATAAGAGTCGAGGGCATGGAAGATGATGATAATGATGATGATGATGATGATGATGATGATGATTGGATTGTGGGGCGCTCAACTGCGCGGTTATCAGCGTTTGTACAAATTCCCAAACTTTGGTAAGGCCAATCTCGCCACTTTCATGAATGATGATGAAATGATGAAGACAACACAAACACCCAGTCATAGCCAGGCAGGTGAAAATCCCTGTCCCCGCCGGGAAATTAACCCTGGGGCATCGTGCTCTGGAAGCGTGAACGCGACCGCGAGACCACGAGCTGCGGACAGAGGGCATGAAAGGGAAGCGACGGTTTTTGAAGGGAGTGAGACAGGGTTGCAGCCTATCCCCAAAGTTATTCAATTTGTATATTGAGCAAGCAGTAAAGGAAACAAAAGAAAAATTTGGAGTAGGAACTATAATCGATGTAGAAGAAATAAAAACTTGTGGTTTGCCGATGACAGTAATTCTGTCAGAGACAGCAAAAGACCTGGAAGAGCTGTTGAACAGAATGGACAGTGTCTTGCAAGGATGATAAAAGATGAACATCAACAAAACGAATTAAATCAGGTGATGCTAAGGGAATTAGATTAGCAGATAAGGCATTTACAGTAGTAGGTGAGTTTTGCTATTTGGAGAGCAATATAATTGATGATGGTCGAGGTAGAGAGGATATAAAATGTAGACTAGCAATGGCAAGGAAATCGTTTCTAAAGAAGAGAACTTTGTTAACATCGAGTATAGATTTAAGTGTCAGGAAGTATTTTCTGAAAGTATTTGTATGGAGTGTAGCCACGTATGGAAGTGAAACATGGACGAAAAATAGTTTGGGCAAGAAGAGAATTGAAGATTTCGAATTGTGGTGCTACAGAAGAATGCTGAAGATGAGATGAGTAGATCACATAACTAATGAGGCGGTACTGAACAGAATTGGGGAGAAGGGGAATTTGTGGCACAACTTGACTAGAAGAAGGTATTGGTTGGTAGGTCATGTTCTGAGGCACCAAGTACTGGAGGGCAGCATGGAGGATAAAAATCGTAGAGGAAGACCAAGAGATGAATACACTTAGCAGATTCAGAAGGATGTAGGTTGCAGTAGTTACTTGGAGGTGAAGAAACTTGCACAGGATAGAGCAGCATGGAGAGATGCATCCAGCCAGTCTCTGGACTGAAGCCCACAACAACAACAACAACAACAACGATTTCCGAAATGAAGAGTCTCATGTGTCACGCTCCAGCTACCATTCTACGTTCAGAGTCTGTTAATTCCCGTCGTGCGGCCATAATCACTTTGGAAACTTTTCACATGAGAAACCTGAGTAAAAATGTCAGCTCCTCCATCACACCGTCCTTTTATACCCTGGGTACGCGATACTACCAATATCTGTGTCCGTTCATGTCGCTATCCCCTGACCTTTTATGCCTCAATGTGTTTAACAACGCTGAAGCTACATTCATTAGTTTCAAGTGTGCAAAATGCAATACGTAACTGCAAGATAAATTCTAGAAATTCAGACTAGAAAATGACAGTTGTTAAATACATTCTTAGTGCCGCGCCACGCTGACCCGTTCGGTCCGCTTGACGTGAGACGTGAATAGTGTGTGGCCGGTTGCCAGGGGCCGCATTTGGCGAAGGAACTCTCGAGCGTAAACTGTTCTGATCTTGACCCAATCACGATTTGTTCTGCCGTATTATTTCTGGGAGTTTTTGCCAATACTGCTTTGTTATAAACTAAAGCGAGTTATCTTTGAGGTTCCATCAGACTGATAAATTTAGCAGACAGTGAAATGGGTTTAGAAAATACACTCCTGGAAATGGAAAAAAGAACACATTGACACCTGTGTGTCAGACCCACCATACTTGCTCCGGACACTGCGAGAGGGCTGTACAAGCAATGATCACACGCACGGCACAGCGGACACACCAGGAACCGCGGTGTTGGCCGTCGAATGGCGCTAGCTGCGCAGCATTTGTGCACCGCCGCCGTCAGTGTCAGCCAGTTTGCCGTGGCATACGGAGCTCCATCGCAGTCTTTAACACTGGTAGCATGCCGCGACAGCGTGGACGTGAACCGTATGTGCAGTTGACGGACTTTGAGCGAGGGCGTATAGTGGGCATGCGGGAGGCCGGGTGGACGTACTGCCGAATTGCTCAACACGTGGGGCGTGAGGTCTCCACAGTACATCGATGTTGTCGCCAGTGGTCGGCGGAAGGTGCACGTGCCCGTCGACCTGGGACCCGACCGCAGCGACGCACGGATGCACGCCAAGACCGTTGGATCCTACGCAGTGCCGTAGGGGACCGCACCGCCACTTCCCAGCAAATTAGGGACACTGTTGCTCCTGGGGTATCGGCGAGGACCATTCGCAACCGTCTCCATGAAGCTGGGCTACGGTCCCGCACACCGTTAGGCCGTCTTCCGCTCACGCCCCAACATCGTGCAGCCCGCCTCCAGTGGTGTCGCGACAGGCGTGTTTGGCGCCGTGCAGGTGAGCGCCACAATCAGGACTGCATACGACCGAGGCACACAGGGCCAACACCCGGCATCATGGTGTGGGGAGCGATCTCCTACACTGGACGTACACCACTGGTGATCGTCGAGGGGACACTGAATAGTGCACGGTACATCCAAACCGTCATCGAACCCATCGTTCTACCATTCCTAGACCGGCAAGGGAACTTGCTGTTCCAACAGGACAATGCACGTCCGCATGTATCCCATGCCACCCAACGTGCTCTAGAAGGTGTAAGTCAACTACCCTGGCCAGCAAGATCTCCGGATCTGTCCCCTATTGAGCATGTTTGGGACTGGATGAAGCGTCGTCTCACGCGGTCTGCACGTCCAGCACGAACGCTGGTCCAACTGAGGCGCCAGGTGGAAATGGCATGGCAAGCCGTTCCACAGGACTACATCCAGCATCTCTACGATCGTCTCCATGGGAGAATAGCAGCCTGCATTGCTGCGAAAGGTGGATATACACTGTACTAGTGCCGACATTGTGCATGCTCTGTTGCCTGTGTCTATGTGCCTGTGGTTCTGTCAGTGTGATCATGTGATGTATCTGACCCCAGGAATGTGTCAATAAAGTTTCCCCTTCCTGGGACAATGAATTCACGGTGTTCTTATTTCAATTTCCAGGAGTGTAGGTTTCAGTGTAGAACATGTGACTTTTTATTTACATTGCGCTAGGTTTATCTCTGGGCCGCGAGTTGATACAACAGTATAAGAGCTCGAGGAGAACATAACGCTTTCTCCAGACACTTCCGCATCCATGTCTGAAATTTTGTATTCCTGGCACACTCTTGACATTGTGGATTTCGGAATATTGAATTCCCTAACGATTTCCGAAGTGAAATATCCCATGCCAAATTGTGCATATGTCCAGAGTTAGAATGCTGAGGGCTAGCAGGTTTTACTACCTTAACTGAGCAACCGTGTGACAGCTGGCTGGCAGCATCCAGGTTTTATGTCTAAGGCTGTACGCAGTTGCTATCACTGAAGGATAGGTAAACCCAATCAACGTACACGCATGCATCATGAGAGGTGAGAATAGAGAACTCCATTAACACAATGCAGGTAACCATGGTTCCTCTGAAAGAGCAGCACCCTTAAACAATCCGAGCTTGTTTTCCGTTTCTAATGACTTCGATGTCGACGGAATGTTAAATCCGAGTCTAACTCCCTTCCTATGTTTCACAAAAGCTGAATACCACTATTTACAATAATTAAGTGTGGGGTGACTGTTATCCTCCATTTCTAAGCAACTACACCAGTGTGCACTACTTTTACTTCGAAGACGTCGTTAACGGAATTGGTTTCAACACAGTGGAGCTCAAACTCACTGCGCTCATATTACTTGCTAACACCTTTGTTAGACAGAAAAGTATATAGGCAGAGCACCTTCGTTCGCTTGATCTGACTGTACATAATTTATTATTATGGACCATGTGAAATGTCTTGTGCACCACTCATCCCTTTAAATTAAAGATGATCTTTAGGCAAAAATTCTTGCTGCCTGTGACACTATTGAGCAGCCCCTGTGCTGTTGTAGATCATTATCCAGTCAGAAATTACTCATTTTTAACTTCTAAGTTTCGAGTAATTTTACTACCATAATTCAATATATTAGATTGGAAGTTTGCCTTACGCCATCATCCTTAAATGCAACTTACTCTTTTTGAAACTAAGAGTCTGATCGAGGAGATAGTGATGTGTATTGCATTCATTGATATCAAACAACCCTTTATTATAGAAGATAAAAATGCTTGTACTACATCTCTGAACAAATATCAAATGTAGTACGCAGTGGAAATTATCTGTCCATGTGCTGTGTCTCTTACTGCAGTTGCAGCTATCTTTTCACAAGTTGATGTCCTGTATCACACACTTTTTATGTAACTACAAATTCAAGCTTTCTCTCATTCATGTTTGGGTTCTTAGTCGTTGTGACCTCTATGGCACAACATGTTCAGTAAAAGCTCCGTCTGAGAGAAAGTTAGTTACACTGCACACAGTATAAGCCAACCCCGATCAAGCACATTTACATACATCATTCAGTATGGCCTATTATATTCACTCTAGCTATCATGAGGGTTAGTAAGATTTTAAACAGTACAATTCTTTTACACTTAGTATTTTAAAACCTTTTCAGTGTCTGTAGTGTCCAGCATGTAATATTGGAACTATAATTCTGCCCATATGTTGAATTCTCCTTTGAAATCGAATATGATCTCTTGCTATCTGTTACCAAATTGCAGTGCATGCTTTTTGACATACGAAACCTCACGCAATAATATTACACGAACTCTTTTAAAATATTTAGAATTTGCAAAATGCGCCCTTTTGTGGATGTTTTTTCTCATATACAGATTGTCATTATGTGACTGAGCGTTTCACCTAATTATTTTTGACAGCTACTGTAAATTTCAAACAAAAGTTGACACTTCTTCAAGTTCCTCTTCAATAGATTTTATTTTATTTTTGTGTCGATTATTGCCTACTGCTTTGAAAGCAAAGAAAGAATAATCAGTCTACCAATTCATTTGGGTTATTCCAACGAACGTAATCGACATCTGCTGGTGATATGTTGGAGACTTCCTTTCAATTGTCAGTCATTCTCCTCTTCTTCTCCTTTAGTATCTTCATCTTCTGCTTACATAAGTAAATTGTTTTGTTTGATTTTAACATCTTAATCTTGTGTGGCTTGGTCTGTCTTCTTCTTGTGGAATAGCTATATTTCTTCAATCAGTCTCTAAGAAATAAGTCTGATGAGATATTGAAGTGCATGTTTCTAGAATCACATCTTTTCTTCTGAAGTAATGAGATTTTGTGCATCCACCACTTGGCACAGCCGCATTTAGGTCTGAAGTTGAATTTACTCCCGTGCCGATATGTATACACCACTCTTAACAATTACCCATCATTTTTTCTAACGCAGGCTTATATTGCATATATTGACAGTCTCTGTTGGAATTTGCTTGTTTGTAGGAGCGCTAACTTTTTTTAATAGTATTTAAAACCCTGAGAATTTTAACATAATTTTGGTCTCATGCTGCGTAGTACTAACTAGGTGGTTTACTTTTAAACAATATATTATATAATCGTATAAATCACAGATGTCTTATTGTGTGAATTATTAAATCTGTAGGGCCCTGGGTTAAGACCCCTAGTTTTGTTGGGATGACAGAGCATGAAATGCGGTGGGGCAGGCCGGTCAGCATACTGGACGATAGTGATATGACATTAGTGGAACAAAAATTTAATGTAGTAAAGTTTACGATCATGAATTCTGTTTTGTGTTCGTGTCCAGGACAGCCGCAGTGTAACGCTTAGCTTGGTAAAGTGCTGACACTATCTTAGCAGTCTGCGGGGACATCGTCCGGCAGTGTACAGCTCATGTAAACGTCGTAGAGGGCAGATGGTATGCCTCACTCGTGGCCAGCGTAGTCTATACAACAGGCGTTGCTGCCGAAGACTACGACTGGGTATTACCAGAGCACTCTCACAGACACTTAAGGATAGTGCGTGGGTAATCTCTCAGCAGATCTAAACGCTGTAGAAGTGAAAAATAGCATTACCCTTCCCCCAAAGAAGGCGGGGGATATCGATGACTTCTTACAGATACACTATGTGATCAAAAGTATCCGGACACCCCAAAAAACATACGTTTTTCGTATTATGTGCATTGTACTGCCACATACTGCCAGGTACTCCATATCAGCGACCTCAGTAATCATTAGACATCGTGATAGAGCAGAATGGGGCACTCCGCTGAACTCACGGACTTCGAACGTAGTCAAGTGATTGGATGTCACTTGCGTCATGCGTTTGTACGCGTGACTTCCTCACTCCTAAACATGCCGAGAGTTGAAGAGGGTCGTAATGTGTAATAGGAAGACATCTAGCCAAATCATCACATAGGAATTCCATACTTTATCAGCATCCACTGCAAGTACCATGACCATTAGGTGGGAGATGAGAAAACTTGGATTTCATGGTCGAACCGCTGCTCATAAGCCACACATCACGCCGGTAAATTCCAAACGACGC
Organism: Schistocerca piceifrons; assembly: GCF_021461385.2. Lineage (NCBI taxonomy): Eukaryota > Metazoa > Arthropoda > Insecta > Orthoptera > Acrididae > Schistocerca > Schistocerca piceifrons. The sequence goes on from NC_060149.1 coordinate 334,337,253, forward strand.
ATCGCTTGGTGTAAGGAGCGTAAACACTGGACGATTGAACAGTGAAAACACGTTGTGTGGAGTGACCAATCACGGTACGTGGCGATCCGATGACACGATGTGGATATGGCGAATGCCCGGTGAACGTCTGCCAGCGTGTGTAGTGCCAACCGTAAAATTCGGAGGCGGTAGTGTTATGGTGTGGTCGTGTTTTACATGGAGGGGGATTGCATCCCTTGTTGTTTTGCATGGATATATCACGGCATCAGGTCTACATTGATGTTTTAAGCACGTTATTGCTTTCCACTGTTGAAGAGAAATTTGCGAATGGCGATTGCATCTTTCAACACGATCGAGCACCTATTCATAATGCATGGACTGTGGCGGAGTGGTTATACGACAATAACATCCATGTAATGGACTGGCCTGCACAGAGTCCTGACCTGAATCCTATAGAACACCTTTAGGATGTTTTGGAACGCCGACTTCGGGCCAGGCCTCATCGACCAACATCAATACATCTCCTCAGTGCAGCACCCCGTGAAGAATGGGCTGCCATTCCCCTAGAAACTTTCCAGTGCCTGATTGAATGTATTCCTGCGGGAGTGGAAGCTGTCATTAAGGTTAAGGGTGGGCCAACACCATATTGAATTCCAGCATTACCGACGGAGGGCGCCACGAACTTGTGGTCATTTTCAGTTAAGTCACCAGATACTTTTGATCACATAGTGTACTAGTCGGGAGCGGCAGCAATTAGCAAAACTCCAGAAGATTGTAGCTGTTGGAGAGTGTATCAAACACCATCCGTTTGGAAAGCCGGATGTAGAAGTCTCCAAGACTTAACATCAGTAGCTGCAAGGTCCACAGCTCACAGCGACCAAGTACATCACATCAGACAGGTAGCAGTCCTGTAGACTAGGCGAATTGTAGCAAAAAAATGGTTCAAATGGCTCTGTGCACCATGGGACTTAACTGTTGTGGTCATCAGTCCCCTAGAACTTAGAACTACTTAAACCTAACTAACCTAAGGTCATCACACACATCCATGCCCGAGGCAGGATTCGAACCTGCGACCGTAGCGGTCGCGCGGTTCCAGATTGTAGCTCCTAGAACCGCTCGGCCACTCCGGCCGGCGAATGGTAGCAGCGTATCACAATTTCGGCCTCGTAGCTGGTGCACAGCAACGAAAAAATTTGAAGGTTCTTAAGATTCAGTATTTACTACTGCTTGTCTGAGGCAATGACAGTATGTCCGGTCAGCGATGACCGAATGTGGCCTACTTTTATGGGCTCACCAGCGGTCTTCATCACCCCTCTATTTTGGAAGAATGGGTTTCAGGGCTTCAGTTGTTACCTTTCCGCCATATCAGCAGGCTGATAGGTGCTCTTGTGTATCTTCTACTCTCTCTTGCGAAATCAAGCTGTGCTGTTAGAATGACGTAGTGTCTTCTCCTTGTTGAGGTCACGTTGCTGAGTTTACGGTTCCGACTTGTCACTCTTGTGAAGTGAGACAATATCTTCCTAGTTTGTTCAGCTTTCCGCAGTGTCAGCATTCTGTCTGTTTGTCGTTTTGATTGCGACATGGCTCGGTGGCCTGGCTTATCTTGGTTTGTTGCTGGCAAGAGAGAACTTTGAAAAAATTTTAATTTGTCCACAAAACATTTCTGCTGTGTAAAAAATAATCTTCGAAATGTACTGGTGAATCACCAGTCATCTACACTTACTATTTTAGCTCAAATTTGATCCCTTTTACAGAATCGTGCGTTTTGTCTCTTGGTTCAGCAAAAAATAGTAGTGCCATTTTACCCATGTCTCTGCTATAATTTTCTTCCGTGACTCTACGTCATCATCATCATCATTATTATCTGCTTCCATACTGCATTCACATTCACATTCTTCTTCTTCTTCTTCTTCTCCTCCATAGTCTTCTTCTCCTCTTCCACTATCTTCAGTTTATGCTTTCATAAATCCATTGCTTTCTTTGGATTCATCTTCTTTGTCTTGGTCTGTTTTCTTTAGGAATAACTGTCCCAATTTCTGTAGCGGTTGAGTAACTGGATTAAATACATTTTACAGAGCAGGGTCATCTTCAGCTAGCCTTGCCTGCAGGTACGCCAGTTTCTTGCCAATACTTCACTGGGATTTAAATAGTCGACTTTCAAGTCTAATCTTTCGTCCACTGATTTGGTGGAAAAGACCAAACAGCGAGGTCATTGGCCTCATCGGATTAGGGTAGGATGGGAAAGGGAGGCGACCGTGCCCTTTCAAAGGAATCATCCAGGCATTTGCCTGAAGCGATTTAGGGAAATCACGGGAAACCTAAATCACGGCGGCCGGACTCGGGACTGAATCGTCGTCCTCCCGAATGCGAGTCCAGTATGCTACCCACTGCGCCGCCTCTCACGGTCGTCCACCGGAATGAAGAACCATGTTGGCAACTGCAATGCTCAATGAACATCTGAAGCTATTGTAAGAAGAACGCTTCATTTTCCACTGCTTCTCGCGTGCAGCGGACCAAGACAAATACAAATATAGTTATCCAAATTCGAATTCTGTCCTATATACAAATCGTTTAAAAAAGTGAATAGGTTGAAATTTCTTTCATACATGCGGTTTATAAAACCGGAACAGGTACGAGCAGACAGACCGTTTAAAGAGTGGAAATGGTTCAGACAGAGACTGTGTAAAACAAATTGGATATCTCGGTGCACACAGACCATTTAATAAAATGGAACACATTCGAACAACTGTATTATTTAAGAAAACGGAGTAAGTTTGAACACACAGACAGCATTACATTCTACCTCATTCTGTTCTTAATCATTGCATTCCCAACCGTTTCAGTCCAATCTCATCCGACCGCTTGCATTCCGACCCATTCAAATGCGAACCATCTGTACCGGTGCCGAATCTGGCAAGTGTGAAAACAGCCCAGCAACGAAACCCGACAGCATCCCCTGACAGCTCAGCAACGTCAGCACAGCCACCAGTTCTGCGGTTGGCCATTCTGCGAGTGAATCAGAGGGACATCACCCGGCCCCCTGATGCCTGAGTGACCCACATATGGGTTACGCCACCCTTGGCAATCGACCCCTCTTCCGAATTTTCTTCACAGCCTGCATACATGGGCGTCCAACGCCTTTCAGCACCTGGAATCGGGGATTCAAACAACCAGGACCAGCCTGTCATGGCGTCGTCAAAGCTGGGTCGTCCGATAATGCATAGTCTGTATCAGTCGTCGCCGCATCTATGACACTGTCTCTACCAGGCCTCGAACCAACGACGGCTGCCTGAATGTTCAACCCGAGCCCACGGACATCGCCCCGCTGCCGCGCCGCTATCAGCAGAAATAGGCCGCCATCCACCATCATTTTGGGTAGTTGGACCGCCGTTCCCAGCACGGGGAAAGCCTACGTCAGTGCGTCCGTAATGGCTAGCGGCGGACCGGGGTTCACCTCCTGTCGTCTGCGGTCTGTTTGTTTTAGATGCGCTGAACCATGTCGTTTCGTGTCCGTCAATAAGGAATACTAACTATTTGACTGGCTGCATTCATTGCCCGATCCTTCTCCAACCTCAAACAGAGAACCACTCGCTCACACCACCTCTACAATACACTTGTTACAGTATTCGTATCAGAATACCAGCTGGAGCTGGAAATAGTCGTCCAAAAGAGCCTTGAGGAGATCATAAAGCTGTGACAGCATCAGTGACGACGGGTCCTACAAGGAATGTTAAGAAAGGTGGGATATTTGCTCAGCAAGGGTCAAGGATACAAATTTCAGAATATATCAGCAGTCAGCATCAAATATTTGGTGATGAGGACGAAGATGTGGAGAGCAAATGGAAAAGATTCAAAGGCATCCTCGAATGTGCCCTAGGCAAGTATGTTCCAAGTAAGGTTTTAAGGGATGGAAAAGATCCAACATGATTTAACAGGCGTGTTAGAAAAGCGCTACGTAAACAAAGAGCAGTTCATCTCAGATTCAAGAGAAGTAAAAACCTAGGTGACAAACAAAATCTGGACGAAGCGGAAATGTGCGTAAGGAGAGTATTGAGAGAAGCGTTCAATGATTTTGAAATAATCACCCTACGTGATTTTGTCCGATGTAAAATCAGTAAGTGAATCAAAATCATCTATTGATTCTCTCAGCGACCACACTGGCACCGAAACGGAAGATAACAGAGAGAAGGCCGAAATACTGAATTCGGTCTTCCGAAGTTGTTTCACCGCGGAAGATCGTAACGCTGTTCCTCTTATCAATCGTCGTAAGAACGTCGAAATAACAGATACTGAGATAACCGATCGCGGAACTGAAAAGCCACTAAACTTGCTTAGTAGTTGAAAGGCGTCAGGACCAGATGAGATTCCTATAAGATTCTATAAAGATTATGCGAAAGAACTTGCTCCCCTTCTAGCAGGAATTTGTCGTAGATCGCTTGAGCAACGAAAGGTACCTAACGACTGGAAACAGCTCAGGTCATTCCGGTTTTTATGAAAGGCCGTAAGACAGAGCCACACAGTTATAGACCTAATCGTTGACGTCAATCTGTTGTAGAATTATGGAACATGTTTTATGCTCAAGAATAATGACATTTTTGGAAAATAAACAGCTCCTCTATAAAAATCAACATAGATTCCGCAAACAGAGATCCTGCGAAACTCAGCTCGCTCTGTTCCTCCATTGGGTCCACAGCGCAGTGGACATCGGTGCTAGGTTGATACCGTGTTCCTTGATTGCAGTAAGGCATATGACACATTCCCACATTGCCGTTTAATGAAAAAAATACGAGCTTAGGAGTGTCGGAGCAGACTTGCGATTGTATTCAAGACTTCCTGGCAGACAGAAATCAACACGTCGCTCTTAACGGAACAAACTCGACAGATGTAAAGGTAATATCCGGAATACCACAAGAAAGTGTGATAGGATAGTAGAAATCATCGGATGCTCTTTAAGGCTACACGCATGCAGTTATCTACAGCAAAGTAGCAACGCCAGAAGATACTAAGAATTTGCAGAACGACCTACAGAGAACTGATGAATGTTACAGGCTCTGTCAGTTGACCCTGGACGTAAATAAACGTAACATATTGCGTATACACAGGAAAAAATATCCACTAATGTTCAGCTACAACGCTGATTACAAACAGCTGTAGACCGCGTCTGCCGTAAAATATCTACGTGTAATTATCCAGAGCGACCGTAGGTGGAATGACAACATACAACAGATAATGGGAAAATCAGACACCAGACTCAGATTCATCGGAAGAATCTTAAGGAAATGTAAATCATCCACGACTGAAGCGGCTTACAAGGCACTTGCTCGCCCGATTCTTGGGTATTGTTCATCTATCTGGGATCCCTATCAGGTAGGACTGGTGGAGAAGATAGAGAAGATCCAACAAAGAGCGGCGTGCTTCGTCACAAGATCGTTTATCTGGCGAGAGAGCGTTAGGGAGATGCTCATCAGACTCCACTGGCAGACGTAACAAGAGACGTATTGTGCACCACGGAGAGATTTACTATTGAATTTTCGGGACAGCTCTTTTCAGGAGGATTCGGACAACATATTACTTCCACCCACATAAATCTCACGTATTGACCACGAGGATAAAGTTCGAGAAATTAGAGCCAATACAGAGGCTTACCACCAATCATTCTTCCCACGCACTATTTGTGAGTGGAACACGGTTGGACGGATCAAATAGTCGTACCGCAAATACTCTCCGCCACACACCATTAGGTGGCTTGCAGTGTATTATGTTGATGCAGTTGCAGAAGAAGGTCCTACAGCACTAATGATTCGTTCATATTGAGTTCGCACGTAAGGGCTGGAGACACGTGTTCTTTTTGGGCCTAACTAGTTTTGTTTGTCCTTTGCTATCTGTTTGAGTATACTGTTGATGTTGTTGTGGTGGTCTTCAGTCCAGAGACTGGTTGAATGCAGCTCTCCATGCTACTCTATCCTGTGTAAGCTTCTTCATCCACAGTACCTACTGCAACCTACATCCTTCTGAATCTGCTTAGTGTATTCATCTCTTTGTCTCCCTCTAGAATTTTTACCCTACACGCTGCCCTACAATACTAAATCGGTGATCCCTTGATGCCTCAGAACATGTCCTACCAACCGATCCCTTCTTCTAATCAAGTTGTGCCACAAATTTCTCTTCTCTCCGATTCTATTCAGTACCTCCTCATTAGTTATGTGATCTACCCATCCAATATTCACCTTTTTCTATAGCACCACATTTCGAAAACTTCTATTCTCTTCTTGTCCAAACTATTTATCGTCCATGTTTCACTTCCATACACGGCTACACTCCATACAAATACTTTCAGAAACGACTTCCTGACACTTAAATCTATACTCAATGTTACTGTGGTGTCACCGCCAGACACCACACTTGCTAGGTGGTAGCCTTTAAATCGGCTGCGGCCCGGTAGTATACGTCGGACCCGCGTGTCGCCACTGTCAGTGATTGCAGACCGAGCGCCGCCACACGGCAGGTCTAGAGAGACTTCCTAGCACTCGCCCCAGTTGTACAGCCGACTTTGCTAGCGATGGTTCACTGACAAATTATGCTCTCATTTGCCGAGACGATAGTTAGCATAGCCTTCAGCTACGTCATTTGCTACGACCTAGCAAGGCGCCATTATCAGTTGCTATTTATCTTGTGATACATGTACCGTCAGACCGATGTTCACCAATTATGGATTAAAGTTAAGTATTCCAGCAGCTATGTACCTTTTTTGCTAGTCTCAATTCCTTGTCATTTTCCAGACCTCACGCCATCCTGCGTGAGCTTAAACGCGTACCCTTCGGCCTCCCGTCCTCGTGGATTGGCTGTCTTGCCAGCCCACAAAAGTTACCAAATTTTTCTTCTTCAGAAACGATTTCCTTGCCATTGCCAGTCTACATTTTATATCATTTCTACTTCGACCATCATCAGTTATTTTGCTCCCAAAATAGCAAAACCCATTTTCCTACTTTAAGTGTCTCATTACCTAAACTAATTCTCTCAGCATCACCCGACTTAATTCGACTTTCGCATCCTGCCTCGGGCATGGATGTGTGTGATGTCCTTAGGTTACTTAGCTTTAACTAGTTCTAAGTTCTAGGGGACTGATGGCCTCAGACGTTAAGTCCCATAGTGCTCAGAGCCATTTGAACCTCCTTTCAAGACACTGTCCATTCCGTTCAACTGCTCCTCCAGATCCATTGCTGTCTCTGACAGAATTACAATGTCATCGGCGAACCTCAAAGTTTTTATTTCTTCTCCATGGATTTCAATTGCTACGCCGAATTTTTCTTTTGTTTCTTTTACTGCTTGCTCAGTGTACAGATTGAATGACATCAGGATACGCTACAACTCTGTCTCACTCCCTACCAAACCACGGCTTCCTTTTAATGCCCCTCGACTATTACAACTTCCATCTAGTTTCTGTACAAATTTTAAATAGCTTTTCGCTCCCTGTATTTTACCTCTGCCACCTTCAGAATTTGAAAGGGAGTGTGGTGTCCGTACTGTAAGACCTTCGGTACACACACCATAAGGTTCTTTGACATGTCGCTCTAACGAAGTAGGCGAGTGTCAGCAATATGTCTCGTGGTCTTATCGATGCGTGTTTATCTTCTGCCGTTAGGTCAGACGATAGAAATGCCCCTTGCACGCTTAGAGTAGCAGATTGACGGTGACCATCTTTAAACAGAACTTGATTAATTTTCACACACATTTATTAAAATAATAAAAATCATAGACATTACGTAACTTTATTCTGGATGCTGTTCACAATTGACAATCTTAAGTTGCTTTGGTCTTGGTACGTTAATCTTATTCTCACATATCTCTGATACTTGACAAAGTGTCTATACATTTCTCTTCATGGCTATGTACAGGAATATGATAATCTTATTAGGTGCAAACTGAAACTTGACTATAGACTAATGCAGACTAACGCAGACTGAGTAATCGGAGGCCTGTACACTCGTTATAATACCTCGTGCAATCAGGTATCACTGCGCGAGTGTGATCCGCGAGGAGAAAAGGTTCTACGTTAGCAGCAATCTCATTGGCTGCATTAAATATTAATACGCGGATCGGCGGAAGCAGAATTTCGTCCGTGTCTAATACAGCGCCATCTCGTAGTGCGGAGACGGACGAGCGCTGCGCCTGCGCTGTTGTGCTTAGCGGGGCGCGCTCTAGTGGGAAAGTTGTGTACGCGCTGACTACGCGGAACTATGTAAACAACAGGGAGTATTCCAGTCAACATTGCCAAAAGCTTTCTCTGAGTCTACAAATGCTAGAAACGTAGGTTTGCCTTTCCTTAATCTATCGTCTAGGACAAATCGTAGGGTCAGTAGTGCCTTACGTGTTCCAACATTTATACGGCATCCGAAATGATCTTCCCCGAGGCCGGCTTCTACCAGGTTTCCACTCGTCTGTAAATATTTCTTGTTAATATTTTGCAGCCGTGACATATTAAACTGATAGTTCGGTAATTTTCACATCTGTCAACACCTGTTATCTTATGGATTGGAAGTATTATATTCTGGTTGAAGCCTGAGGGTATTTAACCTGTCTCATACATCTTGCTCACCAGATGGTAGCCTCCCAAGGCTGTCAGTAGTTCTAATAGAATGTAGTCTACTCCCGGGGCCTTGTTTCGACATAGATCTTTCAGTGCTCTGTCAAACACTTCACGCAGTATTATATCTCCCATTTCATCTTCATCTACATCCGGTTCCATTTCCATAATATTGTCCTCAAATACATCGCCCTTGTATAGATCCTCTATATACTCCTTCCACCATTCTGCTTTCCCTTCTTTTCTTAGAACTGGGTTTCCATCTGAGCTCTTGACACTCATACAAATGGTTTTCTTTTCTCCAAAGGTCTCTCTAATTTTCCTGTAGGCAGTATCTACCTTACCCCTCAGGAGATATGCCTCTACAACCGTACGTTTGTCCTCTAGCTATCCCTGCTTAGCCATTTTGCACTTCTTGTCGATCTCATTTTTGAAACGTTTGTATTCGTTTTTACCTGCTTCATTTACTGCAATTTTGTATTTTCTCCTTTCATCATGAAATTGAATACATAATTATGCTACCCAAGGATTTCTACTAGCCCTTGTCTTTTTACCTACTTGATCCTCTTCTGCCTTCGCTATTTCATCCCTCAGAGCTAGCTACCCATTCACCTTGTACTGTATTTATTTCCCCCATTCCTGTCAATCGTTCCCTAATGCTCTCCCTGAAAATCTCTACAGCCTCTGGTTCAGCCTTGGGACGACAGGGTGTTGTGTAATGTCCTTAGGTTAGTTAGATTTAAGTAGTTCTAAGTTCTAGGGGACTGATGACCATAGATGTTAAGTCCCATAGTGCTCAGAGCCATTTGAACCATTTGAACCTCTGGTTCATTAAGTTTTTCCAGGTCCCATCTCCTTAAATTTCCACCTTTTTGCAGTTTCTTCAGTTTTATTCTACAGTTCATAACCAACACATTGTGGTCACAGCCCTCATCTGCCCCTGGAAATATCTTTCAGTTTAAATCCTGGTTCCTAAATCTTTGTCTTACCATTATATAATCTATCTGAAATCTTCTAGCATCTTCAGGCCTCTTCCATGCATACAACCTTCTTTCATGATTCTTGAACCAAGTGTTAGCTGTGATTAAGTTACGCTCTGTGCAAAATTCTACCAGGCAGCTTCCTCTTTCATTTCTTACCCCCATCCCATATTCACCTACTACGTCTCCTTCTCTTCCTTTTCCTACTGTTCAATTCCAGTCACCCACCACTATTAAATTTTCGTCTCCCTTCACTATCTGAATAATTTATTTTATCTCATCATACATTTCATCAATCTCTTCGTCATCTGCGGAGCCTGTTGGCATATAAACTTGTACTACTGTGGTAGGCTTGGGCTTCGTGTCTATCTTGGTCACAATACTGCGTTCGCTATGCTGTTTGTAGTAGCTTACCCGCACTCCAATTTGTTTTTATTCATTATTATATCTACTCCTGCGTTACCTCTATTTGATTTTGTATTATAACCCTACATTCACGTGACCAGTAGTCTTGTTCCTCCTGCCACCGAACTTCACTAATTCCCGCTATATCTAACTTTAATCTATCCATTTCCCTTTTTAAATTTTCTAATCTACCTGCCCGATTAAGGGATCTGACATTCCACGTTCCGATCCGCAGAAACGTCAGTTTTCTTTCTCCTGATAACGACGTTCTCCTGAGAGGTCCCGGCCCGGAGATTCGAACGGGGGACTATTTTACCCAGGAGGACGCCATCATCATTTAACCATACATTAATGTTGCATGCCCTCGGGAAAAGTTACGACTGTAGTTTCGCCTTGCTTTCAGCCGTTCGCAGTACCAGCACAGCAACACCGTTTTGGTAAATGTTACAAGGCCAGATCAGTCAATCGTCAGACTGTTGTCCCTGTCAGTACTGAAAAGGCTGCTGCCCTCTTCAGGAATCACACGTTTGTCTGGCCTCTCAACAGATACCCCTCCGTTGTGGTTGTACCTACGGTACGGGTATCTGTGTCGCTGAGGCACGCAAGCCTCCCCACCAACGGCAAGGTCCATGGTTCATAGGGGGTTGAGTATACTATTCGTTTATTCGTTTAAATAGTACTAAACCTTATAGTACCAGGTAAAATATCTGTTACTGAAAAAGCAACGACACAGGAGCGATTTCAGAATCTACTAAATGAGGTAGTTAGTGTTAGAGCTGACAAACGAACTTTGATTAAAGAGGTGAAAGATGGGAAGGGCCATCTTTGCGCATGTCTGCACCTATCCTTAAGGCTGGTATGGCGTCATAGGTGACACTGTTTCCAGTTAAATTTGGGGGAGATATTTTTCTCTTCATGGATAGATTGAATACAGCCATGGAATTAGGAAAACAGAGTGATGAACAGTTGTTAAGTGTAGCTCATTTAAAATTGGCAGAGGACGTTAGAACATGTCATGTGTAATGAAAAATTGTGGGATGTTAGTTCTTCGCAGACTTACAGGGAAGATTATTGGATTGTTACAAGAAGAAAAATATCTTGCGAGATTATCGTCAAGAACTTACTGGTGTTGAGCAGAAGCGAGAAGAATCAATAATGGGTTTTCTGGACCGCACCAGAAGAATCAATATCAGTATGTATGGATTAACGAATGATGGTCATGCCAATAAAGTCATTTTGCAGAAGACAGAACGACGTGAGCTTGATGCATTTTATCGGGCCCTGCCCTCCGAATTGTCTTGGAAAGTATGCATGGAGTTTTCGAGAGCCTTGTGGGAATCAGTAGTATCGGCAGTAGCTTTGACTGAAACTGATTCAGTGACTGGACCTACGGAGAAGAGGGTGTTTAATGCAGAGAGTGTATGTTATAGGTGTGGTTCTCCAGGCCACATCCAACGTTTCTGTAAGAAGTTACAGTGTCTAATATGCAAGCTAATACGGCATTCTGTTCAAAAATGTCCGCAGGCGCATAGCCGATGGGATCAACGTAAAATTCCCGCCCCTGCATTAAACGGAACAGGAGGCAGTGTGGCCACTGGGCAACGCTTCAAGTAAATTCAACTGAGGTATACCTCAGTGAAAAATCAGTCTATTCACCTGTCTAAGGCGAATGTCGTTAAAGTTGTTGTTTAATACAGGATCACAGGTATCCGTGGCTATCCATAGTATATGGAAAACAGTGAATTGGAGTCTACCACGCTGTACTTTAAGTGGCGTGTGTGGTAGGAGTGAGAATTCTCTCGGTTTCACATTGTTGTGTTTCCGAGTGGGAGGGAGAGACTTCCGAGTATGTGTGGAAGTTATTCCTACTGTGAGTTGTAGCTGCAACGTCATTCAGGGTCTGGACTTCCTCATTAAACATCACGCCAAAGTAGATCTGCAGCAGTGTATGGTATCACTGGATCGAACATCGTTCAGTCTCGGTTTTATGGATAGGAGACTGAAATGTCACAAGGAATACACGAGAGGCTGGATAAGCCAATGAAAGTGAGTACACGGTCTGTTACACTCGACTCGAGGGATATGAAGCTGAAAGGCACAGGAAGACTCTTCTGGATGAACGTAGGAAATCTCCTGCCGATTAATACTGTGTGTGTGGTAGACCCCGTGCCAAAAAACGAGGTAATGGTTCGGGCGCAATGTTTCATGTGACGTAGTTGGTCATCCATGCAGGAACTAGACGGCAGCCGAGTAGTATTCGTCAGTATAAATAATTTTGGTTCATAGGAGGTGAGGCTGTCGAAAGACACACTGATAGCTTACCTAGAAGTTTTAGTGGATGAATTAGAAAGGGACTGCGTCTGCACATGAACAAGCTCTGCTAGCGTAATCTGCTCGTCGTCTGGCGAAGCAATTTTAACAATAAATGACGAAGCAAAGGAAAATGTTCATGCAGTCAGTCATTCACACCAGGCAAGGGAAAGGAGGTGCCGCCATGGGGGAACATACACCAACATAGAAATACACTGCAGCCGACAAAAAGACAAAATTCAGGTAAATCACAAAGAATGTTCCACAGTTTCTATAACATTTCCGACTGAACTGAAGCATCTTCTCAATCCCATCCTCGTCGCCAGTGATGTGAAGGTCGATGGCAGCATGTCATGACCTCACACAAATGCAGGATGCTTTTCAATCGGTACCCCTGGGATTTGCAGTGGGATGATAGAGGCTAGCACGAGTGAGGTAGTTGTAGGAATCTAGAGTATTCTATAATAATTAGTACTGGAACATTTTAGTGAATAACTTTTTCTTAACTTTGTCCTGCTACTGCACTCAAGGAGCATAATAATTAACAACTATCTTTCTTGAATACAAACAGCTCATTACCAAACATGAACTGGATTATGCAACAAGCAAGATAATACAATTCTGCTATTACGTGCGTAGTACATGCGCGAACTAGAGTCTACGAACCTAGCGAGCTGAGGGCTATTCTAATCTGACTTCGCTCACGACCTGTCACTGACTCGGCCGGTGCGATCTGCAAGTCTATGTCCGTGCTATACGGCGGCGCTGCAAGCGCCAGCGTGTCCAGAGATGTTGCCAGTGCTGGACCGCTATGGATTATTGCAACCTCTAGCGTGATGTCTAAGGTTGACACCACTTTCTTCCCCCACAAATTTATGAACAGACGTGAGGTAGGGCTTACGCCTGCCGGGGGGAGGACCCTATGCTGACATGGATGAGGGGGTGGAGATCCGAATTTGGTAATATCAGAATCGATACTAAACCAGGCTAAATGACGGCGAGTAAACTGTTTCGTCCGTAGAAGACCCCAATGACCTCGATGTAGCAAGCACAACACAGCGGATTGCAAAGAACGTGGAACGACAACACGGGACTGATCATTCTCCGTGCGGAGGAAAAGATCACCACGTTGCACAAATAACCACTGTCGGTGTGCAAAGAAACGGCGAGCAACAGGATCTGAAATCTGTGAACTAGCAGAAAGCCATTGCGTAGCTATGTATTGCAAAACAAGTCTAACAGAAGAATCGGCACCAGTGGCAGCTGCTACGCGACGATAGTCCAGCGGAAAACCTTCGACCACATCATCGTTTTGTTAATCAATAAGCATAAAAGCCTGTTCAGATTCATCAAAAGTTGTGTTTTCAGGAATGAGAAGACATGATAATGCGTCAGCGTTACCGTGCTGAGTAGAAGACCGATAGAGTATGTCGTAACGGTACTGCATAAGAAACGAAGACCGGCGAATCAATTTTTGCGCCGTACGTGGAGGTACGGGCTTTGATGGGTGAAACAACGAATTCAATGGTTTATGGTCGGTGATGAGAATAACCTTGCGACCATACAAGAAATCATGGAATTTTGTCACACCAAAAATGACGGCTAAAGCTTCCTTCTCGATCTGCGAATAACTTTTCTGAGCAGATGAGAGCAATTTAGATGCAAAAGCAATTGGACGGTTGCGAGAACCGGTTTTATGGGCAAGAACCGCCCCGATCCCAAAATGAGAAGCATCAGCCATGATAACTAACGATTTCTGCGGATCAAAGAGTGTTAGACAAGTACTAGACAACAACGCTGCTTTCAGCTTCTGGAAAGCCTTGTCACATTCTGGTGACCAAACAAACGGAACGTTTTTCCGTCAAAGACGGTGAAGAGGAGCTGCAAGGGAAGAGGCATGCGGTATAAAGCGGTGGTAGTAATTGATCTTGCCTAACGTCGCTTGCAGTTCCTTTACCGTCGTTGGAGCTGGCAAATCAGCGATGGTCCGCAAATGCTCCGGCGATGGGTGAATGCCCTGAGAATTGATTACATGTCCTAGGTAAGTTAGTTCACTCGCGAAGAAGGTGCGCTTGTCTCTGTTTATTTTCAGTCCATTGTCCCGAAGCACTTGGAACAGATGACGCAAATCTTTCAAATTGTCAGTCGGTGTCACTCCAGACACGACAATGTCATCTAAATAGTTAAGGCAAGAGGATACCGATACACAAAGGGTTTGTAGATAACGTTGAAATATTTCTGGGGTAGAAGCACATCCGAAAGGACGGCGTTTGCATTTGTACAACCCGAGGTGAGTATTCACTGCCAAGAACTTTTGGTTTTCTTCATCACGCGGCAGTTGAAGATAGGCATCCCGCAAATCTACCCAGGAAAAAAAATATTTCCGGGTCCCAGCCGATCAAACAAGCCTTCCGGCCGAGGCAATGGAAATGTTGCTATAACAGTTTGTGGGTTGACTATGGCCTTGTAATCCACACACAGTCTCAACTTTCCGGAAGGGTTTGTTAAGATAACAAGTGGCGAAGCCCATTGTGATGCTGAAATGTGTTCTATTACATCTTGTTTTTCCAGATCACGCAAGGTTTGTGCAACACTGTCACGCAGCGCGTGTGGGACTTGGCGCTCTGGTCAAAATTTCGGCCGTGCATCTTCTTTTAACTCGACGTTCGCTTGAAAATTCTTCGCGCAGCCTAAACCTGGCGAGAATAATTCTGCAAATTCGTTACACAAGGCTTCGATGCTGGTCGTTGGAACACTTGAGGTGACGGACAGTACTTTATCACGATCTGTTAACGAAAACAGATCGAAAACATCCAAGTCGAAGATATTGACAGAATCGCGGGAATGAAGCACATGCACAGTTAGCACTTGTGTTTATCCACGTTATGTCGCTGGCAAGCTACACAATCTTAATAACGGGATGTAATGACCACTGTATGTTGCAAGCGACACATTCGCTTCAAGGAAGGGAGGGCTTCCTAACAAATGATACGTTTCCTTGTTAATAAGAGAAACGGCAGCTCCAGTATCTAATTGGAAAGGAATTGGGCAAACGTGTATAAGCAAATCAATAAAAAGTTTGTTCTGATGGCGTTAAACAATGTCAGAGGTCGTGGCTAGATGCACTAGAGTAACCTGATGATCAAAACAAGCACGTCGCGACCTAGGCTTGCGTCGCGTGCGCGGCGTGCGTTGCGTGTGCAACTAAATTCAGAGTCGAATCCGGGGGAGTCACAATTCGGAACGGCAAAGTTCACTTGTGGAGCAGAAACGACATTAACGTTCATAGGTACAGCCTCTTTAAGTTTGTTTTCACCTGAGAACCGTTCCGAAAGTTACTGTTCCGGGGAACGGAAGGTTGATTTGAACGTTCGCGTTTCAAATATACGGACTGGACGTGTTCTTTTTGATTACAAAAACAGCAAGTAACGTTCCTGGAAGGGCAGGATTGACGCGAATGCTCGCGGTGGCAGTTAGGACATGACCGCACAGAGGGCGAAAGTTGTTTACGCTGGCGGTCTGGGGCCGATGCGCGAGCAGCATGCGCAGAAACTTGGCCACGTGTAGGTCTGGGGGCACGGCGAGCAGCCGGCGAACTAATGCCCTAGACTCCGGGTGGCGATTCAAAGGATTTTGCCGCAAAATCTAATGTGTCTTGCCTTTCAAGAATGTCTACCACTTGTCCCAGAGAGGGATTTGACAATTTCAAAATTTGTTCCCTGATTCTGGAACCCGCAATGTTCTGAGCTATGGCATCTCTAACCATGCTATCTGCATAGGAAATTCCACACGAGCAAGAATAATTGCAGTCAGGGACAGTCCATGCAGTTCCGTTACCCTCTCCCTGTTCGATTGAAACTGAGTACGGGAGGTTCGGAAAAAATTTAAACCTCTGTGCGACCACATTGATAGTGTCTGCGAAATATTTGTCCAGTTTTGCCAAAACTTCTTCGAACGTTAGGTCGACTAGAGAGGTTCGTGGATATATGTTACACAACACCCTATAGATGGCTACTCCCACTACAAATAAGAAATAGAGGAGACGACGCTTACCTGTTATGTTGAATGCGTGGAGGTGGTGCTGCAGTTGAGCCTTGTATTCCCTCCACGATTCAGCGGTGGCGTCGAACGCTCGAAATTGTGACACTGGCTGCTGTGGCGGCGGAGGCGGCAGCCGAGTAGTGTTCGCCAGTACACATAATTTTGGTTCATAGGAGGTGAGGCTGTCAAAAGAAACACTGATCGCTTACTTAGAAGTTTTAGCGGATGAATTAGAAAGGAACTGCGTCTGTTCATGAACAAGATCTGCTAGCGTAATCTGCTCGTCGTTTAGAGAATCCATTTTCACAATAAATGACGAAGCAAAGGAAAATGTACATGCAGTCAGTCATTCACACCAGGCAAGAGAAAGGAGGTGCCGCGATGGGGGAACATACACCAACATAGAAATACACTGCAGCCCCCAAAAAGACAAAATTCAGGTAAATCACAAAGAATGTTCCACAGTTTCTATAACATTTCGCTCTGAACTGAAGCATCTTCTAAATCCCATCCTCGTCGCCAGTGATGTGAAGGTCGATGGCAGCATGTCATGACCTCACACAAATGCAGGATGCTTTTCGATCGGTACCTTTGGGATTTGCAGTGGGATGATAAAGGCTAGCACGAGTGGGGTGGTTGTAAGAATCTGGAGTATTCTGTAATGATTAGTACGGGAATACTTTAGTAAATAACTTATACTTAACTTTGTTTTGCTACAGCACTCCAGGAACATATCTAATAACAACTATCTTCCTTGAATACAAATAGCTCATTAACAAACATTAACTGGATTATACAACAAGCAAGATAACACAATTCTGATATTACGTGTGTAATACATGCGTGAACTAGAGGCTGCAAACCTAGCGAGCTGAAGGCTATTATTATCTGACTTCGCTCACGACCTGTCGCTGACTCGGCCGGTGCAATCTTCAAGTCTCTGTCCGTGCAATACCGTGGCGCTACAAGCGCCAGCGAGTCCAGAGAGGTTGCAAGAGCTGGACTGATACCGATTATCGCAACCTCTAACGTGTCGTCTAACGTTGACACCACAGTAGATAAGCAGACAGGTAGTAAGTTGGTAGTGAATCAGAAGAAATGAGTGTATTTGTGACTTACTTTGGCATTTCTCTTAAGGGTAGAAGATAATTTATACCGGATCTTTTATATGGCAATTTATTCCGTTAAGAAGGTGAATTTGAGGACTCTTTTCGAATGTGAGATGAACAAAAAACCTGACAGAGAATTTCCTTTTCCAATAGGGTGTCGACCAGACATAAGCTAGTACGAATTTGCGAAGAGCAGAGGATAGCTGCCCCACTTTTGGTCGCCAAACTCAAAACCAAGAAAACATGACAGGCAGACGCTTCCTGGTTGTGATGCTCCTGAGCCTGTGGGTCAGATACAAAATGGGAGAAGCTATCAATACCCGACCCTTGAGAGGTGTGGTGTTTTCTTATGCACCAGCCAGAGCTGATGATCTCATAGCACCAGTGAACACTAAGCCTGCATTTTGATGTATGGTCTGTAGAAGATGAAGTTCAACAGCACGAGAATACTTTCGGGATATTACCATTCCTGATGCAAGGCAGGGCAAAACTAAATAATACTCAGAGCGAACATCACTCGCTACTGTCAGCTTTCGTACGGTAGCAGTAACTGCTGCGCCAAACCATAAAATTCATCTTGCGAGTTCAATAAGAAAAGAGGCTGGTTAGACGTAGGTGGTAAGAGCCTAAACGTAGTGACGATAGATGTTGAGAGGATAAACGCAGGGTTGAAACGGGTACAGGCAGACGTGGATAAGATCCAGAAGACTCTTGAAATGCACACCACGCTACTGGCCAATCTCGGCATTTACTCGCCATTGCCTCATGGCACACATCCGAGAATCAGAAGACATGGTAAATCACGACTTACGTGTTTTCCAGGACCACGTGGAAATCATCAACAAACAACTAACCATCAGGACGCTTTTACTCACTCTTGCCGAAAGTATCACCGACACACGCGTCGAGGCCATTGAACTGCAGGAAGCACTCATCTACACGATCCGTGGTCACCTGACGCTGATACTTTAGCCACCGGGACTATTTCTGGAAGGTCTCCACAGAATTCGAGGTAAGTTACCAGCCCCATTAGAACTATTAGCAACCGTGCAGGACGAACCCTTATCATTCTACCGCCATACGGCCAGTGTACCCAGTAAGCCAGTAGGAGCGAGGTTGAAGGTATATGTACAAATACCGTTAACCTGCAAACATTGTCACTTCGAGTGCTTCGACATCCGTGCCTGAATAGTAGCCCGGGAAACCACATGGAAATTTGTGTATTTACAGGTACACGAAATACTGTTGATATCACCCAACAGGAAGTCCCATACTCTACTAAATGGCTCTGAGCACTATGGGACTTAACATATGAGGCCATCGGTCCCCTAGAACGTAGAACTACTTAAACGTAACTAACCTAAGGACATCACACACATCCATGCCCGAGGAAGGATTCGAACCTACGACCGTAGAGGTCTCCCGGTTCCAGACTGAAGCACCTAGAACTGCGCGGCCACAGGGGCCGGTCCCATGCTCTACTCATCTCCGCAGAACTACTACAAAGCAGACGGCGGCAAATCACTGTTTGCCGAACAAAGTGAATACACACTATACCTGAGTCTTGTGAGTGTACTGCGTTTCACTCCATGAAACCTGCGACCAAATGCTCCGGGCAGGTCACTAAGGCGAAACAGAATTTTCCCAGAAGATAGGGTCAGACTGACTGTACTCAGTACATAAATTGATAGTGGTCATCGCCACCTCCTACGACAAGAACATTTCGGAGACGCAAAGCGCATAGAGCTACACGGTCCGGGATAGCTGATAAATGGTACACGATGCGACATTCCAAGTCCTACTCTACGGTTACCTGTCACCATTACCGCAACCGCAAGTGTTAACAGCAGCTACTCGTTAATTTAGCTACTGGACCTATCTTTCGAAAACTTGTCCAAGGAAAACCTGACTTTCCTAAACGCCACGTAGGCCCAACTCTTCTGGCTACCATTGACCGGATAATAGTAACGCCTATGGTCGCGTGACAATGGAATATCTGTTAGACCACGCAAGAAAACATCACACCTAATGACACCACCGGTTCGTAAATATAGGGACCAGCACATCAACCGTTTGAGGAATGCTGATAATAATACGAGGTGTGGCTAGAAAAAAACCGGACAAGTACTTGTGAAACAGTAAAACGAATGCAATAAGGTTGAAAGTCGCGTGGCCTGTCACGTGACTCTCGCTCCGCCTACTGCTCGAGTTTCATCTGCCTCCTGCACTCAGTCTGCCCGTGGCGTTTGTTTTAAGTAGTTGACGTTTTGTCTGTGCGTCGGAAAATGTTGAGTGTACAGAAAGAACAGCGTGATAACATCAAATTTTGTTTCAAACTAGGAAAATTTGCAAGTGAAACGTTTGTAATGTTACAACAAGTGTACGGCGATGATTGTTTATCGCGAACACAAGTGTTTGAGTGGTTTAAACGATTTAAAGATGGCCGCGAAGACACCAGTGATGACACTCGCACTGGCAGACCATCGTCAGCAAAAACTGATGCAAACATTGAAAAAATCGGTAAACTTGTTCGACAAGATCGCCGTTTAACAATCAGACCAGTGTCTGAGTTAACAGGAGTTGACAAGGAAAGTGTTAGGCAAATTCTTCATGAAAGTTTCAACATGAACAAAGTGTGTTCAAAAATGGTTCCAAAGTGTCTCACAATTGAACAGAAGGAACGCCGAAGAATGATTTGTTCTGACATCCTGCAAAACATTGAAAGTGATCCCACCTTCTTACAAAATGTTATTACTTGCGATGAATCGTGGTTTTTTACTTACGATCCCGAAACTAAACGCCAATCGATGCATTGGAAAACTCCTGGTTCTCCACGACAAAAAAAAAGCACGAATGTCAAAATCGAAATTCAAGGCAATGATGATTGTTTTTTTTTTTTGACGTCAAAGGGATTGTGCACATTGATTGGGTACCAGAGGGACAAACAGTGAATCAGCATTACTACATTAGCGTCCTGGCTACCCTACGTGAGCGAGTACGGAGAAAACGGAACGATTTGTGGAGAAAAATGTCACGGATCCTTCACCAAGACAATGCCCCAGCTCACAGTGCGTTGTCAGTGAAGACGTTTTTTGGCAAAACACAACATTCCCATCTTAGATCATCCACCCTACTCACCTGATTTGGCCCCCTGTGACTTTTTTCTTTTCCCTAAAGTCAAGTCAGCTTTGAAAGGAACTAGATTTGAGACTGTTGAAGCAGTAAAAGAAAAAGCGACGGAAGTAATGTATGGACTTACCGAAAATGATCTGCAGCATTGCTATGAACAGTGGAAAATTCGTATGGAGTGGTGTAGAGACCGAGGAGGAGAGTACATTGAAGGAGATAACATGAAATTGTAAATAATTGTAAATAAATGTTTTTTCCAGCATCAGTCCGGTTTTTTTCTAGCCGCACCTCGTAAGTACTGTGTACTGGCATCATTCACGTGAGTTGCTCAAATGCCGCCCTTACCTTCCTTCAACCTGCAGGCCCACCACAGTCATGTCAGCACCAGTGAGGAAGTAACTCAACCACAATGAGTAATATTATGTTGTGTCAAAAGTGGGAAAACAGAAAAGAAACGGGAGGGCCACAAAAACTCAGTGCTAAAGCATGGAACAGTGAGATCCTGCAGCTAGTGTAATATAAAAACGAAAAAGCGGATACGCCAAAGTTCTGTTCCAAGTCCAGACAAGAAAACTGGCAATAAAGAAACGTTAATAGATTTTTAAGCGTCTCTGTTACTATCAGACCAAGAAAATGGAAATACCGAAGACCGGATTAATAAATCAGGCCGTAGTCCACCGGCCATTGCCCACCAGCTCAGCAACGTCTGCAGTCATATCTTCTGCGGTCGGCTCATCCTCGAGTCTGCCAGAGGGACGTCAAATGGGCACCTGCCGCATGAACGACGGACATACTGGATTCACAACACCTGGCCATCGACACCGCTCATCATGTTTCATCGCGGCCTCGATATGTGGGCCTTCCAAAGCAGACAGCACATGGAATCGGGAACTTAAATCACCAGGACCAGATCGTTATGTTGTCTTCACAGCTGGCCCGTCCGATGACGCACCGCCTGTGTCAGTCATCGCCACATTTGTGACACTGCCTCAATTGGGCCGCGAATCAACGACCACTGCGTGAGTGTCCAACCCGGGCACACGAACATCAGCACGCTGCAACAGCACCATCCAGTAGAAGACGGCCGCAATTTGCCATCAGGCTGCGGTAGTCGGACCACCGTTTCTTTCCACGGGAAACGCGTGCGTCAGAGCGATCGTACCAGCGTGCCGAGGACTGGACTTCACCTCTCATCGTCTGCCGTTTGTTTCATATGCCCTGAACCATGTCTCTTAGTGTCTGTCGATAAAGTGTTCTGACAGTTGATTGGATGCATCCATTACCCGCTCCTCAGCCAACCCCCAACTAAGGACCAATCGCCTACACCTACAGTACAGTACACCTGTTCCACATTAATTCCATTGTGCTCTGATTCGTTCCGATATATCTTTTTAGCACTTTGTGTCAATGAAATCCATTGCAGAAGTTGTCCGCCACTAGCGTGACAGCTACTGATGGCTCCGTTCCATTCCGTTCCTATCATTTTTTCTTTTAAAAACACTTTGTATCAGTGAAATGCTTCGTGGAGGGTGTCAGCTACTGTGATAATGTACTGTCGGGCGACACAGAGTGTTTTAAGCCATAAAAAAAGAAGCAACGAAATTATCCAGATCTTACAGATGTACACATATCAGAAAATAGTTTTTCCATCATCCCGGTTCCCAGAACTCCTGAAGATAGACTTTGACTGTGGATATTGTATCACAGACACAGTCCCTCTGACTGTTCAGAGATGTCACTAAACCCGCCCAAAGATGTAAACAACCATGCATGAGCAGCGCCTATTAGACAGACGGGGTCCGAAACCCGATCAGTTCCAGTCATTAGACCAGGAAGGAGGTACACGGCTCGTGTTGTCTCTAGTACACCAATGCCTAGACGGTTAATACCTCGGTTCGATGGCGTCCGCATTGTTACTTTGTGCTTATTTACGTTCGGGGTCAACTGTTTTTCGGTACAGTCTTCGTCGAGCAGTAACGCAGCATGTTATCTCCAAAAGCATCTTAGTTTTGCGTAAGTTGGCGATATGTTTAAAAGTATGCAAGTGGTTTGTTGGATGTTCTAATAATGCTGCATTATTTATCATACTACCAGGTTTTTATAAACAAACTAGCGATGTTCCTAGTGCTGCAATGCAGACTATATATCTCGCAAGATCATGGAATCATGTATTATCGAGCTGCAGCGAACGACCGTTGCAGGTAGTAAGAAGAATAGTGCAATGGAAATGGTCACAGAAAATCCCCTGGACGTTGGAGCGCCAGGTACATATAATCTGCGACCACGAGCTCGATTTCAGTCCGTCACCAACAACGGAGGGTAAAGCTTTGATAATGCCAGAAACTCGTGCTGGCGAAACATCTGAAAAATCATCCAACAAATGTCAGCCGAAGAACCCGAGACAGAAGCCAACGCAGTTTGACAAAAATATAATAGTTCCACTTTCTTTCAGCATATGAAAATATGGCGCTCTAAGCAGTCAAAATTTGATGTTGGTGCATAAAAAGGGGAGGAACGATCAAACACATGATAACGGTGGTTCTAGCACGTTTATTAGGATATAGCCACAGTTACAGCACGTGTTCAAAACGGTCTCCCGTTTCAGCAACATGATACATCCGTGATATGTCAACGTCGACAGTTCCTTGCAGAACATACAGTGTTATTAGAGTAATATATCATCGTATGCTTTCCTTCAACGTCAGGAAAAGTCTGGATTACCACGCCAGATGTAAAAGGATTTAGGTTGGAGAATCTGGAAGGCCACTCATCTTGAAACTGCGTAGAGATGACGCGATCGTTACCGACAGTTTCCCGAATGAAATCTTTTACTTGGCATGCGATATGTGTTGTCCCACTTGCATGAAAATAGTAGCATGGACACAATTGCGTTTTAGCATAGTTGGAACCACATGTTGAACCAACAGGTCCTTATAACGTGCAGACTTCAGTGTACACCTAACAGGCCCACAAGGTGTCATCTTATCGAAGAAAAACGGAACGAGAATGAAGAAGCTTGCAAAATCACACCTCACAGGCACATAAAGTAAATGCACTGTATGTTCCTGCGCAACATGTACGGAGTAGTATCCCAAATGCGACAGTTCTATGTATTTACGGCACCGTGAAGAGTACAATGTGCCTCATCCCTCCTACGAATATTACTCAGTGACATGTCAGATATTTACATGAGTGCCAAAAACGAAGGGCAGAGTTAAGTCGTTGTAGCCTATCTTGGGACTTTATTTGGTGCACATTCTCAATCTTGTAAGAATTGTCGGTGTGAAATGCACCGCAAAATGTTTTGAACAGACAATTTCCGTGACACAGCTCGAGGACTAGCTGCAGTATTTGAGACATGTGGTGCACGGCCAGCAATAGCTACAGAAACTTCATCAACAATTGCCACAGAAATCGGCCGTCTCCCTGTCACTACGGCACCACTCAATTCACCTGTTCCTTCAAATTTCTTGGTCATATTCTTGAGCCCATTTATGGACGTGGCACCTCTTAGCAGCTGTTTCTGTTGGTCACAATCCTGCGACGCAGCGCTGCTGTTGTTGCTTTTCTGATAAAACAACTTTGCCAACAGTGCACGACATTTCTGCTGAATACCCATTACGTTTCGTACGGAAAAACTCAACCTTCTTGAACTGTTTCACCAACAGTCACTTCTCATGCCAAGCAACAAACAGCATACTGGCATCAAAACAGGAAACATTTCAATTTCTGATTTCTTACATCGCCAGAGCTATTGTAACTTCTGAAATTTTCCCTGTGTATTTCTTCTTCTACTAATTTTCGGGTGTGCAACCGGATCCCGTCGACATTCTGCCTCGATATTTGGGCCCAGGGACGTCCGGCCATTATCTTCAGGTGAGTAGACTACTACTGATGAGCCCAGGTGCGTTCACGGTATTTATGCCGAATCTCGAACATGCGAAATGTGCTGGCGTCTTTCGGCGCATGTGTTAAGTGATAACATGCGCGGGACAGCCTAATTGTGTGTGCTGCCCTTGCTGATGGAAGTGGGAGATGTTCTAATAACTGAATATCGAATATCCCTGCAGATTTCTAAGTGACTGGATAGTTTTAATTATAGTATTCCAATTTTTATACAGCTGAAGACCGTTGTCACGATTTGTAAGATTCTCGGCAAGACGTATTTCCACCGTTTCTTTGATTACTCGATCCCAAAATCTGGAAACTAGAGCTGAAATTTTTGTTCTATTGTATTCCATTCAGTGTCCCATGGAAATACGGTGTTCTGCTACTGCTGACTTTAAGGTTGCCGAAGACGGGTGTATCTTTCGTGTTTTGTATAACGCTCCTGGACAGGTCGTGCCGTCTGGGTTATGTATGCAACACGACACTCGCTTTGTAGACGCCCGCTTTCTATCAGTGGCAAGTCGTCTTCAACGGATCCAAATACGGCTAAAGTCTTCGCTAGTGGACGGAAGATAACGTTGATTTTATTTTTCTTAGGAAATCTGCCTGTTTTAGATGACACATTTCCGACATATGGAAGGAAGGCAGTTGGTTTACAGTCGTCATCAGTGTCCTTGCTGCGTTGCTTCTTGTAATTATAGCTGTGCATGGCCTTCCCTATTAGCTCCAGTTCCAGTTTTTTGGATTCAGTGACAAAAGAATCGATGGAAATACGTCTTGTCGATTATCTTATAAATCGCGACAACGGCCTTCAGCTGGATAATAATTGGTTTCCTATAATTGAAATTATGCAGTCGCAGTGGAATCGATGGCACCATTCGATACTTAATGATTAGGTCATCTCTTACATCCAACACCGAGGGCAGCATACACAACTCGGCTATCCCGCATATGTTATCACCTGACGCTTTCGCCGAAAGACGCCAGCACATTTCGCATGCGCGAAATTCCGCATAAAAAGCCGTGAATGCACCTGGGCCCTTCGGTAGTTTTCTACTCACCTGAAGCTGGCTGAGAGTCTCTGTGCCCAAATATTGGTGCAGTATGTTAACGGAATCCGGCTGCACACGCGAAAATTATTAGAAGTGAGGAACTATTATTTTTTCAGCTGGCTCCACTAGTGCACCGATTAATGAACATACCTACGAACAGAGCCGTGCATCGCGCCACATTTACCCGGCTGCGGCCAACCGCCCTGTTCTCCAGCCAGCACCGTGTGTAGTCGAGCTAAAATGTACCTGCAATGGAGTGCGCGAGCCGCGATGCGCCGTCAAGGCCCGCGTCATGTTCGAGTACCCGGCCGAGCCCGGGTTCCAACAGGGAAACAGATAGCGCTGGGTAGACAGGAATGACTGGCCAGACACGAGTGGTATTGTTTTCTGAATCATCTGCACACCTTTGAGAATCGTAAAGGTTTGATATGCTAGGAACAGCGTGTTCGTGATCCTTTGTAAAGAAATAAACTGTTAACGTAAAGTAATGTAGGTAACAAAGTAATACGTAATGCATTAATAAGCATAGTACAAGCAACTTTTTATTGATTTTTAAATTCATCCTTTCCTTTTCCCGTTTTCTTTTCCCGTTCTATAGCCTCCACCTTTCTGGGCTTTTTTGTAAAACTTGATCTCAAGTTTTGTAGCTACGTTTTTACTAAGTTTTAGTCCATAGTTGGAATGTCGTCTACAAAAGTTTCAAAGATCTATTCGCGTACCCTACATTTAATATTCCTGTTTGTGTAATGTTACTGGGTCATTTTCCAAAAACAAAGTCTTCTTTGGTACAATTTTTAAATTTTTCGATGTTGTCAGTGGTCCACTGCTTCGTCATACTGGAAGCAACTAGAATTTGTTTCCATGTGAAAAACGCAGGAAAACTCATGGGTATTATCAACGTGGACTAGCTCGTTGCTGCATGTGCCCATTTCATGAGACAGGACCGGCTGTTCCAAAAACCACAGCTGACGGCCCGAAGGTCGTGTCTCCATTAATGCATAGGTACAGTAGTATCCAGGTGTTCCATAATCCGTCGAAAATATCCGTGGCCCGTCTCTAACATCCGCTCGTGTGGAGTCAGATAATGCAGCCTAATGCAGAAAGCTTGGCACAAGACCCTGAAGTAGCCCGAGTGTAACCAGCTCCCAACTGTTTCAGTTTTCATGAGAGCGCTTTTGGGCAATCGTACATTATGATGTCAGAAACACATATCGAACTGCAAACGTCCTTCCAACGTCTAAGGATTACAAGATGTGTAGAAGAGAAAAAGTTTCCCTGAAGCTGGAGAAAAGAACCCACACTCATCTGAAGAAATCAGGAGGTATCTTGGTATGATACAATTTTATAGGGGTTGTAGGTAATCATAAATAGGTTCTGCAGAGTGTAATGGCTGTCATAAATTATAGCTTTTCATGATGGCAGCACCAGTTCCCTGTTGCGACACTTGAATACCTGCGAAACACCTCCTAACAGTCGCCGGCAGCTGTGGCCGTACGGTTCTAGGCTTTTCAGTCCGGAACCGCGCTGCTGCTACGGTCGCAGGTTCGAATCCTGCCTCGGGCATGGATGTGTGTGATGTTAGGTTTAAGTAGTTCTAAGTCTAGGGGACTGATTACCTCAGATGTTAAGTCCCATAGTGCTCAGAGCCATTTGAACCATTTCTTTTTTTCCTAACAGTCAGACCAATAGTAGAGCCAACCTTCCGGTATCAGGAAAAGCTATTGTGCTGGAGAAGTGTGTAACAATGTGTGCAAGAGATCTGCGACCGTTCAGCAAAGGTGCAGGAGAAGGCTTTCCGTATCTTGAACAGACACTGCCAGAAATAGGAGCACAGTACCCCACTGCAAGAGCAAGAGACGTTATTCCTCACCCATCAACAATTTCTCCCAATGAAAAAGAAATAACTGACGAATGCAATGTGGCTATGGTTCCCCAAATGTTACATGATGCAAAGGATGGTGCCTGCGCATGTACGACTGACGTGTGGAGGCACGCGTACACGAAAGCGCATTATTTGTCTCTTGCTATGAATTCAGTCTCGTGAGAGTTGTAGTGGAAAAATCTGGTCCTGTTTCTTGCAAAGTTCCCGTTGATATGAAGAAAAGTGCTACAGATGTATGAGATAAAGTCTAGTGGACTGATGACCTCAGATGTTAAGTCCCATAGTGCTTAGAGCCATTTGAACTTTTGTGTGAGATAAAACTGAAACCAATATGAGAAAGTTAGGTTCATTTACAAGCCATCTGTCGATGGTTACGTTCGTGACGGATCAGGGGGCCAATGCAAAATACGCACTTGAGAAGTATTGTCCCTTCCGTACAACAATCACACCCTCTGCATGGTTCTACCTGCACGGTTCTACGTCACACATTTGAGAATTAATGGTTGCAAGAATATTGCCCTAACGTTTATGCGTCGTTGGAATCGACGAAAAATGCCGTAACTTTTTTAAGAATAAGTGGCCACTTGAAAGATTCAGGGTTGCAGTTTATCATAAAGCAGCACACTGAAATTCGCTGGAGTACTTTGTGTGTGATTCTAAAATCTATGTCTATGCAGAAGGAAATAAGATTGCTGAAACTTTATTTAAATTCTGGAAAATACACTTGTTTGGAAACTAGGATTACCAGGTAGTTGACAAATTAATTCAGTATCTGAGGGTATTTTAAGAGGCTACCAAGGTTTTAGAAGCTGAAGCTGGTCCGACCTTGCTGTTGCTTGTGACGTTGCTGTACCAGCTACACGAACACTGTGCCGGGAATGCGGTGGACAGTGAGGTAAGCACTCTCGCACATGTAAAACGACGCATTTATAAAAAAATATTAAATTTAACTTTTGGTTGAATATCTTAAACACTAAGAAATGGATAAGAGATATATTTCAAGAAGACTGTGTGCCTCAATATTGTAACACATTTACGGGAAATAGCACCACTTCCTTAAGCGAAAAAATGGAAATACGGGCACAGCACATTTCTAGAACGACAGGCGAGTCATCTAAAGCAACTCATGATTACCAAGAGAGGGGAAATTTACGTCGCATCACATTTCGTATGTGCTGCACTTTAAGGTAAATGCGATGTTTTGTAGGTTTGCTAAGTAAATCCTTTATCAGTACTGACGACCTCAATGTCTGATCGTATAGAAATGAAAAGATGCAAATTAATGTGAACAGTGCACCGAATCTATTAGCAGCTGCGCCATTTAGCGTATTTGTCCTCCATGCACGCATGTTGTATTGTTTGCAGAATGTCATACAGAGGGCGAAGCCTCGCACCGACGCCTTCAAAACGTACAAAGAGTGCCTTTGCATCGTGAGCCGAAGAGCAGCAAATTATCGATGAAATTTCCATATATCTGTTGATGGGGAAACTAGATGAGGGTAATTTTGTTTTGGAGTGGTGAAAGTCAAGACTGTCTCAGACTGTCGCAAATGACGCGAAAAGTTCTACACACACCTGCGTCTAGTGTCTCTAGTCGAGGGATATTTAGTACAGCTGCGCTTGTCAATATGCGTAAATTTAACGAAATATCTACGAAAAACATGAATGGCCGTGCTTATGGTGCACTGCAATACCACTGTAAATATCAGATACATTTATAGAACATGTAGTTTCCGTTATAATAATTCTCTAAGATCTTAATTGTTTGTTTCAGGATTAAATTCATCCAGAAGGTCTTTATAGCGTTATGAGATGAAGAATATTTCTTTATTTACTTGAAACAAGAAAGTTTTCAGTAAACTTCATATGTCTTTCTGGGTTGGAGCTTGCGTTCCCTCATTATTTTGCTTTCAATTTTAAGAAATATATTTGCAGCCAGCACGTAATTCTGTGGTTTTATCGTACGACTATGATGTCGTGTAGATATTTTTTGCATATATCAAAGACCAGTGGTTCCTAAACTTCTCTAACCTTTGACCTTCGTTCACAGCAATCTGATATGTGAGAACCGCCGCCTTAAAAAGGAAACTGTCCTTACTTTAACGTGTAAGTGAATGAATTCAAAGCAAATGGTTTACTAGCACATATACTTTTATAGTGCTTTACATTTCAGTTCTACCAAATCAAAAGGGCTGACGATGAGTAGATCTATCATACTGTGGTAAAATATTTTACTTTTTTCGTTTATCTACAGCTTTTCACCGTGGAATTAACTGGCTTTTCCCTCTCTTGGAATTCTGCGAGGACGATCGACCTATTTAGCATGCGACATAACTCTGAAATCAGTAACCACAGAAGCTAAAAATGTTTCAAATTATTTTCGCTGAGAAGTTTGGTTCTGGATTTCTTTTTACATAATTGTAAGAAATACGGAGGCTGTTCGTAAGGTAAGGTACGATCGATAGCGAAATGGAAATCATAGTGAAAATCAAAAATGTTTTATTTGTAGGAGTTAGCTACACCATCCAACTACTTTTCTACGCAGCCGGTGCTCTGACTGAGACATTTGTCGTAACATTGTACCAACTTTCCAATAATCTCGTCACAGAAGGCAGCTGCCTGTGCTCGCTACCAATTCTCCATGCTGATCTGCAGCTTGATGTATGTGCCAAAATGTTGTCTTCATATCCGTCGGTTGATGTGAGCACAGAGTGAACTCTGAGCAGGCCAAGTCCGGGCTCCGTGGTGGGTGACGAAACACTTCCCACTGATAAAGGTGCAGGAGCCACCTCAGTGCCCCTGCAGTGTGCGGCCGAGGATTGTCATGGAGAAGGAAATGCATGACAGTTACGTTGTGTGGGCTGCATGAAATCAGACGAAATCTCTCACGGCACTCATACTTGACGGGGCACACTGTTTTTCAGGCTTCGTTACGCACTCGCTGTGCAATCAGAATTGAAAATAGTGACGTGATACGGTCGATGGTCATAATAGAGACACTGTCCAACACATTTATGCGAAGCTTCATCGGATTTTCACTGAGGTCTTCACTTCGCAGTCGATCGGACCTTACTTTCTGAATAGCCCTTATATGTGGAAGAGGGCTGTAATAAATTTGTTAGCACTTTATTTGACAGCATTGGACACTCCGCCTTTAAATTTAATCAGAAACTTATCTCTGGCAAAGATTTATTTTCCTGGAAATCACAGTCACTGGAAGTTTCCAGTAGCTGCTCATTTTAATTGACACTTCATGGGGATATCAAAATTATTATCTCCCACACGCGATTGCAAAGCCAATTGTTGTTACTAGTTTTTCCAAATAATTGCTAATATTTCTTAATTATATGTTTCACGTTTTATTTCAAAGTAAGACGACTTTCTGCTATCAGATAGTGAAGGATATCGAAGTGCTCAATTTGATTGTAATTTGAACAGATTTCTCAACCGGTAAGATTCTTGTGAAAGATTCGATACGGTCTTGCATATTACACAGGTTTGTGTTTGCTCCCAGAAATAATACATTGATTTTTAACAAAATGTCTGTCAAATTAGCTAGATTTTGAAGCCAGACTTGGCCTTGGAGCAGTGTACCTGTGAACAAGAGATATGCTTCATACAGTTTGAGAACAGTTCTGTCTTAATATAACAGTCTAACTTCCGTGTGTGAATAAAACTTTTGAATACTTCCCACTTCCACACACACTGTTTCAAAAATTCGGTAATTATTAAGATGACCTTTAATAAAATTAACTATTTTCCCTGCATCGTAAGATACAGAGTTTTTTCACATGCTCGTAACAATACGATCATTTGACAATTATTAACATCTGTGGATATTTGAGTAACCACCATCTTGTTCCTGATGTTATGGCCATCAGTTATTTTAATGTAGCCCCGGAGGTGTCGGTAAATACTGTGGGAAGTAAAGAACTGCTTGAAAACGGGCCACAGAGATTTCCTTTGGCCCGAGAAAAAGTGTCATGCCTAGCAGGCGCGCCACTCTTCGAACAGCCGAGCCTCAGGGGCAGCCGAACGGATTGGGACTCCAGCGGCCACCGTCTTTCCCGGTGGCCTCGTGCGGCTACCCCAGCTGACCGGGCAGCGCGAGTCGGGGCTCGCCCGGGCGGGGCGCAGACTCAATGCACTTCTCAGCGTCCTGCGATGCATGCAACCCGCACTGCAAGACTCGGATCTACGCTAGTTTCATTACAACCACTTGGTACGTCTGAATGTAGGTTAATGACGTAACTCAGGCTTCTCGAAATGCTTGTACTTGTATACAGAATTTTGGGAAAAACTGGTAATTTCGTTACACGACTCATGATACTCGCCAACGGATTTGACTTAGCTCGTCGTATTATGAGACCCATGAAATGATAATTAAATCAAGACCCTACGCTGTCGACAGACGTTGATATACGTCAACGGGTTAGCTTTATCTATATAAAATGGTATCTGTTCTTTCGGACATGTTCTAAAGAACAGATACTATCTTCATATAGTTAAGGCTAACCGGCCATTGACCTTCTTCTTCTGTGCAGATGCACAGGTATTGCCCGAACTCTTACGGGACTCGGTAAGATTGTCTGCCGCGAGTAATGAGTGTAATGGGCAGGGGCACTACGACTGTAGTGTGTGGACATTAAGTTGGGAATGTGGGTCTCATGTGGAGCATGCACGCGATAAGTCCCTGCAGTCGCACTATCCTCTTTGCCCTCGGTGGCTCAGATGGATAGAGTGTCTGCCATGTAAGCAGGAGATACCGGGTTCGAGTACCGGTAGAGGCACACATTTTCAACTGTCCCCGTTGATGCATATCATCGCCTGTCGACAGCGTATAGTCTTGATTTAATAATCATTTCATTCTAGAGCGCTGCATGGTCACCGACGGTATCTGTTCTTTCGGACATGTCCGAAAGGACAGATACCATCTTCATATATGAGACCCGTGGTGATTCCTTTGGGCAGGCAGGCAGGCAGTCACTGGCATGCATGAACTCACTGACTGTTTTGCTTGTTCTGACAAGTCTGAGAAGGCATAAACACATTTTTGTCAAGTCAGTGAAATGTGACACGTTTGGAGATTGCGACACTATTGATTCACTAAGTGGAAAGGTTGGTAATAAAGTACGGCAACGAATCGTAGGAAATTATTGATGTAGAGCAATAGAGTTAGTGAATGCCAGAACAAGCAAAACAGTCAGTGAGCTCATCCATGCCAGTGGCTGCCTGCATGCCCGAAGGAATCACCACGGGTCTCATATATGAAGATGGTATCTATCCTTTCGGACATGTCCGAAAGAACAGATACCATCGGTGACCATGCAGCGCTCTAGAATGAAATGATTATTAAATCAAGACCATACGCTGCCGACAGGCGTTGATATGCATCAACGGGGACAGTTGAAAATGTGTGCCTCTACCGGTACTCGAACCCGGCATCTCCTGCTTACATGGCAGACACTCTATCCATCTGAGCCACCGAGGGCAGAGAGGATAGTGCGACTGCAGGGACTTATCGCGTGCACGCTCCCCATGAGACCCACATTCCCAACTTGATGACCATATACTACATTCGTAGTGCCCCTGCCCATTACACTCATTACTCGCGGCAGACAATCTTACCGAGTCCCGTAAGAGTTCGGGCAATACGTGTGCATCCAGCACAGAAGAAGAAGGTCAATGGCCGGTTAGTCTTAACTATATGAAGATGGTATCTGTTCCATAGGACATGTTATGTTAGCTTAAAGTGTGCTTGTGTGCCCCTTGACTGCATTGCGACTTGCTACTCAGTATGTGACAGTCCGTGCTGTGTATGGAGAGAGTAGGAAGAAAGCAGTTCGTCCTTCTATGGTGTATGCGGCAAGATATCCCAATAGACGTCAACAATCTCGGCAATTATTTATCAGCCTCGTGAACCAGTTACGCGAAAGTGGTTGTATAGCACCTAGACCTTCCCATCAAGAGCTTCATGGAAATGATTACAGAATCGTGTCAAGTTCTGTACGTGACCACTGAGACAGGATACCCCAGATGTATCATGTATCTTGTTTAATGATAAAGCCACATTTACCAATCATGGCCACGTAAGCAGCCGAAAAGTGCACTATTGGTCTGTTGACAATCCCAGTCCACTTAGTCAGGTGAAACGTCAGCGTCCATAGAATGTAAATGTGTGATGTGGGATAGTGAACCATAAGGTCATAGGTCCGTGTTTCATAGAAGGGACACTGAAAGCGCACAAGTATCGCAGCTTCCTGACAGAACATCTTCCACGGATATTAGAAGACGTTCCTCTGCAAATTAGGAGAAACCTGTGGTACCAAAATGATGGCTGTCCAGCCGAAATTCTACAGCATCTCTTCACGAACTGTTTCCGAATCGTTGGATTGAACGCAGAGGACCTGTACCTCGGTCGGCCCGTTCCTCGGATTTGACACCTGTAGACTTTTTTCTATGAGGGCAACTGAAAGACGCTCTCGGCCAGGTCATACATACTACACGTGATATATGCAACGACGTATTACTGCAGACTGCTCGGACATATCCGCTGAAATGCTAGCACGTCTGCAACACTCGTTCCATACCAGACTGGGAGCGTATCCTATCGCTGCCGGTGGTCATTCTGCACACAACAGCCTATAATGATAAACTGTGTCGTTAGAGGTCAGAATCAGCGTAGTGTTTGCACTTGCGTTGTTCTGTAGTTTGTGCTACCACAGGTATTACACCAGTGTCGCATTCGGAACTTTTCAAAATATGTTATCTCGTAAACGACTCGTACTTGAATCCTGCAGGATTTACCATTTTTTTAGTCTGCTAATGCCAATAGACATGTTTTCTATTTGAAAAATGTATGTTTGCACAAAGAATACACTTTATAAGTATTATTACAATCTGTTTATTGGCTAATAATGCGAACCCCTGACTATGAATACATTCTGTGAAAACGGCACATCTATAGCCCTTTCCATTTCCGCAATATTTGCGGTGCAAATTTTAGGCGATTCATCCTGTGTATTAACTTAGGAACAGCTACACAAGAATTCCAAATGATATTCAAGAAACCACAACGGTCATATCAAGACTTGGCCGCTAATTTACACCGATTAAGCCGTAAGTTGCATATTCTAATGAGCATAATTGGATTGCCAACCGTCGTACATGGACTCTCTGATAGACATCGTCGTTTTCCAACAGAATAACTCACGAAATCCTGTACTATATTAAATCACGTGTCGAAAGTGTTTGCAAGCAGAAAGAGTTCGAAAACGTTTTCATACTTAGCAGCAGTGCGTTCTGCACCACGGCAACATACACGCTAAGATGTTACTTATCAGGGTGCTGAAAACTTTTTTCATAATCTGTAAAGCACACTCTTAAAGTATTTTTGTACTACTAAATCATACATAAATAAATTTCAGCTTCCTATCGTGGTGGGAACACGCGTCATCTTCAATGTTTCGCATATAAATTGGCATATCTGTCATGCAGTAAGTTGGAGACTTTATTCTAATAAAAAAATGAAGTAGGTAAATAAGCTACAGTTTACATTTTATTTATGACTAGCGAACATGCCAATGCTTCGCAATTACTAAATATGTATGGGAACTGGATATACGTCATAATCTCCATCGCCCCCCTTTCATTGTCCATCTCTTCCCCCTCTCCCTGCCCATCGCGTCCCCCTCTTTCTCCCCCCTATCTCCTTCGACCTCCTCATCCCCCCCTCTCTGTCTACGTCTTCCTTCCCCCTCTCTACGTCAGTCTGCTCTCCCCCCCCCCCACTATGTTCATTGACTCCTCGACTCGTTCCCCTCTCTCTGACCTTGAAGCTGATTTATTGTTATAGCTAATGAAACCTTCATTGGGAACTTAGGTCGCTTCAAATGAATGGATAAATCGGTTGGGATCATTGGTATTTAGGGTATGGGAGAGCTCTCTCCAGCTGCTGAATGGGTGAGTATAGTCGCTTCAACCACAATATTTTGCACAGTTTTAATCTGTGAGCCGGTACGATTACAAAGATTCAGACGATTCACATTCTGTAATTGTGTTGTAATCGTAAGACGCTAAACCATAAATACAACATTTCTGTTTTCTGTTAGAACCGACTGCAAGGAAGAAAACGAAACAGCACATATGCAAGGAAGAAAACAAAACAACACATAGTTGTGTATACATTTTTTGTTTAAAGTTATATTTGTCTATTGGTTCAAATAACCTCCCCTCGTAGTTAAGACTGACTGCGAGAAAGAAAACGAAAGCGTACGTTTTCACAGCATAACAGAACATTTTCTTTCTCGCAGCCGGTGTTGTTTCAAAAACATATACGGTGGTCTATGTCGTCTTAATGTTTATTAGAGTGTCGTGTAACAATCTGAAGCATGTCGGTCAAGAACTTTTCGAGATTTTTGGTAACAACCTCATATAAAATCTTCTCTTTATGTAGTAATATAGATGAATACAAGGTCGATATTGTTAAAACAATCACATTTTTCACTGAAAAATACCTAAAACTGTTGCGTTTCGAAAGAGTACGCCTTTATCATCAGAAATCATTCTACGATAATATTATAATAGAGATGAAGTTAAAAATGTAAATAAAATATTATAAAATTGTGGTCACTTCCCTTCTAATCGTATCTTCCCAAAATGAGGTTCAACATCATTAGTTCAGTCGGTAAAATAAACTGAGATGAGTCGGAATCAGCAGTCTGTGAATACAGGCAGTGTTATAGCAACAGATACTCGCGTACAGAAAAGACAAATTCGGGTAGAAACACTTAAACTACAGCTCCCAGTTACATTAATGTGACCACCGCCTACGTCCGACGTCAATGTGCAACAAGCAGTCACAAACAGCATGTGGCAGATTTAGCAGGAGAGGCTATATGAAACTTGTCGGGGAGACGCGATAAACAGCGTAGTCGTTGTAACGCGGAAACGGAGCGATTTGTCTAGCTGCCAAATAGCGTTATTATTGTCTTTAGGACCAAGGTGGAATCATTTTGAAAACAGCGAAGTTTGTAAGCTGTTTGCGTGCCGCTACGGTTAAAGTATACCACTCATGGAAAAAAGGTGCTATCCAAAACTGGCGCTGAGGCAACCGTGGTGCACCACGGGCCATGGATGACAGGGGTGAACGACGACTGTGCAAATGTGTACGAGTGAACAGATGTGCAACTGTAGAGCAACTAACCGCCCAGATGAACCAAGGGGCTACCAACAGTGTCTCTTCATCGAACTTTCAGCAAACGTCGCTGCGTATAGGCCTCTGCAGCATGCACACCCATGCTCACTGCTGTTCATCAGCGACGAAGGCTGGAATTTGCACGCCAGTACCGCAAATGAACGTCCACTAAGTGGCGACTGGTGGTCTTTTCGAATGATACACTTTTTATGCTCCATCGGACATATTGCTGTTGTATTGTCAGAAGGACCCAGGTCAGACACGGAAGCTTTATGATCGGGGGAATGTTTACGTGGCATTCCCTGGGTGATCTAGTCGTTCTGGAAGGCACAATGGATCAACACAAGCATGCATCTATCCTTAGGGACCAAGTTCACGCCTACATGCAGTTCGTTTTTCCTCGGGACAATGGCATCTACCATCCGGACAATGCAACGTGTACTGGACACGCATTCGGGAGGACGACGGTTCAATCCCGCGTATCCATCCTGATTCAGGTTTTCCGTGATTTCCTTTCAAAGAGCACGTCTGATTTCCTTCCCCGTCCTTCCCTAATCCGATGAGACCGACGACCTCACTGTCTGGTCTCCTTCCCCAAAACAACCCCAACCCAGTGCAACGTGTACGTGCGTTGTTGGAAGAACACCTGTATGAGTTCACTGGTCTCTCCCGGCCACCAAACTCCCCGGAATTAAAACCAATTAGAAACCTGTGGGGTCACCTCGATCGCCGTGGATAAGAATTTGCCTTCATTTTAATTAATGAGGATGGAAATAAACTGAGGACTCTTACTGTAAGTTGAAAAGGGGGAAGATAAAGGAATCTTACAAATGTAAAGATTTCCTTAGTAAGGAATTAATACAGTATCATTTACGTATAAGTAACCTGTTGTCTCCTTTACAATTAGAGCCTTTTCGGAATATTATTGAATAAAAAATAAGAAGTACTATTTTAAACACACATTGAGGATAAAATTTAGAATGTTCAGTATTACCTGTTAGTTGAACCACAATAAGCGTTCTTTTATTAAAGAAAAAAATTCTTTTTTCAAAACCCAGTGGACCTATCCATTGTGAATTTAAGAGAGGAAAAGGAATCGTCGTTGGATAAGGGGTGAAGCTATAATTTAAAATCTATGTTACACAGTTAGCAGGTTGAAGAAA
Organism: Schistocerca piceifrons; assembly: GCF_021461385.2. Taxonomy (NCBI): domain Eukaryota; kingdom Metazoa; phylum Arthropoda; class Insecta; order Orthoptera; family Acrididae; genus Schistocerca; species Schistocerca piceifrons. The sequence continues at coordinate 334,374,971 of NC_060149.1, forward strand.
CAATCGTTCATGTAAATGTTTCATGTGGCAGTGCTAAACTAAGCAGGACTGAACAATTCAGTGTTGCTGTAAAAATCCTAATTTTCTTAGAACTTCAAAGAGCATCTCCAAGTTTAGACTAAAAGAAGTAAGTAATTTCGAAAAAAACTTAAATGATCAAAAAAAAAAACATTATTGGTATCAAAGCTGATAAGGGAAACACAGCTGTCCAGATTCATGATAGGTACTACAGAGAAAAAACAGGGAAGTTCTTTGCGGACGTTGGTGTTAACGAGGTAACTAAGGAACTAACAATAAAATTTCATACTGAAATAAGAAAGAAAACACACCACTGTGTTTATTTTCTCAGATTTATGAAAGAAACACTTAAAAGTTATGGATCCTCTTACCCGATGTTACGAGCTCCAGTTACGTACATTAAGAGGATAAAAGGGTTCGCCCTGCTGTCAATAGTATTAGCTGTCCCAATTACTTCCTCATCAAACAACTCAACAAGAAACTAAGTGTTTTCTATACTTTCATGAAAGATTTTTAATTAAGAAAAGCTTCAAACTAGATGATCAAATCAGGGACCTTGATGTACCCCATGAAGTAGTACTAGCTGCAGTTGTTGTTAAAAATTTATATAGAAATGTACCAATTAAAGAAGCTGTTGTGGTGATTACAAATAACCTATTAAAACACCAAAAAGCTAGTTAGGTTAAACTACAGAACTTCTAAAGTTCCTGTAGTTTACACTTTCCCTTAATTTTTTCACGTTTAATGACAAAAAATATCAGCAGTTTGAGTGCCTGGCTATGGTTAACAGTTTGTCTGGAACTTTTGCAGACGTGTTTCTCAGTGACTCGGAAATCAACTTTTTCCGAAAACATCCGTTAGCTGAAAACCGATTGCTTTACTATTAGAGGTATGCCGACGATGCAATAATTTTAGTTCATGGGAATGAAAAGACATCAAGCAGGTAGCTATGTAAATATGTACCAAGCATCCTAAAATTCAGTTTACGTAAGAAACAGAGAAAGATATACCGTTAATTACCTCGAATTGACCATTTCAGAAGCTAATGACAAACACAAGTTCCGCATCTTTATAAAAACAACTTGCATCAATACTATTATCCATGAGAGATCCTGCCATCTTAAACGGTATAAGGAAACCTATTTTCGGCCAATGTTGTATAGGACAAGATCGAAAAGGAAACTGAGATGCCGGCCAGAGTGGCCGTGCGGTTCTAGGCGCTACAGCCTGGAGCCGAGCGACCGCTACGGTCGCAGGTTCGAATCCTGCCTCGGGCATGGATGTGTGTGATGCCTTTAGGTTAGTTCGGTTTAATTAGTTCTAAGTTCTAGGTGACTGATGACCTCAGAAGTTAAGTCGCATAGTGCTCAGAGCCATTTTGAAACTGAGATTTACAAGCAGACTGCAGAAACAAATGGGTACAGCAGCTCTACCGTGAAACGCATATACAAGAGACTACAGTATAGACAATACGAACGTAGGAGCGTGGGCTCAAACGTAATGCCTCCGACTTTTTTTGTGCAAACTCTTGAAACTTTTTAAATAAAACAAACTTTATTAACATTCTACATCTCCGCATCTACATGTTTGCAGCCCTCGTAAAATAAGGAAGAGGTGTAATTTTGTTTGCATGATGACACAACATCTAATAAAATTGGAGGGTTCAAATGGCTCTGAGCACTATGTGACTTAACATCTAAGGTCATCAGTCCCCTAGAACTTAGAACTACTTAATCCTAACTAACCTAAGCACATCACACACATCCATGCCCGACGCAGGATTCGAACCTGCGACCGTAGTGGTCACGCGGTTCCAGACTGAAGCGCCTAGAACCGCTCGGCCACACCGGCCGGCAAAATTGAAAGGTCCCTATGTAAATTTAACTTACAGGTTGCCTTTAGAAACCAAATTACGTTGGGGTAAACGGTTCATTGTAACACCTGACAGGAGAAGAATAAATATTTGCGTCGTTGTCTTTGGGAGATAACATGTGACGACTGCCAAAAGAACTATACTGGACAGGCGGGTCGAACGTGTAGAATCCGCTTTAATGAGCGTATGCTTACTAAAAAGTAAAACTGCACTAGGTACTCATTTACCAACACACAGCCAATTAACGTATAGTATTGGCAATAGCACGGAGATTTTTCCCTGAGCAAACAAGGGCAGTAACTTGATGTGGCCTCAAGAACTTAAAATTTATGCTGCCAAATGAAAGGAAACACACAAGAATGTTAACGATCAGAATGATTTTGCAAGTAACGCTTGCTTTAATATTTATGATCATGTCATCCAGCAGATGTATAACGCCTGATGTTCTTCCTCGTTCCTCGAAAATGAATGTGTTCATCAGGATAGTTGGCCGTGATGGAAAGTGGTCGGCGCGGGTTGCAGCCTGTGACAAGTGAAAACATACTACCGCATCACAAGTCACTCAGCCTGCTTTGCTGATTGACGCGCTGTAACGGCCACTGTCTTCTCAAACTATTATCACCTAACACCTTCGTTAATTAGTTTTAGCTATTTGCTAAAAAGTAGCTACGGTTACTTTGTAACAAGAATCCTGTTTCCTTCGTTGTTCTATGGTTATTTCGTAACTAGACTCTTTTCTCCTCTTTTTTAAGTGTGCGTGAATTCCTAAGCGACCAAACTGCTGAGGTAATCGGACCCTAAACTTAGACACTATTTAAACTAATGTAAACTAACTTACGGTAAGGCAACACAAAAACCCATGCCCGAGGGAGGACTCGATTCTGGCGGCAGGGATCTCCTCTTTTTTAACTTACACTAAGAATCCTCAGTGTATTTCTGTTCTTATTCCCTAAAGGAGGACGAATTCTTAAAATTTTGGGAGTGTTCGTTAAATTTTATTTCAGTATATATGGACAAATAATGTTACACTGTTTTAATGCACTCATCTAAGACTTACGCACGCGCCACCTAACTATAAGACTTTTTTCCCCACCATCACATCCTTTTTGTTTACGTCTGTTTTACACAACTGTTGACATACTGCACTTCACGGCACCAGGTATCTGTGAGTTCACAGTATTTTGTTGTTGTTCCTACAACCCACGAGAGAAGAGTTTGTAACATTGGATCTCTGTAAAATCATTATTCTTATTGCCTTTTTTTACGTCCTAGACCTCAAGACGATCGGCAACACAGGCTGAAGCCGGAAGCCGGTAAATAAAACATTGTGATCCCGTCGGTGCATGTTTATTTACAAAGGTATTCCATTGGTTTCAGGTCGGGACACTGGACCGACCAGTGCAGTTCTAAAGTGTAATCGTCCAGAAAGTAGCAGAATTCAAAAAATGGTTCAAATGGCTCTGAGCACTATGTGACTTAACTCCTCAGGTCATCAGTCCCCTAGAACTTAGAACTAATTAAACCTACCTAACCTAAGGACATCACACACATCCATGCCCGAGGCAGGATTCGAACTTGCGACCGTAGCGGTCGCTCAGCTCCAGACTGTAGCGCCTAGAACCGCACGGCCACTCCGGCCGGCAGTAGCAGAATTATTTGTAACAGTGTTGTGTCAGTATACTGTAGGACAGTGATATATTTATTGTATCAGAACGCAATAAAAATGGTGGCCAGCCTGCAACCATCTATGTTGGAATCTGTACTCAAGCAACATTTTCATCAGCAGAACGAGAACGTGAAGCTGCTATGAACACAACCCAACCACTTCTTCAAAGCTTACTGCAGACGCAAGAAACAAAGCAAGTGCAGGCTTTTCATTGCTCTGATGAGGCTCTAAAGGAATGGGAAGCCGACGAATCAAGATTATTGCAGCATTTCCACGCATTTAAGGTAACTGACTCCAGCCTCATGAAATCTTGGTTTTTACCGGCTACCATGCAAAATTGGCCCCCTTATGTACCTTATGTGAGCTTTCAGACCTCACCTTTTCAAATATTCGCTCGTTGCTGATTAAATATTACCAGCGGCATACCCACGTTATTTCCTCCCGGGTAGCATTTTACCAATACAAGAACAGGTCAAACCAGACTCATAGAGAATGAGCTTGCAGAGTTGCAAGATTTAAGGTGAAAATGGCATTTTGTTACCCTAAAAGTAGGGAGTCATATACAGAACAAATGATCAGGGACATGATCATACGGAGTACTCCAGAGAGGGATTTGCAGCACTAGCACTTCAACTCGAAGACCCGATGCTGCGAAGTTTCGAAGTGACCTGAGCAGTAGGCAAGAAACTGAAGTCGTGGATAGAGACAGGAGCCATTGATGTAAACACATCTGAGCCAGCAGCCAATGCCCACACTAGTGGTGATTTGGACGTAGCAACTGTACAGGCGGGACGCCGGACCATTAACCAACAACAACGTCCTCCACCCCACTTGAGCCGATCAAACCGGTCTTGGGTACCGAAACGACTGGCGTCATGTCCGGATTGTTTTAAAAAACATCAACGTGAAGACTGTCATGCCAGATGGGCCTATTGCGAAAACTATTCTGTCAACGACCATTTAGCTTCTGTATGTCGCAAGTCCCGTCAGGCAAGACAGCCTCCCGCCCAACAGATGGATGTTAAGCTGGTAACCACTACAGACCATCAAGGGACCTCCAGTAAGTTTTTAGTATCAGTGACAATTGCAAAGAAACCAGTTCAATTACCAGTAGACACTGGCGTAGACGGGAGCATTCTCAATTACGGTACCAGTTTGAAACTTGGAGCTACTCCGTCGCAAGAAACAAAGAGACGTCTAATGGCGTATACTAAAAATACCATCCCAGTACGTGGTCAAGTCGAACTGCCAACGACGTATCATAATGTCACCAGCCACATTACCTTGTTAGTCGTTAACAGTTATTCCGCTGAGAAATTGTTTGGACTTGACTCTTTTCAGAAATTTGGATTTTCAGTAGACAATTCTGTAAATTTGGTACCCGAGGATGTTTCGTACTCAGACCTAGAGACATTTTGACCGATTATGAGGACCCGTTCACCCACGAACTCAGTATCGCAAAGGGTTTTGCCTTGCACATCGGATTGAAACGTAATGCATAGCCTCGGTAGTTTCGACGCCGCGCGGTTTCGTTAGCTCTCAGAGACAAAGTAAAGGAATAATTAGATCGCCTAACTGCAAGAGGAGTTCTAGAACCTTTTCCTTCTAGTCAATGGGCTGCCCGATTAGCCATAGTGCGAAAGCCATCGGGGAAGATCCACCTGTGCAGCGATTTTAAAGTAACTGTCAACGCCCAATCAGAGATTGAGACGTATCCTGTTCCGAAGCCGGAAGAATTACTGTCAAAATTAAAAGGTGGAAACTTCTCTAAAATAGACCTAGTGGCTGCATACCTCCAACTTCCCCTTGATGCAGAATCTCAACAGTTTCTTACACTTAACACGCGGCACGGGCTTTATCGTTCGAAACGCCTAATGTTTGGTATAGCAAGTGCGCCCGCCATTTTCCAACGGATTTTGGAACAATTAGTGCTCAAGGTGGATGGATGCATTAACTATTTAGACATCATTGTAACGGGGAGAACCATGGTGGAACACCTTCACAGTCTGAAATCTTTATTCAGCGTCTTAAGGGAGTCTAGACTAAAATGCAGAAATGAAAATGTTTTTTTCCAGACTGAGATTGAGTACCTCAGCCACATCATTTCCAGCTTGGGCAACCGGCCTCGGCATAAACATGTCGAAGCCATAATCAAACTTCCCAGACCAGCAAAGCTTAAGCAACTCCGTTCCGCTCTAGGGAAGATATCGAAGTTACCGAAAGTTCTTACCAAAAGCTGGAACAGAAACCGCCCCCTTGTCTCAGTTACGCAAAAAAGGGATGCCTTTCCAGTGGACACCAGCTTTCGGGCGCGTCTTCCACAGGTTGAAATTCCAGTTGTTGACGGCCCGTGCCTCGCATGTTTTGATCCAACAGAGCAGCTATTTATTGGTATGGGGCATCTGATACAGGCGTCAGAGTGGTCCTGGCACACAGGGAGGCGGATGGCTCTGTGCACCCAGTGACCTATGCATCGAAAACATCGACTGACACCAAACGCAGGTACTCCCAAATAGAAAAATAAGGGCTGACTATCATCTTCGCATTAGAGAAGTTCCACGTTTTCGTTTATGTCACAAAGTTTCACCTCGTTACTGAACATAAACCGCTAATCTCCTTATTCAATCCAGCTACGAAGATTCCATACAGGACTGTTCACCGCCTCCAGCGCTGGGCTTTATTTTTGGCGCGCTACGAGTGTGAGATCACTTCCGCAACGCGACTGAACATGCCAAAGCTGATGCCCTCTCCCACCTTCCATGGGGACCTGATCCAGAGTTCGACAAAGAAACAATTATGTGTTTTCACAACGAAGAGGAAGCAGAAGTCGCTGTAGATTCTTTTCCCATTACCAGCTCCAGGGTCGCAGACGCAGCCGGTACCGACGAAGTTCTCCAACAAATCCAGAGTCACATACTTCATGGATGGCCCGAACAACAACTTCCCAAGGCTTCCTAGGCATTCCGTCAGTTCTTTAATGCCCGCCATCAGCTCATGTTGATCGATGCAGTAGTTCTACTCGTTTCCGACGAAGGACACCCAAGGGCAGTCGTTCCTTATTCCTTACTTCGGCACGTCCTACAACTATTGCACCAAGGTCACCTGGGGGGGGGGGGGGGGGAGGGAATCCTGAACTAAACTCCTGGCTCGCAGGTCCACTTACTGGCTGGGAATCAACCAGGAGATTGAACGACACACCCAACATGTTCATCCTGCTGGACATCAACCAGGAGACTGAACGACACACCCAACATGTTCATCCTGCCAAAACCAGCAGACAGCCCCAAAACATTCAATTGCTTCTTGGTCACCATGTGCTCGCCCGTGGGAGCGGGCACACATTGATGCTGCTGGGAAATGCCACGTCCACCATCAACACCATCATAGCCTTAGAAAACATTTTTGTGATTGAAGTTTTACCGGAAGTGCTCGTAACTGACAACGGTTAACAATTTCGCAACGATGATTTTCGTGGTTTCTGTGCCAAGCAAGGCATTGCCCACATTCCAGCGCCCCCCTTCCACCCACTATCGAATGGAGAAGCCGAGAGGTTGGTACGCACCATAAAAAATCACATGAAGAAACACTTAAAGGATCACTCCACTGACTTTTTTTGAGCAATCACAGGTCCACACCCATCGGAGTCCTGCAGAACTTCTCCACGGATAGCAGCCTTGGACCCTCTTGAGCCTCCTCATGCTGACGCCATCGTCAGCACCACCACTGCCTGTTTCCAAGTTCGGCTCTGGAACACTGGTGTGGACGAAACGATTTGGCTGTCAACCAGCCTGGATTCCGGGAAAAATCGTCCAGCACTGGGGCCGGAAGGTCTTCAGGGTGCACCTTCTGGGCCGGGAGGTACTGCGACATGCCAATCAACTTCGTCCTCAACTAGTTTCCCAGCAGTTTTTTCCTTACGCCTCTCTGCACTACCATTACCAGTCACCCCTAGTTCTCTCTCTATTCCAAGCCACTCACCCAGAGTTACATCAGACTTATACATGCCTTTTCCCCACAGCCACCTGAACAACACCAGATCCCATCAAGAACGACTTACCCCTGATGTCGCCCAGCCCAAGAGGCTGCCTCTCTCAGACTACGAGATGTCGCCAGGTCACCAACAAGATGAAGACATGCCGCTGCCTGCTCCTGCTCCACCGGCTCCGCTCCTACACCATACAACCTTCGCGACCGTCCGGTGTGTTTTCGTCCGTATGCTCCTGTGCCCTAAGTCACAAATCCCGCCGAGGACTCAGAGGAGTACCCCATGGATATGGCGTTCACTCGCAGCAGATGCTTCCCCGCTTTTCTGAGGGAGAAGGGGTGTGCTCTCCACCACTATCAAATCTCCGCACCTAGCAGCGGATTGTGCGCTGCCGAGAAATACATTGGTGATCGTACTTCTCCGTGCGCGGCCCGCTGCTAACATCGCAGGCCGCCTTCGCGCGCTTCAAAACACAGCGATTGTCCACCCATAACACCCAGCGACTGGCTGCTCAGAGTATACAGCGACCCCAACCGCCAGCTCCATTAACTTCGGATCCTTATTTAACTTCTCCCCTGAAATCTACGAACCAGTTCTCATTGTGGTATGATCCTACTCCACAAGTCGGAAGTGCTAAACTGCGGTGGACCTGCTGTTCGATGTTGATTCGGCTGCGCTCTGGACTTAGAATCTGAATGTTATACTGGAACCTGGACTTCAACGTTCAGTAGGCTTAGTGTGTCGACGGACATGTGATTTCCGCCGGTATTCGGCATTTCACTTGCACTTCCTGGACACTGGTATAACCACCATCAATTTATATAATTTTCCATAAAATGTTAATTTACAACTTGGCGCTTGGTAACAGAATTATTTGAATCAGTATTGTGTCAATAAACCGTAGAACGGTGATAGAGTTATTGTGTTATTCCTAGTTATAACGCCGGCCGCGGTGGTCTAGCGGTTCTAGGCGCTCAGTCCGGAACCGCGCGACTGCTACGGTCGCAGGTTCGAATCCTGCCTCGGGCATGGATGTGTGTGATGTCCTTAGGTTGGTTAGGTTTAAGTAGTTCTAAGTTCTAGGGGACTGATGACCACAGACGTTAAGTCGCATACTGCTCAGAACCAACCTAGTTATAACACGTTAATATCCTTCCCAATTTAGCGTTTCCTTAAGGACAGTAAAGGAACCACACTCTAACCTCAAAAAAAGAAAAGAGAAATGATTGTAGGTAACGTTCTCCAGGCATTTAGCAAACCCAAACCGTACCACCGTATTGTCAAAGGCTGTAAGGTCATTCATCACTCCAAATCACGCGTTTGGAGTAATTCACTGTCCACTGGCGCCGATCATTAAGCCACGTCAAGCGTCGCTTAGCAATGACTATATAAATAGGTGGCATCTGACGAGTAGCTCGACCATTGTACCCCATTCTCTTTAACTTCCTATGCATGGCCATTGTGCTGCTGATATCATGTATTTGTTTTAACAGCCACCCACCGCAAAGCTCTACGTTTTCTGTACGTCCGTACACGAGGAATGCCTGGTCTTGGTTTATCTGTGATTGTTCCTTTACGTTTACACTTAACAGTCACAATACCAACAGTTGAGGTAGGCAGCCTTAGAAAGGTTCAACGATCTCTGGTGGATTCACTACTTAGGTGATGTTCAGTGACTAGTCGACCGTCGAATTCATTGAGCACACGTGGCCAATTCATTCTGCTGTTACTGCTTCTCTACTGACGACACAATACTCCCCATCTCCTTTTATACTGGCAAGTTCGCTTCTAGTGATAACTAGTGGTCAATCCTGCATTACATAGGGGTGTCCGGATATATTTCATAAGACTGTCTTAGCAGCCTGACTGAGCACTTCGTGAACACAATCAAGAAAGCAAAGGTGGTCACCAATTTTCAAATATAATGCACTCGCCTACGGAGGTGCCTGCGAATTCGAATCTCGTTTAGCAGTGAATGTCAGTAGTATTACTGTAATTAAAGTAACTAACCACAAACTGATGTTGCAGCAGATCTACATTTTTTTTATTAATTTGTTTGCGTCTCCTGTAACCTGTTCACTTCATGTACAATAAACCCGCGATAATCTCCTACTCGACAATCCGGCAGACTCGACAGTCAGGCACGCATCAGAAGCCGAGATGGAAAGCGATGTAAATGATGATGAATCGACAGCTGATCGCTCTGGAAGTGTGCGAGTGATCCACTAATTGATTGATTGCGTTTTCAGTAGAAGAAGTTGACAAATCGATAGCCATGACAGTAATTCAGCTATCGAAGAACAGCTGACTGACGACAAGATATTACAAAGTGTTTTCAACGAACAGGACCCACCAGAAACTTAGAATGACGAAGAAGAAACGGTTGCAACTCACATCTCTTGGTCGGAGGCTTCAGGAGCCTTAAATACATTTTTGTGAAATTCGTTGAGAATGGCCAAAAATACACCACTTCTGAAGTTATGAATCTGCATATAAAACAGAATAATTTTCATCAAAAAAGACCTCAGTCCAAGAAACAAGTTAGTATTTCTGCAACATTCCAGAGGACTCAGAAAAAGATTTCGGTTAAACCGTCAGTGGTAGATACCAGTTCAACATATTTCACGCCCTCCAGAACGTCAGATATCCGTGCTATTCCTAAAGGTAGTTATTCCAATTGAATTGCCTCAAATTTTTGATAACACTTTTTATTGTTCTTGATGTTTTGAAATCAATGGCGCTTATTTTATTTTATAACTGGCCTACACAAAATTATTTATATTTACTGAACTTTCCTAAACCTTCAGGCTTAAACTGATTTAATAGAACAGTGCAGTATTTGAATTTTATTTCAGGTTTGTTTTTGTAGGAAAGTAATACATAGTTATAATTTTTTTTACACTGTAATCTTTCTTTATGTGTTTAATAAGAAACAGTTACCTCCCTTTGTACGTTTAAACTATAGGTTTTGCCTGTATCCCTCAATCGGCAGAAACGGAACACTTGCAGAATCATTTTGTTGTCCTTCTGTCTGTCTATCCGACTGTTAAAAACCCTTTTCTCAGGAACGGGTAAACGTATCAAGTTGAAATTTATATCACCTACTAAAGTCTACGGTCTCTTGCCAGCATAAGAAATTTAAGCTTCTACGTCAATACATTCAAAAGATACTGCCATATATGTCGCAAATTTCGATATATTGCCAGAATCTATGTCGATAACAGGAAAAAATCGTCGAAAATTGTCGAAAATCTCAGTTCTCAGGTTAGATGAACTATCTATATACTTGTTTGTACGGAACCCTCGGTGCGTAATTCCTACTCACAATTTTCGTATTTTTGACACTGTTTTTAAAACTAGTTGTTTGGCACTTTTGTTAATACAGCATTGACAGATCCCCAGACATGCCGGGTTTTTGTTCTGCTGTATTTAGATTTTAACTTTTATGGCCGTAATATCCAAGTGTTTTCTACCTGTATATAGTGTGTGTAAAACTGCGTGTTCTTCTATAATTCACAACTAGAGTGCCTCCTTTCATGGATATGCGCTGCTACGGCCGACGTATTTAAATTATTAAGCGTCCCTATGTTACTTCTGCCTGAACCTGAATGACCTACCTGTCTGACAGATATAGTTCTCATTAAAAATGCTATATTGAATTTGTATAAACCAGTTTTGTCACCCTCGTTAACTCTCGTTCTAATTTATTTCTTAACTAATAGCGTAGCGTGTTGTGAGCTTTAAATGCGGTTTCGGCTTCAATGGCTTGAAATACACTCCTGGAAATTGAAATAAGAACACCGTGAATTCATTGTCCCAGGAAGGGGAAACTTTATTGACACATTCCTGGGGTCAGATACATCACATGATCACACTGACAGAACCACAGGCACATAGACACAGGCAACAGAGCATGCACAATGTCGGCACTAGTACAGTGTATTTCCACCTTTCGCAGCAATGCAGGCTGCTATTCTCCCATGGAGACGATCGTAGAGATGCTGGATGTAGTCCTGTGGAACGGCTTGCCATGCCATTTCCACCTGGCGCCTCAGTTGGACCAGCGTTCGTGCTGGACGTGCAGACCGCGTGAGACGACGCTTCATCCAGTCCCAAACATGCTCAATAGGGGACAGATCCGGAGATCTTGCTGGCCAGGGTAGTTGACTTACACCTTCTAGAGCACGTTGGGTGACACGGGATACATGCGGACGTGCATTGTCCTGTTGGAACAGCAAGTTCCCTTGCCGGTCTAGGAATGGTAGAACGATGGGTTCGATGACGGTTTGGATGTACCGTGCACTATTCAGTGTCCCCTCGACGATCACCAGTGGTGTACGGCCAGTGTAGGAGATCGCTCCCCACACCATGATGCCGGGTGTTGGCCCTGTGTGCCTCGGTCGAATGCAGTCCTGATTGTGGCGCTCACCTGCACGGCGCCAAACACGCATACGACCGTCATTGGCACCAAGGCAGAAGCGACTCTCATCGCTGAAGACGACACGTCTCCATTCGTCCCTCCATTCACGCCTGTCGCGACACCACTGGAGGCGGGCTGCACGATGTTGGGGCGTGAGCGGAAGACGGCCTAACGGTGTGCGGCACCGTAGCCCAGCTTCATGGAGACGGTTGCGAATGGTCCTCGCCGATACCCCAGGAGCAACAGTGTCCCTAATTTGCTGGGAAGTGGCGGTGCGGTCCCCTACGGCACTGCGTAGGATCCTACGGTCTTGGCGTGCATCCGTGCGTCGCTGCGGTCCGGTCCCAGGTCGACGGGCACGTGCACCTTCCGCCGACCACTGGCGACAACATCGATGTACTGTGGAGACCTCACGCCCCACGTGTTGAGCAATTCGGCGGTACGTCCACCCGGCCTCCCGCATGCCCACTATACGCCCTCGCTCAAAGTCCGTCAACTGCACATACGGTTCACGTCCACGCTGTCGCGGCATGCTACCAGTGTTAAAGACTGCGATGGAGCTCCGTATGCCACGGCAAACTGGCTGACACTGACGGCGGCGGTGCACAAATGCTGCGCAGCTAGCGCCATTCGACGGCCAACACCGCGGTTCCTGGTGTGTCCGCTGTGCCGTGCGTGTGATCATTGCTTGTACAGCCCTCTCGCAGTGTCCGGAGCAAGTATGGTGGGTCTGACACACCGGTGTCAATGTGTTCTTTTTTCCATTTCCAGGAGTGTAGATAGAAAATTTCTGAGATAACTTACAAAATACGGAATTGTGGCTCTCTTAACATTCTGTATGTCTATACTATTTACGTTTATAAGCTGTCTCTTACTTATACCATGGTGTCCGTTTGCTCTGGTAACACTTCCTCTGATACTCAATGCAGTCATTCTATCTCGTTTACTCATCGGAACTTTATGCCCTTTAACTAATAGACACTTATGGCAGAAAGTTTTTCGACATTTGGATGACAAGAGTTATTATGATTAAGATAATGTGTTGTTGCCAACTTCTTCTACACTCTGAAGGCATGTTTACATATTTGCTGCATAATATTTAGATCAAGGAATTGCCGTTCAGTATATTTTTCTTATTCAACTCTGAATTGAGTTTTATCGTGTAAATCAGTGAATTTAGTTACAATTTCGGTAGCCACTTTCACCCCTCCCTTCACACGCACTCCTCCATCCCCAGCGTATCATCTATGTAACGCTTATCGCAAAGGATTTTATCTACAGGAGACTGCACCTTACCGAATATTTTCTATTCAAGATAATTAATAAAGATATCTGTTATAGTTCCGGACATACTGGAGTCCACAGTAAGTTCGTCATTTTGCATGTAAAATTTACTGTTACAAGAGATATAACTATCTATAGTAATAAACTGCAATAGGTCAATAAATTCTACAATTTCTTGTTGAAATAATATGCCCTGCTTAATTTTATTTACAGACATGGCTACCAAGGATTTCTACTATAAGATAATGGTTATTGCAGATGACTTCCTAAGTAGTAGGTTCAGGGCGGCGTGGGTGCACTTTTGATGTCAAACTGATATGCAAATTAATTGAATTGATCAATTAATTTGGAAATTTGTGGTAATGTCTTACGGGCCAAACTGCTGTGGTCATCGGTCTCTAAGTTTACACACTACTAACTTAAACTAACTTATACTAGGGACGACACACACACCCATGCCCGGGGGAGGAGTCGAACCTCCGACGGGGGAAGCCGCGCGGACCGTGACAAGACACCCCCTGACCACTCGGCTACCCCACGCTGCGATCAATTCATTACCCCATCTTCCCACTCCACCCCCAGATGAAGTCATGTGTTTTCCCCAACCAGCAAGTAGGCCCCATCTCTCCCCCTTCCCCTTCCCCACCTACTCTAATGGCAGAAAGTCGAATTTTGGCGTGAAATTCAAAAATGGCAGGAATTTATTTGTCCCAAAGCTGTGCAGACATCTCACCGTCCCCCATCCCCCCCCCTCCCCCGCAATTTGCGGCAAATTCAGAAGGGCGGTGTTGTTTTTGGGACTCAAGACATCAGTATTTCTGGATGTAAAGTTCAAGTGCACCAAAAAAACATGGAAAATCAGGAAGGTTAAGTTAGTATATTTCATTTATTTTGGTTGGGAAACACAAGTAAAACTTGGTCCTATTTGTGTATTTACTCGTAAAGATCGGTCCTAATTACACAACTATATGCATAGAGCTACAGAAGGAGCACCTAAATTCGCAATACAGCTCAAAAATTGAAGATGTCATACGTCTGGCGTTATCCTGCTAGGAAAAATTTCACAGTACCACTAGAATCTAGTGGAATACCTGCTCAAACTATGTATAGGATGATTCCTTCACCTGCAAGCTGGCGAGAAAAAGGCTGGAGCGTAAAGTAATATCTTCATGATTGGCAGGAATCGTGTTCAACTGACGAGATGCTAATGTTGGATAGAGACGAGTTTAGTAAGTGTGTTACCTGTAAGAATACAGCTGAGGACAATGTCTGTCGCTGTTTGACCAAAGAGTTCACTACAGATGCCTCCCGCTGCATTGCTCAATAATCACCGTGCTGCCCAAATAATCGAAATTCAGGAATAACAATACATGCTACTACAACTGATGGAAAATGCTCAATGTTCTAATTACATGTCGAAATTGTCATGAAAAAAAACAGCACTCATAGTCAAGGGGTCATGATGCAACACATGTACTGGGGACTGGGAAAGTCTTCGTAATAACACAACTATTGCTAAAACCAACCCCAAGAGATTGCATCAGGAGACAGGGACGACAGCTGTACGTGTGTTCTTATCAATGTATGGTTATGACTCACTCACAGATGGACGCTTCCTGCAATCTGTTAAATATATTTCTCAGCATGTCTGTAACAACAACGAAATTCAGGAGAACTTTCGAGATCGCTTTTTCAAATGGACAGCTGCTACTGCATGTTGTCTATGTTGACCGCAACCGCCTGGCATATCTGGGAGCAGAGAATTCGATCCAATGTGTCACCACTTGGCTGGATGGCCGGTCAGCATTAACGATGTCGACATCCACAACAGGGGGCGACACCGGCAGGTTATAGAACAAAGCAAGATAAATGACAGCTATCTGAACTGCAAGCTGTTTGTCAGCTATGACATCCTATGGAACATGCCCTACACCTCCAGCATACTGTCCCCGCCAGCGTCTGCCTTTCTGAGAGTGAAAACACTTTACTGTAACAATTGTATTTAACGTCAACATGCCTCTTAGAAGCGATCATCTATTTAAAAAAAGTTGAACACGATGATAATTAATGTCCTGTTGCTACGAAAGCATGCACTGTCCATTTTGTTTTAGTTCTGTGAGCGACATCGCTATAATTTGAAAACATTCATCAAGTTCAAAAATCAACTGTCATGCTCAATATTACATTCTTTTCATATGGTTGAATTATCAATATAGAATCGAATCAAAACAGTTATTCTCTTAAATTCGGCTGCAGGATACAATTCGCGTCTCTCTCTCTCCCCGCGTTCCGATAACTACAAACTACAGCACTGCCGCCGATAACAGATGAGCAAACTGCAGATGTCGATGCTATATATGTCATAGATGTAATGACTTTTCAGTACATATTCACACTAGGTAAAACCGAAATAAACGTCCAGTATTTTGCTGCGATTACTCCCAATTACTGCAGAATGAGCACATAACCTCGTAAGTCCCATTGAAGTAAAGAAACAGAGATAATTTAAACTTCGTAGATAAAACATCTATGTTAAGTGATTTCTGTCAGCTTAAGAGACAAAATTATATAGGCTGAGATGGTCCCTTGCGTTCAGATCAGCGTCTATAAATAAACTGTGATGCGCATGTGTATTACAAACATTTCAGACATGTTAAATAATGTTACAGAAAACAGTCTTTCATACCATTTGCTCACATGTCGCAAAAACAAAATCTTTTATATTTTACAACAACAAGACATAATAAAAGAGGACGTTGTTGTTTTTTACACTACAGCATGTCCCATTTTACCATTGCATTGCTATATCGCACTGGCGATTACAAAAAGTAAAAAGCAAATTGTAACAGATCCTCCTAACATTACCTAGTAGAGAACATTATAAAATTCCACTGATATACCGAAAACAAATACCCTACGCGTGCTTACATCTGACATTCTTTGCTCCATAACTAGCGGCTGGCGTCCTGTGTTTAAAATATCTGTCATCCAACATACAACCATTCGCAATAGGAGCAGATTCTTGTCATATAGTTTTGTAAACAATTTGGTCTTCACAGAAAAGTCTGTTTCACGCAGTCTACTCACATGCCAGGAAAAACACTATCATTTCTAGGTTCCATAATGACCTGTATTCCAAGTTCTGTCTACTTTTTAGTTAGAGGTTATGTAGTATTAAATAACACGGGACTTGTGGTAACACATATTTTTAAACACGCAGTCGCGACATTAATAATAAAAACAGTCATGATTCCATGAAAATATGTACTATGGAAATCTATTAGTTATATGAGCAAAATAGGTGTGGTTTTAGACCATTCCACATGTTCAATTTATAAATTTTCTTGCACAAGGGCATTACATTCATTTCAGACATATGGATTTACCGATACAGATCACCATCTATACAGTCATTTACGAGTATTATGTTCGAGGGCGCTCCCCACTGTCATTTTATAACATCCAGAATAGGTAAGAAAGTACAAACTATCTGCATCCAGAGTTTAACCAGTCATACCACTCCTTGTAATAGAACCTATTATTAGATTTTAGCACCTCTCTCTCTTCTGATATACCGAAAATCAAATACCATCTGCATGCTGAAGTGGTTCAAATGGCTCTGAGCACTATGGGACTTAACTTCTGAGGTCATCCGGCCCCTAGAACTTAGAACTACTTAAACCTAACTAACCTAAGGACATCACACACACCCATGCCCGATGCAGGATTCGAACCTACTACCGTAGCGGTCGCACGGTTCCAGACTGTAGCGCCTAGAACCGCTCGGTCACTCCGGCCGGCGTGTGTGATGTCCTTAGGTTAGTTAGGTTTAAGTGGTTCTAAGTTCTAGAGGACTGATGACCTCAGATGTTAAGTCCGATAGTGCTCAGAGCCATTTGCACCATTTTTTGTTTTTGTTTTTTTTTCAGACGTATGGAGTTCGAGAAATTATATGTAACATACTCTACTATCAATTCTGGAGAAATATTTCAGTGTCTGGAGTCAGTACCAAGAAAGTATTGGTACGAGAGAAAGGATCGTTGAGCAGAGACACATACTGCTTTTACTACATGGTTCTGCACCTAGAAACGCTATATCGTTAAACCAATATGTTCTCTGAAGTATTAGTCGTGCGAAATCAAACGCTCTTAATACTCTGATGTAGGACATATATGTCCAACGCCAGACATACAACCACCCTACAAGTTCTCTACCCCAGTCACTACGGCGACAAACTTTAAAATGCTAAAACTATTTCTTTCTACACTATTCTGGTGTCCTAGGAAATGACCGAGTTGTTCCTCACTGCGAAGGGATCGTCGGTGTATATCTGCCTCTGTAGTTGCTTATAAGCAAACGAGAATGAAGTCGAGCATCTGCTATTCTGTCTCTTAGGAAATTGATGGATCTTATACGTCTTTTTAAGTCGGAAACGTACGTGACCTCAATCACATTTCCCGTGTCAGTTGTGCTTATTAGCTGTAGTAACGCTTTTGGTGAATGTGGCTACACCTCCCTAGGAAACAGAGTGAGGAAAAAAGACACAAATGTTTTCTATAACTGATATATTAAGTTACCATCCACGACCTGCTGCACGAAAATGCACACGAAGAAATAGCGACTTTTACGAAGGAGTAAGCACCACGATCAGTAGCCAAAGGTGATGTAACAGTTTTATTGCAGTTTATCGTAGCATCACCACGGCCCTGGTGGCACTGCTCTTGCGTACACAAGTCACTGTCTGATTTTAGGTAGTTTTGCTCATGTGAAGGATAATACAGTAATTTCCTCCTAACACCACATCTCTAGAGTACACCCTTCTCAAACTATTAAGGATATGTATCTGGCATCAGTCTACGCTTCTACAGAACACTTACGGGAATTGCGTAAGTCTGATATACACATTGATTCTTCTCGTTAATACTTATGGAATACCATTCCTTATGAAAACCAACCATAATTCGGTAATATTTATATTCGACTGCACGTGTGAGAACACAGTCCTGGATTGGGATACATATGCTTCATCAGCTTTAATATACCGCTTCTCTGAAATACTTATATCGTCTGTGTTCCGAAAACCAACATAGTTTACAGGGGGAGGGGGACAGTTAAACCTGGACGCAGACAAAGTATAATTTTAAAGATTTTCTCGGTCTTGAGTGTCCATGTATCCCCAAAAACTTCAATTCCCCGCATTCCATGGTACTTTTTCTCTAATTTTATGGATTCTCAGTCAATGTACGTAATTTTGCAAGGTCATCGCGATTTTACACATTTCATCGTATTTCCCTCAATTTTACTTATTTTACATCAATTTGTCGTATTATACCTGGTTTTCCACTATTCGTACCGATTTTATATCATTTTTATATTTTTTCGGTAGTTTTTCGGACGAATATGGTCATATTGTTGGCCGACCCATACGTTGTTTGATTTTATATGAGAATACTTGCATATCTTATACACCAACCTACTGAAATATTCCCCTCTTCCCAATGGTCTACATGGATGCATTTTGGGTAGCACAATCGTGAAAAGTAGAGTAACACTCGTTTCATACCTATGACACTCAACGAGTGATGCAGACTGGAAACTCCAAGTCTGGAAGCAATTCCATTTACTGCTATGACATATCAGACAGCTTGCCTGCAGACTCGTGTAGCGATGCACTTGATGGAAACTCAAAGTCTCGCATAGTTCTACATGTTCATTTGACTTCCACTCTGCCGTGCCGGCATCTGCAACAAGGAGTTGACATTGTACAGAATTGATTTCTGGTGCTGCTTTGATATTTTCCCCATAAATATATGCCCTTATAGCTTCGCCAGATCGACTTCACTACTCTTGTTTATGTCTTCAAACTCCAATATGTTCAAACACCCCCGTCAGGATGTCTACAATTTCGGGAATTTTTTATCGTAGTAATAAGTTATTCCTTAGTTGAGAGTGTGTCGACTGCACTTAGCATCCTGGACCATAAGAGTTTCCCTCCTCACCACCTACAGAATGCATCTCTCCAGGACCGTAATTTATAGATGTACAGTTAGCAAGTCATGCATTCGAACCACAAACGTCCGCTGCTGACAGTTCTACATACATACATATAGAAACTAAGTACGCATAACAGAAATTGCAAAGTCACCATTTCAATCACTTGTACGCTAATTTAGACAGAGCTTCAGAACAGCAAATAGCGAAAAATTCTTCGCAAAACGATTCTGTACGGGGTGTAAGCACATTTGAATTTCTCTTGCTAAAGAGTATAACATCTTCGAAGCAAGTTACATCACCGATATTTCGTAAAAATATTGTGTAGATTCACCAGTAATTACAAGGAACCAAGGCATCCTGCTGCTCCTATCACACCTCGTGGACCTTAAAGGTCCACGATGACGGCACATAATCATCCCAGTTCCGCTGTTTTGTGTGCTAGATGTCCGGTGAATGGAGGGAGACAGTCTTTCGTGAGTATTAATCTTTGTGTACAAGACAGAACAGCAAATTAGTCATACAGTATAGTAAAGCACTGTACTCGAATGCACCCAGTGACTCACAACAAAATATTCTATAGAATGTCTGTGTCGATGCGTGTGTTGCAGATGGATCCCACGACACAGGGTATGCTAGAGTTAATGTTCGAATGTAAATCTAACCTGCATCATATCCGTAATGGTGTCTAGAAGTGGATCCACTGTGCGCTATGTTCGGAACAGTCTTCAAAGGTAGATTCACCACATACTATATCTGGAACAGTGTCAAAAGGATAATCGGCAATGTGCGACTTCTGGGATAAGGTCCGAGAGTGGATCCACCAAAGGGAGGACTGCGTCAGGTTTATGGGAGCCATCCACAAAACACGCATAGAGGTAGACATACAGAAAATAGAGCAATCACTGCATCTGTACGATATAAGTTTGTGATGTGCTAGGAATATGTAGATAACCTAACTGCATCAGAATACGATGCTGTCTGGTATACTTTGGTGTATATGACCGAACAGACGTACTGAACAGTCACCTACCTGCATTCACAGCCTAGTAAATGGTACTCGCAGAGTAGTGGAGAGGTGGCTCAGCAATGTTAAAGAAACTGAGAAGCATATTGCTTTGTCATTGGCTAGTGTCAAAGTTAAAGAACAATTGCTAAAACTGATAAAGTTGATCACGTTAACTACTGCAGCGCTTATTATAGAATATCGTCCCATATCGACGGTGTCTTTCCCATCCCATCTCTCCACTGGTACACTGTTGGTTACCACATAATGATTAACTGACACCAATTGTTTGAGATGGAGAGAACCTTGTTGGAACACTGGACATCTACCACTTGTCACTGTGGATCATGGGATTAAATGTACAGGCCATCATCTTCAGACAGTTGTTTGGAGACGTTTCTCAATGCAGAAGACTCGTCTATTTTCATGTGCTGAGTTGTCCTCCACATTTTTTTCACCGATAAGACAATAGTACCTCTTTTTATTTACACTATCCTGCTTTATTGTGAACAGCACCTTCCACCAATAGTTAACATTGGAAGAGTGATCATGTATGAGACTGCAAAATGAGGAAACAACGCTCTTTGAAACGGGACACTGAAACATCTGCTATCTCATCACTATGGAAGATTAGAATAACTGTATAGGTCATTACCTTGGGACAGTTGTTTGGAAACTCTCCACAATGTCGTAAACTCTTCCAGCTTCCGTATGTTGTGATCTCTTAGACATTTTTGTCAGTAAGAAACATCCACTCTGTGTTTTACTTCTACCAATCTGTGTGTTGTGGAACGAGCATAGTTCACACGATACGATGTCCAGTTTGCTGTGAGAGCCAATGTATTGAAATGTGTTAATGTCTGTTTAGCACCTGATAGAGACCACGGTGTCATGGTAGAGAAACAAAGTGTATGGCGGTGTAAAAAGCTGTAGTTATACACTCCTTGGATGGATTACAGCTGAAAAACAGTGTGCAAGCGACTTTGACCATTGGCCTCCAGCTCCAATGGAGTGATACGTTTATATGTAATATGCTCGATATCAACAAGCAGATGGTATTTGTTTTGTGGTATATGAGAAAAGAGAGACGTGGTAAAATCTTAAAGGAGCTGCTGTTACAAGGAGTGGTATCACTGGTTAAAGTCTAGATGCAGGCAGTTTGTAGTTTTTTACCTACTCTGGGTGTTACAAAATAACTATGAGGCGTGCTCTCGAATATAATAAATGACTGTATAGATGCTGTTCTGTCTGTATTACTTACATCTGAGATGAATGTAACGCCCTCCTGTATAAAAGTTGTAATTTAACATGTGGAATGCTATTAAACTACGCCGAGTTTTCTCATAAAACTAACATAAATCGACGGTATCTATTCTTGTGGAATCATATTTGTTTTTATTCCTATCGTCGTGACTGCATGTTTAAAAATTTGTGTTACCGCAAGTCCTGTATTATTTCATACAAGGTAACCTGTAATTATAGACATGACTTGAATCATAGATGATTGCAGAACCTAGAAATGACAGAGTTTTCCCGACATATGAGTAGATTGCATGAAAGACGCTTTTCTGTGATGACCAAATTGCTTAAAAACGTACAAGACGTGAATCTGATCCTATTGTGAATGATTGTCTACTGGGTGACAAAAACTTTAAGTACAAATCACTGGAGGCATGTTATTGAGGAAAAATGTTAACACACATACGGTATTTGTAGCCAATTTATTGGTGGAACCATATAGGGTTCTCTACTAGGTGATGTTAGGAGGTTCTATTACAAGGTATGCTATTATGATATGTTTCTTACGTTTCGTAAATGCCAGGCAATATAACAATGCAATGGTAAAACGCGACCTGTCATAGTGTACAAAACAACTACACCCTCTTGTTTTATAGCTTGTTGTTGTCGAAAGTAAAATCATTGTGTTTCTTCCGATATATGAGCAAATGGCATGCAAGGCTGTTTTTTGTAACATTATTTGACGTGTCTGAAATGTTTGTAATACACATATGCAAGACAATTTATTTATAGACACTGACTTGAACACGGGGGATGCTCTCAAGCGATGTAATTTTGTCCATCAAGCTGCAAGAAATCGCTTAACATAGATGTTTATTCTTTGGAGTTTAAATTATCGCTTTTTCTTTACACCAATGAAAATTTCGAAGTAACGTGGACATTCTTTAGTGATTGGTAGTGTCCACAGCAAAATAGTGGAGTTTTTTTCAATTTTACGTAGGGAAGGCATGTATATGAGATGTGGGAAAAGTTAAAACATGTCAGATGTACAGCACTGACCTCTGCTGTTTCGTCATCTAATTGCTTGGGCTACAGGATGAATGTCAAGCAATGTAGTGGGAGACGTCTGTAGCGAACCCTGAGGTCAAGCAGCGATAGGCACTGTCCGCAGTGTGTGCTTACAGATAATACACTTATTAAACTCCTCTGTCCAGCACCACCATCTTGTCAGCTGAACACAATTCCCACTGAACACAGAGACAGTACTTTCCGCTCCAGCGTTTCTCCAATAGCTTGTAGGTGAAGGAATCATCCTTTGTAGAATTTGAGTACTTCTACTATTAGATTTGAATGGTATTGTGAAAGTTGTATGGCATCGTCAATTTCTGAGCTATATTGCAAATTTAGATGCTCCATGTGTAGCATTATGCATATAGATGTGTAATTAGGTCCAATATTAATGATTAATTACATAGTTAGGAGCAATATTTACTTCAGTTTCCTAACCAAAATAAAAGAAGTATAAAAAAATGGCTCTGAGCACTATGGGACTTAACATCTGAGGTCATCGTTCCCCTAGAACTTAGAACTACTTAAACCTAACTAACCTAAGGACATCACACACATCCATGCCCGAGGCAGGATTCGAACCTGTGACCGTAGCGGTCGCGCGTTTCCGGACTGAAGGGCCTAGAACCGTTCGGCCACTGTGTCCGGCAAAAGAAGTACATTAACCTAACCATCCTCTCTTGCATCTGTGCAGTTTCCATGTGTGTGTGTGTGCGGAGGGGGGAAGGGGGTGCACTTGGGCTTTCCATCTTGAAGGACAGTGGTTCGAGTCTTGGGAACAGTGCGACCATTTCCAGTCCTTGGGTGGAGTGGGACATCAGTACAGCCTTGGGACAAAAAACCTTCCACCATTTTTAAAATTCCCACCTTTTTTGCATTTCCTGTCAAAATTCGAAATTCCTACCAGTGTGCTTGGTGAGGGAGGGGTAGTGGTGGAGACGAAGTGGGGCTGTCATCCACGTGCTGGCTAGGGAGAAACACATGACATCATCTGGGGGTGGGAGTGGGGGTGGTGGATTGGGGTAATTAACTGATCCATTCAATTAATTTGCATATCAATTTGATTTAAAATGTGCACCCATGGCGCTCTTTCCCTACTACTTTCCTACAGCAATTGTTATGAGCATTTTTTGTATTACCAAAATTAGCTGATAATCTGGTCCCATGTTAGCTCATAGTTTCGGGTGCAATGGCAGTGGACGATGTCTTCCAAACACGATGTTTCGATGTCGTAGCTCGCCGTCTTCATAAGATGTTTCCTGAGATTCGTCGCTTTGTTTTTTTCCGGTCCCATACTGAAGCGTCGGCTGTGCCATGTGTTCGCTATGCCGCCCACTGTCGCTATTTCGGTAGTATTCGTCTCCAGGCATTCTTTCTTCCACCGCGCCCGTTTCGGCTGTCTGGCGGTGGCAGCCGACCTAGCACTATCATGATACCGTAGAGAACTGCATACACTGGAAAGAGAGGATGATGAGCGCGCTCAACTTCCTACTCAGATGCAGAGAAAGAGACGTGGTGTCTGTATTTGTCAAACTCAAGCATCATGTTATATCTAAGGCGGCTAACGGAATCAACCATCGTAGTAGAATTACTTTGGTAAGGGAAAGGATCCGTGACATGCTGCATACACTGAACGTCACTTCCAGGGAGCTACTAATCTACAACTGTACTGGGTAAACATCTTGCACCAGAGAACTAGGACAGGATGGACTAGCCGGCCGCTGGTGGCCGAGCGGTTCTAGGCGCTTCAGTCTGGATCCGCGCGACCGCTACGGTCGCAGGTTCGAATCCTGCCTCGGGCATGGATGTGTGTGATGTCCTTAGGTTAGTTGGCTTTAAGTAGTTCCAAGTTCTAGGGGACTGATGACCTGAGATGTTAAGTCCCATAGTGCTCAGAGCCATTTGAACCAGGATGGACTGTAAGTAATGGTTGCTGGCGGCATGCGTCTAACACAATGCTGACTGGTTAAATTTGAGTGCATTAACAGCAGAGTGCATCGATCACATGAGACGTGCAAGGTGGTAAATTTAAGCGGTCGCACGTTAGACGATGACACCTTGAAGGTACTCCGAAGGGGTCTCAACTTTGTAGTCACTGCTAGAGACCTACCGCTTTCCAGTTCCATCAGCTCTGTGGAGCAAGTAGTCAACACTCTACCATCAAGTGTTGCAGAAGAGATTGGAAGACAGTTCTAGAGGGCAATTAACACAGCCGGGCTGCCCAAAACGAACATCTCAAGAGACGAAACGACGGCTCTCAAGAGTTTGCTGGAAGACGAAAATTTAGTGGTGTTACCGGCGGACAAGGTGAATTCTAACCTCACACTGCAGAAGACCGACTTTTACCACAAGATCTGTCAGCTATCAGAGAACTCTGATTACAATCCACTAGAGAGTGAACAGGTCAACTAAGGCTCTTCTTAAGGAAACAGGATGTCCTGAGAAAGTTGTCGAGCAACTGAAAGCTAAGGCACCAGAACCACCCAGACTGTATGGATTACCCAAGATCCATAAAGAGGGTGGACCATTTCGTCGGATCGTAAGAAAGATCGGTGCAGCCACCTACCCTACAGCCACCTACCTTAAGAAGTTGTTAGAACCATATGTGGGGAATTGCGTCCGCCACATCCGCAACTCGTCAGTCTTTGTTGAACATCTCAGAAAGCTACGAATCTTGAATACAGACATCATTGTTAACTTTGACGCTGTGTCTCTGTTCATCAGAATACCACTTCAGGACACATTGTGTTTGATCAGTGAGAGATTTGACGGAGCTCTGCTGGATCTTTTCAAGCACATTTTAATATCGACTTATTTCCTATATGGAGGCCAATTCTACTAGCAGATTGAAGGAGTGGCGATATCTAGCCCCTTATCTCCTGTAGTGACTAGTATGTTTATGGAGAAATTCGAAGATGAAAACCTTACAACAGCTGTCAACTGGCCGAGGTGTCTCTTCAGAAATGTTGATAACACGTTTGTTATCTAACCACACGACAGAAAAAGACGGGACAAGCTCCTACACCATGTGAACCTAAGACATCCCAACATTAAGTTCACCATGTAAC
The DNA here is from genome assembly GCF_021461385.2 of Schistocerca piceifrons. Taxonomy (NCBI): domain Eukaryota; kingdom Metazoa; phylum Arthropoda; class Insecta; order Orthoptera; family Acrididae; genus Schistocerca; species Schistocerca piceifrons. The sequence continues at coordinate 334,400,589 of NC_060149.1, forward strand.
TAGACAATGATGGTCAACTCTTGTCCCTGGATGTCCTGGTAAGAGGAGGGTAGTTAAGGAAACCAACACAAACTACATATATACAGGCCGACCGTTGCCACCACCCGGCAGAGAAGAACGAGATGCTCAGAACACCTATATACCGTGCCAATACACTCTCCGACCCAGACAGCTTGACAACGGAGGTTTAACATCTACAAGGATTTTCACGGACAACGTATATTAAACCGGGGATATCCCAAAAGCGTTACATCCCATTGGACTAGCTGATGCAACGGAAGAGGAAAAATAAGAAGAGGCCAGAAAGGTAGTGTTTCTACCGTATGCAGAGCCCATCTTTGATAATTTCAGCATAATCATGAAGCAACGACAGTAACCGCCACAGCAATGCTCCATCCCGATTGATGTCTAATCATACATATATAATGGTAATGAATAAGTGAAAATATTAATAGGACAATTCATTTTGAATGAACGTAGCGCTTCCAAACACAATAGGTGTCTGGATAATTTTACAACATATCGCTATTATAATCAAGCTGTCACCCTCAATCGTTGGCGTCATAGAAGTCAGCTAAAACTGACTTCCGTGGGACGGTAGTTTAAATTCATCTTGGTGTCCAAGGACTTATAAATATTCAAAAGCGCAGTAAGGTGCCTTCTTATTCAGCTATTGTGGCCCTATGGTCTACGCTAACCTTCTTCTGCTTATCCGTATCTCGATATCAGAAACTGATATTGTTTAAGATGAAATTTGATTGCGAATTACTATCGTCTCAAGTAAAGCGGTATATCTAAAGCTTACAGTGACAGGTTGTTCAATGGTGTCAATTGCATTGCCCCGACATTTCTACGTAGACCTTTGAACTGAATAATTTCTGCACCGCAGAAGATATTACGGCACACTGAGCCGTAGCACATATTTCAAGAGTCGAAGAAAAGTCGGACTATTGTTACGTAAATTTTGACATATACTACAGGAATTGTTTCCTGTTTTATGCGTGTCAGAGCTAGTATTATATTTAACAAAGGTCTGCACGTTTCCGCTTCTACCCACATGTGGTGGTCAAGTTAGTGTACCATCGAAGCTCCTCGCCAAGTATATTACACTTTTTTGACAGAAAATATAAATTTGCAACACTGAACGCCGATGTTGACTTGGGCATAATTGCAGTCCCTGGTCCTATAGAAAACCTATAAAAAAAGTGTACAACGTCGGAGCTCCTGCTGACATGCTTATCTCATCGTTAGACTGGCGTTATCTGGTACCTCTTCGTACCAATTCATTTTAAATACGAGCAGCAGTGGAGACTAGACAGAACCTTTTAGTAGAACCGTATTTGTTTTCTTTTTCTGGTGGCGAATTAGGCACCATTTATCACTATTTGTCTATTAGGCAAGAGTTTTAATAGGTTAATTGCAAAATCTACAGGCAGGCCGAGAATAGTCAGTTTACAAGAGTCTACAGCCAGACACAAATTGTGATAAACAGTCTAAAGATATTGACGAACAGTCTCAATTTATTCTTCTTCTGTTAAATAATTTTTGTGTGTTTGTACCTAAGTCTAGTACCAAATAAATTTCGAAATCCGGTTGATGTGTGGCAGACAGTCTGTTTCCAACACAACAATCCAGTTTCTGTCTTACTAACATTTCTAATATTTTACATAAGTGGGGAAGTGACAAGCTAAATCTTGTTCATGAGCTAAAACTTTCTTGTCTTCCTTATCCGGTTTCTTAATCAGTGCTAATGTTTTCATCACTAATAAGGATAGGGTTTATACGAATAACATCTGACTCAGCAAATATACCTAATGTTTGTTTTCCTCTCGGGTACGATACTCTTCCCATATAATACGATGTGTTCCATTTCAATCAACCATAACGGTTGCACTAAAATATGTGTTTCTGTATTTGGCAGGTTATTAGTTTAAATGTCTTTGAGAAGGAGATGGCTGATTTCCTTTCCAGTCCTTGCCATATTAAAGATTGTGTTCTGTCATGAACGACCCCGCAGTAACCGAGATGTTAAACTGTAATCTCCCTTCCCACATTTTTTTTCTGGTTTTAGTCGCTGCTTACTTCTAGTTCAAGGTCTGCCAGTGGTGGTGACATCAACGAGAGAAAGGAATTCTGTACCTGAATGAACAAATAGTGCATTGGATGTGAGCCGACTGCATTTTTGAAAGACATACTCTGCTTGTCATATGTCGCTGCCTACAGTGTCTTAGTTTAAGGTATCACAAAAAATTACCAATGTCTGTTTTATCCTTTTCTTCAATGGTTCTAATCATAGCCGTATTGATGTTCATTTTTATGTAATTTGCTGCTGTATGTCAGTCGTTATATAGAAGTAGGTGTTACTTCCTATAACCCACTGGATTTCCACACACACGGGGGACTCTTCCCCTGAAGTAGAAGTATGTTTTCAATGCTGATATCCTCTGCACAGCCCCCAAGGACCTTTATAGGGATATGGCAATCCTATTCAGCAAGTATAACTTCAAAGCATAAAAATGGTTCAAATGGCTCTGAGCACTATGGGACTCAACATCTGTGGTCATAAGTCCCCTAGAACTTAGAACTACTTAAACCTAACTAACCTAAGGACATCACACACATCCATGCCCAAGACAGGATTCGAACCTGCGACCGTAGCAGTCGCGTGGTTTCTGACTGAGCGCCTAGAACCGCTAGACCACCGTGGCCGGCTCCAAAGCATAGCTTTAGGTCTTCTGAAACGTACACATACAAAAAAAGTGTTCTATCCAAGCGGTTGTAGGAGTTCCTGACACTTTACATAAAACCTGGATAGAGATATGCAGAAAAAGCATTTCAGCTCTCTTTATTACCCATGAAAACAAAAAATTGCAAGTTTTGCAGTAATAATATAGACTTCCTGAATTTGTATTCTAGATTACAGCATACGCCAATACCTCTAATACCGGTGACATGTCCTCTTGCACTCATGCGTGCCTGTGGCAGACTTTACACTAGATCATCAAAGCACTGTTGGTCCAGATTGTCCTACTCCTCAACAGCGACTCGGCGTAGATCTCTCAGACTGGTAGGTGTATCTTCGCGTCCAAAAACAGCCATTTTCAATGTATCCCAGGCATGTTCAATAGGGTTCGTGTTTGGAGAACATGTTGGCCATTCTAACCTAGCGATTTCGTTAACATGAAGGAACGCATTCATAAAATGTGCTCGATGAGCGCGAGAATTGTCTTCCATTAAGACGAATCCCTCCCAGAAATGCTGTCTATATGGTTGCACTATACGTCGAAGGATGTCATCCCTGTATCGTATAGCTGTTTGACTGCCTTCAATGACAACCAGTGGCGTACGCCCACATAATGCCAACTGAAAACATCAGTGCTGCACTCACTGGACAGTGTGTCTAAGATGTTCAGGCTGACCAGGCAGCCTCAAGAAACGTCTCCGACGATTGTCTGGTTGAAGGCATATGCGAGCCTCATGTGTAAATAGAACTTGATCCCAATTCTGACGAGTCCGTTCAGTATGTTAGGCCCATCTGCACCAAGCGTCATGGTGTCTAGGTGTCAAAATTGGACATCGCCATGGACGTCGGGAGTGAATTTCGCATTATGCGGCCTATTTTATAGAGTTTGAGTCGAAACACTACGTCCAGTGGCTGCACGAAAATCATTATTCAGCATGGAGGCGTCCTTCTCAGGTTTCCTCTGAGCTCATAAGTAACGGTCATCAGCTGCAGTAGTAGCCTTTGGGCGACCTGAGACAGTCACGTCATCGACAGTTCCTGTATCTCTGTACCCCCTCCATGTCCGAACCACATCGCTTTGATTCACTCTGAAACGTCTGAAACTTTCCTTGACGAGAGACATTCCTAACACGACGGAACAATGTGGATACGATCAAACGTCAGAACTGAACTTACAGATTTGGCGGAACTACAGAAAACGCAAGTAACGTACTTCCTTCCTGGTGTTATGACTCTAACTGATCGTCTGTCTTATTCCCTATGTCGCCTAGCCACTGCGTGCATGGTTGTTTACATTTTTGTGCGGGTTGAGTGATTGAGTGACATCTATCAACAATCTAAGGGGCTGTGTTATTGATGCATTACACACATTCAATATCAGTTTTCAGGAGAGCTTTGGAACCAATGTGCTGCAACACTTTCTTTGATCCGTATCTACTACAGTCTGACAAATCGGCTTTTCTGACACCTGACCTATGCATTAAGCAAAAATACACTGAAGCGCCAAAGAAACTGGCATGGTCATGCGTTTTCAGATACAGTGAGATGTAAACAGGCAGAATACGGCGCTGCCGTCGGCAACGCCTATGCAGGACAACAAGTGTCTGGTGCAGTTTTTGGATCGGTTGCTGCTGCTACAGTGGCAGGTTATCAAGATTTAAGTGAGTCTGAGCGTGGTGTTACAGTCGGTGCACGAGTGTTGAGACACAGCACCTCCGAGGTAGCGATTAATTTGGAATTTTCCCGTACGACCATTTCGCGAGTATACCGTCAATATCAGGAATCGAGTGAAACATCAAATCTCCTACATCGCTGTTGCCAGAAAAAGTTCCTGCAAGAACGGGACCAACGACGACTGGAGAGAATCGTTCAACGTGACACGTGACAGAAGTGCTACCCTGCCGCAAATTGCTGCAGATTTCAATCCTGGGCCATCAACAAGCATCAGTGTGCGAACCATTCAACGAAACATGGATATGGGTTTTCGGAGCCGAAGGCGCACTCGTATACCCTCTATGACTGCACGCCACAAAGCTTTACGCATCGCCTGGGCCCGTCAGCACCGACATTGGACTGATGATGACTGGAAACATTTTGCCTGGTCGGACGAGTCTCGTTTTCAAATTGTATCAAGCGGATGGACGCGTACGGTTATGGAGACAATCTCATGAATCCATGGACCCTGCATGTCAGAAGAGGAGTGTTCAGACTGGTGGAGGCTCAATAATGGTGTGGGGCGTGTGCAGTTGGAGCGATATGGGACCCCTGGTACGTCTAGATATGAGTCTGACATATGGCAAGTTCGTAAGCATCCCGTCTCATCGCCTGCAACCATTTATGTCCACTGTGAATTCCGACTGCCTTGGGCAATTCCAACAGAACAATACGACACATTACACGTCCAGAATAGCTACAGAGTTACTCCAGGAGCACTCTTCTGTGTTTAATCGTTTCCGCTGGCCACTAAACTCCCTAGACATAAACTTTACTGAGCATATCTGTGATGCCTTGCTAGCTGTTGTTCAGAAGAGGTCTCCACTCCCTAGTACTCTTAAGGAAATATGGGCAGCCCTGCAGGAGTTATGGTTTCAGTTCCCTACAGCACTACTTCAGATATTAGACGAGTCCATGCCACGTCGTGTTGCGGCACTTCTGCGTGCTCGTTGGCGCCCCAGACGTTATTAGGCTGGTGTACCAGTTTCTTTGGCTCTTCAGTGTAAATCCATATGACACGTGATGTCTCGCTGTGGACTGGACTGATGTTGCTGTTGATAAGGCCATGACAGAAGCGGAAGTCAGAGCTAGCAGAAACTCTGTCACCGGGCTTCTTAGACATTATATTTTATTCTACATCTACATGATTACTCTGCAATTAACATTTAAGTGCTTGGCAGAGGGTTCATCGAACCACAATCATACTATCCTTCTACCATTCCACTCCCGAACAGTGCGCGGGAAAAACGAACACCTAAACCTTTCTGTTCGAGCTCTGATTTCTCTTATTTTATTTTGATAATCATTCCTACCTATGTAGGTTGGGCTCAACAAAATGTTTTCGCATTCGGAAGAGAAAGTTGGTGACTGAAATTTCGTAAATAGATCTCGCCGCGACGAAAAACGTCTCTGCTTTAATGACTTCCATCCCAACTCGCGTATCATATCTGCCACACTCTCTCCCATATTACGTGATAATACAAAACGAGCTGCCCTTTTTTGCACCCTTTCGATGTCCTCCGTCACCTGGTAAGGATCCCACACAGCGCAGCAATATTCTAACAGAGGACGAACGAGTGTAGTGAAAGCTGTCTCTTTAGTGGACCCGTTGCATCTTCTAAGTGTCCTGCCAATGAAACACAACCTGTGGCTCGCCTTCCCCACAATATTATCTATGTGGTCTTTCCAACTGAAGTTGTTCGTAATGTTAACACCCAGGCACTGAGTTGAATTGACAGCCTTGAGAATTGTACTATTTATCGAGTAATCGAATTCCAACGTATTTCTTTTGGAACTCTTGTGTATCACCTCCACTTTTCGTTATATAGCGTCAACTGCCACCTGCCACACCATACAGCAATCTTTTCAAAATCGCTTTGCAACTGATACTGGTGTTCTGATGACCTTACTAGACGGTAAATTACAGCATCATCTGCGAACAACCTAAGAGAACTGCTCAGATTGTCACCCAGGTCATTTATATAGATCAGGAACAGCGGAGGTCTCAGGACGCTTCCCTGGGGAACACCTGATATCTCCTCAGTTTTACTCGATGATTTGCCGTCTATTACTACGAAATGCGACCTCCCTGACAATAAATCACGAATCCAGTCGCACAATTGAGACGATTCCTCATAGGCCCGCATCTTGATTAGAAGACGCTTGTGAGGAACGGCGTCAAAAGCTTTCCGGAAATCTAGAAATACGGAATCAACTTGAGATCCCCTGTCGATAGCGGCCATTACGTCGTGCGAATAAAGAGCTAGCTGCGTTGCACAAGAACGATGTTTTCTGAAACCATGCTGATTACGTATCAATAGATTGTTCCCTTCGAGGTGATTCATAATGTTTGAATAGAGTATATGCTCCAAAACCCTACTGCAGACCGACGTCAATGATATAGGTCTGTGGTTCGATGGATTACTCCTACTACCCTTCTTAAACATTGATGCACCTATCATCATGTTAGGTTACAGGATACTAATTTCTCATTGTGTTTGTACACGAGATACTGGAACTACTGGTGCTGGAAAGGGATTCGAGCTCATATCTCCATTTTCGCTGGATTTGACCCGTTTGTGACAAAGCAGTTCCATCGTTTCGTTGTTTCCCAAAGATTCAAACTCCTCCAGGTCCCCACAAAGGGATCAAATCTGGGTTGGGATCCTGAACCAGCACAGAAGTACATTTCAAGCAGATGCATTAGCACACCAAACAAAAAGTGAAAATTAATTAAGATTCTTAACTTGTCCTTATGCGTGGTCTACCATACTGGCAGGTGCTTGTATCGACTGCCGGCCAGTAACTGAACCTTTCATCGCACTGTTTCGGGCTCAAGTGGGAGTATGCGTCTGGTTACCTTGGAGTGCCATTGTGTCCTTTTCTGACTTTTTCTGATAGCTAAAGGACGGAATAAGCCAAACTTGAGGAGACGAAAGACAAATCAATTTCTGAGAGTGACTCGCGGGGAGTAACAGCGCTTTTTGCGGTGCTGTCACGTATAAGTGGTGGTTCTCTTTTTCAGTCTGATAAAGTGTTACACTTTTTTTTCAAAATTTCTGTGAGGAGTAGTCTGTCGTTTGGGAGTTTCGAACAGGGATTTTGGTGTAATGGTCAGATCATAAACTGTGATCCACTTTTTCCTTTCACTGCCGCGTAGCGTGTGATCCATTTGAATATTATGTAGACGAAACTGAATTACCGTACGTCGAATATTTTCTAAACAAAACTTGCCATCTCAACGTATTTAGCCTCTATCTCTGCTCTTAACACCTCGAATACTGAGAGCAGAGACCTATTTTCAGTAGTTTTCTACGTTCCATTGTTAAATCAAACAGGAATACTTTATGAATTCACAGAAAATATCTATTACTTTTTACAGGTTTTATGATACGATGGTGAATTACATTAGAGATGTTTTCATGGATGAATGGGTTGATTTTTTTCGGCATTTAGTTTCAACTATATTGCGATATCGAGTATGCTCTATCTATTCGGTCTCTTCACTTTCTCCATCCAGCTCTAGCGCTATTTGCGTACTCCATTTCACTGGTAACGTGCCCCACTAATTGTTGGCTGCTGTAGGTTAATACCCAACTGGCACTCGTTAGATGTCGGGGACAGGTCACAATGATGTTTTTTTTTTTTGCCTTCGATGTTTATATGTTTCCAGTTTAGAGTTACTATACTCACACCTTAGCTATGTCGTCATTTGTAGGAATTCAGTCTCTGGTGCGAAGTCAGTAAATGAATTTCGTATAGGTGAGAATTCTTATGTCTCGCCAGTCCTTCGCCGGTACGCTGATTCAGTGCATTTCTACATATTGTGTTTCTTATATTAGTAGATTAGTATACATCCTGTATTGCACAAGTTGCCCTCTTTTTAACTAGTGCTTCTATTCAGGATTCCAATACTCCATATTATTCCATACGCTTTTAGCTACAAAATCCTATTTTTCATCATATTCTCCGTTCACTGCACCTTACTGGGTGGTCTTGTATGCCCACACGGTACGACTCTACTGGTGGACGTCGGAGCCAACGTCTTGTTGCATCAATAACCTCACCATCATCCACGTACTGCTTCCTGCGGAGTGCACTCTTGTTGAGCCAAACAGATGGAAGTCGGAAGCTGCAGCAGGCACACATGTTTCACTGCCCCTATTGGTTGGCGAGTGTGTCAGCGCTACAAACAGTCATCCAGTTGTGCAGCGAAGTGTTTGATAGCGATACGTCGACCACCTCTAATGAGAGTGTCCACACGTTCCAACATTGCAGGAGTCGCAGCTGTGACAGACAGCTCGTCCACTGCCGGATGTCGTTTGACATTCTGCAAGCGCCTAAGAATATCTACATCATACTCCGAAAGTCACCTAATTGTGTGGCGGGGGGTACATTTCTACCACTAACTGAGCCCTCCAACCCTATTCCACTCGCGAATAGCCTCTGTATTGGTTCAAATTTCTCGAATTTTCTCATCATGGTCACTACGTGAGACGTATGTGTGGAGAAGTAATGTACTGTCCGAATCTTCCCGGAAAGCCCTATTTAGAAATTTCAATAGTAAATATCTTCGTGATGCACAACGCCTCTCGTGTAACGTTTGCCAATAGAGTTTGTTGAGCTTCTCCGTAACGCTCTCACGCCAGCCAACGATCTCGTGACGAAGCACACCTCTCTTCGTTGGATCTTCTCTATCTCTTCTATCAGTCTTGCCTGGTAGGGATCCCAGATAGATCAACAATACTCAAGAATCGGTCGAAAAAGTACCTTATAAACCACTCCCTTCGTGAATGAGTTACATTTCCTTAAGATTCTTTTTATGAATCTCAGTCTGGCATCTACTTTTTCCACTATTTACTTTATGTGCTCATTCAGCTTAAGGTCCTTCTGGATAGTTCCTCCTAGATATTTTACGTCAGATACTGGTTCCAGTGGTTTGTCATCAGTAGTGTGGCTGTACAGTAGTGGATTTCTTTTCCTATTTATGTGCAATATGTTACATTTTTGTAATTCCAGGGTCAACTGCCAGGGTCTACACAATTCATCAATTCTCTGGAGGTCATTCGCAAATAGTTACTATCTTCTGGCGTTGCTACCTTGTTATATACAACCGCATCAACTGCGAACAACCTTAGAGAGAATCCGACGCTTTCTACTACATCATTTACATATATCGTAAACAGTAATGGTCCTATCACACTTCCTTGGGATACTCTGGGAATTACCTTCAAATCTCCAGAATGAGATTTTCACTCTGAAACGGAGTGTGCGCTGATATGAAACTTACTGGCAGATTAAAACTGTGTGCCGCACCGAGACTCGAACTCGGGGCCTTTGCCTTTCGCGGGCAAGTGGTCTACCATCTGAGCTACCCAAGCACGACGCACACCCCGTTCTCACGACTTCACTTCTGCCAGTACCTCGTCTCCTACCTTCCTCATTCTGCAATCATCCCCCAGGCTGTGGCTAAGCCATGTCTCCACAATATCCTTTCTTTCAGGAGTGCTAGTACTGCAAGGTTCGCAGGAGAGCTTCTGTAAAGTTTGGAAGGTAGGAGACGAGGTACTGGCAGAAGTGAAGCTGTGAGAAGGGGGCGTGCGTCGTGTTTGGGTAGCTCAGATGATAGAGCACTTCCCCGCGAAAGGCAAAGGTCCAGAGTTCGAGTCTCGGTCCGGCACACAGTTTTAATCTGCAAGGAAGTTTCACCCTTACATCTGTCGATTTTGTTCTGTCAAGGGCGACGAGTTGAGATATGTCTGCAAAAACGTGTTGAATCCAGTCGCAAATCTTCTCCACTGCCCGATAAATTCGTATTTTTTTCACTAAGCGGCAGACTTCCTGAAGTCAAGGAACGCGGCATCAACCTGAGCGCCGTTGTCTACGGCGCTGTGGCTCCCATGGAGGAACAGAGCGAGCTGAGTTTCGCAGGATCTCTGTTTGCTGAATCCATGTTGATTTTTATAGAGGAGATTTTCATTCACTAAAACCGTCTTAATTCTTGACCGTAAACCATGTTCCACAATTCTACAACACATTGACGTCAACTATATAGGTCTATAACTATTTGCATCTGTCCTACGGTCCTTAAAAACGGGAATGACGTGCGTTTTCTTCCAGTCGCTATGTTCCACAATTCTACAACACATTGACGTCAACTATATAGGTCTATAACTATTTGCATCTGTCCTACGGTCCTTAAAAACGGGAATGACGTGCGTTTTCTTCCAGTCGCTAGGTGCTCTTCGTTGCTCAAGCGATCGACGATAAATTATTGCTAGGAGTGGAGCAAATTCTTCTGCATTATCTTTTTACGATTTTATCGGTATCTGATCTTGTCCTGGCACCTTTCCACAACTAATTGATTGTAGTTGTTTTTGTATTTCACGATCGCTTATCTCAATATCTGCTATTTAGACGTTCGTACGACGATGGAAAGGAGGGACTGTAATCTGATCTTTCGCGGTGAAATAATGTCGGAAGACCGAATTCAGTATTTCGGCCTTCTCTCTGTTACCTTCCGTTTCTGTGCCAGTACGGTCACTGAGTGAACGAATGGGTGATTTTGACCCACTTACTGATTTTACATAAGATCGAAACCTATGAGGATTTTAACTAAGATCGGTTGTTAATGTTTTACTGTCAAATTCATTGGACATTTCTCTCATTGCTATCCTTACGCTCATTTTCGCTTCGTCCAGCTTTTGTTTGTCACCTAGGTTTTTACTTCTCTTGAATACTTTTCTCGTAACATACTTCTCTATGACATATTGCACGATAAATTTGAATTTTTTCTAGTTGTTTTCCAAATCTTCGTCCTCAATACTTGATGCTGGATCCTCAAATACTCCGCTACTCTACTAGCTGATTCCGGCGTGTAGTGCACGCCTGACCTTTTAAGGATAAGCGTACATTTCGTACCCGATAGCGGAAGTGGAGAAATTTGCATCCGATACCGTCGCGGAGTCGTCTGAACCTCTGGTTTAGACCTTCCACTCTGCTCCAAACCAGAGGACCACAATCAACCCTGGGTATGATGCTTTAAATAGACAGCTTAGCCTCCACCCCGCGTGCGATGCTAGTTGCCTTCACCAAATCAGCTATCGGCCGAAAAGAGCCGATGATGTCTTCAGATCCCAAGCGGGAGGCGTCACTCGTGCTGACATGCAGCGGGTTGCATCCAGTGCGCTCGATAGCCGCCGAGTGCACACTGTCATTCTTTCCCGCCTTGCCTGCTCTTTCCCTGAGAAGCTCCATCACCTGCCTAATGCTGGAGCTCCCAACGACAAGCATACCCATCCTCTGCACTTGTCCAGACTGGGCAGGAAAATCGGCCGCTGGCCCAACAGGAGAAGCATCCCAACTGGCTCAGAGCTACCATCAACACTGGTTAGCACCTCGTACCTGTTACTAAGGCGTAGGAAGCCAGCCGCGTGATCTGTTCCCTCTTTAGCCGTCCGCCCAGTGACACGCGAACCACTGTGTGCCACCAACTTTCGAGTGAGGACGGACAGGTTAGATGTTGTGCATCAGAAGATGCAGCGACACCCGGCTCAGCAGGGGATTCCAACGGAACCAAAGCTGTTGCAGGTCTCGTCCCTAGCGCCCTGATGTCGCTGCAAATTTGAGCATTAACCAGAAGCATGTCGACGGTAGCCAACGCTGCTTCCAGCTGTTTACGGACGGCCGTCAATTTTCCTTGTGTCCGTTCACAACAAGCACAGTCCCTAGCCATATCGTAATTTGTACAGATAGATATACGGTCTCAAAGGGTGCTACTGAGTTTGGAATGAACGCAAAATATAACGAGGAGAAAAGACTAAAAACTTCTGTGGAGATTTCTCACAATGGCCTGAGACGGAAAGCTCTTAAACAGAAACAAATTTCTCTACTGAAGTGGATGTATCTACAGTTACCTATTATAAGAAACTGTGCTTACCCGAAAGCTACTGCACGAGATAAGTATGCAACCCAGAATGCACTGATCTAAACTGTATGCAGCGTGCCAGCACGAGATTTAAACTTAGTGGGGTGACGTGCCGATCTGACAGTGGGAAAATTACATTAGGAAGCCTCCTAACACAAGGCTATGCACCAAGAATTAGGCAAAAACCAAAACTTACGGTAATTTGCTAACCACTACTCCACACAGTAAAATATACAGGTATAGTTCAGTTCTTTGGAGAATAACGCGAAAAAAAACACTAAACTAAGTAACTGTGTATCGGACAACTGCTGTTCTGCCTGCTAACGCTGCTAGTGCGTCTGCTCGGCTTGGCGTGTGCGATGGTCTGCCTTTCTGCCAAAAGAAATTCAGTAACAGGTCTCTGCTTGGAAAGCATCTTCGTTACAGACGCCATTTTGAATGCTTCGTTTAGCGCCGCCACCTATCAGACCTTCCTGAAACTATAGGAGCTGAAGTAACAATATAACAAGACGTCCCACAGCAAATTCTGCATTTTTCAACCGAAACTGACCGAGAAAGAAAATGCGTTTGTGTTACTTATTGAACGTCCTTGTACGTGTCACACTGCAGTTGAATCCTGCATAGTTTGCTTTTGTGGTGACAGAGTGGCCAGTTAAAATGGTTCTGAGCAGTATGGGACTAACCATCTAAGGTAATCAGTCCCCTGGACTTAGAACTACTTAAACACTCACATCCATTTCCGAGGCAGGATTCGAACCTGCGACCGTAGCAGCAGCGTGGTTCCGGACTGAAGGCCGGCCGGAGTGGCTGAGCGGTTCTAGGCGCTTCAGTCTGGAACCGCGCGACCGCTACGGTCGCAGGTTCGAATCATGCCTCGGGCATGGATATGTGTGATGTCCTTAGGTTAGTTAGGTTTAAGTAGTTCTAGGTTCTAGGGGACTGATGACCTCAGAAGGTAAGTCCCATAGTGCTCAGAGCCGTTTGAACCATTTTGAACCGGACTGAAGCGCCTAGAACCGCTCGGTCACAACGGCCGGCGTGACCACTTCAAACCAGTCCTCAAGTCACATATTTACCGACAGACCTCATACCACGCATGGTTCAAATTAATCTAGTGTGGTAAAGTCATCGCAACAAAACAGAGAATGCAACTCAGTGACATGATTTCAGTTATGGTACTGACTTTGAACAACAATTTAGTGAGGCTTCTTACTTCTGAAATCCTTAATGTAAACTAAATCCTACGTTTCATGCCGTCTGAATCGATATCAATGTGAGCGTTATGTACAGGGTAATTTCTTTCACCGCATAAAAACTCTAGGGATTGATCGGTGAGAGGATACGGAACAAAGAAGCTTTAATGAACTTATATCTGGAAATGCGCGGTTTGCGTGCTACAGGCTATTTATTCAATCATACTTTTTTACAGTGACTGCGGTCTAATACGCTCTGTACCATCTACATCTACATTCACATGATTACTCTGCAATTCACATTTAAGTGCTTGGCAGAGCGTTCATCGAACCACAATCATACTATCTCTCTACCACTCCACTCCCGAACAGCGCGTCCGCCGCTCGTGGTCTCGCGATAGCGTTCTCGCTTCCCGAGCACGGGGTCCCGGGTTCGATTCCCGGCGGGGTCAGGGATTTTCACCTGCCTCGAGATGACTGGGTGTTTGTGTTGTCCTCATCATTTCATCATCATCCAGGAAAATGGCGAAATTGGACTGAGCAAATATTGGATAATTGTACGGGCGCTGATAACCACGCAGTTGAGCGCCCCACAAACCAAACATCATCATCATCCGAACAGCGCGCGGGAAAAACGAGCCCCTAAACCTTTCTGTTCGAGCTCTGATTTCTCTTATTTTATTTTGATGATCATTCCTACCTATGTAGGTTGGGCTCAACAAAATATTTTCGCATTCGGAAGAGAAAGTTGGTGACTGAAATTTCGTAAATAGATCTCGCCGCGACGAAAAACGTCTTTGCTTTAATGACTTCCACCCCAACTCGCGTATCATATCTGCCACACTATCTCCCCTATTACGTGATAATACAAAACGAGCTGCCCTTTTTTGCACCCTTTCGATGTCCTCCGTCAATCTCACCTGGTAAGGATCCCACACAGCGCAGCAATATTCTAACAGAGGACGAACGAGTGTAGTGTAAGCTGTCTGCCGGCCGGAGTGGCCGAGCGGTTAAAGGCGCTACAGTCTGGAACCGCACGACCACTACGGTCGCAGGTTCGAATCCTGTCTCGGGCATGGATGTGTGTGATGTCCTTAGGTTAGTTAGGTTTAAGTAGTTCTAAGTTCTAGGGGACTTATGACCACAGCAGTTGAGTCCCATAGTGCTCAGAGCCATTTGAACCATTTTTTGTAAGCTGTCTCTTTAGTGGACCCGTTGCATCTTCTAAGTGTCCTGCCAATGAAACGCAACCTGTGGCTCGCCTTCCCCACAATATTATCTATGTGGTCTTTCCAACTAAAGTTGTTCGTAATTTTAACACCCAGGCACTGAGTTGAATTGACAGCCTTGAGAATTGTACTATTTATCGAGTAATCGAATTCCAACGGATTTCTTTTGTAACTCATGTGGATCACCTCACACTTTTCGTTATTTAGCGTCAACTGGCACCTGCCACACCATACAGCAATCTTTTCTAAATCGCTTTGTAACTGATACTGGTCTTCGGATGACCTTACTAGACGGTAAATTACAGCATCATCTGCGAACAACTTAAGAGTTGTGCAGTACCATACAGCCACAGTTACGGTATGCATGATTTCCTCCTTCAGGGTGGTACTGTTCCTCATACTGCATGCCTTAGCGCTCTCTCTTGCCGTGGTAATTGGTAATGTTTTGCTGACTCACCTTGTAGTTGATGTGATACAGCGTTGAACACAATGGTTCCGTATTCGAATCGAGAGCTTCCCAACATGGTGTTTATTTGCATAAAGGCATATGGCAACGCGCTGCGGGCGGAAGAGTTGTATCAGGTGACCTATCCCCTCCGACAACACCTACAGCATTCAGCATTTGCAAGAATGTTTCATCATTTGTCTGAGACATAGTCGTTCCAGGAAGCAAGAAATCATGGAAGACGTACCCGAAATGTTCGGACATCTGACTTGGAGGTAAGTGTAATTGATACTGTGGAAGGCGACCGTCGTGCAGTACCAGGCAGTTAGCCCCCCAGTAGAGTGTAAGCTAGACTACTGTGTTGAACATTCCCCGTGACTTACAGCGTGTGCAGGGCTTACTTGCGACAGACTTCCACACTGGGAGCAGTTTTGTAACTGGTTTCTTTATCAAGCAACCGTGATTCTGGGATTTGTGTCATCCATCCTATTCACAGATGAGACCGCCTTTACGCGGAGTGGTATCTTCAATTTTCATAACAGTCATATGTGGGATAGTATGCAGAACACTCGTTTTATGGTGACAGCGAATCATCAGCAGCCGTACAGCCGGAATGTGTGGGCCGGGATAACTGGCGACCGTATTTTGGGATCAGTCTTCCTTCCCATCGCCTAACAGGCCGGATCTTTCAGCTTTTCTTGTGGGAAACTTTGCCTCCCCTGCTCGGAAAAGTACCATTTGTGATTCGAATGGTTATTTGGCTGCTATATGGTGGTGCTCCAGCCCACTTCACCGTTAACGTCGCCGGCCGGTGTAGCCGAGAGGTTCTACGCGCTTCAGTCAGGAACCGCGCGACCGCTACGGTCGCAGGTTCGAATCCTGCCTCGGGCATGGATGTGTGTGATGTCCTTAGGTTGGTTAGGTCTAAGTAGTTCTAAGTTCTAGGGGACTGACGACCTCAGATTTTAAGTCCCATAGTGCTCAGAGCCGTTAACGTCCGGATGCGTCTCAATCGTGTCTCCTTGATCGATGGGCCGGACGAGAAGGTCCAGTTGCGTGGCCTTATCGTTCACCGGATCTCACTCAACCCATGCGATTTCTCCTTATAGGGATGTCTCAAAAGTATGGTGTATGCAGAGCCCATTCCAAATGTGGAGACACTGGAGCAGCGTATTCATGCTGCCTTTGACACTGTTCAGATGCAGCCTGGCCGATGCGAACGTGTGAGACGGAGTGTACAAGCATGCATTGAGGGCTATGGAAATCATTTTCAGCACATGATGTAACTGTGGCTGCGCGGTACAGCACGTATAAGACCGCAGTCTCTGTAACAATGTTTGACTCAATAAATGTCTCTACCATGGAAACCATGCATTTCCGGACATATATTCGTTAGACGTTTTTTGTTCCGTATTCTCTGATCGATCAATCCCTAGAGTTTGTACACGGTGGAAAAATTACCCTGTATATCATAATTAACTGCCAAAACTGACACGATTGAAAGTACACAGTAATAGAAGAAATCATTTTAGTAAACACTGGTCCACGAGCGAGCCGTTTGGGGGATACTAGCAGCTGCGAATGTTTGGTTACAAGCCGCTACTGATTTCACTGCGAAATACTGCCGCATTTTTTTGAAATACAGAACAACACCTGTGTTAATAATCTTTAGTTACAACTACTTTCAGTATTATACTATCTTTTCTGTATAGAAAGGTTAATACTACTCATGTGTCATGTCAATCACGGATCATAATGGCGCTTTATATCTCATCTTACCCGAGCAGAAGCTGTTGTAATGGGTCACACCCTTTCTGTCTTAAACCAAATATTTTCTTTTCGCATGTACGTAACTGTGAAGATTTTGTATGTAGTACATGGCTTTCTATGTCGCCAGTTTGTATGACATGTGAGTAAATGTTTATATTTTCAAACTGACAACATAGTACAATACCGGAACCGGTTGTAACGAAAAGGTTCATACTGCTTTGTGTCTCGCATTTTAAAAATTACGTTACTGCTGTTGGAAGTCGCCTACAAAGAATGTTAGCATAAATATGCTTGAAATGTGGATTTTCTATTCAATTCTCATTTAACAGACGTAAAATATCACACATGGGCTATACTGACAGGAAATACGATATTACTTCAGCTGGTTTCCTATTGTAATTTACACTTCTCTCGTATTTCTTGAAGGAGATGTTCCATGTGTCACCTTTGCATTTTGGATGCAACACTGCACTTGTCTTTGCAGTGAACTACGAAGTTTTCAAACACTGGGAAGAAGGTCTTGCAAAGCTTGAGCAGACTGTATAATTAGTTACTGCGTTTCTTCTTCCGTACAAGCGGAAGTCCTGTACACGGCAGTATTAGAATAATCCCAGACAGAAAAATCCAGAATATTGATGCTTGTCTATCTTTGAAGCCATGTTACAGATCCTTTCGGCCTATCCATCTCTGGCCAATTGAGGCTTTTGATGTCAACTTACTCTTTTAAAAAAAATCATGTTTTATGAAATTGATTGCTTTACGCACACCTTGCTAGAATCATACTAAGCAAGCAGAATAGAAAAAGCTGTGCTGAATAATTCAGAGAAAATAATTCAGGAAAAACCATAAAGGGAATCTCACGGGGTTCAGTTTTTGGTCTCCTCCTATTCGTCATACATGTGACTGACATTCCGATTACAATTCAACAAGCAAAATTGGTACTTTTTGCACACAATATTAATGTTATAATAAATATCGTTAGACAAAAAGCAACAGAAGAATTGCTAAGTGATATTCCCCAAATAATTATTAAGTGGTTTTCCGAAAGTGTGAGGGATTGCAGGACACTCTATCTTCTGATTCGGTGTTGTACTGCTTAATGTTCTTAGGGAAGATGATCTTTATTACTTGGTTGCTATACCTGGAAACGATCTGACTTCATATGTCATGATGAAATGGTGGGCATTAGTTAAATCTCTTACTTGTGTGCTCTAGTGAAGGAATAGCAGTAAGCTTTACCTGCGTTCAAAGGAACAGGGTGCCGATTTAAACGACTGCAGTAAAAGCGTACGGTGGCTGAGGGCCCAGGGTAGCGTTTTTTTTCTGCAGAACCTGGGTGAAAACATTTGCAGACTGCAAGTTCCGCAGTCTCATTGTGCAGACACGTTGGATGGCGCCAGTCGATTGGCAGTCGAGTCCAGGTAGACCGACTAGCGCTAAGAAGTCGCCGCTGCAATGGGCAGCACATTGAAGACCGGCAATAAAGCAGAGGATGGGCCCTTGTTAGGCAGGAAGCCGACTAGACGACAGTGAGCTTTCTGCAAATTTTCGTGGGACAGGTCATTGGTGCCCAGACGTCCTGATTCTGTTACAAAACATATTTGTGGAAGCATGAGGGTTTCAGCGAGTTTATGGCCGTTCTTTGGAAAGTTCAAAATGGACGGAACAGTGGAGATAACGATCTTTTTATGGGGGGGCTGTGATTCCATCCAGAGCATGTTGTCAGCAAAAGACACGACATAAACAGGTGGGAAAGAGGCCGTGAAGCTGAATCTTTTTTCATTTCTCCCAATTAACTTTAAAGTCTCTGACTGGTCAAATCTGTGTTTGCAGAGCAAGAGGCAGTTTCCCATCTTCGAATGCGGCACTCCAGCTCGTGACTGGCTTGTGCTAAAGTGGGAGTAGTCTGATACGTAAATGTGCTTTGCTACCGAGCTGGCGTGGAAAGCAGAGAGAAAGAGATGAGGACACTCTTGTACTGACACTTCGCTAGTAAAGAACTGCAAGTCTCTACCTAAAGAGCCTGTGCCAGTCACCATTTGAACTGTCGGAGGTACTGATTCTAGCATTGCGCACACCGCCTGCCTCCGCTGGAGGTTCGAGTCCTCCCTCGGGCATGGGTGTGTGTGTTGTCCATAGCGTAAGTTAGTTTAAGTTAGATTAAGTAGTGTGTAGGCTTAGGGACCGATGACCACAGCAGTTTGGTCCCGTAAGACCTTACCACAAATTTCCAATTTCCATTTTCACGCACGCAATGAGTGATGCATGGGTGTACTTATTTGTCTTGAGTCGGCCATCTAAACATTGGACACATTCCGTCATGCACAGTCAGGGGATGGAGTGAAATTGGTTTCGCAGACCAGCAAACGGGTCCACCTGTAAATTGGAATCCATGACCCCATATTACTGAAAACGTATGTCAAATAACAATATATGTGTGACGTTTCTTTACACATTTTATTTGTCTTGTGCTGTTAAGAATGAATAAATCTATTGTTATTTAGTTCACAACTTCTCCCTCTGTTCTGGTTAACATCACCTTGTCGTTTTTGTTTAAGTCTTGATTACACAAGGAAGTAGGAAGCTTGCAAGTGTACTCTCCCAAAATTTTGTAGAAAAGGAGAAACGTACACTAAGTTCAGTTCTGTACAAGAAATAGAGCCATATCAACAGTAGCACGTGAGCAGGACTCATTAAATAGAGTTGGATGGTCCAAATTTTTTTGTGTACATATTCACGAAAGTTTCAACTGGAAGATGTATAATACTGAATGTCTCAAACAAATAAGTGCAGCTGCATGTGTTCTTTGTGTAACTGATAATCGTGGCAACCTCCTGACATATATTGCATAATTCCACTCAATAATGTCTTACGGAATTATTTTCTGGGGTAACTCATCACTTCAAAAGAAAGTATTGATTGCATAAAAGCTAGCAATAAGACCAGGAAGGAGGTACACGGCTCGTGTTGTCTGTAGTTCAACCATGCCTAGACGGTGAATACCACGGTTCGATAGCGTCCACATTGTTACTTTGTGCCAGGAAAGCCTCTCAACAAGGGAGGTGTCCAGGTGTCTCGGAGTGAACCAAAGCAATGTTGTTTGGACATGGAGGAGATACAGAGAGACAGGAACTGTCGATGACATGCCTCGCTCAGGCCTCCCAAGGGCTATTACTGCAGTGGATGACCGCTACCTATGGATAATGGCTCGGAGGAACCCTGATAGCAACGCCACCATGTTGAATAATGCTTTTCGTGCAGCCACAGGACGTCGTGTTACGACTCAAACTGTGCACAGTAGGCAGCATGATACACAACTTCACTCCCGACGTCCATGGCAAGGTCCATCTCTGCAACCACGACACCATGCAGCGCGGTACAGATGGGCCCAACAACATGCCGAATGGACCGCTCTGGATTGGCATCACGTTCTCTTCACCGATGAGTGTCGCATATGCCTTCAACCAGGCAATCATCGGAGACATATTTGGAGGCAACCCGGTCAGGTTGAACGCCTTAGACACACGGTCCAGTGAGAGCAGCAAGGTGGAGGTTCCCTGCTGTTTTCGGGTGGCATTATTTGAGGCCGACGTACGCCGCTGGTGATCATGGAAGCTGCTGTAACGGCTGTACTATACGTGAATGCTATCCTCCGACCGATAGTGCAACCATATTGGCTGCATATTGGCGAGGCACTCGTCTTCATGGAAGACAGATAACTCGCACCCCCATGATGCACATCTTGTGAATGACTTCCTTCAGGATAACGACATCGCTCGACTAGAGAGGTCAGCATGTTCTCCAGACATGAACCCTATCGAACATGCCTGGGGTAGATTGAAACGAGGTGCTTATAAACGACATGACCCAGCAACCACTATGAGGGATCTACGTCGAATCGCCCTTGAGGAGTGGCACAATCTGGACCAACAGTGCTTTGATGAACTTGTGGATAGTATGCCACGACGAATACAGGCGTGCATCAATGCAAGAGGACTTGTTATTGGGTATCAGAAGTACCAGTGTGTACAGCAATCTGGACCGCTACCACTGAAGGTCTCGCTGTACTTTGGTACAGCATGCAATGTGTGATCTTCATCAGCAATATAAAAGGCAGAAATGATGTTTATGCTGATCTCTTATCCAGTTTTCTGTACAGGTTCCGGAACTCTCGGAACCGAGGTGATGCAAACCATTCTTTGAGGTGTGTATATTCACTAATGAAATTCGTCATAAATAATCGATCACGATTTGAGTAGAACAGTGATGTACAGACCTGCAACGTTAGAGGGAAGAATGACCTTTATTCCCCATTGTGAAAGCTGTCAGTGGCTCAGAAAGAAGTTCAATATGCAACAACAAAAGTTTTTGATCATTTGCTCAATAATATAAAATGTCTGACAAGTAGCGAAGCATGTTAACTGACTCGTTCATCATCATGTCAGTAAAAAACCGTTCAAATGATCTATGGGAGATATACGAGTACGTAACCTGATAAATGACAAACTGAATAACTAACTTACAAGAGCAGCAGTATATACCGATGCTCCAGCACGCATAGGATTATGGAACCCTCATACAATGCTGCAATATTTCGCCGTTGAAACAGAAGGTATCCTCGTCCATCATGTTTTCTTAGAAAAATGTGTGGCTGAATGAGACGTTCACATAATACCCTAAACTATATGTTCAATGAGGAGTTCATGATGAACACGTGGATGTGGGTAAAATGTATGCCCAGTTCGGTGGGAAATTAATCGAAAATTTTATATTTTAAATCATTTGTTCCAACTAGTATATGATTTAGTACTGAATTCAGTGCTGCGTCTTAATCACGAATTAGGAGTTATTTCGAAAATGGATAGTTTAATGATCTAAGTTTACTAGATATTTTTACTTTTATTATCGCAGAGTTTCATGTGCGTCAGTTTTCAATAATAATATGATACACCGTTTTTACTGAATGTCTGAATGTAGTCTATAATGCAGGGTGTAGCGGAGGCAGATATTTTTATTGGTGACTGATGACAGTGTACTGAACAACATTACAACAGTATTTACTTCATTGGCAGTCTAATTATTATAGCTATTACGAGTAGTATGTTTTTAGGTTGGTTAGTACCTCCAAGTAAATGTGGAAAGAGCAAGCCATTAATGCTTATTTTCTTCTGGACAGCAAGTAGGTATTCAAGCGTGAAAATGTGGACGCAAAATGATTAGCCTATATTGGCAGCTGCAGACCGCTTAGTGGTCCAATATGACCAAGCGAAAAAAAACCGGTCGTAAAGTTTGTGACGTGTTTGGGGGAAGACAGTTCGACGCAGAGAATAAACAGCCAACTGCCGCATATAAAAATATCTGCACTTATTCCCTTGGCACCCGTCATACTTCCCAAGTTCTTTTTATCAAACTAGCCCACTCCACTACGAGACCGCCCGCCGACGCTGAACTGAGTAAACTGTCTCACAAGGTGGTACATCTGTCGTACAATTTAATTTTTTTCTTATTGTATATTGCCATTTCTCCTCTTTTCTGCGGTTTATCTCAGCGTGCATTTTTGTCAAATTCACACGTCATCGCCCTGTTCTTATTTACTTCACTATAATTTGACATGAAATAGCTTTTTGAGTCGCTCTGACCTCTATTAACGCATTGTTCAATGTAATCATAGTTCAATTACAACCTCACTGATAGCGTACAACGTAGGTTCTGGTGGGCTGCTGCTCTCTCCACACGCGTCACCGAACATTATCGGTGCTATTTGTCCTGGCTGATTGGACTTTCAGTGGCTTCAGTTAGTTAGTCGCTATTTGCAGTCAATTATTTGCGACAAAAGTTGAACGGTAACTCGTTATTCGGCATGAGAGGTACTAATGGCCTCCGGTTGTGTGTGCGATGATCACATTCAGGTGTTCCGGCCCACGCTTTGCAAGCGCATGTGGCTACCTGCAGGGCACCAAGGCGGTTGCAATAGATTTGTGTCCAGGATATACATATTCATTGCGAGCATTACGTTATACATGAGTTATAGTGCTGTCGCTAGATACGCTGTATTCGCTGTAAAGGTCAATAAGGCAGTACTGGTTGCAATAAACAAGACGAATTTGGCCGAGAGTGATGTTAATTCATTGTTACATACACATGGACAGAATTGTTAATGTGGATGAATGCTTTGTGTACAAAGTTCTGCAGCTCAAAGAATTACGTTCGCGAGTTTCATAAACTTATTACCACCTGATTTATGTGGTGAACGCATTCTTCAATACCGGAGAAATCAGTAGTCCGATACGCTCAAGTTTTACTCACACCAAAGACGACGACGAGGGCAATAAACGGCAGAGGGCACCTCACAATTTCTGCCACCTCGAACATTGCGTGCTTGCTAACAGTGCTTGCACACGCAAGATCAAAAATTCGGCGAATAATGAAGGAGAACACAAATGAATAGAGAATTATGCGCTACCAAGACGAAGAAATATATTTCACGGATGGGAAAAGCTGTAGAAGAGTGCACGTTATTTAGTGTTTTGTTGTCAACCATCTGTTTGCGTAAATGTATTCGTGAGAGGAGGAAACTGTAGCTGACTTCGAACGCTTATTTCAATGAAGTGTTACATGGTTTGCATTAGGGCTACCCGTTCATATTTGCTTCTTTACCATTGGTGATGACACTTTCTTGTTTACAGTCTATCTCCTCCATTAAGTAACTTCCGTCTATAGTCTTATGAATGATCCAAAATGGTCTAAAACAGTCAACTTCTGTTATGATGAAATGACTGATAAGCCAAAAGATCTCAAAGGTCGGTTACTTTCATTACGAAAAAAAAAGGTTGATAGGAAATTGAATATTAACCCAGGGCTAGCCGAGTAGTTGTGCTCCTTCTTTATGTACCAATATATCTTAACTTGTTCGAGCCCCATCACATATTACACATATTTCAATAAACCTCCAACGCAAGTTCTTCACTCCAATATGTTTCAATCTTTTATACCCCACACTTCATTTTCTTTCTGTTCTCCTTCCTTGTTCTGACAGTTTCAACATGTTCCCGTACTCTACAGGTTAAGATGAATGTAAAATTTACAATTTCTCTGTTCAACAAACATATTAAGGCCCATAGGAATTATGGTTAAATTGGCAAGGAATGATGACTCGAGAGTACAATGATTTTGTAAAGGTTTTCAATGACAATGAACATGAAGCAAGGTGTGCAAAAACTACTAATAATAACATCCTCTCCTCCTATTAATAACGTATCACCACTACAACTGCAATTATGGTTAAATTGGCAAGGAATGATGACTCGAGAGTACAATGATTTTGTAAAGGTTTTCAATGACAATGAACATGAAGCAAGGTGTGCAAAAACTACTAATAATAACATCCTCTCCTCCTATTAATAACGTATCACCACTACAACTGCAATTTAAATAAGGCATTGTGTGGAGAAGAGCGATTAGCATATTATATAATTCTTTTTATTTTAAACACAATCAGTGATTACGATTCGAACTATCAATCAATTCTGGTCATATTTTGTAACTGTCTGAGATAAAAAAAAAACGAAGTCTGCAGCGCTAATTTTTAATTATTTAGACCTTAACCAGCAGATGCTTTCTATTTTACCACTTCTGTCTTGGGAAGTGCGTGTAATGATTTTAATTCAGGGCAACGATTCTTGTTTGTAGCCACACGTATCTTTCGTAGTGTGTTAATACCGTTTACTCGAACTCTCCCTTTCCCTTTATCTATCTTCAAAACTGACACATGACAAGGTTCTACAGCGTGTTTCTCTTTGTGTTTGTATTTAGTAAGAGATGTCTTAGAAAATGTTCAGCCTTTTATTCTACAGTATTTCGCATCTTACGTTCTCCACAGACTTTAGTATGGGCGCTAAAGACTTCGATGTCATGCGCTCAAATAATTCTGTTATTGTCATGATACGTTGGCAGACCTTATTTGAGAACTAAATATTTCATCTTTCGCTTTCGGAGAAGAAACTATTCATTGTGCCACATAGCCCCATATCTGTCACCTCTTCATTTCTGAAATGGTCACGTTATTGAAAAGATAGGTATGTGCGATGGGAGCCTGTAAAATACACTCCTGGAAATTGAAATAAGAACACCGTGAATTCATTGTCCCAGGAAGGGGAAACTTTATTGACACATTCCTGGGGTCAGATACATCACATGATCACACTGACAGAACCACAGGCACATAGACACAGGCGTTCGTGCTGGACGTGCAGACCGCGTGAGACGACGCTTCATCCAGTCCCAAACATGCTCAATGGGGGACAGATCCGGAGATCTTGCTGGCCAGGGTAGTTGACTTACACCTTCTAGAGCACGTTGGGTGGCACGGGGTACATGCGGACGTGCATTGTCCTGTTGGAACAGCAAGTTCCCTTGCCGGTCTAGGAATGGTAGAACGATGGGTTCGATGACGGTTTGGATGTACCGTGCACTATTCAGTGTCCCCTCGACGATCACCAGTGGTGTACGGCCAGTGTAGGAGATCGCTCCCCACACCATGATGCCGGGTGTTGGCCCTGTGTGCCTCGGTCGTATGCAGTCCTGATTGTGGCGCTCACCTGCACGGCGCCAAACACGCATACGACCATCATTGGCACCAAGGCAGAAGCGACTCTCATCGCTGAAGACGACACGTCTCCATTCGTCCCTCCATTCACGCCTGTCGCGACACCACTGGAGGCGGGCTGCACGATGTTGGGGCGTGAGCGGAAGACGGCCTAACGGTGTGCGGGACCGTAGCCCAGCTTCATGGAGACGGTTGCGAATGGTCCTCGCCGATACCCCAGGAGCAACAGTGTCCCTAATTTGCTGGGAAGTGGCGGTGCGGTCCCCTACGGCACTGCGTAGGATCCTACGGTCTTGGCGTGCATCCGTGCGTCGCTGCGGTCCGGTCCCAGGTCGACGGGCACGTGCACCTTCCGCCGACCACTGGCGACAACATCGATGTACTGTGGAGACCTCACGCCCCACGTGTTGAGCAATTCGGCGGTACGTCCACCCGGCCTCCCGCATGCCCACTATACGCCCTCGCTCAAAGTCCGTCAACTGCACATACGGTTCACGTCCACGCTATCGCGGCATGCTACCAGTGTTAAAGACTGCGATGGAGCTCCGTATGCCACGGCAAACTGGCTGACACTGACGGCGGCGGTGCACAAATGCTGCGCAGCTAGCGCCATTCGACGGCGAACACCGCGGTTCCTGGTGTGTCCGCTGTGCCGTGCGTGTGATCATTGCTTGTACAGCCCTCTCGCAGTGCCCGGAGCAAGTATGGTGGGTCTGACACACCGGTGTCAATGTGTTCTTTTTTCCATTTCCAGGAGTGTAGATTCTATTCAGAATATGTCGAACCAAGAAATTTAGTAATTAGATGTCTGCTGTCAAGTAGCCTCTGACCTTAGGTCTTCACTTTACTTACTTTACATGTGGCAAGGGCCTTATCGACCATACGCCTACTCTATGAGCCTCTTCCACTTCTGCCTGTCCAATCCGCTGTTTGTCCAGTTGCTGTTGCTATTCATCCTAGTTGTGTCCTCATGAATGTTATCCCGCCATCTGATTCTGCGTCTCCCTCTTCCTCTCTTTCCATCTATTGTTCTGCTGTATGCCATTCTAGGTGGTCTATTCTCTGTCATTCTTGCTATATGGCCTTCCCAATTCAACCTTCTCCTCTTGAGCACTTCGACGATGTTACGGTGTTTGTACAGCCCTCTTAATTCTTCATTTCTTCTTATTCTCCATTCCATGTTATTTTCGTTGTATACAGGTCCAAAAATTTTCCTTAGTACTTTTCTTTCGAATAATAATGAGCCAATGGCAATGGTGGCCGGGAGACCTCTCGCGGGGCGGTTCGGCCGCCGCTCCACAAGTTCTTTAACGCCACTACGGCGACTTGCGAGTGAATGAGGATGAAATGATGATGAAAGACACACAACACCCAGTCATCTCGAGGCAGAAAAAAACCCTGACCCCGCCGGAAATCGAACCCGGGATCCCGTGCGCGGGAAGCGAGAACACTACCGCAAGACCATGAGCCGCGGACTTCTTTCGAATATTAACAGTTTTTCCTAATCTTTCTTTCTTAATATAAATGTTTCACATCCATATAACATCTCAGGTATAATGGTCGATTGACTTTAGGTCTTACGATATACAAATACATTGAATTTACAATAAGTGTAGACTTACAATATCAGCTTGTTCCTGTGTTAGGCTGTGAAGGTGACCCTACTGTCAACACACACTGATCGTCATAAAAAGAGCAGCTCATAGAAGGACAAGGAGGATAGCGATCATTTGTTGGCAGGCAGGTATGTGATACCACACATAATAAATGATTAGACTTTCAACTTTGAAGGATCAACATATTGCCCTGCATGGATAAAAAATATACGTGGTAGTATCGCTACGGGCCCTCATGGTTGTGAAACAAGCGTCCAGATATTGCAGCATGAATTTGCACAGGCGTCGGATGTAGTACTGTGATACTTCATCGCATGCCGTTTGCACCTGAGCGTACTATTCTCGCAGACCGTTTGGTGGAGGTGGAGTCTTCTCGATCGCGGAGAGGTCGAGGGATGCGGCTGGCCATATCAGAGTACACACAGCTGTAAGGCATGCTCGGGAGGTGGCATCGGTACGACGACAAGCGTTGTTCTGTTGAAATAGGAAATGAGCCTCAGCGTTCAAGAGCGGCAGAGCCGCCAGTTGCAGCAGCCCCTCCACGTACCGTGCGGCTGCCACGGAGGCTCTTAGGGACGCTAACGGTGAACGGGCACCGTAGGATATCACTGCACACTCCAACACACCATGCTGGCAGGATGATGATGATGTGAGCCCACAAAACGCTATTCGTGGTGCTCTCCACTTTGCCACCAGTCACAGAACCCTGTGGTCGTCGTCTCCAAGGCAGAAGTGGAACTCGTCACTAAAGATAATCCACTGCCAGTTTGCAAGACCCCATACCCGTCATTGCCAACACTAAGTGAGTTGTGTTCAACGCTGTGTGGGGTGTGAGTAGCAGGTGTCGTAACCGTCGGTGTTCGGGCAGCCCTGCGTCATGCAACCGCCTGGCAGTGGTCCTAGCTCTTACAGGATGTCACGTAGAAGACGGGACAACCAGATGAATGATCCCTATCATTGTCGTAGGACCGTCTCGTGAGTGGCGCACAATCCCTCAGTCCTCCCTCCTTATGATGCATGTGGGATGTCCAAATCCTATATTTCATGCATGAATGCTTTCCTGTATCCATTGTCAGCAACAACGGGCAACCGTGCGACCGGTGTGGCGCTCAATACGACAATAGGATCACCGTGCTCTCGCAGCCCCACCCCGCGGCCCCTCTCGATCTAGTCTAGCTGGGCAATCTATTGTCGAACCTGTCACTTGTGCGTAATGTAGGTTCAGATAATGCTTTAGTGACGTTACTCGCTGTCGTAATAGCCAGTATGGCAGGTTTGGAGCCCTCTTATATCAACCAATGGGCACGTTGTTTGGCTTCACCCACGTTGCCTGAGTGCGCTGCTAACGGTGAAAAATTAATCATTGGCATATATGGTTCCCACCCAGTTTTCAGTGGATCGATCGGTTCCTTCTTGGTGCTGCTCTTTTTACGACTATTAGTATACTACTCTCAAAAATCGACCCTTACTGTGTGCCACTACTTATCGCGTAGAATGCTCACATGGTCCGATCCTAACTGATTCAACTCATGTGATGTAGAGAATCCTATTAAACGGTTGTTTTCTGATTTTACTCGGCCGATGACATTTATGAGAACGCCGACGCTTCGTCATTTCCAACGACAATGAATCACACTAATATCTGTCACATTTGTGAATATTTATTTGTTTATTTTATGTAGAGTATTTTTCGTACACGTTTCTCCCAAAACCGGCTGGACATACCTACGTTGGCCACGCATCTTCATCTGGAAATAAAAGTCTTAAAAATTTGATATCTCTTAAACTAACTGTAAAACACACACACAGACACACACACACACACACACACACACACACACACACACACACACACATACACACACACACACACACACTGCCGGATGTTCTGTTACTGCCGGCTGGGGTGGCCGAGCGGTTCTAGGCGCTACAGTCTGGAACCGCGCGACCGCTACGGTCGCAGGTTCGAATCCTGCCTCGGGCATGGATGTGTGTGATGTCGTTAGGTTAGTTAGGTTTAAGCAGTTCTAAGTTCTAGGGGACTGATGACCTCAGAAGTTAAGTCCCATAGTGCTCAGAGCCATTTGAACCAGTTTTTGTTCTGTTACTATTATTTAACAGTTCTCTACAGCCACCGGCTCGGTGGCATCGTCGAATATTTCCACACAATATAGTATCTCGCACACACCATGAGGCGCATAGACCACGGAACGTGACTGCAGAGGCGTTGGAAGCGTCCCAGCATATGCGACAAACGGAGGCATCCGGGCCATAACGGCTCGGGAGTCAAGGTGTGGTCGATTTCGGCCACCTAGCATCAGAGCCTTTGAACAAGAACAAATATATTTGAGTGTAAAATTCATCTCCCCGCGTTTGTGTTCTAGCAACAGCAGAGGTAGTAGGCGAACGTTTCATAGCAGCAGACAAAAACTCCAGAATGAACTTACTTTTATGGAGTCATGTCTATACAGGGTGAATATTAATAAAACCGACAAACTGCAGGGACGTATTCCTGACTGGAAATGGAGGAAAAAAGGCTCTATGAACATGTGTCCAGGAATGCATCGTTGTCACGGTCGATGGCGCTGACGAATGATATGTCCTATGACCACGTTCCATGAGTTCCTTGTGTGTTACAGGCTGTGTGATTGAGGCATCATACTGTAAGCAGCTGGATGATCCGGTATTCATGTCGGGAACAAGCTGAGATGGTATTTGTATACAGCAAGCAAATGGAAACGGTGGAGAGGCGGAACCCGGTCCTCCAAATCTACTGTATCGACAGTCCGCCACCTCCCTGCACGTTCGTCTGTCTGAAAGGGCCCATGATTACACAAAGGCCTAAAAAGTTGTTGGAATGTTGTTTTATGTGGCTGGTGTCTGTGAGGGCTCTTGTTCTGATATAGCGACGCTCCCTCTAGACGTTGCCCTTCTGCTTGGCCGTACAGAAGCACCATCTCGGCTTGTTCCCGATATGAATACCGGACCATTCTGCTGCTTACAGTACGCAGCGCCAATCACACGGCCTGCAGCACACAAGGAACACACGGAACGTAGTCAAAGGAACTTTCATTCGCCAGTGATATCTACCGTGGCAACGATGCATAGGATTTTTTTCCTCCATTTCCAGTCAGTAACCTGTACCTGTAGTTTGTCGGTTTTATTAATGCTCACCCCGTACAGATGTGCTAGAATGAAGGAAAATATAGTTTTGCATCAGTTACTAAGTCTTTACTCCATTTATTACCCATTTTGACAGCTAAACCTACATAATCATCATCGGGGAAGCATATTTTATATCGATAATCTGAGATCGGCGTATTCTTGTAGCAGCACGTGAGGTTACCATGAAGTTACCTTGCGACTTCGGCTGTTAATAATTAACTGAATTAGCGACGGGATCATTAGTTTATAGACATGATAGGTACTTACAAAGAAAGGAAGATTAGGGGCTAACCTTCCGTCTAAAACGCGGTCGTTAGAGACGTAGCATGACTTCGGGATGTTTCAAGGATGGGGAAGGAAATAAGCTTCGCCATTTCTAAGGAACCTTCCCAGCATTTGCCTGGTGTGATTTCGTGAAATCATGAAGAACCTAAATCTATATGGGCAGTCACAACTTTGAACATTCGTCGTCCAGAATGAGAGCTCAGACTGCAATCGATTGCGCCACCTCATTCGGTAAAGCTCCTTGCAGTGTGAGAAGAGGAAGAGTGTGTCTGTTGTGTTATGACGCGAAAAATCGCATGTCTTACTTACGGTACCTCAATCACTCAATGTTGTCATCGTATAGCAGGAAAGCCACATTTTTTGCCAAATGTTTTAAGACTAAGCAGTTGACACACCAGGTTTACAGCAAATAGATGGATCGAAATACGTATGTCTACGAAATGTGTTGTAGTGGAAATACAATGCCAATTTTTAAATTATGCACTTAAAACCTGTAGTTACTGATTAAACTGCATTTGAATGTACAACAGTCTCACTATGTTACAAAATTCTCTGCAATAGCATTATGAGAATGAACTACAGCTGTCAAAACTGCAATCTAACAGACATTTTTACTTAAGCTGGCTTAACAGTCTCTGTTAAGATTTTCATCTATAGAGTAGAAAGAGTTGCCTATCAAAAAGTCTTTCAAACTCTGTTTAAACCGTGCTCTATCTGAAACCAAGTTTTTAATGGTTGCTGGCAATTTATTGAAAATGAGTGTTCCTGAATATTGGACCCCTTTTTGGACCAATGGTTGAGAATAAAGATGTAACTACTTTCTTATATATAATTAGATTTCCTGGTATATAAAAGGTAAGGTGATTGTGCGGATGGTACTATCACGCAATTAAAGGTTTGGTCGGATTATTCTCATATTTGTGATCTGTATTTAATATCGGCTAAAAAATAGGACTTCCAACAAGTGATAAAACTGAGTTACCTTCCGAAAGGCGAGTGGCTCTAGGGTTGTGTGTGTACTACTTTTAAAAGTATGTGTGTTGCCTTTCATCTTTAGAGCCTTCATTGTTAGATGTAGATCGTCCTTTTTCTCAAACATTTCGTAAACCATTTCATAATTTTATTTTCTATAACTTTTTCTTCAGTCATAAGTATTTTTACTGAAGCACCTTTCATCCATACCTCGAAAGGCAATATATACCTCGTCCACTATTACTTCTGCAACGCTATTATTTTCTTTAATAATTATATGTATCCCTGTTTAATTTCTTGTGCAACACAAACTGTTAGAGAAGTCTTCGATTCTTGGATGATTTCCTCCAGTTTGTTGCTGTTGTGCCATTTACCATCCTAACTGATGATATGTGTCTACCAAACAAGTCTTTGTTTCGTTTTCGTCAAATCGTGATTTCTTGCAGTTGTTTCCTTCACCAATTTTTCACCATACCTTCTGACATCTTCACATAGAAATTAATTAACAGGTATTTTTTTTATGAAATATGTTCCATCACGTTCCTCTTATAATTTGCCTTCACTCTAGTAGACACCTTGTTATACCTGAGTTTTTCTTTTCTTTTCCTTGATTCATAACTATAGCTTTCGTCTAAGTCCGAATAAATTTCATTTTCTGAAATGACCATATATTTGACTGTTTTATTTTGTACTTTTACGTATTTTCGACTTTTAACCTCCTGTACGTGTATTACAAGCCTATAATCATTTGAAATTCTGAAGTGTTAATGATCGTCAGTTCCTGAAATATTCTCAAAATCATGTTTATTACTAGTTGGTCCAACCCACGTCTGTTTTCTATGTGTTTTATTCTGTAAGAATGTGGAACGCAAACATATTTTTCTTCTTGGCAGTTTTAACTAACGAAGGACCTCTATTATTTCTAGCATCACAACCGGGCAAAAGCTTTTGTCTTACGTTATTATTAAAATTTACCATTATCACCTTGCACTGAGATTCTATGTCGTTTAGAAACTACTGAAACTCATACGTCTGAATGTTTTCCCAGTACAGTTTTTGTTTATTTTTAAAACCAGTCGTATTGTTCTTCTTATGATTCCATCAGTATACATAACATTTTTTTTCAGTAACGTCTACATGAATTTCCTCTTTGGTATGGTTCTCTCTATTCCATGAAACTTCGGACGAATAGCCTGATGTAACTTGCTGTCACGATGTTTCAGCACCCAGCGTTACCGTTATTTGCCGATTGCATTCAGGTTCACAGTTTTCAGGCTAACTCTGAGTATATGTAGGGAGAAAACCGCATGTTTTTCACTGACATTCATTCTTCAGAAGTACGTCGCCAGATAATAGCAAGTACTCCAATGCTATCTATCGCAAACTTACAGATGAGCGTAACATCTTTTGCTCTGGTGGAGAGTACGTGAGATAGAATGGACAAACTACAATTACGGCCCGTGAGTGAGATGTCCGAAAGCAAGCGTGAGAGAAGAAAAATACCTGCCGCAATGAACCGTGCCACTGGTGGCGTGCCCAACGGAAGCTTTCCAACAAGCCGCCTACCTGACGGCCCGCTGTAGACTCTTAGCTGACGATGTCACAAGTTGGTAGCTGCATTGAACAGCTTTCTATCACCCGTTTTATGTGACATTCCGTGTTTCAAACCTAGACAAAAGTCACTGAGACAGAAGTCTAACCTGAACTGCCGAATTTGTCTTATATTTCAGTGCTATCTAAATGCTCACATAAAGTTTTCTCTTGTGGTGTGAAAAGGTGTCTTTTCTTTTCCATACATGCACTTCATTTATTTATGTGTTTAATTCCACATAGTAATCCATTCCAGTAAGTGTCATAAATGTGATTTGCAACACTTAATATAGACCGAGGTTCCGGTAACGGAAACGAAATTATAACAGATTTGTTTGTTCCACCAATAATGATATTAGAGAGTTCCAACGGTCACGATAACTTCCCCATTTATTCTATCATTTTGAGTCATCCAGTTGATTTATCTGAAAGGCTTCCCAAAGAGGCTTCTTCATCTCAGTTAAATTCCGCTCGTATGGAATGAATTTAGGCGAATTAAGGGACGAATTGTTTCCTTTTGTTCCTGTTTTCTTCCATTACTTCTTCAAAATTAGACTCACGAACTAATGTCTATTGTCAGATAGTATGGAATGTGTAATCTCGAAGCTAGACACTAATGATTTCTGTCCACAATGTTATCCACTTACACTGTTGGTAAGCACTCGAACCAGTGTCCTATGTAAATGGTAATGATGCACACTCTTGCAGCAGTGGTCGACAATCATGAAATATTTCTGCCATTTCTGCACAAAACTGCTCATCGTCATGATAATCTGCTAATATTTTGTGGTTTTCTTTGTAAATAGCTTATGTACAATACTTTACTTGTAGTGAGATTTTCTCAACATTTCCTGTTTCTAAAATGTTTGCACTCCTTACGAACTGCTCAGGCAAACTATGTTACTATCTTCTGAAAAACGAAAATCTTCCTTTGCAATAGATCAGTTTATAGCTTAAGAAAAATTACTCCTCGGAGTTCACTATGATAGCGAGTGGTTTCTCCGGTCGATCACATGTATCTGATTTTCCTATTAATCTGGGAGAGTTTGATCGGTTGATCTTTAATTATTTCGCTGAAACTAAACGCCTAATTAGTCACACATGAACGTTCAGAATATATGAATCACTGCTACTGGTTCCTTTCCATTCACCGTGCACTTGTATTAATGTTGACCAAATGTTCTTCTAGGCAACACAATTGTTAAGCAATTTATGCTAGCGCATTCATTAACCGTGTTTTTGATTTCAGTCTACTTCGTTCCTTTCCTCCGCTGTAAGCACACAGTACACATTATCGTGTCTTCAATCTTCGTTGGCATTATTTGGTAGGCATTCTCTCTTATAATATAATCAGGATTTGGGGACAGCAGCTTGCGCTTGTCGTCACGAATTTTATTCCAGGGCATAGATGCTTAAATCGTCTCGGCCTGACCTCCCTTTGTTTTTCCACATATCTTCCTCGGTTTTCTACTTAGCCCCGTTTCAACCCCCTCCCCCGAACACCACCCTATGCTGTTCGAGCAATGCGAAATAGTGCTTGGTTCAGACCTTACGGTAAATGGAACTTTCCGTCGTATTTCTGTTCTCTAATAAGGACAGTGCTCATTTCACTGTCTGGGCTATCAAAGCGAGCTCCTGATAACAGACTGACAAAAATAGCTTCTATTAAAACTTCTCGTTAGCACAACTCGTTTCGGTAACGCAATCTTTTACGTGTTCTAACACTTTTCAACATCATCCGGAATGCACATCTGTCCACCAGCGCGCGCTATTCGTCTGATTTATAACCATTTTCCTCGCAATTTGATTCTCTTTTGGCGTTATCTGTCTGTAGCTTCCATGGTTTCTATAAATTATCTCTGTATTGGTTCCCAGCTTTGGTAAGACTCTTTTAAATGTCTGTTGTCCTACATTTAGCCGTTCCATTAACTCATCCCAAATCATATGTCTGCCTTCCTTCCTCTTTTCTATTCTCATCCTCTCTCTCTCTCTCTCTCTCTCTCTCTCTCTCCAATCTCCTTTTGATTGTATCTATCTCCATCAGCCTCTTTCTGCTCTCGTTGGGTACTACTCCCAGTTTTCCCCTTTCTGTTTTTTTTCCATTCCTGTTTTCCTTCCACTTGCTTCTCTTTATTTTCTTCTTCATAAAATATTTAATACATCTACTCCCTTCTCCTCCTTCCTCTGCATTCTCTTCGTCCTTGGTAAATTTTGTAGCTATTATTCTTTCTTCTTCTGCTGCTTCCTTATTTTTCCCCGTTTATGGTTCTTTCTTTCGTTTTGTTTGATTGCCTAGACAACTACTTTGACGTCTATCACCCACAATAATGAGATAATACCGACACATCTCCCCTTCTGTTCTGTTTTCGTTTCCCCGGCGTTACATCTCTCCCCACATCTACTATCCCGAACTCAGATTTCCAAACGCATGTTCCCACCTTTATGTTCATAAAGCCCGCTAATGACGTACAGAAAGTTCACTGTGTGACCGTACCCGACATGACCGCTTGCCGGGATTTCGTAAATATTTGTATCTACAAAAATTAATTTAGATTTAAGGTCTTCTACCTTTTTCGCCTCTACTCTCTTTGTTAATGTGTTTATGGTTTGTGAAGTACACGTTAAGTTGTTGTCCCATGATAAGAAGAAATTGTGGACTATGGTACCAGAAATGGTTATACATTGCCTTCATGCCCCTCACGCAAGCTGCATTACTATCAGACTGAAACGGCCTTGTTCGTTTGTGCTGGGCCCGAGATATCTGTCGAGAGGTCGTACACCAATAATTGTCTCATTTATCTTTACCAGAGGAGTACAGGTTAGCTTTTGGTGCAGCTACGTGTATTTTGTTTATGGGTGTTGCATTACGCTACAGCGGTATCCAAGAAACTCGTTTATGGGACGTTAAACACTATCTTTGTGGTTTGAAGTAAATTGCACATTATTTGACAATACTACTGTACCTTTTAACAGTGCCTGGATATTTTATTCCATATATTTGCGGTTATTTCTATCAGTAGACAACTTTTTACAACGGTTGATTGTAAAGATGATACTTTTTGGCTGAGAAATTAACAATGAGCATTGTGTCTGGTGGAAGACACGTGGCAGACCAGGCATAGGGAAACGGTGTTATTGATATGAAATATACTCTCTGCGCTCTCGTTCGCGCTCCGTAGTCACTAATATGGATGTGTCCTACAATATTATGGCCCATAGGCACGAGCTTGTTATACCATGCTGTAAAAATAAATCACCATCTGTGCGATGGCAGGACACAGTATGATGAAAAATTACAGGTGATATTGCAATTTCCAGCTAGTAGGTGCCAGGGCCTGCGCAGCCGATAAAAAGCTTAACAGGATTTCAATAGCGAGGTTGCATATGACAATAAATGGAATAAAATGAAGGACTCAGCAGCAGCGTGCGCAGCCGATTCATCTATTTAAATATTAAACGCCACTGATCCGCTGCGTTCGTAACACCGGTCCAGGAAAAAAAAAAAAGGATTACGACATAGACGTGCGTTTAACTGATATCCGCAGATTAAAACAGAGTACTGAACTTGAAATCGACCGAATATCTATGTATTTTCAGACTGTAAAGAGATCCAAACTCCACTCCAAGTCTCGTAGAATAGTCGAGACGGCAGATAAATTGCCAAATGAATACGGTATCACATATCACTGATCATCGACGACCCATTCACATGTCAGTACTCAACGTAAGAAACAAGGATATGTACAAATTATGGACAATAGGTTAGAGAAATACGGAAGCTGTGACCTAAGGGTGGTTAAAAAAACATTATGTTCGACAATACATTTCCACTAATCACAGCAAACAAGGTGCGACACTTAATTCAGACTCAAATGGTCGCGACGAGGGTAAACAGGTTTCTCACATGTACCTACAAGACTATCTAAATGTGCGAAAATGACTAATAAATCCAACATGACAGTCTAAAATAAGTTTCTATTACGAACAATGAAAGCTATACATAGTCACAGGTTCTTCCCCTACTTTAACCCCTCCCCCCCCCCACAAGCTGTTACTAAACAAACGTCAGCAACAGAGCAGAATATCAGCAAATGAATGGTAAGAACGCCAAAGTAAGCTACAAAATCTATACAGCTAACGGAGTAGAATCGTCAAATGTAAAAACATGGCAACAACATATACTGTACAATGACTCCGCATGAAAGAAGGAATGATGGCATGGAATGACAAATCTTGAGCTGAAATGTCTAATGCCATGGCTTCTTTTACAGTGAAAGATTAACTGGTTATACTCAAAATTTAAAACAAAAGGATTTCGTAAATAGCGTAGTCCACATTATTTGCGTCTCACAACTTAAAAAAAATCAGACAATGACGAAAACTATAGTTAAAATGGCGATGTAATTGCTATTGTACGCTATCTTACATGAGTGCAGTACGATGCAAACAGAAAGGAAAAGGATAGCTCCGCTTTCTGAGCACAGAAGGGCTAATCATGACAGACCGACTACCGTGTCATCTTCAGCCAGTGGCATCATTTGGATGCCGTATGGTGGAGCGTGGGGTCAGCCTGATGCTCTGCCTGTGTAATGAGACAGAGTGGAACCCACTCCAGTCCAATTACCAAGGAAAAAAAAAAGAAAAAGAATATTCACATGGCAGGCAGACAAGGTAACGACACATCTACAGAGGCATACAGGATACCTAAGAAAATCACTTAAACCATTCGACAAACTGCAATGCACAAAACTACATTAATTTGTGTATGCATTTCAGGCACTACTTCTCAGTTTTGTTTTGTTTTGCTGCATTTAATGCTCTGGCTTGCCTGCAATTTCAGAATTTTCATGTGGTCTCGTACCACGTGTGTATCACGTTACATTCGCACTTCTGTGTTGTAATCCTGATGACAATAATATTCTCTAAGTACTCATTTTCCAACACTGGTGTTCTGCCCAAATGTTCTGATAGGTGTCGTGTCTCCAACCAGTATACAGACGCAAAATGCCACGAAGATCCAATACAGAACGTGCAAGAGTTATGTTTGCAGTCGGGGCAAATTTTTATTAAATCGATTTGTGCAATTTCTTAAAGCCACACACAAAGCGAGTTTACGCAGAGTAAAATAATGTGCTAATTCTGGTGGGGCACTTTTTTTCGTATCATGTAATGGATTACGAAAATAATTATAAATCGTAAGATTTACGGCCTTCGCACCGTTCTGTGTGCTCCTAATAAATCACGGTATTCTATTTGAATTCAGTCGATGGGTGGTCTGAATTGAAAAACAACTGATTTACGCTGTCGTATTTTATAGTACTTGTACTCTTAGTGAAGGGAAACTTGTGGCTCCCACAGGCAAGAAGCAGCTCTTTATACAAAAACTGGAGACATTATATGAGCAATGGGTTGCCTTGCCTTAGTAGAAGGACTATTGACTGAAAGAAATAACAAAGCTGTAACCTAAAAATTGGCACAACGAAATCATAATAAAGTGCAAATCCGAAGACAAGGTGTCATATGAAACAGAAAACATTGCACGGAAAGTGCGTTTATTACAGACACCAATGTAGAGATAGAACAAAACTGAACTCCCAGGCGGAGAGTCCAGCTATATAAAAAAACATCAAATTTTCAGAAAATATTGTTTGTTTGTAATTCACATAAATCTACGCTTTTATTCCGATACTGATGAAATTTTGTACACTTTACCTTCAAGTTAAGAAAAATGTCCAAATGTGTGTGAAATCCTAAGCTTACACACTACTTAACCTAAATCATCCGAAGGACAAACACACACACCCACGCCCGAGGAAGGACTCGAACCTCCGCCGGGACCAGCCGCACAGTCCATGACCGCAGCGCCCCAGACCGCTCGGCTAATTCCGCGCGGCTCAAGTTAAGGGGAAGACCACTACCTACATAAGGTTTCCTAATATGGGTTGTGTTGTTTGGGGGAGGAGACCAGGCAGCGAGGTCATCAGTCTCATCGGATTAGGGAAGGACGGGGAAGGAAGTCGGCCGTGCCCCTTCAAAGGAACCATCCCGTCATTTTCCTGGAGCGATTTAAGGAAATCACGGAAAACCTAAATCACAGAGGCCGGTAGCGGGACTGAACCATCGTCCTTCCGAATGCGAGTCCAGTATGCTAGCCACTGTGCCACCTCCCTCGGTTTTGTAATCTGACTTGAAACATATACGTACGTAATACATAAAGGGAAAGGTTGTTAATAAAAATCTCTAGAAGTTCTTGACTTCAAATTTCTGCACGATTCCCTAATGAACATTTTGGTAGACATAGCTTGTACATTTTTTTCCCTTTATTGTCATTTCCATTCCCCATCAGGTGTGGGCTTGCAGCAGCATTAGCGCTGCTCTTCAGCCAAGAGACGTAAATAGATAGAAAGACATTTAAAAACAATATAAAGGAGATAACATGGCGGAATATAGAAACAAAAAAGGCGAACAGAAGCAAATAAGACATACAAAGCGGTGACTGTAAATCGGAGATAAAAATCTAAAAAAGTATGTTACAAAAAAAAAAACAAAAAACGCACACATACTACATTAAAAGGCACAAGGCAAATTACGGCCACAGCATAAAAGTCCGTAGAACGAGTGAAACAACCACATGACGGACGGTGTAGCAAGGAACTGTCATGGACAATAAATAGGTCGAGCACACAATGAAAACCCACATCACTAGATGACATTGTAGAACGGCACCGAAACACAACACTAACGTAGCACACTGATACCGAATAAAAACCTGAGATGATCTGCATAGGAGGGGGGGGGCAAGGGAAATGGGAAGAAGGGGAAGGAGGCGAGGAGGAGGGGAGAGAAAGGGGGATTAGGTGGGGGGCGCTCTAAAGGAGGGCTAGGAAGGGAAGGGATGGGAGAGGAAAACTCCTGAGGAGGGGGTGGAGGGACTCAGGGAGGGGAGGAGGAAAATCCATTCTGCGAGAAGTAGGGATGAGGAAAAAGGGGGACCTGGGGGGGGGGGGGGGACAAGACCAGGTTATACTTGGAAGGAAGGTTCAAAATGCTCAAATGTTCAACTGTGTGTGAAATCTTATGGGACTTAACTGCTAAGGTCATCAGTCCCTAAGCTTACACACTACTTAACCTAAATCATCCGAAGGACAAACACACACAACCATGCCCGAGGGAGGACTCGAACCTCCGCTGGGATCAGCCACACAGTCCATGACTGCAGCACCTTAGACCGCTCGGCTAATCCCGTGCAACTGGAAGGAAGGGTGTATGTCACTGTGAAGTTCATCATCCGGGAGGGGGAGGCGCTGGAAATTGCCCTGATGAAGGAGATGGCGGGTGTGGAGTTGGAGAGAGGGAGGGATACGGCGATAGAGGCGCGACAACAGTCGTGGGGGAGGGGGGGGGGTGGATAGGAAGGAGGAAACCAGGGGGTGGGGGGCATCAAGCCTGCCGACAGTGTAAAGGGTGCGGAGATGTTGGAGGAAAAGGAGGAGGTGGGGGAAGGGGACGAGTTAATACAGGAGCCATGTGGGGCAAGGAAGGCGGATACAGAAGGCAAGTCAGAGCGCATGGCATTCGAGGATTTGGAGGGCCTTGTAAAAGTGGGTGGGTGTGGAGATCCAGGCAATGCTGGAATAACAGAGGATAGAACGGATGAGGGATTTGTAGGTGTGGAGGATGGTGGAAGGATGCAATCCCCATGTCCGGCCAGACAGGAGTTTCAGCAGGTGTGTGCAGGAATAGGCTTTCTGCTGGATGGTCAGGAGGTGAGGGGTCCAGGTGAGGTGACGGTCGAGTGTGAGGCCAAGGTGTCTCAGGGTGGGGGTGAGCTGGATGGGACGAACATAAAGAGTGAAGTAGAAATCATGGAGACGGAAGGAGTGAGTGGTGTGGCCTACGATGATTGCCTGGGTTCTGGAGGGGTTGAGACGTAGGAACCACTGGTTACACCTAGTGGTGAACTGGTCAAGGTGGAGGGTGCGTTGGGACCATTGAAGGGTAGGATAAAGAGCCAGGAAGGCGGTGTCATCAGCATACTGGAGAAGGTGGACAGTTGGGGGTGGCTTAGGCATATTAGCCATTGTATATTTTTTAATACACACAATGTATAAATATGTTTATAAAATATATGAAGGAGAAACGTTGTTAACAAATATCTCGCAAAGTACTTTACGGATGTACTTCAAAGTTCTTCGCCGATTTACTTCAAATTTCTACATTCAGATGAAACAATGAAGAAAACTAACGAAAAATTAAGCGCCTAAGAAATGATATATATCGTGGTGAACTGACTGTAATTCCCGTCGCGAGAATAAATTACAGCGGCATTACTCGTACCATCAGACGTCACTAGATGGCCGGACAAGCGAAAGCTCGAGAATCTGGCAGAAACATGATTGAAAACTCCTATTTCTTCATTACTTTCCGTTGTTAAATA
The DNA here is from genome assembly GCF_021461385.2 of Schistocerca piceifrons. Classification (NCBI taxonomy): domain Eukaryota; kingdom Metazoa; phylum Arthropoda; class Insecta; order Orthoptera; family Acrididae; genus Schistocerca; species Schistocerca piceifrons. The sequence goes on from NC_060149.1 coordinate 334,442,279, forward strand.
TGCAACAGAACAACGCTGGCCGTGAAGAACCTACTGCCTAACTTAATAGAAGCCACCATCATCTCGGGGCATGCCGCAAGTGAAGACATATTCATTCCTTTCTTTTCGTTGATAGTCAGTGATATAAATATGTCCTTCGATTTAAAGCGATTCCAGTTTCCCATGTAACTTGCATTCGCTATGAGTATCGACAGGGCACAGGCCAATCACTTTGTGTGGCAGATATTAAATGTCCCGGGCAACGCCGAGCACTGCAGCTAGTATAGAACTATTGGAAACTTATAATATTGCAAGGTCCTTCCACAAATGATAATTTCTACATAGCACATAATTAGTGGTGGACTGCTTTGAAGTGGCAACACACTGCATGCCCCAGACCTCACCGCACTACTGCTTCTTCTGAAGAAATAGCGACTTGCTGCTACAGAAGATGTCATTGAAGCCGACTCAGCAACCTGTACCTAGATCTTGCCATTGGTCCTCTTTACGGAGCGGTTTCGAAGTGTTGTTACATTTTCTTCGCTATACTGAACATCGCAGGTGGACACTCTCGTCGAAGCTTTGCGATCGTTCTCTGGGTCTTCAGATTCCTTGGACATACCGTCTTCGATATGCGCCTCTAGACTGTAGTCGAGCCTCACAAAGAGGACATGGACGACGTCACTGGGATTTTGTCTTTTTGATGAAGGGTCGTAATCCTCGTCTTCGTATGTGACGTCCCGTAAGCGACGAAAGATATGATACAGCCCGAAGTAACACTTCAGTAACTTTTAGAATAGCTCCACATTCGCACAATGGCAATGACCCATACCAAGTCTCCCGAGCTGTATCTCACTGGCCCATGCCTGGAGTCATAGCATTCTCAGCTGCTTGTAAGAAGTTAGAATGTAGCAGTACCATAATATATGTAACAGTTTCGAGAATAGTAAAATTAGTTTCTTTGATCAGAGCATGAGAGTCTGAAAAACATGGTAGATAAGCGTCTTCTATATCTAGAAGATGCGAAAAATACTGATGTGAAAGCTGACTTGTGCTTCTCTTAACACTATATAACCACAGGGATAGAAAACTTCAATATAAGCCATTGTAAACTAGCACAATTTTGCTTTAGAGTGAGCATAGAAAAGGAGGAGTTGCAGCAAATGTAAGAGTTGGACCCACAGTCAAAAATTTTGATGCAAGCAGAGTTTGTGAAAATCATAATCTATAAACATGTGCTTGTGAGTTGTTACTCCAGAATACTTCTCATGTATTTGTAACAGTCTGCGAATCCCCTTTAGGAAACTTTCACCTATTTTTTAGAAATGTAGGTGCATTATTAAGCTACCTCTCCGATTAAGAAAGAAAAATTAGTAGTTTGTGGAGATACCAATGTAGATTTCTTAAAAGATGGGGACAGGAAAAGTGAACTAGAGTCATTATTTAGGTGTTTCAATCTAATTTCAGTGGTTAATATTCGAACTCGTTTGCAGCAAGATAGTAGCGCCCTGATTGCTAATATTTCTATAGACAGTGCTCAATTTGAAACAATTAATGTGTAACCAGTAGTGAACAGACTGTCTGACGATGATGATCAAGTAATGCATATAAACAATATACCTTACACACCTGCAGGGATCATACAAAGCAGTGAGGCTTATTAATGAGAACAGCATACAGTGTCAAAACAAGTGCTATAGGACGAGGTAGATTTATTAAGACATGCCAAAGTCAACATCACTGTATTCCATAGCAACTGTTTGTGTCAAAATTTGAAAGTAGCTTACCTAAAAGTTATCCAGGAAATTCAATAAAAACAACCATTAGGCTGTGGACAAGTGAGGGAATTAAAGTCTCATGTAAGAGGAAGTGGAAAATTTCAAGATCTGACATTAATTCCACACTACAAAAAATACTGTAATATGTTAAGGACAGCCATTAAAATCCGTTCTGAGAAAACTTCTCATATTACGAATCACCAAAGAGCTGGAAAAATCAGTGATGCTTCTAATTGCTTTGTATTGGGACGAACTCCATAGTTATTCAATAAATGACCCATTTTTTTCCTGCGAATCGGCAGTTTTCGGATTTAGGTGGAGGCCCTCCGTCTGACTATGTTCCTCAAATGTCTTAAAAAGTCTACAGTGTCATCCAGATAGCAAAGATACGTTGTCCATTCTAGGTATCGAAGTAAACTGTGCATTACACGTGGATGAAGCGTTACACAGTCCAAATGCCTTAACTTTATACTCATAGAGTCCGTCAGGGCTTATGAAGACGGTATTTTCCCGGTCAGCCTCAATAACCTCGATTTGCCAGTAGCCTGCCTACATACCCATAGTCGAGAAACACTTTTCTACTTTCAAGTTCTCGTTAATGCACGGCAGTGTATAGCCTTTTATTCGTGATTTTGTTCAGTCAGTAGTTGACGCAGAAAGGATATGTGCTGTCTTTAGTCTTTAAAAGGACCCCAAGAGAGAACCTAGGACTTCTGATGTTTCAGTGATGTCATCTTGCAGTATTTTCACCACTTATTCCCAGATTATCCGTTGTTCGGTCTGTGACACGCTATATGAGTGCTGCCCACTTAGTGAATGATTCCCAGTGTTGATCGGTGTTACCATGGGCCGTTTCTTACCTCTTTTCGCTACATCTGATTTGAAAGCATCCGAAAATTGATGCAGAGTGGCTGTCAGCCGCTGACATTTTTCCTCGGTTACGCTAGATAAAACTGAGAGTTCGTTAGTAGCTTCCTATCCTGCGTTGCCTGTAGTGATAGTGGACGACGATTCTTGGTCGATGACACTAATCTATACATGCTGGAATGGTTTGGCTGTCCCTATACAGTGCTTTCAATGATGAGTTGTGGCTGATCGTGACAATCAGTGATTCAAATTTCTGCTTGACTAACGACAACACTTATAACCATCGCTAGAACAGAGATATATTTTCCAAGCCTGAGAATCTTTTCAAAATCGACAAAAAAATTCACAATTTAGCTGAGCATCTCGACGCGAATTCGTCTCGCCTGAAACGGCGGGGTAACAACGTATTCAACGCAATCAACTGTCTAGTGCTGTCTTTGTTATGCGCTTGTTGGAATAGCATCGTCGTTTCGTCGGTGTGGAGATGTGATCTTCCGCAGTCCGTGACTCACTGTGAACCCTACATGAAATTCAGACTACATTCTGCTAAAACAACAGAATCAAATGGCTGTGTTTTATATTTTCGATTGTTATTCTTGCAACACGTGTTCCTATCGTCTGGAAGTATTTTCCACTTTCTACTGTCAGCACAGTCGCTGTTATATCACGGAACTTAGTCTTCTTCAACTAACGATGAAGAGCATCTGAAATTACAGAAAAGGAAGCCCCTGAGTTGAGTAGCGCTGGGACAGGTTGGCCGTAGAAGCTGACGTCAGCAAGATCTCTTGGAGTCTTGGTCACTGTCGTCGACGGAGGATTTTCATCTGTGGCGTGCTCACCTTTATAGATGTTCGCCTGGCTTAGTTTCCTGAATTCGACAGCTAGGCAGACAGCTGGTATATCTATATAGTGACCGATAACGGGTACGGCGTATTGGGGAGCGATCTCGTCGACGGTACAGTGATGGGCTTCGTTCCACAGGTTTACTACATTGAAGAGCCAAATAAACTGGTACACCTGCATAATGTCGTGTAGTGCTCCGCGAGCTCTCAGAAAGGCCGCAACACGACGTGGCATGGACTCGATTAATGTCTGAAGTAGTGTTGGAGGGGTCTGACACCATAAATCCTGCAGGGGGTACATAAATCCGCGATTGTACGAGATCTCATCTGAACAGCACGTTGCAAGGCAACCCAGATACGCCTAATAATGTTCATGTCTGGGGAGTTTGATGGCCAGTGGAAGTGCTAAAACTCAGAAGATTGTTTCTGGAGGCATTCTGTAGCAATTTTGGACGAGTAGGGTGTCGCACTGTCCTTGTGGAATTGCCGTTGGAATGCAAAATGGACATGAATGGATGCAGATGATCAGACAGGATGCTTACGTATGTATCACCAGTCAGAGACGTATCTAGACGTATCAGGGGTCCCATATTACTCCAACTGCACGAGCCCCACACCATTACAGAGCCTCCACCAGCTTGAACAGTCCCCTGATGACATGCAGGGTCCACGGATTCATGAGGTTCTCTCCATATTCGTACACGCCAATCCGCTCGATACAATTTGAAACGAGTCTCGTCCGACCAGGCAATATGTTGTGGTGAAACAAGCGCTGCATATTTGAGAGATACAGAGGTGAGCGAGTGTGCCGGGGCTTACCCCAGTTCACTGCTAGTAGCGCCACGTCACCACAACGCATCTGTGCGTAGCACACAAGTATTGCACCACAATTTAAGAATGAAATTAAAAGTTAAAGTTGCTTTTCCAAACTTTGTCAGCTTATGCTTTAGTATAGTAATGTTTAAACTGTCAAATATCAGAGTGATCGAATGAATATCTTTCCCTAAATATATGGTTCAAATGGCTCTGAGCACTATGCGACTTAACTTCTGAGGTCATCAGTCGCCTAGAACTTAGAACTAATTAAACCTAACTAACCTAAGGACATCACACACATCCATGCCCGAGACAGGATTCGAACCTGCGACCGTAGCGGTCGCTCGGCTCTAGACTGTAGCGCCCAGAACCGCACGGCCACTCCGGCCGGCCTAAATATATGTTTTTAAGAAAAAAAGTGACGCTAAATAACAAAGCCAGGAAGCCGAAATTTGGTCAAAAGGTGCATATTTATGTCAAAATTGTCTGGTAGAGGTCTCATCGTGATTAAAGCAATATTTTTGTCAGAATCTACATTTTTAAGAAAAATTGAAGGCGATAAATATTAGATTTGGAAGTATGAAAATTTTTATGAAGCTTCAGTTCAACATAAAAATAGTAACTACGTGATCCCATTGAGCTACTTGTATTAGTTCTCGAGTAATTTACTGAAAACTAATTTTGGAACAAAACGTCCTTATTTGCAGTAGATTAAGTATCTGTTATATTAATTTTAGAAAGTTCTGATTATGGCACATGATGAAACCTATTAAATAATAGATATATAACAAATTTCAAGGCCTGGATGTAAATAATAACACGTAAAAGGACTCTTAAAGTTGTAGTTGAGAGGTCATGTTGTACTGTGAGTTTCGTTCTAAAAATTCTACACGGCAAAGCTTAAATGCAGCAGCTAAAAGTTTTTCTGTGATTTTAACCAACGTAACTTCATTCATACAAAAATTACAAATGTTCAAAATTAATACACAACACTGTTATAAATCAGTATGTGTCCGAGAAAGTGACCAGTTACAGCTACTACCGGGGGCATAGAGCGGATGACAGCAGGTGTTCCCTTGGTCGTCCGCTGCGCCCGTATATAAATACGCCAGAGAGGCAGTGACGTCACTTCACTTCGAACCCAGCTACCGTATGATCAGCGTCAGTCAAACGCCGGAGTATGAGCTGCTTCGGATGACGTCACAGACAGACTGTAATTAAACTAATGATTTCGGTTCAAATAGAAAGTGAACCGTTGAGGACTATACACCGTCCTGGATCGTTTACATTTCGCCGAAGTAACTGTTAGTGTGTCGCCTCTAATGTTAACAAATGCGGGTGGCAAGTGGTGCCAATTATTTTCCACTTTTGCGGCGAACAATTATTTTTATTATCAGACATCAGGCCGGAAGACCATTTAATGGGAACTTACCGTAGAGTTCGCCTCTGAACTGCTCATAGTGCTGTTTACATTAGAGAGATTTTTTATTAGTATTAACATCAAGAATATTACGATGTTGTGCGTGTGAAACGTGATCAAATGTATCTATGAATTAGAAATCAAAATATTCATTTATAATTACAGTTCCTGATCCCGCTAAGTAAATAGAAAATAGAAACATTTCTTTCAGTGGGCTGTATGTTCTCCATCGCTTTCTGGCTGACCTCAAAAATAGTTTTCAGGCTCTCGTAAAAGACGGAGAACAATATTCTCGTATATTTCCTATTACTTATTATAATTATTATTATTATTACTAATCCGCCGCCCCACAATGTTTACAGTTATCAACAGTCCAATATCGGTGTCGATGGGCCCAGGCGTGGCGTAAAGCTTTGTGTCGTGCAGTCATCAAGGGTGCAGGAGAGTGCCTTCGGCTTCGAAAGCCCATACCGATTATGTTTCGTTGAATGCTTCGCACTCTGACACTTGTCGATATCCCAGCATTGACCTATGCAGCAATTTGAGGAATGCTTGCACCTCTGTCACGTTGAACAATTTTCTTTAGTCGTCGTTGGTCCCGTTCTTGCAGGATCTTTTTCCGGCCGCAGTGAAGTCGGAGATTTGATGTTTTACCGGATTCGTGATATTCCCGGCATACTCATGAAATGGTCGTACAGGAAAATCCCTATTTCATCGTTACCTCGGAGGTGATGCGTCCATTCGCTCGTGCGCCGACTACAGCACTACGTTCAAACTCACTTAAATCTTGATAACCCGCCATTGTAGCATCAGTAAGCGATCTAATAACTGCATCAGACCCTTGTTCTCTTATGTAGGTTGTTGCCGACCACAGCACTATATTCTGCCTGTTTACGTATCTCTGTTTTTGAATACGCATGCCTATACCAATTTCTTTGGCGCTTCAGTGTATAATCATCTGCAGGTGTGAATACGACTGTTGCGATGGTTGGCATTTTGTGGGGTAGTAATCTGCGACAACTAGCCTTCTTTCTCATCAGTAGCGTATAATACGTTCGGGACGTCAACAGTGGAAACGCAACTGCGTGTTGTCTTCTGCCCTCCAAATGTATTTTTTTCTACAGCGAGTTATACTCGGTGTTAAGAGTTGGTTGTACTTGCGTTGGTCGGGTGCTGTGTTGTTGTTAATGGCTGTGGCATAAGTCTGAGTGGGCTGAGTCAGTTCTTCCTGACGCGTTCGGCTTGTGGCGGGTGACTGGTGCTAAATACTGATACATCTCCAACGTTCTCTTCTACCTCATGACGTATCGGTTCCACATTCGCGGCAGCTATCTCTTGCTTACTCGCCCCAATAGTTCTGACAAGGGAACCTCCCCATCGCACCCCCCTCAGATTTAGTTATAAGTTGCCACAGTGGATAGACCTTGAAAAACTGAACACAGATCAATCGAGAAAACAGGAAGAAGTTGTGTGGAACTATGAAAAAATAAGCAAAATATACAAACTGAGTAGTCCATGTGCAAGATAGGCAACATAAAGGAGCGGCAGACCACGTGAGCGCCGTGGTCCCGTGGTTAGCGTGAGCAGCTGCGGAGCAAGAGGTCCTTGGTTCAAGTCTTACTTCGAGCAAAAAGATTAATTTTTTATTTTCAGACAATTATGAAAGTTTAGGCACTCACACATAATCAACTTCGCTCTCCAAAATTCCAGGACATGTTCAGATTTGCTTGGACATATGCAGGATTTGACGGTGTACACTCGGAAAAATTTGAAAACGTGAAAAACATATGTTTTGACAAAGCACAGGGAAAAGTGTGCGAATGTGAGACTTTTGGATTCATTTGTTGCAGTTTATGTGACAAACTCTTATGCTTTCATAACTCTTTTGGGAGTAATTATCACATCCACAAGAAAACCTAAATCGGGCAACGAAGAACAATCTTTTTACCCATTTGCCAAGTGTACAAGTTAGGTGGTTCGACAACATATTCCTGTCATGTGACGCACATGCCGTCACCAGTGTCGTATAGAATACATCAGACGTGTTTTCCTGCGGAGGAATCGGTTGACCTATGACCTTGCGATGAGATGTTATCGGTTCCCATTGGAGAGGCACGTCCTTTCGTCTACTAATCGCACGGTTTTGCGGTGCGGCCGCAAAACACAGACACTAAACTTATTACAGTGAACAGAGACGTCAATGAACGAATGGATAGGTCATAACTTTGCTAAAATAAAGAAAAATTTTTCGCTTGCGGGGAGACTTGAACCAAGGATCTTTCGTTTCACAGCTGCTCACGCTAACCACGGGACCACGGCACACCTTATCTCGAAATATCCATGATGTTGCCTATCTTCGCGTGGACTACTCAGTTTGTATATTTTGCTTATTTTTTTATAGTTCCACACCACTTCTTCCTGTTTTCTCGATTGATCTGTGTTCGGTTTTTCAAGGCCTATCCACTGTGCCAACTTACAACTAAATCTGAGGGGGGTGCGATGGGGAGGTTCCCTTGTGAGTACCAAAAAATACTATATCTCTTTTCTCAGTATTTGCCGTATGTGAGAGGAGAGGGCGTGGTGGAGAAAGGGACCACGCTCTCGAGTCGGTCATACCTCTTACGTTCTATTCTGTTCTGTTATATTCCCTCGATGCGCTGGCACGAAATGATGAATTCCTTTGCTGTTATGACATCTTTTGCTATACGAGGTTGGTACATTTCTCCTACAACTCCTAACACCAAGTGTGACATTTTCTCTGCTTCTGTGATATTCTCATTAACGATGTGGCGTAGGGCCAAAATTTTCTGTATGTTCGACTGTATAGTTTCTTGTCACTGGGCTTGTTACTTAATTATTCCCTGGAAAGCAAGCTTGCTGCTGATTGTCGCCAAACTGTTTCTACAGTTTGGTCTGGAAATTTAACCAGCTATGGAGCTGTTCTTGTTTTCTCGAACCACTGCTGGGTTGTGCCATACAGAGCCGCGCATCTTGTCACACTGACCCGCCCGAGCGCAGCTGCGGCCGTGCTCTCCGTTCTGTTGCCGGCAACGCTGGTAGTAGACGTCAGCTGTACCAGGAACAGAGCGCACAAGCCGCGAAGCGCGGTCAAGTCCTGCAGCTCGTCGGGTACCTGGACGAGCTCGGGAGTCAACAGGGTTCGATGCAACAGGGAATGATTGGCCACACGCGAGTGGATCTGCTTTCTGTATAGTTGGCATACCTCTGTCAAACGTGAAGGATTGATGTGCTGGGGAGAAGGCGTTCTTGATTCTTTGTAGATTAAAATAACTCGTAATTTAAAATAATGGATGCAACACAGTAATGCTGAAAATACAATAATGAACATAGTGCAAGCAACTTGTTATTTGTTATACAATTCATCCTTCCTTTTTCGGCTTCATTCTCGGGCATCCACATTTCTGAGTTGTTTTGCGAAACTTGGTCTCAAATTTTGTAGCTAAGTTTGTCTTACACTTTGGTCTACAGATGGAATGTCGTCTAGAAATGTTTCAATTATTTCTTCCTACATCCTATTTTTATATTCTTGTTCGTGTAATGTTTCTGGATCATTTTTCAAAAGGCGAGGTCTTCCACCGCACCATTTTATAAGTTTTTAGGTGCGGTCAGTGGTCTACTCCTTAGCCGTACTGAAAGCAATTAGAACTTCCTGTCACCTGAAGACTGCGGGCAATGTCACGGAACTTATGAACATGGACTCTTCTGTTGCTGCAGAAATCTGTACGTGTGCGCCCAGCTAATGAGTCCAGATCGATTTTCCCGAGAACTACAGCTGAAGGCCTTAAGGTTGCGTCTCCACTAATGCACAGGCAGACTCCAGGTGTTCCAGAATAGACGGTGACAATGATGTACTGTTTTAATAGCGTGTATATTCCACTGCTATTTAGTCCGTAATTTTTAAATAAAAGGAAACTGGGAACTAGCAGTAGAAAGAAAGTTTTTTATAAACAGGAACGTTACTTACATTTTGTCCTGAAGATGGAACTTCTACTACATCTATCATCAAGCGCCATCTTCCTTCCAGTTGTGAATGGTTTGTGGAAAGTATGATTCTCATAAAAAATCCCGTATTAGCTCTAATTTCTCGTTCCGGTCGTTTCGAGAGACATATGTAAAAGGAAGTGATATATTGCCCAGAACGTACTACTTTGGATTTTTCAACTGCAAAAGTATTCGTGACGCACAACGTCTTTCTTAAAGCGACTGCCACAAGAGTTTTCACCTATGTAGCGCCGACTAAACAGCTGCTTTCATACCACTGTTCGTCGGATCACTTTTGTTGACCATCTGGAGCGTAGACTGCAATATTGCTCTTTACTTTCAAAAGCAAATAAAAAAAAACGACACACGAATATCGACATCTGACAAATTAACATTACGTTTGGTGCAATATCGACATAAAATAAAGTTTTTGTTTCAGTACCGATGTTATTCGCGCACTCCAAGGTGACGCCCGGCACGGTAGCTAATGGAAGCACTGTAAAGGCATTTCCCATTCACAGTCGCGCCCATCAGCTACCGCACCGAGTGTCATCTTCGACTGCGCAAATAAATCTTAGCAAAGTTTAACAACAAAAAGAGGCATCAGAATGACAATAAGCAGAAGAACCGTTAATTTATTTTCACCGTGTACGAATACATCCTTGAACAATATTCTCGCGGTTTTACTAGAGATAAGTGCTTTGTCCAATCTTGCCAACATTAAAAGAGTGACTTGTTGTCTCATAAACTGAAGTTAAACGCAAACGTGTAATAAATCAAGTAAAATCTAAACCTTTATCATCCGTGAAAAATGAAGTAGAGCGTGGTAAGTATATGACGAAAACTGAAAAATCAAATTTATACGTCCATAGCCAGAACATGTGGGATTTTAGCCTTTGTGAACCATGCACAGCTCATAAGGAGAGTAATGTTTTATGTCAGTAGACTCCAAGAATCACTACTAAGCAATAATAAAGTGAAAAGAAGCTGGCTACCGACTGAGTGACGAAACTACTACATGTGTATGCGGTCCCATGAAGAAGGATATCTATGGTGTGAGTTCCGTCAAGGAAATATTGCCTTCCTAGGGAACATTAAAGTCACCCTGCCAGTTCACACGTCAATAGGTGCACACATTTTCATAAACCTCAGATGTTTATTGGTGCCACAAAACAGGTGCACGGCAAAACTCACTCGATAAAAGCTTGCTCCATCAAAACTGAAGTAATGTCAGGTGCTAATTTAAAGTATCACATTGTGTTATATTTGTTTTCATTTGAAGAAGAGGTATTCATTTGTAATGTGAGGCCACTGATACGTACTGGTCGGTAGAAGCAGGAAGTCGTCATCATTGGAACTACTGCCAACCTACACGATCTCACGGTGAGTGGCAATCATTGACTAATTGTTGTACAACAGCTTTCGTTTAACTAATTTGATTGTTTACTGGTGCCAATAAGAAACAGATCCATGCTCTGTATTGAAGTTTTTCTTGATATATTTTGCTGGTACTAAGAGCCTTCCAGTCTATTGTCGTGGTTTTTTAGGGACTAAGGTGAGTAAGGATGGTTAAATAAGAGTGAAGCACCCCTATTTCTCATTTAGATTGCATTACTATTCAAATGTTTTCTGTGAGTTATACATCTGAAAGGATTATAATGTGAATCTATTGTCCAGATTATGACAGGCTACTGCATATTGTTGATATTTTGATGTACATAAGGAATGATGCAGTATAGTCACCACAGGGATGCTGGTGGGATCTTGTTGGGAATGGAAGAAAATGATCTAGGAAGATAAGCTTCTGTCTTTTGCTGAATTTTGCTGCGGTACTGGTAATGTTCACATGATTGTTTTTTAATACTTTATGATTCCAACTGTCTTGTATAATAAATCACAGTTTACACTTAAATCTTGAGTTTATTGTGACATTGATTCTCTTTCAGTGATAAATATGTCAATTCCACCACCTTCAGATTCACCGCTAGTGCCTACATAGATTAAAGCATTAGTAAAATGGTTCAAATGGCTCTGAGCACTATGGGACTTAACATCTGTGGTCATCAGTCCCCTAGAACTTAGAACTACTTAAACCTAACCAACCTAAGGACATCACACACATCCATGCCCGAGGCAGGACTCGAACCTGCGACCGTAGCAGTCGCGCGGTTCCGGACTGAGCGCCTAGAACCGCATGGCCACCGCGGCCGGCTAAAGCATTAGTAAATACGTTGCACAAAGTAAATTCAGCACTGAGTCTCAAGGACGTGCATGATTCATGATTAAATTAAGAATCATTAAATTTTCACTTTCACACACTAGTGTTTTGCATACACTGGCGTACCCTTCCAGTATTGGATTAAAACTGGATATTCTAGGATGCAGTCAGATAGGAAATGTCTTTTGTTATGATGATTCATTAATGAGGAACATTTAAAACTGAGGTAGTCTATAGAACAGTTTTGCTGCTGTGAATAACTAATATATATATTTTATTTTCAGGTTTCTGCCTATGTTTTGTGTATTCTGTTTCATGTCAGTGTTCATCGGCGTTGTAATATCAGCATCGCAAAATTTTGGACTGTGGTTGATGTTGATTCATGTACACGGTGCAGCGGGGCAGGTTGATCTCTCACCGTCATTTAAACTATCTGCCAACCTGCATGAATAACCTTCGGGTTGTCTGCCCCTTCACACTACGATGGTAGATACTGGTTAAGCCGACAAAAACAGCGTTGATGAAAATGCGACTGAATACCTACCACGCGAAGGACACACAACTCTAGTCCATGGGTAGTAGCTGAAAGTTAATTAAAGCATCGAGCGTTTGGGATTCTTCCATGAGTCGTTTGAAAAAATGTCAAACATTTCCGTTTAGTTGGATTATTGTCTTTAAAACAAGGAAAATGGCTATTAAGTCGGTATTCAACATGCAGTGTTACTGACTGTCTCTGCAACAGGTCCACACCCAAAAGCAGCCAGAAGATATTTAGTCCAACTCGATATTTTAAACATCCTAAACAGTCACTGACCTACGACTAATCGCGAGTTAACACATTCAGTCGTTCAATAGGCTTCTTGTACAGGGGTGGTAGCCACAATGTTTCGTAATCTTCACGAAACACGCCACGCTGAGTTTATGTATCACATGAAATGCTCACACGCAAATATCACATAAAATAAACCACTCAGAAGCTCAAAGTTACACAAAATACTCAACACTGTAGTCGCTTTTCATCAACTACACGACAACCAATAAAACGCGTGGATTTCTTCATTTTGGTACAAATTTCATCTGCGAGATTTAATATAGGTGTGAAGCAGAAGACGGCTGCCGAGCGACTATGTCGACTCATAGATCTGAGGCAGAAGACACTACTCAAAAGCGCGGGAAATGCTGAATTCCTATTGGCAGGTATGTTAAGCAGCCATTCAGATCATCTCGAGCACTTCTATACTCGCGGTGTTTCTAATGTCAGCCAATCACATTACCACAAGTAATTTAGACCAGAAGTTTAGTAATTTCGAAAACAAAATTCGATTCCTTTGCGCAAAATAAGTCACTAATAAATTTAATGCTCAGTGCCCTTCTGGCTGCCTTTAAAAGAATCAAGCTCAATCATATATGCGTCACAAATTTCCCTATTGCTTTCTGACGCTTACATTGACATAGTTTTAATAAAATATGGCATTCTCATTTTACGTAAGTCCTCCGTTCACTCTCTCCCAAAAACACTCACACAACCATAACACAATGAAATAATAATTTTTGAAACTACTTTTAATTGCGTCTGAAATCTGTGTAATGAAACTAAAGAAAATTCCAGAAAATTAGATTATGTGAACCTATCGTTTTGGTTGTAATTTCAATTAAATCCATTACAGTACCTAACTCGGTTTCGCAATGCCAGCACGATTACTATGTGTTTTAGGTAAAAATTCATATCTCCGAAATTAGTGAAGTTACTGATTTTAAATTTCAGCAGTATGGTTATGTTACCCATAGAATTTGGTATGCTAAGTATGAAAGCGATCGAACAATATTTAATAGGACTACTTCAGCTTCATAGACAGTATGTGTAACGTATTGCACGCACCGTTAGTCAAGTACACAGCTCGCTCGGCCCAGTAGTCAGAGTCAGCTGTGCCTGCGTGAGAACCAACATCTGCTCTCCTCACGGCTTCACGGCAAGCCACGCTTTCAATGCAAAGTGGTCACTCGTAATAATTAGCTACGGTACAACGGGATTAGCTGAGTGATGATTGAAGTTGAGATATTAGCAGTAATCAGGTTCAGTTCTTTTTCATGTTAACTATAGTGTGCAGTACATATTTATATGAGAACACAGAGCGTGATGCAAAAACATAAGAAGAAGGGAAGAATAAAACGATTAGTATGGTGGAGCACAGTCAAGATACGGATGGTGATTTAGGAGAGAACAGTTGGTCTTTCCCAGGGAACACTAAAGTATGAAAGTCAGCTATAAGAAAGTAATGAATAATAGACCACATACTGACACGTGATGGTAAGGATAACGTTGAGTAAGACGGGGTTGCTTCATAGCACATCGAAGAAATAGTGATTATTCGAAATTATGAGGTATAAGATGCTGATAGGCTGGAAATGCTGGTGACAAGAGATTCTGAATGCACGGGAAAGGATGGAGAAGATAGGGAAGGACATAGAAGAAATGCAGAAATGGGCATATGAAATGCAGAGATAGAAGTATGAAATATTGAAGGAAATGCAGGAAGCTAGGACAGAAGCCAAAGATGAAGCAGAAAATACTAGGTTAAAGGCTCGCCTTGCATTGACGGAAGCACAGGAAGCCAAGAAAGCAGCGTAAGAAGTGGTCATTGAAACCAGACGACAAATGAAGGAATAACAATAAGAGATGAAGAAATTTTGTTTCCAACAAGATCAACCCATTTTGCATGAGCAGCAAGAAAAGGTGGAGAAGTGATTAGACAAAACAGAATGGTGGATTGAAAGGATCGAAAGACAGAACAAAAGGCAGTTAGAAGAAGCAACAAGTCAATTACAAGTTCAAAACTATCAGATAATGGAAGAGGAAGTACGACAAGCAGGTGTAGGCTCAGATGTTACTAACCTAGTATCTGTAGCAGAATGCCAGGAGACAAGGTCGCTTCCTGAGTTCCCGAACAAACAAGAAAGGATAAGCGAATGGCAAACCACGAGGGCTGGGTTCGCTAGCATTAGGAATGGAAACAGAAAGTAATGAAACACGTTATTGTTTACCACTGAACAGAAGACACGCTGTGAGTGGAGGTCAATGTAACTCAGGTCACAGAAACAGTGGGAACTTTAGAGTGCTCGCAAGAAGAAATACGGAGAACATCAGAAACAGTTGTTAGGTCGTGTGTAAGAGATGATGAAACATTAGGTTTCAAACACTTTATATCAGTCCGGAAGTTATAAACTGTAAATATAATGGGAACGTACTTCACCCTAAAACTAGGGTATCAGTATTTGGTCTGTCCTTACAACCTTCTTCGCCTTGAGCGTACAAAGTAGAGTCTGTTTGAACACACTTCCAAGGAGCAAATGCGGAGAAGATGAGACACATAGCTACCACTTGCATCTCATACCGTGAATTTAGAGATGCTCTCCTCACAAATTACTGATCTTGAGAAATGCATGAAAGTATTAAGTATGAGATGATAATGAATAAGGATTTAAAAGCATCAGTATTCAAGAGTCCAGGAAGTTCTTTGAAGCTATGGTTAGAAAGAATCAATTCTTCGACATTCCCTGTAGCCCAGGAAAGATCATTCGGTACCACTACATGAAACTGCCAACGAATTACCAGCAACCACTAGCAGAATGATTTAATAAATATATAAAAGCACTCAAGAACACAGTGTGAATTCGAAATTGCTTTTGACAAAAGAGTGCTATGGAATAAAGAAGAGAGCACGAAGGTACTTTCAACTGATATCCACAACAGTATAACAACTGGAGCAATAACAGGAATCAAGCACCTGCAGGAGGAAGACATTTCCATGGACCCTCAGAAGGGGAAGATCATTTCCGTAATCACCCATCATAGCAAGAAGGCTCAAACAGATATCACAGTCATAACAATGCCCAGCGTTTCATGCAGAACTCACCCGCTATACAATGAGAAAGAGAAGGGGCAGGAACCATAGCAGTCATGTTGCCAAACATGAGGAGTCGCTAGTCTGATAATAGCTCATCACAACAGCGACTAGGCTTAACAGTAGGGGAGGCTGCCGAGACACCTGCAGAAGAGTTCTGAATCAGCCAAGTACATTTGTTCAAGTACTGTGAAATATGATCTTTGCTATTGCAGGAAAAGGAAACAGTCATGAGACGTTACCTGCATCCAGTAATTAAGGTCACTACAGGAGATGTACAGCTGAAAGGAATACTTCATAGCGGCAGCCAAATTTTTGTGATAACCGATACTGCATAAACCTGTTTTCTGTGCAATGTACCGTTGAGAATGAGGAGGACTGCTGATGGAAATGCATTCTAGCTGGTGACTATTAAGACAAAGAAATTGGTTGGTGTGCACTACATTAGTGACACCCAGTCAAATCCTACTTGGAATAAGTTAAAAGATAATGACATATGAAGGGCAGTGTATGCAAACAAACAAGTGATTCAGACGGAAATGGAGTGTGCAATGCGAGAAAGTGAACAAGATACAGTGCATAGCATCATTCAGAGGTTTACTGTTACACTAGGTCCTCTGTTCATAAGGAGTCGTACGTTGTCTTGGATTAGAATCAATCAGCCGGAATAAGAAAGAATCCATCTCTGAGAATGCTGATGTTTTATTATATGAAGATTGAAATATGGTTGTAAACAAACTATGTGAGAACTAGGATGCATCGACATTGGCGAGACGCATAGATGAAACCGAGATATCACGAATGAATGAATATCATAATACAGTAATGTTGCACTGATATTTGATGAGTTGCTATTTTTGTCCTTAGTTGGTAGGTAATTTTGTTTGTTTTTGTCCGCACAAAAGAGGCGTTTTTGAGATGACAGGTTATAGAGATGCTGTATTGTGGTCCTTGCCAACGTTGCAGCTGAACACGATTTATTAGGAAGTGAGTAGTTTGAAAAGTGAAATATTAGGCTACATTTGACCGTGATGATAGTTCTACAAGGACATTCTTTTATATTTTTGTTATAAGAGCACGAAATGTGTGAGTTCCTAGATGATAAGCAAGAATTTTTGTCTTACGCGGAATGCAATGAGTGACATGTTACCAAAAGAATACAAATTTTGATGACCCACAGCAGTCTGACTGACCGCTATGTAATGTTAATGTGAGAAGAAGAATGTTCCATAATAATGTTTTGTCTATGTGTTATTTGGAATTCAGCCGATTGAATATGAATGAAGCAAGTGATATCGGGAGACACAAGTTGACTGCAGACACGAAAGGAATGGACATAAGGTTAATATGAAGAAAATGAAGATCATAAAGAAATATGTGCTAACACTAACAGAACAGTATGTAGATACTATGAATTACCTGAAAACTGTGAGAACTAGTGAGTAACCTGACTGCAGTTCGTTCGTCCAATCAGTAAATTTTAGTGGCATGTTTGTATTGTGTTTTGAGGAGTTTCACAGGAGAAGACTACGATGCAGAAAGCACTAAGAAAGATAACCAGGGTGGCAAAAACGATAACGAATAAATTGCGAATCATGGGGTACACAAACGGAGGAGAAAGGATAGAATAATCAAAATCAGGCTTCAGGAAAGAAACCATACTCTGATTACAAAAATCACTGGCGAAGACCTTTTTATTTTACTTAACCATATTTATTTACACGTTTGGTGGAGGATAAATAACTGGGACACAGCATGCATGCAGATAATTTATGTTACAGTGATCCTGTAACATAGCTTGAGTGGAAGGAAAACCTGTACTGATAACCTACTAACAATAACACACTAACCTAGGAATAATCGTAAAGGTGTAAGTGTTATGGACAGCCAGTGCAAATATAAAAAAAAATTGCGCCATCGAGGCGAAATTTAACAGTTGCAAAGCCTGCATTGCAATATAGTACTTTTGCTGTGGATAATTGCAAATGATCAAATATATGTTTTATCTGTTTGTTAAGTAAGAGGAATATTAGCACTGCTTGGCGGAGATTATATTCACGCTTTAAGGAGTCGATTTTACACTGTGGGAAATGGGAATAGGATAATGTAATGTTTGTAAATTACGATAGGATGCACAAAAATATTAAAGCAATCGTGAAATTTTATAAATGTTCTGATAATCAATAGATTAGCACAGTATTACCAAGGATCTGTTATGAGTATTGGGCAGAATCACGAATGTTGAACAGGTTCGAGACAGAGACTTGGACAACACTTGTGGAGAGACAGACTCAGGTGCAGGTGGCATGTGTCAGTGTGGCTGCTCATCAGGCGGCGCAGCATCAAATAGATACCGGCTGGAACAGGACATTCGCTTTCACTGATGGAAGGAGGAACAGATGGAGACAGTCTCACGTGGTGGATTAGTCCTCTGGGGCTGGAGTATGAGGAGAAGGTAAATGGATTGGTGGCTCCCAGTCAAAACCCTGCAGTACCGCAACTCGTGATGACACAAGTGTGGATGTTTACATTTGGAACCTTCTGTACTGGTGGTACTGTGCCACCTGGCCACTACTTCTTTACCATATACATTCTCATACAGAGAACATCCATATGCCATTATCCATAGCAAATGGCTCTGATCGACATATGAACTCCACACCTGATCTATAGACAACAGTACCTATTCAACTCTCGATGGAGCCATTACCACCTCACTGACATTGTACAGTAGAGCTAACATACACAGAATGACCAGTACCCATCAGTAATTTGCCATGTTTGGGGGAGAAATTGCAAATAATCTCTGAATCCATTAACACAAGCTACCTCCACACCAATACTGAGAAGACAAGATGCCTCTGTCATGTCGTCATTCGAGAACCTCTTGCCACTCCGATGACAACCCCACTGTCACTCGGTTGCAGAAGATGCCTGGCGGAAGGGGAGATGACCCGTCTTCTGTATCTGGCTCATGTTGAGCCTGCCCGTTACGCCAAACCCAGCCCACCAGCCACAGCCACCCACGCGCCCTCAATGTTGACCCATAGCAGCCTCCAGGGCGTTAGTGACTGCATGACAACCCCTCTCTCACGTAACAAATTGAACACGCACGTCTTGTGTGACACACTGAACGCCTCACAGTCCTTGTGTGACAATTTTGCATGTGATACCTCAGTTCAGGTTCATATTTAGTGTTGCATGTCTACATTTCTTTCAGCAGGCACTTACTTTGCATATTTGTCTTGTTCTTTAATCGAAGCAGTTAATTCATGTTGCTCTTCGTGTAAGAATGATATTGTATGTTGAAGAATTCTAATAGTAACACATGTTGTGTGCTAGTAATGTCAGCAGGTGGTCAAGTGATGGATGCCTTTTATTGTAGCGATATTCACACAGGCACTACGTTTTCGCAGACCACACCGTTTATTATATTATCTAGTTTGTGTTGCTCCTTTTACCATGCTCCAGTATATACAGCTCGCATATGGAAACATAGGTAGCTATAATGGGCCATTATATATTTGTATAAATAAATAATATTGACGTCATACATTTTTAATTCATTGCTCTGTGACTGATTTGTGTATTTCACATTGCATATTTTATCTTGCTTATGTTTGCTTAGTTTCACTTTTCACACATATGTGGCAGTTTTATTTATTTCTTTGAGTGTTTCAAGGGGAAAACAATATTAAGTTTTTATTCTTGTAACTATTCATGTTTAACATAAAACAGTTACATCATTTGAAATGATTAATACATATTAAATGTTAAAATAGTATGTAAGGGTATGATTGGATCTTCAATTAAGTTATGCTTTGCTTGGAAGATTAGTCAATGAACTATATGTCAGTATGGGTAAAGTAGCTAACAATTTATGACATAATTCCTACCATCGCCTTGTTAAACAAGTGAGTGTATCACCAGCTGGCCAGCTGGCCATTTCATATGGACATCGCAATATTAGAAATTATCATGTAAATACCTTCAGCCAAATAAGGGTAATTGATACAGATGGTTTGCCTTTGAACGTATGTGTTTTACGATATTGCAGAGCCAGTGTTTATATTGAAGTACGATATAATTTTCTTTCGGACACGTATGCATGTCTGATGGAACAGGCGTTGCGGCAACTACAGCCTTCATGAAATACAGGAAATGTATTCACAGTTGCGAATGCGGGCAGCCTCCAACTACAGAATGGAATGACGACACTAAAATCAAAATGGTTCAAATGGCTCTGAGCACTATGGGACTTAACTTCTGAGGTCATCAGTCCCCTAGAACTTAGAACTACTTAAACCTAACTAACCTAAGGGCATCACACACATCCAAGCTCTAGGCAGGATTCGAACCTGCGACCGTAGCGTCCGCGCGGTTCCAGACTGTAGCGCCTAGAACCGCTCGGCCACTCTGGCGGGCCACTAAAAATTAGTGCCATATCAGGAGTCGAACAGAGATTTCCTGCTTGTCGCAAGCTGCCACCTGAATTGTTTTGGCTATCTATGCATCCACCACAGCCAAACAAGAAACTTCTGTATGTCGTCGTCCATGTTTCATTAACTTGCACCCATACACATACTGTAATTAACGTACAGGGGGATATTTAATCGAAAGTAGGTAACCTGGTATTTGTGAATAAATAAGATACGGCAGTGCATTTGTTCATAAGAAGTGCATGCATGCCGGTTGGAACAGGAACTCTAGTGACTACAGCCATTACAAAGTCCAGGAAAAGTATTCACAACTGCGAATATGGGCAACCTCCTAGTGTAGAAAGAAAAGACGACGCTGAAAATTTGCACTGGACTGAAACTCAGACTCAGATTGTCACAAGCGATCGCCTTAATAGTTTCGGCTATCCATGCACGCTTCACCCCAGAACCATACCTCGATATACCGTAGTCCATGTGTCATTAATTTGCATTTGTGTACTTACAGATACTCTCATACAAAGGGGGAAATTTAATCGAAGGTCGCTAGCCAGGTATCAACGGCTAAAGAACGGCTAAGAAGTATGATGCAATGTTCCTTTGTACATACATGCATGTTTGAAGAAATATTACATCGTACTACTTATGAAAAACGCATTGCAGTATCATATTTATCCATCAATACTGGGCTACTGGCTAACGATTAAATGTCTCCCCTGTCCAGGAAATACTGTAGGTGTAGGAATGCAGGTTAATGACACAGTGGTGACTAAATTTGAAAGTTTTGGTTTGGCTGTGAAGCTTGTACAGGTAACCAAAATGACTGTCTGCCTTTGGCAGTGTAGAAGTACGGATGTCTGTTTATGTTCTCGCCACAGAGCTTGTTCTTGGAGTTGTTTGTGTGAGTCAGCCGCCTTAGCATGCAACATTTTCTTAGAAAGAGAATGATTTATTCCCACCACAAATCGATAATCAAGATCAGATTTTCGACTGCATATGGATCACTGAAGACACATGAAACTGAACAGTTTATCAGAGATGAAATAAAGATTGATTATAGCGACGTTGTTGGCATTGACCTGGTTATATGAGTAGTGTTGTGTATGTGAAACTGGTTATTGACCAAGTATGTGGTAGAATTTTACATGCAACTAGAAGTGGTTACAAATTACATCACCCAGCCAGACACACTAGTGACGTAACTGTGGAACATGTGGGACTTTGACCATGGATGTCTGTGTATTTGAACTCCCTTTTCAGGTCCCTTTGGAGATGGTGGTATCTGCAGTCTGTCTACATGGGAAGGTGACGTTCCATACAGTTGAAAATTCAAAAAATGGTTCAAATGGCTCTGATCACTATGCGACTTAACTTCTGAAGTCATCAGTCGCCTAGAACTTAGAACTAATTAAACCTAACTAACCTAAGGACATCACACACGTCCATGCCCGAGGCAGGATTCGAACCTGCGACCGTAGCGGTCGCTCGGTTCAGACTGTTGCGCCCAGAACCGCACGGCCACTCCGGCCGGCAGTTGAAAATTGATCTCAGTTTCCCACAGACCCAATTCTCAACAGAGTGCAACAGGTGCCAGTTGAGCTGACCAAACATGTGCCATCCTACTTACATATTGGCGTGTGCCGTGCTATCCATTCCAGATGTATGCAACGCAGGATCACACATTTACTGGCTGGGGGCCATTACTACCATATTTTTTGTGGCGACTTGAATCGTGCGTTGTCCCAGAAAACCAACATCCCTATTTTACTATATCCCACGGACTCAAGATGCCGATGCACGAACAGAACCTTGCCGATACTTGGGACGACGGGCATGGTGATCAGCCTGGCTATTTGTATGTCACAGCCATTCAGCGAGTAGTCTTCACCAAGTCTATGTTTCCCAGGGACTCACCACTGCTGCACTTCACATTGAGATATGGCCCACACCTTCCTCCGACCATATTGCCTTCATCTGCTCAGTTTCCACTCTAGCGCCAACGGTTGTGGCGTGGTTCAGGCTCATGGAAACTGAATGTCGCCTACCTTCAGGATTCAGAATGCAGCGCGCTCATAGAGACGACATGGAAGGAGAGACAACTTGCTGGATATCCCTAGACACTTTGGAGGCAGCTCGACAGCACCAAGCCTGATTTATGTTGACAACGATAATTTATGGTCGCGATAAAGTGCAGTGGCATCGAGATTCCACGGAATACTATTTCACAGTACTCCCCGACCTCTCACATGATGCCCCTCTGTTCAAAGACAGGCCGAAATGCAATGGATTAGGTGGAAGATAATTTAGCATACGCATTTCTGCTTTGAGAGAATAATGGTACATACGAGATGTAAAGATCGAGTACAAGAGATCCCCCATCCATGCATCATAATATCCGAGAGAATCAAGCGCTGTAAGAGGGCGCTGATCCATGCCATTGATATGCCAGATAGTCGCCGATTGACGTCCTAGAATGATATTAGAGGCGCCTTTGTCGACCACTGCGAAGAGTTTCATACAGCAGTGAAGCAGAACACCACAGCAATGGGTGATGTCCTTCAGTCATTGACGGGAAGCCATGGGCCCAGACACAGCTTTTTGCTGAAGTTTTAACATGCATTCCATGACATCATGCCTTCCTGATGCACTGGAATGTTTCAAGAATTGATGACCCCTGACCTTCCCCTCCCTTCTGAACGCGCACAAGGTCAGTTCATCCCAGTCTCCAGGCCATCTGGGGGTCGAGGAGCCGAATATTATCTGCCTTTCATCACATAATGGATTCTTGCCACCCACCTTCGGTGCATCCTCCCTCAAGTTATCCCATCAAACGTGCTTTGGTGGTGGCTCAGTAATTTTCGTAATATCATAATCGTGGTAGCAGCCTGCCGTATTCGCGGAGCCTTAGTGGCGGTGAAAACTTTTGATAGAATGGCTCATTACTTTCAAAAATGGTTCAAATGGCTCTGAGCACTATGGGACTCAACTGCTGTGGTCATCAGTCCCCTAGAACTTAGAACTAATTAAACCTAACTAACCTAAGGACATCACACACATCCATGCCCAAGGCAGGATTCGAACCTGCGACCGTAGCAGCAGCGCGGCTCCGGACTGGAGCACCTAGAACCGCACGACCACCGCGGCCGGCTCATTACTTTCTTTAGAAAGTGCGACAACGGCCATGTGGAGGGCTCTGTTACTACCACACGGTGGGTCCATGCCATCGGCCTTGAGTCACTGTAACATGATTTGCAGAACCAGCTGACTGGGATCACAGTGAGGCGGCATGCGTTCATCTGTCGTGCATACATAACTGACTTGGCGTTCGTGGTTCGAAAGGGGGATGAACTACACTGGTTCTGGTATGGACGACGCAATATGGGACTGTTGTAGACATCTGAAAAAGTCTTGTGGTATGATTGTTGGTAGAGATCATATGGCAGCGAGTATGACCCCACGGCTATTACTGGACAAGCTCAAACGTTTGGGTATCACCTTCACACATGACGTGTAGTGAATGTCATCAACTAATTATAAGCGCCTGTTTCACTGGCTCCACACGAACGTTTGTAGCAGCTCTTACGAGTATGATGCAACGGTTTGATTTTGTCACCACTTACCTGACCTTGCGACTACCTAATTTGGCATAGATTTTACCGATGCCAAACGCGATGCCACATAGATCGTGCTAGCGTTTGGCTACTTTCGGAACGTGGGAGTTATCATCGAAGTCTGCTATGACACGCTAACTCTTCCTCCTCCAGATGGCGGCTTTGGTCTTGTCAATTTCCATGCAAGGCTATCTGCCCTTTACGTAAGTACAATGATCAAATCGTGTACCCACAACCAAATCAGACTTACGGGAACCCTAATTGATGAATAGCTACTCCTTCCTGAGTGCCTCCTGTTGTAGTAGCACATAATTCTACCTCCCTCTCGCACGTCAGAAACTTCTTCATCGAACGCAGTTACGTCCATGGAGACTTACCTCATACCAGGAAACCTATGGCGTATGATGTTTATCGTGTAATGACGAGATATCGTGCCCAGAATGTGGTGAAAAGCTGGTATCCTATGGTCGCACGGCCCGTGATCTGGCCTTCTGTGCACCATTTCCTCCTCGACACGAATGGCCGTTCGACCTGATATCTGGCTGTTAATGGAAAATACATGACACAGCTTCACCTACATGCAATTAACGTGACCGATTTTCCCCTTTGCCGCCACTATCACATGCTTGACACGGGTGAATATCGAGAAAAGTGTCGATGTTCTGCAGAGATGTGGCAACTGACTAGGAAAATGCTTGTCGTTCGTCTATGTATGGCTCCCCATGCCACTGCACTGCAGTCGCTTCCGTTCTGTGATGAGCCCTATTTCTCAAGTACGAAGACCAACACAGTGAGTTAGATACAAGGCCTATTGATCTCTTATTTATTTCCTGAAGCAGACCAGAGCGTTCTTGATTTTTTTACGTTCCTGCAAGACCTTGTTATTTATGCAACGTAAATTCGAGGTACTGTCAATACTAGCCAGTTTCTTGCCCTCCCTCCCTCCCCCCCACCCACGCCCCATGTCCCGGATATGAGGCGATGACCTCAATATGAGGGTGCAGTACCAGGACGTTGACCAGTGTACCGGCAAAATGGAATATATTCCGAGAAGGCGAGCCCGGAACACGTCAGTTGGACTTCAGATTCTCAATGCATTTATCGACATGTTGGGGGCGCGCAGATGGTAATTTTGTTTCTTTCACCTGGAGAGGGTTCTTAGTTCCTTTTCTATTTCGTTGATATTTATGCTGATTGTACGTTGATGTTCATCTCTTATAAAGTTACTCTTCTCACACACACACACACACAAAATAAAAAGAAAATAAAATGGTCGAAGCGGCCGCTCGCGACAAGCGGGAAATCCGAGTTCGAGACCTGGACTGTAACAAATTTTCGATGTCGTCATTTCATGCTGCAGTTGGAGGTTTCCCGTATTCGCAACTGCGAATACATTTTCTGTACATATGATTCACATTGAAAATCAAATGTTACCACATGAAGTTACTTGTTTGGCTGTCAGCTTGAGTAATGAGCCGTTAAGTAAAGTAGATTCCCTGAACATGTACTGTAAAGAACTTTGCTCCACTGTTCCACAGCCCTCCACAGTATTTCTCGGAATGAGGGAATGTGCCATTGCTTGTGGTGACCCGTCAGTCTGTTGTGGATATCATGAACGGCATAAACTCTGGTGATCTTGGAATGTACGCTTACCTTTAAAGTCTAATGCTATTAGGAAAAATTCTTCCACTACCACGAATTAATCCCGTTATCTCTGGATCTAGCGTCACAGTACTAACTTGTAATACTCAACTTGATAGTGAATTCGAAAAAGATAAAAATGTCAGATGCAGTCGTATACAAATAATAAAAATATAGTTTGAATGAAATGCCTTATAAAAATCTGTGTTTGTTATTTAGCTATGTTACTTAGCAGCAGGTATCCACGCCTCGTGAACAGTGGACTATCAATTACTTTGGGTTGCAATGTAGACGTGGCAGTCCAGTGAAACGCCTTAGTAATTGTGTGGGCACGGCTGCGGCATTCAAGTGGTGCGCAGCAACGCGTATAGAATTGATCTGCAGCAGACGTGTGGAGCCTGCCAAGTGCTACGCCACACAGATGCTCCTGCTCTGAGAGCCATTCTCCGCCTCTCGGCTAGAGGAACCTTGAAATTACTGACGGCTGAAAATCCTTCGACTGGCTGTTACGGTGCATCTAGAAATAATAATTTCACGTAGTGGAATATAAATAAAATTTTTTGGTGTTTCTAGAGCGATTTATGCAAGCCATTTTACGATTAACATATCCACCGTTATGTAATAGGCGTCGCCAGAATATATGACTTTAAAAAAATGTTTTAAAACATGAAAATTAATTTGAAACGCTAGAGACTACAGAACAGAAACGTCTTAGAAATGTTACGTGAAACTATATTTGCTTATTACCAGAATAACTGTTCGGGTGAAAGCAACCAGTGTAATCTAGTACCGTATTGTTGCAGACTAACCGGAAATTACCTCTTTTTTGTATCTCTTAGTAGGAACACTGAGAAAAGATAATACAGTTTAAATGTTATTCAGAAATCACCATTGCCGCTTTTTCTCCTCGTTGCTAAAAAATGTGGTATCTTCACTGAAAATGGCGTACACCTGTAACAGTTATCGTGAAAATGTAGCTCTGCCGTCGACAGAATCCCACATTTGACTGCAGGTGAGAGAGACAAATTCTTTTTCTTTCTTGTTACGTATGTTTCTGCTCCAGCGCATACAACGTGAAACAAAACCCTACGTCGTCGATGTACAGTTTCCTCGTCACTGTGTTTGCAAACGTATTTGACTAGAAACAAAGGGCAGCAACTTTCATTGGATGAATGTTAAAACACACTGCTGCCAGCGAAGCAGTGCCGACAACACGTACCTTATCCCTCTTGTGTTTTGTCACGCTGATACGTAGCTCCTGACATCGTTAAACTGCGAGTAAACTCTTTGAGTGCTCTAAATATATTAACAACGAATGTGATCTACCTGTTTATTTCCATACTCGTTACAGATTAAAAACAATAATATAGAATAGGAAGGAAGTATCAAATGAGGTGAGTTTCAAACATGACATTGCTGTCACTGTGCTGTTTCACTCTCCAGAGACATCCGTACATTCTTTTATTCTTAGGCCTCCTTCTTCCCTTCGGAATTTTCTATTTTCTGTCGCTTGTCAGTTTGTATTTCTCGAGCCGGCTTCTTTCCCAGTGTCATTTCCCTATTTGATTCTATTTGTTTCTTCTTTTACTAAATTAAACATTTTTTCTGTGTAATAAACTGACTGATTGAAAACAGAGAGTTAAGTAATAAATTAATTACCATTCTCCTTTGTTATTTCTTTACCGTCATTTTATGACTCTAAATAAAATATAGAAATTAATAGTTTTGCTCAATCATTTGACCCGAATTCGAATTTTGATGTGTTGTGGTATTTCCCACAACAAAAACTGCGTATTTTTGTATGATTGGTTCTTGGGTGTATCTTCGAAATATTTTTGCGTTCTGGTGTTTAACCTCTTTTTGGAGTTTATTAGCTACGTGTAGCACGAACTAGTATGTGTTTATGTTCATTTTGTTTTTTATAACATAACATACCAAGTTTGGTTACGTACAGATATTTATTTTAACCGAAGGAAAATATTTATAATCGATCTTGAGGACAAACTGCATCGTAACGTATCTTGAGTAACCTCTGTCTACTAGTCTCACCTTCCTCCTAAACAAGAGTTACTTTGCCGCCGTTTGCTAACTGTGCACGACGTGGCGAGAAGATCATTCTGTCCTGTCGCATAGACAAATTCTCTGAAGCCAATTATTAGCATTACTATATTTTCCATGTGTTTTCGTGTTTGTTTTAATTTCTAATTTTGCCTAAGCGAGATTTACATAATAGCGAGGGTAGTTACTTTTCCTCGTATCATTTTATTTCTTATGTAAATGAACTGCTATATCATAGAGAGTCCATAATTTCTTCTTGATGCAATAATTTACCAATAGCCGTATGTATTGTAGAAATTTATTTTATTTTATGAATTTCTACAATACATACGGCTGTTGGTAAGTTATTGCATCAAGAAGTTTATGCCAGCCGTCGTCCCACGATCCATAATGGATCAACGAAATTCTATAATTTCTGGTTACACTGAGATGATATCATAATTTTGAAGTAGTATTCCATTTTGTATCTAATGTTCTTTTCATTAACATGGCCTTCCACTTTACACTGAAGTATGTTAGGCGCAGGCAGCTATCGGTTTGTAATTCTCTATCTTCCTTTTAAAATATTATGGCGCCACAGAAACATTTATGCATGGATAATCATGACCAATGAAGATAAGTCTCGATAAGGAAAATGTGATCGAAGTATTACGTTAAGAGCCAATAAGAGCTTATTAACCGAACTCGTGTCATTTGGCGCAGGTTCCTGTTCGTATGATAAAGAAGACCTCGACGTAACTTTCACAGACATGTTCTCTACTTCTTTGCCATTGTTTTAAAAAGAGTTTTTATGGGGCATCGTCTGTGATTGAGTATTGGTTGTTGTATACGGCATATTTTTGCGCTTTCCTTGCTAATTTTAGCATTCAATGCCCTCTCGAATGCTTTCATCAGAAGTTTTTAGAAATGACGTTAAAATTACGCAGATATCCTTTGCCAACTCTGTTTTTGTTACATTGTTCCTACGAATCGTAGCTCCCAATGGCGATATTTTGAACTAACAGTAGCCCTAAGGCAATTGCAAAGACACGCTTTTGTAATGAACACATTCCTTTACTCATCTTACTGCCGGTACAGGTTTTAATGGAAACGAAATAATTATATGGCATTATTGGTCAGGGGATCTCGCCTAGAATAGTTCAGTCGCGTGGTGCCAGTCTTTCTATTTGATGCCACTTCGGCTACTTGCGCGTCGGTGAAGATGGGGACAACACTAACACAGTCCCTGAGTGATTAAAATCTCCGACCCGTAACCCGAGGATCTACACGCAGCGGAGCTGAGCATTCTTTTTTATGTAGATCTGCTTCTGTCTCATGTTTTCGTCATTGATTCTGTGCACATGTCACATGGCGTTGTTCGAGTTCCGACAGTGGTATCTGCACAACAGGTACAAAACAAATCATAAATCCGCAGAGAGACAGACATTAATTGAAACGCGCTCGGCTACCAGCCAGAAAAATTTAGTAACCACTGTATCAAAATATTATCACAGCACTTGCGCCAAAACGCCAAGAACATTTGCTCTAACTTTTCCTATGTTAGTGGCTCAAAAATCAGTGTATAGACACTAATGGACGAGAAAGTACGTGAAATAAAACTCTACGAGATGTCATTTCCGAAGCCAGTGCACTTCTGAAGCCTGGAATACTACTTCTGGAGTCAGTAGCTATGCATGCTGCCGAAACGCTATTCCTAAAATCAAATAAAGGCCTCCTCGTAGAACTGAAACAAAAAGAGATCATAATTATTACAGACAAAATGGGATACAATTACAAGAATGGCATGCACCAAAACAGATCCAACAAATAATTGTACGGTAAAACAGAAAAAATTACAGACATAATACGCAAAAGATGTTTAAGATTTTACGGTCACCTCAAACGAATGGAATGGAGCAGTTCGATCAAGAATATCTTCTAAGATTTTATTCAGACCCCAAAACCATAATGCCCTGATTAATAAATGCCAAAGAAGACCTCTCACTCCCAAAAATCAATTCTGGAGATTGTTCTGACAGGGATCTCTTCCCTAAGAACATAGTGACGAATGGGCTACACCGAGACGACTAAGCAAAAAAGAAAATGCGATGCCCCGTGGACGGAGGACCGTAAGCAAGCCCACTCACAAAGAATAAAAGAAATCTGGGTTCCAAGTAATGCAAAGTTCACTGCCAAATGTATCAAGACTTAACGTGATCCTAGATGGCTCCATTCTAATTATAATAATAAAGTAAAAAAAATCTAATGATAAATTCTGACTGTAATTTTCTCCCTTGTCCATATGGGCTATGTCAGTTATAACACACGAAAGTACATAAATCAGAGCCCCAAAGCTCATGGACCCATAACAGCACCACATGAAATGCTTAAAATAACTCCAAGTGTACGTGTGACTTTCGGTTCATGGACGAGAGCGGGAAAGAGAGATTTGACAAATTACGACACGATGTCCATGTCGTCTGCTCTCTGCATATGTATTTTGGCGATGGTGACATTTGAATCACAGTCGCCATTTACAACTGGCTTTGCATTAAGGAAACAACTACGAGGTTCAGCCACCGTGTCATATGTTTGAAAGGCCGCGCGGAGTGGCCGCGTGGTTAGAGACGCCATGTCACTGACTGCGCGGCACCTCCCGCCGGGAGTCGAGGCATGGGTGTGTGTGTTGTTCTTAGCATAGGTTAGTTTAAGTTAGTTTAAGTAGTGTCTAAGTCTAGGGACCGATGAACTCTGCAGTTTGCCTACTTAAGAACTCACACACATTTGAACTTTTTTCTGTTTGAAAAGTGAAATTTGTGGTAAGTTCCTATGGGACCAAACTGCTGAGGTCATTGGTCACTAGGCTTACACATTACTTAATCTAACTCTAACTTATGCAAAGGACAACACACGCACCCATTCCCGAGGGAGGTCTCGAACCTACGACGGGGGGAGACGCGTGCGTCATCTGTTGAGTAAGACGACACAAAAGGATACACAGAACAACGCCAATGACCTCAGCTACTTCTGTGGAACAGTAATGTACTTACAATAATATACTTACAATATTTCGAACGACTGTGAGACACAACACTTCCTCCAAAACCTCACAACAGACCTGGTCATTTGGCAAAAAAAGCATCTCTGCAGTCCGAATGTGTGAACAGGCATGTGATAACCTGCACGTTCGGTTTCTGCAGGAGGCTCCACATTTTCATCTAAGCCCGTACATATAAGCAACCACTGCCAATACTGACTGATCCGGTAGCTTCTGGTATTTATGAATTTTCTAAAGAGCCAAGCTACATAGCTCTTTTCTAATGTAGTTGATTGCAAAACATTAAAATCTTATTTACTGTTAAAAACAGTCACTACTAGTGATTCTCCCACAGTAAGAGGTTCCTACTCAATGGTCTGAAGATGATCACAACAGTGGTCGAAACCGGTCACCTTGATAAATAAATCGTGATCAGTACTGTTTTCAGTAGCAAATATTTGTAACACATTGACCACTGCCACTCCCGTAATAGTAGTTAAAATCTTAATTCCTCAAACGATAAAGTAAAAGGATCTTGTATTGTGGTAGCTTAAGCAACTTAAATAGTTCATGAAACTTGAGCTTCTCGTGAAGCAGGAAGTATTCAAACAATTTATCGAACTACAGTCAGGCGACGTGTTGGACAACAGATGCATTCTCTGAAGTTGTTTGGAACAGTTCCGCATAGCCTAAGACAAAAATAAAGCTTCCTGAAAGTCGTTGTCTTAAGTTTGGAATGCTTGGAGCGTTGGCACAGGCGACTCGGATACTCATTCCAGGCCTCTTTTCTGTCACAGAAAGGTTATAACGGCAGCAGCAGTGCCAGTTGTATCGCCTCTGCAGTTGCGCTGGCTGCTCGAGCTGTTGGGACGAATGACTCAATTTGTTTTTGCTGCAAGTAACTTTTATGTTGTTATTGTTCCATTTCTTCCGTATGTTGTTTTGCCATGTGATACAATTGTTGTTGAAAGTGTTCTACATCTACATCTACATATATACTCCGGTAGCCACTAAGTGGTGTGTGGCGGAGGGGCACAATTAGCGCCAAAGTCATATTCTCCTCCCCCCCCCCCCCCCCCCTCCTCAGTACCACTCACAGATTGCACAAGGGAAAAACAACTGTCTCAACGCTTCAGTACGAGCTCTAATTTCCCTCATCTTTGAATGGTGATCATTGCGCGATTTGAAAGTTGGTGAGCAGCCCCTTCGTTTAGCGCGTCGTCTATCTGCAGTTGTATCCCACTTCAAACATTCTGTGAGATTTGTAACGCTCTCGCGATGGCTAATTGTACCAGTCACGAATCTTTCCACTCATCTTTGGATCTTTTCAATCTCTTAAATGAGACCGAACTGGTAATGGTCCCATACAGACTAACAGTACTCTAAGACCGGACGAACTAACGTATTGTAAGCAATTTCCTTTGTTGAAGGACTGCATCGTTTCAGGATTGTAGCAATAAACCGCAATCTAGAGTTCACCTTGCCCGTTACTTGTGTAATCTGATCATTGCATTTGAGATCATTTCGAATAGTCACACCCAGATAATTGACGGATGTTACCGCTTCCAAGGACTGGGCATTTATTTTGTACTTTTACATTAATGGGAATTTTCGCCTTGTTATACGCAGTTGGCTACACTTACTAATATTGAGAGATAACTACCAGTCATTACACCACGCATTTATTTTTTGCAAGTCCTCATTGATTTGTTCACAACTTTCGTGTGGTACTACATTCCTGTAGACTACAGCATCATCGGCAAACAGTACCATCAACCAGATCGTTTATGTAAATCGTAAAAAGCAGCGGACCTATTACGCTGCCCTGGGGCACATCTGTTCCTGTTGAAGTCACCCCATTCATGACGACCTACTGCTCTCTGTCTGTTAGAAAATTTTCTATCCAACCGCATATGTCATCGGATAGATCGTAAGCGCGCACTTTCTGGAGCAAGAGACAGTGCGGAAGTGAGTCGAACGCCTTTTGAAAGTCATGAAATATGGCATCAACCTGGGAGCCGGTATCTAGGGCCTGTTGTATATCATGCACAAAGAGGGCTAGCTGTGTCTCGCATGACCGCTCTTTCCTAAAACCGTGCTGGTTTCTACAGATGAGCTTCTCAGAGTCTAGAAAGGTCATTATGTCTGAACACAAAATATGTTCCACGATTCTACAAAAAAACGATTTCAGTGAAATTGGACGGTAATTATGTGCGTCTGATGTTCTACCCTTTTTATACATTGCCGGCCGGAGTGGCCGAACGGTTCTAGGCGCTACAGTCTGGAACCGCGCCACCGCTACGGTCGCAGGTTCGAATCCTGCCTCGGGCAGGTTAGTTAGGTTTAAGTTGTTCTAAGTTCTAGGGGACTCATGACCTCAGAAGTTAAGTCCCATAGTGCTCAGAGCCATTTGAACCATGTTTTATAGATTGATATGACCTGGGCCTTCTTCCAGTCCCGTGGATCTTTCCGCTGTTCCAGTGATCTCTGATAGATGATGGATAAGAATGGTGCTATATCTGTAGCATAGTTAACATATAATCTTACGGGGATACCGTCTGGGCCAGATGGTTTCCTGGCTTCTAAGGATCTTAACTGTTTTACAATCCCAGATACACTGAACACTATGTCAGCCATTGTTCCGTCTGTTTGATAATTGAAAGGGGGAATGGTGCTGCAGTCCTCAACCGTAAACGTGTTTTTGAAAGCTAGGTTAAGAATTTCGGCCTTCTGTTTATCACCATCAGTTACGTTACCCGTATTGAATTATTTGTAGCGTTCATAGATTTTACTTACGACCAAAATTTTGTGGGGTTATTTTTAGAATATGCAGATGAAATATTGCTTTCAAATTCGTTAAAAGAATCTCATTGACCTTTTGACAGCTGCTTTCATTTCGCATAATTTCTGTATGTCAGGGGGGAAGTGATTACGTTTAAGACGACTGTGCAAAATTCTTTACTTTCCCAACAACTTCGTAACATGTTTGTTGTACCAGAATGGATCCTTTCCCTCCCCTATATTTTTGCTAGGCACATACATCTCTAGCACGTGGTGGACAATACCTTTGAATTTCAACCAAATATGCTCAATATCTTTGTGACCCACGATAAATGCTTGGAGCTGACTATGAAGATATTCATTAAAGACAGTTTTATTTGCTTTCCCAAACAAGAAAACTCTACGCTGTTTCTTTGGGTTTTTGCAACTTCCACCGACACAGAAGCCACAACGACATTATGGTCGCTAATATCTTCTTATAGATTAACTTTCTCAAAAAGATCAAGTCTGTTTGTCGCCAAGATATCTAATATGTTCCCATCTCGCGTTGGTTTTCTAACCAATTGCTCAAGGTTGTATGTTGAGAGCGCTCCTAGAATAACTTCACACGAGTCTGTTGTTGCATAAAGAACGTTTTCCTAGTTAATGGTGTTTTTTTTTCGCCTTCAGATTTCGAGTTGACTTAAGTGTTTATTAGATTGTAGAGAAGATTTGTACAGGACGTGAACACACAGCATCAGCTTCAAAATTCGTCACATCTCCATCTGTCATTAGCTACACGAGACACAGTCGGAGTTACCTACCGAGCGAGGTGGCACAGTGGTTAGCGCTGGCCTCGTATTCGGGAGGACGCCGGTTCAAACTCGCGTCCGTCCATACAGATTTCGCTTTTCCGCGATTTTCTTAAATTACTCCAGCCAAATATCGGAAAAGTTCCTTTGAAAAGGACACGCCCGATTTCCTTCCGCATCCTTTCGTAATCCGTGCTTGTGTCCTGTGTCTAATGACTTCTTTGTCGACAGTACGTTAAACTCTAATCTTCCTTCCTCTTTCCGAGTTAGCAGCAGGGAATTCCAAGTGCACAAACTACAAGAGTAAGCAATGGAGTTCCGTATGTATTCAGAATGAACAGATTTCAAAACAGTATGACGACCAGGTAATGCAATGTGATCGCTGCAGGAAGTGAGGTGTTGCTGTTACTGCTGAGAGGTCATATCGCTACTTCCAAAGAAGCCGGAGTTTACTGAAACCTTAAGAGAATAGCCTATTTTGCCTCCAGTCTTGATTTTTCTTCGTCTCTGATTTCTACCTACGTTTTTATGTAACGTTTCGCAAACCATACCGTTTTGTAAGTAATCTCTGGCGATCACATCCGCATAAGTTATGGGACCTGGCAACATGGTGCATGAAATCACTTGAATATCCTCTCTTTGCTGGGTCGTAACTGCTGCCATTGCCTGACTCTTCTATTAGGTCCATATTTAACTCAGACTGGAACCTTAGGCATTTGATTTTGTGGAGGGCAATATGCGAATCCTTCAACAACCATCGACATTGTGTGGACATATTATACCGCACGAACCTAGGCTAAAGTGCTTATTGTCCAGCTGTTTACCGACACCAGGGACACTGCGGCACGTGGCATTTGTGGCAGCAACACCACAAAAACCCACTTTGGCCCTCATAAATATTGGCCATCCGGCTAGGCAGGTCATCTGACGTCAGGCTGCTGCCATTTCAGGGCTGAGCGTCGAATTAAGGGCCCTCTAGCAGGGGAGATACTGGGCTTCCACCAGCGCCAGCCGCCGCGAGACTGGCAGGTGTCGGTGGTGGCGGTGGTGGGGGGGGGGGCGGGGGGGGCTGCGGGACGGTGGCGGTCGGCAAGGGTATCATCGCTGAACGTCTATGCTCCGATCACCCACTTCGGCTGGGGCATGCTGCCAGACTGCCCTGCACTCGGCTTAACTATGCCAGTGTACCGCATCAGCTCCTGATGTGGCTTGGCCACCAGCCAAGAATGTTTAGCATGCAGAGTCGTGTTCCGCCTGCGCTGCACGGGGCATAGCAGCTGCCGGCATATTCATGATTACGTTTCGCCGCCAAGATATCTTGGTGGATGCCCACCTTTTAACACCTGGCAGACGCGAGATTCAGCTACTAAGAACTGTTTGAAAATAATAAAGGCGGTATATTGCCGTCGAGCGGTTTTTGACCTACTTCTATCCATCATCCTCCACCAGAGGACTCCCACACACAACATATTTGAGGATGACATAGGGGCAGCAATAGGTATCAATAAGCTTTAGCCGAAATATTTAATTCTGCTCAAAGTTTTCCTCCACAAGGAGAATGAAGAATTTTTATTAATATTTCAAAGATGAGGCTATATAAATTGCTCAAAAAAGGTCTGGCACTATCTACACATCCGTTTACATGTGCAGGCTAACATCCCATGCTGCGTACGTGTCCGGGTTAAGATTGAATGGAAGCAGCGAATCAGCGAATGAACGAATAATCCTTACGAAACTTTACTGTGGAAAATACTGAAATAAGGCAGTCTATAAACTTTATAACAGACTGAGTGGGGCGAGACGCTTGGAGGATCCTGTGTCGATACTGCAAAGCGTTCAAATTACTCAGGAATCCAATGTCAGTAGATGATATCAGCCCAAAATAACTGATCCTCCTTCCTGCAAAACCTGTAGACTTCATGCCCAGGACGTGCATTGGTACCTGGCTACATCTTTTCTGCTACTATCATCGGGCGTCGGACGAATCAAGCAGTCGTGACGAAGAGAATCTACACTCCTGGAAATGGAAAAAAGAACACATTGACACAGGTGTGTCAGACCAACCATACTTGCTCCGGACACTGCGAGAGGGCTGTACAAGCAATGATCACACGCACGGCACAGCGGACACACCAGGAACCGCGGTGTTGGCCGTCGAATGGCGCTAGCTGCGCAGCATTTGTGCACCGCCGCCGTCAGTGTCAGCCAGTTTGCCGTGGCATACGGAGCTCCATCGCAGTCTTTAACACTGGTAGCATGCCGCGACAGTGTGGACGTGAACCGTATGTGCAGTTGACGGACTTTGAGCGAGGGCGTATAGTGGGCATGCGGGAGGCCGGGTGGACGTACCGCCGAATTGCTCAACACGTGGGGCGTGAGGTCTCCACAGTACATCGATGTTGTCGCCAGTGGTCGGCGGAAGGTGCACGTGCCCGTCGACCTGGGACCGGACCGCAGCGACGCACGGATGCACGCCAAGACCGTAGGATCCTACGCAGTGCCGTAGGGGACCGCACCGCCACTTCCCAGCAAATTAGGGACACTGTTGCTCCTGGGGTATCGGCGAGGACCATTCGCAACCGTCTCCATGAAGCTGGGCTACGGTCCCGCACACCGTTAGGCCGTCTTCCGCTCACGCCCCATCATCGTGCAGCCCGCCTCCAGTGGTGTCGCGACAGGCGTGAATGGAGGGACGAATGGAGACGTGTCGTCTTCAGCGATGAGAGTCGCTTCTGCCTTGGTGCCAATGATGGTCGTATGCGTGTTTGGCGCCGTGCAGGTGAGCGCCACAATCAGGACTGCATACGACCGAGGCACACAGGGCCAACACCCGGCATCATGGTGTGGGGAGCGATCTCCTACACTGGCCGTACACCACTGGTGATCGTCGAGGGGACACTGAATAGTGCACGGTACATCCAAACCGTCATCGAACCCATCGTTCTACCATTCCTAGACCGGCAAGGGAACTTGCTGTTCCAACAGGACAATGCACGTCCGCATGTGTCCCGTGCCACCCAACGTGCTCTAGAAGGTGTAAGTCAACTACCCTGGCCAGCAAGATCTCCGGATCTGTCCCCCATTGAGCATGTTTGGGACTGGATGAAGCGTCGTCTCACGCGGTCTGCACGTCCAGCACGAACGCTGGTCCAACTGAGGCGCCAGGTGGAAATGGCATGGCAAGCCGTTCCACAGGACTACATCCAGCATCTCTACGATCGTCTCCATGGGAGAATAGCAGCCTGCATTGCTGCGAAAGGTGGATATACACTGTACTAGTGCCGACATTGTGGATGCTCTGTTGCCTGTGTCTATGTGCCTGTGGTTCTGTCAGTGTGATCATGTGATGTATCTGACCCCAGGAATGTGTCAATAAAGTTTCCCCTTCCTGGGACAATGAATTCACGGTGTTCTTATTTCAATTTCCAGGAGTGTAATTTTACAGATCCAGGTATTCCTGTTACCACCTTTTTCGCACAGCATGGTAATATGGGTGTTGTATAGTTGTTCGTAATGGATGCCTAGAGGTCGAGCTGATCATGTCATGAACTGTCTGATTTGACACGCACCTCACAGCTGCCTTCAAAAAGGCAGCGCGCTGTACTGATGTTTCTCCCCGGGGCACGAACGACTCCGAACTTGTAGGTACCTGGCAACGGCTGGTGAAAGTGACGGGAATGACACCTAGGAAGCGAGTCTTCGAAGCCTTGCGTCTGAGGATAGTGCTTTACTGTTCGAATGTCATTGTTGTGCAGTATGCCTAGTCGGTAGAAAATATCCGGTTCTGATAACCCATCTTGCCATAAAGTGACAATGTGCGCACGGTATAAGCTGGAAGTGATAATTCGGCACAGCTTGAAACAGTGAAGAGTGTACAAAAGCTTCATTGTTTCGTTCATGGTTAGAGATACATCGTGCTGTACTGAAATGCAGGTGGCAGTACTTAGCGATTTTCTGTAGTCAAAAGAGTAGTGAGAGAGAGGTTTCGGATCAAACACACGTATACTCTTCGACTCGTGACAGTAGTGCCAAACCTTTTGAGCTGTTTACATCAATGCTAGTAATGAGAAAACACTCTGAGACTGCTGAAACTTGTGGGAATGACCTCAGTCTATGACTATCGTTCCCCAGACAATGAAGAAAGATATGTTGCTGGACGGCTATATGCGTCAATCACTGACAGGGAGACATCCAGTTACATCCTGCCATTGCCAAACCGAGGCTCATGCGTGAGAGAATACTGTAGTCTTCATACTAAACAACTCCACGATTCCGTCTTGGCAAATGGTGTTTGCTACTGCACGAAAACAAATGCAGTGGCGCTCTAAATCTTCCAAACAATCAATTATATAAGAACACGAGGAAGCGTTCACGCGATCTCCGCAACAAGGCATTGCGGCTTACTGAAACAGCTGACTGAAAGTACTGGAGGCATAACCAACCACGCCTGTGTAAGGTTAAATGCAAACGTTTTATACATATTGGCATCAGGGAGAACGGTAAGAGAACTCCGATAAATGTAGAAGGAAGAAAGGGGTTACAAGAATTTCGTAAGAGTACTTAACGGCCTTGCCTCTTTGAATACATCGGTTCCCGTCAGATCACTGAAGGTACACTTCAGGCGTGCCCAGTATTAGGATGGATAACTGCCTGGGTACACAACGCGCTGTTGGCTCCTTACCCTTCCATTTGCGGCAAAGTTGAATAGGGTGGTGATGCAATATTGCTGATTACCTGACTTGACGCTTGTATCCTGGATTAAATTCCAAATCTCTCCACAGTGTCTCATTAAGTCGGTGCATGCAACATTGTTGATAGTAATTCCTCCGTCAAATAGGGATGTTAATTTCACCGGCACCCTTGGTGGTCAGTTACGCTAGTCAGCTACACTTAAACACCCAACCCTCACACTTCACGAAAGAAAAGAACCATTTTGTGCGAAGAAGAGAAAAACCTTTCCGATTAGGAGGCTGAATCTGCCCTTCGAGGTGTCCCAGTCAACAGTGCCGCAGCACTTGAAATTATTGCGGGAGAGACACAATGCTCCCGTCCAGTCGTGAGCGAACGATATTGACGATCCAGGGAACAGGAGAGTGAAGAGGCACCGAGAATACGTAAGCTGTAGCAGACTGGTCGATTTAACTATATGGTTTTCAACATTATTGTGGCATAAAGCTACTGTAAACAGTTTAGGAAAACTCACTGTAGAAGAGGTCAGTCGATCCAATACCAACCTAATGCACAGTATGAAACTATACTGAGCAACAGAATTAAAGAATCACTTTTTGGAAACCCCGTAATCCCCGCAAGGTGAGTGCAAGCTT
The DNA here is from genome assembly GCF_021461385.2 of Schistocerca piceifrons. Lineage (NCBI taxonomy): Eukaryota > Metazoa > Arthropoda > Insecta > Orthoptera > Acrididae > Schistocerca > Schistocerca piceifrons. Next base: position 334,481,761 of record NC_060149.1, read on the forward strand.
TCTCTGTAACGGTGGAAAAACTTGGCGCCCTCCGACGTCACTCTCTGGCTCGACATCTTTCAGACAGAAAGATATCGACACACGCGAAAAAATGCCACAGCTCAGAAATTCATGTGACATATAAGGTGGATTAATGATGTCACATCGGCGTAAAATTTCACCACAATTCTACCCAACGCCATTGTGGACCTGTCACTCGATGGGACGGTCGTCACTACTCCTCATACCCACTTTCCACCCCTTCATTTGGCACCTCTAGAATGAAGCTTCGAAGCGCGATGTCCAGCGTTGAAATCACAGTTTTCTGACGAGTGTCCGTGGAAAACACTGGGGACACATCGCCGCTCAGATTCGGTACGATATAGACGCTGGGGGTGGTACAAAGGGCGTCAGTGCAAACACCACTTCCCCTGCGGCGTTGATTCCTACACATTTTGCGCTCGAAAACGACAGCTCGCATTGCGATGAACAACGGAAGACCTTGGTGGCACCAGTCCACCTTTAGTGAGAATTTTAAAAGTATACCTGTACAGACAGAAACCCATGAAGAGATTCGCAGGTGCCTACAGGCAGGTTTCGCTGGTGCCTTTTCGCCGCCATACTGCTGCTCTTGGGAGTGACCGTAGGCCATCCAGAATTGGAGCACGTCGAAGGGGTTACTAGCCAGCAAGTGCCTAGTACTTCTTCACAAACTCTGTCTGTACATGTGCATCTTTAAAATTCTTATAAAGGTGAGCGGCTGCCACCGAGGATTTTGCAAAACCGGGTGTCTTAGCTGGACCATTTGCCGTTTTATTCATGCATGTGTCAATGTTATAGCCACCTGTAAATCATGCAATAGGAGGATATAACATGGGAGCGCTGTAAAAGCGTAAGCACCCTTTCATCTTTGAATCACGTACAAATTTCGTCGAATGGTTTTAAACGGTCGCTAGTGGTTCCAACACGTACACGAAAGCAACAAATGCGGTCGCACTGCGCGCCAGATAGGTACAATTATATTCATGGAGATGCAGCCCCACAGCGTCCTTAGAATGTTGTTCAAATGTGTGTCAATTCCTAAGGGGCGAAACTGCTTAGGTCATCGGTCCCTAGACTTACACACTACTTAAACTAACTTACGCTAAGAACGAAACACACACCCATGTCCGAGGGAGGTCTCGAACCTCCAGCGGGAGGGGCCACGAGTCCGTGACATGGCGCCTCAAACCGCACGGCCACTCCGCGTGGCATAGTGTCCTTAGAGAAGGGTTGAAACACCCAAGGGTATAACCAGTGACAAAGGTTATCAAGAATGACTTCCTCTGCCATCGCACTGCGAACTGTCGTTTTTGACCGCGAAATGTGTGAGAATCAAAGTCCCTGGGAAGTGGTTGGCTCCCTTAACGCCTTTTATTCCACCAGGTGCGGCCGTCTCTTTCCGATCCTGAGTGGCGATGTGTCTGGAATGTTTTCAACAGCCACCGATAACCAAACCGCTGGACATCCGGTTCTGATCTCCATCGGAGAGGCGTCTAGAAAAGGGGTGAATGTGAGTAACAGAGAGTGTGGCGATTTGCCTGTCCTGTGCCACTCATACGAGCTGGAGCTTTTTTTCGCATGTGTCGATACCGTGCTGTTTGAAGGGACGTCGAGCCCGAGAGAGACGTCTAGGGGCACCACTCTTTTGCACCGTTACAGAGGAAGGTTGTACGCATCTTTACTCTAACTTTCAAACTTCAGCGTTGCAGTGGGTTAGGATTATGGGGTCCTGAATACGTTTACCTCTAACTCTGTTGCTCAATGTAGTGTAAATTAGTCACGTTTCACTTCTCAGACCAGTCTTCCCCAAGACATTCCACACAATGGTTGAGTTGCTGACAGTTGTTTGTAGAATTATATATGTTTATTAAAATATCGTATTCTCAGGGAAATGGTGGTATGACATAAATAAAGTTGCCTATTTACACCATACGCACAAAGTCAAGGTGAGGAAACCATCATTTGCATCATGAAAGAAGTTTTGTGTATTATCGTTGAAACCAATTTACTAACATGATTCAAAAATGTTCAGATCTGTGTAAAATCTTATGGGACTTAGCTGCTAAGGTCATCAGTCCCTAAGCTTACGCACTACTTAACCTAAATTATCCTAAGGACAAACACACACACCCATGCCCGAGGGAGGACTCCAGCCTCCGGCGGGACCAGCCGCACAGTCCATGATTGCAGCGCCTTAGACCGCTACTAACATGATTGAAATGGGTAATTCATACTTTGTGATTAGGTGTGTTTCAATGTATGTGTCAAAGAACTAGGTAGTAATTGTGACTAGTTGAGTGTTAAGCTTTGCCGGCTGCGGTGGCCGTGCGGTTCTAGGCGTTCCAGTCCGGAGCCGCGCTGCTGCTACGGTCGCAGGTTCAAATCCTGCCTCGGTCATTGGTGTGTGAGATGTCCTTAGGTTAGTTAGGTTTAAGTAGTTCTAAGTTCTAGGGGACTGATGACCACAGCAGTTGAGTCCCATAGTGCTCAGAGCCATTTTGTTAAGCTTTCCGTTTGAGCTCCGTGGATAATTGTGTTCCCACAAAACTGACCCGGTGAAAGTAGAATGTGTGTAAGTGAATCAATAGACACACGGCCGACCGTTACAAATTAAAAAATAGGAAGGATGGAAAATCATGAAATTTTATTTATTTACTTTTTATTCGAATGGTACTTTGACAGAGCTCGTCAAATCGACACATCAATTCTTGCTTTCTTCCTCCTTCTTCGTTTTTATCCACATTAATTTCATGCGTTCTGATCTATATCTTGGGAGTTCGTCGATGTTTTCCCCTCTTGTTCTTCCCTGAAGATCACCTTCTGAATTTTGTACCTGTATAAGCTATTGTATGTATCCATTTTCTCAATGTTTGCTTCTTTGAGGTTGTTTAAAGTTTGTGTAAGCCACGCTGGTTGTCCTTTAAGTTTCATTATTTTATTAAAAATTTGTTTTGTGAGCCTGTCGTTTTCCATTTTCGCCAAATGTCCAAAGGATGGCATTCTTCTTTTGCGCGTAATATTTATTATGTTCTCTACATGTTCGTAGATCTCTTTTTTGGGTTGTGGTCTGTTGTATTCTGTTCCTGTTGTCTTTGAGCAGAGTATGCTTCTAACAAGTCTCTTTTCTGTTTTCATTACTGTATTTATCCCACCTTTTTGTACGAGGTTTAGTGTTTCGGCACCATACAGATGCATTACAATGCATTTTTCTTGTATATGTTTCTGGTGGCCTGGAATGCGATGTTCATCATTTTTCTCTTATTCCTAGACTTTGTTTCTCATTATTGTTTATGGTAAGCCACCCACCTAAATATTTGAATGAACCGACTTTATTGATTCTTTTCTGATTTGTGAATAGTTTCTCTGGGTAATTTTTTACATTTGTTATAAACTCTGTCTTCGTGAAAGAAATTTGTAAACCAACTTTTCTTCCTTGCTCAATTAGGTTTTCTATTTGGATTTTCGCATCTTCCGGTGTGTCTGTAATCAGGGCAACGCCAACCGCGAATGCCAAGCAATCTGTATAGTTGCTATCCTTTCGGTTTCCTAATTTGATAAACTTCGTATCAGATTTTCTCCACACTCTAATAACCTTTTCCAGAGCACAATTAAAAAGTGTAGGCGAAACCTCGACTGCCTGCATGATTCCTGTTTTTATTTCAAACCTTTTAGAGAATTGTCCACAACGTGACTTTAGATGAGGGGTTTGTCAATGTGTCTTTGATAATGTTTGTGGTTTTTGGGTCGAAGCCAAATCCTTTTATAACACTGAGAAGAGACTCTCGACCAATGGAATCATATGCTTTCATGAAATCTACAAAGGTAACGGTTGTGTCTGCGTTTCTCAGTTTTCTCATTTCAAGGATGGTTTCTGGATTCCAGATGTGTTCATTGCATTATTTTTCCGAAATTCACCTTGATAGTCCCCTATTTGTAGGTCTGGTTGATGTTCCGCACGATTGAGTAGTACTTTTGATAGGATTTCGTATGTTTTTGGCAGAATCGATACCCCTATAATTATTGGTATCTATTTTAGGGTCTTCCTTGTGCAGATTGTGTATGATGGCAGTTTTTCAGTCTTCCGGGATTTCTTCTTTCTCCCAGATTTCATCTCTTATATAATTAAGTTTAAGAATGTCATTATCTACAGCCTTCCATACTCCGCTTTAATCCCATCTTCACTGGCTGCCTTATTGATTATCAAGGCGCATATGATTTCTGTAAGTTCTTGTAGAACTGCCATTTTGACTATAATTTTCTCTAAAAGTGAATTTGGTTTCAGGTTTATAATAATTGTGTAAATCTTCAAAATAATTTGCCATTATGTCACAGTTATCCTGCTTAGAATGGAAATTTGGTTAGTTTCAGGGCTCACTACACATAACGTTGGCGGTATAAATTTGGTTAGTTGTTTCTTAAGCAATTGATAATTATTTCTCCTCTTATGCCTTTTGAAACCTTCATTGATTTGATGTAACTCATTCATAATGAATAGCTTCCTCTCTCTCTTAAAAATTCTATTGGCTTCTCTTCTTCTTTCTAGGAGGCTTTATTTATATTGCGTATGCAGTACAACAGGAAGGTGATTTGGGTGCGTTCAGGGTGTCGAATTTAGCGGAAAGGGTAGCTACCACTGACAGCAATGGGAGTCTAACCTGGATGAGCACTAAGTCGAAACGAGTTTCGATCACAGACGCGAGTACGTCATAACATGCTGCTTCAACTCTGTGCAAAGTTCATCAATTGTAGTGGCTGATTAAGCCGTGGCGTGCTAGTATCTCAGCAACCCATGACCAAATGTTGTAAACGGATGAGAGTTTTGGAGAACATATTGTCCACGGTAAGAGTCAAATTGCCTCTGTATCGAGGTGGATCAGGAGTGCACGGGCAACATGCGGTCTTGCGTTATCTTGTTGAAAGATAACACTAAGGAGACCTCAAAGATAGGGCGCAGCCACAGGCCTTAACATTCCAGAGACATAAAGGCTACTGTAGAAATTACCGTCAATGAGACGCAAAGATGATTGTGTTGTGTACCCAGTGGCACCCCATACTAACACCCTATAGTAGCATAAAAGGCTCTGAGAACGTATGACGATGTCGAATGCATTCTGGCAACGTTCCTGCTCCTTTCAGTCTGCACAAATTGGTACGTCCATTGCAGTACTGTACGCAGATTGGGTCTTGTCTGACTAGACGACGTGGTGTAGTCCTGTGTCTAGTCTTGTCTTGTAGTAAGGCCATTTTAGGCGCACGGCTCTCTGATAGCACAGCTAGAGAAACCACGACAATAGTCGGCATGCTTACAGTCCGTCACAATCTCAGTGTGGATAGTTGTGCTAGAAAAAAGCCTGTTTCGTGACTCAAGGTACGTCTCGTGGCTGTACGATCGTACAGGGCCGTGTGAAGAATATATTCGTCATCTCAGGGCCTAGTGGCGTCGAGCTCTTGAGATCCATCTTAGAGCTGAGTATAGCCCTCTCATGAAACCATCCGTTCGATATTCGCAGGACAGTTACGGGACCACGACCAACGCTAGCAGCAATATTGTGGAACGATGAACCACGGTTTCGATAAGCCGCGGCCCTGCCTTCGTCGCATTACGACACGTGCTGAGAGACATTTCTCCATCTAACACAAACATACAACATTGAAATGCAAATTCTGAATGAGAAAGCCGCTACACAATCTTTCTCATGCAGGCTATCGCAGGAGGAATAATCAGGAGCCAGAGATATGACAGGAACGATCATTAGAAGCCAAAGAGTCTAGTAAACATGGGATCCAACTTGCATACCTCAAGAGCAATGAGAACTTCTTCATCTTCTTTACTGTGAAACAAATCTCTTCTGCTGCAAGTTTTTTTTTTATTTCCACATTTTTCGAAGATGTAGTATGGACCACAACAAGAAATAATTACCTGGTAAACATGGGCTCTAAAAGTCATACCTTAAGAGCTGTGAGCTCTTAAGTGTGTTTCACAAAAGCAAAAACGAGCCCACATTTACTGGTCCATACTACCATCTCCCAAAGTATGATAAGCAAAGAGGTTGTAGTACGAGAGATCTGTTTCTCACTGTCGAAGATGAAGAAGTACTCATAACTCTTAAGGCATACATTTTAGATCCTGTGTTTACCAGCCTTTTTTTCTGCTTGAATGGTCGGTCCTGTCATATCCCTGAAAACTGACCATTCCTCCTGAGACATCCTGTATACAGAATGTAAATGGCGATACTCCTGCCTACTTTATACGTTTGTGCAATTCCCTAGCTTCCCAATTGTTTACTGTTAATTCATCCAAACGGAAGATTTACGATATCTCACGTATCTGCAGTGTGCACTAGCAGAGGAGAATGAAAGCCAACTTGTTACATTTTCAATAATGCCTTATTTATGTGAATGGCACTGGGGAAAAGTTGTTGAACATGTCTTGAGGAGTCGAGGTGGAACATTGAATAAAAAAATGTACAGTGATATTAAAAAAAACAGTACTGCCATTTATATCTTCGTAATGAACGAAGTTAGAAGAAAGATAACGCTGCTGGTTAATGTCACCCTGGTTACTAAAGAACATAAGCTTGATACATTTTTAACTTTCTTCCGATCAAGAAGGTATCTGAGGTGGTCGAGATAAATGGGAAACATTGTATTATATCTGAATGAGAGAGAGAGAGAGAGAGAGAGAGAGAGAGAGAAGGAGAGAGAGAGAGAAATAAGGAGAGAGAGAGAAAGAAGGAGAGAGAGGTGTGGGAGAAAGGGAGGGAGGGAGATAAGGAGTTAAGGAACGTGTCTACCTGAAGCATTTATCATACATTAGACTGCCATGATGCACGACAACGAGATAGTGTGAGCAATTTCAGCCCTGAAGAAAATAACAACCTTCGTGCTTACTACCTGATCGATGCGCAGTCTCTTGCAGAAGAAAGGAGTGGTAGAAATGCCTTCAATTCTTACTGAGAAAATATCACAAAACTGATTCAGAAATGAGGGATGAGTGACTGACTAAGCACCGGCTGCTAAGAGAGAAAAATTCTTGAGCGAGGTGGCGCAGTGGTTAGCACACAGGACTCGCATTCGAGAGGGTTATAATTCAAATCCGCTTTCGGCTATCCAAATTTAGGTTTTCTGAGATTTCCCTAAATCACTCCAGGAAAATTCCGGGATGGTTCCTTTGAAAAGGCAAGGCAAATTTCCTTCTACTTCCTTGAAACATTCCTGACTTGTGCTCTGTCGCTAGTGACCTCGATGTCCACGTGATGTTAAGAGCCCTTTCATCCTTTTCGGAAAGAGAAAAATTCTTCAACAGTATGAAACGTAAGAGATACTGATTATATGAGGCTACAAGTTCTGGTGTATGAAAAGGAAGAGGTTTACCAGTTTGTGGCTGTGCAGAGGCTGTAGCAGCACGCACTTAGAAGACCAGGTGAAGCTCAGCAACGGCGACGACGGAATCTCGAGCCCTCAGCTATCTGAGATGGCTGGACAAGGCAGTAGTGGGCAGTATTGGCCAGGCTATTACTTCAAATCAGCAGCAAAGAGTCGGGAATCATGAATCACCCAGGAGTTTAACACAACAATTTTGTGTGGCATAGTTTTATTATGTACTTGCTCTTGTACGTTGTTCTTTGCCCAGACAGTGGAGTGTAATGTTACAAAGATGTTGCTTTCACTTAGCTTTTCCTGTTGCCAACTTTGTTCATCCACCAAACGCATTCCCGCAGAAATATGTTACCATTACTTTTTACCAGCATCTTTGGTGCATTTGGTCCACCCTGTCTGCCTGTTTCTGGAGAGACTCAAGCATCCACCCTTATGTAGACAGCCTACGTTTCAGAGGGATATGCGAAGGCACCGTCCTCACTTTTTTTTTCCTACAGCAGTCTCCTTTAGTTTGTACAAACTGCCGTGGCGGGCTGAATTGTGCGCAGTGCCCACTTTATATACAGATTCATGTCATGGTTAAACAGAAACTCCTGCATATTATATCACTTATGTCCTACATTTACCACCTGTGTAACTTATTTTTAACGTGGGAGTACAGTACTGTAACTTTCTTTCTTTCTTTCACTGGTGCCATGTCCCGCGCTGACGCAGGGTCGGCATTATTAGGAACGGATTTGGCAAGGTTAGTGGAAAGGGGGTGGCTGGATGCCCTTCCTGCCGCCACCCCGTACCCCCCCCCCACCCCCCACCCTCACCCCCCCAGGACTGAATATACCCCTGCTGTCTGCGACTAGTGTAATTCATTGAATAGTGCGAATGTGTTCAGAGATCTGAGAGTCGTGTAACTGAGGCGTAACGTGGGGACCAGCCCGGTATTCACCTATCGGGATGTGGAAAACCGCCTAAAAACCACATCTTGGCTGGGCGGCACATCGGTGATCCGCTGGGCGGATTCGAACTGGGGCCGGTGTTCCTACCCGAGTCCAGGAAGCAGCGCATTAGCGCTCTCGGCTAACCTGGCGGGTTAATACAGAACTGTATCATCCTGTTTTATATTCCCGATAACTTGTGGTGCACGAGCCGCTCTCTCGGGAGACCTGCAACCTATCTCACTCCTCTGATTTGCAAGCGGCCTAACATGGATGACTAGGCCAGCGAGAAGCAGCGTGACTGTCACTAGAGGTAGCCGGCCACACAGATCAGTCTGCTTCCACGGGCCACGTGATCGCAAATAGATCCTCTAGTGTTTCTTGCGGCCTGGGTGTTTAGGGTGGGGCTACGTCGCTCCAAGCCAGTCTTCCATCGAACTCTGGGCTAGGCGCTGATTGCACCTTCAGTTTTTCAACTTGAATCTCGTTTGGAATCTTCATTACTTACGACGCATTGCCTTTCGTCTGCCACTGCTGAATGAGGGAGTCGGCAGTGTCTGTCATCACCATAACCAGGACTTGGCCTCTGGATTTGGAATGACGAGGACTTGAATATCTACTGTCGACATTAACTTCATACGTCGCTTTTCTACGAAGTCAACTTTAGAATATATTTTGTTTTGCGGTCGACGGAATATCGGCTTGACTGTTTCATCTTTACGACCTTCAGCCTAAATTTGTGAATTCAGTGCTAATCACGGACATTCATAAACTACTGACGTGATTAAATTTTATCCCAAGAGGTGATCTTTATTGATGCATTTATTAATTGACCTGTTGTACGTTGTTTTCCTGGGCGGTGTTCTCATTATAACTCAACCGGGACAAGAAATGACTTGATGACCAGGATTTTTTTGGGCCCCTGCACCTCCATTGGCTCCAGTGCCACCTCCAAATTATGACCAATATCAGTTTTAAGACGAGTATTTTTCACGCTGCAATGTCTCCATTGGCTCCATTGACAAGTTTCGTCCCACAACAAGTGGAGACGAGTTATTTTTCTATGAACGTAACCTTTCACGCATATTCGTCACCCCACGTACATGGTGTGTTAGCCGACCACTGTGACCGAGCGCTTCTAGGCGCTTCAGTCCGGAACCGCGCGACTGATACGGTCGCAGGTTCAAATCCTGCCTCGGGCATGGATGTGTGTGATGTCCTTAGGTTAGTTAGGTTTAAGTAGTTCTAAGTTCTAGGGGACTGATGACCTCAGATGTTAAGTCCCATAGGGCTCAGAGCCATTTGAACCATGTCCTCGTACCATCTATTACCAGCGTACCCTATAGTTGCGCCCATTTCCTCCCACCTGGCCCATCCCATGCGCCATCCAAGACCAAAATATCTGATTCTGTGCCTAACCATAGCGCACATTTTTTTGATTTTCCTTTCCAGACACAATCACTGCACTCGTTCTATTTTTCCAGTGCTTTGACAGCCAACTATGCTCTCCAGGCACAATAGTTATCTCTCCTAAGGGTTCCAGCACCGACGTATGTTCCCTACACACTCTTCAATTTCCAGTGCTTCCACATCCATCTCTGCCCTCCTGTCACACTCTTCTGTCCTCCAGGCTTAAAGATCTCACATTCCAAATGCTATTGTACCTTCTTCTATCCTCCCAATACCACAATTTCAGCTGCCCTTGGTTCCACACTTATTTATACCCTCCAGACCCAACAGATTTACTTTGCACGTGCTTCTGCACTCACATATACCCTTTGAGCTCTGCAATGTTCCTTTTCTAGCGCTCCCACACTCACATCCACGCTCTGGGTACAATTTTTCCATGTTCTTTCCAGAGTGCTTCTGCACTACATTCAGCCACGTACTTCCCATATGTTTATTCCTATGTCTGGTCTCCCTATAGACTCGCTCCAGATCGCTTGCTCCTCCATTGCTGTCAGTCTTCCCAGCCACGCATAATTCCGCCTACGCCAGTCTCAAGATGGGGACCAGGACCCTAGCCTAGGGCAATGGTCGGTGGACATCACGGATGCCTCGGTTCCCCGACATTGCTGACGCTGGACGCCAGCTGTAGTCACACTGGTCTTGGATCTGGCCATGATAGAAGTGACACTGCTTACCAGATCCACGTGCCTCCAACGAGACCAACCTAGTGTATTCCAGGCAAACAGCGACCCCTTCTTACCAGAAGGTTTTAATGATCTTTTGTTCCAGACTCGGACTTACTTCCTCCTGATGTTAGGGACAATGCCAACAAGATACCGCCTCAGAAGGATTGCGGCCCCTAGCTTTCAGGGCTGTCAGGCCATCTACATCTACATCTACATCTACACCCATACTCCGCAAGCCACCTGACGGTGTGTGGCGGAGGGTACTTTCAGTACCTCTACCGGTTCTCCCTTCTATTCCAGTCTCGTACTGTTCTTGGAAAGAAAGATTGTCGGTATGCCTCTGTTTGGGCTCTAATCTCTCTTATTTTATCTTCATGGTCTCTTCGCGAGATATACGTAGGAGGGAGCAATATACTGCTTGACACCTCGGTGAAGGTATGTTCTCGGAACTTCAGCAAAATCCCGTACCGAGCTACTGAGCGTCTCTCCTGCAGGGTCTTCCACTGGAATTTATCTATCATCTCCGTAACGGTTTCGTGATTCCTAAATGATCGATCCTGTAACGAAGCGCGCTTCTCTCCGTTGGATCTTCTCTATCTCGTCTATCAACCCTATCTGGTACGGATCCCACACTGGTGAGCAATATTCAAGCAGTGGGCGAACAAGTGTACTGTAACCTACTTCCTTTGTTTTCGGATTCCTTCCTTAGGATTCTTCCAATGGATCTCAGTCTGGCATCTGCTTTAACGACGATCAACTTTATATGATCATTCCATTTTAAATCACTCCTAATGCGTGCTCCCAGATAATTTATGGAATTAACTGCTCCCAGTTGCTGACCTGCTATATTGTAGCTAAATGATAAAGGATCTTTCTTTCTATGTATTCGCAGCACATTACACTTGTCTGCATTGAGATTCAACTGCCATTCCCTACACCATGCGTCAATTCGTTGCAGATCCTCCTGCAATTCAGAATAATTTTCCATTGTACTACAGCATCATCCGCAAAAAGACTCAGTGAACTTCCGCTGTTATCCACAAGGTCATTTATGTATATTGTGAATAGCAACAGTTCTACGACACTCCCCTGCGGCACACTTGAAATCACTCTTACTTCGGAAGACTTCTCTCCATTGAGAATGACATGCTGCATTCTGTTATCCAGGAACTCTTCAATCCAATCACACTATTGGTCTGATAGTCCATATGCTCTTACTGTGCTCATTAAACGACTGTGGGGAACAGTATCGAACGCTTTGCGGAAGTCAAGAAACACGGCATCTACCTGGGAACCCTTGTCTATGGCCCTCTGAGTCTCGTGGACGAATAGCGCGAGCTGGGTTTCACACGATTGTCTTTTTCGAAACCCATACTGATTCCTACAGAGTAGATTTCTAGTCTCCAGAAAAGTCATTATACTCGAACATAATACGTGTTCCAAAATTGTACAACTGATCGACGTTATAGATATAGGTCTATAGTTCTGCACATCTGTTCGACGTCTCTTCTTGAAAACGGGGATGACCTGTGTCCTTTTCCAATCCTTTGGATCGCTACGCTCTTCTAGAGACCTACAATACACCGCTCCCAGCCCCCATACTAATGGACGTCATGCAGAGATTCTTGGCTTATCAGTTTTATGGACAGGTCCTTACTTCCTGAGTCTTCAAGATGGGCGACATCCTCTCGTCTTTCATGGGGGAGGAGTGATGTGAATGGACCACCCACTTGCAGACATACAGCCACTTTCACACCTGTGGTATGCGAACGGCCCTATCTGGAGGAGTTACATCGGCAGACGACAGAACATCACCCGTGGACGCTGACTAGACTAGCAGGCGGCAACGTGAGTGCCCCTAAGAGGACATTGGCGTGGCGGACAAGTTTGCTTCCAGGGGTAATTTGATCACAAATAATTCCTCTAGTATCTCTACATGGTCTGGGTATTGACGGCGGCAGAATGCCGCTCCAAGTTAGTCTCCCATCGAGCTCTGGGCCAGCAGCCATAACCCTTTAATCAGAGTGTCTTTCAGAATCTTCGCTACATACAATTCCTTGCCCTTCACCAGAAACCGCCTACTAACGGAACCACAAGCTCCTGTCACCATCATGACAGGGACTTTCAAATGAAGCTGAAACTGTATCATGTTTTGTGACCAAGTATATATCGGACTCGATTGTTTCATCATTACGGTATTGAGCCTAAGTTCGGACTAATCATGAACTTCTTTACCTGTAGCAGTGATTAACTTCTCTCCCAAGAGAAGATTCTGGTTGTTGCATTTAAAATGAAACTGTTCTACATTATTTACCTGGGCGTGTTCTCACTGCAGCTCAATCGGCGCAAGACATATCATAACTGGCCACGTTTCTCATGCTAACTAATTACATCATCCTTTCTTACAAGAAATGGTTCTTTGTGGTTGGGCCCCTCTGTCTGTATGGTAATAGTAACATAACCGTAGCAAAACTCATCTTTGTACAGGCGATGTAACAAGAGATGTCGCAATGAACTGTACACGTGCCATTCTGTAACGTCTGCATAGCAGCGACTAATAGCTTTGATTTAATAAACTCTTCATTCGTCCCACTCAAACGACGGGTGCAAAATTCTGATTGCTAGTTTAATTTTTAAGGATTGTTTTTAAGAGCTTCAAATTATTTACTTGTTCGTAGATGCTGTAAAACACAAGCGTGGTATGAATAATCATGGTACAATAATAAAGGTGTGTGAGACTTACACACTCTTATTAAATTTCGAAGTCCAATAGCTTGTACTAAGCTTGGAGCCAAATGACATTAATTAATCAAGTAATTAAATTACATAACTTCAGATATGAAAATACTTTATTCATTGCAGAAGATCACTGTTTTCTCCGTTCTATATTCAATGGTTTCTAGCATTGTGGCCATTACTAGTCTCTGGTTTACTTGCTAAGAATCTATCACTGTTTTATTGTTCTTCTCAGTATGAATGTTGCATCTTAATATTATCTGTGGGTTGTTCTTCAGCGTCTCTCATTCTCTACTGCAAACGTGTCTGCAACATTTTAGTTCGTACATTTTACAATGACAGCAGGCTTACGACATCATCGGAGAGACTTATATCAACAGATGAGCAAATGTCTTCTAACCTGTCAGCTTCACTGAGGTAGTTAACAGGTATCAGTAGTTGAATAGCGAGGCTGCAGGTGTAGTTGCCAAAAGCGATCAAACCAACCGCTGTCATTTGTAATGTTGAAGTAGCTGCCCATTCCTGGTGCTACATCCACCAGATCCTGAGGTGCGACTTTCTCCTACTGTGTTCCCTTCGCACATATGATTAGAGCTCGCACGAGAGTTATTATACATGCACAGTTCTCTTTTGAGTCCTGGTAGGCCTCAACAAAGCATGAAACCCTCGACTCCTCCAACTGATCTACCATTTCAGACGGAATAGGCTATCCAGCAGATTTCATGCTGTTGTCACAGGATGTTGCCCATCCCACAACGAATAACCTTGTAAATCGGATGTGACTTCCTATTTCTCATATACTGTCATCTTCAAACTTACAAACTCGCCAGAAAAGTAAAACCAGAATGAAGATTTTAATTACTATTCAGATAGTGGGACTGAGCACTCAATCTGTATTTTTTTACCAGGTTTACACTCCCATCTTCCCATATCAAATGGCTCTGAGCACTATGGGACTTAACATCTGAGGTAATCAGTCCCCTATTGGAACTACTTAAATCTAACATAAGGACATCACACACATCCATACCCGAGGCAGCATTCGAACCTGCGACTGAAGCGCCTAGAACCGCTCGGCCACAAGGGCCGGCCTTCCCATATCGTGCTGATAGATTTATAGTTGTAAAAATCCAAAATATTTGAAACAGCCTGCTTAGCTTATTAATATTGGCGGGAAAGAATATTAGATAATGGATATAGCTGACTTGCACAAACAAAAAATGGCTGACAACACCCTAATATGGCAGAAACAGACGATTTATGGAAAGCTGAAATGACGAAAATATATCAGAAGATGTTATTAGCAAGTTCTCTTATGGGGAAAAAAGAGGAGAATTTAAGCGTTAGCGGCAAATGCAGTAAAGATGCGTCAATGATTTTAGGTTAAAAAGGCGATAAATATTAAGAAACCCATTGCTCTATGTCAAGAAGGTGGGGGAAAATTTCTAAACTGCGTAAGTAGCAGTATAATAAAGAAAGTGTTAAGTCCCATTGTGCTCAGAGCCAATAAAGAAAAGAGGATAGCGTACTTTTAATACCTTGACAGTGACAAATCGATTACAGATGGAAGAAGAACTCAAATGGGCTAGGATACGGAAGGCAATCGGAAGTGTCCATTTCAAAAGACCTATCCTGGAATTTCCCTTATCCTATTTAGCTTAGTCACGCAAATCGATAAATCTGAGGGGGGTAACTGAATCGTTTAACCACTAACTATCTCAACAAGAATTAATTAGTCTATAAATTCACCTCAAACTGGTCTCTTTATCAAACCAAAAATGTTTATATGTACGACAAACACATCGATAGATACGTGGCACTCATTTATCAGCAGCTGCAGACGTAAAAACAAATAGTTCATATTTTTTGCCCCATGTTATATGAGTGTTGTAATGTAAGACTGAGAAAAAGCGATACCATTCGACCACGAGCACGTAAGGGAAAACTTAATGTCAAATTGCTAACATTATGGTATACTGCGATTGCCGTAGACTTATGATTTATGAAAGAGTAGCCATATACGGTATCTCAGAACCAAACGCCCGTTAAAGCCTTCTTAGCACGTGATGTTGTAAGCTCATTATTTTCCGTATGTCGAGAAGTCAGGCGGCTCTAAAATCGAGTACATGCTACATCGCCATGTTAAATTTTAGAAGAATCGGTGTTAATTTTAACGTCAAAAATGTGATTTCTGTATAGACTACGGAATAGAGATTATTTGTTAGTAACCAATACGTTTTCCGTGAGGTGAATCGGATTTTGCTGTTCATAATTAACATAAAAACACTGGCAATCTGAATTTTATAACAATGCAGGCAGTGAAACCCACTTCATAATTCACTGCTAACTCTGTTGAACACCGATTAGTACATCAATCTGCAGGGACAGCATAGGAGGAATGTTATCGTGGTGAACAGTGGCGCCCACTTAATTTCAACTCACTGGCTACACGCACAGATGCGTGCTTCCCATGATAACAACCCTGCCGTATTTATCCGCCGGATAAGAGTTACGGTGACGTAAGCACGGCCTGTGCGTGCGTAGGTCATTCTGATTCTAAAGGCGGTGTCTCAGATTGTCTGCAAAGTGCAATACAGATACCTGTTTACATAAACGAACGCTATGATGATGGGTACCATTAATTCAGCAAGCAATAGTATATAAAGTGCTATGTAATGTTTGTTGAAGACACTTCAATTTGTTCATTTCAGTCGCCGAAATCTAACATGAGTTTCACTGATGGAACACTTCCATGTAATGTACCTACACCCATGAGCCTTTTTCTGACATAAATTTGTTAATTGTCCTTCATAGTATGTTAACTTATACTAGTGAAAAACTCTGTAATGCATATCCTACAGAGGTTTATAAATTTCACTCATTCGCAGAGGACATACTGCATCTGTGTAGAACGCATATTTTGCGCGAAATCAAGCACCCACGGGTGTCCAGCCAGCTGTATTTCTCACATTACGCAGCCTAGAAGTTCTATCACTCCTGTTCGCCCCACCATCCCCCACAAAAGTCTTCTCAGTATTAGAGAATCTAACATGAAATTTTACCTTTACAGCCTCCTGACCTATCCCCTTACAAATTAAGTGTCTTGCATGTTGAAAGTACAGATTCTTGCACAATCCCAAATTAAAATTAAACGAATGACGAATAAAAAACAACACATATTTACACTATCTTTGTCCAGTATCTCTGTACGATAATTGTATGTCGGAAAAATACCAACTGAATTTCATATTTAGATACGCTTAGCGTGACAGATAAAATGTAAAGCACTTGAAGTCAACTAAAAATACGCCCGTATTTTGGACTCGTGACGCACCTGACAAAATATCTCTGTTGCCACGTGTCTAGTCTTGAAATACTGATATTTATTAAAGTTTGCCTAACATGTGGTTTTTGTGTCTGTGTAGTGTTTAAATATTAATTGATAATTTTAAGCCGTGCTTTTATAAAGATTAAAAGTATAAAAACTTAAGAATGTGTCACACAATAAGTATAAATAAACTACAATATAAACCTTACGAATAATAACTATAAATACAAACACTATAATTGTTGTTTTATTAACATTAAAAAGAAACAATACAAAGAAATTACATTACATTTAGAAAGATACCACGAGACAGAACACATAAATTAAATAACAGGGACCTTTTTCCTTGCTCCGTTATTTGAAAACAAGGCTCTGCTAATGGACGTCAATTAATTTTCCCCTGTGAGCAGAAGATTTAAATTTTAAGTATTTGTTTAATGCTCATGGTCTTACACGATTTCTCTCAAAATAACCGCCCGTAAAACCTACCGCCCTGGGCTATAACCCAGCCCCCCCCCTCCTCCCCCATCTTAAGTAAGGCTCTGAATGGAACATACGGGGCATTAGTTGTAGTGGAAAATTGAAGGAACAAAGGTAAGAGTGCATAAAGGCTCTGAATGGAACATACGGGGCTTTAGTTGTAGTGGAAAATTGAAGGAACAAAGGTAAGAGTGTATAATGTTGTCCGTGTCGAGGTAATAATACAGACGCAGCAATAGCTCAACTGAAACAAGATAGGAAAGGAACGAAAAAGATACTAATAACATAAAGAGGGCTACACGACTCCAATATCTTAACTATTGCGCTACCTTCATTAGTATCGATGACAACAGTTCTAAATAGTTCATAATTTTCTTCTAAAGTGCTCTTCAGTGCACGGAATTAATAAAATGAAACTCTCTCACAGGCAGCTGCCACCTGATAATTAGTATGTAACGGTTTGTGCCTATATCTTTGGGACTAAGTATTATAGAGGTATACTTCGGCTGTAAGGTAGTGCATTCAGTAAGCCTTCTAACCATTTCATCTATAACTTATCCTGAACTTTTGGTTTCATCGTGTCATAGAAACGCATAGCACATTAACGAAAGCAAACAATAATGCCACATTATGTAGTTAGAATGGGCTTTGCTTTGCGACACATTTTAAGAACATTGTAAGCCAAATCCTGTTCCTGGCGGTACGATTCACATTTGACAAGCAGGAATGGCAATGGGTGTAGGCACCAGGATACGAGAGTCCTGCAAACGTTGATTAAGTGAAAGAGACTTGAAGCTTCTGACGTCCAAAATTTCGCTCTTAGGAGCCTTGAAGTCGATAACGTGTATGGGTTACTGTACTTTCAACAGCTTTCCAGGAGACGTCACATTGATCTCGTTCTAGCAGATCAGCTTGCACCTTTGGTTCCACCTATTTACCGTTCGTTGTTGCGTAACACTGTGCCGGGCGACTTCTCAAGCCTACTACTAAAATACATTAGTCATAGTTTTCTAAATTTTTCTTCCAGCAAAATTATATTAAAGTTAACATTTTATGCTCGTTATAATCAGAGTTCTCACTCCTATTCCTTGTAATGGGTACTATTGTAGTATTCAAACTTGGTAAATCGTGACCTTATGCATCACTGGTTCTCTGGAACTTGTCAGAGCTCGGCACAGCTTTTTCCAGCAGGTGCATTATCTTATTATTACGTTGAATAATGCGCAAGCACTACCGGTCACTCGCCAGTATGTGAATAGATAGTTGTGTTCGTGTGGCGTGCGGAACGGTCACGCGTTCGTATCTCGCAGAAAAATTATTTGAATAGCTTGCTAAAGTGATTAATTATGAATTTGGAAGTTTGACATCGATTGGTAGGATTATGGTGAGCTATGATACGGTTTGCTCGCTAAAGGTGCGCGTAATTAAGTATACATGTTAGCAGTGGATGAAACAGTATCATCGTTAGTCGATAGCTTTAGTTGGCAGAAATGGTACAGTGAACCATTATGATCTGAAAGATTAATTCAGAAAAATAGCACAGCAGTGGTAAACTTTGGTAGAAAAGTGGAATACATTTAACAGTTAATCAGAGCACGGTTGTATTGAGACACTGTTAGGAAGTGAGTTGCTAGGTGCCGTTGAACAGCGTCGCGCGCCGCCAAAAGGTTAGGCACAAAACATGCCACCCGAGCCGTCATGGTACCAGGACTGCAGGGCATCGTTTTCAATGTATTTGCGGCATCAAGGTAAATGAGAAGTCGGGGTAAAGCTTTATAACCTCTATTTGAAAACGGTTACAAAAAGTGCTCGAAATTACTTCCTCCTGCTTGAATACACGCCGTGCAACAACGCTGGAGTGATTGTCGCACTCTTTCAAACACTCCTGGCCAAGTGTAAATTGCATCGGAGGCTGTCATAATGCACACTGTGAGTTGTTCATCACTCTCAAATTGTGTTTCATACACAACAGAAATCAGGTGGACCTATAAATAAAAAATAAAAAAATAAACGAGTGGGCGTCAAGTCGGGGGAACGTGCAGGCCATGCCACCGGCCCACCGCGCCCTATCTAGTTCTCACCAAAGGTTTCATCCAAATGCATTCGCATTTCATGTGTCAAGTGTGCAGGTATCACGTTTGCTGTAGCACGTCGAGTACAACAGGTTCCAAGAACTCTGACAGAGTTTCTCGTAAAAAGATTGAGTATTTGTTAACGTTCAGTAGCCGGGGGAACACGTTCTGATCGACTAGATTATCGCCTACCAAGCCGGCCCGAATGTTGACAGCAAGGCTATCTTGGTGACCACGAACAAAGGTAGCTTGTGGATTTTCCCGGGTCCACACGTGTTGATTGAGGCTGTTGTTATCCTCTCGTGTAAAGGATGCATCAGCGTAAAAAGTACACAGTTCAGAAAGTCCAGTTGAATGGGGCACCTTTGCAAAAATCACTGGCAGAATTCAATTCGACGTGGGAAATCGTCTGGGTTATGGGAGTGAGCCTTCTGAGGGTGGTAAAGTATAAATAACACACACGCCAAATTGTGAAATGGCCTACACCCCCGCGCATCACCCCGCGAGCTGGTTGAGGGCGTGTTTTCCAACAGTGCTAACGCCTCGTCTTGAAGCCCTGGGGTGCGCACTGTGAGTTGACGACCGCGGCCGTCAGGCTTTCGCACCTGTAACGCGAAATGAATACACTGGATTTGAAAGTAGGTCTTCAATGCACATGGGCCATTACAAGGACGGGCCTGTGGAAAACGTACCTCAAGTGAACCATTGAGCGTTTCCATTCATCCCCCCCTCCCCCCCCCCCCCCCCCCCCCCCCGCCGTAAGCACAGTGCATGTTTGCCCTTTCCTCCCATGAATAGCGCGCCATTCCCCGTCCGCTCCACACAATAACAAACACAAACGCAATAGTGTATGATGAGGTGGAAAACCTGTAGTGTTGTCCCGCCTGGAATATCCGCAACTATATCGACTACAGCGTTTGCAAATAAAGGTCGTTAAAATTCAACCCGATGTCT